>NC_044324.1:163957113-165389644 GCF_007399415.2 Gopherus evgoodei | reverse complement strand
CACATGAAATTCCCAGCTGGAAAGTTGGTCTGGGATCTGGGGACTAAGGGCTGATATTCTGGCTCATAGGATCTCTTCACTCCACTCCAAGTCTCACTGATGTGAGAATAAAAAATAGCTTATTTTTCTCTTCAGTTGGGTGGGAGAGGACCACCTCTTAGCTTTATCATGCTACAGTGATGGGAGCCCTATACTAGGAAGGCAGGTAGAGAGACTTCCCATTCTTTAATGTTCATTCACAAAGGCCTTGCATGACTCCCCTGCCTCTTAGAGGGGGTTGCCTGAGTGCCCCTTGCTAGGGACACTGAGGAGTTTGTTGCCTATTCCATAAGGTTCTGGTGAGGCAAAGGATGAGTAGAAGGTTAAACCAACAGGGGGCATTTTATTGGGTCATAATAAAAGCTGTTAATGAGATTCTTAGGGGCTTACAAGAAACTCTCTCATTCATCCTCTCTTTATTCCCAGGACCATTTACCTTCTCTTCCTCTTACTGCCTTTTCCCTTGCAAGGAGCACTACCTTACGCTGAACGCTACTTAGTCACACAGGTACTCATTGATTCAGCAGGAGGGATACAGGAAACTCTCCTTTTTTGGAGCTGTATGTGTTGCCACTACTGTATTTTCAGCCCCTGCTGGACTGACCCTTCCCCCCTTCTCTTAATTACACTTCTGGTGCCTTATGAAACACCTTTCCCGTGAGAGACGGAAAGCCCTTCACCAACATTAAACTAACCTCCAACTACTTTAGGGAGGTAGTTGGGTATCATTTAGAGCTACACGGAAATCGTTTCCCCACCCTTTGAATATTAGAGAGTTCAAAAATGTGTACTGTCCCAAATCAGAATGAAAAGTCAAAATCTCAAATGTTCACAAATTGGAAAACCAAAAACATTTTTAGTTTGGGTCAACCAGAATGTTTAGTTCTGAGTGTTTCAAAGTCTCTCATTTTTATTTCAACCTTTTTTCTTTTATTTAACCCTTTTTCAGTATAATTAGCTGAATTTTTTAATTGAAAAGTTATTTTGAATCAGAAAGCTGGAATTTTTCCTTTTCAAAATGTCAAAGCAAAACACTGACAATTTCAAAAGTGTTTTCAACTTTTTTTTTTAATTTCAAAACTGCCCCTGTTTTGCAACAGTTTTGGTTTCAGCAAATTGGCAATTTCTGACAGGAAATTTGTCAAAATATTTCCCACCAGGTCTAGTATCATTATCCCCTATGTCACAAATGGGTAAACTGAGGCACAGAGGGGTTCAAGTGACCTATTCCAGGCAACAAATATGTGGCAGAGCTGAGAATAGAACCCATGAGTGCTGATTCCTGGTCCCTGCACAAGGCCATGCTCTCTTACTTCTATACCATTCTCAGCTCTGCCAAACAAAGGGTTAGAGCAAGTGGAAAGAGAAGGAAGGATTTTTGTGAATGAAGTAGTGCTATAACTTAGCTGGGCTGGCACAAATGCGAGACAGGGCTGACTACACGGTTACTTCCTCTTCGGTCATGGCTGACTGTGCTGGCAGGACTAACGTGGCCATAATCTCAGTGCCATTACCTGCTTTCTTCCATATTTGTGCTTACCAGATAGACAAACCCAGTTTAAAAGAAAAATTCTGGTTTGTGCCCAAATCTACAATAAATAAGAGCCAAAGTTGGATCTAAATCTTCCCATGCTCCCCGGTAGAAGGAGGAGGGATACATTATTAATAATGTCCATGTTTTATTTCTATGGTCTATTATTTAACTCACAAGGGGGTGACAAAGATAGGCAGTCCCCTGAAAACAGAGGACTTAAGGTGTGTGTCTCCCTCTCTGTCTGCTGTGTATTTGTCATCCAAAGACTTCAAAATCCCAGTGGGCCCTTCTCGATGTCTCTGGGCTAAAGTATGTGTGGTATTGCTGCCTGTACAGGAAGGTAAGGATAGTGAGAACTCCCACTCTAGCCCCTGTGTGGGTGCGAAGAGGTATGGAGTGCTATGCACCTGCTTAATCTCCTGCTGAAGCAGGTGGGTGGAGGACAAGCTGTCAGTCTGCCAGGTCATCTTTGGAACACAACAAGTGCTCTTTAGTGGATAGCACTTGCACTGCTGTGGCTCTTTTTCTGGAAAATACTTGACTCTCGATTCCCAGTCCTCCCTGGACACTCCAACTTGCATGTCAAGTGCAGCTCCCCAAACTGCTTCAGGATTGGGATCCAAATGGTGAATTATTAGTCATGTGTTTGTCTAGAGCTGAGAGTGTGGGAGGCATTTAACAGGCAGGCGCAGCAGCATAAGGGCCAGATGCTGATTTCAGTTACATGGGTTTAAAAATGTAGTACTCAGTTGACTCCTTGGAGCCATCCCCTCTAGGGGACACTCAGTCTTACCCTTCACCTTGTCTTCTCTGCTTCACTTTTCCCTGCTGTCTCTATTCTAGCCTGTATGACTCTACCTTGGAATGTTTCAACTCCCTCTGAAAAGTAAAGGATTCTGATTACAATTTTCCTAGAGAGTGAAGATTAAAATATATGATGTGTCAAATCATATATTTTAACTGTCATGTAAATGGTACAATTTTGTAATATCCTTTTATATTTTATAATGTTATCATTCACTTTATCTACTGTTCCATAAATTTCAGGCACCTGCTGTCTAGGATGTATTATACTAGAGGGGCTCTTCCTGGGACAACTTCTGGGTTATTTCCACCCTCTCTTCAGAAATCAGCAGTGCAAGATTTTTGCTGCTGTTTGAATTACCTAGGATGACTGGGAGAAACCACAGGAGTAGACTATTGATTTTTACTTGTTGCCAATGCCAATGTGGGCATGTAGGCTGGATCTGGAAGAGTCTGGGTACATGTGGTGGATGAAATATTGCCCTGGTCTTAGATTACCAGGTATTACAGGTACACTCAATTTCACCTTCCCCCAAGATCTAGACATGGTGTATTCTGTGCCTCAAAGCAGTTAAGTCTTGATCATTCAGTCTGATGGGCCAGTTCAACTCAACTCAAGTCCTAATTCAGCCGGTGGAACTTCCTCCTTATGCCCTGGGATGGGGGTGTCTCTCTACTTGGAGCAACTCCCAGGACCAGGTCCAAATGCTAACACTTTCAAGCCTAGGTGCCTAAAGCCATGCTTAGATAAAAGTGATCTGAGTTTTTCAGAGGTGCTGATCCCATGGACTTAGCTAAAATTAATACCATTGACTTCAGCAGGGTAATTCCTGCTGTAACGCAGAGCAGAAATAGGCTCTTGGAGCCTGATTGTGTTAATTACACTGCGCCAAATCAGAATGGGAGCATTTTAAGCCCACTTTGCCCAGGTGTAAGTGACCGTGCAAGACAGGGAAGAATCTGCTCTACTGGGGCCAGTATGGGGCTTCAGTGCCTTGTGGGGGAATTGGTAGGGGGTTGTGCTTCAAAAGGCACAATGCTCCCCTCAGTGTCAAAAGGAGCACTCACACTGTACTATCCCTTGGGATGGATGGTGCCATGTGTTCTCCCCACCATGGACATTCAGCTCTGTAGGCTAGTGTAGGAGCAGAGCTATTGGTCAATATGCAGCCCTGGAAATGCACAGAGGGAGCAATCTCTGCTCTTCCTGAGCACAAGGACTGTGGCTGTAACTAGCCTTTGCATTGGCTCCTAAAGTCTGCTATTCCAGCTTATCCACACAAGGCTCATGGCCAATCTTGCCACTGATGTATTCATCAATAGCCCCTATTAATCTGGTGAGTGTGTGTGTACACACACACACACACACACACACACACACACACACACACACACACACACACACTCTCTCTCTCTTCAGGTCAGTTGTCTTAGGAATGTGCAAACCAGTTCAGATGCAATAAACAGCCCTTCAACCCAAACTCAAATCAAACCTCAAATGTTCCTGAGTTTCCAAAACTTGGGTTATTTTCTCTGTATTTGAAATAAGTATTGTGCTTCCTGATTTCATCTGGGACCTGAAATTGCCAAGAAAAATCTCCCCCTGGAGTATTTTTGACACATTCAAGTGAAGTCCAGTTTCCCTCACTGTAGATCAGTTTCCATGATCCATACAAAACGTGACCTCTCTCTTGTGCCACAAGTGTGAACTGTGGTGAGGTTTTGTGGTGTAGACAGCTTTCCCTCTGGGAACATGCCTGAAAACTACCAGTTCTGCAGAGGCAGTTCACTGAGGGCAACAACAGTCAATGACTGCTAACCTGGGCTGGATTCAGTTCAACAACCTAGAGGGAGAAGGTTCTGTCTTGTATTCCCATTCCTTGGGCCATCCAGTGCTCCATAATTGCACTTTGATTCTGGTCATATTTCTCTATCTTCCAAGAACTCATAAAAATTTATCCTTTTTCTTCCACACAACATTTTATGATCAGCTGCGCTGCTTTTTTGTGTGCTTCAAATTTGTATTTAGACTATTATTCACCGAGTTGAAAAATAAATATCCAAATTAAAATGTTTAGTTGATTTTTAAATGTGTGCCCTGGGAGAGTTCTTCATTTACTGAAATCTGGCCTGAAGGAAAATAGAACTCTGGGACTCCAATATAGCCTCTGTGGACAGGTGAGCTTTAGACAGCACAAAGATTTAACTGCAGAATCCAATGTACTGGTGCTTTTTATCATATCGGAAGCAATATTTTTATAATCAGCTCCAGAATTTTACTTTCAAAGTAAATGCAGCTAGTTTTAAATTGGTTAAGTTAAGCAGCTGTTGGGAATAGGCACCAATGAATGTCTAATATAGATTTCATATTGTTTAGACACGGCTTTGTTAAAGAACATGTAAATATCTATCACTATACACACTGCAGAGAGGAAGAAAGAAACATGAGTAGACATTTATCTATAATAAAGTCAAGTTCTTAGATTAAGAGTAAGACATCTGGAGACACCAAAAAAGGATTAGCTTTGCAAGACTTCTCCCTTCTTCCCCAGATTATGTTCTTGTAACATCCTAGTACCAAAGTGAATTGGATGCCTTGCCTGGGAAGGGACTGATCCTTCTGCTAGCTTACTTACAAGCCTTGCGTGAGTCTAAGGCACTAATTCTGAGCTCACTTGTGTAAATCAGGCATAATCCTACTGAAGTCAGGGGATAAACTGGTGTGAGGAGACAGGCATGAAGTATGCAACTGTGATATAATATAGACCCCACACTGGCACTGAAAGGGTTAACTGAAGCTAGAGAGCTCAATTAAGGCACCTGGTTGCACTTGGAGGAAGGGCCAGGCCTGAGTGAAGATGAAACTCAGCTGAGGAGGAGCTTGGTGAGGATAGAAACCCAGATGAGAGTGGGGCTGCAGGGACTGAGGGAAGGGCAGTCTGTTTCTGATTGCTAGACAGTGAAGGAAGGACAGGCTTAGAAAGAGGGAAGTGTATAGTAAAATGAAGGAGGAGCTGTGGGAAAGAACCTGAATGAAGGACAAGAGAGGCAGCAAAAAGTATGAGGGAGAAGATTTTAACCATTCATCACAGAGTCCCTGTAACCCAGAGGAGGGGGTCTTGGTTCCCCTTGTCTGTCTGTTGGGAAAGGTGATCTGGAAACAGCCTGATACAAGGAGGGGAAGGATTATTGAGTCTCGACCTGGGACTCCAGGAAGAAAGCCCTGGGAGATGTTGCTCTGTACAAGAGCAGGAGGACACCACCACTTCCTAGACTCTGCAGGGAAGAGTCTGTGGAGTCAGTTCAGGTAGGGGCAAAAAGTTATGTATGTTTGACTCTTTGTTTGCCCGGGAAGGGGAGAGGTTTCAAAGTGTCCTAGCTGGGGGGTGTGAAATCATGAAAAGAAAGACCACTGTAGGGCCAGAGTAACTGATTGCAGGGGGGTCTAGCTGAGGATGTAGCTGTTCTGCCTGCAGTGAGTCCACTTTTCTACAGAAACAAAGCCAATTTCTGCCCTCCTGCTGAAACAATGGAAGCTGCACATTCTTAAGGAAAGGTAGAAATGGGGCCAAAATACACCCATGGAACCCAAGACAGATATCCTGGTATAGTACTGGCTTGGGACTATAGCACTGACTTTGAAAAATAAAGGAAAAACAGAGCCAGCTGTGTCCTTTCATGCCACACCCCTACGTCAGAGGTGAAGAACTGGTTTTATGCCATGCAGGGATTTCCCTACGCTGTCAAGCTCCCCATCTGGTTGGTAAGTGCAGCTTTCAAGCCACTTGTGGAGCAGCACAAAGAGGATCCAACACTTAATCTTCATTGTGGTCACTTGCATGACTAACAACCACTCATGTGAGCAAAGGTAGAAAAATCAGTTCCTAATTCTCCAACATCTGTCTTTCTGAGGATAAAAAAGCAAAGGGAAAACAGTCAGAGCAGAGACCTGAAGATAAATCATTTCAGCTCTTCCCCTACATGGTGTGTGTGTGTGTGTGTGTGTGTGTGTGTGTGTGTGTGTGTTTTACTGGATCATTCCCTCAAGCTCCCTCGTTCCATGCTTCATCATTTATCAACTCATATGCCTAGCAGCAACATTTGAAATATAAGTACAACCATCCTTCTTGAATGGCCATTTGTCAGCCTTCAATATGGCTTCTGGGTCCTAGATCCCTGGGGTAGTTTTGTCCTGATCTGTACTTTTTACAATAAATACTAAAGAATGTCACACTAGTAGATGTCTCAATTTGCATAACTTCAGAGAAAATAAAAAAGGATCTTTGTATGAACACTTCTGCTGCAATTGCCGAGGCAATTGCTTGGTGTATTAAATAAGGTTGCAATAGACTGTGCTGGAGAAACTGAATACACTAGTTTCCAAATAGCAATTAAGAAAAAAAAATAGAGAGCTAGTGGTTATCCAGCTGCTAAATACTATCCAGGGGTTATTGACTATCTGATTAGAATGAAATGGAGCTGAAATGCAATTGATTCAGGAATAAACAGTGCATCTATTTAGTAGCAATGAGTGCAGAAAGTACAAGTGGTGAACCAGTCCCTGATCAATTTCTCAGAGGTTTTTATAGTAATGGCTCACACAGTACCTTTCCGTCCCTCCCCTGAGCTGCCAAATTCACCACCCTAGTCAACTCTTCCATAATGAAATGTTCTGCTTACAGTACAGAAAGTCATTCTCCTAAAATACTGAACAAGGACTCTTCTTCGCATACAAAAAACAGTATTAGTCTTAAAGCTAATATGGCTTACTCTCTCTGACCCACTTTAGGGCTACTGGCCATGGCAGTACCTTCCTGCCACAGTACACATACCCTCTCCTATTCACCCTTTCTTCTACATAAACAATCTCAGACAAAGAATATTAATCCAGATCTAGCTAAATCACTGACTTCCCTACCTCTCATCCAGACCCGCGTGCTCTGGCCTTGATTTATTTAGTTATCAAATTTGAAAGATGTGGAGTCCTATTGCATAGGTTTAGGACTCTTCTCAACAGGATTATCTCCCTTCATTAAGGCTATCACATGAACACCATTGCTATTATGATCGTATGATAATCCAACTGAGTTTGGAACCAGCTGATGATGCCTCCTCTTTCTTCCATACTGAATACTTGATCAGTCTTCAAGATGCAGCTACATCCAATGACAATAGCTGGTATTGCCCAATATTTTTCCTCATCCAATCTCCTGGGTCTCCTGTTTTCAATTTGAGTCTACTTTGGGCCGCAGTCTGATGGTTAAAGAAGAAAGAGTAAACCTCCTAGACTTGACCTTTTCCAGCATCACATCCGTTAAGAACGGCCACTTGGGATGTGATGACTAAGACAGCAAAAGTGATCCACAGGTGTATAAATATGGGAATATGGAATATCAGAAGTGTATGTACCACTGTGCATGATATTAGTGAGACTGTTACTGGACCACTGTGTCCATTTTTGGGGCCCACACTTCAACCGGAAGTTGACACATTGGAAAGGGTTCATAAAAGAGCTGCAAGAATGACTCAAGGTCTAGAAAACTAGATTTACAGAGATTGAGCTCCTTTTGTCTCTCAATTTAGCTTATCCAAGAGAAGGTTTAAGAGGTGGCTTGAACATGGGCTACATGGGTTAGATTAGAAGACCCTAAGTGGCAGTCGATTTCTGATGGATTAAAAGACCCCTGCACTATCTGTCAAAAATGTAACAAGATTCTATGGCTGTAAGCAGGGGCAGCTCTATGTATCTTGCTGCCCGAAGCACGGCAGTCAGGCAGCTTTCGACGGCATGCCTGCGGGAGGTCTGCCGGTCTCGCACCTTCGGCATACCCGCCACCGAAACCGCTGGACCGGCGGACCTCCTGCAGCCTAACTGCAGCCCTCATGATGACCAGCATGCAGCCCCCTGCGGCTTGCTGCCTCAGGCACACTCTTGGTGCATTGGTGCCTGGAGCCGCCCCAGCTGTAAACTGAAATTTGTTTATATATGTATATATCAGGGGTCGGCAACCTTTTAGAAGTGGTGTGCCGAGTCTTCATTTATTCACTCTGATTTAAGATTTCACGTGCCAGTAATACATTTTAACATTTTTAGAAGGTTTCTTTCTCTAAGTTTACAATATATAACTAAACTATTGTTGCATGTAAAGTAATTAAGGTTTCTAAAATGTTTAAGAAGCTTCAGTGGCACTCACGCTACCAGGACCCGGGTAGCGTGAGTGCCACTGAAAATCAGTTCATGTGCTGCCTTGCACTCATGCCATAGGTTGCCTACCCCTGGTATATATAATAAAACAGTTAACCATTGGAACAACTTACTTTGGGGTACAATGGATTCTCCATTACCATCACTGCAGTCTTTAAATCAAGAGAGGGCTATCTTTGTAAAATATATATGTTGTAGCTCAACTACAAGTGATGGGCTTGATACAAGAACGACGGTGAAATTACATAGCCTGTGTTATGCAGGAGGTTGGATTAGAAGATCATAATGATCCCTTTTGGCCTTGAAATCTATTAATATAAGAACTGGAGTCAAAGGAATTGCATTAACTGTATTTGTTTAGCCTGAAATGTGATCTTCATGGACTCTTCTGAGATTAAACATTGTCATATGGGCTAAGAATTCATTGAGACAGAAAGAAATGCCTGTATCTGGGATTTTGGAAACTGCTTTTGATTGGTTAGATTGATGTGCGACCACACCCCTTCTGTGTACTTGGGAGAGAAGTACAGGGGCATCTTTAACATGTTCAGGATCTTAAAGTCTGCACTGTTTATTCAAGGGACTCCATCTTCACCTGTGAACTCTGGGGGAATTTTCTGACACATCCAGGCCACAACGGTACGGATGAGAACATCAGGCTAATCACCATGGTGGTATCTGAATAACTGGCTACCTCTGGGATTTAAAATGTAAGTTTCCTGTTCTCCCTTTCCTTGTGTGCTATTTCATCCCCGCTCTGTGTTCTCTCTTTCCTATCCTGCTTTTGTGGCTTTTGTCAAACTGATTTCAAGAAGTGACCAGTTTTGGAATCCACTGAGATTCATGATACCATTAACATGACCAACTTGAGCAGCTGAGGCACGAACAAGCTTTGCTTCAACATGAAGGAAAAGCAGAGAGTGGAAGTCAGAGCAAGCCAGCCAGATATTGGCTCAGACTGAAGGTGGAAACAGGGCAGTTAAAGTGCCCCTGTCTGTAGCACATTGTAGCTCACCAATGTGATCATTCAACTATTTTTTTCTCCTTTTTCCCTTATGTGCATTTTGTCAAGTTTGTCTTAAGAGCAGGAATAACCTTAGCAAAAATCACTAAGCCAAAATCCATCAGTAGACAACTCTTTGGACCTGCCTTTCGTTTACTCAAAGTTCCTTTTACACAGCTGTGGCAGTCTATAGGGGCCTTAAAATAGGCTAAACTCTATTTTGCATCTTTAAGACCCCCTTTGCACTCATAGAGCAGTGTAAATGGGCTGCAGTGTAAAGGAGAATCAGCTCCTTTATTTTCCCAAGAAAAACTTTTGGTACCATTCAGAGACCTTTAAGCAACATCGTTCCCTCTGAAGGGCTTTGCTGGATGTAAATGGAAGAAAAGGGAGCTTTCACAAACTGAATAGCCATTTAACTTTGAATTCCAAGTATCATTATGTTTCTATCTGGCTTGTTTTTCATGTATGTTTAATAAATGTCAAGGATTTCTGTGATGTGGTGGCTACGGTACAAACAGGATGGAGTCCTGTTACACAAATCTTGAACCACAATTAACTGTTCAATGTTGTCAGATCAAAAGGAAGTTTTTATAACACCTTTGATCCCAAACCTTTTCCATCATAACACTACCAGACACCAATGTCTCTTTTTCTCAAACAAGTCCAGCGCTATTCTTCTTTAAGGCCTATTGGGTAATGCTGTGGATACAAGAGGTTCTTAACTTCTATCTTTCTTGTCAACCTGCAGTGACTACACATTCATAGATTTTTGATGCCAAAGAGACCATTATGGTAACCTAATCTGGTCTCTGGTATAAAACAGACCATAGAATTTCATCCAGTGATTCCTGAACTGAGCAAAATAATTTATGCCTCAACTATAGCATCTCTTTTAGAAAGACGTCCCATTTTGATTTAATGACTTCCAATGATGGAGAATCCACTACATCCTTAGGTAATCTTTTCCAGTGATTAATTACCCTTATTGTTAAAAAATATTATGACTGATTTCCATATTGGATGTTTCTAACTACACTTTCCTGCCATTGGATCTTCATATGCTAGATGTGCATGATTCCACCTTGCATTTTATGCCAGGCCTCTACACAACATTTGGGCTTGCTTCCAGTTCTTTGTGAATCCTTTCCAATAGTGATCCTGCACAGAGGGCAGGACTCCAAAAGTAGTAGGATGGGACTTTGTTGTTCTAGACAATGTACAAACATGCAGGTAGAGAGGGTCCCCACTCTGACATTCTTATACACAAGAATACTGATTCGTCTTAATGAATAACTAATGATCTTTGTGAGTTGCAGTGCTAGGATTCTGGCAATTACTTTTTGCATCTGAATTTACTTAAGAAAATTGGCCCAGTGATCTGATTTAGAGAATATTATTTGTGCCAGATAATCAGTTGATGTAAATCAGCATTGACTTCAATGAGGCAACACCAATTTAGATTAGCGGAGGATCTGGCCTAAGGTTTTCCCCAGAGTTCAGGGCGGTAATGCCAGGATTAAATGCTTCCAGAAGTGTTTCATTTAAAATTAGTCTAAATTCACTGTAGAAGCTGGTGAGGTGCCCATCAGCCCCTGGCATTTTGCCTGGGTTTAATCCTTTAATGTCAAGGAAATTATCCTCCTACTCTATACCCAAACCATGTATCACTTAGTTTAGGAAGTTTATATCTTTCTTTCTTGATTTGTGAGTAGAGCAGTGATCTTCCTGAATTGTGTAAAGAAAAAAAAAATCTGGAATCTACCATCAATATCTTGCTCAGTGTTGTACCTCTTTAAATCAAATTAATTGTTTAGTGTGTCAGTCCTTTAAATTAATGCCTTTCATTCCTGCTTTGATGATACATTTTGTCTCTTTACATATCAGCTTGTTTGTACAGTTAAATTCTGCTTCTATTCATGGATCAAGTGTGTTGATGGGCTTCTCGTTTGTTTGTTTGTTTCTACATTTGATTATAAACAAGCAATGGGCACATTTGCTCTACCTTCAAACATGCTTGAACATCCTGCATCTGAAATACCAGCTAGAATGTGACCATTACCAGTGATGGGCTGTGCCTAGAAGAGACTGAAGAAAAGGAGCAAGGAAGAGGACATATAAAAAATTCTGTAGCAAAACAGGTTAAAAGTGGAGCTGGGGGGAAGGGGTAGTTTTTTATATTAGTAGGTTCCAAGACCAGAAGGAACCATTGTGATCTTCCAGTCTGTCCTCCTGTATAACACAGGCCATAGAATTTCACCAAGTGATTTCTGCATCAAGCCCACAACTTGTGGGGGCAGAGGAAGAGAAAAGACAATTCTTTATGGACTGAGTGCTCGACTGTGCCTAGTTTTGGTTGGCTGCAGAAGATATTGGAACAAGGGTAAAAGGGCAAAGGAGTTTTGCTCTGTCTGGCTGCTCTAATCTGTGCCAGTTCAGTGTGACCCCTAATGAGCCATTTGCTTGCTGGGGATGAGTGGAGTGCAGTGTACTCTAAACACACCCCTCTACTCCCCACCACTCCATGTGTAGCACTGTTTCCTTCACTCTACATCAGCTGGGGACTGCTTTTAAGCTGAGGAGATTTACTGGCTTTCTGGCCTCTTTGGGCACTGGAGCAGTGCAAAGTGGCCCCCAGTGAGGAAAGAATCTGGTCCAAACTGTGTACATATCACATTCATGTGTGTTAGCTGAACTGGTTAGTGGTGGTGTTCTATCCCTAATGCATTATAAAAACTCTGCCTGAGCCAGAATAATATATTGCTTTTATCAACTGATGCATCCTTTACAAAAAGCCATTGGTTTAAATTACAGATTAAAAGGTCCAGCAGTTTGCAGAGTTTGTTCAAACTCTAGTCTGTGTTTAACTTCCTGCTCCACTGGGTTCATCAACCCCTAATTCTACCCTGCGGGGGCAAGAATGTGCTGATGTTCTTCTGATCCATGCAGAAGGAAGGTGAGTCTATAATTTATGCCAAGGACCACTCCAAGAGTCAGATGCTCCCACCAGTGTGAAGATGGCTGGAAGCCAGCTTTCCCTACACTCACTCCTGAGCAGAGTTCAGCTGCTGCTCAGGACCTGGGCCAGAGAGTTAAACAGCAGCTCACCATATGCTGCAACAATAAAGGAGCAGTACAATGGAGCTAGCAGAAACTAATCTTTTATGAGGATGGCAGCAGAGCAAGCCTGGTCTGGTGACTTAGGGGTCAATCAGTAGAATCACAGAAAAGCAACCAACCAACCCATTGCAGGGACACCCTCAACCAAGGTGGAAAGAGCCAGATTTCCTTTGCACTCATGTTGGTGTAAATCAGAAGCAACACCACTGACATCCATGTCATTATGCCAGGGTGTCTGAGAGAAGAATCGGGTCCCAAGAATGTAATCACTGTAGGAACATTTGTAAATGGTCCTCTGTTGAGCTAGTGACAGATGCCTCTCACTCTGCATGGCTGACCATACACTTAGGTGAGTGCCTCCCCAGCCCCCCAGAATGAACAGAAGGATCATCTCATTAAGCTCTGAGCAGAGGAAGAATTAACACTATTAAATGAATGGGGAAAAAATGTAAAGCCCATGAACAGGTGGTTGTTCAGGGAGACTTTGTAAAAATCTTGCTAGATACCTTAGCCCCATTGTAGCAGGTGGTGATAAAGCAAATGAGAGTTGAAAAGTAGTTCCCTGAAGATGGCAAACAGACAGTTTCAGGAAGACTTCTGTTGGAGAAGGATGTTTTAGTGTTTCGCTCCTGTCCTGGACAGACCCCCTCTCCTGCCAAAACTAGATTACAAAATCTTCCCAGAGGCAACAGATGGGAAAGAGACAACCCCAAACTCACTAGGGTTCATCATAGCCGGCATTGCATGAACGGGGGCTGGCAGTTCAATAGGTGGGCCTCTTGCTGGTGAGTCAATACAGAGCCAAGGCCTGCTCCAAAGGACATCGATGTCACTAGGAGGCATCCAGTGCATTCAATGGGATTTAGATCAGGCCTCAATGTGCCCAGTCTGGTGTGCTGAGCTGCTGGAGCTGTTGTTTTTTATGTCTCATTTGAAACTCAAGGTCATGGTGTTTTCCATCTGACATTTGCTCCTCCTGTATGTTATTCACCCAAGAGGGTGTGATTTGGGCTACAGTTTGAGCTCCTTTGTGGTTATGGTAATGTAAGGTATTTCAGTGATCTGATTGTGTACACATCCCTCCTGCTGCAGGGAATCAGAACTCCTCAGCTGTGTCTCATAGTTCCTCTACTGCTAATATGTAGAGAAGATTCTTCTTCAGCCTACACAGTAGGGGTGGATATGCATTTGGACATGGAGGGTGTGAATTCTAGCCCTTCTTTCTCCATATACTGACTAGCGGCCACAGAGTGCAGCAAATTAACAACCATGAAGACACAGAGCAGGCAGCCTTGGATTTGTTGTTGTATTTAGAAAAATGTATTTAGGTAAAATTCATGGGAAGGAAACAAATTTGTCTTGAAATATGTTGTATCTGGAGATCTTCCTTGGTCTGAAAGTCCCTGTTTTAAAAAAAAAATAATTAAAAAGGGTGTTATAACCTGCAAGCTTTTGTGAGCCAAGAGGTGGAAATTCCGATTCCCAGACTGAACAGCTTCCACTCAGGTTTAATAAGCAAAATAAATAAATAATCCAAGTCCCATTAGATCTCAGCTAGTCCCAGATGGAGTCTTGCTGCTCACCTGCATCTCCTGTGAATGGCTCTCTGCCCTAAATAAACCCACCACCTGCTAACTCACCAAATCACGTTAATGACCATCTCTGCGTTACACACAACTGAATTAGAATAGAGCTCTGTCACCAGCACCGCTGGGATTTATTTTATCTTGTAATGCTCAGCGGCCAATATATTAACCACTCAGTGAAGAACACATTGCAACACAGCAACTCTCAAGGCTATAAGTAGTGGCTGTTTCGCTTTCTCCAGCTGCATGTTTTGTGGCCTGGAGACCACTGGCAGCTAGCTACCATCCTAGAGCTCAGGCTTTATTTCCCAGCTTCCTCATTTCCAAACAGAAGGGTGAGGGGGAGAGAGAGTTAAAATGTGAGTGGCAGTTCATTGATGCTTCAGCACTGTAGACTTTCCAAAAGATCATTAGCATAAGCCCCTTGGGTACTCTCGGATTAAGGAGGTCACCTGCCTCCAGATAGTCAAGATACAGCACACCAAGCAAGGAAACAAAAGGTGATGAGGCCTCTTGCTTTGTGAATTTTTGTTGTTGTTGTTTTGTTTTGCATGTAGTTGTCCTCTCAGAATGAATGATTCCCAAACAAGGGCTGAGTTTCCATGCAACTGTTAGGGATGTTAAAACTACCCTGCTACTAATAACAGTTCAGCGCCATGGAAAAGGCAAGGTGTTGATATCCTTATGATAACATTGAGGCACTATAGCTAGGCAAGCTTTTTGTCTGACAAAGTGCAGTTTGCTGGGAGAAGGTGGGGGCTCTGAAATAAGCACGGTACAAAACTGCCATTGCCGACTGTCAGTTTAGTAACTTCGAGCAGCTTGCTGGAGACCATAAGCGTTTCTAACAACGCAGAACTTACACTTAAGTGCATATTACTAAAATATATAACATGCCTTGATATAGCATCTTTCATCTTGAAGGGACCATAAGCTCTCTGCAGGCTGTATGTAATGGAATCGCTCAGCTACCACTGAAATATAGTCTGCTCTGGGGCATAATATGCCAGCAACACTTCTGTAGGAAGAAAAAAGTAACTTCTTCCATTGACGGCACAGGGGAATTCAGGGAAGTAGAATGTAATTACCCAAGATGGAAGTTTGGGTTGGGACTAGAGCTAGTCTAATTCTTTCTAACAGGCCAGAGTTTATGGCCTATGCTGCCCCTGTGGTACAAAAGGAACACAGATCAGTTCTCAATCCACTGCTAGAGATACCCCCCAACATGAGAGAGTTTCCAACAGGTGCAGAGTTAGCATAGCTAATTCCTACATTACCCCTCATGCAGCCTCTGGTGGGGAGGGAGGGGGCAGGCAGGTGGAGGGGTCTCATGGTCTGGGAGGGGGAGGGCAGAAGAGTGGCCAGAAAGCTTTGCATTCTAACGATGCTCACGTGGCCGGTGGAGGTGGACTGCCATACACCTCCTCCCTCCACAGGTGAAGCAGCTGCCTCAGTCTGTCCCCAGTGCCACTTCCTTACAGTTGGCAGCAGCCGGTGAGGGAGCACAGTGCGGAGCTGCAGGGGGCAGCCGCCCACTGCGTAGGGTACACAGGGATGCTCTGGGGAAGGCACGTGAGGGCAGCAGGTGGACCGGGGGACCGCTCTGGGGCAGGCGCGCAGGGCCAGCAGACGGGGCTGGGGGAGAGAACCACGCTGAACATTGGTGGAGCTGGGTTCCCCGGGCCCTGAATTTCCTGGAGCCTGGGCACCACGGGCTCATACAACTCACCGCCCCGTGTGTGTGTTTATACCACATCTGGAAAGTGCGATTCTCGCTGCAGGTAGATAAACATGCACTAGCTGAGCTCAAGCTAATGGGCCAACCATCACGGCACATGCTGCTGTTTGGGCTAGCTGCCGGAGTGCCAGCCTGCCAGAACTCAGGTGGCTAGCCTGAGCCACCACCTATACCATAATGGCCACGCTGCTATTTTTAGCATGTTAGCTGGAGCTTCTCTGTCTACCTGGGATGGGAATCCGTCCTCCCAACTGCAGCATAGACATACTCTTCAAGATCATTGCCAGCTGGGATAAGCCTTGTCCCTTGCACTGGTGCCAGGGACCAGGCAAAGAACCAGGGATCTATAAGTAGCTCCCTGCTAGTCCTCTGTCTTTGCTGCGTGGAGTTGCGCTTGAGTGTGCAGCAGAGGATCTGGTGCAATGATTGTTACAAATGTTGCCCTTTTCTTCCCTTTATGCACTGTTAAAGAATAGACTCCGATTTCTGAAAATGTGTTTGCTATTCAGAAGTAATTCCTGCGTACTTTGTAAAAGCAACTTTCAGCCTCTGGGTTGATTGGAAACATTGTGCTTTGACTACTTATTATTCATGGTGAATGACTAATAATGTAGTCACGTGATATTGTTTCTGCTCCCTGATTGGATGACTGAAACTTTTTAACCAGGAGAACAGCAGCCACAACAAGAGCTGACAGTCTCTCTCTTCTGATAGGAATTTTCTGGTGGACAATCCATCCTGCTGAAATTGACACATTGGGGCTTTGTCATTATTTGAATGCATCCTCAGCTGTCAACCAATAGGACCCCCCCCCACACACAAACAATGGATGATAGGCACCTCTCTGATCAAAGCCAACCAACCTTAGTGGTGTTAATGAAGATATTCATAAGTCATAGATGGCCTTTGTGAAAAGAGCTGATGGCTCAGTCATAAAATTATAGAATATCAGGGTTGGAAGGGACCTCAGGAGGTCCTCTAGTCCAACCCCCTGCTCAAAGCAGGACCAATTCCCAACTAAATCATCCTAGCCAGGGCTTTGTCAAGCCTGACCTTAAAAACCTCTAAAGCTGGAGATTCTACCACCTTCCTAGGTAACCCATTCCAGTGCTTCACCACCCTCTTAGTGAAAATGTTTTTCCTAATATCCAATGTAAACCTCCCCCACTGCAACTTGAGACCATTACTCCTTGTTTTGTCATCAGGTACCACTGAGAGCAGTCTAGATCCATCCTCTTTGGAACCCCCTTTCAGGTAGTTGAAAGCAGCTATCAAATGCCCCCTCATTCTTCTCTTCTGCAGACTAAACAATCCCAGTTCCCTCAACCTCTCCTCATAAGTCATGTGCTCCAGCCCCCTAATCATTTTTGTTGCCCTCCGCTGGACTCTTTCCAATTTTTCCACATCCTTCTTGTAGTGTGGGGCCCAAAACTGGACACAGTACTCCAGATGAGGCCTCACCAATGTCGAATAGAGGGGAATAATCACGTCCCTTGATCTGCTGGCAATGCCCATACTTATACAGACCAAAATGCCATTAGCCTTCTTGACAACAAGGGCACTCTGTTGACTCATATCCAGCTTCTCATCCACTGTAACCCCTACATCCTTTTCTGCGGAACTGATCCCTAATCTCTAAAAGTGAATGGGATTCTTCTGTCCTAAGTTCAGGACTCTGCACTTGTCCTTGTTGAACCTCAACATGTTTCTTTTGTCCCAATTCTCTAATTTGTCTAGGTCCCTCTGTATCCTATCCCTACTCGCCAGCGTATCTACCACTTCTCCCAGTTTAGTGTTATCTGCAAACTTGCTGAGGGTGCAGTCCCCGTCATCCTCCAGATCATTAATGAAGATATTGAACAAAACCAGCCTCAGGCCCGACCCGTGGGGCACTCCACTTGAAACCAGCTGCCAACTAGACATGGAGCCGTTGATCACTACCCATTGAGCCAAACGATCTAGCCAGCTTTCTATTCACCTTATAGTCCAGATCCTGGAGGATAAATATCCACATAGAATCATGGAATATCAGGGTTGGAAGGGACCTCAGGAGGTCATCTAGTCTAACCCCCTGCTCAAAGCAGGACTAATCCCCAGATTTTTACCCCAGTTCCCCATATGGCCCCCTCAACGATTGAATTTACAACACTGGGTTTAGCAGGTCTCTGCTCAAACCACTGAGCTATCCCTCCCCCCGTCAAGACTGCCACCATAATTGACATACCCATTATCACTCACACGAGAGAACAGGGCTGCCCAGAGGATTCAGGGGGCCTAGGGCAAAGTGGGGGAGCTGCGATGCTTGTACTCACCAGGCGGTGGTCTGGGTCTTGTGCGTCATTTCGGTGGCTGGGGGGGGCCTTCAGTTGCTCCGCGTCTTTGGCAGCACTGAAGGGCCCCCTGCCACTGAAATGCTGGCTGAAGACTTGGACCACTGCTGGGCCAGGGCTCACAGGGCCCCTGTGGGGTTCTGGGCCTGGGGCAAATTGCCCCACTTGCCCCCACCTCTGGGCAGCCCTGCCAGAGAAGCCAAGAACAGAATAGGAATGGAGTCTGAACTATCTTTCAAACTCTCAGATGATTCTTCTAGGTCAGGACTGAGGCATATTAACAGGGGGCATGTTAACAGAAGTCTTCTCTGCTGTTGTCCACATTGTACCTGTTATGTGGATACATAATGAATTTTAGGCTCCAGTCCTGTCCATCTGGCACCTTCACCAGCACTAAATTCATACCCAAAAATGGGTTTAGTAGTTTAAACGATCAACTTCAACAGCTTCCTGCGAGCTCCATATGGGAGGTTATGACAGAGCTGGCTGGAAAACAAGATTTCAGTTTCACAAAAAATTGTCAAGGTTTTAACATTTGCTTCTGTTCAGATGTGGGATGAGACCAGTTGCTAGAAATGTTTCATGGGGAGGGTCGGGGGGAACCATAGCAAGGGACACCCATACCAGAAGAGCCCAGGGGTTAAGCCCTTCATCTGTGGCCTTAAAGACCCAGATTCAAATCCCTTCTCTGCCTGATTCATAGCAGGGACTTAAATCTAGGTTTCTAACATCCCAGGTATGTGCCGTGGCTACTGCTTGTGTGTGTGTGTGGTTTTGACCATAAATTCCATCCTAAACCTAAGAAATCTTCCCGATTTTGTAGTTTTCAAGTAAGCAAGAACAATCTATGTGAATGATAGTTGCATAATTTTAACATCAGAAGCAGCCTTAAAAGCTGATGCCAGATCTGCTCTGTACGTACGTTTATAGATTCCATGTTACTTTCTGTAAGGGGATTTATCCTGCTGTCATGGCCAAAATTTTCCCTTTGCTCAGGCATCAGTGTATTGTGTTGATTGGCTACTGCCCTCCACCTCGGAGATGATTATATTTCAGTGGTGCTGCATGAACACGGTTTGTTCAGTGCTTTGGGATGTATCTGGATGAAAGGAGTTTTATGGAAATAAAATATTATTACTGATTTCTCATGTCAGGAACAGATCCTCAGCAGCTGGAAACTGATGCATCTCCACTGAGCACATGCCAGGCACACTTAAATATTTTGCTGAATCAGGGCCCAAATACACAGTAATGTTTTGACC
The DNA here is from genome assembly GCF_007399415.2 of Gopherus evgoodei. Lineage (NCBI taxonomy): Eukaryota > Metazoa > Chordata > Testudines > Testudinidae > Gopherus > Gopherus evgoodei. Next base: position 165,370,023 of record NC_044324.1, on the reverse strand, counting down.
CATATTTTCAAACATGACTTCTAAATTTCAACACCCCAAATCATGTGTTCGCGGTTCCAATTCTGAAAGCATAAATTTAGAGGGAGAGTTGAGGCCATTTTGAAAATCTGGCATCTATTCTTGCTGCTTTTGCGTCGATGGGAGTTGTGCCATTGATTCTATTCTTCAAGTCCTCCTAGGTATATTTCTTTTGCTGTCAGACCCTTCCTCCTTCTTTCCCGGGGGTTAATTATGGCCCTGTCAAAAGAATTTGACCAAATCAGAGACCAGTGAGGAGGTTCAGCTCATGATGACTTATAAGGAGCTATGTTGGACTAGAGGAAATATGAATTCTTCATCCAGATGGATTTTAAAAGGAATATGTTCAAAATGATTTAATTTATCTGTCCAACAACTGGTCGCTTTGGTTTTGAGTTTGATACTGGCTGTCAGATATATTAGGTTTCCAATTCAAAAATAACCTGCTTACCCACTATATTTTAGTTGTCAGGTGTGCAGATGTAGCAGCTTTCATGGCATCAAGTCATGTTACAAGGGGGCTGGGTACATCACAAGAATAAAGGTTGGTAGATATTTTGGGGGTGGCTGGGTTGTATTTTAACATTAAGATTGTACTCTTGTTCATTGTTTTATCTATTTTTGAATTCTGATGAGTAATTTGAGTGGTAAGTACAGAATTTCAGTATTTATAGAAAACTGTCATTTTAAAAATATGGAATCATGCTGTTGCTTACATCTGCTATAACTCCTATTAAGCAGAGAAATGTGGTGATATCTTTCTATAAATACAGAAATTTGGCAATTTTCACCAGTGATTTTTATTAGAAATTGGATCAATAGGGTACAATTAGTTGTACAAATAACATTTCAGATGTGTGACACACAAAAAGTAGAGATGAAGGCTTTATGGAGCCTGGTACCATGAATCTACAGACAAGTAGGGGAAAATAACATGGAAATGGACTGGGCTTAAAGTAAAAGAGAGATGGAATGGAAATAATAGTGTAATGAACTTGCTAGCACGTGTTACTGTCATCTGATGGATGGACTCCAAACTGCTTAGTTGTGTGCCATAGACCCTACATTGCTGACAACTCATGGAGCTTCACCTTGAAGTCAGAGGGCTGGGGACTGTTCTTTCACCACTTCCCCCTGGACATTCTGAGTGGCCACAGTATGCAGCATACTAACAGCACTGATGCCCTAGCGAGCTGTGGATTTATTACAGTACTTTGCACTCCTATTGCGCCTTTGATCTGAAAAAGCGTTAGAGACATTAAACCGTTACATCTCACAACATACTCATGAGATAAAATATTATTGTCCCCACTTTACAGAATGGAAATTTGGGGTATGAAAAGATTTATGGAGTTGCCCAGAGTCACACAGGGACTCAGTGACAGAACCCAGATCTCCTGGCTCCCAAAAACAGTCTTTCCTAAACCACCAGAGGTGCAAATGAGACAGTAGTTTGAGGACTAATCCCAATGAAAGCAGTGAGGGGAAATGGAGTGAGTGGTACAGTGAGGGGAATGGGAGGTTAGGGATCAGGGACAAGGGCGAACAATTAATAGAGCAGCAATATTTTTGTGAAGTGTTGAAATATTAGCATATCTTGCAACCATTATACATTTCATGGTCATGACCTAACTGGCCTAATTAATCCCTGATATAACTCCATTGACTTCAGATAGCTTCACGGGACTTACACAAGGGATAAATGTAGCCTTTTGTGTCAATTTTATACTGAAATAACATTAGAGGATTATTCCCAGCATACGAGCAGTGTGACATGTGAAAAGAGCAAAGCAGCGTGTTCCAAAAGCATACAACCCATTCACTTCGATTCACCATGTATGCTAATAGGGAAGAATACACATTAGCCAAGACCAGTGCAGTGGTTGGTTGGTTGACTTGTTTTAACCTCACATTAATCTCTTCAGATGTTGTTTTGCAAGTATTTCTCCAAACACCCTGAGATTTCTTAACCTCAGCATGATTCTCTTCTATCTAAAAGTGATGCTCATGGATGGTAAACCCACCTGACAGTAAGTTTAATGGGGCATAAGTATTGAAAATGATCAAATTTTATGTAGTGGTTATAGTCAGAATGGTGATTTGATATTATACATAAGGCTTATCTTCTATAGTGCTACAAATGCATCTATGAGTTCATTAGGATTAGGATCTCCTTTTTAAGATTTAATACTCTAATATTCTAACTGGATTAAAAACAAGCTTTGAAGGAAGAGGACAATAGTGCAAAATGTGGGGGCTTACATTTTGAAAAGTGACAAATGATTTTGGGTACAAAACCTGAGAAACCTTAAAGGGGCCAGATTTTCACAGAGTGAGTGATCAGCAAGTTCTGAAAAGCCCCATTTCCATCCCCCCGCTATGGATCTTACCTCTCTTTCCTTCCCTTCCCTATACAAAATATACTGCTCAAATAGACAACTACTGCCTTAAAATAGTCCTCTAGTATTTACGTGGGGGCAAAATCAGATTTATAAGAATATTAACCATGAAGTCTCTGGAGTTCCTTCCATGCCAAGGGGGGTCTGTAGATCTAAACACTAAAACAGCTGAAATATAGGTAACAAACCTTCTTCTGCTTGAATATTGCAGCTGATGACTGATGAGCTTGTATGGCTCCACCCTAGTACTGTATCTCTCATTGCTGTGCAGTAGCACAACTGTGAAATGTATTTAGAATCAGGCAGAATGATTTGTTATGAATCATGACAAGCGTGATGAGTTCTCTTTCTGTATTAGAACTTCTCTTATGGGATACAAGTGGCTGTTTCCTATTGCTTTCCTGGTGGCTCAGTGCTGTGGACTCTGCCTTGATAAAGTGAAATTCCAGGAGCAGAGTGTGGAAACCAGAGTGCAGCCTCCTCAAATGGCACAATCGGACCCATTCATTGTTGCATTCCCCTCTTTTCTCTCTCGGGCTTTTTATTTCTGTCTTTGCTCTTTTTAGTTTTCAACCCCTGTCTCAACTTTTTGTAACATAACAATTGTCAGAGTGGCTCAGACTCATGACTTATCTGTATTTCATCACCGACTAAGCTCAGTGTCAAATGCCATGGAAGAAGATAAAAGTCCCTTACTATTGACTATTGCAGAATAACTTGCCTATAGGGAAAGTTTTTACCTAAGTCAGGCAATTAATGGTTGTCTTATGCCCCGAAATATGAAGGTTTATATTGCCTCCATTTTGTTTATCCTATGTCACTCTGGATGTTTTTCTTAAATAGCTCTTAGATTTAATGATATATTATGGTAGTGAATTCCACAGGTTAACGATGAGAGGTTAAAGTGTAGTAGAGTGGTGCCGGGGCTCAACCCTCCTTGCGGGCGGAGGATAGCCACACCGTCCCACCGCGCGTTGTCAACTCAGGGCCCATCCCTTGCTGCGGGACGGAGTGAACCCACAACAGTTAGCAAGTGGCCCAGGCCCTTAGGCAGGGCGGGGCAACACACACAGTCTATTCTCAGGCCTGTCAGCAGGGGCTGAGCGACAAGGTAACACTATATATATATATATATATATATATATATATATAAGCCCAGGCCCTTAGGCAGGGCGGGGCAACACACACAGCCTAGGCTCAGGCCTTTCAGCAGGGGCTGAGTGACAAGGTTGCAGTATATAAGTACTCCCAGGCCCTTGGGCAGGGCGGGGCAACACACACAGTCTAGGCTCAGGCCTCGTCAGCGGGGCTGAGCACCAGGGAACAGTAGATAAGTACGCCCAGGCCCTTGGGCAGAGCGGGGCAACACACACAGTCTAGGCTCAGGCCTCGTCAGCGGGGCTGAGCACCAGGGAACAGTAGATAAGTACGCCCAGGCCCTTGGGCAGAGCGGGGCAACACACACAGTCTAGGCTCAGGCCTCGTCAGCGGGGCTGAGCACCAGGGAACAGTAGATAAGTACGCCCAGGCCCTTGGGCAGAGCGGGGCAACACACACAGTCTAGGCTCAGGCCTTGTCAGTGGGGCTGAGCACTAGGGACCAGCATATAGGCTCCACAGGTCAGGAGAGGGGGAGTCTGCCACCCTTGAAGGGGTGGCAGGGGGAACGCAGGCCCTCCTACTCCACTGCGTTCCAGCCCGGGGCCCTAGCAGCGGTTAACGCCGCTGACGGTCAGTGGGGAATCCTGACCGAAACACACTGCCATTGGCTCAGGTGAGCCTGCAGCCTGATCGGGGTCGGCTGCCCCCGGGCCACTTCCAACCTCCCCCTCACCGGGTACCTGTCCTCTGCTAGCATCATCCGGGGGGGTCCCAGACCATGGGTTCCTCAGGGTGTCCGGCGTCGGGAGGTCCAGTCCACTCCTCGGGGCACTGGGGTTCAGGAGGTCCAGGCAGCTCCTCCATAGGCCGAGCGTCGGACCGCTCAGTCGGCTCCTCTGAGTACTGGCCCCAGGGGAGGTCAGGCCAGTACCCCTCCGGGTACCGAGCACGGGGTAGGCTGGGCCCAACGGGAGCTCGGGCCCTAGCATCTGCCTTCTCTGGCAGCCTCCCCCAACTGAGCTCTGGGGCCGGGCTTTTGTACGTCCTGTTCCGCCCCTTGACTTCTGGGGGGCAGGGACAGGCGGCGGGGGCTCTGCCCATGGCTGCGCCCTTTCTGGCCTGCTCTCCTCAGGAACGCGGGGGAGTGGGGCCCCCTCACTACATAAAGACATTCCTTACGTCAGTTGCCTTTTAATTTAATTGAGTATCACCTTGTCCTTACATGCTGACAATGGCTAAATAGGAGTGACCAATTTAGCCCCAAAGTTGTCATTGCAAGGACAGTGCCAACTCTCAGGCCAGGAAACAGGAACACTCCTATATGTATTTACCCTATAATTAAATATGATTTATCATCAGAGGGGCTGGTAGCACCACCTATTATGAAGGTTGTGTGGCACTTCCCATTATAAGCCCCATGGTGAACGTTAATCATTTGGGCTGAGATTTTCCTAGCCAGGTTTCTGCCTCCAGTTGAAATTTTCTGGAAAATTTCAGTCAATGTGGTTCAGTGGTTTCTGAGGAGACTACAGTTGAGAGGAGTTGGGGGGAGCTGAACTCTTCACAGCTGCAGCTGAAACTAATGGGAGCTGCGCTTTGAACATATAAAGTGCTCTGTAATGCTAAGTAGTTTGAAAAAAATCAGATCTTAGGGGTCTCAAATTGGGCACCTAAAAATCCTGGACACATTTGATCTTTATCTTTCAGTGCCTCAGTTCCCTATCCAAAAAATGGGGATAACACCTGCTCACTTCGCAGGGGTGCTGTGAAAATCAATTCATTAATATTTGTGAAACAACACAGAAAAGTCCAGGAGGAAATTAATAATTCTCTCTTCAGAGCAGGGTTTGAATATTGAATATTGTGCAATAAATAATGCTTGGGGGCCACACTTTGAACAGCCAGGCAAAACCAAAACACTGAATTGCTGCTTATTAGATGAGCACCATCCATCCTGTGCACTGAAGAGGGTAGGAGCTGTTGAAAAATAGTACATGTAATTAAAAATCTGTATGATTATGCATACACACTAAGGGGCCAAATAAAGGTTGTACGGTTAACCTTAATTCTAGTATTTCCTAACTTTTGTGTGCTAGATTTTGCAGTGTGTGTGTGTGTGTAAATAAAATATTTTCTTATCAAGTGGAATTTTCAAAAGCACTTAAGTGATTTAGGAGGAATTAGGAATCCTGCACCTAATTTTCAGGTAGATAGAATGGGTTCTATGCAGATATTTTGCAATATGATGTGATGGCTATGATACTGAAGGGCCTGTTTATCACCTGGGTGCCTAGCTGAATATTAGACTACAAGATCTCTCTGTTCAGCTGTAGTTTATTTTCAATGGACATTATCAGGTAAAAAATCATAATCCTCTTTACTTGCTCTACTAATAACATCTTGGAAGAGACAAGACTAGAATGCAGGGGTTCCAGCTCTTAGTCTTGTGTGTTAACCTCTAGGCCAAAATGAGATATTAGAATACTTTTTTTTTGTTCCTTTGCTGTTTGTTCACTTTTAGCAAGGGGAAAAGACCCGTTAGGCTATGCCTAGTTACTCAACCTCTCCCATCATCTCCTGGCCATAGCATGATACTCCATGGATCGGCTCAGTTTTCAGGTGTTTGAAGTCAAGGTCCATGGTATCTATCTCCGCTCCAGTACTGGGGGAAAGAAGGGGATGCAGGGTGTTATGTAGTTCAACTCCAGTCCCTGTTCTTTGTCGTAGGTATCACTAACATACAAATCCTCCCTTTATTTCCCCCGGTTGCTTTATTCCATATTTTCAGTCATTTTCCCTAATGAAACTATCTAGCAGAACTAATCCAAACATGGGCTTAATTAATCAACATTTGACAGTCTATAACTTCACGCTCCAGTCCAAATTACTTGTGACAACTTTCTTAATGCAAAACAAAAATATCTACAGGGAGGCTCTACCTCAATCCGCTGGCTGGGTAGCGTGTCTCCAATTTATTTAATATATTTTAATAAAGCGGCAATAAACCTTTTCTCCCTAGCTGTCCACAGAACATTTCGCTGCCAGAAAGTGTCATCAGTTTATTTTTAACCTGATAAAAATCCATTGTGGTAAAGTGGCATCTGGCTTTGGGATAAGCTCGTGGGAAAGGGGAGGCTATGGCACCAGCCACCATGTTGAGGCCCACTGGCTATTGGGAAGGCTTGACTCTGAATGGCTGACAAATAAATGCTTGCTTAGGGCTTCAAATGACCCAGTTGTAAGACTACAGACAAAACCCAATTTGCTTCAGTCCTGATTTCGCTGCTTCCTGTCAGCCTGAGAGAGCACTGATAGGAAGACAAAACCAAAATCTTGTCACAATCACTTAAACATTCAATCCCGTCATCACTTTTCAAGGGTAAGAGCTTGGGCCTGCCATGAATTATATTACAAAAAAAATTCCATTATCAGTCCAGTCAGAGTGCATTCTTTCAGCCCCTGTTACATTTTCTTGAGACGGAGTCAAGAATGGCTTGAAGGAAGGAGACACTAATGGTTTGTGCATAACTCTAAAATGGGTATATGCTTGAAATGGGAACTAAAGCTAAACTTAGACCCAAATTGGAATTTGTTAAATGGAGCCTCTCTTTATAATGGGCTGAACCAAAGCACCAGATCCAAACCCTTCTTAACTTTGGGGTATTTGATATCAATATCTGGATATGAATTTTGTGTCTTAACTTACTTTTTAGTGTATAGAGAGCAAAGACAAGGGAAGACTGATCTTGTGGTTAAGGCATGAAACTCAGTTCTGGATATAGTTCCTGACTCTGCTGTAAATGTCATATGGAACCTTGGGCAAATCATTAAACCTTTCTGTGCCTTAATTCCCCATCTAGAAAGGGGATATTAATCCTTAACCACTTCACAGGGGTATTGTAAGGATCATGGAGACCATGCAAGAACCTGGACAGGTAGTATGTTCATTAGTTGCTTAAGACAACACATGTTTACACTTAGGGTTTGATTTTCAGCTTCACCTTAACTGAACTTTATTTTTTTTAAACAGTTTTGAGTACAAATAATTGCAAGCACAACTTACGTTATTTAACCATTTAAGTACCCAATATCCTGATGCAGTCAGGTATGTGGGATCTAAGACTGTGATTTTGTTTGATGCTTCCAGGAAGGGCAGTAGCCCAGAGGGAGGGGAAACTAAGGTGGTTTTAAGCTACACTTGTGTGCTCCAAATTCTGAACTGCTCTGGGAGCCAAAACTGTCCATGGCATAGTGTATGCAGCCCCAGGAACTCCTCTAATTTACAGCCGCCTCTTCAGACCCACATTGCTGGGGCTTGCCTGTGGGAGTCTATGCTGTGCAATAGTCAATGCAGTTTTTGCATTGGCAGAATTGTCTGGTTTTGGCCCCTATTGTGTTTCCAGATTGGGGTGGCATGATCCCATGTCTAAGTGGTACCATCACCTAATAGTGGATTAAAATTGTCCTTGAAATTATTTGTATCTGCAAATAGCTTCTGGTTTTGCATCTGCAATCTTACAAAAGCTCTAGCCTAGAAGGTATATTATATGCATAGCAAGTCTCTGACATAACATTGTTTTAAAATCTCCAATAGGTGGCACTGCTGGGGTTGAAACCTAAGTAAAGTAAAATTCAAATTCATCTCTGAAAAAGGACTGCTGGGACTTAACTTGGATATCATTATTGATTATTCTAATATAAGTTCACTTAGGAAACATTCCTTTAGTTAATTTTTTTGTTGTGCAGTTCCGGAATGGTTTAGCACAACCTGTGGCAAAATAATTGATAAGGAGTTCAGGGAGAGAACTAGGTGAACACTGAGAAAACTGTGTGGACATTTGTTCAGATAGAAAGTGTTGCAAACACTAGTTGCTTTCTATTTAGATTCATACAGGTGACTGTTATTTGCAAGGCTGTTTGGAGACAGGAGAACGCTGCAAACGCATGTTGCATTAGCTATATGGATATGTTCCAGCCACTCTTACTTATATTGAGATATGCTTTACACCAGTAGGAGTCCCATTGAAATCTGCTACTGACATAATTCACTGTGTGGTGTTGTGCTAAATGGGGAATAATTCACACTGACTCACTCCTCCACAATACAGGAAAGCTGATTTCAGAGAGGGGGATACTTGTAGGGTAAGTTACTGCTCAGTGGGCATAAAGGTGGTGAAATCAGACCCCATCAGAATAAATCACTGTGGTTTGTGCATTCATGTGTTTGCATAAATAACAAAGGAGGATGTTAAATAACATCTACTGTAGATAAACATTTTAAAATCATCAGGCCCAGATAACTTGAATCCAAGAGTTCTAAAAAAGTTGGCTGAGAAGATTTCTGGCCTGCTGAGATTAATTTTTAATAAGTCTCAGGGTACGTCTACAGTACGGGATTATTTCGATTTTACATAAACCGGTTTTATAAAACAGATTGTATAAAGTCGAGTGCACGCGGCCACACTAAGCACATTAATTCCACGGTGTGCGTCCATGGTCCGAGGCTAGCGTCGATTTCTGGAGCGTTGCACTGTGGGTAGCTATCCCGTAGCTATCCCATAGTTCCTGCAGTCTCCCCCGCCCCTTAGAGTTCTGGGTTGAGAGCCCAGTGGCTGATGGGGCAAAAATCATTGTTGTGGGTGGTTCTGGGTACAGCCTCACCCCTCCCTTCGTGAAAGAAGCAAATAACCATTTTGCGCCTTTTTTCCTGGGTGAACTGTGCAAACGCCATAGCACAGCAAGCATGGACCCTGCTCAGATCAATACTGCTATAGTGGACGTTGTAAACACCTCTCTCATTCTCGTGCAGTCTATGCTGAACCGGGACCTGCAAAGCCAGGTGAGGAGGAGGCGGCGGCTACGGCAACGCGGCGACGAGAGTGATGAGGACATGGACACAGAATTATCTCAAACCGCGGGCCCCTGCACTTTGGAGATCATGCTGGTAATGGGGCAGGTTCTAGCCATTGAATGCCAATTTTGGGCCCGGGAAACAAGCACACACTGATGGGACTGCATAGTTTTGCAGGTGTGGGACGATTCCCAGTGGCTGCGAAACTTTCGCATGCGTAAGGGCACTTTCATGGAACTTTGTGACTTGCTTTCCCCTGCTCTAAAACGCCAGAATACCAAGATGAGAGCAGCCCTCACAGTGGAGAAGTGAGTAGCAATAGCCCTCTGGAAGCTTGCAACGCCAGACAGCTACCGGTCAGTCGGGAATCAATTTGGAATGGGAAAATCTACTGTGGAGGCTGCTGTGATGCAGGTAGCCAAAGCAATCATTAAGCTGCTGCTACGAAACTGGGAAACGTGCAGGTCATAGTGGATGGCTTTGCTGCAATGGGATTCCCTAACTGTGGTGGGGCGATAGATGGAACCCATATCCCTATCTTGGCACCGGAGCACCAGAGCACCCAGTACATAAACCGCAAGGGGTACTTTTCCATGGTGCTGCAAGCACTAGTGGATCACAAGGGACGTTTCACCAACATCCACGTGGGATGGCCAGGAAGGGTTCATGACGCTTGCGTCTTCAGAAGCACTGTTCTGTTTAAACTGCTGCAGCAAGGAAATTACTTCCCAGTCCAGAAAATAACAGTTGGGGATGTTGAAATGCCTATAGTTATCCTGGGACCCAGCCTACCCCTTGCTGCCATGGCTCATGAAGCCATACACAGGCAGCCTGGACAGTGGTCAGGAGCTGTTTAACTAAAGGCTGAGCAAGTGCAGGATGGTGGTAGAATGTGCATTTGGCCATTTAAAGGTGCGCTGGTGCACATTACTGACTCGCTCAGACCTCAGCCAAACCAATGTCCCCATTGTTATTGCTGCTTGCTGTGTGCTCCACAATCTCTGTGAGAGTAAGGGGGAGACCTTTATGGCGGGGTGGGAGGCTGAGGCAAATCACCTGGCCACTGATTACGCGCAGCCAGACACCAGGACGATTAGAAGAGCACACCAGGAAGCGGTGCGCATCAGAGAAGCTTTGAAAACGAGTTTCATCACGGGCCACGGTACGGTGTAACTGCTGTGTTTGTTTCCCCTTCATGAACGCCCCCCCTTTATTGACTCCTGCCTTGTAAGCAACTCATCCTCCCCCTTCGATTACAGCTTGCTTAAGGAAATAAAGTCACTATCGTTTAAAAATCATGTATTCATTATTAAAAAGTAATTATAAAAAGAGGCAGAGAACTGACAAGGTATCCCGGGTGTGGTTTGGGAGGAGTATAGGAGGGAAGGAAAAGGTCATTAAATACATTTCAATGTAATGACAGCCTTTTGGTTGGACTGTCCACTGAGGTGGAGTGAGTGGGTGCACGAAACCTTCCCCCACGCGTTCTTACATGTCTGGGTGAGGAAGATATGGAACATGGTGAGTGGTGCGGGTGGTTACACAGGGGCTGCAGCGGCACTCTGTGACCCCGCTGCTCTTCCTGAAGATCCACCAGACATCGGAAGATATCAGTTTGATCACGCAGCAGCTCCAGCGTTGCATCCCGCCACCGCTGATCTTCCTGCCTACACCTCTGATCTTCCTGCTGCCACCTCTCATCTTGAGCGTCTCTCCTATCCTCACGTTGGTCCCTACTGTCCTCACGTTCACTGGCATCTTTCCTGTACTTTGCTACAACGTCCTTCCAGTCATTCAGATGAGCTCTTTCATTGCGGGTTACTTCCATGATTTCCGAGAACGTTTCGTCTCGCATCTTCTTTTTCCTCCGCCTTATCTGAGAGAGCCTTCGGGATGGAGTAGGGAGGCTTGAAAAATGTGCAGCTGCATGAGGGAGGGGAAAAAAGGGAGAGAAGTATTTAAAAAGATACATTTTACAGAACAATGGTTATACTCTTTCACAGTGAACAACACTATTCACCTTACATAGCACATGTGATTTCACTACAAGGTCGCATTTTGCATCTTAATATTGAGTGCCTGCAGCTCTGGTGTTACAGATCTCACAGACATAGGTCCGGGCATCACAATTCAGCTTGCATGCGGCCATGGTAAGCCATTGTCTTTTGGCTTCTCCAGCCTTCATATACACAGTGCCCTCTGATGCTTCTTTCCTGTTAACATGCAGCAGAAGAAGCTAACTACCCCATCCAATTCTCTAGGATGATTGCTTTACCCCTCCCCCCACCGCATGGCTGGTATCATGGAAAATCACTGCTAATCACCGCTCCCCCGCCCCCCACCGCTTGGCTGGTAGCCGGGACGATTCCTGCTAGCCAAACGCAAAAAAGCTTAGTGCTATCCTTCCTCCCCTCCCCCTACTTGGCTACGTGCAAGGAAGGATTTATTTTAAGCAACAGCCCAGTAGGAAAATGGCCATTTCTGTCCCCTTAATTAAATTCCTGACTTTCAACCAGGTTACCATGAACGATATCACTCTGCTGAGAATAACAGAATGAGATAAAGAACGGATGTTTCTTGAATGCCAGCAATCGCCGGGACCATACGCAGCTATGCTTTGTCATGCAATGATACCCGATTACTTGCTTCATGCATGGTGTGGTAAAGTGTCCTACCATGGTGGACGGAACAAGGCTGCCTTGCCCAGAAACCTTCTGTAAAGGCTTTTGGAGTACCTCCAGGAGCGCTTCATGAAGATGTCCCTGGAGGATTTCTGCTCCATCCCCAGACATGTTAACAAACTTTTCCAGTAACTTTACTGGCCGCGAATGCATCCCAAGCCCTCATGGCAAATCAATCACTAAAAAACGCTTTTTTTTAAACCATGTTTTATATTTACAAAGGTACGCTCACCAGAGGTCGCTTCCATGGCTTCACTGTCTGGGCTAGTGGCTTGGGAGGGCTGGGAGGGTAATTCTGTCTGAGTCACAAAAAGCTCCTGGCTGTTGGGGCTAACGGAGTGCTGTGTGCTCGCTGCAAGGTCGTCCTCCTCTTCCTCTTCCTCCTCCTCCTCCTCATCTTCCCCCTCCGCAGAATCCTCAGCCATGGTTGAGATTACAACCCCCACCTCGGAATCCACGGACAGGGGTGGGGTAGTGGTGGCGCAGCCCCCTAAAATTGCATGCAGCTCAGCGTAGAAGCTGCATGTTTTCGGCCCTGACCCGGACCTTCCGTTTGCTGCTTTAGTTTTCTGGTAGGCTTGTCTGAGCTCCTTAACTTTCACTCTGCACTGCACTGAGTCCCTGGTGTGGCCTTTGGCCACCATAGCCTTGGAAACTTGTTCAAATATTTTTTCATTTCGTCTTTTGGAACAGAGTTCTGTTAGCACGGAATCCTCTCCCCATACAGCGATCAGATCCAGTACCTCCCGTGTGGTCCATGCTGGAGCTCTTTTTTGATTCTCAGGAGACTGCATTGCTACCTGTGCTGATGAGCTCTATGTGGTCACCTGTGCTGATCACAGCTCCATGCTGGCCAAACAGGAAATGAAAGTCAAAAGTTCACGGGGCTTTTCCTGTTTACCTGGCCACTGCATCCGAGTTCAGACTGCTGTCCAGAGCGGTCACAGTGGTGCACTGTGGGATACCACCCAGAGGCCAATACCGTTGATTTGCGGCCACACTAACCCTAATCCGATATGGTAATATCGATTTTAGCGCTACTCCTCTCGTCGGGGAGGAGTACAGAAACCGAAGTAAAGAGCCCTTTATATCGATATAAAGGGCCTCGTAGTGTGGACGGGTGCGGCATTAAATCGGTTTAACGCTGCTAAAATCGGTTTAAACGCGTAGTGTAGGCCAGGCCTCAGAATACCAGGGTAATTCCAGAAGATAGGAAAAGGGCTCCAAGGGGCTATGGAAATAACAATAATAGGCCAGTATTCAAAAAGCGCAAGTGGGATGACTTGGGAATCTCTAGACCAATTAGTCTGATGTCAATCCCAGGCAAAATAATGGAAATGCTGATACAGGAGTCAGCTGATAAGGAATTAAAGGGTAGGAATATAATTAATGCCAGTCAACATGGTTTTATAGAAAGTAGGTCTTGTCAAACAAACTTGATTGCATTCATTGAGCTGACAAATTTGATTTTTAAAAGGTAATGGTGTAGATGTAATATACTTAGACTTTTGTAAAGTGTTTGACTTAGTACCACCTGACATTCTGATTAAACCATTAGAACTCTGCGATATCAATAAAGCACACGGGCTAACTGACAGATCTTAAAAAGTAGGCATCAATCATTGAATGGACAAGTTTCTAGTGGGGTTCCTCAGGGACTGGTATTTAGTCAGACACTATTCATAATTTTCAACAATGATCAGGATGTTAATTTTATCAGCAGTGATTTTATATTTGCAGATGACACAAAGATTGTCAAGTGGTAAATTATGATTATGACAGGACAGTCATACAGAGCAGTCTACATTGTTTGGTAACCTGGTTCAATTCAAACAATGTGTTTTAATACAGCCAACTGCAAGTTTGGAAGGAATGCCAGCCATACCTATGGATTGGGGCACTGTGTCCTGGAAAGTAGGGATGCTGAGAAGGATTTCAGATTCATAATGGACAAACAGCTCAACATGAGCTCCCAGTGCGGGGCTGTGGCAAAAAAGGGCAAATGTGATCCTGGGCTTTATAAACAGGTGAACAGTGAGTAGGGATGGCGACATCATTTCTCCTCTGTATAAAGCACTGGTAAGACTGCTACTAGAATACTATGGACGATTTGAGTCCATATTTATAAAATGGATGTTGAAAAATTGGAGGGGTTGTGGAAAAGAGCCAGAAAAATCATTTGATGGCTGGAGAAAATGCCTTACACTCAGACTTCAAGAACTTAACCCATTTAGCTTAAGCCTGAGAGGTGACTTATTAAAGAGTATAAGTATTTTCACAGGGAGAAAATATTGGATATTAAAGGACTCTTTATTTGAACAGAGAAAGGCATAAGAACCACCAATCACTGAAAGATGAGGCCAGATTAATTTAAATTAGAAATTAGGCATGAATTTAACAGTGATGGTATTTAACTACTGAAACAAACTAGCAATTGAAGTGATGAATTCTTCATCTTGGTCTTAAGTTTTAGACTAGATGCCTTTCTGGAAAATATGCTTTAGTCAAACATGTTATTGGACTCGGTACAGGGACAACTGGGTAAAATTAAATGGACTGAGATATATAAAAGAGGTATGATTAGATGATCTAATGGTCTCTCTTGGGCCTTAAATCTAGGCATATTTGGGCCAGATGTGATGTCAAATGTTGCACTTGGGTGTTTGGGTGAATGTTTGCCCTACAAATGATTTACTCAAGCCTTCTTTTTTATAAAAAAATTGCCAGCCAATTAGAGATCAGAAAAAATAGTATGTGATACGGATGATGGGTCACATAGCTTGAATAATGGATTAGCAGTAATCCACACATGTAAGGAAAGAATAGAGTGAATAATTTGTGCAGCTAGCCGGAAGGAATAATTTTGCAGAAAGCATTTGTGAAATCACTTTGAACAACAAACATGCCAAAGCAGGTTGATAAAACTCAAAACGGAAAAAGGACTTACACTTGTCAAATCCATTTATTTTTTTTCCACTGTACCTAGTTCACTGGTTTCCAGTAACCAGATACTATAAACTACTATAATGGGGAAGGTGAGGGCTCAGCTACTGACAGCATGTCTGGTGATAGGCCCCCAGCGTCTGCTGGGTAGCTAAGTGCCCAAACATTTATTTCTCCCTTCCTTCTTCAAAGATATAGAACAACTAAATTTTGCTGTACTACTTTGTGCTGAGCAAATGTTTGAACTATTCTCTATTTAGCACAATACACAGTAAAACCTGGTAATAAGTCATCTCTGGGACTCCATGTTTTTTAGCTGTTAGAACAAGTTGCTGCCTAATATAGTGTCACCTAAATCATTATTCTGACACATCTTTTTTAATTTACATCTGTAGAAAACAAAATCTGTTTATCAGGGCTGAAGGATACCTACACAGTTTGATCCTGTGAGAAGATGAGCTCTGTGGCCACAATCCAGCAAAACACTGAAGCAGGTCTTAACTTTAAGCACGTGAGTCTATAAGCCTTCAAGTCTCTAGGTCATAACTTAGTTCACAATTCCTTTTACTTATGACATTGCACAAAACCCCTTTATGTACAGTATATTAAAAAAACAATTCAGATGTCAAGGTATTTCATTATACACATGCAAAACTACAACAAATGACTTATCCTACGTTGTCTACAACATATCTGAGGTTTACAAGAGGATGTTACTGTGATCCTTTGCAAAGGGTCCCCTGTTCTTTGATGGAGTGAGTTTGTCAGGTCTGGGGTGAGAGATGTTTGCAAACATGTCTTACATCATATTAATCCATAAAGAGCAATATGTAAGGTATGTACAGAAAGCTCAAAACTTGTCAAGACTCAGTCATTGTGAGATGTATCTATAGATAATTTAGGAATAAGATTTATATTGAAACTATGCTTTATAGACTTGGAGTAAAACTTAGTCACCAAGGTAATCAGTGATAGCCTGTTGAAGCAAGAGGCAATTGTCACCCCTTCCTAGTCACCTACAGAGGTAATGCAAAGTTCAGTCCTCTTACCCTTGCCACATCTCAGAACAGTCAGTGGAAAACCATCAAAGACAATTACAAACAATTGAAACCACTTGGAAGTGAAAAAGAAACATTGTAGCAGGCAGGAGAATGCCCTGGCTGTGAATAAAGGCAAAAGACTGTGGGCATGGCTACACTTGCTTTCTTGGGCTACGGCAGGGGTTCTCAAACTGAGAGTTGCAAGATTATTACATTGGGGGTTGTGAGCTGTCAGCCTCCACCCGAAAACCTGCTCTGCCTCCAGCATTTATAATGGTGTTAAATATATACAAAGGTGTTTTTAATGTATAAGGGGGGTCATACTGAGGGTATGGCTACACTTGAAACCTCAAAGCACTGCTGGGACAGCGCTGCGGCAACGCTTTGAAGTGTGAGTGTGGTCGCAGTGCCAGCGCTAGGAGAGAGCTCTCCCAGCGCTGCACGTAAACCACATCCTCTACGGGTGTAGCTTGCAGCGCTGGGAGCCGCGCTCCCAGCGCTGCGGCACTGGTTACACTGAGGTTTTACAGCGCTGTATCTTGCAGCGCTCAGGGGGGTGTTTTTTCACACCCCTGAGCGTGAAAGTTGCAGCGCTGTAAAACGCCAGTGTAACCATGGCCTCAGAGGCTTGCTATGTGAAAGGGGTCACAAGTGCAAAAGTTTGAGAACTATTGGGCTATGGTATCTTTTACTTAATGCAATAAAGAATGTTTTCAAAGCTGAATCAATCATTTTTTGAAAAGAAACAACTGCTGGGGAAACAGAAAGGGCATGACACATCTGTGTTGTGTGAGAGGAGAGAAGGGGGTGGGGCGGGGAACAGGATAATCACAGATTTGCATATGTCCTGTTATCATATTCAGCCTTCCTGTCTGGAGTGCCACACAATGAGTGCTGCACTTCAGGATAGTTATAATGCATGGTGATGTGGGTTGAGGGTCATAGTTTGCAGGGCTAGGTGGTGAAGCTACAAGTGTTGGAGGCAGCTGGTGGCAGTAAGAGAATAGATGTTGGGGGAAGTGGGTTAGCAGTGATACCGGGCACAAGGGAAAGAGTTTTGGGACAAGGGCTGGGGTGGGGGCACGGATCTGCTCCATCTTCAGTGCTATGAGCACCTGTATCGAGTCCGCTTGGTGATCCATAATGCTTATGAGCCGCTCCATTCTTTGATGCCAGCAATCCGCATTCTGCTGCTGGAGCCTCCTTTCAGTCTCTCACCACTCTTGTACTTTTTGATTTTCAGTAAAAGACTGCTGCATGACTTCACCCAGCAGGTCCTCTTTGGTCCTTTGTGTATGCTTCCTGATTCTCTGTAGCCTTGTGGCTGTTGATAACAAGAGTGCCTGGGATCTCAAGGTTGCATCTGTAAAGCCAAAATGCAACACTTAACAGAGGTAGCATTGTTCACACTAGACAGAGCAAGTATTCAGCCACACTTAGGCCTGATCTACACTACGCGTTTAAACCGATTTTAGCAGCGTTAAACCGATTTAACGCTGTGCCCATCCACACTACAAGGCCCTTTATATCGATATAAAGGGCTCTTTACATCGGTTTCTGTACTCCTCCCCGACAAGAGGAGTAGCGCTAAAATCAGTATTACCATATTGGATTAGGGATAGTGTGGCCGCAAATTGACGGTATTGGCCTCCGGGCGGTATCCCACAGTGCACCACTGTGATCACTCTGGACAGCAATCTGAACTCGGATGCAGTGGCCAGGTAAACAGGAAAAGCCCCGCGAAATTTTGATTTTCATTTCCTGTTTGCCCAGCATGGAGCTCTGATCAGCACGGGTGGCAATGCAGTCCCAAATCCAAAAAGAGCTCCAGCATGGACCGTAAGGGAGATACTGGATCTGATTGCTGTATGGGGAAACAAATCTGTTCTATCAGAGCTCTGTTACAGAAGATGAAATGCCAAAGCATTTGAAAAAAAAATCTACAGGCTACACAGTGCTGCGTGACAAGCGTAATGGGAAGCCAGAGGCTCAAATGGACGCTCATGGAGGGAGGGAAGGGGTACTGAGGACTCCAGCTATCCCACAGTCCACAGCAGTCTCCGAAAAGTATTTGCATTCTTGGCTGAGCTCCCAATGCCTGTAGGTTCAAACACATTGTCCGGCGTGGTTCAGGGAATAGCTCATCAATTTACTCCCCCCTGCCATGTGAAAGAAAAGGGAAAGAAATCATTTCTTGACTTCTTTCAATGTCACCCTATGTCTACTGAATGCTGCTGGTAGACGTGATGCTGCAGCAGTGAAGAGTAGTATCCACTCCTCTCCCCTCCCTAGTGGCAGACGGTACAATATGACCAATATCCGTTGTCACTATCAGCCCATGAGTGCTCCTGGCTTGCCTCAGGTGAGGTTGGCTGGGGGCGCCTGGGTAAAAATAGGAATGAGTCCTGTTCATTCCCAGTAGATGGGACAGAACAGCTGGTAACCATCCTCATCATAGCAACTGGGGACTGAGCTCCATCAGCCCCCTCTCTTTCCTGTGTAAAGAAAATATTCTGTACTGCCTGGACTATCATAGCAGTGGCATGCTGGGCTCCTGTCCCCCGCACCGCTTAATTTCCTGCCTGGACTGTCATAGCACCAGGAGGCTGCCTCCCCCTTATTTTATCTCACTAACAAGTCACTGTTTCTTATTCCTGCCTTCTTTATAACTTCATGACACAAATGGGGGGGACACTGCCATGGTAGCCCAGGACCGTTGGGGGAGGAGGGAAGCAACGGGTGGGGTTGTTGCAGAGGCATGCCCCGTGAATGGCATGTAGCTCATTATTTCTGCAAGATCTGACACGGAGCAGCTGTGCTGTCTGATGCACTGGTTCTCTAGTACACTTGCCCCATATTCTAGGCAGGACTGACTATATTTTTAGAAACCATAAAGGAGGGATTAACTCGGGGAGTCATTCCCAGTTTTGCCTTTGCGCCCTCGGCCGATCTCAGCCAGGGGCACCCATGATAGCAGCAGACAGCACAGAAGGACAGATAACTGTCATCTCATTGCCAATTTACACCGGCAGCAGACGGTACAGAACGACTGGTAACCATCTCTGCTATCATGCAAAAGCAAATGAATGCTGCTCTGTAGCGCTGGAGTATCGCCTCTGTCCGCGGCATCCAGTACACATACGGTGACTATAAAAAAAAAAAAAAAAAAAAAAAAAGATGAACAGGCTCCATGGTTGCCGTGCTATGGCATCTGCCAGGGCAATCCAGGGAAAAAGGGCGCGGAATGATTGTCTGCCGTTGTTTTCCCGGAGGAAGGAATGACTGACGACATTTACCCAGAATCACCCGCGACAATGATTTTTGCCCCATCAGCCACTGGGCTCTCAAGCCAGAATTCTAAGGGGCGGGGGAGACTGCGGGAACTATGGGATAGCTACGGAATAGCTACCCACAGTGCAACGCTCCGGAAATCGATGCTAGCCTCGGACCATGGATGCACACCGCCGAATTAATGTGCTTAGTGTGGCCGCATGCACTCGACTTTATACAATCTGTTTGATAAAACCGGTTTACGTAAAATCTGAATAATCCCGTAGTATAGACGTACCCTTAAAGACAAGTACAGTGAAAACAATAGCAGGAAGTGCCAGTGCCAGTCCCAAAACAAGTGCATGTAACCCTCAGGAGCCCCAGAATGGTAAGTAAGCTCGGGGGTAAGGGGGACTGATTGTTTCAGGGCCATAGCGTCCTCTGGGGTTGGTTCTGTACCTTGGAGAGAGCCAACATCTTCACAGGGCCCGGATACTGAACATTGTCCCCACATTTTCCAGAGGATGAGTTCGTCCTGGAAGCTATCTTGCTGCTCAGGGTGACCTGGGAAGCAAGGGACGGTTTTCTACTACAATGCAGCTTCCACCCTGGCGTTTATGCACTTGCCTATGTGCAGCAATGATTCCCCCCACTCCTCATGGCACAGTGGCGTGAACGTGTTAGCCTGACTAGGACAAGGAGCACAGCAGCTCTGCCAAGGAACCTGTGCAAGCAGATTGCCCAGTTTCTGCATGAGACCTTTGAAGAGATCACTGAGGCTGATTACTGCGATATGAGAGAGCACATCAATGCCCTATTCCGCATCTAGACATGCCCACACCGAACAACTACCTTCCCAAAATACAAGCCACTTACCAGGCACCTCCTCTGCTGTTTTGTTCTTCCCCAAGCACCGTCTGCTGCAACTGGCTACCTTCCTTCTGGCTTGAAAACCGCTCCTGGCTCCATGCATCTTGGGATGCCAGGCTGTCCCCAGGCTCTGCGCCCCCCTCCTCCTCAGCACCTTTGCTCCCGCTTTCCTCTTCCTGCCTTCTTGAACTTGGTGCTGCTAGGGCCTTTGAAGTGTCCATGGTGTTCTTCGGAGTGGAGGTGGGGTCGCCCCCAAGTATCGTGTCCAGCTCTTTGTAGAAACAGCAGGTCGTGGGGGCATCACCGGAGCAGCTGTTTGCCTTGCGGCCTTTGCGGTAGGCATTCCACAACTACTTCACTTTAACCCTGCACTGCACTGCACAATGGCCCCTTTCCATCATATCCCTTGATATTTGCCCGAAGGTATCGTAATTACTATGGCTGGAGCGCAGCTGGGACTGGAAAGCTTCCTCCCCCCAAACACTGATGAGATCCAGCACCTTGTCATTTCTCCATGCTGGGGAATTGCCTGGCGTGTGAAGGCATGGTCACCTGCTGAGAGCACTCCACAGCAAGCTTTATGCTTCTTGTGGAGCATGCTGGGGAATTGCCTGGCGTGTGAAGGCATGGTCACCTGCTGAGAGCACTCCACAGCAAGCTTTATGCTTCTTGTGGAGATGGATTACCAGGAGCGCTCCAGCTGTAGAGTGTGGGCGGTCTACGTGCCTTGTCAGTGTGGACACCTCAGGAGTTAGGGCGCTTGGGGCTGATTTAATGCACTGTAACTTGAAGTGTAGACAAGGCCTGTTTCTGTATAACAGAGTGCAGGGAAAAGCACTCTAGATCCATTCAGTGATGTTGTTGTGGTTATAGCCACTCTAAGTCAATGGGAGAATTTTCCCATTGGTTTAGTTACTCCCGCCCTGCGAGTAGCGGTGGCCATGTCGACGGGAGAAGCTCTCCCACCAACATAGCATTGTTCACACTGATGCTTAAATTGGCATAAGTTATGTTGCTTTCTGGGTGGCTAATTCATACCCCTGAGTGACCTAATTTATGCCTACTTAAGCTGTAATGTAGCCACAGCCAGAGGAAACCCCTTAAGGAGTGAGGGGCTTTCATGAACCCATAGTGCCATTTTTTTTGTGAAACCACTCAGCTGTGGGGAGTGGGGTTGAGGAGGAGAAAGAGATCCTACTTTATTGTATAGGAAAGGTAACTATTGGTGAGTGTAGACCCAGGTTCACGTGTTATGATTTTGTTGTGTTTTAATCATTTGTTTTCATCACTTTTTCTCACTCACTAGTTAAATCTTCTTTCTTTCTTAAATAAACCTTCTTTGGTTTATTATAAGTGCTTTCAAGCATTGTGTAGCTTACAGGAATGGTGATTTAAGGTAAAACTGGTAAATTGGGGGCAGAGGACTGGGGATGTCTGAGAGTAGCCAGTGTCAAGGGCTTGATGTCACAGGCAAAATATTCAAAAGGACTAGGGTGCACCTATTATTAACCAGCAAGGTGAAGATAGGGCTGGGATAGCCCACAGAAGACTGCTTAAGTGGCTGAAAGGCTGGTGGTGTTAAGGAGCTCACACTCAGCTACCACAAGAAAGACTCCCTCATTCTGAAGGAAGAAGGTGACTCAGTACTGGGTGCCCTGAGAATGGTCACAGTTGCCATTTTTTGGGGAAGTGACTTGCAAAATCACAGGAGAGACTGAGTTTTGCCAAGGACAGAACTCAAGCAGTCAGTTGTCCCAGCATGTCCATTAGTATTCTGCTCGGATGATTCCTGGGTTTCTAGAATGGGTGTTCTGTAGGATATAGCATCGTCAGCTTCCTGTTCATGCAGATCTTCTAGCAAACTTGCTTTTTTGAATTGCAGCTGTGAGAAGTGTATTTTCTTCCCACTTTTTTCACAAGCTCCTTAGAAGCAGGTGGATCTTCTTCATCTGTTGGTTAATTAGTAGCAGGCATGACACATGCTATGCAGTACATCAGTTCATTACGATGCTGCAGTGTAGACTTACTGTGGTCAGCTGAGCGGTTCTGTGCATTGTGACATATAAAAGGCAAAGAAGTCACATTCAACGAAACAGTGTTGAATAGTCACTGTCTTTACAGGTTCCATCTTTCACCATCCAAGTCCACGGCATCCAGCAAGCTGATTTGATTTGCAAATTATTACACTTTCAACTAGGTCCATTTTGGCAATCAGATATGATATCAGTTGCTGGTGGTAGGAACAGGGGCAGAGCTCCTGGGGGACAACCATCCCTCCCCAGGGGTTTTTAGGTGGATGTGTGGTACCTTTTCAAACATATTATGCAACTAACAAAAAAAGATGAAACAAACTTTCACGTGGGATTGGAGAGCAAGCCTGCTCTGCACTCACCCAGCAGTAGGGCAACCAGATAGTAAGTGTGAAAAATTGGGACAAGGAGTGTGTGTGTGTGGTGGGGGCGGGGTAATAGGAGTCTATGTAAGAAAAATACCCAAATATCAGGACTGTCCCTAGAAAATCAGGACATCTGGCCACCCTACCCGGCAACAGTGGCTCCTGTCCACAGAGCTGGGCCTGGCTCCCTATGCTGGGTCTTTGTGACCTGACATATGGGTTGCATGGTGCTGCAATCTCATATGCCGTTATACAATACCACTCACTCAAATTTGGCCCAGCCTCCCCTCCTTCATGACAGAGGTGTGGCAGGACCAGACCTAAATGGTACTGTGACCCCATGCTGCAGGTCACAACGCCTGGAGTGGGGAACCTGACTCAACCCCTTGGGGCAGGAGCTGCTGCTGCAAGTGAGTGTGGGGCAGGCTCACTCTCCAGCCCACCGCCAATGACCCATTGCTACCCTGGTTGCAAAACCTGGCTCCACCACAGTGTAGGAGATCTTAAATTTTTCCATTATTCAGTTGTGTATTAATTAGAGACAAGAGGTGGAGTTAACTGGTAGCCATTTCAGTTTTCCCATATCTACAGCACTAGGAATACTTCCCATAAACACAGTACCTTTGCATTTTGTTTTTAATTCATCCATTATGTCAAATTCCCTCCAGACTTTCTTTATTGTATCTCTGCATAACAGGCAGGTTTGGAATTAAACATTATGGAATGCTTGAGTTTGGGCAGCTTTCACAATTGGGAGTGTGCCACTGGGACAGCAGGTGCCACCTCATGCCAAGGCCCAGGCCCTTACATAACACTGACAAATGCACAACTGGAAACCAGTCAGGCTCACCTGTGGGTTAGTTTAGTTAAAATAGATAGTAGTGTTATGAGAATGTGTTTATGGAATGTTTGTAGGATGCTGCATGTATTAGTTCTACTTATATCTGTATCCCATGATATAAAGTAATATTGAGTGTTACATTGGTTGACAATGCAAATTGTGTTACTCACCAAAACAGGCAAGGAAGCATTAGGTAAAGGGCTTGTCCTGCACACAAGATGTCCCATTGAAGGAAAATGAAGTAGAGTGTAGCATCGAAGGATAGAAACCTTGATTGCATTCCTCACTCCCTCCAGGAAGGGGGAACCCGTGGATGAACTTATCCCATCAACTTGGACTTAAGGTGAAGGGATTTAAAAAAAAAAACAAAAAAACTCTGACAAGCAAAAACTTGGATCTTTATGTTGTCTGGACTCTGAGGGGCAGATTCCTATAAGCAAGAGATCCCCATGCTGCTTGGCATAGGTCAGACCTAAAGGGCATTTAGAACAGCTTATTATGGAAGCTTATATTATCTTTTTAAATCTAAGGCTGTAACTCATGTGTGTGCCTATTTCATGTTTTAACTTTGTAAATAACTTTTCTTAGCGAAGTAGTCTTTCATTAGTTCCATAACAGGATTGGCTACAGGCACGATCTTTGGTTTGAGATCTGAGTACAACTGACCTGGGGTAAATAATTTGTCCATTGGGACAGAGGGTAACCTGATTATTATTCGAGGGGTAGCCGTGTTAGTCTGGATCTGTAAAAGCAGCAAAGGGTCCTGTGGCACCTTATAAGGTGTCTATAAGGTGCCACAGGACCCTTTGCTGCTTTTACTGATTATTATTGTGATTTTTGCTGTAACGTGACCATCTGCAACATAGTCCAACTTACCTGGGTGGCAAGATAGATGGGAATGCCCAAGGATACTGTTTGTGATTCCATGGTAAGACTGTTTATAGTGCTTAAGGAATTCACATGTGTTACTGGGTTGGTGAAATCTAATTCTAGAACCAGTTTGGGGGTTCTGCCCAGCTTTTGGATAGTCTGCCTCAAATTTGGCACTCATGGTCATGAGCCACTCCAGGCAGCACCTTTTCTTTCCCCCCAGGTGTGTTGGCACACAGCAGAACAGCTATTTTTCATTCATGGCTTTGTTTGACTTCTGCACATGACTGTGAGGGGAAACCAGTATGCATTATTGTCTCATTTTAATGAGTCAGCCCCCTGGAGATGAAAGATACTGTAGCCCATAACCTATTCCATGTGCCATCACACTCACTCTGGCTTTCATGTAATGGGACTCTGTCTAGACCTACAAGTGCTTGTCAGTGGGATTATTTAAGTGCTATCTTGCCTACTATACTTCTTGGCCAGGCTGGGCATCATGCCCTGGCAATACTGTAAATCCATCTGGAAGGGAAAAGGAAAAAAAATATACATGTATGGGGAATAAATAACAATGTGCTTTCAATATGAAACCAAGACACACAAAATGAGGATTTCATTGGTTAGAATATCAGGCCATTAAATCTCTGAAAGTCTGTTTTTACTGAGTCCGTATGGTTTGCAGTAGTAGCATTAGAAGCTCTTGACAGAGATAAGCCAGTCTCTTGCTGCATAAGTATAATCAGATCCATTTATCAGAGCTCTTTATCTCTTCATACCATTCTCCTTCAGATCCATTTTCAAGATCAGGCAGCTGCTTGTCTTTTTTCCTGCCAGCAGCCTCCATATCTCAAGCCAGGGCATTTGCTGGAGAAGCATGGGTACCATAACATGTTTTAATTACTCCAATTACCACACTGCTGATCTTGACTGGTAAAATAGTGTCTCACCCTAGGGTGATCTGCTCATTAAGCCTAGGGTATAGGCTGCAATGCAGAGAGTACTAAAATGGTGAAGATAAGAATCAGGAAAGGCCATTTGGGAATGTATTTTGTTAAATGTTTTCTTTTTAAAAAAATAGCTGTGAATGTTCCAGTTACTCCTGGAAGCTGGAGCCTGATAGCCTGGGCTAAAAACAGGGTAGGGCAGACAAGCATTGTGCAAGATTGTCCTACATTGCTGTGCCTAGGCATCTCAGTTCCCATCTGCAGCATTTGCTGCTATTCCAGTCTTGGTCGCTCCCACCCAGCTCTGCTCTTGCACCTTGATTCTGGCCTGGAGCACCTCCTGTTATTCCAGTGAACCCCACTCAGCTATTCACTGCCCTGGATATCATTTGCCTAAAGAGCAGCATCCCAGTAGCCAGGCCATCTGTCTCATAGGCTGGCTAGCCAGATCTCTTTGGACACAACACTAGAGCAGGGTGGCCAACCTGAGCCTGAGAAGTAGCCAGAATTTACCAACATACATTGCCAAAGAGCCACAGTAATACTTCAGCAGCCCCGCATCCACTCCCTAGCATCTCCCACCTGCCAGCAGCCTCCAACAATCAGCACTTAAGCCCCCTCCCACTGCAATCAGCTGTTTCATGTGCACAGGAGGCTATGTGGAGGGGAGAGGGAGGAGGCGCGAAGGTATGGCAGGGACAGGGGTCTTGGGGGGAGGGGTGGAGTGGGGGCAGGGCTTGGGGCAGTGCAGGGGGTTGAGCAGTGAGCACCCCCCAGCACATTGGAAAGTTAGCATCTATAGCTTCAGCCCCAGAATGCGTACCTCGGTAAGGAGCTGCATATTAACCTCTGAAGAGCTGCATGCGGCTCCATAGCCACAGGTTGGCCACCCCTGCACTAGAGAGACTCTAGCTGGCTAGAGTTGTTAACCGCTAGAATCCTTACAGGCAGAAGAACATATGTGCAAAAGCTTCTCCACACGTGTTTATATCCATTACGATTCTGGTGCTGTGTATTCCAAGAGGTTAGTGACACAGAATCATGGCATGTTCGAAGGCAATACCAGTAGCAGAATTGCTTCTATGGTAAATTCAGTTCCTTTGAGTGGAAGTTTTCTCCATCAGATTTGGCAATATATCACAATCTCAGGTGCTATTTTTTCCCCTTGGGCATTATTTTACTGCTATTACCTTTAGAGCTGGTCAATATTTTTTTATATTGTTGATCATGTAAATATTACCACCCCTTCTTTCCAAAATTGATCTCCCACAAATGTCTTTGCATTTTCTACCATGCCAGCTCTTGTGTAGAGCTTCATATGCCCCAAAGACACCACCCTATCTTTCCTCAGTTCCCTCTTTAAGCATCTTTTCAGTCTTGATGCACATGGAATACAGCCAGCTGATAATGGAGAGATGGAGCACTGAGATGACTGGTTCTGATCTACTTATTTGTCTTTGTAAACATCCCCAGCCAACCCAGAGATGCCAACCTATACACCCACCAGTAGAAATCATGTGCAAAGCTAATATACCTACAAACATACTTACATTACTGATACTCCAGCCATTCTCCCCTCCCCATCTGGTTGTTTCATCCACCTCGTCTTATCTTAAATTTAGATTGTAAGTTCTTGGGGCAGGGGCTGCCTTAATACATACAAATATACAATATCTTGCACAAAAAGGCCCTGATTCTGACTGAGGTCTCCAGGAGCTACTGTACTATCGCTACTAAATATACAAATAGAATAATTTTGATTGGGAGATCTCTCTGAAGCAAGATGTGCGCATTGCTGGGTCTCTGCTATTTGGCTCCTGGAAAGTTCAGGGCATCTGAGTGAGAACAGTAAATAACCCACTGATTTTCCCCAGCACCAGTGCAGAAGAAGCCCCTGTTACATTGTTGCATGTTATCATGGGATGCGCTGCTTACCGCTGGGGGGCATCCCTTCTGGCAATTTTGAGGATTAGCAACATTTGGTTCAGCACCCCATTTCTTCTCTTGCACCATTGCAGCTCTTCTCTTGCTCACAGAGTCAAGGTACTGCTGCTTCATGAATCTGCTCTCTGGCCAAGTCATGTGATTTCCCTTCCGAGGGGAGAGGGTGGGTCTTTCAAAGTCCCTCTGCGCCAGTCCTCTAACTATGTCACTCAGGCAATCTTCCCATTTACTGCCCCTAGCAATACCACTCTGCAGTGAATGGTAAGGGAACCCAGGCCTGCCCTCTACTGAGGGTTCCAGTCCAGGGCCCTATAGCATGCAGGTAAGGTCTAGGATTTCACCAATCCTAGTGTTGCCTTCCCTTGACTTCTTCCGACCATGCTTCCTTAAGCTTCTCCTTCAAATTCCTCTCTGTTAGCCTTTCTAGTCAAATTCCTCTCTGTTAGGCAAACCCTTTCTCAAGGGCTCCTATACCCCCTCCTTCTCCCTTACCTCAGAGAGAAAGAGAGAGACTGCAGGCTTCCTCCCTGCAGTCTGAGTGTTGCCAGCCTCCTGGCTTTACAGAAGCCCAGGCAATTCCCTGATGGGTTAGCTTCCCTCTAACTAGCAACCTCCCCTAACCTAAATCTCCCCCATTTGCAGCATAATTGGCTGATTGGGACCAGTTGGCCTAATTCCACTCTCTCAGGGCCAGTGGAGGGAGCACATCCCATCACACACTCTAGCAACACAGAGAAGGAAAAATCAGACATCTTAAAGTAAGTGCTGCCTATTTCCATGGCCTTCATGTCATATCTTTTAATTCTACATACATTATTTCCAGTATCTTTTATCTGCTTCTTCAAATTCACAGATTCCAAGGCCGGAAGGGACCATCAAGAGTTCTGTACTATGTGGTATAGCAAATTGCGTGCACACAAAAAAAATCCCATGGAAGAAGGCACTTAGCCAAGCTACCTTGTCCAGTGACATTGTATAGTAGCTGTAATATTGCCAGGGTGACCAGCAGGTCAACAGTTGACTTTTTAGGATATAAAACAAACTTAGAAAAGCTTAATGCAGCACCTGCCTCTACTGATTTGACCAGTTTCTTTACTGATTGGTTCTGGGAGGAGAGTGGAGTGTGGTGGTAAACCTACAAATTGCTTTGCTTTTTAAAAATAGTTAGATTTGCCTCCTATGTATTAGTTGCATCAAGTCAGCTTTCTTCTGAATTTACGTTTAAATTGGTACAAATACACTAGAATTTCCCATCTTTTCCAGGGACTACTTAGTTAAATGGAAAGGAAGATTTTGTACCTTTCAGAATGTTTCTGGAACTGACACTGCAATTCTCTGCAAATCTTGTGGGCAATTTTCATAGATTGAATGCTGAGGGAGGGATAGCTCAGTGGTTTGAGCATTGCCCTCTTAAATCCAGTATTGTGAGTTCAATCCTTGAGGGGGCTACTTAGGGATCTGAGGCAAAAATCAGTCTGGGGATTGGTCCTGCTTTGAGCAAGGGGTTGGACTAGATGATCTCCTGAGGTCCACCCCTGACATTCTATGATTGTGATCACCTGGTTTGATTTCCTGTATAACACAGGCCACAGAATTTCCTCACAATAAATCCTGAAGTGTATATATATCTTTTAGAACAATATATAATCTTGATTTTAAAATTGCCAGTGATGTGGAATCTGCCACAACTCTTGCTAAATTGTTCCAATGGTTAATTATTTTCACAGTTAAGAATGTACACTTTATCTCCAGCTTTAATTTGTCTAGCTTCAACTACTAGCCACTGGATCATGTTACACATTTTTCTGCTAAATTGAAGAGCCCATTATCAAATATTTGTCCTCTGTTGTAGGTACTTATTGACTGTAATTAAGTCACATCTCAACCTTCTTTTTGTTAGACTGTAGGAGCTCAATAAATCATTTGGTTTATCACTATAATACATGTTTTCAAATCTTTTAATCCTTCTTATGGCTCTTCTCTGAGCCTTCTCCAATTAATCAACATTCTTTCTGAATTGTGGGCACCAGAACTAGACACAGTATTCTAGCAGTGTTCACAACAGTGCCAAAGAGAGAGGTAATGTCACCTCGCTACTCCTACTTGAGATTTCCCTGTTTATGCATCCCAGGATTTCATTAGCCCTTTTAGGCTTACAACTGACATCTGCATCAAATCTACTCATCTCACAAGCAAGAGATGGCACTTCTAGCTGCCAATGCCACACGTCATCACTAGTAATAAAAAATCCTGCAATTCAAATTCTGTCCTGTGTAAATTTATTAACTTAAAATTCTGCACTCAGTCCCCTGTGAAAGCTCATTATCTTCGGTGGGATTGTAAAGGACAGAATTTGGCTTTGCAATTGGGTCTTAGTTAATGATTCTGCTGCTAATGCATACGCCACAGTAGAATCCAACTCCCTTTCCCATAGATGGATGTGCTCTACAGCACTAACAGGAGGAAAAAGTAGTTCAAACCAAAGCAAGCTAGGACTGAAAACACCCAGGGACTAGAGCTGTATACTGAGAAGGTGGTGTCCATTTTACATTTCTGTTGAGACCCAAAATAGAATTCCAGAGACAGAGAGAACACTAACATGGAGGCAGGGCCGGCCCCAGGCCCCAGCGTGCCAATCGCGTGCTTGGGGCGGCATACCGCGGGTGGAGCTCTGCCGGTTGCCAGGAGGGCAGCAGGCGGCTCCGGTGGACCTCCAGCAGGCATCCCTGCGGAAGGTCCACTGGTCCTGCAGCTCCGGTGGAGCATCCGCAGGGACGCCTACGGGAGGTCCACCGAAGCCGCGGGACCAGCAAGCCGCAAAGCACCCCCCACGGCGTGCCACCGTGCTTGGGGCAGCAAAATGGCTAGAGCCGGCCCTGCATGGAGGAGAGATGAAGTTAGCTTCATTTCATCTCGTGACAGCAAACATGCACAAATGAATCCAATAAAAAATGGTTTCATTAGGCATATCCCTGATATGAAAGATGTAAGCTCGTTACACTCGAAATATCCTGAAGTATCCTTGATATTTTTTCCATCACACTTCTGACAAAGTTTTCTACACCTTACGTTTAATAAAGTGAGGAAGGAAAATTGCTTTGTTATTCATTTGCTCAATGTGCCTACTGTGGTGCCAGATGTACTAGCTAGGTCCAGGGAGATAGCAGTCATGCCCAGCTAGAAAACATCTGCTTTGCTTATGAATATACCAGAGGTGTTCCTATGTTCCATTCATTTTCAGAGGAAGGTTGGGCCAATGATCAGGGCACTAACCTGGGAGTAGGGTTCAATTCCTGCTCCACC
Source organism: Gopherus evgoodei (assembly GCF_007399415.2). Taxonomy (NCBI): domain Eukaryota; kingdom Metazoa; phylum Chordata; order Testudines; family Testudinidae; genus Gopherus; species Gopherus evgoodei. The sequence goes on along the minus strand of NC_044324.1, from coordinate 165,339,551 downwards.
ACAGACTTCCTATATGACCTGGGGCCAGTCACTTTGTTTCTCTGGCCTGGATTTTTAAAGGTATTTAGGTGTTGCTGCATGCAGTGCTGCAAGGTCTGATTGAGGAACTTAATCTCATTTTCAAAAGTAACTTTTTGACACTTATGAGCCTATATACCATCCATTGTCACTGGGATTTTGGCTTCTAAGAGACTAAATTGCTTTTGAAAATGAGATTTAGGCTCCTAAATTAGTTCACTGTTGCTGAATGTAGCAATGCCTAAATACCTTTGAAAATCCGACCCGTTATGTTTCAGTTCCCCATCTGTAAAATGGAGATAATACGTCCCTACTGCAGAGAGGTGTTGGGGGGGATAAATATATTAAAGACTGGGGAGAAGGGGCACTGAGATCTACTGATGAAAAGGGCTACCTAAGAAGTAGGTGGTATTATTGTTTTAGTAGAATGGTAGAGGATGTGGGAGACCAGCAATGAACAAGTTAACTAATGATGCAGCCTCTCTGTCAAGAATAATTATAAAATGGGAACATTTCCTTCTTTTACAGAGATACTAGAAAGGATGCATTGATATGTTGCTAGAAATATTCTATAAAGATGCCAGTCAGAAATACTGTAGTAGGAAGGGCTGTGTGTGTGTGTCTGAGAGAGTGCGAGCGAGAGACATTACAGATCTCTTCCTGATAATACATTATCACAGAATGACGATCTCAGCACAAGTGATTTGGCCCCATTAAAGGATTTTTATGGGCTGAACTAAGTAAAGCTGGTTCTTCTTTTAAGCAAGCGGCCTCATCAAATATTCAATACTCCGGCGTACACTGATCATTCTGCATTGGCTGCCTTCCTCCATTGCCTTCTCTCCCAAGATGCTCTAGAATCACATTTCACGGGCTCCTTTCCATCCCATGCCTCTTGACAGGAGGCAGCAAGTTCCTGTGACAGGAATAAGAGAGGGAAAAATAACAGAACTTCCCCCATATCCCTGAATGTGATACAAGGTGCTTAATTCATGAGCAGAGGGGAAAGTGGGGTGAGTGAGCCAAGGGTCTGGGTATCGGTGAAATTTACAATGTGCATGGTAAAGTTTGTAATCACATCCCTGCATTGGTGCTCTCTCTGGAAATTCTGTCTACACTCTTCTTACGAGACTGGGGTCAGATTCTCGGCTAGTGTTAATTGGCATAGAACCCTGAATTTCAACTGAGCCAGGCTGATTTACACCAGATGAGAATCTGGCCTGCAAATGTTTAATTTCTGAGAAGTTTTCCAAACACCCAGGGAATGGCCTTTCATTTTTATTCTATCTGTGTCTTTATTTTATATTTATACTAAGACCCCTTGTCATAAACAGATAGCTAAGGGTTAATGTTCTTTTACCTGTAAAGGGGTAACACCAGCAACCTGAAACACCTGACCAGAGGACCAATCAGGAAACAAGACTTTTTCAAATCTGGGTGGAGGGAAGTTTTGGGTGTGAGTTCTTTGTTCTTTGTCTTGTGTCTGTGCCCTCTCGGCTCTGAGAGTGATTTTTCTATCTCCTGGCTTTCTAATCTTCTGTTTCCAAGTTGTAAGTACAAGGATAGTAAGACAATAGGTTTATATTGTTTTCTTTTGTGTTTACATGTGTGTAGTTGCTGGAATGTTTTAAATTGTATTCTTTTTGGATAAGGCTGTTTATTCATTTTTCTTTTAAGCAATTGACCCTGTATATTGTCAAATTGATGCAGAGCCTATTTTTAATGTCTTTTTCTTTCTTTTTATATAAAGCTTTCTTTTTAAGACCTGTTGGAGTTTTTCTTTAGTGGGGACTCCAGGGAATTGAGTCTGCAGCTCACCAGGGAACTGGTGGGAGGAAGAAGTTAAGGGGAAAATCTCTTTGTGTTAGATTTACTAAGCCTGACTTTGCATACCCTCTGGGTGAAGGGGGGAGAGAGATTAGCTCTCTCGGTACTTGTGTTTCCAGGACTGGAAGCAGGGTATCTCCTAGGGTCGTCCAGGGAGGGGAGCCTGGGAGGAAGTAACCAGGAAACAAGGGGAGGGGATTATTTCCCTTTGTTGTAGGACTCAAGGCATCTGAGTCTGGGGGTCCCCCAGGGAAGGTTTTGGGGAGACTACAGTGAGCTAGGCACTGTATAATTCCTGGCTGGTGGCAGCTTTACCAGGTCCAAGCTGGTAACTAAGCTTGGAGGTTTTCATGCTAACACCCATATTTTGGACGCTAAGGTCCAGATCTGGGAAAAAATGTTATGACACCCCTCACCCCAACTTCTTGCTCAGCAAGAAAAATAATAGTCCAGGAAACTTCAGTTGTCGTGAGATTCTTTTTCTTACCTATAAATAACAATGTGTCTAACCTTAGTGTCATGATTTGGTCTTTATGGTAATGGAAGTGAATTGTGTGCAGGGCAGAGGAGCAGGAATAGATAGGGGCAAACCCATAAAGTGGGACAATGGACACTGGGCTGCTGTTGGGGAAGGGTGAACCAGCGTGGGTGGGATAAAAACTGACTTCAACATCACCAAAACCAGAAAACAAAGAAAAAAGATCTTTCATTTATTATTTGAAATCATGATTTTTGTGGGCTGATACATGATCTTTGAACATTTGGTGAGTAAAATACTGCAAAAATCTCAAACTGATTCCAGATCAAAGCTTGATTGAGGTTAACATAAGAACAGCCATACTAGCTCAGACCAAAGTTCCATCTAGCCCAGTATCTTGTCTTCCAACAGTGGCCAATGCCAGGTGTCCCAGATGGAATGAACAGAACAGGTAACTATCAAGTGATCCATCCTCTGTCACCCATTCCCAGCTTCTGGCAAATAGAGGCTAGGCACACCATCCCTGCCCATACTGGCTAATAGCCATTGATGGACCTACCCTGTATGACTTTATCTAGTTCTTTTTTGAACCTTATTATGGTCTTGGTCTTCACAACAGCCTCTGGCAAAGAGCTCCAGAGGTTGACTGCACATTGTGTGAAGAAATACTTCCTTTTTGATCTTTTAAATCTGCTGCCTATTAATTTCGTTTGGTGACCCCTAGATTTTGTGTTATGAGAAGGAATAAATAACACTTCTTATTTACATCAAAGCTGAAAAGTCCCAGTCCAATTAACCTCTCCTCATATGGAAGTCATTCCATATCCCTAATAATTTATTCTCTTTTCTGAAACTTTTCTAATCCCAATATATCTGTTTTGAGATGGAGTGACCATAACTGCATGCAGTATTCAAGATGTGGGCATACCGTGGATTTATATAGAGGCAGTATGATATTTTCTGTCTTATTATCTATCCCATTCTTAATGATCCCAACATTCTGTTCACCTTTTTGACTTCTGCTGCACACTGAGTGGATGTTTTCAGAGAACTATCCACAATGATTCCAAGATCTCTTTTTTGAGTGGTAACAGCTAATATAGACCCCATCATTTTATTGATATGTGTAGTTGGGATTATGTTTTCCCATGTGCATTACTTTGCATTTATCAACACTGAATTTCATCTGCCATTTTGTTGCCCAGCCACCCAGCTTTGTGAGATCTTTTTGTAGTTCTTCACAGTCTGCTTGGGACTTAATTATCTTGAGTAGTTTTATATCATCTGAATATTTTGCACCTCACTCTTTACTCCTTTTTCCAAATCATTTATTAATATATTGACTAGGACTGGTCCTAGTACAGGCCCCTATCATCTGATATTTTGCACCTCACTCCTTACTCCTTTTTCCAAATCATTTATCAATATATTGACTAGGACTGGTCCTAGTACAGGCCCCTAGGGGAGACCACTATTTATCGCTCTCCATTCTGAAAACTGACCATTTATTCCTACACTTTGTTTCCTATCTTTTAACCAGTTACCAATTCATGTGAGGACATTCCCTCTTATCCCAGGACAGCTGACTTTGCTTAAGAGCCTTTGATGAGAGATCTTGTCAAAGGCTTTCTAAAAATGTAAGTATACTATATCCCCATTGTTCACATGCTTGTTGACTCTGTCAAAAGAATTCTAGTAGATTGGTGAGGCATGATTTCCCTTTACAAAGCCATGTTGACTTTCCCCAACAAATTATGTTCATCTTTGTGTCTGACAATTTTATTCTTTACTATAGTTTCAACCAGTTTACCCGGTACTGAAGTGAGGCTTACTAGCCTTTAATTGTTGGGATCATCTCTGGAGCCTCTTTTAAAAAGTGGCATCACATTAGCTATCCTCCAGTTATTTGGTAAAGAAGCTGATTTAAATGATAGTTTAAATGATAGTTAGTAGTTCTGCAATTTCACATTTGAGTTCTTTCAAAACTCTTGGGTGAATACCCATCTGGTCCTGATGACTTATTACTGTTTAGTTTATCAATTTTTTCCAAAACCTCCTCTAATGACACCTCAAATTGGGACAATTTCTCAGATTTGTCACCTAAAAAGAATGGCTCAGGTTTGGGAATCTCCCTCACATTCTCAGCCGTGAAGACCGATGCAAAGAATTCATTGAGTTTCTCTGCAATGGCCTTATCATCTTTGAGTGCTCCTTTAGTATCTCAGTCGTTCAGTGGTGCCACTGTTTGTTTAGCAGGCTTCCTACTTCTGATGTACTTGAAAATTTTTTTGCTATTACTCTTTGAGTATTTGGCTAGTTGTTCTTCAAATTCTTTTTTGGCCTTCCTGATTATATTTTTACACTTCATTTGCCAGAGTTTATGCTCCTTTCCATTTTTCTCACTAGGATTTTACTTCCACTTTTTAAAGGATGCCTTTTAGCCTCTCACTGTTTCTTTCACTTTGTTGTTTAGCCACAGTGGCACTTTTTTGATTCTCTTACTGTATTTTTTAATTAGGAGTATAAATTTAAGTTGAGCCTCTATTGTGGTGTGTTTAAAAAGTTTCCATGCAGCTTGCAGGGATTTCATTTTTTGCACTGTACGTTTTAATTTCTGTTTAACTAACTTCCTCATTTTTGTATAGTCCCACTTTCTGCAACCCAGTACCTTTATGGGGCCTTGGACAAGGCCCTGCAGCCTGGGGAGTTGCCAGCCTGGAGCTCTCCAGTCCCTCTCGTCTTTCCCTAGCCCTGCCTCACTCTAGGCACCCTGAGCTTCCCAGCAGCCCGTCTCTGAAGGCAGAGAGAGACTCTGTGCTCCTGCCTCAAAGCCTTTTTATATGGGCCGGCTGTGGTCTGTTTGGGGGCGTGGCTCCTAGCTGTGCCTATTTCCCGAATCAGCCTGGGAGCTGCTTGCCCCAGCCACACCCTCTGCTGGGCTGTTCTAAGCCCCCCAGGGCAGGAGAGGGTGACCATCCCACTACACTCATTATTATTGTTTTTTATTTTTACAGTCTTTCTAATCTCCCTGAGCATTTCACGGTCACTATCACCATCCTGGTTAGGTGGACGGTAATATTTCCCTACTGCTATATTCTTATTACTAGAGCATAGAATTACTAGCCATAGAATTCTATGATACAGTTTGGTTGATTTAAGATTTTTACATCATTTGATTCTACCCTTTCTTTCACATATAGTGCCACTCCCCCACCAGCACAACCTGGTCTGTCCTTCCGATATATTATGTACCCTGGTATTACTGTGTCCCATTGACTATCCTCATTCCACAAAGTTTCTGTGATGCCTATTATATCAATATCCCCATTTAATACTAGGCACTCTAGTTCATTCATCTTATTACTTAGACTTCTAGCTTTGGTATATAAGCACTTTAAAAATTGTCACTTTTCAGCTGTCTGCCATAACATGATGTAATTGAATGGGCCTTTTTTATTTGACTGTTTCTCTATGTCCTAGTAAGGTGGAGAGGATGAAAGATGATAAAATGTAGGTAGGAGCTGATGAGAATCTCCATTAAAAGATACTCCCGTAAGAGCTGTCTCTGTCCGAACCACATGCTCCTTCATACCTGTCAGCTTTCCCCTAGCCTTTAGTTTAAAAACTGCTCTATGACCTTTTTAAGATTGCAAGCTGAATTAACTTCTAAAGCCTAGAATCCCAAAGGCAAGTATTTTCACCCATAGGATTCTAAGTAGAAGGTTGAAAGCAAAGAAAACTCAGCTCCCATCAATTTGCTCCTTTTTCTAGCTCCTATCTGCATCCTCATCTGCCTCTCCACTCTTCTTCCCTACTCATTCTGTCTCCAAAGATACTCCCTCTGCCTTTCTATTCCTCCCCTTCACCAACCCCAGCATCTCCAGAAGAGGATCCAGGCCCTTTACCTCCCATGGCAGCCAGTTTTTGAGCACAGGGTTGCTCTGGGGCCAATATCGGTTCTTCCCAGCATCACAGAGTTGCTTTCTGCTGCTGCTTGGAATAAAGCAAGGAACAGGGCCTGGTAGCAGCAGCAAGCAGAGCAATCCTCCCTCACCAGATGGGGTAAGAAGGAAGTTCCTGGCAGGGGGAAGTTAGGTGTAGACAGGGCTAGATCTTCCTAGCTGTCCCATTCCAGCATCTCCTCTCTGGAGTTACCCACTCTCACTCTTCTCTCTAACATCCAATGCATTAAGGCAGTTAAAGAGTTAATTATATGTTTTGCTATACCTGGAAGAAGAGTCACTTGTGAGTTATTCAGTGGTAAAGTACTTACCTCCATTCAAGCCTCCCTTGTTCTTCTGTGCTCCTTGATCCTGCCTGTCTCCAAACACCTAGAGACTGACCAGTCCTCATGGTGCAAAGCACCTGTGAGTGAGCCAGCTTATTGATGGCCTTGTTCCCTAAGGACAAAAATAGTTTCATTTGTATCAGCCCAGCCTCAGCAATTCTGGTGCTTTATGTGGCTTTTTCACATCTGGACTAGGTTTAGGTTGGATTTCAGGTTTGAGGCTGAAACAAAGCTAGAGTTTGGGTATGGATTTCACCCTGCTAAAATCTCACAAACAGTGTTTCAAACTGCAGCCCTCAGTAGCAGATATTTGGTGATACTAGGTGACTTTTTTAAACTGCCACCCTTTCCTCTTCTCTGCTCTCTCTCTAGTTCTATTTAGCTTGTCCCTTGGGTTTTTCGGTGCCATATTTTTCCATCTTTGTCTGAAATCTCATGAGAACAGGTTTTGCCATGACATGAAGTTATATCTGAAATTTTTCTTCTAGTTTTGGATCCAATCTGTGTCTGATTACATTTGGATCTGAAGATTTCAATGCAATGTCTCCCCTTCTATATCTGAGGGGGTTGGAGGTTCTGGGGTTGATCTGTAACTAGAGTGCTTTGGAGTCCTTTAGAGTAAAAGGGGCATTTAGGCCTTTTGGTACCACTCCCCTAGCTTGGAAACCTTCATTGCATGTCAGGATTAGATAGGATTCAAAATGTGACAATGTTTCTTATTGTAATATAAGACTGTACGGTATAGATGGTGAAGTTTTCCCAGTGACTTCCATCCTATCCCCCTGACCACTTTCCTCCTACTTTCATTGCCTAAACTATTGAGTGTGCCAGGTTAGCAAAAACAGTGGAAAGTTACAAGCATCACATTCAATCTCACTCCATTTTACCAGGTTTCCTTCTCCTCTACTGGGAGCCATGTGACAGTGATTAGGCAACTGCATAACCAGCTGGTTGGAGGTCTCCATGCTACTGATTGTTCCAGTAGCATCCACAGAAAAGTTGGTGCACTTCCTCTCAATGTACAGATAGGGCATCTGTCAGTACTGCATACACTTTAAAATGCATGGGAAGGGAGCTATTGACCTGTCATTCTTTCAAATCCCAAATACCCAGAGAGCTGGACATTACAATAATTTTAAAGAAATCTTTCCTTTCCATTCTCTCCCTCCCTCCCTCATGTCTAAGGCATCTATCAATTTTACATCTAAAGCATGTGGCTAAATCTCTTGCTTAAGTCCTTTGGAAAACTTCAGTTCACTTAAAGCAGGAGCGATTATGGTCTCACTACCAAGCACAGATCTAGGTCTGTGCAAACCATTTGATTGTGTGTGTTGCCACTCCCCACCCCTTTTTTTTTCCCCTTGGGTCCCCTTTGACAGTCAAAGGGCTATGGCTGTGGGAAGTGGTATTAAAATAAATGAGGTTTTCTTTTCTTTTGACAAGATGATTGGTGGGGAGAGGTGAGCAAGTGAAGGGACCCTCGTGGTCAGTGGCAGGAGTTTACATGGAGAGTGAAGGAATTGGGGGAAGCATTCTAGTGGAAGAGTTTAAGGAGAGAGAGCTGAAGAAACCAATGCACCCTCCTCCCTCACTCTCATCTCCTTAGATACTCAATGTCAGACTTTGACAGTAAATGAACAAGTTGACAGAGCAAGGAGTAATGGTCTCAAGTTGCAGTGGGGGAGCTTTAAGTTGGATATTAGGAAAAACTTTTTCACTAGCAAGGTGGTGAAGCACTGGAATGGGTTACCTAGAGAGATGGTGGAATCTCCTTCCTTAGAGATTTTGAAGGTCAGACTTGACAAAGCCCTGGCTGGGATGATTTAGTTGGTGTTGGTCCTGCTTTGAGCAGGGGGTTAGACTAAATTACCTCCTGAGGTCCTGTCCAACCCTGATATTCTATGAAATGCTGCAGCTGAAAGGACTCCAGTCTGATGCTGGTACATGGAAATGCATTGCTGAACCAGCTACTTCACCAGTATGCCTATGCCCCTCGCATCCGGGATTAGAGCTCAACCCTCAGCTGGGTGCTGGGTGGGATCCAGGTTGTGACTAAGTCTTTCTGCATTCAGTTAATTTATCTTGTTGGATTTGTTTCTTCCAATTTCTTAAGTGTAACAATAGCTGCCCCTATTGTGCCTCGAGCACCTCACCCATCAGTTTACAATCACAGAACAAAGGAGTGGCCATAAATATATCCACCTCAGCCCAGTCCCTCTATGACAGCTATGGAGAGGACAGAAAACCATTGACCTTTGCAACATGCCCAAAAGGTTACCAAAGCTGGGCTCTGTCAGACCAAGTGGGGACCAAGTTCCAAAACCAAGGACCCCCCACAGAAAGCACCCTGCCAGCAGCTCCCTCTTATTTATATTAAAGGATCTCCAGCTCAAAAGCCTCTGCTGATCTCAACTGCAGCAATATATCAAGAGGATAGCAGCATCTCCCAAGTAGCCAGATGCCAAAACATTTAGGGCTTTGTAGATTAAAACCATCACCTTGAAGCTTATCAGACGTCAGTGCAGTGCAGATCATGGAGCACTCGTCTAAAGTGCTCCCAGTGTGCATCTCCACTTAATAAGCAGGCTGCATCATTCTGCACTAGCCTAAGCCTCTGAGTAGTCACAACACGTAGCCTGTATAGAATGAATTTCAGTAGTCTCATCTCACGGTGACAAAGGCATGGATAATTGTGTCAAAGTCCACATCACTGAGAAAAGGGTATATTCATCTTGCCAGGCACTGATAGAAAAAGGGAGCTAGTGGTCTCAGTTTCCACCTGGGCAGTCCAGACTCTAATAGCACCCCCCCCAAAGTAGCCACAGCTGTTTTACTCCTTGATGTAGGGCACTGATATAAATTCCATCCTTCCTTCCCACTGCTTACTCTAGAAGCCCCCCTCCAACATTATCACAATCAGGTCTGGATTCAGTCAGAGCCAACTAGTTCTCCTCCAAATTCCTCCAGCTACAGGGCAATACAAATACTCCATATCCTAGAATCATAGAAACCAGAGGCAGAAACCCATTGGATCAGTTAGCCCATCATGCAGCCAGTGCAGGATCATTTCCCACAGTCTATACTCCAATGCTTTGTCTTGCTTTATGACACTAGCAAAAGGGGGTCTGCCATTTCCCTGCAGACACTAATTCACACACCAATAGATCTTATAGTTGTAATATCTGGCTGTTTCAGCCTAACTGTTCAACCCTTCATTTTTGTTTTGTTTTGTTAGGCTTCTGCCCCCATTACTCAATCTCTTGGAAAAACTCTAAACAATTCTTGTCTTTTTAGTACTTAAATGCTTCATATACTTGCTAGTAGTCATTGTGCCCCCAAAACTCAAAATCAGAGCACTAAAATGTTCATATTTAGGGTGGTGTTTTAACGGATCACAGGGGACTTTCAATGAGAATTATATATGTAACTAGCTTGGGCTTCTTTGAAAAAATCTCAGCCTTAGTTATTTTACTTAGATTGTAAGCTCTTTGGAGCTGGGGACTTCTCTTTGTTCTATGTTCATAAAGCACCATGACTGGGGCCCCAAGGCAGTACCATCATACGATAAAATAATAATTTTTAAATCTCTCGCTATAAATTAATCCCACCTAGTTGCTTACCTTGTTTGTTTGTTTGTTTGTTTTGTTGCTCTTCCCCATTCACCCCCAGTATGGCAAAGCTTTCTAGTGTTGATATGCCCAGAATTGTGATCAGAATAATATAACAGGACATGTAGGATTTATCTGTGTGTATCTCTATGTTTCTCTTCTGCCCTTATCACCATGATACCTGTGCCCTGGGGTGACCTGGAGAACAGTATGAAGGGACTTCCTGAAAGGTTTCTTTGGTTAGGATTCTTCAGTAGCTTTGTCTTTTGACAGTAGTACCAGATAACATTGTTTGATGGCTCAGCTAGTGCAGGTGAAATACTGACATTTCCAAAGCTCAGCTTCTTTTAATTGCTTTTCAATTAAATTATTAAAAACTTCTCCTTTTTACCTCTCCTGGCTCTCTACAGTTTCATAGTGCAGATAACGATGACGCAAGTAAGTACTAGGTCATGGAGGATGAGAAAATCCCAAGATCACATTGATCACATTTATAATATGCAAGCAGAATTAAGTCCAGACCTGTAATATATATATAATATTTGGTGCTTTAATAGGGCCAGTTTCATAAAGCTGACAACAATTATGAGCCAAATCAGCTGGGAGGAAGAATTATATTAGAAAAAATTGAATGATAATTGGGAATAATTTAAAAACACCTTTCAGATGCCCCAAAAGCCACAGTCGAAGAAGAAAGCTGTGCTTGTTAAAAGACAGACCTGGTTTGGAAGGAAAGTGAAGGTAGCTATTATATATAAATAAATGAAAGAAAGGGGAAGTTGATAGTAATGAATAAAGTCAGAAATTAGGCATTATAGGGAACTGATGAGGGAAGCCAAGGTACACAATGGCCAGCAGAGTTAAGGAAAATACAGAATTTAAAATAATATATATTAGGAACAAAAAGAATCCTGATAATGATATTAGTCCACTACTACATGGATGTCGTACAATATCAATAATGATACAAAAAAGGCAGAATTGTTCAATAAGTATTTCTGTTCTGTGTTTTTTGGGAAAAAAATCTGATGATAGAGTGTTATCACCATATGATGAGACTTTCTATTCTACTAATATCTCTGGAGGATGTTAAACAGGAGCTACTAAAGTTAGATATTTTTAAATCAGCAGGTCCAGATAACTTATATCCAAAAGTTTTAAAAGAGCTGGCTGAGATTACTTAACTATTAATGTTGATTTTCAATAAGTCTTGAAGCACTGGGGAAGTTCCAAAAGACTGAAAGAAAGCTAATGTTAGGTCAATTTTTAAAAAGGGTAAATGGGATGACCTGGGTAATTACAGACTTGTCAGTCTGACATTGATCCCAGGCAAGATTACAGAGCAACTCACATGGGACTGAATTAATAAAGAATTAAAGGAGAGTGAAATAATTAATGCAAATCAACATGGGTTTATGGAAAATAGATCCTGTCAAACTAACTGGATTTTTTTAATGAGATTACTTTTTTTGCTGATAAAGATAACAGTGTTGACATTATATTTAGACTTCTACAAGGCATTTGATTTGATGCCATATGATATGTTGATTTAAAAAATTTAGAACGACATAAAATGAACATGGCACACATTAAATGGAAAAAAACTCGCTAAATAAGTCTCAAAATGTAATTGTAAACAGGAAATCAAGCAGATGTTTCCATTTGGGGCCTGCAGGGATTGGTTCTTGGCCCTATATTATTGAACATTTTTATCAATGATTTGGAAGAAAACAAATTAATCACTGAAAGTTTGCATATGACACAAAAATTGGGAAATTGGTAAATAATGAAGAGGACAGGTACTGATTCAGAATAATCCAGATCTCCTGCACAAGCAAATAATATGTTTTAATACAACTAAATGTAAATGTATACACCTAGGAACAAGAATTTAGGCCATAGTTACAGGATGGGGGATTCTGTCCTGGGAAGAAATGACTGCGAAAAGGATTCGGGGATTGTGGTGGATAATTAGCTGAATACGAGCTCCCAGTGTGACACTGTGGCCAAAAGAATTAATGGAATGCATAAACAGTGGAATCGCAAGAAGACATAGAGAGGTTATTTTACCTTCATATTTGGCACTGGTGCAACTGCTGCTGGAATACTATAACAAGTTCTAGTGCCCACAATTCAAGAAGCATGTTGCTAAATTTAAGCAGGTTCAGAGAAGAGCCACAAGAATAATTAAAGGATTAGAAACATGCCTTAGTAATAGACTCAAAGAACTCTATTTATTTAGCTTAACAAAGAGAGGGGTAAGTGGTGAGTTGATTACAGTATCTACATGGGAACAAATATTAATGGTCCCTTCAATCTAGCAGAGAAAGGTATAATGTGATTCAACAGCTGAAAGTTGAAATGAGACAAATGCAGGCTGGAAATAAGCTGTACATTTGATAGATGAGATGTTTTTCTGAAAGCTCTGCTCTAGGAATTATTTTGGGAAGTTCTATGGCCTGTAAAGTTCCTAACTGTCTCATGCATCTGACGAAGTGGGTATTCACCCACGAAAGTTCATGCTCCAAAACGTCTGTTAGTCTATAAGGTGCCACAGGATTATTTGCTGATCTAACTGTCAGGGTAGTTAAACACTGGAATAAATTGCCTAGGGAAGTTGTGGAATCTCCATCTCTGGAGATATTTAAGAGTAGGTAAGATAAATGTCTATCAGGGATGGTCTAGACAGTATTTGGTCCTGCCATGAGGGCAGGGGACTGGACTCGATGACCTCTCAAGGTCCCTTCCAGTCCTAGAATCTATGACTCTATTATACAGGTGGTCAGACTAGATAATTATGATAGTCCCTTCTGATCTTGGAATCTATGAATCTATTCAGCAAAGCACTTAAATATGTGCTTGACCTTAGCATGAACTTAAGAGCTTTGTGGAACAGAGAGAGACTGCTGAATCGGGGGTAAGCAAGTTATTAAATTCATATTTATTTAGTATTTATATTACAGTAGTTTCCAGATGGCCTGATCAGGACACTGCTGAGCTAGGCACTGTACAAATAAATAGGTAGATTTGGTCCCTGCCCCAGAGAAGCCAAGTGACATATGGAATGGAGAAGAAAGATGCAAGCAAAAGTATACAGATTATGTACATTCAGTATATACATTTTAAACTATAATGAATAAAATACCTCTGTTAAATCCAGTTGGTCTTCATCCTACCCTTACTTGTAGGCATCATGGGAGAAGTGGTGGGTCATGAGGAAAGATTTGAAAGAAGAATTGTAATGAATGCTATTATTGAACAGTGTGGGAAGGTTTTCAAAAATAAGAGTCTAGAATGGTAGTCCCCTAAATCTATTCTTGTGCACGGTGATGGGGTGTATTCCTCACACCAGAACTGAGAGAGCTGATTTAGGCCAGGTAGGTCCAAACAGTTAATGATGCAGCAAACAAGGGAGATTTAGGCTATGTGGAGAACCTTGATCAGAAAGATGTTCACCTGTGAGGGAACAGGCAGGGGCTTCTATAAAGCCAGGAGGCTAGCAATAGTGGTAAGGCTGCAGGGTGGAGTGTGAAAGTCCCTCTCCCTGAGGAAAGGAAGAGAGAAAGAGAGATGGGCATCCCTGAGACCTAGGAGGGAGGGTTCTGACTAGAATGAATGGAAGCAAGGTAGGAAGCAGTCAAGGGGTGAGAGCAGTGAGGTTAGGGAAGCTGCAGACCTTGATTGGTTGGTAAAGGGCCTCGGACTGGAACCCAGAGAAGAGGGTGCGCCTCGGTTCCCCTAGCAACCACTACAGAGTGATACTGCTGGGGGCAGAGAATGAGAAGACTGCCTGGGTTACTGCAGATGTGATAGGGTCAGGGCAGCAGATGTGAGGACAGCCTGATGCTATTTGGAGCAGAAAGACTTTGAAGGACTCTACCCTGGAAGGGGAAGCCATTTAGTGACCTGGCTGGAATGCTGAGTCACAAAGAGGTAGCTTCAGCTCCTGGAGGGACAGAGATGCCACAGAGTGCAACTGCAGGAAGGGGCATTGGCCTGGCAGAGCTAATCCCCAGGACAGCCAGGAGGAGGTGCCATCAAGGGGCAAGTAGAGTGCCCTGTCACACATGGCTAGAGAGTAGCTACTTTCTGAAAAGTATCGAGCACCCAGAAGTTCCCACTGGCTTCCAGGGAGACTGATGGGTGCCCAGGGCTTCTGAAAATCTGAGTTTATTTAGGTGCATAAAAATAGATTTAGGAGACTAATTTTAGACTTTTATTTTTAAAAGTCTTGGCCTCCATGCATATGGGAGCATGGAATAAGGCATGAAGGTGATTGTGGAGGTGGTCAGGTCTAATGTCCTTGTTAGATTGGAGGGGGCAGAGGTAATGCAAAAACAACATTTATGGATTTTTGTGTAAACTAATCTTCACAAATACTGTTTTGCAATGTTTGTCCAAATTTCTCTCTCAGTGGAGACTAGATTCCTGAGATGACTTGCAATCAATCAATAAATATGCTTGTGACCTTTCAATATGGCAAAACCTTTAATTTTGAACTGACTTGATGTCTGACCATGTGTTCAAAATCTCCAAATTATTACAGGATTCTTCCTTGGCTGACATCCTGTGTGCCACATTTCATCCTAGGATAAATTCTGTAAGGAAGAGTTGCCAACACCTGAAAACAGAGGCTTACATATAATGGAAAGATGACAGTTCTGCTGTAATGTCCAAGCATTTTGCAGCTTTGAAAGAAAATGCACCAATGGCTTTTGCCTAGATTTCAGAAGGTGACAATTCAAATAGCCTGAGCTGATTTTACTAACTCAGCTCCTAAGTTGGATGGTTTCCTTGCTCTCACTCTGAGTAGTTCATATAAGTATAGGAACTTTATGAGCCTATGAGAAGAGTAATCATACTGTGCTGTGTGTTATGAAATCATGAAGACACGACCTATGAATTATGTTATGGAGCCTTCCCCGGCTCATTTTGATGGAATTGTTGACCTAAAGCCCCATTACTTGGTGCCATCTTCAGCAGCTATCATGTTGCCATTTGGATATCCTGATAGTGGAGGAAGTGGGACCAGTGTAGCAGGGTTGGGAGGCATGAATTAATTTTTGCCTGACGTTTACTAGCCCCGACACATTCACACAGCCCAGAATCTACTCCTCCAATCTTATCACAATGCTCATGATGAGACCTAGTCAAACTATTGGTTATGAATTATACTCATTACAAATTTAGTCCTTTTATTTTAGTAAATTGTTGTGGCTTGATCATGACTTCTTCAAATGTATGTTTGTTTTGGGGATAAATACTGTTACCAGTTTAACAGTAGATTGTTTTCAAACTGCTATCTTTAGGCATTCACACTCTTCACTAACCAGTAACCATATTGTGTGGGTTGGGCACCTTGCTCACGTGGTTTTCTTCTGTTCTCTGATTGGATGACTGAAGTGTTTTAAAACAGGATAAAGAATATCACAGTTTTGACATCAATTTCTGTCTGAATAATTATTTGTGATAAATTTACAACACCAGCATTTATATAAATGCCTTCAGCTTTTTGAAATGTGGAGAGTAACAAATAATATGACTCCATGCTTCAGAGCAAACTGAATTCAGTGCTTTCATTCACACACAAAAAATCTGCAAATCAAGCTCTGCTTATGTTTACTCTATTTAACCAGTAAACTTGAATATTTTATTTGCTAATTGGAAATGGTATGTAACCTATCATTTAAATCAGCTTCTCTTCCAGATGACTTGAGGATAGCTAATGTGATACTTTTTTTTTTAAAGGCTCCAGAGGCAATCCTGGCAATTAGAGGCTAGTAAGTCTAACTTCAGTACTGGGAAAATTGGTTGAAACTATAGTAAATAACAAAATTATCAGACAAATAAATGAACATGATTTGTTGGGGAAGAGTCAACACTGCTTTTGTAGAAGGAAATCATGCCTCGCTAATCTATTAGAATTTTTGAGCAAATGCGGGCAAGAGCAATCCAGTGGATATAGTGTATTTGGACTTTCAGAAAGCCTTTGACAAGGTCCCTTGCCAAAGGCTCTTGAGGAAAGTAAGCAATTATGGGATAAGAGGGATGGTCCTTTCTTGGATCAGTAACTGGTTAAAAGATAGGAAACAAAGGGTAGGAATAAGCGGTGGCAAAATTTGCAGATGGTACAAAATTACTCAAGCTAGTTAAGTCAAAAGTAGATTGTGAAAAGTTACAAAGAGATCTCACAAAACTGGGTGATTGGTCAACAAAATGGCAGATGAAATTCAAAGTAATGCATATCGGAAAATATAATCCCAACTATATGTACAAAATGATGGGGTCTAAATTAGCTGGTAACACTCTAGAAAGATCTTTTAGTGGATGTTTTCAGAGAACTATCCATAATGACTCTGTTGCGGGGTGGTCACCCTGCTCCAGCCCTGAAAGGGTTAAAGCAGCCCTGGAGAAGGCTGCAGCTGGAAAACGTGGACTGATGGGGAAAGCAGACACAGCTGTGGCCAGCTTAATCAGGGCCCAGCTGGCTCTTATAGGAGGGCATTGGGCCAGAAGCTAGGAGAGACACTCTTTCTAGCTTCCTGGAGAGAGAGAAGGACCTGGCTGCCTGAGGCTGAGACGGGTACCTGAGGTGAAGGAGTGCTGGGGAAGGGCAGAGGAAGCTGGGGAGCTCCAGTCGGAAACCCCCCCCCACAGACTTCAGGCCTTGCTTAAAGGCCAAAAAGGTACTGGGGCTGCAGAAGGGCAGCCCAGAGACAGGCAAAGGAAGCAGGTCCTAACCCTCCTTGCCAATGATAAGTGGCTTACAGACTGCAGTCTGCCCCAGTGAGCGGGGGCTAGATGGAAACTTGGAGTAGCCACTGAGGCAAGGAGGGGATAGAGGGTTGGGGTTTCCCCAAGTGGGAGACCCAGATTGTGGGTTACTGCCAGGGGAGGGACACGGGGCCAGCAGAAGGCAAGACACCTGTCTGCAGAGGGTGCTCCGGGCTGGAAGAGCGAATTCCCGAAACAATCATCAGGAGGCACTGTGCCAATGAATCACCCCACGACAGACTCCATGTGCAATGGCAGTCAAAAAAGCTAACAGAATCCTAGGAGCCATTAGGAAAGGGATAGATAAGACAGAAAATACCATAATGCCACTGTATAAATCTTTGGTATGCCCACATCTTGAACACTGTATGCAGTAACCCTATCTTAAAAATAATAATAATTTTGAATTGGAAAAAGTACAGGGAAGGGCAACAAAAATGATTAAGGGTATGAAACAATTTTTATATGAGGAAAGATTAAAATGACTGAGACTTTTCAGCTTGGAAAAGTGATGACTAATGGGATGTAACAGAGGTCTATAAAATCGTGACCGCTGTGGAGAAAGTGAATAAGGAAGTGTTATTTACCCCTTCAGATAACACAAGAACAAGGAGTCATCAGATAAAATTAATAGGTAGCAGGTTTAAAACACACATAAGGGAAGTACTTCGCACAAAGCACAGTCAACCTGTGGGACTTCTTGACAGGGGCCGTTGTGGAGGCGAAAACTATAATGGGGTTCAAAAAAGAACAAGTTCATGGAGGAGAGGTCCCTCAATGGCTATTAGCCAAAATGGTCACAGATGCAACCCCATGGTTGGGGTGTCCCTAGCCTCTGATTGCCCAAAGCTGGGAGTGGACAACAGGGAATGGATCACTTTATGATTACCTCTTCTGTTGATTGCCTGCCCTCTGAAGCACTTGGCATTGGCCACTGTCTGAAAATAGGATACTGGGCTAGATGGACCATTGGTCTGATCCATTATGACTGTTCTTATGAAATAAAGCCTTTTATGTGAAGTGAGCATGATTTTTCAAGGATTCAGATTATACACTATTTCCCAAAGCTGAGATAAACTGAGCGAAATTGCCTGGGAGGAAAAAAAAATTAGACAGAAAAATGTGAATGAAAATTGGGAGTTCTTTAAGAAGAGTTTATTAGATGGCCAACAAGTCACGATTCCACTGTCAAGAAAGAGGACAACTTTGGTTAAAAGCCCATACTGGTTGAGTGGTAAAGTGAAGGTAGCAATTAGACATAAAAAGTAACATAGCAAATAGGAAAAATAGATAGAAATCAATATGAATTAGAAATTATGAAGTGATTAAAATCAACAAGGGAAGTTTCCGTGGCCTGGCAGGGCTAAAAAACATAAGAGGGAGTTTGTGTGTTCAGAATAAAAGAAATCCTAGCAATGGCTTAGGCCCATTACTAGCTGGAGACGATAAAGTTATTAATGAAGCAGAAAAGGTAGAAGTGTTCAGTATCAGAGGGGTAGCCATGTTAGTCTGGATCTCTAAAAGCAGCAAAGAGTCCTGTGGCACCTTATAGACTAACAGACGTATTGGAGCACGAGCTTTCATGGGTGAATACCCACTTTGTCGGATGCATGCAGTGAATACCCACTTCATCGGATGCATGCGTCCAGTCCATTAGTAACTGAGGAGGATGTTAAACATTTACTAGGGATAAACCTTTTTAAATCAGAAGGCCCAAACAGTTTGCTCCCATGAGTCCTAAAAGCATTGGTTGAGGGGAGTCAGACAGAGCGATCGCCATTGTTTGATAGTCTGGGATCAAAAAAATAAAGTATGTTTTAAAACAGCACAATGCAAAATTATACATCTAGGAACAAGAAATACAGGCTATAACTACAGACTGGGGGACTGTATCCTGGAAAGCAGGGACTCTGAAAAGGTTCCTGGGGTCATAACTGATGAGCAACTCAACATGAGCTTCCAGTGCAGTGCTGTGGCTGTGGCTAAAAGGGCTAATGCAATCTTCAGATGTATAAAGCAGGGGAGTAGTGAGAAGGAGTAGGGAGGTGATGTTATCTCTGTATATAGCATTGGTGAAATAGATACTAAACTACTGTGGACAATTCTGTGGTCCACATTTTTGAGAGGATGTTGCAAAATTGGGGAGGCTGCAAAAAAAAGCCTTTAAAAATGGCCAGCTGAAGGGCTAAAGAAAGTGCCTTACAGTGAGATACTAAACTCAATCTGTTTAGTTTATCAAAAAGAAGATTGAGACATGGTTTGATGACAGTGTCTAAGTACCTTCAAAGGGAAAAAATACTAAAGAGTGCTTTATTCTAGTGACAAAAAACAATGGCTGGAAACTGAAGGCAGAAGAAATTCAAATTGGAAATTAGGCACAAATCTTTAACATCGACATTTAGCCATTGGCTCCCAGGGGAAGTAGTGGATTCTCCATCTTTTGATGCCCTTGTATTTAGACTGGATACCTTTTGGATGATATGTTTTAGTCAAACAAGTTCTTGAGCTCAATACAGTGGTAATTAGATGAAATTTAAAGGTCTGTAATGGTCTGATAGTCAGCGTTTAAGGGGGAAAGGGACTATCTGTGCATTCATTGCTGTTGTTACCTCAGTGTCAGTGCTTTGCAAGAATTACATCATTAGAAGTGTCTGTTTATATTGTATAAACAGAAACTCTGGATCTATGACAACAGCACTGTTTTGGTGCTTTGGAAGTGCCGTATTCACAGGGCATATGTCAGGAGTATCAACACATCTGGAAATGGAATCTTTTCCTGCTTAAAGAAAATGAACATAACTCACTCTTAATAGGGCCCTCCTGGCAATAAAGGTTAACTGCACAGCACCACTGCAGCTATTAAAAGGACCTGCTTAACCTTTAAAACCTCAGTTAGATTAACTGTTCGGAGGGTTGAAACAGATACAATCCTGCTCTTGTACATCCTATAAAGCACAAGAGTTACCTGACGGGCTGGCTGGGCTGATCCTTGATGTTGTGACAATACAGAGTAACTCAAGAGTTTTATTGAGATTAGAACTCCTCTAATTCATTACCCATGAAAGCAGTAGTGCCCTCTTACTGTATAGTAACCCTGCTCTCTTGGGTCATGCAGTTACACTGATCAAGGGGGAAACTTTCACTTTTGTATTCTCTAGAGCTTGCTTTCTTTTTCTCCAATCAGACATTCACTCCTCCACCCTGCCCACTCCCACTTCTCTTTTCACATCTCTCTCCCCCTCTAAACCCCTGTCTGTCACTCAGTCCCCTCTCTCTCTCACAACACACACACCACTACATACCTCTCCTCTCCCTCTATTGTGTTCTTTCCACTCACATCCCCTTTGCCCAGAACAGCGTCCTAGTTCTCACCAACCGCTCTGATGAAGGCTTTTTCCTCATTTAGGGCAGATTCCTTTCTCTCTGAACTAATGCTTTATTTTCAGAAACCACAGTAACTGTTTGCATCATTTAAAATCACACAGCGAAAGGAAGCAGGGAAATGTACAGAGGTAAATTTACAGCTGATGATGCTCTGGGGATTATTGTGAAACTCCTGCTGTCTCCAGTAGAGACCCCCAACTGTTCCAGAGTCCTGGACCTGAGTAATTCCCACTGAAGGCGGAGTGAGTGAATGGTATCCTGCAAGGGCAGAAGCAGGGTCCTCTAGTTCTCATGCCCTGCACTAGTAATGTCCTGGGATGAAGATTCAGCAAACCCCTCTTAAGGGGCCTGCATTGCTCACACTAATATTAGAATTATAGGATCAAAGAAGTCTGAAATGGAAAAACTTATTAGGTCATCTTATCTATCTCCATGGCAATACAGGTGTGATGGGTTCCCCCTGGGGCGCCACCTGGAACTGGGGTACCACTGAGTCCCCTGACCCACCAGCCAGGGCTCCCTTTTACACTGTACTGCTGTGACAAGTTGCTCAGCCCTCTCCAGGCTCCAGCCTACACTTTCACCAGCACACATACAGACACACTCTGCTGCAGTTACCAGATGTTGTGACCAGCCCCTGCATTGGAAGGCTCTAGGTAGGGAACTTCCCAGCTACTCAGGCATGTATCCCCCCTGGAGCGTAAAACCAAAATTATACCATCTTTCACTGCACAGGGAACTGTGCAGTGTAAGCGCATGAAATCTGCCCTCTCCCTCAGTGTGGAGAGGAATATGCAACAGCTTTCTGCCCTGAGTTATGACTCCCACACACTGGTTTAGACAAAAAAAAAAAACAAATTAACTACAAAAGATAGATTTTAAGTGATTATAAGGGGTAGCAAACAGATCAAGCAGATTACCTAGCAAATAAACAAAAACACAAACTAAGCTTAATATACTACATGGATCAGATATGAATAGCAAATTCTCACCCTCCGTGATGATACAAGCAAGCTGCAGATTCTTAAGGGACAAGGTGCACTTGCTTACAGCTTGGAATCTCCAGGTGTTCCATTCACAGGCTAAAAATATCTTTATCCTGGGTCCAGCACTTCCCCCAGTTCAGTTTTTGATCCTCGGGTGTTTCCAGGAGGCTTCTTGGGTAGGGGAGTCAGCGAAGAACCACGATGATGTCACTCCCCGCCTTATATAGCTTTTGCCTATCACGGAAACCTTTTGTTTCAAAGCTTGGTTCCCATGCCAGTCAGTGGAAAAATACTGACCCCCCAAGATGGAGTCCAGCACCAGGTGACCTGGTCACATGTTCCTGTAGTGTCACAGCAGCCATTACTTGTCCTCAGTAAGGCTCCCCAGGTGGCAGATAAGCTTCTCCTAAGGCCTAATGTTCTCTCTAATGGCTCATTAACCCGAATAGGCCCTTCCCAGCCGGCCATCTAGACTGAGAGCATTTTGCCTAGTGGGCATTATCCAGGTGTAACTACATGTGAGATACAGATATAGTCAATATTCATAACTTCAGATACAAAAATGATAGGTGCATGCATACAAATAAGATAATCATTCAGCCAATCATAACCTTTCCAATGGCACCTCACATGCCTCATATTACATAAAATACATCTTAATTATTATATAATCATATACTAGTGTCATTATAAAGACTATGGGGTGCAGCGTTATAACAGGATTATTCATGCAGCTTATAATGTTTTGCCCAGTCCAATTTTAAATGGGCCAAACAATGGGGATTTCACCACTTCCCTTGGGAATCTGTTCCATAGCCTAATATACCTCACTATCAGCCATGTTTGCTGGCATTCGGTCTAAATGTGTTCCCTTTCCTAATTTCATCCCTGTATTTCTCAAGAGGCCTCTTGCCTTGTCTTCATTTTGATGCACAATGTACATGTGAAGAAAATGTTTTCACAATCCCTGCCTTACTCCCTAGACTGATCAGAATGGAGGCCACTGATATCCGCTGCCAGAATAGTCAGTGTATTGCAATGGTTCATTTCACTGTCATGTACAATTTAACCTTCTAGAGCTTACAGGGAATAGGCCATTCAAACAGAGAGATCAGGCACAAGCTGATAATCATGACGGGTTTAACAGGTTGTTAGAGAAGGTTATCTGAGAACAAAATGCTTAAAGTGTCCCTGCAGGGGCTTGGGTGAAGCACGGGGAGTGTGTTGCTGCATGCAGCTGATTGAGAGATCTCTTATCACTTCTAGAAAGTTCCCAACTTCTTTTCTGCAACTGGCTTCAAGCCCAAATCCCTTTTTATGAGTGCTGCTCAGGGAAGAGTTCATATTTTTTGTTTATGGACATTTCTGTGACCCCCCCATGGCTATAGCATTTGAATACCTCATAATTGTTAGGCCTTGTCTACGCTACGGGGGAAAGTCAATCTAAGCTATGCAATTTGAGTTACGATATACCTAAGATCTACTTACCATGGAGTCCCCAAGATGCTATGTCGACGGGAGATGCTCTCCCGTCGACTCCCCTTACTCTTCTCATTCCAGAAGAGTACCGAGTTGACGGGAGAGTGATATGTGGTCGATTTAGTGGATCTTCACTAGACCCACTAAATCGACCCCTGGTGCATCGATCCCTGCAGCATTGAACCCCTGGTAAGTATAGACAAGCCTTTATGGAATTAAGCCTCCCAGTGCCCATTACATGGGATCAGGCCCACTGACAAGGTCAAAGGGGGCAATTTCCAAGGGGCATGGGTGATTTAAAAGGGCCTGGGGACCTTGGCTGCTATCACTGCTACTGCAGCGGCAGTGGTCAGGAGCTCCAGGCCCTTTTCAATTTCCCAGGCAAGCAGCAGGGCACCCAGGTGTGTGAAACCGTTCTGGGCCCTGTGCTTTGGGGGGCCCCGTGGGCTGGTGTGGGTGGTCCTGGAAGTGACATATTCATCACTTCCACCCTGGGCCCCACCCTCACAGGTATGGCCCTGGCACTGGTGTCCAGAATTTCTGTCGGCGGGGCTGCCAGGGATGAAGTGATGCCCATTTTACAGAGAGGAACTGAGTAACAGTAACCCAGAGTCTGTGACAGAGCTAGAAACAGAATCCATTCTCCTGCCTCCCAGTGCTGAGTTGAATGGCACAATTAACTTCCTCCTGTCTTACATACCATACTCTTGTTAATACATCCCAGGATGATATTAGCCTTTTTTTTTACAATTACATCCCTGACTCCTATTTAACTTGTGATCTACTATGTCCTGCAGATCTATGATCTACTAGATCTTGCAGGATATAGTAGTTATTCCCAGGTTATTCCCCATTTTCTAGTTGGGCATTTGATTTTTCCTTCCTAAGTGTAGTACTTTGCCCTTGTCTCTACTGAATTTCATCTTGTTGATGTTAAGCCTCTGAATTTAGGAGAGCAGGGCCGAATAAGTGTATTTTAACTTTTGTATTTCATGCCTCTGAACTTGCTTGAGTCTCTGCATGGCAGAGAGAGACCTTCATAGATGGTTTTCACACTGAGAGTGTTCTTCCTGTGAAGAAATATAACAACGACTTTTGCACTCAGGGGCCAATGAACACATTTTTTCTGTTATCAAAAGGTACAAAGAACTCCACTCCAGGAAAGAGATGTGAGCATAGCATTAGATCTGGGAAAATTGGATCCTTTACCCAGCACTGGACACCAACCTAAACCTTTTTCAGAGATTGGAAATAGTTTGGTAAACTTTGTTAGTTCATTGTTTTTTCATTTTTGCAGCTGCCTCTGCATCTCCAGGTTCTGGATAATATCAAAAACAGAAGTAATGAAATGTAGTGAGAAATGCTGCTTTTATGTTGCTTCTGGCTTGATCTAAAGAAGCAAGTGTTGGAAATATGCCGAGAAAGACTCTTTCAGGGATTTGGAGAAGTGTAAAAATTTTTGGTTTGGTCTTGGATCCAAACATGAGTTCTGAGATGCTTTGTTCACTCCTCACAAAACAGAACATTTTTCTGCTGTTACTAGTATTTTAGGGGTTGGCACTTGCTATATTCTTAGGGGAGATTTTGAACTTAGAGGCACCAGTTTTACACCAGTCTCACTCCACTGACTCTGGTGGAGTCACTCCTGATTTAAATCAGAATCAGGCCTTCGTTTTGTACTCGTGAAAAAGATGAAAATACCTATGACTCTTAACTAAGATCAAATCTTGTATTTCTGCTTTCAGAAGACAAATCTAGAGAAGGCAGGTGGACCTTTGAAAGACAACTACACCTCTACCTCAATATAACACAAATTTGGATAAAACGCGGTAAAGCAGTGTTCCGGAAGTGTGGGGCTACGCACTCCAGTGGATCAAAGCAAGTTCAATTTAACACAGTTTCACCTATAACGCGGTAAGATTTTTTGGCTCCCAAGGACAGCCTTATATCGAGGTAGAGATGTAGTTGAAAATTCAGCAGACAAACTGGCTAATTATCGGAACACCATCCCTCTTCAGCCACTAACTCTTTAGAGCTGATGACCCTATTTTCTGATGCAAAATAATAATCTGAACCTCTCTGATATGCACCATTTTGCTTTTTCGTGAAGCACAAGTGAAATGATCTTGGTTATATCAACTCATAGCCACTTTAGGCAGGACAAGGGCTTGATTAAAAATAATTCAAAATGCAAAATAAGGTGCTGTTCAGTGCTGAACTGGTTTAATTATGTTATTCCAATAAGGCAGCAGACGTTTTTTGTCTTCCATTACTTTATTAAGATTACAAGAGATGCCTTCAGGGTATATTTTTTGCCACTTCTCTCCATTCAGTTGAGTTAAATGAGTTTGACAGAATGCTTTAAGATCTCATGATCTGGTGCTAGAAAGGTTACACTGACCCTTCTGCTACTTAAAATGTTGAATATTTACCAGATGGACTCTTGGCTGTGTTCTGCCCAGCCATGTAAACGGCCCAGCTTTAAGTCCCAATCTCTCTCAAATACAGAATGACAGATGGAGTGGCTCAGCGCAGAAAAGTGGTGTTCAGCTGCTATTCTTCAAAAAATGTTCAGTTGTATCAAACTCAATTTCAGCATGATGCAATTGTTGTGTGAATAGATATGCAACTGTTATGATTTTCTTTCTATGTACCAGGCCTTTAAATGTCTAGGATTCTGCCATTTTGACAGACAGCAAATGCAACCTGTTACAGAGAAGACATACACAATGTGCAATCTTTTGAGATTTTTTACTTCTCTTTTCCTTCCCCACACCAATCCAGACAGAAGTAATTCAGCCTGAAAGTACAGAATTGCTGTCTTCGTACATGGAAAACATTACCTGTAATGAAACTTGCTGACTAATGTCACAGTTGAATAGTGATTAGCTTGGATGTAATTCACAGATTGTCGTGTGTGTGTATGTTTATACACACCCACAAACACTTATCAGTATTACATAACTACCTAGAGGCATGCCCCCTCCCCCATTGTTCCAGTCACAGAGTAAGAAACAACCCTTGTCTTGATCAACTTCCCTGCCCCAGACTTTCTTATTTCAAAAGCATCCAGCACACTATAAATAAATGTATTATTATTATATTATTCTAGTAGCAGTTTTGCCCGAGTAAGGATAGAGTGAAATCTGAGCAAAGATGTTAGGGGCTGGCCCAAAGTGTTTTCTATATCATCAATATTCCGGGGGTGGATTGTGGAAATGGAAAGAGGCTTTAAGGAAGCCCAGATGCAAAGCCTCATAGCAGTAGCTCAGAAAAAGACAGCTGTATTCCTCTGATTCCTGCATCTTTGCGTATGTATCTGGCATTTCACTACTCCTGTTCTGCAATACCAGCCCTTTTCAAACAATTATTCAGTATGTGGGCTTGACAGTTTCTTCTTTCCTCTCAAGGATAGGTCTCATTTTCCCCCCTTTTCCCTGGGAAAGCAGAGCTCTCTGTCTTCTGTTCAGAACTTCTGTCAAGTTTTCAGGCAGGATTAAAAACACCTTCGATTACACGAATGTCTAGTTCTGTATTTCCTGTTGGAAAAAAATGTTTCTTCTTCCCAATTCATGTCAAGAGTTTTGTTACCTTAAATCCCCTCAGCAACACAATTGAATTTGGCCAGAAACCTTTTCTAGTTACAAGCCTGCAGTATTGGATTGATTTTTATCCTACTGTAAAGTGGTAGTTGAAATCCAGATATCAGGTTTAATTTATCTGACACTTATAACACAAAACTCTTTTAAAATGACATACCTCTCTTAACTAGCACAGTATTCTGAAGTAATAGTTAAAGACCGTGTACTGTAGGGGTACTACAGTCCATTGGGCTGTTACTGTGGGACACTACAGTATTTCTAACAAGGGCAAAGAATAAGGAAAGATTCAGAAGAAAACCAAAAGTTGCATTTTAATTCTGCATGCACGATGAAACTTACCAGGTCAATTTCACTTTCTGGTTATAGGCACTTAATACAATGCCACGGGTTCTAGGTTTCTAGAACTGTAAGAAAATATTTATATTAAAAACATAGACGTTAAAAACACTCCTAAGAAACTACTTTAACAAGATGTTGCACATTTTAAAAAGTTTAATAAAATTGTTTTTAAACAGAAAACTACATAAAATCTAAGAGTTTGCTCAATGCTGCTACGGCAGTTTACACCAGCTGAGAAGCCCACTCTGTAGATCTAAATCTAGGCAACAGGGTCCTTTCACCAGTTCTCCAACCCTTTTGTCCTGCAAGGGAAGCCATTGGTCCCACAACCAGCATGTTGTAAGAAATATCTCAGTGGTCCAGACCTTCACTGAAGAAGTCGTCTAGGTCAGATATGAGGAGGGGGGAATGTATTTAGAACAAAAGACAAAACTATTAAAGAGGGTTTGAAGCAGCCCAACAGTAGCTATATTGCATAGTACTGATATAGAGCATACTTGGCCATCAGCACCACATGCTGAGTTAGTATAGTCCTGCACATTCTCCTTGCCTCAACTTTCCTTTTCAGGAATCCAGTAACTTCACTTCAGGCATTCCTGATGCAATAATACCCCCCCTCGCCCCCCCTTGAGACTTGTTTATTACAAAACCTCATACAAAAGGATCCATAACAAAAAGTCCCAAATAAACAAAAGGTGCTTCTAACTTTCTGGGTTCCTCTGAAGCCTACCCTTTAAGCTCTGTTCCCAGTCTCCCAAGGGTTCTCTCTGTCTCTGCTCCTTATGGCAGGAGCCCCAGTTATCCTCTTGGTGCCTGGGTAGCTCAAGCAAATATTGTCCCTCTCCTTACGAGAAGTCCCAGCTCTTCCCCTGGATCTGGGTTTCAAATTATCTGCCTTAGCTGTCCCCACTTAGTGATCAAGCCCAGAGGAGTTGGGAGCCTTCTCCTGCTGATATCTGCTCCCTGCTGACTTGGCATCTTATTCCTTTCAGTGTCTGCAACCATCAGTCCTGCTATGTGAGAGGAGGCATCATTTATGCTGGTCCCCTTCTCTAGCTCATTCCCAATTGGTTAAAGGAAGAGAGGAGCCTTCCCCGCCCTCACTGCAAAGATTCTTGCCCCAACCCTTAAACAGTAGTAGGGTTTCCTCCAACACACTTCTCCCTCCCAGGATTGCTTCCTCTCCCTCAGTAACTGGCATGTCTTTCTATTTATCATCAGACTTCCCACCTCTTAAAACTTCACTTCAAGTGTGGGGGGTGGTCTGACCACTAGGAACTAGTGCCCTCAAGAAGCAGACTACCCTGTCACAAGTACCTCTACACGTGTAGTAATCTACTTGACTTTGCTGTGTACTGTTTGCAGTGCTATGTGGCTGCTTTTTCTCACAAAGTTGTCTGGTTTTACATTGATGGGCAACATGATTCCTGGGGGGGGGGGTGTCTCTTCTTAGGTTTTACTCCAGCAAAACTCTATAAAGTCAGTGGGAGTTTTGCCCTAGTAAGCACTGAATGCAAAAATGAGACTGTTTTATGATTTGGCCTACTGAGTTTAATAGAAGTTTTGCATCAGTAGGAACAAGACAGTGAAATAAAGGGTATATAAGCATAATTTCAAGGCTACATGTCTTGCATGTTTTTTTTTCATATAAATTGTTCCCAATCTTTTCTCTCTCTCATACCATCCAGGTGCTCCAGCCTACTTGTTACACTTTTATGCCCCTATGGAATCTGCCTCCACCCCGGGGTTGGATTGGGAGAAAAATGATGGTATTCTAAGCTCCTTCAACAAAATAAGTTCCACGCAAGCATGTCACCAAAATGGCTCATAGTAGATAGTTCAGATGTTCCAATATGATTGTGATGCTCTGAGTTCCACTATACTGGGTTCCTTAAGCTTGGCTCCCCTTCTATGGGGCTTCCATACCCATAGGGTCTGCTAGGCTCCTTGAGCTGTGCTCCTTCTTGGTGTGTGTGTGTGTGTGTGTGTGTGTGTGTGTGTGTGTGTGTGTGTGTGTGTAGTGGTGGTGTCCCAAACCCAATGCATTGTGGTGCCAAAATGAGGCATCACAATCCATGGTGCACGTGTGATCCCCTTTCCTCTGATGGAGGAATGAAATGATTAAACATCATCAATGTTAACTATCATCATCTGAGTTAACCTCATATTGAGGTGAATAGGGCATTTTTCACTTCTCAGAGTGATGGTAAGCTTTCCGCAGATTCAGCTCTGCCTCATGTACACTTGGTTCACACGGTTGTGAAGAATAGCTGTTATTTCTGAGGTTGTCTACATGTGGAAAGTGACATATCTATACAGGAATAATAATTAGAGAGTAATCCAGAATAAAGTCACTTTTATTCTGGAATAGAGGATGTCTATGAGGGATTTATACCATCTTATCTATAGCGAAATTAATTACTCTGCTGTAGCTATGCCCTGTATAATTTCTTTGTGTAAACAAACCCAGCAGTGATTATTTATATTGAAAGCAAACAAGTTTATTGACACGAGCACGGATTAAGTGATACTAAGTAAAAGAGATAAAGGTAGAGATGGTTACAAGCAAATAAAAAAACCAAACATCTAAAAGTCAG
Source organism: Gopherus evgoodei (assembly GCF_007399415.2). NCBI lineage: Eukaryota > Metazoa > Chordata > Testudines > Testudinidae > Gopherus > Gopherus evgoodei. Next base: position 165,310,171 of record NC_044324.1, on the reverse strand, counting down.
ACTTAATCTAGCAAGACCCAGTCATTGTTCAAGATGGTTTTTCTCACCCTCCAGTCTTCTTTCTAGCTTTTTATTGTCTAGCCTGGCCAAGACCCAGCACACAGATCAAATCACCAGGTTTCTTTGTCTCCCTAAAGTGAAAGATCACCTAGGGCTTTGCTCCTCCTGTCTTGATAGTGCAGTGAAATGTATTCTTCTGAAGGGTACCCCCAGATAAAATGTGTTAGTTTGTTGAGAAAAGGAGCCATCAGGTTTGGAAGTGAAGAGGCCATGCTATTTTCTGCCCTGCTGGTGGTTGCTACTATGCAAATTATCTCTTTCTGCTGCACTCTCTAACATAAATGAATAGCCCATTGAATCTGGGCCACACCTGATTAGAGATGTCAGCCTCTCTCCTTTGTCTGGAGAAAACCTGTTTAAACCAGACTGTCAGGGGAAGTTGACAAACACCTTTTAGTCACAGACTTTAAAGCATAATATTAATGAGTATCCACACTTTCATATAGAGCATTGTTGCACATATTTTACAATATTATTCACAAGTGCAGTGTTTAGTTTTCAAAAGATATGCCACAAAGCACATTTTATACAAAAATTATTTTAGTAATGTGTAGGGTGTGAATACAGTAGTTCTTACAGTCACCTTGGTATAGTGAGTTTGTCAGGTCTGGCCTGTAATGAACAGTGACCCTTTTGCTGTTAGCATCAATGTGCCTTTGTGTCACACTTTTCCACTGGGCTGTACTGGTTTCTGGGCCTGCATTAGCAGAGGGAGTGTATACATGCTTCTCCTACTCTGGTACCAGCATATCTGGATATTAAGCACTGGGAGAAATGTGGTCAGGTGACCTTGGATGTGGTGACAATTCCAGTATGTACCCTCATTTCTCATCCATCTTCTAGAAAGGAGTGTAAGCATTCAATTCCATATCCCCCCCTCCACACACACTTTTCTAGGAATGAGATTTGCAAAGCACTAACTGGCTACATGAGCCTTTTCCCCATGATATTCTCTTTAATGTGAGCCTCTATTTCCATTGTCTGATGCTGAGGGAAAGGAGGTTTCATAGAATAAATCAAATGTTGCACTGCTGAGCTCTAAGATGATAGTTCACAGGGAGACTGGCAACCATTTCATTTGTGAGATAAGCTCACAGGTCTGTGAGATCCTGGCTTGGAAAATAGTGCGGGAGGGAATAGGGAGGGTGGATGAGGCAAGATTTGTAATATGTACACATTTCAAATATTCTCCTTGGCTCCACTCAAAATATTCAATCCAAATAATAGCTACTAACAGAGTGATACTCAGGTATGATTCATGCTTTGAAGACACCAAACTCACCCTCTGATTCATCTCCTAAATACCGCAGCAAAGCCTTAAACAGATGTGCATCTAATAGGACCCCCTTAATGAATTGAAATGTCTTTGTGGGGTCTGATTCTGATTGCACATACATTGGTAAGAATCAGAAATATCTCCACTGAAGTTCAAGTAAAACTATTGTGAGATCAAACTTAGGGCCTTTGGTTTGTTTGTTTTTTTTAAACTCCTTCCTAACCTGATGAAGGAATTAGAACCACTTTCTGAACATGTGCAGCCTGGGCTGGGACTAGGACAGCAGAATAATAACTACTCAGTGAGCTGCTTCATAAAACATTTCTGAGGACTGAGAATTATTTTGTTAACTCTGAGCATATGTCTACACAGTAAGTAGACACCTGCGACTGGCCTGTGCTAGCCGCCTCTGGCTTGCAGGGCTTGGGCTGGGGGGTCGTCATTGCTGTGTAGATTTCCAGGCTCAGGCTGGAGCTGGGGCTCTAGGACCCTGCAGGATGGGAGGTCCAAGAGCCCAGGCTCCAGTCTGAACCTAGAAGTCTGCACAGTGATGAACAGCCCTGCAGCCATATCCCTGGGAGCCCGAGTCAGCTAGCATGGGCCAGCCATGCGTTTTTCTTTGCTTTGTGGACATGACCCAAGAGTCGCCTGCCCATGCTTTCTAGATGGACAGAGACTGTGTGTTTTATGTCTTGGGAAAGCAGCAAAGAATCCTGTGGCACCTTATAGACTAACAGACGTTTTGGAGCATGAGCTTTCGTGGGTGAATACCCACTTCTTCAGATGCATGTCTTGGGGTATCTTCCAACTGTGTGGAAATCTGATGACCTTCTTGTATAGTTATTTCATCTGGGCCTCTTCTCCATTCAAGTCTAAGTTTTAGTAGTATGTCAATGTCCCAGAATGATCAGAACCTTTCCCCACAGCCTGAGCCTGAATGTCTACACCACAATTAAACAGCCTCTTAGGCTGAGCCCCAAGAGCTGAAGTCAGCTGACACAGGTCAGCTGCAGGTGTTTTAACTGCAGTGTAGACATACTCATTGATAGCTATTGTTACCTGTACTCTGTAGAAAGATTGACGAGGGAGCTATGCAGTTTGCATAGATGGAGGAGGCACACACAGCACATTCTGGCTCATAAGCAAGAAATGCTAATGAGAAAGAAAGAAAAATGATAAATATTTGTGTTCTTTGTTTTTCATTTCACTAGCCTGTGCTTTATATTTGGGGAATGTTTTCCTGGTGGTGGAAAATGCTGAGGCAACTTGAAGAAACAAACATCTGCCATCCTCATTTGGATAAGATTAAGTGCCTAAAAACATATTTCACATATCGCTGATATTTCTTCAGACTACACAACTCTACTTCTTTTTGGCTTCATTTCTTTATGCTCATGGAGCTTAGTAGTGACGCAAACCCTAACAAGGTAATAGACTTGGGCCCAAACCAAAACACTCCATACAAATACCCTTGAAACTTGAGGCTGTGTTTGAAATCTAAATCTAGATCCATGTCCAAGTTTTATTAAAGGTCCCTATCTTTATTACAGCCTAAACTAAAGCCAAAGATGTAACTTCACCTAAACCTTGGGGGTATTTGAACCTGAATCAAGATTAGGACTTCTCACTTGTATCTAGTTCTAAATCACTCGAGGTCTATTCAGTCTCTCATTTACTCCAGTAAACTCCCTCACATTAATGGAAACTCTGTGCCTGCAACAAGAGGGGATGACTCTGAATCTTAATTTTATTAATAACACCCAGAAAACTTATGTTACTATTTTTTCCACAGCACCTCTTACTATCATCAGGACAGTTTCGTAAGTGAGTAGCTATTCAGTATTTCTTTTTATCCACTTGATTCAGTATGTGGTCCTAGGCTTTAATTAATGCACACATTCATCCCTGCATAGAATACAGAATTATTCATTTTCTTCTGGGCTTTTCTGTGGTGCTCTCACCACAGTATCTGAGTGCTTCACAAACATTAATGAATGCATCCTTTCAACACTCCTGTGTGATTAAATAATGTTGTGGTTATTCCCTTTTTATAGCTGGGAAACTAAGGCACAGATAGATTAAGGTAAAAATTGTCAAACATATTTATTAGTTTTGGGTTTCCAAATTGACACACTTAGAGTCAGAATTTTCAGAATACCGAGCATTTTAATAGTATTTTATATGTTCAAAGCTGAGCTCCCATTGGCTTCAGTTACAGCTACAAGTGCTCAGCACTTCTGAAAACCTGGCCCTGGAGGTCTTATGGGCACTCAGCAAATGAGGAACACACAGAGGCAACCTAGCAGATGGTATTTCCTAACTTTTGAGTACTTGACATTGCAACCCTTAATGATCTCTTACTATAGGGCTTGGTTTTAAATATAATTTCTTTTTTTTAAACTAAAACAAACTGAAAACAAAATTTCTATTTTGTAACCATATTGACCCCCAGTTTGGTTCACCAGCAGGTTGCAAGCTTAGATCCACAGCACATACCTCTGCCACCTGAGCCAAGGGAGTAACTAGTATCAACAGTTGACTGTTATCCTCTATATGTCACTAACGGGGGATGACACACACACCTTGCCTGTGGATTTCTGATAGAAGAGGAATATAGAGATTCAGGACTCAGAGGTTCAATTCCAGGTTCTGAAGGGGAGTGTTTCTAGTGGTTATAGACCCTTTTCCCTGTGTGCTCCAAATTGTTTCTACCCCCTCTTCTCCTATCCCACTGTCCCCCCGGCTCCAGCCACCTCCCACTCTGACATCTTCCACCTCCTGCTTCTGTACCTTTCCATCCCCCAGTTCATGCCCCATGCCCCTTCTGGCTCCTGCCCACTCCACCTCTACTGCTCTCCAAGACTCCTTCCTACACCTGCTCCAACTTTACTCCTGTTTCTCCTCAACACATTCCTCACTTCTCTACATTCAAATTAGGTTGCTGCCTCCTTCTCCTGCATGCTGCCTGGACACCAACAGGGAGCACTGAGCACAGGAGAGACCATTCTCTTACTCTCCAGTCTGATGCTTCATGTCACAGCAATCCACAGTAGTCAGGAGGAGCAATGGCAGAGAAAGCCCAGCTTTATGGCCCTGCAGCCCCATGCTTTATGGCAATGGCTGAGGCACAGTCCAGTTAGGATATGGGAACTGTGTGGGGATGCAGTGTGCTCGGTGCAGACAGAATCTTTGGAGAATTTAGATGCCGAGCATTAAAGTATCTGCTGAGTCTGAGCAAACTGAGATAATATAAAAGGCTCATAACTTGACCAACTTCAGGTCAGTTTTCATAGGGAGGGCAAAAGGCACACTCCTGATATCAGAAGAATACACCACCATCACTCCACCAAATTTGAAGTCCCTGTTCCAAAGCATGCAGGCTTGTCAACAAAATAGCTGAAAGATTTATTTATTTATTTTTTTAAAACATGGGCAAAACAACATATTTTTTCCCCTGATCTCATTCTTGGAAATGGCTCAACTGTTTCAGAAAGTTTCAGCTAAAATAACTCAGGTAGGTGCCCAGCATAGAAAATTTCAGCCTGAACAACTGTAGTTTGGCAAAGTTATAAACAACTGAAAACAGGGTCCTACAGTGGAAGGTGTTGAGCAATCAATTTGAGGCAGCACTACCAGCTCCGCCTATGACAATGTGTTGTAAGTAGGGTGACCAGATGTCTCAATAAAATCAGGACCATCCCGATATTTAGATGTTTGTTCCGCGTCCTGACCGACACTTATTTTCTGTGCACAACAACTTTATAGTCTCAGACCTCCGCTTGTGCACAGAGACAGGAGCCATTTTGTTTACAGAGTTTCTGCAGTCTTTAACTTTGGGAAAAACATATATACATCCTGTGCTTTTTCCTGAAGACTTTGCTTTTGTTCATTCTTTATTTCCTTTAGCCTAAAATAAAAGCAACAGAGGCAGAAAATGTGTGGATGCTTATTTGTGTATGGAGAAACATAACAGTATTTCACCCTAATGGCAAAATAAAATTAACCATTTGACTAGCATATAAAAGGGATCCCTGGAGGTAAAAGTATCTATCAGTCCAGTAAATGGAAGATTTTACTCTCTGTAGTCTGGAAGATTCACTAATCACGAGCCAACCTTTATCTAGATTGAAATGCATGACACATTCAATAAATCATTATATTAATGGATATTTTGGAACAGCTTTTCTACTCTAGTGTTATTGTAGAAAAATACAATTGTGTTCAATTTAATGTATTTAATATTTCTGAAAAAAGGAAGGAAGGACAATTAGGAGTCCTGTTAAAAGCCCTAATGTTCATTTAACAGAGGAATTCAATCACAGTTCTGTTAGGCTTTTTTCTTTTTTTAACCCCTGCTAAATGAATCACTGCTTTTTTACTAGATGCCTTAATTACAGTTTGTTAACGGAACTATCACACATTATACTCAAATCCATGAGTCCCAAAACACGTTAAAGGAAAAAATGTATCACTGAAGTAGTTGCTTTTCAAACAAATAATAATTGGTGAAACCAAGAGAAGACAAATAGCAGCTTCTCAACTGTGATAAGTTGTAATGGTGCCATTCACTGTGCTTGGAGAGCTTCTTTCAGGGGCAGGGGACATACACGTACATGTGCAGTTTTCATATAAATGTATAAATATATGGTGGAGTCGGGAGTACCTAGAGCCCCATTCTGTTTTGTCTGTTTTTATAACATGCCCATCATTGCTGTAGCTGCCCTGGTCTGCATCGGGGACCTGTCCTGTTTTCAGCCATTGATAGCCAACCACCATTGTAGCTGTATGAATGCAAACCTCTAGTGTGGACAGGCAAAGCTGCTTTTTGCATTAGGATTATTTGTCCCTGCTTGAAACTGGGATGCGTTGCACTAGTGCAAATCGTAGCATGTAGCAGTTTTGCTGCCTATGCTAAGGATTTGCTAGGGCTGAAATGGATCAAATCTCCAGATTAAACAAGACCTTTGATTGCCTGAGCTCTTCTAAACAGTAGCTTGTTGCTGTATATTTTTCTGTAGATTGTATTAAACAGAAGTTACAGGTAATTAACCACATAATGGCTCATCAAAGGCCCCATTCACTCAATCCCATGATAGTGGGGGCTGCAGAAGGCTCTCTGTGCTGCTTTAGGAGCCATTCAGCAGCAGGATGGATTCCCCAACAGCTGAGTGCTCCTCCTCTCAGTCCTGGCTGGGGGGGTTTCTGAGTTATTATGTGTCTCATGCCAGAGGACAAGGAAGGGATTCAGATAATGCAGAGGTTTCAATAATAGGGTGTTGGATAAACAGGAGTATACTGTATTGCAAACATAGTTGTGTGTAAACATGCATGGATCTATGCACATACACACAAGTGTATACCCAACCCATACCCATACAACACAATACTGCTAGGTGAACACACACACACACACACACACACACACGCACACACTCGGAATCTAAAAAAAATATATTGGATTCAAAACCAGTTTCTAAGAGCATTAAATGCTTAGCAGGACAAAGGCAGCTAGCTGGGATCACCAGTCGTCTACTCAGATGGAAATATGCAAAGCCTCCCCACAGCAGCAGGGGGACAAATAAGACAGTAGAGTAATTCAGACTACCACCATGAAATAAATAGAAATGAACTGCAGAGCTGCGCTGATTTTATACAAAAAGATGAGGGAGTGAAAATGCAATCATGTGAACAATCTGGCAACCTGGGATTTCTTGAGAGAATGTAGGATATTAAAAAAAATCACATTTTGGGGGCAGAAGGATGGCATATTTCCCTCCATTAGAGTTATTATACTTATAGAAGTATCTACAACTAATCCTTTGCACTGATAATGACTTTGACGTAGAAGAAATATCTATAGACTACAGTGGTTTGGAAAATGTTGTTCAGATTCTCTTTTTCCTCAGGGTCTTTGCTGAGCATTGGCCTGGACTGGGGCAAGGCCAAAACGGCTATGTTTCCGCTTTATTCTTTTACATCTATTCACAGGCTCTGATACATAATCTGCACCAACTCTATGTGGTACTGTCCCTCTCAAGAGGTGGCTGGGCCATATACAGTTGTTTATAAGCATGTTACAGCCTGAGCTAACTGAGCTGGGACTTTTAGCTCAGAAAGTAGAGGCGCATCCATTTGGATCCAGAAATCCCAAATGCAATCCCTCCCCCAACACTGCAACTGATGGTGTGGCATTACATATACTGTTGAGCATGATAGAAGCAAAGCAAGAAAGAAGAGAGTGCTATAATCTTGGTCTCTAACTCACACAACACATGGATCTATTAAATTTGTAACGAGCTGTATCACTCTCGAATTGGGCTTGTGAGTGATAAGTGGATTCATTAGGGACCTGATTAGACCTCTTAAGCCTACACCATGATACAGTTTGGATCAACAGTTTCCACTGATGATGACCATGAGGTGTTTGACTTACCTGATGAAGATCTTTGCATGGGTAGAGGAAGTTACCCTTAAGAGAATGATGCCGGAATGGAATAGTGGGCAATTGCTTGGATGCTTGGAGGGTCCTCTTGTGTGAGGAGTTTCATCAGTTTCTAATCCAGAATCTCTCCTTTTCTACAGGCATGTGGGCTCATTATGACACTTCATGAGAATCTATACCTGCAGTGTTTTTAGTAGGTTGATGTCACCCAGTTCTCCATTTGCATCTCTTCAGACCCTGCCAGTGCAGGTGAATGACAAACTCAGCATCCAATGGAGACGGGGTTAAGTGGATGAGTTTCAGCGCAGATAAGACCCAGTTAATTTTTAAAGGTAATGCAAGAGAGAAGAATGACTTTGGGATTAAAGCACTGGACAGGGACTCAGAATATCTGGGTTGAATATCCAGTTCTGCATTATGTGGCTTGGACAAGTCACAGCGCCAGATCCACAGAGGTAATTATGAGCCTAAACCCCAATCTTGGGTGCCTAAGTCATAGCTGTAGGCTCCACTGCAAGCACTCTCCTAAGAAGCGAGAAACCTCTGTTCACATCCTGTCTACCTATCAGGACTGCTGCATTGCACTCATCCTCTGTGCAGGTCTGCTCCTTAAACCATATGGAAATTCCTGTCAAAGAACATGGCTCCCTGCTAATGAAGTAGCATTTCCCATAGGCAGCATGTTATACCAGAGTTCAGTGAACTGCACTGGCTACCATATGGATTTCCAGGTAAAGTATCAGGTGTTGGCTTTGACTTATAAGACATTGGCTTAAGATACTGAAAACCATTGCTCATAATTTTAGTTGGTCAGGTTGCAAAAGATCTAGCAGTATTAGGTCCTAAAGACTTAAATATTAGAGGTCATGATGGTTTGAGAGATTGCTACACTCCTACTGTGATGAAAGATGCTCAAATAGATACATAAGAGTTTAATATGCAATAGTATAGAGCCTGGGTGAAGTTAGTTCTCCTGTAAATCAGTGAGAGTCTGAACAGAGAGAGCATGATGCTGAGGGCATTTTTCAAATCAGTACATCAGTAGTTTAACATGCCATAAAACTAAAAAGTGTAATAATGATGATGGTTTCCTCCAACGCCGGTTGCCAGAAGTCTGTGTGTGTCTTATAAGAGTACTAGCAGATTTAAGGTTTTGTCACATTTTGTTCCTCTGAGGTTTAATAGTTTGGTAGAAAACTTGCTGTTTGTGAGTGGAGAACTTGTTCAAGTGGGAGTGACATTTGCCTGGGAGTGAAATCTATTTTCACCTACAAAAACACAGCAACATCCAAATCCAGAAATGTAATAAGATATATTGTAAGAGGGTACTGGTCAAGGGAGGCAGAGTAGGTCATCTACATTTAGTTCAGCCTCTAGCTTTTTCTTCTTGGTTGGGCTCGTGTAGACATAGACCATATCTCCAGTAGGAGCCTGTCAGGCCATGGCTTAAAGACTGATTATTTTGATCCCACCACTCTTTCAGAAGCTGGGTTGTTTCCTAGCTGTTTAAGCCAAATGCTTCTTGTTTCAGTTTAAACTCAGCATTGCAGCAGGATTGTCTTCCCACATGGACCAAGAAACAGCACCACAGTCTTCAGACAGCCTCATTTGCTGTAAGAGCCAGTTCAAAACTTGCTTCAAGCTCTCCCATGGACTTGTCTCTAACCTCACTTGTCCTCCTCTTCTATTATCATTAGTACCTCTACTCATCTAGCACTGACTTGCCACTCTTGGCGTGAGATCCTTCTCTCTAGTTCTTGGTGTCTGGAATAACCTCCCTGTATTTCTCAACCCCTGACTCGTCATCACATTTTGAATCCCTGCTATGGATGCATCTTATCTCTCTCACCTCTTTTGCATTCCTCTCCCAGTCTGATATTGGGCTTATGAGTGAAAGCTGTGTTAATTTTTAACTGTCTTTATGAACACAGTTCACTGTATCCTGTACATTGTCTGCTGTGTTGCAGTTTTTAATACTGAAGCATTTGGGTTACAGTTAGTTTTGAAGGATTCTATATAAGAGTTTTATTGTATAGTCATATTACCAGCTAATAAGAACAACTTCTCCCTATGTTCCTTATGGGCTCCATCCCTCTGTCTCAAGGGTGGCAAAACTTACTGGCCCTCCAAGCCACGTATGACAATCTTCAGAAGTTTGAGAGCTGGGGCACACCTGCCGGGCCTTGGGGCTTCAGCAGGAGTGGGGCTGAATCCCTGGCTCCAAGACCCCCCCCCGCCTCCCTGGTGGATAGAAGCCCCTACTCCGTGCAAGGCAGGTCCTGAGCTCCCTCTCCCCCATATGGTAGGTGGAGAATGGGGGGTAGAGGAAGGGGCTTGCAAGTTGCACTTCAACAGTAAAAGAGCCTCATGTGGCTCGTGAGCCACAGTTGGGCCACCCCTTGCTCTGTCCTGGTACACCTCATCCACATCCTCTGAGACCTTCTGTTCTCCCATGAATCTATTTGTTCAGACCTCAAACAATATGAGGGCAAATCATGAGAGGATGAGAAGGGAGGAGCAGAATTGCGAAGGGCCATGAAGTTGACTAGACTCTAGTGAGTCTTTGAGTGCTTTGTTCAGCCTCCTTTTAAATGATTCAAGTAATGGGACTTCACCACTTGTCTTGGGAGAGGCTATCCCATAGTCTGCCAGGCTCACCATTTGGAGGTCTAAATTTTCCAAATTTAGTTTGGGTGCTTCAAGCTCCCTTTCTCCTCTATAGCCTGGGGTCTCTGGTTGGACTACATCTCCCATGATACACCCTGGTTTCCCCTCTTGGAGAGAGGAGGTGGTTCATCGGAGGAGTCGCTTGCCATGACGCATTATCAGGGAGATGATCTGGTTGGGGAGTTCGTCCCATATAGCAGAATGAAGACAGAAGGCAATTGATCTATAGCCCCCCACAAAGCACTGTGGTAGCATTTCCACACCTAAGTATTTTTTTCGGCCAAAATATTTTTGGTTTTAAGGCTTTTTTTTTTTTCAACAAAAGTGAGAATTTCCATGGAAAGCAGAGATTTCACACACAAATATCATTTAGTCAAAACCCCAATTTTCTGTCAAAAAATTTTTTTTGTGAGGAAAAGTTTTCAACTATCCCTACAAATAAGAATTCAGGATATCCTTGATCTTAAGTCTCTGCTCAGCACTCTGGATTATCCACCAGTGTCTTAGCCACTTTGCACTACTCATATATGCAAAAAAGTCAGACAGCAGCCTGACGGGGTGGTTTGGGGCCTGCACATGAACCTATTGCAGCTCAGGATTCAGCCCATGCTTCTTAGTTTGCTTCCATCAAACCTACTGTCATTGGGTTCACTTACTGTTGGGGAACCTACTCATGGCTGTGTCTGGGGAACCAGCTTTTGTCTGGTCTGGTGACCCCTTCTGTTTTTCACTTGCCCCTTGGCCTTTCTCTTTCTGCAACTTGGGTTGCTCCTTTTTTGTGGCTTGGCCCTCCATCCAGGTCACTGTATACTTCCCCCTCCCGCCTATTTGGGGTCTCAATCGCTCCGGAACAGCAGTCTAGCTGGCCTTTCTCACAGTCCTGTGACACTTCCCAGTGGCTGGTAGGGGAACCCAGGCCCACCCTCCACACTGGGTTCCAGCCCAGGAACCCTATAATCAGCAGTCATGGTCTGCTCAGTGCTATTTTTTGCTGCTTTTTTCCTAGGCTTCATCCTACTCAGCCCTCAGGCTTTCCTTCTTCACAATTTTTCTGGGGTTGATCCTTCTTCCAGGGCTAGGATCACAAGGCTTTTTTTTCCTGTTAGGTTTTCTCCTCCCCACTTCTCTGCTCCCAGAGAGTGACAACAGAATCTCACCCTGCAACCGCCTTCTTCTTTGGTATTGTGGCATAGCAGCCTCGTTTCCTGAGTCTGACCACCATGCACTGTACTTTGTATCTTTTTCATGACTTAGAATCTTGCGCTTTTCCTGGTGTTCTTAAACAGTTGCAGAAGAGCTTTTTTTATTGGGCCCCATTTTCCTTGCATTTTTGATAGATGTTGCTAGGAAAATTGTTTTAAGGCTTTTATTCTTTCAGTATAAGCACCTCCTTTCACTGTTACAGTTTTCACAGTCTCAGATTATATGATCTATTGTTTCCTGCGCCTTATATGTTACACATAGTCCATTTTTGGTGCATGCTAATTAGAACTAAATTATTTAATCCACAATGCCCTGTTAGAACTCTAACTAGAGCCACTTCGCTCTCCTTCTCAGGGCCTTTGATTATATTAACACTGTCCACTGCAGGGCATATTTCTCAGAATTTTTCTTTGTTTCATTTGCCAGCAATTCTTGCCATTCCTTCCATAGCTCATTTTTGAAGCAGGTATTCAAATTCCAGTTTGCTTAAAGGGATTCCAGGGTCAGCTTGTTCATGATTAGTAACACTTTTTGCCTGTTTGTCTGCAAATTCATTGCCTGCTATCCCTACATGCACCATGATCCATGCCATCAATATGGTTATATCTAATTGTGCAAATTCAGTAGTTAGCAGTAGCATGTAATTAAGAATATCATCTCTGCAGTCACTTACCACTGCAGCCCTGATAAAGAGTCAGACAGGATGCTCATGGCAGCTAGCCACACATCTAAAGCCCAGTTTAGTGTTTGCATAATCCCTATTAGCTCAGCCATGAAAGCAGATAAAGTTAGTTAGCCATATGGCTTACTTGAGTCTGAGTGAGGGCACGCAGAAAGCTGTTCCCACTCTTCCTGTTCCTTCCTCTTTGGAGCCATCTGTACATATTTGGCAATAGTTTTCCAACTTATCACAAATATATTAATTTGCTTTATTTTGTACATTTAACAGTCTTTTTATTCTTTATATAATTCCAGGTCTGTCTCAGCAGGAGGGGTTGATTTTCCAGTGATAGAGTATTTTCGCATAGCTATTGATTTTGGTCTCTCTCTCTCAATAATTTATTTTCATTAAGATCCTTTATCTACTTACATGGGGAATTTTAATTTTTTAAATTTTTTTTGGTCATATCCGGCCTCCACTTAATTGCCAGCAATCATTATATATTAGCTTTCTGTTGTCATCTTCACTATTACCTACTACTTTGGCCCAAAAGATTAAGTCTAGGAGCTTCATTCTAAGATTGATAGACATTTCACCTCCTGCTATTTGTAGTACACAGAAGCATAATAATGAAGGCACCTCATGCGATATACAATGCCTGTTCTTGGATATAGTCTAGTTTTCTCAGGTTTATGTTCACGGCTGAGCCAAAGGCCTGCCATCCATACTCAATAATTGGTTTAATTAGCACTCAGTATAGCATTACCATTTTCTTATCAGCTCCCCTGGATGTTCCAAAGACTTTTCAGTGAGTTAATTCTACCTTCGCACATATCTTTAGTATTGTCATTACAGTCCGTCCAAATGAGCTTGTTTTCAAATCATGGCTAAGAATTTGTAATTTTTCACTGTTTCTGTTGGTCATATAGATATAACTTTACATCTTTTTGGATTTTTCATTGTCATTAGTTGTGTCTATGAAGAATTTGAAGCCCTATCTCTTTACCTCATGCATCATTGATTCCTTTGGCAGTGCTTTCAAGGTTTCTGGGTTTGGTCCATATGGCAGAGTCATCAGCAAAGAATGTGATCCATATTCCTGCCCTCATCTCCTTAGGGAGGTAATTTATCATGATATTAAAGAGGGTTGGGCTAATTACACTCCCCTGTGAGGTTCCATTTAAAATTGAATGTATATTGGAAAATATAAAGTCCATTCCCTGTTTGGACTTTAGTTCTTTTGCTTAAGTAGTCCCTTAACTATCTGTATATTTTTTTCCTGTAAAAACCGTGGAAGCCACTTTATGAAGCAGTCTCTCTCTCCATAACACATCATAGGCTTTTTTCATGTCAGGAAGGTTATTAGGAATTCTTTGGTTCTCATGGTTTTTTGTGCTTCTGTCTCAATACTTTGAATGTGATCAATGGCGCCCCTACCTCTTCCAAACCCAGTTTGCGTTCCATCCGGGAACACATTTCTTTCTAGGTGTACTATTAATCTCTCCATTACCATTCTTTCCATGGTTTTACCTAAATATGCAGTGATGGCAATTGGTCTGTATGCCTGAGGTCTTGAGCACAAATTACCCAGCTTCCTCATTGGGACACTGAGTGCTTGTTTCCAGTCCATAAGTATTTCACCTTTTCTCCATCTGTTAAATAATTTTGTATCACCTTCAAGCTTCCAGCACTCAGGTGTTAAAAGCATTTCAAAGTGCATTTTGTCCTTGTCAGATGCAGTACTTTTGTTCCTTATTATTGCTTTTTCGAGTTCTCACTTTAAAGTTTTCACTTAAAATAGCCACATCCTTGTTCCACCTCTTCATCATCTCATAATTATCCGTAATGAATGTTCTTTTCCTATCCCTAATTTCTATCCGCTGATTCTCGTCATCACTGACTTTTTGAAACATGGTGTTCAGAATTTCAACATTTTCTTTGTTGGAGCTTATTACTCCATGCTTTGCAATTGCAAGGCTTGGTATTACGTGGCTCTTACTCTTTATTCCAAATTCATTTTCTGAATTCATTTCTATAGCTCTTCTATATTGGCATCTTTATTTACTTACCTGCCATATGTTCTCCAGCTTTCTCTAGTTTTGCTCTTTTTATAAACCCTTTGTACAACCACTGTACTTTTATAGTTCATTAAGACCTCACTATTTAAGGAGCTTTTTAGCTGTCTTGCATGCCTCATTTGTTTCCCTAGTTACCATTTCACATTCCTTGTTCCCCCATGGAACATTTTTTTTCTTTCTCGAAGTACTGTTAGTATTCTAGGAATAGCAAGGCTGGATGGCTTTGATCCCCTTGGTAACATTACTGCAGAAGTCCTCTATCTTAAAGTATATGTTGCTCAATCACATATTCCTCACTTTTGTTTCTCGAGACTATTCAATTTGTTTTTAAGAAAATACTCCAATTAGGGATAGTATCAGAGGGTAGCCATGTTAGTCTGGATCTGTAAAAGCAGCAAAGAGTCCTGTGGCACCTTATAGACCAACAGATGTATTGGAGCATGAGCTTTTCGTGGGTGAATACCCACTTCATCGGATGCATGCATGAGATGGCATGACATGCATCTGACAAAGTGGGTATTCACCCACGAAAGCAGCCAAGTGTCCTGTGTGCATATTAGATCAGGCTTTGTTTTCATATCAATAATTTTTTCATTCCTACCCACGCTGTAGGCATCAGGCTAATATCAGTCTATGGGCATTCCAGCTAAAATAATTAGTCACCACCATTCTTTTAACCTTCAATATTTCCTTCATGAAATGTATGAAGATGTTCCACTGATGGGTTCCTAGCCCATAGGTACTTTTCAGCAACTTTAATTATAATTCTCATTTTCTGTTTTCTTTCCTGTTTGAGGAATTGTTTAATACTTCAGTCATAATTCATAAACTCAGTGAATCTCTGTTTCCCTAAGTAGTAGGTCATCTCCTTTTACCCTGGTGTTACTCATTGTTTCCTTCCCATTAATTTGTTGCTGACTATTCCCTTTCTCCATATCAGGTTCTCTCCCCCCCACCCCCGTTTTTTAGATCTCTCCTAGTGGATTCTGCATGTGAAATTTTAGTAATGGGGTGCTTGGGGGGGGTGTATTTCTCTAGTCCTCTTTGCCTCAGTACATCCTCCAGATGCTGAGCTGTGTTTTCCTCCATGATTGCAACATTTGTTCTTTCCCTTCCTCACAATTATCATATAAATATTTGCCTCCACATGTGCTACACTGTGTTTTCCATTTGCAGTGATTTGTTATGTGATCAAATCTTTGGCACTTGTAATATCTTACAGAAGGAGGAATATCGGGCTTAGTCCAGAATACGTGATGCTCTGATGTTACTCTATCTAGTAGGATTCTTCCCTTAAAAGTGACCCGCACTGCCATTGGCCAGGAACAGAGAACCATGGCCACTGGGAACTCTGGGCAGCCGTGCCCGCGGACAGTCAATATAAACAAATTGTCTTGTGGCCAGCCACCGGATTACCCTGATGGGCTGTGTGTGGCCTGGGGGCCGTAGGTTGCCCACCACTGGCCTAGCCTGTCTAGTTCAAGCCCTAAGCCTCCTTCTGCTCTCAACTTCTTGGCTTTATACTAATCAGTCTGCCCCTGCCCAGGTGGGCTTCATGTTCATTTAAGTTTTGCTCTCCTTCCAGATGTAGCCATATACCATAACTGGCCTCTCTGGTCCAAATTAACCCCTTTGGGGCCTGTGTGAGATGCACATGACATCATGCCTACTCATATCCCCTTAGATCATGCCAAACTCTTTCCCTCCTTTTGTGTTTCACCCTTCCAATGCTTGCACAATTATCCCCTAGCCCACTTTCTTCATCATTTAGGCTTGCTCTCCATCTTGATACTAATTATACAGAGCTCAGGTTTTTTACATGGTGTGCAAATATTCACTAATTAATTATAACTAATTATAGATGTACTTTTAATCTTTCCTCAAAGCTCAAATCCTCTAGCTCCATAATTATTTTTTGTTGTTATAACCTATTTACAATAAGAGTGTGGGGGGTAAGTGGGGGGGATTGGATGGGAAGGGTTGGCATAAAGTACCCCTTTTTAAATTTCAATTTGTTAGAGTTTGAGAAATATAGTATTCAAACTAGATTTTGATTGAAAGTTTTGGTTATTTTGCTGTATGTTAATTGTTACTAGCCCAATCCTGCTAGCCATTGGGGTCTGATCCTGTGCCATTGATGTCAATGGTAAAGCATTCTTTGACTTCAGTGGGGCAGGATCCTTTCTTTACTCAATTGAATAGTCAATGGGCTAATTGTTTTGCTCGATTCTGCCTTTCTTATGCATGTTGAGTAGCAGCTTACATTGCAAGTGGTCCCCATAGAATTCAACTGGAGTAAAGGTGACAGAATCTGGCCCTGTGCAAATAAAGTTTTTGTCAGGTTCAGGCCCTAGAAACCAAAGCAAAGATGTTGTCTCTACACTTGTCACAGTGCCTGGGAAGAGTAACTTTCTTAATCAAAGTTCTGCTGTATCAAATATGCAAGTTAATTCAGGTAAACAATGAGACATTCATCAAATGAGAGAAATACTTATTAATTAAAGTCCAGCAGGGTAACATGTACCTAATCCAACCCCCCACCTCACACCCGTTCAGGTTTCCTTTCAGAGACCACCTGCTATTGTTTCACACTCTCTCTGATTGCTTTTTAATAACAGCCTGTGTGTGGCCTTTGTAAATAATCTTCTCATTAGAGGTTTGTTCAGAACATGCAATCAATTTATTAAGGCATTTTCCAGGAGAAATTAGCAGGTACAGTAAAGCATAATTAGGCAGATATTCATTCATTTTCAGAATGAGAAGTTGACCAGAAAACACCACGCTTTTGCCAACCTCAACGAGCAGCTTGACAGCAATCTGAGCTGCACTGGTAATGACACTGTCAGGAAGAATGAAAGCTGGTAAATATTAGGGTTGGTCTAACATTTGACATAAAAACTTGTTTCCGATGGAAAACTGGGTTTTCATTTAATTGACTTTTTTATGTGTGTGTAAAGCATCTGATTTCTGAAGAAAAGTTTGATTTTTTTTTCATTGAAAAACTAAATGTATGGGTGGGATGGGAAAAAAGACCATGCAACTGCTGTGACACATGACCTCCCCTCACCAACGGGGAGGCCATGATGTATCATGGGAGATCATCCTATACAGGAAAATAGAAGCATAAGGCACCCAAACTACAACTGCCATGACGCATAGCAGCAACTCCGAGTTGCCATATTGTGGTTTTCAGTTTTTCACCAAAGACCCACTGTGTCATTTTTTTGTGGTGGAAAAACTCCATTTTCTGACCAGCTCTGCTAAATATACTGGTTCAAATCCTGCCCTGATCAGCAAGGGGCTCAATATTATTACCATCAGATGGATGTTCAGTGGCCTTGGGGAAGTGAATTTGGTGGTCTCGGTCTACTTCCTAGTGGACAAAAAATCTCACTATAGCTTGCACTGATTGGACTCTCGTGAGCAATTTCAAGCACTGGAATGGACTATGGAGACTCATTGACTTTCTCACACTGGAAGGTGTCCCCTAAAGGCAGGATTGAGGTAGCCTGGAGAAAATGGTGTGGCCGATTCCATAGATGGAAGTCTTCTCTGAGTCAGCACAGACAATGGCATTTTGAATAAATAAAAAATATTGGCGTTAGTCTTGTTAGCTGTGCTGTACTTGCTTTGTGAAAATTTTGGTCTTCAGGGCTGTCACTGTGGCACTTCTCCCAGTCAGTAAGTTCACATTTAAAATGAAATATGTCTACCTGCCAGAAAGGTAACCCAGCCAAGTGTCTGAAAATCAAGTTATGTTCGTTCTGCTTTGGATCCCATTGGGGTAAAAAAAAAAAAAAAAAAAAAAAGTGGAACTGGAAATCAGCTGGTCATTGCTGATGCTGTGTAGTGCAGAAGACAAAATGATAACCCAGATTGCTTTCTCTGCAGTGCTGACAAAAGTAAAAAAAATAAAATAAAATGGTGATAGCAAACTAATCCAAAATGATTCAGAAGACACACTGAGAGCAGATAATGGGATTACCACTGTGCACTTCTGTTTTTTTCACTCTTGCATATTTGTTCCCTCAATGGTTTGCAGATCAAATTTGCTTAATTTGTAAGTGCAACAGAGTATTAACTTCCAGCTTTCTTTGCCTAGTGCCAGAGTAGATGAATCAAGAAAAATAGCACCCAATTTCACTCAATACATTTTCCTGACTAGAATCTGACTTTAAAATTGTTACAAATGTATAGGGCTTGGTATAGAAGAGTAACATTTAGAGTTGGAAAGGACTTGTGATATTCCATCTAGTCCATCCCCCAGGACTAACCCTGGATACTCTGGATGTTCTACAGGACAGTGCCCTACACTGTAGATTCTGGGTACTCTACAGTCTATTTGATAAGAATCTGCCCAGTCTAGGACTCACAGTGTATTCTAAGGGTTAGTGTCTACTTTTCCTTCCAGCCTTGCATACTGAGTAGTGCATTGGCATGATACTTCAGGAGCAGTGTAGGGCAGGATACTCTCCCTGCTTCCCCCTTGGTCGCAGGGGGTAGTAAACTAGCACTAGGAAATTACTGTCCAACCACCGCACTGTCTGTGCTGTGCTAGCTGGCATTTTGAGAAGGGAGAGAGCCAAAGCTCTGCCTACTCCTTGCCCATAAACTCAGAAGAGGGGTGTAATGGGTGTGCACCAGTGTGAAACAGAGTTCTTGCTCCTCCGTAGGGCTGTGCAGCCCACTTCACAACTAAACTTCCTTAGGTTCCCCTTCAAGGGCGGTCCCTGTGTGGGAGGTCCTGGCCATCGTCCTCAGGAGCCCTGCAAATCTCTTTCAGTCTCGGCCTAGGATAACTGGGTATGCCAACTTGGGCTAACCCAGCCATCAGGGTCCAGGTTTTTCCCTTTACAGTTAGGGTCACCGGGTCCTTGGGGTAAGGTCGCACATCCATGTGGATACACTGGAGTTTAATAACCCCTAGTGACGGTTCAGGTCGGGGGACAAGACCCTGGCAGACAAGTGTCTGCCCACACCCTGAATCAATGAGCACAGAGGAAGGGGCTCCATTCACTGTAATGGGGATAGTCAGTTTATCCGAGGGTTGCTTATGGGCCCGGGCCTCCCCCGAGCAGAACTGCCCAAGGCTGCAGTACATCATTGGGCACTCTCAACGGAGGTGTCCAAGGTGGCCACAGGCAAAACAGGGGCCGAGTTCCAGGCGTCGGGGCTGGTCTGACACCATAGGGGATGGAGTGGGCGCCTCCATGGCAGGGAATCTGCCTTCGGTGGGGGCCTGTATCAGCGGGCACTGCTCTATCCGGGGCCTTCGGCAGGCCAAGCTGGCATCCCAGCCCTCCGAAGGCCTTAGGACTGGCTGGAGCTTGCTCCTCTGGCCCTGAGCCTTCTCATCCCACAATTGGGCCAGCATGGTGGCTGGAGGACGGGGTCCTGGTCCTACCAGAGTCTCGGCCACATGGAAGTCCTCTATCAAAGCCACATCCTTGCTCAGCATAATTGGTCGGTGGCACATGACCCACGTCCTTCCACGGGTGGGAGGGATATGCAAAAAGTGCTTGAGCGCCACTTGTTCTGATACTTTGGCCCTCGTATGCTGTTCTGGCAGTAGCCACAGCCAGCATGCCTCTCTCACCTGTTGGGCTACCACTCTGGGTCAGGCTCCCGGCGGGTACGTCTTCTTGTGGAGTCACCTCCAGAACATCAGGGGTGATCTCCAGGGCATCGAGAATTGCAGCCTTCAGTCACTCGTATTCATGGGCTTCAACCATGGGAAGTGCCCTGTAGGCTGCCTGGGCCAGGCCTGTTAGGAATGGCACCAACAAAGTGGCCCATTGGGCCAATGGTCACTTAGCGGCAGATGCGACTCTCTCAAACATAATTAAAAATGTCTCGGGGTCATCGTCAGGCCCCATCTTAGTCAGGCGCACGGGCACCACTGGATCCGGGGGTCCTGTAGCCCCACCGGGGTTGGGCGATCCCATGTTCAGCCAAAGGGCCACGAGCTGCTCCAGGCATTGTTGTTGTTGCTTGCGGTTTTGGACCCTCAACTCCTGGATCAGCTGCTGCTGCTGCTGCTGCTGGCTGCCAAACTGTTGCAGCAGCAGTTGGTGCTGCTGCTGGCTCTCGGCTAGCCACTTGATTAATTTTTCCACTTCCATCCTTTGCATACCGGTGAAGGGTGGAGGTTCACTATAAAGTTTTGCAGTCTGCTCATCCCCTGAACTCAGGGGAGGGGTCACTGCATGCATTCTCCACCATGTGAAAGGGTCCCTCACTCTCCTGCTCAGAGGGAGGCCACTCCGGCTGGCCCAGTCTGGTCTCGACCAGAGTCTTCAGGGTAGCCGGGAGCCCACAACAGGGCTGGGTGATCAACTGTTGCTACCAGGCTTCGGCCTGGGTTGGGGTAGCTCAAGTGGTCGGCCCCTCAACACAGTCTATCAGGATGGCTCCAGCCTGGGCTGGGCCCAAGCAGCCCACAAACAACCAGTCTTCAATGGCTGCCGTGGCCTGGGTGGAACCCCAGTAGCCAGCAAACAGTCTCTCCAGGTGAGTGATAAGGGATCTCCTGTCCTGGGCTAGAGCCTTCTTGCACCATGTAGGTGTCAGTCACCTGGGGTGGGGTGGCAGGGGGACGTAGGCCCACCCTACTCCACGACATTCCAGCCCTGGCAGGGGCAGGATTGGTTGCCCCTGCATCGGTGGGGATTCAGCTGCAACATACCAACTGCGCCACGACGGGCTCTGCAGCCGACTGCTCTGTGGCTGTCCCTGGGCTACTTCCTGCCACCCTGGGATTTGGTACCTGCAGCCTCTAGGGCTCTTCCGGCTCTTTGAGGTAAACTGCAGCAGGTTCTCCGGGCCAGTCCATGTCCATGTCTGGGGACTGGGACCAGCCAGGTGCAGGTTCCTGTCAGGGCCTTGGGAGACAGATTGAGCATCCTCCTTTGCAGGGTCTCGCTCATCTGTGCTGCAGGGCCTGCCTTTTATACTTCTGGCCACGCCCTGGTACTTCTGGTGAGGGGGGGTGGTGTGATCTAGGCTCCACCCTCCAAGGGCTGTGTAAGGGTCCCTCGCTTTCTTGTTCAGAGAGAGGCCACTCAGCCTCACTACAAGGTGCCTAAAGGGGCAGTTAGGCACCTAAATCCCCCTTGTGAATCGAACCTTATATTCCATTCCCAGCTTCTAGAACCATCTAGTCCTGGTGAAGGGATCATTAGAAACAAATGTCATCCGTCAACGGGAGAGTGCCAACAAATTAGCATTTTGCACTCTTGGTGTTAAAATAGAAATCACAGCATCACATTCACTCTTGCAAGCTCTTCTTTCTTGCAAAGTTTGCATCTATTAAGAACCAAAATGTGAGACACTGATCTTTAAAAATGGGTATCTTAGGTCTCAAAACACAATCATAGAGTCAAGGTAATTCTAAAATAATTCTGCATGAAACCCCAGTCTAAGCCTCTCCTTCTATCTTGGCTCTTTCTAGGATTACTGTATTCTAAATTAATCCTCTCGCTCAAGTTTTGTCTGTCCTAGGGGTTTCCCCACTTAGGACCTGTCTGTCCTAGGCATTAGCTTCCTGTGTTCAAAGGCTATTTCCATCTTCCTAAATTCAAGGCGGAGTCTAATGAGCCTGATTCATCCCAACTTGTTAGCAGTATTTAACGTGCATACAGATCCCTATACAGTTCCAATAGCTGCTAACAGAATGAGCAGTAGGAGAATCCTGAAACTTGGTTACACCATCTAATCTTTCCTTTCCTCCACTTAATCCATCCACATTATCCTCCCATTGTCTCAGTATAGTTAATACAGCGACTGTCCATTCATCAAACCATCCGGTTAGCCTCCAATCCATCCACTTAATACCTCTGTGTTTGTGTAATTTCTCCATCTGTCCACCAGTTGAATTATTCTAACTTATCTAATTGCTCTGCCTATTTATCTATCCATGAACATGTATAGTCAACTCCAGTCATAGCTTTACATTTTTGCCTCTGCAAGTAACTAATGACACCATGATACACACAATAGTCCCTAGGCTAAGGAAAGAGAGTACCATGGAAGTGTTGTTTCTTTGTGAAGTCAAAATTGTGAAGTTTTTAATGGTGACCACTATGTGCACACCATAAAGATTCAATCCAGTCACAGAAGTGAAATTCAGTTCTAAACCTCTCTCCACCACATTCAGACCATAGGGTACAGGGCTTAGCCTTTGTGCAACTCACATTGCAATGGAAAACAACAAAGGAGAATTTGCAACAAAATAAAACCTACCATTTAGAGCTGCATTAAAATGTAGCTGGAACTCCTTCCTACTTGGGATATGTCTACTCTTTGAGCTAGAGGTGTAACTTCCAGGTAGATGTATGTATGCTAACTTTAATCAATTGAGCATGCTGAAAACAGAAGCATAGCCACGGCAGTGCTGGCAGTGGGATGGGCTATCTGCCCAAAGTACAGTTCCACCTGGGTAACTAGGCCCTTACTCAGGGGGCTCACTTATCTCCCTTCCTGCACTACTTGTAGTTACACATCAAAATTACAGCTTCAGCTTGACATATAGATGTACCCTGAATGGATGACTGAAGAGGAATTCCTGTTAATGGAAGAAAACCAAAGTATGGCACAAGCCTTGTATTTTATAGAGAAAGAAAGGCAACTGGTGCACTCCATGCATGAAGGTTGTAAGGACTGGATCATAGCAGGAGACAGAAAAGCCCAGCTGGGTCATTTAGTCTGATCCTCTGTGTCTTGTGTGATCACATGTAGAACTAAGGTGGTAATAGTGCCTCTTTGTGTAGGTCTAATACAGTGTACAGTTCATCTCCATGTAGTTTTGAGAAAGATATAGAAGGGCTAGAGAAAATACAAAGGTAAGACAAATGAGTAAAAACCGAAGAAGCTAAATATATATAGTCTGGAGAAGAATCAGAGGTGATGTGATCACAGCAAATGCCTTCAAGGTAACAATATAAATGAATGAAGGGAATTGATCCACAAACTCATAAGACAGCAGGAAAGTAGAAGGAAAGGTTTATGTTTGTTAGCAGCACAAGTTCTTAAGACTGATTCTGCTTTCATTTCCAAACATCCAACAACACTGAAGCCGATGGGAGTTGAATGGGGTGTAAGTGAGAGAAATTGGGTAAAAAGGATAGAGTTATGCTAAAGGAGGGCTTTAAGGAGGGATTCAAGGAAACTGTGATGGGTTGGATCATGGAAACCCCCTTGGAAACGGCCAACTGATGTGCCAAGACTACTTCTGCCCCTGCTTTCCCTGCCAGCTTGGGACTCCAGCACCCTGTCTTGCTGAGCCAGACACGCCAGTCTGCTCCAACATAGAACCAGTGTCTGAACCATGTGCCCCAAAGCTACAGACTTAACTGAAAGCAACTTGAAAAATGTTCCTGTCTTTAGCACTCAGATGCCCAACTCCCAACAGGGTCCAAACCCCAAATAAATCTGTTTTACCCTGGATAAAGTTTATCCAGGGTAAACTCATAAATTGTTTGCCCTCAATAACACTGGTAGAGAGACATGCACAGCTGTTTGCCCCTGCCCAGGTATTAATGCATACTCTGGATTAATTAATAAGTAAAAAGTGATTTTATTAAGTACAGAAAGTAGAATTTAAAGTGGTTCCAAGCAGGGGCAGCTCTAGACTTTTTGCCGCCCCAAGCACGGCGTCATGCCATGGGGGGTGTGCTGCTGGTCCCGAGGCCCCGGTGGACCTCCCGCAGGCGTGCCTGCGGAGGGTCTGCTGGTCCCGCGACTCTGGTGGACCTCTCGCAGGCATGCCTGCGGAGGGTCCACTGGTCCCGCGGCTTCGGTGGGGCCGTGGAACCAGCAGACCCGCCGCAGGCACGCCTATGGGAAATCCACCGAAGCCACGGGACCAGTGGATCCTCTGCAGGTATGCTGCCGAAGGCACCCTGCCTGCCACCCTCCTGGCGACCGGCAGAGTGCCCCCTGCGGCGTGCCGCCCCAAGCACACGCTTGGCATGCTGGGGCCTGGAGCTGCCCCTGGTTCCAGGTATTAACAGATAGAACAAAGTGAATTGCCAAGTAAAATAAAATTAAACACACAAGTCTGAGTCTAATACAGTAGAAAACTGAACACAGCTAAAACCTCACCCTCAGTGGTGTTCCAGTAACCTTCCTTTTACAGGCTAGTCTCCTTCTAGTCTGGGTCCAGCAATCACTCACAGCCCCGTTCCAGTTTTTTTCTGGTATCCTTGGGGGGTGGAGAGGCTCTCTCTTTACGTAGCTGAAGACAAAATGGAGGAGTCTCCCAGGGGTTTAAATAGACTTTCTCTTATATGTGCAGACTCCCTCCTCCCTCCTATGCCAAGTACAGCTCCAAGATGGCATTTTGGAGTCACGTGGGCAAGTCACATGTCCATGCATGACTCAGTCTTTACAGGCAGCAGTTGTTGTTTACATGCTACCCTGAACGTCCTCAGGTAGACTTCTTATGTGGATTGGAGCCTTCCAAGATTCAATGTCCTTTAAGTGTTTCTTGATTGGGCACTTAATTTGCACATTCCTTTCTCAAGAAGCTGACCAAATTCTTTACTAAGGCTACTTAGAAATCAAGAAAGTACACAGCCAATATTCATAACATCGAATACAACAATGCGACATGCATACAAGTAGGATGAATAGATTCAGTAGATCATAACCTTTACAAAGATATGTTATATGGCATATGTAGCATAAAACATATTCCAGTTATGTCATATATATACATTCATAAACATATTTCCATAAAGCCTTATGGAGTACACAGTCACAAAGACACTAGGGGAAACTATGCAGGTCTTGGTCTTGCAAACACTCATGCAGCAGGCAATACAAGATTGTTGGGCTCCAGCAGAAATGTCAGCCAAGACTATATTTGTGGGGAGAGGGAAGTGAGTACGGAGTAAGATAGTGAGGCCTGGGTGTACAATGGGTATGAAGACAGAAGCTCCAACACCATCCTCAGCATAGTAATGAGGAGTTTAGCTACATGCTTTTGTTAGCAGCAGCAGCATTCTTGTTGCAGGGTTGGATTCTCCTGCCCTCTCTAACCTGCTTGTAACTTTTAAACTTGCATTTATATACCATGCTCTGTACCTCCATTCTACAGGATTAAGCCTTTAGGTAGCAGTCCTAGAGAATACAGAAGAGGTCCTACTGAATGATCCAAATGGTCTTTTCTGAGCCCCTAATAGCTATGATCTGGTGTCTGTAGCCTGTGTGGAGAGGTGGGTCAATTCCTCCATTATATGGATCAACAAACATACTCAAACTTATGAAGTTGTTCTCACTGACAATTCAGGAAATGTGAACACAGGGTTTTTGTTCGTCCCAGCTTCTAAAATATCTTTTTGGCTTTTTGCTTTAAGGCCTCTGGTACATTTAGACATTTGATTACCTATGAAGTCTTTTATGATGATCAATTAGAATTCAGAAGGAATACTTCAGTCTATGCATATTATTTGCACAGGTTAAGTATTCCTGATAAGACTTCTCAAATCAGATGAGCTGAATTGAACTTAATTAGAACTGGTAATACTCATGGAGAAGATAAGCAGCTTGCTTAGGCTTTTATATAACATTGAAATTTTTGCGGGAGGAAGATTGGGAAAAGATCCTTGTGGGGGAAAACCACTTTCACCCCTAAATAAGGACACCAAAAGGAAATTAAATCCTTATAGTTGTCCACATAATGCTACTTTGATAACAAAGGATAGCAAATGATAAACCCATACTGGATTTCTGGAGTTGATCTCACCACAGAACAAGCTAAGACATTGTTATGGGGGAACCAGGTTTTTCTGCGGGAGGATAAGGATTAAAAATATGGAGGACAGAAGTGTTTTAATTCCTGGTACCTGGAAGTACCCCTAGATTATGTACTTGCAAAGTCTGTAATGTCATTGACACCTGCCTTTTGGATTTACTTTTTCCGGGAATGAAGGACAGAAAAGAAAGTAGCAGAGTTGGACAAAACAAATTGATAACAAGTTTCCATTGGAAAATTCAGTTTTGTTGAAATCAAAACATTTCATGGGAACATGTTGATTCTGACAAAATTTTCACCAGAAAAATGTTAAAACAAGTTATTTTAACTTTCTTTCATTTTGATAAATTTGAAACACTTCATTTCAGTCAAAGAAAAACATTTTATTTTTACTTGACCATTTTAATTCATTTAGTGTTGACTTTTTTATATTTTAAAATATTATGGTGGTATTCTATTCTAATTTTAATAGTTTATAGTGTCCTGACATTGTCAAAATGATGCATTTCTACTTTATTGAAATGAAAACATGTTGACATTATTGAAACAAAATACCATGACAGTATTGCAGTGAAACCTGTGGATGATTCAAAATAAAATTTGTTTAGAATTTCTCTTCTGTGGGAAATGTCAGCGTTTTGTTCCAGTTCAGAATGAAAGCATTCCAAACGTCAGAATTTCCCATGTAACAAATTCCTATTTCTGACCATCTCCAAAATTAGCTGTGCCAGCTCCCAGCTGTTCATTGAGCTATATTCCCCACCCGCTGTGTGTGTGTGTGTGAAAACTAACCATAGCCCTCATGTTCAAAGGAGCCTGAATATTTACATGGAGAGTGATGACATTCATGCTGCAGAAGGGATGGTATTTTCACCCTATGGTAAAACTTCTACTGCTACTACTAAATGTGTGTCATTGAAATAACTATAAACATTGAAATAACCATGTGACTAGTGACTTAATAAAGGAAGGAAGAACGGGGAGAGGTCCTCATCCACCAATACTGGTGGATGAGGACCACACACACACACACACACGAACAGTATGTGACAACCCAACAATAACCTGTAGTCTTAAGTATAGCCATTCCTCAAGCCAGTTAGGGAACATAGATTCATAGATTTTAAGGGCAGATGGAGCTATTATGATTATCTTTTGCATAACAGACCCATAGTCCAACTATTCTGGTAATCTGTCTCCAACAGTGACCAATGCATGAAGCTTCAAAAGAAGAGACAAAATAAGTCTGGCTAGAAAATGAGGTAATATTTTTCACAGGATACAATTTTGGGGGGAAATTTCACAGAAATTCTTCCTATGTTTATGTGTCAGTATTTGGAATATTGACAATTTTGTCATTGTTGAATTTTGACATTTTTGAAGTATCTCTGTGGCTTGTCAAAAGATAGAATGAAATGTTGACCTAATACAGGGATGCGCAAACTTTTTGGCCTGAGGGCCACATTGGGGAATAGAAATTGTACTGTGGGCCATGAATGCTCATAAAATTGGGTTTGGAGTGTGTGGGGGGGGGTGAGGGCTGGGGATGAGGAGTATGGGGTGCAGGAGGGTGCTCAGTGCTGGGATCCCGGGGTTTGGAGAGGGGTAGGGAATCAGGGCTGAGGCAGGTGATTGGGGCATGAGGAGAGGCTCAGGGATGCAGATTCTTAATGGCACTTACCTCAAGTGGCTTCTGGAAGCAGTGGCATGTCCGTTCTCTGGCTCCTAGGCATGGAGTGGCACCCAACCCTTGGAGTGGGGCCATGGCATGGCTTCTGAGAGCTGCATGGTGCGGCCCCCGCCCTGGCACTCCGGCTGGAGTGAGATAGAGCTGCCTGGTACGGCCATGACCTGGCTCCCCAGCAAGAGCTTGTAGGCTGGCTTAAAATGGCTTGCAGGCCGGATCTGGCACGGGCCAACCCTGACCTAATAGGATGGAATAAATAGGAGTGCCCGTCTGGTCTTCTTTATGCTATTCATCATTATATACCTCTGTGCTATCTCCCCATATATCTCTCATGGACAACAGGCATTGACTGTATCATTTACTTGCTTATATATTTATATACTTGCCTATATATTTCATTAAAGTGTTCTGACTCCGAACATTTTAAAAGGGAAAGCTCAGCTACGAGGTTGGTTTTATTAATCCAGCTCTGTGGATTACACTGTATTTATATAGAAGCTCACTAAACTTTCCTCACACAAAGCTTTCCTTGGGCTGTTCATGGTTACTTCTTTATCTCTTGATTTCTATCTTCCTATTGGAGAATCATCCTGCATGTTACTGAACCGTCGATTATTAAGGCTCACAAAAATAAAATTAAGAGAGATTCTCTTTACTGGTGACAAATGCACTGTTAGTCCTCATCCTGGGCTTTCAAGTTCAATCAGTTAAAAGCTCTATCAATTAAAAGAAAGGCAAAGAAGAAGCTAGGTTGTACAAGCAGAGGAGCAGAATACAAAACACAGACACAGTCCTGATAGACTTCAATACAGCCAAAGAGAAGTGGTTCTTTCACTGTAGAAAGCAATAGTCACGTCCTTGTGTGACAGGGTGTATATGCCCCATCCACAGATTGATAAGGTAGGGGTTAACTCTCTCCCTTTGAGTAGAGGAAGGACCACAGCTCTGTATCCCAAGTGCAAAAAATGAGGACTGGGCCAGTTAGGGGGACTTGAGTAGCGTCCCTGCCCTTTATAAGAGTTCTGAGCAGAGTGGGCTGGGGCTGAGTTTGTGATGGTGATTCAGGAAGAAATGAGCTAAGGGCAATACTGGAGAAGCTTAGCTGGGATGATTCATGCTTTATACTATTTTGTTATAAGCTTTACGGTCTCTGTGTTTGGCCTGTAAAGGGCAATCACATTCACTTTTCTGATTCACAAAGGTGTCTAATGTCAGTGTACCATAGGTGTACTAGTTCCTGTCCTGTTCTGACTGGCCTATCGCACCCTCAGATAAGCAACACTAGGGATAGCTTGAAGCTCTGAGTTCTTGGCTGCTCAGCCATGTCTAGTCACTGCATTCTCTCCCTCAGGGCTATATTGGAGGGGAAAGAAGCTCCCTGCTGGTTCAGATCCCCAATCCCCTCCCTAGCCACCCCTTCCAGCAGTACAACTAGAAAGAAATGAAAATGGTTATTTCATCCTCTTCACTCCTGAGGCCTCGCAAAGTGTAAGACGAGCCCTTACGACTGGCCACCATTGCAAGCGGTCAGCAGATATTTATATACTACAGAAACCAGTGTTACTTCAGACAGAACTCAGTAGCAGAGCAGGGTGAGACAGACCTCCTGGGGTACAAAACCACATACTCTGGGCCTCTCACACCTGCTTCCTTGATTTCTTCCTCCCAATGCACTGAGAGTTTCACAAAACAGAATTATCCTCGCTGCAATAATATGCAACTGAAGTTCACACTGAATTGTATGTTGGGGCTGTTTATATTATTGTTGTCAGAGATTATAATTCAAGGCAAACATGATACCAGATTTAAAGACGGTGTGTTATTTAGTGGTTAGATCAAGGGACTATTATTTCCTGTGTCTTTTCCCTTCTGCTATCACTGACTCATGTTCTGTCCTAAGGGCAAATTCCTTGATTGCTCTGTGCCCCAGTTTATTACTGTAAAATGGGGATAATTACCTCCAAGAGGTATTGTAAGGGCTAGCTAATGTCTTTAAAGTGCTTTCACATACTTCAGTGAAGAGTATTTATAATATAAGTGCAAATGATTATTACAAAATTTTGAAACAACCTTGTGGCCAACTAGGACTTCATAGTTGTTATTGTACTACACACTATGACTACTCAGAACTGTACAAAAATAGTGCAGAACTCAGATCCTACACTTCCAAAAAGTTGAGGCAACCTATCACTTGAGCTAAAGGAGCGTCTTCATTAGTTGTTAGCAGTATAAGGCCTATGACACAGTTGAGCAGTTTCTGATAAGAAAAGGAGTTTGAAGAACAGCTAGCCAAAACCTCCAAAGGTAATAACAAAATGTTTAAGTATGTCAGAAGCAGGAAGCCTGCTAAACAACCCCGTGATCAAGATACAAAAGGAACACTTAAAGATGATAAAGTCATTGAGGAGAAACTAAATTAATTCTTTGCTTCAGTCTTCACAGCTGAGGATGTTAGGGAGATTCCCAAACCTGAGCTGGCTTTTGTAGGTGAAAAATCTGAGGAATTGTCACAGATTGAAGTGCCACTAGAGGAGGTTTTGGAATTAATTGATAAACTTAACATTAATAAGTCACCGGGACCAGATGGCATTCATCCAAGAGTTCTGAAAGAACTCAAATGTGAAATTGTGGAACTATTAACTATGGTTTGTAACCTGTCCTTTAAATCAGCTTCTGTATCCAATGACTGGAAGATAGCTAATGTAACACCAATATTTAAAAAGGGCTCTAGAGGAGATCCTGGCAATTAAAAACTGGTAAGTCTAATGTCAATACTGGGCAAATTAGTTGAAACAATAGTAAAGAATAAAATTGTCAGACACATAGAAGAACATAAGTTGTTGGTCAAAAGTCAACATGGTTTCCGTAAAGGGAAATCATGTTTTACTAATCTCTTAGAGTTCCTTGATGGGGTCAACAAACATTTGGACAATGGGGATCCAGTGGACATAGTGTACTTAGATTTCCAGAAAGCCTTTGACAAGGTCCTTCACCAAAGGCTTTTACATAACTTAAGGGATAAGAGGGAAGATCCTTTCATGAATTGAGAACTGGTTAAAAGACAGGGAACAAAGGGTAGGAATAAATGGTAAATTTTCAGAATGGGAGGGGTAACTAGTGGTGTTCCCCAAGGGTCAGTCCTAGGACCAATGCTATTCAACTTATTCACAAATGATCTGGAGAAAGGAGTGAACAGTGAGGTGGCAAAGTTTGCAGATGATACTAAACTGCTCAAGATAGTTCAGACCAAAGCAGATTGTGAAGAACTTCAAGAAGATCTCACAAAACTAAATGATTGGGCAACAAAATGGCAAATGAAATTTAATGTGGATAAATGTAAAGTAATGCACATTGGAAGAAATAACCCCAACTATACATACAATATGATGGGGGCTAATTTAGCTACAATTAATCAGGAAAGAGATCTTGGAGTCATCACAGATAGTTCTCTGAAGACATCCATGCAATGTGCAGCAGCAGTCAAAAAAGCAAACAGGATGTTAGGAATCATTAAAAAAGGTATAGAGAATAAGACAGAGAATATCTTATTGCCTTTATATAAATCCATGGTACGCCCACATCTTGAATACTGCGTACAGATGTGGTGGTCTCATCTCAAAAGAGATATACTGGCATTAGAAAAGGTTCAGAGAAGGGCAACCAAAATGATTAGGGGTTTGGAATGGGTCCCATAAGAGGAGAGATTAAAGAGGCTAGGACTTTTCAGTTTGCAAAAGAGGAGACTCAAGGGGGGATATGATTGAGGTATATAAAATCATGAGTAGAGTGGATAAAGTGGATAAGGAAAAGTTATTTATTTGTTCCCATAATATAAGAACTAGGGACCACCAAATGAACTTAATGGGCAGCAAGTTGAAAACAAATAAAAGGAGGTTCTTCTTCACATAGTGCCCAGTCAACCTGTGGAACTCCTTGCCTGGGGAGGTTGTGAAGGCTAGGACTATAACAGTTTAAAAGAGAACTGGAGAAATTCATAGAGGTTAAGTCCATTAATGGCTATTATCCAGGATACATAAGGAATGGTGTCCCTAGCCTCTGTTTGTCAGAGGGTGGAGATGGATGGCAGGAGAGAGATTACTCAATCATTACCTGTTAGGTTCACTCCCTCTGGGGCACCTGGTCACTGTTGGTAGACAGGATATTGGGCTGAATGAACCTTTGGTCTGACCCAGTATGGCCATTCTTATGTTCTTATGATTCCATGTAGCAGAAGACAGTATAGGAATCTATGACACACACTTGCCAGTTCATTACAGTATTAAGAGTCTATATTAAGAGGAAAGATTAAGAAGATGCTCTATATCTCAGGTGGAAAAGTGTTCAAAAACGAGGGTACATTATCTAACAATAAGAAAGCAGAAGATTAGAGAGGGAATTCAGGCAGATTTCACAATGAGGATAGTAAATACATCGAGCAAATTTCAGGGGAAGAAGATCGAAATAGACTGTCGATGAAATCAAAAGACCCCCTAGATCTCTTTCTGTATGAAGAGGTGGGGGTTATGGTGAAAAGGAAGGAGAGTAGAATTAACATTAACCCAAAAAAGAGTGTTAGGCTGTATGACATATTTCTGCTACTAAATTTTCTTATGTTCCTGTGAATCCTATAATCCCCCTTACTAACACCTTCAGCAGAGCATTGCTGTGTGTTAATCCCTCTGCCTGGAGGCTGGCAGAGAGGAAATTGAAAGGCACAGAGGAAATGCATATAATGAAGTGCAGCTCTATAAAGTCTGGCTTTGACCTTTTTAGTCTGTCTTCAAAGTCCTCTATATAGGACAGATTGTTTCAGAAGTACTGCATCAGGGTCAAAGCTACCTCAAAACCTTTGACCTAAGAGTTCTTCTAGATTATCCACCCAACCTAAATGGACTGCTAGGCAGGATTTATTGTAGGTGGCTAGTACTAGAGCTAACAAGGTCAGAGGGCAAGAGCAGTTTGGAGATTATCGTTGCATTCATACACAAGGTCTCCAGATAATTAATTTTTCTTGCAGGTTGCAAACAATAAGGTAGAGAACATGTATGGATAGACAGATACAGATATTCATATTCAGAAGTTTCGTTGGTGTGAATAGAAGTTTAAATAAGGACTAACAAGAGGAGGCTGGGATACATTTGACCTGAGATTCAATTTTGGCTACTCTAACCAAGGGGTGAGTGTGCAGATATAGAGATCCCCATATGGTGCTGTTGCCAAATTCTTCCCAGACACATCCACTGGACATGACAAAATATATGGTGCAGCTCAGTCTATCAAGCTTTTACCTCAGAATCCAAAAATTCAAGGGTTAAAGTACCACCCAGGCCACTTTAAGATTTGCAGTGCAGTTTCAGTAGGGACGGGGAGGTGTCGTGAACTGATAAACATACTATCATTCAAGTGAGATCTCTGAGGGCTTCTCTAAGTGGATTTTTGAACATTCTAGGACATTTTTTTTTAAAAAAAGGTCAATTACCCATATGTTCTGGTTCTCTTTCCTTCTGTCAGTAAAAACAAGGCAATCAGTGAAGGGAATCCTGCCAACAGCAGAACAAGAGCTGATCTTCTGCATGGGGGATGAAGCACGAAGGATCCATGTTTGGATGTGTTCAGGGAGCACAGACCTATTCCTGAGTCATCTGCTATGGCTATCTGGTCTTGCAGGGAGGATTCTTTCCTGCTTTTCCATATATAAAATATATTTATATTTTTAGATGAAAGGAAATGACAAAATAAGAACACAAAAGAGAAGTTTCCAGGAGAGAGTACAGTATCTCTCCCTCTGTAACCTGCTACATTAACTCTAATTCTCAAAATGGCAGTTTTCCCCGGGACAGGCAGATTTCTACGAACCCCCCCCCTCAAAACAAAACAAAAACAAACAAAAACAAAACCCCCTAGTACAGCTTTTGTACATACTAAAATGGGACATGGGGGATCACTATTAAAAAAGTCCACATTTCCCAACAGAGGTACTCAGATCTGTGATACATGGGGATTTCTGGTTCTGAGTATAGGACTTGGATTGCTAAGCGCTATATTTTGTAAAGGGGTTTGCAAGGAATTGTTTGATCTAGATCTACTTCACTGTGTCGCCAACTATCATGTGGCTGTATTATAAGTACATAGACAGACAGATTCTGGTTTTGATGTCTCTGGGTAGAAATCTTTTTTTTAATTTTTAATTCACTTTAAATTTCCACCATTATATTGTATATATGCTCATTTGGCTTCATTTCCTTATTTGAATCTGCAGTTACTCAAATTGTGCATAAGTTTAGACTTATAGCAAAAGTTATCCAGTGGGTGTCTGCATGCACCCACTGGAAAATGCACATTTTGCACAGCCACATTAAGTTAAAAACCACCAATCACCCCTCCCCCAAAGCTACTGATATTTATCCCTCCAGATTATTAAACAGATTGGATGAAGCATTTTTAAAAAAACAATTTCTCCCCCTCTATTTCAGACTTCAGACACAAAATGAAGATGGAGGTTAGAAAATAGAGTATTTCATATTATGAGGAAATATCTTAAGAAAGCTTCATGGCATGGAGGCAGGGAGGACTAAGGAGTAGTATAAGAGTCCAAAGAGAATTAAGAATGGGACTCACCCTAACAAGAACATTAAATCAGGAAAACCGAATTGCATAGAATCACATGGAATTCCCTTGAATACAACATATCTGCCCACTGGGTGTCATTTTTGACCCGCATCTGAATTAGCTCACAGCCCTTGTCTGCAGTGTGTTGTAGGTCCAAGAAGACTCTCAAATAGTACACAAAGAAGTGAGGTAGTCTTTGTATCCCTCAACTCATCCAGTGTACCTGCATTTGGGGAAGGTCCAGGGCTGTTATCCAAGAAAGGCACAACAATTGGCAGTCCCTTTGCATTACTCTAGTAACAGGGCTTTTTTTAATTCAAGGTATGTCTGCCTGAAGTGGAAAAACAAGGCTACCTCCAAATACCCTACCCATGGGCCAGCAAGTCAGAGAATTTCCAGGTGCAGTGATGGTGAGTTTGAGTACTTTTACTAAATCAACTTGGAAGAATTAATACAGGATTAAAGAGGAACCTTCTCAAGGCTCATGACTGACTGATTCAGAAACAACCTCTTGAAACTTTTCCAGAGCATGAGGGGAGCCATTTTTTGTTGGTCTCTGCACAGTTTGTGTCTGAATTATTTAGCTCTTTGGATTAGGGAGTGTTTTCTTCTATATTTGAAGGAAGACAATAACCATCAAGATGTGCAAACACCATACTGGAGTAACTACTTCATCTTATTACTGTAACCTTTGTCCTTTTCCTCAACATAGATTTTCAGGTGTTAGACAGTGATGTCGCCCTCTCTTGGAGCTTTCTATAAAAAGGACAAACCTATTACTACAAACTTATACAGATATTCCCTCCTAGCTTGGTGATAGAAGACTCTGTTTTTGGAATTGAAAAATGTAAAATGGATAAACAGCAACCCCACAACATATTAATACCAAAAAATCAGGCAGTGGGGCATGACTTTGAGAGCCACCTTCTGAAGGAAGTGCTGAGCATAGCAGAAATTAAAAAGTCTAGGACAACGCCTTATTACCTGCAAGGTGAGCCTCAGCCAGAGAGGTTTCATTAAACTCTGTGAGATATGTTGGGGACTTTACAGCCAGAGCAGAAGGCAATCTGGAGCCAGCATGTTTTGGTTTTGGTGCATGCTTAGAACGCCACAAAGAACGATGCTATGGGAGTCACTCCATATCTCTTGATGTTTGCGCGAGAACCAAGATTACACATAGACTTGTGCTTTGACATATCAGAGGATGGTGATAGCCATTATATTCAGCAGCAGTATGTATCCCAACTAAGAGAAAAGATGTGGGATGCTTATTACTTAGCTACGTCTGCAGCTTAGAAAAACTCAGACTGTGACAAGAATTGGTATGATGCTAGGTTGTGTTCGCAGGTGCTCCAGCCGAGGGACAGAGTTCTGCTGTGAAATTTGGGTACTGCTGACAAACACAAGATAGCCAACAGATGGAAAGCAATACCTTACCTAGTGGTGGAAAAACTGGGAAATCTGCCAGTCTACAAGATTTAACTCAAAGTGGGGCCAGGGCAAATAAAGACAGTACATAGAAACCTTTTACTCCCTGTGGGGGAGTTGGTAGGCACCACTTATGAAGTTGTCATAAACAGATAGCTAAGGGTTAATGTTCTTTTACCTGTAAAGGGTTAACAAAGGGAACCAAACACCTGACCAGAGGACCAATCAGGAAACAAGACTTTTTCAAATCTGGGTGGAGGGAAGTTTTAGGTGTGAGTTCTTTGTTCTGGTTCGGTGACCCTCTCGGCTCTGAGAATGATCTTTCTATCTCCAGGCTTTCTAATCTTCTGTTTCCAAGTTGTAAGTACAAGGATAGTAAGACAATAGGTTTATATTGTTTTTTTGTATTTACATGTGTGTAGTTGCTGGAATGTGTTAAATTGTATTCTGTTTGGATAAGGCTGTTTATTCATTTTTTCTTTTAAGCAATTGACCCTGTATATTGTCACCTTGATACAGAGACCATTTTATGTCTTTTTCTTTCTTTTTAAGACCTGTTTAAGTGTTTTTCACTGGTTAAGGCTAAGAAACGAAGGGAGGGGGAACAGCTCTTTGTGTTAGGTTTACAAAGCCTGACTTTGCATACCTTATGGGTGAGGGGAGAGAGAGATCTGATCTCTCAGTACTTGTGTTTCAAGGACTTGAAGCAGGGAATCTCCTGGGGAACCCAGGATGGGGAAATCTGGGAGGAGGTAAAGAGGGGGAAGGGAAGTGGGTTATTTCCCTTGGTGGTGAGACTCAGGGCATCTGAGTCTTGGGGTTCCCCAGGGAAGGTTTTGGGGAGACCAGAGTGAGCCAGACACTGGAATTCTGGCTGGTGGCAGCAATATCAGATCCAAGCTGGTAATTAAGTTTGGAGGTTTCATGCTAACTTCTCATGTTCTGAACTCTAAGGTTCAGATCTGAGTAGGACAGTTATGACAGAAGTGGACCACAACTTGGCTACTGAGTAGAACAAACATGCAAAACCACCATATAACATGGACAGTGGGCCCCCTGTGGCTAACTTACCTCTTCAGCACATCTAAGAGTGAGTCTGAGGAGAAAGACACTATCATGGTGTATCCTAGAATGCAGATGAGATTTTGGTCTCAATCAACTGAACCAAGGGAAAGCGCCACTTCTTCAGCCCTAAACCTCATGGCAAAAGTATTTAGGCCCACTGCTGGCACACCTGTGCCACCAATGAGACCGCCCTGCAATGACACATCTAGGTTATTGGACAGTGGAGACATACAGGTGGAAGGTGTCCCAGATGCCTTGGGCCTTCCACTATTAGAATCAGAGATGCAGAGGCCTATGCCAGTAGCCGAGGGATCCTCACCATCCTTTGCCCAAAGAGATGTCCCTGATGCCCCTGCAATGCCCACTCTCAATAGGCAGTACAGGGTTATAAGGCCAGTAAGCCAGTTAACTTACGTTGCACCCAGGGTGGCGAGTGAAGAA
This sequence comes from Gopherus evgoodei, assembly GCF_007399415.2. Taxonomy (NCBI): domain Eukaryota; kingdom Metazoa; phylum Chordata; order Testudines; family Testudinidae; genus Gopherus; species Gopherus evgoodei. Next base: position 165,272,799 of record NC_044324.1, on the reverse strand, counting down.
CCAATACACTTATTTCGCAGGCTTGTGGAAGCCATAACGGGTTTCCTGAGGCCCTTTGGGGGGACCTAATGGGAATCATATGGAGTGTGATTTGTCAGGACGACAAATTCTCAGCTGGGAGGAGGATGTAAGCAGAGTCTGAATGAGCTCTCTCATGATATCTAGTGGAGAGCTGTGGAAAAAGACTTCAGGAGCTGACCTCTTTTGCATGGACACACTCACCCTGCCAGGGTGCTCAGCATGATGAGATTGCTTGCCCAAATGATCACTTGTGGCTGGTGTTGGATCCCCAGTTTCCTTGTTATTGGGGCAGGAGTAATAAAGAGTTGTTACCCTGTGTGAACCGAGGGCAGCAGAAATGTACCTGGCATACCCTGATGGAGGGACTCGCCCTCAACTGAATGGCACTTGCTAGGCAGGGGACATGGGTTCCAAAGTCCAATGAGTTGAGAGAGAGTGGGGTTAGGTACTTGTACTCTGTGGTGTGGGCCCTGTTTAAGGGTCCTAGACACCATTTGACCCTTTGTCTCTCCAGGAAGTAATAAGAGAGCTAATTTAGACTCAGTTGAGAGTCTTGTTACATAGTGCAGAGCTGAAATCACTGATGTTTAAATATTAGACCTACTTTGGGACAGTGTCTCTATTGCAAGAGACTACCTAGTGTGTACCAGCAATGAGGCTCCCCCATTAACAGCTGAAATCACTGACAGCTGTGTTAAGTGAGGAGCCCTGAAGATATCTTGGTGTGACCAGCAGGGCAGCTGGTGGAGAGGTCCAGAGCAGAGCCCCGCTGAGAGGCACAGCAATTGGCTGTTGGGGTGATGAGCAATTGCCTGATCAGCAGAACCTGGGTGGGAGATAAACTCTGTGGATGAACCTCTGAACTCTGGGGCTGCACTGGCCAAGGACAGCAACTGTGAGTGGGGTGCAGAGAAGGGACGGGTATGTTAAAGGAATTTTTGGGTTGCTGGACTTAAGAACCTGAGGGGAAAAGGACACTGCCCAACTTACTTGGGAATGGGTCTTTTGCTCATGATTTATGTTTAGGAACGCTAGTTGTGGTGTTTTCCCAAATTAATGCTGACTTACTTCCCTCTTTTTATTAAAAGGTTTTGAGACACTGTGCTTGTGAGAGAGGAAATATTGCCTTTTAGAGGCACCCAAGGGTGGTGTGTAACTGTCCCAGGTCACTGGGTGGGGGCTCGAGCCGGTTTTGTGTTGTATTGTTGAAAAGGAAACCCTAGATACTGAACCCAGCCCTTGTTGCTGCTGGCTCCACCTGGCAGAAGGGTTACAACAAAAATAAATAAAAATCCCCACTTTCCCTCTACATAACCCTAGAACAAATTTCATTTTCACCAACCTTCTAAAAAGATGAGTTTTGCAATGTGCCGTGAAGGTATTTGCCAGATCTAAATCTTCCAATATGGACACATGATCTTCATCCCTCACTAGAAGATCATTCACCAACACCACAAGAGCAGTCTGTGCCATACCCATGTTGGCACTCTGACAAAGGGTCAAGAAAATCTGAGGCATCTAGATACTGTACAAACAGTCTTGCCACAAGTTTTCAACAGCTTTTCCCATAAAGGGAAGATTCAATACAGGGTGATTGTGAGTCAGACTGTCAATATTAAGTGATAGATAATTTATTGAGCACAGACAATATTAATTTCTCTTAAGAGAAGCTGGCACACTACCTTAAAGGAAGCACTGACAATATGATACCTCTTCAATAGCCTTCATGGAAAAGGATCCAGAGCACAGTGTGTGTAACAAAGTTCTCCCGATACCTCCAGCTCCTCATCAAGCACCAGAGGCCAAAACTCAAGTCGAAATTATGTGATAATTGTTCAAGGCAACCTACTGTTTCTGCAACCACAGAAAAGTCAGTCCAAATCTGAGCAATTTTCTCCATAAAATTAACAAGGCACTTCCTTACAGCAGGAGGTACTCTGATCGGGCACTGGCTAAAGACAGAGAGAATTCACCAGGCTCTCTACAGCTTGGAAGAAATGGGAGTGAGATTTTACAAATGCAAGGCTGGATGCAAATAACTCCTTTCTGGCCCCGTGCTTAGCTTCAGCCAGAGAATGCAAAATAATAATAATAATAATAATAATAAATAAAAAATCAAAATCTGCCATAATTGATCAGCTTCATCCCAAGACTACTTCTATCAGCACTCAAACCATCTTCCTTCATGCTTCACTTGTTGAAGGTATTCTATAAACCAAGGTCACCTGTGATGCCAGAATGTGGAAGACAGATGACTATTATAAAACTCAATTAAGCCATCAGCTGATGGGTCTAAAGAACAGTATTCTCCCTTTGGAATGCCTCTGGTTTCAATAGCTGAGGGCAGGTCAAGAGAGGGAAGGTGTACCCCAATTTAAAATTATAAATAGAGACCAGTCACCACACCTACAACCCTAATCCTATTATTAGATCAAGGGTGTGGCCAGTAGTCTCAGCTGAACTACTTGGGACAGTCTCATTGTCATCAGGGGTGCTAGAAAATCCTGGACTCATTAAGAAACTGTGTTGTCTACTTAAATAGTGGTGTTGGGAGAGGAGGAAAATGAGTACAACTGAATTGTATATTATCACGGTGAGGGACTCCACTGTGGAAGAGGGTGATAGCAATAGTCAGATCACTCGCAATTTAACTCCATCCTAGGTTCTGTATGATAGATGGAGATGTGGAATTTGAACAAGTTTTTACATGGGAGACCTATATTTCAGGATGGATTGCATTCAGAATCATAACACCACAGCGCTCAGCTCGTTTTGATTTACGCTGCATTTGAAAGAAAACTAACAGCCAAAGGAATAAGTTACCAGCAACTTTTTAGACAAAGAAAAAATAAAGGGGAGGTTGGTTCATTTTTGGATGAGTTTGGATTAATTCTTATTTATGCTGAGTTGTTCTACTGGTTTTATGCTGATCTGTACAAGAAAGGACAACTCACTTCCTGTTAAGCCAGGTCCTGTTATATTTGCTACAAAACGTGATTTCTGGCAACTCTCCTTCCTCTGACCTTGACAGTGTCTCTTGTGATTAGAGACTACCAGCACGGTAAAGGTTCTTACAAGCTATTTCAGATGTCAAAAAAACAAAAACAAAAACACTTGATAATGTCAAGAGGAGGGGAAAGGACAGGTAATATAGATAAGAAAAGCACACTAAGAAAAATTCCTTTTGGGGGCATAAATTTGCCTTTAAAGATGATGGATGATAGGGGTTAAGGAGGCAAATCTCACTGTTTTTTGCTGATTGGTAGAAACCACAATGTTACAGAAATAGGTGGCAGACAGTTCAATGTATTTGCCTGTATGTAATTCTGTACCTAAACAAAGAAGAGAGAAAACAAAGGAAAACCAAGCAAATCTTAGTCAACTAGATTTCAGAAGCCTGTTGTGCTCATGTTTTAACTATCATGCTTCCATCTTAAAATATGACTAATGCTTTTGAGTGGTTACATTTTAGGGAAGCTCAACCAAAGAGGCCTGCCATTTTTTTTTTCAGAGGGCACATGCTCAGCATATTCTATTCTGCCCTCATCACCATAGTATCTGCACACCTTCTGGTAGTGCATTAAGTGAGGTGACTATCTATTTTGTGTGGTTTTCTCCCTCTCACCTCAGGGGGAGAATTGTGTGTGTAGTGGAATGCTTTGTTTTGGTATTGGAGATTTTTTTTTGTAATGTACATACAGCTAGGTGTTTGATATTCAGAAAATATCTAATATAGGCTCTTTTAAGGACTCTTCTGTTGGGCACACAAATCTTGAGGCACTCTAAATGACTAGTCACTTTAATAATTTAGCTTCTAAGATCAAAATTAGAGACAAAAAATTACCAGGACACCCAGTCCCTCTCTTCTCTAACAATGTAAGATTGTTCCCTGTGGTGAACACCCAACTGGGTAGCACTTGTGATAAAGTTCCTCCTCTACCTTGGTGGGTCCTGCACTTATTGGCAGATTTGTTCACCTCAGTGATCTTCCCCTCTTCTGGAACCCACAGTCTGGGTCAGCTCCTCCTGTGTCTGATCAGGAGTTGAGAGGTTGGGAGGGGGGGGAACCCAGGCCCACTCTCTACTCCAGGTTCCAGCCCAGGGCCCTGTGAATCACAGCTGTCTGTAGTGCCTCCTGTAACAGCTGCATGACAGCTACAACTCCCTGGGCTACTTCCCCATGGCCTCCTCCAAACACCTTCTTTATCCTCACCACAGGACCTTCCTCCTGGTGTCTGATAATGCTTGTCCTCCTCAGTCCTCCAGCAGCACACTCTCTCACTCTCAGCTCCTCGCCTTCTTGCTCCCAGCTCCTCTCACACACTTCTTCTCCTCTGGCTCCTCCTTCCCTGACTGGGGGGTGAGCTCCTTTTTAAACCCAGGTGCCCTGATTAGCCTGTCTTGATTGGCTGCAGGTGTTCTAATTAAAGTAGCTATCTCCACTGCCTTCTAGAAAGAACTTAATTGGCCCCAGGTGCCTTGATTAATCTGGAGCAACTGCCATTTGGTTACCAGGTTCCTAGGGATTTGGTTAGCCTGGGGCTAACTTACCTGTTTCTCACTACTTTACTGTAGCCATCTGGCCTTGCCCCATCACACACTCTGTGCTTGACTGGCTGGGTCTTACATTTTTTATGTTTACATACAGGGCAGTAATGATAATACTTTATCTTTCCATCCAAGAATCTGACTGCATTTTGCAAACATTACTGGATGAACTTCACAAACCCTTTGAATGATCTCTATTACAAATGGGGAAACAAACACAAAGTGGTGCCTACTCACTACAGAGCTGGGCACTCTGTAAATACTTTACATAGAATATAATTCTGACTATGTGTTAGCAACGCATCTTTTTCCTCAGTGAAGACCAGGTCTCTTCAGTGATGTTTGGAAAGTTATACAGGAAGTGAGGGATTAGAGCCCAGAACTTCTGTCTCCTAGACATAAGATTTAACCATTAACCCAGGCTTCCTCTAGACCAAGTAGGCCAACTGCTGTAGTAACTGCATTCTTATGACAAAATCACTTTTGCTTTTGAGCATGGGTCTGAGGATGCTGTCAAGGGTACTTAGTTCTTTGACAAATGGAGTATCAGGGTTAATTCATCACACTTGCGCTTTGAAGTAGTGGGGACTCTTAAGGCCAATTTTACAAAGAGCAGAGCCTCTGAGCTAAAAGACTGTACATGTATAGATTGGCTATGTAAAACAGATGTCAAAGTGCATGCCTGTGCACATGTTAAGCATGCACAGATACCTGTTTGCACAGTTGTGTGGCTATCTTGCAGATACACTGGGTGATGATTGTTGAAAATGCCATCTGTAATATAAAAAGTTCGAGAGGTTTAGCTTCTCAAGAGCTAGAAAACATAATAAAGACCAAATCGATAGGCTCAATTCTTCACACTTTTATGCTGGTGCAACCCCACTGATTCCACTGGGACTGCACATGCATGAAACTGAAGTAGTGTAGTGGAGAATCAAACTGTATAATTTCCATCTCCTCTGTCATGGCAGATATTTTCCAAACAGGACGCACTGGAAAGGAACAATAAATCTTCCCTGGGCCTAGTTCCTGCTATTTTCCTTTCCCCACTCTTCTCCCCTGACACCCTGTGTGATAAATTAAGCGGGAGGTGGGGGGAAGCTCCCTTTTAGTGACACCCAGCCAGCCAGTTAGCTATAAAACCCCTCCTAGGAGCTGTTTGCTACTTGCTTTATCTGTAAAGGGTTAACATATCCACAGGGAAAAGGAAAGGAGTGGGCACCTGACCAAAAGAGCCAATAGGAGGGCTAGAACTTTTTTAAAATTGGGAAAAATCTTCCCTTTGTCTGTGTGTTGTGGTTCTCTGGGGAAGAGCAGAACAGGGCTTGAGCTATGCTGTAAAAAGCTTTAAAACCAGGTATGAAAAAACATCAAATCATACCTCAACCCTACTTATCTGAAACCCCAAATGTGTAAGTCATCAGGGAATGTCTAGGAAGATGCGATTAGGGTTATTTCTTTTATTTCTTATCGGCTTGTGGACTCCTCTGTGCTAACCCCAGATTCTTTTGTTTGCTTGTAACCCTTAAGCTGAACCTTAAGAGAGCTATCTTGATGCTTAAATTTTGTAAGTGGGTTTTTTAAATCTAGCAAAAGGCTAAGTTCCAGATGTATTTCTTTTCTTTTTTGTTTTTAATAAAATTTACCTTTTTTAAGAACAGGATTGGATTTTTGGTGTCCTAGGAGGTTTGTGCACATGTTGTTTAATTAGCTGTGGGTAACAGCTAATTTCCTTTGTTTTCTTTCTCAGCTCTTCCCCAGAGCGGGGTTGAAAGGGCTTGAGGGTACCCCACAGGAAGGAATTCCCAAGTGAGTCTTTCTGGGTCTCCAGGTGTTTTGGGTTTTTTTGCACTTGGGTGGTGGCAGCATCTACCCGTCCAAGGTCAGAGAGAAGCTGTGACCTTGGGAGTTTAATATCAGCCTGGAGTGACCAGTATTAACTTTTAAAATCCTTGCAGGCCTCCACCTTCTGCACTCAAAGTGCCAGAGTGGGAAATCAGTCTCGACAACCTGATTTTTATAAATGTCCTCACACTTCAACCAGGAGTTGCCTATATTTCAAAATCTCAATTAATGATGTGGCTTCTGTTTTTATTGAAGCTGATCTCCCAACGAATTTGCCTGCAGTTCACTTGATGGCCAGGATTACTCCAAACAGTATGTGTCATTGATAATAGCAAGTGACAATCTCACTGTTCCAACAACTTGATAAATCGACCAGACTTTAAAATAAGTCAATTTTACCTGTCACAGGATGTGGCATGCCTTTTGATTTGAATCCCCAGGATCAAACACTTCTGACAGAGATCTCTAAGCACCTCAGTGGGGAGGTGGACCGGAGAAGTCAAACTCCCTGACAGAGCAGACAGGTATTGTATTTTGTGGAGTGAAGGGGCAGGGAGGTAAGGTGTGCAGTGACAGCTTTTACTCACTCTCCCAAGACTGCATTTGCTTTGCTTTTTATACTGCTTTAGAAAAATCATCTCTCAATGCAACTCGAGTATGTGATGTTGAATAACTTATTGTGCCTAAAGGGTTGGGGGAAGCTGAGTTTTGGGGACTGAAATAGTGCCTAAATATGACATTTAGGCTCCTAAGTACCTTCATAGATCTGGCCCAGAGAGACTGAGGGCCTGATCAAATAAATGTTGAAGTCAATAGGAATTTTTCAATTTGGATCAGGGCCTGAGTTACTTGCCCAAGCTTACAGAAGTACTTTGGGGCAGAGCTGGTCCACTGAATCCAAATTCAATGCCTTAATCACTAGCTCTCCTTCCTCCAAGGTCTTGGTTTTTTACTCTGAAACTCTGATTATCCTATGCAGAAATAATTTTTTTATTTCGAAACACAAACATGACCTCATGCTATTAAACTCTCAAGAACATTTGTAGCATCTCAGACTGAGGCAGCACACTATTTGAGGGAGCTCTGGTATTTTGATAAATAAATTCATCTATCAGATGGTCATACTTAAGGATTTTTTTTGACAGTTCATGTGACAGGGATATTCTTCAGCCTCCTGATAGGTCTCTCTTAACTCACTGAAGATTTCAAATAAGTGTTGAACAGTTCGTTTCAAAGATCTGTATTCTGCAGAAAGCATCAGTCAATAAAATGCACAATAGAACACAGGTGTTGGGGGAAACCTGCTGCAGCCTAGTCTTCATAATACAAGTAAGATTTTCTGGGGGCAATGAAGGAATAGCTTTGACTTCCCACTGCCCTGTGGCTTGTGTCATCAGTTAAACCTGTGGTGAGTGGAGCCAGCCAAAAATCTTTCATTTGTTGTCTTGCTCTCCATTCTTTGCTCACTACAGGGAGCCATGAGCTTCACCTGCTATTGATCTTCCCTTCCTTGTGGCTAGAGGTCACACTGGCTCCTCAGCTGGCAGTTAGTTGCTAAGGAGCTGATGGCGGCTTTAGTTCTGTCAGCATTAACATAGGTGTCAGTGCCCTTTAATGTCTGTGAACTGGCCTTGCCAAAAATGAAGGCTACAGATGGCAATAGTTTTCATGATGTCTAAGGGCTTGGCTACACTTGGAGGTGTGCAGCGCTGAGAGTTATAGCTGTCTTCGTACAGCTGTGTAGGGACAGCGCTGCAGTGTGGCCACACTGACAGCTACCAGCGCTGCAGTGTGGCCACATTTGCAGCACTGTTGGGAGTGGTGTATTGTGGGCAGCTATCCCACAGAGCACCTCGTCCCATTTTGGCGCCTTAGGTTGTGGGAAGGGGATGGAAGGGTGCGGGTCATTCCACTTCCTGTCCTAACGCCCCGTGGTGCAACGCTTCACATCCCATCAGTCACTGTTTTTCCGTCTATCGTAAGTCTCCCAAGGGTTTGTGTGCAGCGCGATTTCTGTGGGAAATGGAACCCGAGCTGCTGAGGACTTTGCTGATGAGTGTCACCAGCACATCACATTTGGCAGTTGAGCTATTCCTTCAGCTCCAAAGTGACAGTGAGGAGTCCGACGATGATATCGAGTCGCCTGACGCGTGTGACACTAAATTGCTTGTGGCGGTAATGGACATGCTCAGCACCATGGAACGCCTCTTTTGGGCTCAGGAAACAAGCACTGAGTGGTGGGATCACATCGTCATGGAAGTCTGGGATGACGAGCAATGGCTGCAGAACTTTCGGATGAGAAAAGCCACTTTCATGGGACTGTGTGAGGAGCTCGCCCCAACCCTGTGGTGCAAGGACACGAGATTGAGAGCTGCTCTGCCAGTGGAGAAGCGGGTGGCTATTGAAATCTGGAAGCTGGCAACTCCAGACAGCTACCGATCGGTCGCGAACCAGTTTGGAGTGGGAGAGTCAACCGTTGGAATCGTGTTGATGCAAGTTTGCAGGGCCATTAATCGCATCCTGCTAAGAAGAACCGTGACTCTGGGGAATGTGCAGGACATTGAGTATGGCTTTGCACAAATGGGTTTCCCTAACTGTGGAGGGGCGATAGATGGGACGCATATTCCTATTCTGGCACCACCCCACCTAGCGTCCGAGTACATTGATCGGAAGGAGTATTTCTCTATGGTTCTCCAGGCGCTTGTGGATCACCGTGGGCATTTCATTGACATTTACACAGGCTGGCCTGGAAAGGTGCATGATGCACGCATCTTTCAGAACAGTGGCCTGTTCAGGAAGCTGCAGGCCGGGACCTTTTTCCCAGACCGGGAGATCACAGTAGGGGACGTTGAAATGCCCATTGTGATCCTTGGAGACCCTGCTTACCCGTTAATGCCTTGGCTCATGAAACTGTATACAGGGAAGCTTGACAGGAGCAAGGACTGGTTCAACTACAGGCTGAGCTGGTGCCAAATGACTGTGGAGTGTGCTTTTGGCCTTTTAAAAGGGAGCTGGCATTCTCTTTATGGGAAGCTAGACTTGGGGGAAAGCAGCATCCCTGCAGTTATATCCACGTACTGTACCATCCATAATATTTGTGAAGGGAAGGGTGAAACATTCAGTCAGGAATGGACCTCCAAGGTTCAACGCCTGGAGGCTGAATTTGCACAGCCAGAGAGCAGGGCTACTAGAGAGACCCAGCACAGGGCTACAAGGATTAGGGATGCCTTGAGGGAGGAATTTGAGGCTGAAAGCCAACAGTAATGTTTGGTGCCTTGCACGGGAGTGAAGTGCAGTGGTTACAATGATTTGCAGTGCCTGTTTTTTCCTTTGGGTATGGTATCTTTCACTTTCTGCAATAATAAAAACTGTTTTAAAAGCCAAGAAATCATTTATTGAAAAGAAAGTAAGTAAAAGGGCAAGGGGGTAGGGTGGTGAACTGTACAGTCAGAGGTTTGAATATGTCCTGTCTGGAGTGCTGTTCAATGACTGCTGCACTTCAGGATGAAAATGCTGCATGCTAATGGGGGTTGAGTGCAGAGGGTAAGGGTCATAGTTCTCAGGGCTGGTGGGTGAACGTACAGGTGTTGGGGGCAGCTAGTGGTGGTAAGAACCTGGATGCTGGAGAAGGGGGTTTTGAGCTGACATTGGGGCACAAGGGAGAGAGCTTTGTGACGGGGGGTAGGGGCAGCATGGTAGTGCTCTGCCTGCATGACTACGAGTGACTGGATACAGTCCATTTGGCGCGCCAGGAGGCTTATCAGCTGCTTTGTGCTTTTCTTCTTAGCCAATTCCTTTCTTCTGCTTTCTCTTTCCCTCCAGTGCTGCATTTTCTCTCTCCAGTCCTGCAGCTTCTTACTCTCTCTGACAGACTGATTCATAACTGCTTTCATCATATCTTCTTTGCTTTTTCGTGGCTTTTTCCTCAGGTTTTATAGCTTTTCAGCAGTCTGTGATAAGGCCAGTCCATTTCTAGCAGTAATCAAGGACACTGTTATTAGAAAAAAGACAAAAATTGAAACATTTAACAGAAAGACAGCATTGTGTATAATAATCACAGTGAAGGAGTTCACAGTTTCACTTTAGCATAATTTCCACATACCAAACACAGCACAGAGAGCCCACAGCAGCGAAGACATGGTGAGTAAGGGGGAATGAGTGCAAGAGTTAATTAATCCTGGAAGCCATCTCGCTGGTGCGGCTCACCTGGGAAGGGGAACTGATTGGTTCAGGGCTGCACTGGGGTTTCTGTGCATTGGGGAAAGCAGAGAGCTGCGGGGGGACTTGCACTGAACAGTCTCCTTACATTTTCCACAGGAATTAATCCTGGAAGAGATCTCACTGCTGCGGGTTACCTGGGAAGCAAGGGAGGGTCTTCTACAGCAATGCGGATTCTGCCCTGGCCCCTATGCAGCTTGCCTGTGTGCAGCAATGGTACCCCCACCCCTCGCGGCACAGTGGCACGGACGCGTTAGCCTGACTGGGACAAGGACCACGGTGTCTCTCTCTATAAACTTGCGCAAGCGCATTGCCCACTCTCTGGCAGAAACTTTTGAAGAGATTACCGAGGCCGATTACCGCGACGTGATAGACCACATCAATGGGCTATTCCACATCTAGGCATGCATGCATGCAGCCATAATCCCCCCTCCTCTCCCGAAACATTTCCATCCTGAAAATACAAGCTGCTTACCGGGAACCTGCTCCTCTGCGTCTTCTTCACCAACAAGTTCCAGCTGCTGCGACTGGCTGCATGCCTCCTGGGATTCCAGGGTGTCTCCCCCCACCCCAGTACCCTCACTCTCTGTTTCCTCCCCCCCTCCACCTCCCTTTCCTTTCCCTGCTCTGAACTGTCCAACATGGTCCTCAGATTGGCAGTGGGGTCACCCCCAAGTATCACGTCCAGCTCCTTGTAAAAATGGCAGGTCGTAGGGGCAGCACATGAGCGGCGATTTCCCTTGCGGCTTTGCAATAGGCACTCCGCAGCTCCTTCACTTTAACCCTGCAGTGCACCGCGTCCCGGTCATGGCCCCTTTCCATCATGGCCTTTGATATCTGCCCATAGGTATCGTAATTCCTACGGCTGGAGGGCAACTGTGACTGCACAGCTTCCTCCCTACAAACACTGATGAGGTCCATCAACTCGCCATTGCTCCATGCTAGGGCTCGTTTGGAGCATGGAGGCATGGTCACTGATTGATTGCACTCCACACCTGGCTGAGCAAACAGGAAGGGGATTTTTAAAATTCCAGGGGCATTAAAGGGCGGGTCACCTGAGGCCAGGGCAGAAGAGTGCGAACTGATGAACAGAGTGGCTGAACAGGAATTCTGGGATACCTCCTAATACCTTGGAGGCCAATTACAGCGTTTTTCATGGCCACACTTGACGAGCAATGCTGCATCACCAGCACTGCAATCTTTATACCCCAAGCAGACCAGGTGTACAGCCAGCGCTGCAGCCAGGGAGTTGCAGCGCTGGCTGTGCCTTGCAGGTGTGGACAGTTACTAAGTTGCAGTGCTGTAAATCCACCACCAGCGCTGCAACTCTCCAGTGTAGCCAAGCCCTAATTTGTGATCTTTAGGAAAACCAGAGACCATCTTTCATCCCTAGTGATTGGTTTACATGGCTTACATTTCCAAAGCTTTCCTAAAAAAAAAATCCTAGATTTTCTTTTTGTTTGTTTGTTTCAATGGAAGTTAAGATTTTCCTTTACGTTCTTTAAATTGGGGTTGACAGAGCAGTAAGCCCACAGGCCTGCAAAGGCCTACTCTGCTCACAGTGCACGATCTATGAGCCCTCCATAGAGTGAAGGATGTTCACACAGAATGTGCTGAATAATTTCAAATAAATGGATAATATGTGAACAGTGAAAAACATGGGGCTAAATTAATTACATAACATATTCATAATGAACACTTCACCCAGGTCTAGTCATGCTGTAGAGTTAAAAATATCCTCACTTCCCAACACAATGTGAGGACATTACTGTGATTTGCTTATATTTGGTGGATCTGAAAAGTTAGCCCAGGCCCCATTGTTCTTCTACAAGCATTTGGGACAATTCCAGAAAAAAAAGGGCTAGGTGAAACAATAAGTAAAATAATCTGGCCACCACAAGAGGATCCCTTTTCCTAACATGTTAGAAAAATGTGGTATGTTTCATAGCATTAAGCCAGTCATGTCAGCTGGAATCTGGTACCTGAAGTCAATTGAATTGGTAGATCTGTCTCTCTTGTGGAACTGATTTATTTTCTCACAGTCTGGAAATATGACTGTTACATATTCATTGCACATAATGTAATTTTTCCTGCTTAGCTTTTCTAGCAATTGAATTACATATTTAATTTTCCTCCCCCCATAATTTAGTATAAATAAAGGCCTTGACATTAATTTGCTTGAATGTTTTTTAAAAAAGAGAAATCTGTAGGAATCCACCCCCCCTCCACACATGATTTTATAGCAGTTTTATTACTGGTTTATCCCCTAGTCCCAAATTTTCATTCTCAGATAAGAGAAATATTAGAGTTTGTGCTGCTAAGCCTACCAAAGCTCATCTCAATAGGACGCGGTATTCTCATTTCTTACTATCACTCCATTCTTCAAATGGCACTAATGATGATGATTTTCTCCATGTATCTCCCTATGGGCCCTTAAAAGTGATATAGGAGTAACTGGTCCTGCAGACTTTTCTCCTACTTTAAGAGAAGGCTCTGCCCAAATCAGGGCACAGCTATGCAGAGCAGAGAGCTGCCAACAGAAACATCAATATCATTACATTCTGAGATCAGAAACCTGGTCTCTTGAGCCATTTCTTGCTGGGGATCCAAGGGAGAAGCTGGCTAGTGGTTGCTAGGAAGGGAAGTAGGGAAGGGATTAAAGAACATGAGAATGATGTAGTAAGGTAGCTTTCCTGTGAGTTATTTGTCATCCTTTTTGGCCCTGGAAAGTTTGGGGATAACACAGGTAGTTCATTCTGGTTTGATCCTTCATAACTAACCTTAAAAGGTGATTGAACCAATAAACTAGAGTTTGAAAGGCTCCATAATCCACTCTCATGCTCTTCCCTATGGTTATTTATTGTTATGCTTCCTGATAAGGTGACAGACATCACACTTCTCTTTTCGGAAGGGAGCAACAGTCTAAATCAATAAAACAGAAAATCCTTGAGACCAGAGGCACCTGCAGGCTGGGGAGTTGTAATCAGGGTTACAGGTAGGTACACCTTTCACAGAGAATAAATCCTGCAATGAATTTCTCCTCTTTTTTTGGTTCATGAATTATCCATTTGTTTTTAATTTTACTTTGTTCATTACTAGAAACTGTGCAGCAATCATTCTATGTAAACCAATTTCAGCCGATAGAATTGCCATGTTTTAAAATATGCACTCTTTGTGGTGTTTGATTGGTTACCCAAGTCACAGAAGGACTGGTTTTCCTCACAAACTGATGTAATTCCACTGACTTCAATGGAGTTACTCATGGTTTACACCAACGTACAGGAAAGCAGGTTCAAACCCATTGTGTTGTTTCTGCTTCTCCAGTTGAGTGACTGAATCTTTTATAAATGGGAGAAAGGAAAGCAGCTGAATTTTAAGATGGCCACCCTCCAAGCATGATCTTTTACACTGAGTTAACACTAGTACAAGTAGCACAAAGCTTTCATTCCCTAGAAGAATATTTACAGATGAAAATATCACTCATGAGAATCTTGCTGGGCCCAGTAAACAAAAAGGACCCTTAAATCTAGCCTGGCCAATTTGTTGGTTTTGTTGACCAAATAGTCACAATTAGCTTTGCCGTATTTACCCGGGTGCCATCAGGGTTGATGCAAGAGCTGAGCTCTTGTACACAAGAACATGTAGGTGAGCTCGATCCCAACAGGAGTGTTTTGAAGTGGTTCTATGCATCCTGTGGTGACTGAGTCTGAACCACTGGACCCTCCTTCTTCCCCTGTAAACACTCCTGCATTGTCTGTTTTTTCCTCTCACACACACATTTCATGACATTTTTGTGTCATTTGCACTCACTAGAGCTGAACACTTTCTCTCGTTACAGTTAGATTAAGTGTTCTCTCATTGTCTCACCACAAATGATTTAGTGAGGAGAAAAAAAAATCCACCAAGCGGAACTACTCACAAGCCTGATTGCCCCCCTCCTTAACATAGGACATCAGCTTTGCCTTGTTCTTTGCAACCAACTGTCCCCCCTCTGCCCACCTGATGAAACAAGAATAGTCACCCTTCCTCTTTCTCTCCAGAGTTCTGGCTACAAAATTGTTTTAAGGGCAAAATTGCATCTCATTCAAAGGCTGCTTCACAGAAGAACTTGAACTTTGATTTATAATTAGAGTTCTGAGAACCCTTCTTTACAAAACCTGAAAGAGTACAAAACTCACCTGGTTTCTATCTCAGTTTATTGCAAACTCAAATACTAGCCCAGATGCATAGAGCAATTCAACAAGTTCACAAAATGTTTAAGGGAACAATTGGGGTCTGAGTTTGTGGGGTAATGTTGAGGGGGCTGGGGCAAGCTTTGGGCAAACACCCCCTCTGCATATGTTTAGGAGATGGACTTATGGAATCATCTGAAAACAGTGCAAAGCTCAGCAGTTCTGATTGGCTTTAACCCAGACTACACCAAGTTCTTCTGTTTTCTGGCTGTTTTGCTTTCTGTTCTCAGGTTTGCTTGACCCACATAGAACTCTTAAAAATCCACACAAACTTAAACTCCAAAATCATTTTACCAACCCTCTCTCTGAAGCCCACATTACCCCTTTCTCCCCACAAGCTGAAAGCACTGTTCCCTCCAGCTCCATTTATATGTGGCTCTATGGCTGTTGTGATTTTATTATCTGCACACTACATCTTTACATATCTTGGAGACTACAACCTGCAGACGAAAAGAGGCCATTTTTCATGGCAGAGCTGATAAAGTAAGTGACACACACATTACTTTGGTTCTTTCTTGTTTTTTTTTCAAAAATAGTGAAACTACACAAAACCAACATGCTTCCAAAGGACAAAGTCACAAGGAGAAGTGAACCTGATTGGATAAAATAAGGACCAACCTAAACCTCTGCCCAAAAATCCAGCTGAACTTCATTGTCCTTATGCATCCTTCAAAATCCTCAGATATTTTATCTTTTCTTTAGTATTTTCAGTATATCTAGAACTTTTTGTGATTCCAAATTCCATCAGAATCATCTTATTTCCAGTCTAACCATTATACATACTCCCTCATTGTAATGTAGGACCTAGGCCAGTCTGTTCTTGCCTTCTCTGTTTACAGAGCCATATTCCCCCTTATTTCATTAGCAAAGAGTGAATCTGAATGCTGGTTGAATTGAACAAGTGGAACTTTATTTAAACCGTGTGCACTGCCCTGTCTATTTGGCTGAGTTGCTTCCAGCCTAACTCCCTATGTTTCCTGTTTTTATGGTGTCCCTCCAGGGAACATAGGCCCTCTGACTCCAGTTCCACTGATCATGATACATCTTCCCTATTTTACCAATATTTTAATATAAATATTAAAAACAAATACTTGATGCCCAGACCTCCCACCGCATGTCCTTTCGGCCAGAGAGTGTTAGGATATAGCTGAGATGGAATTTTGTTGTTAGCACAAACTCAGTGGGTTGCACAGTCTTTGAGATAATTAGGTTGCCTCACTTGGCAACCATATTGGGGGTGACCCATCTCTATCTCGCCGTCATTTGTCTCTGAATAAAGTGAACTATCTCTATGTGGAGTCTCATTCCTCCCTGTGGGGTTGGCCTCTGGATGGTTCTCTGTCTCTCTATTCTGTGATGATCTCTGTATCTCTGTAGGTTCTCTCTGGATGTTATCTCCTGGTTTGTAAATGTTTCCTGTTCCTTCAGGTCACTTGTCCCTTTTGCTTAGTCACCTCGTATGACCTGGGCACCGCTGCACTTCTCATGACTCTGTTAGGCCAGTGCTTCTGATGTATCTCTAACAGCTGAATCTTCACAGAAGTGCCTGTATCCAGGGCCAGTAGGATCTTAACTGATCTGTTGTACTCTAGTGTCTGCTTTCTCTGATTGTTGGTCATCTCCTATCAGTGGTATCTCCATCCTTTTTGCTGCAACAGGTCTGCTTCCAGCCTCTGGTAGCAGGGTGTTGGTACTTTGTCCCAGGTATGCCTGTGCTGAACTGTTGTGGCTCCTCTGTGATGGGGTGTTCCTGCATGCAAAATTTTTTTATAAGGGATCTGAACTAGAAGAAACAGCCTTATGTAACAGACTCTTAAGTGTTTTCACAGCTGATTCCACCTTACCTATACTCTATGGGACTTTAGCAGTGCCATGGTTTGTGCTGCCAGCAGCTGCACTGAAGAGAATTTGCATCTCCAACAGTGCCACTATATTTCATTAACAAAGAGTGAAGCTGAATGCAGGTTAAGTGGAACGAGTGGAACTTTATTAAACCCTGCTCACTGCTCTGTCCATAGGCTGGAAACAACTCAGCTTTAACTCCCCACATTCCCTGTTTGTCTGGTATCTCTGCAATAACAGCCCCTTTAGGTAACATGGGGCATTCTGGCTCCAGTTCCACTGTCCATGAAACACTACCCTCCTGGAACCAGCCCCTTTCTGACAAAAACGATTCTTAGTCTCACCCCTATACCAAGAAAGGAAAATCTCTTCTGGAGAAATAATTATAGCAATCTATAATCCTTCAATATCCACAGGAACGAGCTGTGGACACATACTTGGATTTCAAAGGGAACTCATAAATTAGTTCAGTGTAGTTTTTAATCAACCATACTAAGCAGCAATCTCATCATGCCCAGGAGAGGGAAGAATAAGACCCATTAAATGCACATTCATGCTCTCCTGCATGACAAAGTATAGGTCATGTAGCAAGGTATGTAAATGAGAACTGCCTTCAGCCAGTCAGAGCCGGGATAGGAATTATCACCTGCCTTTGATAGTTGCCTTCACAAGAGAAAGAAGTGATGGGGGTGCTGGAAAAAGTATCTAGATCGTCTTTGAAATGCAGAGATGAACATTTTGAATGTGTTCCAAACAAGAAGTGAACAAGTGTCCTTTGCTCCGGTGGATAGGAATATAGGTTGTGCCACAACGGATCAGACCATTGGCCTATCCTTTTCATAATTCTGCCTGCCACTGTGGCCAATCACTGATACATAAAAAGAAAGTGAAAAAGGAAACCCATAATGCAAGTTCCTGGTTGGCCAATAGCATACACATTTGTGGAGGGTGAAATAGTCTTCCCTGACTAGAATTGGGCAATCCTTTCGTAATGGACCCCAACCTTGACACAGATTAGCCAAGTTTCACAAACTCTGGCCTGAGTTTCTGTCAAGTTCTAGGTGAACCCCAAAGTCTCTTTGGTTGTGTGTGGACACCATGCAGTACATCCTGGCGTCCATTTGTATTTTGAGTGCTTTGGACCACTGGAACTTAAACCTCAAAGCAAAAATCAGGACCTGAAACAAAAAAAGAAAAAAGGCTTGTTTACCAAATCCTCCGAGATTCTCACAGCTCTGTTCCTGACCTTAGTGTCAATCTGTTTACACTCCAAAGCACCAGGTCTGATTGACTTATTCTGAGGCTAAAGAAGTGGCTGAGACTGGGTCCTATAATAATTGAGAGACCAAGAGAGAGGGGAGCAGTTTGCAATAAACTAGGGGAGCAGGAACTGGCCAGAGAAGACTGTGGGATGATGGGTCATCAGAGCTCAGTAGAATCTCTATTCTACACACCTTCACACTGAATTGCCACTGCATCTCACCATATATTGATTGTCCACATTTCTGGTTTATCTGACCCTACTGGGTACTGCCCAAGCAGTTTAGATAATTGGGATCCCCTTGTTTTTAGAAAATTTAACCTTTTAACAATCAGGACACAAATGCTAAACTCCAGGCTGTGCTATTCACCCGGATCGAGTCTCAGGATGTATGTATGTAACAATAGCCTGAGTTTTATTAGTAAATATATTAGAGTGCATAAAAACTACCAATTAAAAAAAGAAAAAAACCTAGTAAAATCAATTTTACACTTTCAAATAAATCAGGCCAGTAAGTATATTGGGGCAGGGGAAAGAGGGCAATACTAAATGTAGACTACCAGAAAGACAAATAATCCTTTTCAAGTGATACTATTTTCCTCTTCTCTAATATCTGCCTTTGGAGCAGAGCACATTGCCATCACTGTCAGCCCTGTCACAGCAGAAACTAGCCTGTAAGTCAGTAACATCTCCCATGTGCATATCACTAATTAGTTGTATCGAAGAAGCATGTTAGGATTTTAACTACATAAAATAACAACCAAAGCATAAGGATTATTACAACAAACACATTTTAACGTCTTGGTATCATAAAGTGCTGGTAACTGCAACACTCTCCGAGCCCACGCGGATAACTAGGGGGACTACTTTGCACTACTAACAGCTCCTTCTGTCTAAGGATCCTGGAGGACTTTGCAAATGCAGGGTGAAATTCATCCCAGTGCAGAGGGCCAGAACAAGGTCTGTGCATCCCTTATGTCCCACCTGGGAGCTTAAATGGTGCCTAGACCCTGTGCTGGCCCTCTCCATGTGGTTGGATTTCACTCTGACGGAAGTAAGCCTCCCTTGGGGTAAATGTAAGTAAGCCCATTTTACAGATGAGGAAACTGAAACATGGAGAAGTGAAATGACTTATCCATAGTCGTATGTTGAGTCAGTGGCAAAGCTGGAAATAGAATCCACCAGTCCTGACTCATTCATATGCTTTAACCACTTACTTATTCTTCCCACAATATTCCCTCTAGTCTTCCCCCAGCCTCTCTCCATTGCTGCTCCTGAGTCTGATCACAATAGCATTACTGAAAACAATCTAAACAGCCACACACAAAATAAGTTGCATGAACTCAGTACAGCAAGACCACTCAAAGGATGGCTGAGTTTGGCTCTGTAAATGTCTTTTGCTCCCAGCATCATCCAGGGACACAGCTCTTGTATTGCTGTAAAACACTCCTTGGCTCATGCACAGAAACAGTCCCTACATGGCCTTTACTGTTCTGTATTGCTGTCTCTGCCACTGGATTTCTGTGTGACCTTGAGCAAATCACTTCACCTCTCTGTGTCTTTGTTTCCTCTTCTGCCTTGTCTATTTAGGCTGTTAACTCTTAGCACAGGGACTGTTTTGATGTGTTTCTATCATGCTCAGCGCAACTGGGCCCCGGTCTCAGTTGTGGCTGCCAGGTGCTTCCGAAATACACAAAATTAAGAGTAAGAATTCAGTCTGAGTCAGTAATCTTATCTCCCTGACCATAACTGGCTTCTCCATAGAGGAATCTAACTTTGTACGGTCTCATCATTTGAAAAGGAATTAAATTAGGATTCAAAGACTAAAAAATGGACTGTGAAATGTATGCCATCTAGAGTCTTTTGCCTGCAAGCAGACAATGAGAAAAGCATTTTAATGAGGCAGCAAGTGACTGATAGTATCAGTGAGACCCTATAGTTCAATGAGTAAGAAACTGGAATGCTGTTGAGGAGACAGCAGTTCTGTTCCTGTCTCTGCCACTGACATGTTACGTGACCTTGGACAAGTCACTGCCTTGCCTCAGTTTCTCCTCTTGTAAAATTGGGATATTGATCTTTCCCTTTCTTTATAAAGTGTTCTCAGAACTCTGGATGAAAAGATTTATTATTATTAAACATTTAGTGGGTAACTATTCCTCCTTTAAAGATCACTTTAGTGTATATTTCCTTCACTCCTTTTGACTTTCTGTTTTTTGAAAGCTCTTTTCCTTTTATCTCTTTTGTTCCTCCAAAGGTCTCCGTCTGCAGTATATTTCATTATATCCCTAGCTGTTTTAATCTCTTTGTCTCCATTTACGTAAATTTGGCATGTGAACTCG
Source organism: Gopherus evgoodei (assembly GCF_007399415.2). Taxonomy (NCBI): domain Eukaryota; kingdom Metazoa; phylum Chordata; order Testudines; family Testudinidae; genus Gopherus; species Gopherus evgoodei. Next base: position 165,252,493 of record NC_044324.1, on the reverse strand, counting down.
CAAGATGATGGAGTTAAGAAAATCCTTGGAGCCTGCTTTAAAATCTCATGAAGGTCTAATTAAATATTGCACATTCGGAAAGACACACTTTTCAACTAAAAAAAAATAGATGTGAAAGAATAGAATCGATTGACATAAGTATTAGATTTGAGATCCAATATTTGCTAACGCATGTCTGGCTAGCTCAGACTCCAAACTGACCTTGTCCCTTCTGCTCCACCCAGGGGCATGCTAACACAGCTGCATCACTTCTCTTGATATAGCCTTTCATTCAGTATTGCTGGGAGGATCAAACACAACATTAAATGCTTTTATTTCCTTTTTGCTGAATTTTGCATTTTGTTGCTGCAAGGTTGACCTTTATTTCTGCAGCTTGCCATTAAATGACAGTGAGCAGCAGATGGGAGGGGGGAAATCTTTAAGTGCGATTATCCCTTTATCACAACAAAAGTAAATCTCCTAAAGCCATCTGAAAATCCACAATGAGCTGAGCTCATCCACCAAACATGACAGCAATGAAGAAAAATGAATTCTGTGTCCATTTGCTGGATTTCAAACAATCCAATGGAAAGGTATTTTCAATCCTTCTGCAGCTATGCCAGTGCATGATCTTGTATGCTAAACAGGATGGGATCTGGTCAATTCTTGAACGGAGGGTTATCTACAAAGAAACCTCAGGGTTCTACAGGAAGTGGGACTTCTGATTTAACAGGTAGTGCACTAACTCTGAACTAGTGTCCCAACATTTCAGGACAGTGGCTTCAAACATGTTGCCTGTGGACTAGATCTGGCTAGTTCTATGTGTATATATAAGCTCACAGGACACATTCAGAATCTAAGCTTTCATTAAAAAAAACTAGTCCTCATAGTTGTGAAGAAAACCTTGCAAATGTGAACTGTGTGTAACTGATGCTGTGAGATCTTCCTAAGTCTGCAGACAGCCTGAAACAATGGTTCTGGGAGATGTGTACTCTTGGGTAACAGTGGCTCTGGTAGGCATGTATTCCCTTCTGAAACAATGGCTCTGTGTACTCTTCGTGCCTCATTTAGTGCCAATTACTACATTTTCAATGTCAAAGTTAACTGTTTATAATAAATAATGATATGGAAAGGTAAGTTTAAAGAATATTTAGATGTTAGATGTGTTCAAGTCAGCAAAGCCTGATGAAATTCATCCTCAGGTACTTAAGGAAGTAGCTGAAGCAAGGTTGGAACTGTCAGCAAATATCCTTGAGAACTCATGGAGGATGGGTGAGGTCCCAGAAGAGTGGAGAAGGGAAAGCATAGCACCTATCTTTAAAAAGGAGAACAAAGATGATCCAGGGAATTATAGGCTAGTCAACCTAACTTTGATACCTGGAAAGGTGCTAGAGCAAATTATTGAACTATTAGTTTGTAAGCACCTGGAGGAGAATGGGGTTATAAAGAATAAACAGCATGGATTTGTCAGGAACAAATCACGCTAAACTAAAATAATTTCCTTCTTTGACAAGGTTACTGGCATAGTGGATGGGGAGAAGCTGTAGACCTGATATAGCTTGATTTTAATAAGGCTTTTGACACAGTCCCACATGACGTTCTCATAAGCAAACTAGAGAAATGTGGTCTAGATAAAATTACTGTAAGATGGGGGGACTACTGGTTGAAAGACTATACTCAAAGAGTTGTTACCAATGGCTCTCTGTCAAACTGGGAAGGAGGATCTAGTGGGGTTTCTCAGGCATCAGTATTGGGACTAGTACTATTCAACATTTTCATTAATGACTTGGATAATGGAGTGGAGAAAATTATATTTATAAAAGTTGCAGATGATGCAGCACTTTGAAGGACAGGATTAGAAGTCAAAATGACCTTGACAATTAGAGAATTGGTCTGAATTCAATAAGTTGAAATTCAGTTAAAACAAGTGCAAAGTGCTTCACTTAGGAAGGAAAAATCAAATGCACAACTACAAAATGGAGGATAACTGTCTAAGTGGCAATATTGCTGAAAAGGATCTGGGGGTTATAATGGATCACAAATTGAGTATGTGTCAACAATATCATGCAGCTGTGAAAAAGGCTAATATTCTGGCGTGTATTAACAGAGTGTCATATGTAGGACCTGGGATGAAATTGTCCCACTTTAATTGGCACTGGTGAACCCTCAGCTGGAGTACAGTGCCCAGTTCTGGGCAAGAAACTTTAGGAGAGAGGTGGACAAATCGGTGAGAGTCCAGAGAAAAGCCACAAAATATTACAAGGTTTAGAAAACCTGACATATTAGGAAAGATTAAAAAAAACCAAAAAATGGGTCATGTTTAGTTTTGAGAAAAGAAGACTGAGGGGAAACTAAATAATTAATTTTCAAATATGGTAAGGTCTCTTATAAAGAAGACAGTGATCAATTTTTCTCCATATCCATTGAAGGTTGGACAAGAAGTAATGGTCTTAATCCGAATCAAGGATGATTTAGGTTATATATTAAAAAAAACTAACTATAAGGGTAGTAAAGCTCTGGAACAGGCTCCCAAATGATACTGTCAGATCTCCATCATTGGAAGTTTTTAAAACCAGATTGGACAAACATCTATCAGGGATAGTTTAGGTTTATTGGTCATGCCACAGTGCAAGGGATTGGATCAGATGACCTCTCAAGCTCTGCATTTCTATGATTCTATAACAACTCAAAATTTAGTTTCTGTACCATATTCAGACATTTATCGTTGGGCAAACCATCTGCTGGCATCAGTGGGAGCTGCACTGTGGATTAGGTGGTTGTAAATTTACAACCCACCTCACAGCCCATAATTAAAAATAGAATTCGTCACTCTCCCCTGTGTTACAAGATGTGGAGGGAGTTCACGTTCAGATGAGGTATAAAACTAGCTTCCTGACAACTTATGATCAACCCTTGGTGCTTTATGAAAAACTAGGGCATACTTACCCCTGATGCTCAGATCATATTAATATTCTGGTAGTGCCAGTGCCTGCCCATATGCCCCCTACACTTTCAGTTCTATTCTCCTTCTTCACTGCCAGTCTTAAACTGGTGTGTCCTTAAGCAGTTCTTAAAAGCTGCTGTGTCCCACCCCAGAAATGGCTGCATTTCAGCGGTGTGTGGCTGCATTTCACTGTTATACAGTGTTTAATGTTTGTCAAGAGCTTTGTATGAAAAGAATGGTATAAATGTAATTTGTTGTTATTTCTTCTTTAAAATGTGACTTTATTACATAAAGTTGATTTGGATTTGGAGGTCTGAGGTTTGGGGAAAAAAGGAGAGGAGGAGCAGCTTGATAATAGAATTTCCCATGGTTCTTCCGTATTAAGAAAACCTCTGGAACACCTATACATTATTCTGTATGCAATCATGACAGTATTAAGTTCATTCACCCACTGGCTGCAGTAGAAGAATATTTGCCTTTATAAAAGCTGGCATTTAACAGAAAAATTCACACATCCACTTGAGAAGACAGTCCAGAGAGTGATTCATGCATTCAAGTGTTTCCTAGAGATATAGAATTTTTATTCTAGTGTCCTAAACCACTCATTCACTGGACTGGGAGGGACTGGGAATACAGATAAGGAGATCTGCTCCCAGGAGCAGGGAAGGGAATGCCTTCTGTTTTTAGTTGGGGTACCACAGAGAGTCTCTGGAAGGTAGCTCTATGCTTCCTGTCCATAAACCCACATAAAAATACAGCCTAATCACTGCATGCTATAGTGTTTGGAGCCAATGCTATAGAACACCACAGAATGGAATTTATAAGGGTTGTTGCAAGGCAATGTGTTATGGCAATGCTGTGTCAGGCAAGGCAAAAAGAGATCTCAATGCACTTTGTCATCATTAATTAAACCTTATAACAGTCTGGCTGGAAACTATTATGCCCATTTTAGAGATGGGGAGAAAGGCACCGACAGACTATGTGACTTGTCCAATACTACATAGAGAGTCAATGGCAGAGCTGGGAAAAGACGCCAGATCTTGTGTGTTCTCACCACTGGCTCATGCTGCCTCTCCTTTCACAATGGGAGAATCCCAAAGGGGATTGGATTCTGAAAGGCTGTTTGCTTAGATGAACCCTCTCCAAAACTATTAGATGGGCAGAAATGAGCAGGAAATGTCACCAGAACAGTCTTCCTGATTAGAGAACTCCAGGACTTCCAGTGTCTGGCAGAGTCATTTTTCTCACAGGATTTCAGCACTTCCTCATCTGGTTCCATTCAGAACCAGGAAGCACTGACAGGCATAGCAGTTAAAGTAATAAAAGGTTCCACAAATAGGAAAGGATTCAGCGCTGGGAGTAGGTATTGGTTGACTTCCATTTTATCTAAACTAATTTGACCTTCACTAATTTACAGAGCTTTAACCTGTTGTGTGTCTCATACACAGAGAAAAACTCACTTACTTTCAGTCTGGAATAAGTTAGTTCAGATTAGGGAAAATCAACATGAATGAACAAATATAAAATCACCAGGTGGGAGCCCAATGTTGTCTTTGCTCCTTAAAATCCATCTTGAATTGACTCACGGCACCATTATAATGATTATTCTATTATAATGGCACATGGAGATCCCAAGCAAGGGCTGATGTGCTAGCAGTTGAATATACACGTAGTAAGAGAGATTTCCTGATTCAAAGATCTAAATAGCCAAGTTAAACAAATAAAATAGTATTATCCTCATTTTACAGATAGGGAACTGAGGGACAGAAAAACTAAGTGACTTTCTCAAGGTCACATGTGGCAGAGTTGCAAACTGAACCCAGCTTTCTTGAGTCTCAGTCCAGTGCCTCAACCACAAGACCAACCTTCTGCCCCCCTTCCCTCTGTCAGGCAGGTGAAGAAATTCCTTGCATTTAAAGGGCGAGCACAGAGACAACAGCATCATAATATGTTTCTTACATTGATGTAGCTACATACACCATGCAGCTAATGTATTTCAGGCTGTGCTTGATTCCATCAAGCTCTGATTGAAATCCCGGAACTCCCTGTGGCTCTTGTACACTTTGGGATGTTTTCTGAGCTGTCTATGGCAGGCAGAACCTTGCCATCTCCATCTGTAGCTGCCTTGTCACAACTTTAACACTTCATGGGAGAGTCTCATTTTCGTTGCTAGACGTGTTTTGCAAGTGCCTTCCCTTATTGAAAGCGAAGCTCTGTAATGGATTTCATTAAGGCAGAGCTGTAGTCCCCTAGGAGGCTTCAAAGCTTTCCTTCCCTCCCTCCTCTTGCATGTTGCTGTGTCTGGCAGACAAGCATGCCCTTATATGAAAGGGCGTTCTATAGATTGAAGCCTCATACTCAAATAATTTTTAAATACAAAATCAAACAAAATGCAGCTTCCTAAAATTTTACTCTGCCCATCACTTCCTTCACTCCAAGTCCATTAGCTTACAGAGATGTAGGAAGCAGGGGCCTCTCTTACTGTTTCTCAGTAGGGGAATGTTCTCTTTGAAGCATCTTTTAGAACCACTTTATCAGGACAGAGTTTTTAGACATTTTTTATTTGGTGGTTTTTGCTGGGAGAGTTGTTTGTTTTCACAATTTGTATTTGCACATTAGAGACCTTCCTGAACTCCCCGTGAACTTTGAGGGAATCCAGCTCCCCATACGGAGTTGAACTTCATGGCTTAATTGGCACCCTAAATCCAACTTCCCTCCTCCATCTTTATAGAGGAAACCCAGGTTCTGAGCTGGATGTGAACTCTGTGACTAAGTATCTGACCCATCTCTCATTGACATTGGGAACATGTAGAGCTGTGCAGAATGCATGAAGCTTGCCAGGCTTCAGGTTAAATTACAAATTCAGAGTGGGGTGAAATTCTGGCCCCAATAGAATTGATGGGATTTTTTTCCCCATTGAAATCAATGGGGCCAGGATTTCACCCCATGTATTCAAAGCCCAACACAATACTTCTCAGTTCTACATTTCTTACCATATCAGCCCACTACCCTGCCTCCTCTGCTTTGTCAATGATGCCCTGTTTCTCACCTCCTCCAACTCCCATCTTCCTACCATGGCCCCAGGCAACAGTCATTTGGAAACTAGCTAGCTTCTTAAGGGAAACTATTCTGCACAGGATGCTGGGGGTCAGATCCATGGAAACTGGGCCTGCCCCCTAGTGGGAAGCAGAGTGGAGGCAGCTGCACATTTTAAGATAGGGAGGTTGAATGTTTCCTCAAACAAAAGCTGCAGAACACTGTCAAAAGATGAGCCTGGGAGCTTAAAATCATAACTTTGTTAGACATTAATAATCATGGCCTTAATAAAAACTGGATTTATGGCTTGTTATAACAATCTTTGACCCACTAAAGCTCCTTTATCCTATGACTGCAGAGGCGTTGACTGCCCATTCCACCTTGTTTGATCTCTTGCAACATGTGTTAACACCTTAAGCTAAATAGTTGATTCCACTTCTGTATTTAGCTGTGACACTCTGGGTATGTCTACACAGCAAAGAAAAACCTGCAGCTGGCCCGCACCAACCAGCTCAGGTTTGCAGGGTTGTTTCATTGCTGTGTAGACTTTGGGGCTCGGGCTCTGGGACTTTCTTACCCCACAGAGTCCTAGAGCCAGGGCTCTAGCCTGAGCCCAGAAGTCAACACAGCAGTGAAACAGCCCCACAGCCTGAGCCCTGTGAGCCTGAGTCAGATTGCATGGGCCAGCCTAATTTGTATTTGCAGTGTAGACTCACCATCTTAGTACTTTCCCAGACCTGAAGAAAGGGGCTGGAAAGCTTGTTTCTCTCACCAGCAGAAATTGGCCCAATAAAAAATGTTACCCCGCCTACCTTGTCTCTAGAAAAGCCAGGGCACTTTTGTGTATGTGCATGTGTGGAAGCAAGGCTGGGAAAGAGCCAAGGAAGTTCTGACTAAAAGAAATCTCTGCTTCAATGTTAAAAAGCTGAGCCTGTATGGAGCAGGGCTAAGGTGATTTCTTCAGATTGGGGAATTTACCCTGTTACAGAATGGGAGCAGCATCCATCCTCTACATTGCCCCTCCTCCCTCACACCTAACTCATGTGGGGAGAAGACCAAGAGCAACACTGGGTACAGGAGCGGCTCCAGGCCCCAGCACGCCAAGCGCGTGCTTGAAGCGGCAAGCCGTGGAGGGCGCTGTGCCGTGCCACAAGGGCGGCAGGCAGGGCTGCCTTTGGCGGCTTTCCTGCGGAGGGTCCACTGATCCCGCGGCTTCAGTGGACCTCCTGCAGACGTGCTTCCCTGCCGTGCTTGGGGCAGTAAAATCCCTAGAGCCAGGGCCGGCGCTACCATTTAGGCAGCCTAGGCAATCGCCTAGGGCGCCAGAATAATTGGTGGGGGCCATTTTGCTGGAGGGGGCTGCAGGCAGCTCCGGTGGAGCTGCCGCAGTGGTGCCTGAGGAGGGGCCACTGGTCCGCGGCTCCGATGGAGCTGCCGCAGTCATGCCTGTGGATGGTCGACTGCTTGTGCGGCTCTGGTGGACCGCCCGCAGGCACCACTGCGGCAGCTGCACCGGAGCCGCGGAGCGCCGGACCCTCCGCAGGCACCACTGCGGCAGCTCCACCGGAGCCGTGGGACCAGCGCACAGGGCGGCGATATTTGCCGTCCGCCTAGAGCGCTCAAACCCCTAGCGTCGGGCCTGCCTAGAGCCTCCCCTGACTGGGTAGAGGCTGATTCCTCTCCAGCTGCCTCAGGTCCCCCTGGCCCACCCATTCAGCCACCAAAGGAGTGAGGAGCAGCTGAGCTCTGCAGAGAGAAGTCACAGCTGCAGCTCTCTGCATTCGCAGCAGCTTGGACTGCAGCCAAGACTACAGCTGGCTGAGCCCAACGGCTGAGAGGTGCCAGTCAGGAAGGAAAATTCTGAGCACTTCCCCTTCCCCTCCCACCAGAGTACAAAAGGGGTGGTGGATTAGACAAACACAGGCTGAATATTGAGGGATTAGGACAGGTATGGTCTATTCCTCCCTCTAATTACATGCATCAGTGAGCACAGGATCTGCCTCATCGAATGAATTGCTGTTATTTCTGGTACTTGTTTTCCTGGGCCACCGATTTTGCTAATACTCTTCCAAACAGGGTCAGCCTCCTGCCTGCTGAGAGTCAGTTACCCACTTCGTCCTGTTTGCCCAGCCATCATTAACCACAATCAGGGAAGGGAAAAGCTGTCACAGTGATGATTGAGATGGATGAAACAGGTACTGTACAGTCTCTGGGAGCCTGACATCTGTAGATTCCTGCAGGGAGTGTTGCTAGTATTTCAGTAGGTAGCACTTTTTGTTCTGAGTCAGTACTGACCCAAATACCCTGGCACAGTGCTCAGGATGGCAGGGTGGGGTCTGTGCTGCTTGAATATGCTGTCTCTGTTCCCAAATACCCTCTGCAAAATGTATCCCTCATTTCCCTGCCTTTGTACACATACATACACATAACACAGTGCTGCTGCATTCCAACCCAGAGGTGGCTGCCCTTTCAAAGTAGGAGAAATGATCCTTGCCCCCCAAAGCTGGCTTTATAGATGTAAGCTATTAATTCCAAATAATTGGCTTAATAAAGCCGTGAAATAGTTAAGTTGTCTAGACCTTGACATTGGGACATCTTGGCTCTATTCTCAGCTCTAATATGTACCATGCTGTGCTGTCAGGAAAAACTCTTAATCCAAAATTTTCAAATATAGGTGTGTAAAATTAGGCCCGTAAGTCCATGTTTAGGCACTTAACTAGGTGGCCTGGTTTTCAGAGATGATGTGTCGCTCAACTTTTATTGATTTATCTCTGGGTGCTCAATATTTCTGAGAACAATCAGGCCGTTTTGGTTTTAATTTACTCATCTCTGTTTCACTACCTCACTCTTGGGGCTCTGAGCCTTCATTAATGAACATCTATATAGGGCTTTGAGATTTTCAGATGAAAGGATCTATCTAGTTATAACTGGTCACTATAGAAGTATTATTTATGGTATGAATTATTGCTGTTATGTCATGGCTGATGTCTGGATACAGGGGGCTTTTTTGTATGCAACCAATACTTGGACCTCAGGGACCAGATTTTGCCGTCAGTTATACTAACGTAGATCAGGAGGGACTCTGGTGAAGTCAGTGGAGTTATTCTTTATTTATTCAGAAATAAATGAAAGCAGAATCTGGCTCCTTGTTGATTAAGTGGAAAGTCAGTGAATACTTTAAACAGGCCAATATAATGGAACTGGAAGGCTAACACTGACAAATCATTTCTATAGTAGTGCTAGTAATATGCTTTATACCTAAATTGAATGTGTTTTCACAAAACAATGGGAGCACCTGACCATGTGGGAGATGATCATCTCTGGGGGACAGCTGAACAATGAATTTCAACATTGAACTGAGAAAGTAATTCTTTCAAAGAAGATTTTAATATTAGCCTTTAAGCCTTAGCTGGTTGAAATGATCAGCATTAGACTGCCCCCCTCATTTTAGCCCATGTAAATACAGCAAAATACATCTTTGAGTTCTGCACAGAATACTCAATCTCCTTTCTTGCTTTTTCACTGTGTGTGCTGTAATAGACACACACATCTGAACAGGAAAAATAGTGGGCTTTTTTGGACCCTATTATCTGTAGAACATACATCATACATACTAGTGGCCAGAAGAAAACAACACCTTTGGGTTCCTTGGAAGACTACTCTGTGACATCATTCCCACAAGCATCTTACCAAAATTCTTCAGTGATGGAGCTTTGATCAGGGGACTACTCCAGTGTGCTACAGCTCTTCCCATAAAGTTTTTTTTGTCACATTATCTATCCATATATTATTATTTATTATTTATATTCCAGTTGCATCAATAATGTGCTTGGTGCTGTCCACATACATAGAAAGATACAGTCTCTGTCTTGAAGAGCTTTCAGTCATAGGTCAGCACATAAGCATGTCCTTCACTTTTAAGCATGCTGTGAGCTTGAATAGTATCCTGACTAGCCCTGGCTTTAGATGCTTTTCTGCATTTAGATCCATACAGCTTGATTCAAACCCCACTGAAATCAATGGAAAATCTTTCACTGACATCAGTGAGCTCTGGGTCAGGTGCTATGAAACCTATAGTTATTGTCTGAGTCTCAGTGTATGCCATTCCAATGCATTATTCTGCCACAGTGAGTAAGCTTTATAAATAAGATTAGACCAGGGCAAAAAATGCAACGAGGTTTCCATGAATATTTGTTCATGTTTTTAAGGGAATTTGTTTCAGTCATGACAGAGCACAACTCCCTTGTGTGTGTATATATCCGAGTGCTGTATTACTTACAGAAATTCAGAAGGCAATTTTAAAAAAACATAGGCAAAGTTTTTGCAGAAACCAAATTTTAAATCCCACATGCCAATATTTGCACTGGAAGTGATCATCCAATCATGAAATAGAAAAAAATTACACATCTAATCAATGCAGTTTGAACTTAATATATTTGTGATCAATCTATAGTGCAAAAAAAATTGAAAAGATATTCAGTGAATAACAAATGTATTTGAGTGAATCACAACCTACTTATGAATATTTAACTAGCAGAAAAAGGAAGCTTCATTCAACAGATATGTTTTGTTCAGCTGTAAATCAAATGTACCATCTTATCTACTGTATGCAGTGTTGTTGTTATGTCAGTCTCAGGATATTTGAGAGACAAGGTGAGTGAGGTAATATCTCTTATTGAACCAAACACCAGTCAAAGATATTACCTCACCCATCTTGTCTATCTCATCCACTATCATTACAGTAAAGACGTAAATGAATAATTGAAATAAGAAATGAAGAAAATCTATTAGGTCACCTAATCTATTCCCCTCTTCCAATACAGTTTCCCCCCCCCCCCCACAGTCTATTCTCCTAGTCTTTGTTAAGTCTAAATTTAAAGTGAGTTAAGCAATGGCCCTTCCACTACTTTCTCAGCATAACCATTTTCCCCAGATACTCAGACAAAATTTTTCCTTAGCTCAGTATTACTCTATGACACTGAATTATACTCCCTTATACTGTCTTAAATAATGTATCTTCAATAATGTATAGGGTTTCACACTCTTTGCCTTGTATAGCCTCCTCTCAGCCCAGTTATTCAGCTGTTTTAATATTTTCTCATAATTTTCTCTTAATCTTTTGTTGTTGCTATTTGAATCCTTTCCAATTTATTGACATCTTTCTGGCACTAAGATATATGGGATTGTAGTCAGGGTGGGCACACCAGTTATTGAGTTCATATGGCTTCTCTGATACAATGCTTATAGCACTCAAATACACAAAGCCCATTATCATCTTCAATATACACTCAAGATATTGATATCCTACGGAGTATGGTGTTAGTAAGGCTGAAGCAAAAATATTGTATTCTTGAATGTTATAACTGCCATTGCACATTGTATTTTGTTAATTAGGATGAAGAGTTTTATATCACTGCTCCTATCTGCCCAGTCTGAAAAGTGTGAATTATGGTGGATTGAAATTCTTGAAGAAAAAAGTCTTCTAGTCATGGAAAAGATGCAATAGCCATGCAGAGTTGCCTGTATTAGACCTCGCCAAAGTGCCTCAACCCTGATCATTAGTCCATTCAATCTCTGGCTTCTCGTGCTCGGACCACCAAAGAAGGTAACAGGTGTGGTGGTGGTTTTTTTGTAATGTAAACACCTGTCTGCTAAGAGCTGGATTGAAAGCCTCCAAATTTAATTCATCCAGTACCCTAAATAGACATCAGATGGTAACAACTTTCAGTCATTACTAGTCTGGTCTGGTTGAAAGGCTCCCTCTCCCATTTGGAAATATGGAGTGCTTTTAGAGTTAAAGCCCAGAACTGATAAGATTTGAGTCCTACTCCCAGTTCTCTCACAGATTTTCTGTATCACCTCAGGTAAGTCACTTGCCTATTCTGTGCTTCAGTTCTCTGTCTGGAAATTGAGGGTAGTGATATTAAACCTATATTTTGTATGCCTGTAAAGCACCTTGAGGGAAGGTGTTCTGGAAATTCAAAATATTATCATTTCAAATATCTTGAGTCATTCTGCTGCCCATATACTTTTCATGATCACTTCCATGACATGGGTCTCCCATTCTCTTTCACACACACATCTTTTGGATATCTGGGTTGTAGTGCCTTTAGATGGCTTGCAGAAATCAGCAGTGCAAATGGTTGTGTCCTCTTAAAAAAGGTGTGGTGCACGGGTTTTTTTTTTATGGGAGACAAAAATAAATGGAATCTATTAACTGCTCAAAATCCCTACCAGTGTTTCCAAACTAAAACTTCTGTCTTAGATAGCACATGGGAGAGAGAGATGTAGCACAGAGTAACTAGCATACTCCAAACACTCCCGGTGGCAGGTGTTTTATATTTTATTTTGTTTTCTGGTATATTTTAAAATTAAAACTTTGGGGATATATTGTGGTGCTATGTATTAAGCTTTACTTCTGCAGTTTTGCACTCAGAAACCTCCATACATGGTGTGTTATTGTAGCAAATCTCATTCTTGTGAGTAAGTCGTTTTTTGCAGACTTCTAGTTTGAGAATATAATTTCATAATTAAATGCATTGCTTTTTAGTTTAATTTTTGCATCTACATTTACCAGTTTCTATGTTTCCTACTTGTAGTCTCCAGATCCATTAAAGCTACAATCTGGCTTTACTGTAGCCATTAAACCCCAGGAATAGAGCCGCCTTCTCTCTCATTCTCCCTCGTTCTCATGTCTGGGAAGGGGAAGTGGGATAGGTATTTCTTCTGATGAGGGATTTGTTGTTCCCTCACTTTGCAGATGTGGTGAAGGACAAGGCTTTCACTTTTTGTTTTTTAGCATCTTTCTAGGGTGAGGATGGAGAGCCTTTCCCCATGTGCCTGGAGTGGGGTATCATCTATATCTCAGAGTGAAGAATCTCTCAGGTGCTGAGAGTCTCTGTCATGCCTTTTGTTGGTGGATCTCTCATTCACAGCAAGTATATTTCTCTCATAGTTTGGATGTGTATGAGGGGGAGGGCTCAAAGTAGAGTCTTCCTTCTTTCTTGTATCTTAGTGATTTTCCTATGAGGTCTCTCTCTGGGAGGGGTCTTTTACCTTGGAGTATTTCTTTAATCCTGAGACAGATTCACTCCCTCTCCCTTGTCCCTCAGAGGATGGTCCCTCTCTTTTGCAATAGGGGTCTCTCTCTCATTTGGTTTGAAGGGTTCTCTCTTGGTGTGAAGTGGTGGTGTCTTCCATATCTTGGAGCGGGTTCCCAATATGCCCAGGAAAGAAGTCACTTTTCTCTCTCATATGCTTCCTCTGATGTGTCAGAAAGAGGTCTTTCTTCACGTGTCATGCTTCACTGAAGAGCGAGGTGGCATTATTTCTCAACACTGTAGTCCTTGGGTCAGATTGTGAGCTGTCCAGAGTTCTGAAAATTCTTCAGCTCGCTAGCCATGAGCCATAGAGAATTAACCACAATGTGTATTAAACGAGTCCACTCTCTGAGTCAATCCATAAAGCCTTTAAATATTTATTCTCAATTAGCAGAAGCAAGGCCATGTTACTGCAAAGTCCTTACTTTTTGCCTTGGCTTTATCTCAAAATACATGCACATTTTGTTTTAAAAAGCAAATAAATAAATAAAGTAGGAGTGTTATAATTCAGAATGACACTTCAGTCACATTGCACATTGGGGAAAAAAACATGCACGTTATTTGTTAGTATACTGTAATTTAATGGGGACACTTCTTCCTGACAATACACCTATATACAAACACCCATACATGTAAAGGTACATTCACATAAGCAGGCATTTCTTCTACATTTCATTCCTGAAAGACTCTATGTTTCAAGGATATTATCTGTAATGAATAGGATCTTAGAAATGGAAAAGATCTGTTAGATCAAGTTCATGTAGCTTAGGTGATGGTGGTAAATAGATATAGATCTACCTGAGAAGTCCATGGACAAAGAATGTATTGAAAGTGAGCCAACAAAATTGTTCCTTTGGTCAATTAGAATAAGGCAGATGGAGGGCTTGGAGTTTCCTAATGTCTTGGGAGGATTAGCATCAGGGTTAAGTATAGTGGGCCTCTTGTTGGCTTGGAGAAACAACGCTTTCTCCTTGCTTCCCCTCCTCCTTGGCTGGTACCTAGAGAGCTCCCCTTCCTGTTTCATTTTACTTTAGCCACTGGTTGAGATGTATGGCACATATTTCTCTTCTCTCTCTCTACATATAAACTGAAATACTGGGACAACTGAATGTAATTAGAGACTGACAAGCCTCCAGGTTGTAGATGGGTTCAGAAAAGCACACTGAAGTTCACATGCTTATCTCATTTGGCTGGGAATCTAAGGCTTTTCTGGTCGCATTCTGACACTGCTGGGTTTTGTCCAGTCAGAACCCAGAGAGCTCAACTTTCAGTAAAGCTGTGCAAAAACAAAAAAATAGAATGGGCAAGGGGAGTCGACTGGGCTTTTTTCTTTTTGAAACTCAAAGTAGATAGAAGTTTGGTTTGAATTTTGAATGAATATTTGGGTTGTTTTTTTATTCAGATCAGTTGATGTAGTGCTAACTGCACATCCTGTATTTCCATATAAAAGACTGGAACCCTAAGGTCCCCTACAGCATTTATTCTTCTTTAGGTTGTCAGGAAGGATGAGATCGTTAACTATTCTTTTTTTAAATAGATGTAATTGATCTAAAGCTCTGGCCTTTTCTTTCTTATTCTTGGCCAGTCAAACACTGGGAACAGCAAAACCGTATAGTAATAATTCAAGAGGAATTTTTATTTCCTAAAACCATATAGGTAGCAAGCCTCTGACGCTTTGGGAAGGATGCATTCTTACTGATCCAATAAAAGGCACTGGGAATAATTAGTACTGTGAGCACTCAGTAGACATCTGGCTGCATTTGGCTTGGAAGGGTATTGCTGGTAAGTTACTACGTGGCCAATTAAATGGATTGTTCAGCCACAGGTGATTTCTGAAAGGAGAGTAGTTTACAAACCCAATAACAGCAGGTGAAAGCAATGAGCACTTCCAGTACGCAATGTGACCTAGTGATCTGAACACTGGGAGTGGGAGCCCGAGCTCCTGAGCTTTTATCCTAGCTTTGATACAGATTCACTGTGTAGCTGAGTGCAAGTACTTAATCTGTTTGTGCCTCAGTTTTCCTGTCTGAAAGAAAGGGTATTTCTCCTTTCCTCACAGAGGCACTGTGTGGATTGTATAGTTATCTTTGTTCTGAAATGGTTATAATGTAAACAAGACAGATCTAGAGAAGACAAGGTGTGCTAGGATACCCAGAGGGAGTGATGTTCACATAGGAGTAGGAGAGAATGAGCCAGTTCCTTGGGTGGGGCTGAATTGCAGAGAACACAAGTTGGAGTGTGTGTACAAAGGAGGATTAGATCTCTGATCTTTGTATTGCTCAGAGCATGTCTGTTCTCCCTGATCTGTATTAGACTAGCCTTCAGGCTGTGCAACTTTCATCTTTTCTCTCTAATCTGAGTTCTGCACATATAAGGCATCAGCCCTGCTGTATCTAGGCACCATCCTTGAAGCCCTTAGTTTGTGTGGTATTAGGGAGTGTCCCATGTATACGGTATGTGCTGGGTTATCTTGTTTTGCCACTGAGGTATCATGGCAAAGAGGAATGGTTGGTGCACAGCGGAGACTACAAAATCTGCCTATAGAACACATGATCAATCCCCATGATCAGGCTCACACATACCTTCAAACTGGTGTAATTAGGGCACTCAGAGGAAATTAAAGATGAGCCCATTTTCAACATAGTAGTTCCCTGCCAGTTACATTTGTGGACTCTCATGACATGTGGATGCTGTCTGACATGACCTATTATATTTGGTGGAGCATAATGTGAGTTGTCGGTAACCAACCTCTCAGCCATGACAGTGAATCTCTTATCCTTGATCTCTTATCCCCAGTCTTAGAAAGGTGCATATATTCATACCAGGATAGCTAATGGCTCAGCTAGTATTCTCTCTCCTTTTTTGGCTCACCAAGGTAGGATTGGATTTCACACACACAGCTGCCAGCAAATCTAATGCTGAAAAAGCAGATGAGACAGGTCTCGATCCCCATGGAAACCAGAGTTCCCATAAGAAGCACAAATATTTCATGCTGTTGTAATTAGAACACACTCAGGAAGCCCAGTGTGTAAACCATTTTTATGAGGCTCATCAATTTGCTAATTATAAGAGAAAAACTATAAAAAAATGGGGGTTTTCTGCCTTCAGAGATATTGTTTCAGGTCGATGGAAGAGTAGGAGCAACTAGTTGGGGGTACGTGAACTGTACATCTAAGAAATCCTCATATAACTGATGGTGCCAGGCTTGATGCCCCATTCACCCACTTCTCCCACAAGCATCTCAGTACTTTGTGTGGAACTCAGTTCCTGAGCTCTGCAAGACCACCACCCTCTCCATATTCAGGTCCCTCCTGAAGATCCAATTCTACCAAGATAACTATAAGAAACTGACTGATCATGGCCAAACGGTGGGGTATTTGTGGTTAGTCAATTTACTTTTATATATAGTTTGAATTACCAAGATGTGCCAGTCACCTCCTGACAACTTTACTTTTCTGCTGTATCACCCTCACCCTATCCTTTTGTCTTTTCAGACTATAAAGTTTTTAGGGCAGGCATTATGGCTTCTTTTGTGTATGTATGGAAGGGTGGGGGGACATAATTCTGCTTCTGGTGTAAATCTGGAATCAATTCTATTGACCTCCGTGGAATTATTCCAAATTCCTTTTCATTGTACCTGAGAGTAGAATGTGGTCCTGTCTTATTTAGTATGGGAAAATGTGTCAGACTACCTCTTTCTTCAGACACCATTTTCATTTAAACAGAATTCTGATTTTATTGAACCAGTCCCTCAAGCATCAACTTCCTGAACACATTCTTCAGTGGATAGTAATGGCACTATAATGCTGTAGCTACTCTAGATGACAAGGGAAGGGACTAGGCTATTATGCTCCCCCTTCCTTAATTTCTATGAGTACGAAATTACAGAAGTAGGTCACCTAAAGGAGCTGGGCCACTTGAGGCATCATAAGGAAATACAGGATTGTTTCTCAGACTGTGTTTGTCAGTGCTATGGCCTGAATAAAGATATTTGGTCTTCCACCATTTCCCCTAGGAGGCTATTCTACATCCAATAACGGCCACCATTAGGAAGTGTTTCCTGATATTCTGGCTAAATTTCCTTTTACCTAATTTTATTGTTCTTGCCCAGTACCCTATTGATCTGCAGTTGTGGACCCCATTACCATAGTCTTTGAGCACCTCACAATCTTTAATGTATTTATCTTCATAACATCCCTATGAGGCCATGCAGAGCTATTGGCCCCATTTTTACACAGGGGGAACTGAGGCACAGAGAGGCTAAATGATTCACCCAAGGTGACACAGGAAATCTGTGACAGAGTAGGAAATTGAATGCAGCTCTCCCAAGTCCTAGGCTGATGCCCTAACCACTGGACAATCCTTCCTCTTTGAGCTCCTGCCTTTCCTGGGGTTCAGACTGAGAGTTAACTTCTGCCCCTCTAATTAGAGATTAGAGAACTAGCTCATATAAAATAAAAATGACCCTGAATTATAACCTATCCATTGAACTGAACGAAACCAAACCTGAGACTTGGTTGAAGTTTCAGGCTGTTTAATAAACATCTAGGGGTAGGTAAATGGATCAAGCCCCAGCTGCAGCAGAGACCAAATTTCTTAGTATGAACCACTGTAAAAGCTACATACCTCTGGCAGAATGCAGATCATGAAGCCCAGAATGGAGCACATGAGACCAGGGGATAAAGCATCCTTGGTCGAGGTGGTATGACTATGGAATGAACTTCTGGAGGTGCTCAGGCAAGTCTAGAGCCTTCAGAAAATCTTTCCAAACCTTCCTCTTTGAAAAAGCCTGTCCACCATAAGATAGACACTGACAACTCTGACACCCCTTCTGCTGCTAAACACAAAAAATCAAAGTAAAAATCAAACCAAACCCCTACCCCAAGCAGAGTTTTTGCCCTCAAAAGCAAATATAAGAGACTCCTTGAATTCCATTGAGGGCTTTGATAGTGATATTGACTTCACATGGATGGCGCTCAGATAGTAGTGATGGGTGGCATGGCTGGATAGATAGATCTTCAGCTGGTGTAAATCAGCATCATTATATTTGACTTCACTGTAACTTCACTAGCTCAGGATCTGGTCTACAAAGTCTCTTTTACACAGGGAGACAGATGCACGTCAATTCATTCTGTTGCATTCTGCACCTGAAACAGGGGCAGCTGTCACTGAAGACAGGAAGGAAGGCTCCTCTAAACTTAAAGCTGCAGTACACAGAAAACAGAACAAAGACCATTTCTTTTCAATAACATAGCTAAATACTATGCCACAGAAGCAGTACTAATTTATACAGGGCTGCCTAACGAAATCAGTGCCTCTGCACTGATCTTATGCTTTATAAATGGCGCTAACAGCTATTTAATCTTACTCTCAGAAGTTCAGAATGCAAAACCATACCAAAAAAGAAAGCGCCAAAGCTATTGGCTGCATCCACTATGATAAGGATTTCTGTGACCTTCCTTTAACGAGGGTCCTAACCTGGTTATTGGTAATAAGCCCTAAGTTGTCTTTAAGGACGAGGCATTTTTTTGCATTTCATTTGAGGGAATCTGGCCCTCACATCTCTTCAGCTGCAGTTAAGTGGTGCCTGGTTTTTAACTGAGTCAAGTTAAACGAATGGCTGTTTAAAAAAAAAAAATCAGCCACTCTCACTTGCAGAGAGAGAGGCGCTTGTTGCCGAGCAACCAGCCTTCAGCAGGAAGTTAAGCATCTGAGCTATGATTAGAACCCAAACACAAACAGGAATAAATCAGGAGCTACATTAGTAGATTATATTATTGAGCATGACCCACAGAAAAGGACATATTTTCAAGGGATGGCCGACACAAATCTGGGAGGCACTCAGTTGCTGAGTGGTCCACAGACCAGACATGCTATTAATAATTAAACCTGGCCTGGAGTCACTGCTGGGATTAAAGCCAAGGGCTTCCCTTTATCCAGAAACAGTTCTTTTGCTTGCATGTGATTTAAGGGGCAGCTGCTGTTAGCACAAGCCCCAGTTCTCTGTCTTGTCAAATTTCAGCCTCCCCCTCATTTTACAGGCCAGAATTCCTCCTCGCTAAAGTCAGATACACTGGCCATATAGTGGCTTGGGATCAGAGCTCTTTGTGCAGCTATCCTGAATTCGCTGGGTCAGGAATTTGTCTACTAAATGTTTTTTTGTTGGAAAATGCTGTTTTGTCAAAACCAAAACTATTTGTAGAAACATACTCGTTTTGACAAAAGCTTTCTCAGTCCTGGATGGAATATCTGGTCAGAGAGAGCACCCATCCCAGAAAAGCCAATAGGCCAGTGGTAAGGGGACTTGCCTGAGAAGCAAGAGACCTGTATTTAAATCTCTGCTTCTCCTGATTCATACCAGAGCTTTGAAGCTGGGTTTCCTACATCCTTGCTGAGCAGCCTAACCACCAGGTTATCAGATCAGTCTGTCACTGACTCAAGGAATATTTAATTGATTAAACAAAGTAGACCAGCTCCAACAGGTGAGATTGTGTGTGTGTGTGTGTGTGTGTGTGTGTGTGTGATAGAGAGAGAGAGAGAGACTGACTCTATTGCTAGGTGTTTGTATAGTGCCTAGCGCAGGGGGGCTGTGATCTTCTCTGGGGCTTCTAGACACTGCTATTATACAAAGAATAAATAATCAGGCCTGCGTCACAAATGTCATCATCATAATTATGTTTAGCCCCTTTGTGCAAAGTGCTAGTGGAGAGTCAAAGATGTCTATAGCAGGGAGGCTTGCCCTTTATGGATGCCTGGGCCAGCCAACCCTGATTATGGAAGGAACTACTCCAGCCCATCTCTGCTGCATTAACAGCTGATTCCCCCTATTAAAAAACAGCAGGACACTGTAGCAGAGAGGGAAAATTCAGCAATGATAAAGATGATTGCAGGGGAGGCCTTGACACAGGGGAGTTGAGAAGTCAGAACCAGAGGCCTGAATTTGAACCAAGTAAAGCCTGGGAGTGGCTGTTGACCCAGCTCTGGAAGGGAGTGTTGTGGACTCCCTTCTAAAGGGGGTGGAAGAGAGAGAGCAAGACATTGAATGGGAGTTGGGGTTTGGAGTGCTAAATTCCTGCTTGAAGTCTGAGAGGGATGTGTGACCCAGCTTTGGGAAGTAGAGGTGGGGCTTCATATCTAAGGATGGGGGAGAGAGACTGAACTGGGTTTGGGTCTGGAGTGGCAGTGTGTATGTGGAGAATTGAACAAATTGAACCTCTAGAAAAGGGAGTGTTTTATTTAACTTTGGGTTGAGTTTTTGAGCTTATTGAGGAACCAAGAGGAGACATGGAGATAGGGTACTAAAGGGTGACCTCTGGTTGTGAGAAGCTGGTGGCCCTTTTACAAATGTCTAATATCTGGAGTGTATTGGACTCTCTTGAGCTAGGAAGTAGTCCCCACAGATGATATTGGAGGCACCTGAATGAGGTGTGGTATGGGGAAAATATGTTGCTGGCTATTCTATCCCTTCTCTCAGGATGAACAGTGAATGTCAATCCCCTGATCTGTTGATACAACCTCCTTCAGCAACACTACCTGCTATTTTCAAAAAATCTGTGTGAGGCGAGTAAATTGACATTCTTATAATGAATAGCCATACTGAAATTTGGACTCTGGAAATTGGACTGCTTTTCAAATGCCCCCCTTTAAGGGTTTAACTACTGAAATCTAAGAATAATTCACTTCATATGATTCAAAAGTGGATTGGACCTCTTCTCTTCCCCTCAGCTGCAGTGTGTTTCAGAGCCCTGCCTCACACTGGCACCTGGATGATAACTAATACAGCATGAATGCCAGCCCAGAGACTGGAATCAGCTTGATTGGGGCGGGTTTATTTTTAAACAACCAGTGATATTATGAAGGCTCGGAATCTTTGCTTAAAAGAATGAAATGATGTTTTCCCAAGAGACGTTCTATCATGTGTATTATTAATGTGATCTAAAAGTAGTAGAGCTATGCCAAAAATACTTTGGTTTTAAACAGTTTTACTTAATATATGTTAGTTTAAGCTGCATGATGGTTTCCAACCTCTTGCCTTCAAATTTATCAAAGACCATATATTTGTAATACAAAAGAGGAGTATGGTCTGTTAACGTTGCTTGGGGGTTTCCATTCTATAAATGTGTGTGGACGCTTTTTCTTATACTCTTACAGTCACTCAGAACTTTCGGGAACATTCACTTTTGGTCTGTAACGTTCTGGACCCAATATCTAAGAATGAATTTTATTTTTTACTTTTGAAAGTTTGAGCAAAAGCTTTCAGCCTTTTGGGAGAATGAAGAGAGAAAAATCCTTAGTCTTTTGAACTCCTATACAATCTGAACAGCTGTGAGTACAGAGGAAAAAGAATAGTTTGCACTGTAAACCAGATAATTGAAGAACAAGAAAACATGACTGTTCCTTAAAAGAATAAGTTAAGGGAATAATGGGGAGATGGTGACGAGGGTCATTAAGAGACTTTTTTGGAGCAGGTTGGAGGAAAGGGATGGATATAAAAACATTCAAGATCATGCAAAAGATGTAGGGGGTGGGCACAAAATAATGGGAAAACAAGGAAAGACAAACTAGGAAAGCGAAGGACAGGATGGTGTAAAAGAGAGAGGGGGAGGGAAGAAAGGAGAGGATGGGTATTTTGATTCTTTTTTCCATTACTTCAAATGATTGCTGCATGGCTTATGTAAATCTACTTTTGCCTGAGAGCTGAATTCACTGTTTAAGCTGTATGCTTAGTTACCTAAATCATGTGGTGTAGTTTCTGCTTCCTGACTTGACTCCCAAGCTCACGAGAACTTTCAGAATGCCCACGTTAATGCTAAGAGTGAAGCCCCAGTTGAGAGCAGGGCTCTATAGCATTATAGGCTGCACATGCCCGGCAAGATACAGTCCATGGCCCCGGCAGTTTACGGTGAATGGGGGTCACAATCACAGGGAAGCCAACTCCATTTTTATTGAAACATGTTGGTGGATACTTGTCTTCAGTATTCACCCAGCATCAGGGTGGGAGCCTATATTTTCGGTGTCCAGGAGCCATGAGAATAATATAATATGAGAAAGGACCAAAAGAAGCTGCTGCCCAGCTTCACCATCCAAACTCTGTTCTAAACCTTGAAAGATTTTACAAAGTTAGTTTAGTTGGAACGGTTTGGCAGCTGACCTCCCTGTGGGAAAGTATATCATTAAATTATATAGTAATGTTAGCCCAAACTTGTGAGACACTGAGCACCTCCTGAGAGGTGTTTTGTGCACCTTTTAAGTCCCATGAAGTGCAAGGGGAACTGAGGACTATCAGTACTTCTCAGCACCTTGCAGGATTGGGCCCTATGTGCACATACTGAAAGTGAATAACTGCATGACCCTGTTGCTCTAACCCTTCTCCTTCCTCACTCTATCTGCTTCTATTGTTTTTAACTTCAGATAATGTCTTGTATAAAACTAAATTGTAAACTCTTTTGGGGTGGAGGATGTGGCTTATATTTCTTATAAAGTGCCTAGCCATTTTGGCAATACAAAGCAACTGCAAACCTGTATTGTAGGTGGGAGGAAGGATGGATTGGTGGCTGGGGCACTGGCCTATGGTTCAGGATAAGATAGATGTATGGAGATATACCTATCTCCTAGAACTGGAAGGGACCCTGAAAGGTCATTGAGGCCAGCCCCTGGCTTCACTAGAAGGAACAAGGATATGTGAATTCAATTCCTGTCTTAGCCCCATATTTCTTCAGGAAGTCACCTAATATACTCTGTTTTAGTTCCCCATTTTTAAGATGGCAATTATACTTCATTAGCTCATAGGGAGTGTTATAAGGCTAAAACTCCATTAATTGGGCACTGTTCAGATACTATTGTGGTGAAGGACCTATAAATTGATATCTAGATAGATAGGCAGGCACATGGCTGTCTTTTCCGCGTAGTTTTTGTAAGAGTAACTTATAGCAATATAAAGAGAGAACCACTGCTCTGTGGTGTGAAAAGAATGTCTCAGACTTCAGAGATGCATATGAAATAACAGGAGCACCTATGGAAGACCCCAATACTAGAGTACATTATTCGTAAGGAGTTGTGCTGCCAAAGATAAACATATGGCAAATGAGGGATTGTTCAGAAAAGCCAGTCTCTAATCCTTATCTGTGGAATGGATTCCCTGTCACACTCTTCTTTGTTTGTCTGATCCCTGCGCCTACCTATATTTCTTTCCGCTTTCATGGGACTGTGTCTGAGGCACTCATACTTCATTTCCTCGGGGGGTGAGAGAAGGATTGTAAGGCAGCACTGAGGTCACCCACTTTGAATTGACCTGTTCTGCTCTTGAAATGGAGCATTGGTTTCTAACTGAATGATTGACTGATTCAATGATCTTCTTTTAGGATCCTACTTGAATTGCTTATCCAATACTTCAAGACTCTCCTTTGTAAGAAGGTGCTATATTCATAAATTGGTAATTAATTACAAAGATGGAGAGATTGTGTGTCCAATAAAAATAAGGATTAAGGGGAAGATTTTTCAAAGACACAAATGGAGCTAAGTGCGCCGCTCTCAATGACTTTCAGTAGGAGTTGAACACACAATGTGCATTTATACTTCTGAGAATCTGCCCCTAAAATCAGAGTTGAAACAAATTCCTTATGCTGGTTTAGTGCCAACAGTTGTTACTTTGCTCAATTAACATCTATGTACATGTATGAATATACTATATGAATACATTTCCCTATGATCCATAGGTGCTGGAATTAGGAGTGCTTGGGGTGCTGCTGCACCTCCTGGCTTGAAGTGGACTCCATCATACACAGGATTTACAGTTTGGTTCAATGGCTCTCAGCACCTCTCCTATATAAATTGTTCCAACACCACTGCTATGATCTACACAATTTTGTTAATCTTCAGTTCAGCTTGGACAGTATGAAACTTGACTGCTCAGTTTTTATTTTCCCTAAAGAGATGGATTCATTCTTCAGTGCACTTAGCACCGGTGCTGTTGTGATTGGAGCTCCAGCACTTCCAGAGGAAGTTTGCATTTTTAAAATGTGCTATTTGGATTTGAGATCATCCCTTCCTAGACACACATGGTTTGATTATTGTAGGACTAGATCATGGATGAATGGCAGAGAAGAATATGAAAGGAGCATTGCCCCATCCCTTTGTAGATTGCATAAGTATCAGCCATCACTGCTGGTCATGGACTCGGGAGTAAAGAGAGCTCCCTTCCAGTGCATCTGGGGCCACAATCCAAAGGGAGTAGTGAGGAGGTGGGAAAGGGTGGAGCTATGGTCCTGTCTTCCCACACCCACCTTGCAGCCAAGTCTACCACTACACCACATGACAGTGTGGTGTAGGTGTAGGTACTCTATTCAGTGAAAAGCCTGAGGCATCCACACTGTGGTTTTTAGCTATCTGTGTCAATGGAAGCCTCTGGCAGGGAGGTGGAACTTCAGCAGCTCTATGCTGCCAGAGCCTTTCACTGTGGTGAGGAAAGGCTCTGGTGGCGGGTCAGGTAGAGGAGGGGAGAAAGTTGATCCTTTCCCAGCTGCCTCCCCCCACCGGAGTTTTTCCCTGCAGTTTTACACTGCATGCTTCTTTCAGCAGCACCCCCGCTTGGGTGTAAATAGCAGTGTAGCCATATAGGCATGGCTTAGGCAAGCAAAGCAAAGGCAGACCTGAAGGGTGTGAGTATGTACGAGAGTACGTAGCCCTACGTGTGTTCTACATGCCCAAGCTGTGCCTCATCATCTACACTGCTATTTTTAGCCTTTCTCTGCTGCTTCTCCCCACAACTCCTGCCAAAACTTTTCATTGACACTATGTGGACACAGCAAGCTTTTCACTATGGTGTGTAACACATGCCCTACTCATTGCCAATGCTGGTGAGTAGTGCAGGCATAGCTGAAGAGTGGACCCTGTGCACTCTGTGTGTGCCGCATCCCCTGATGGAGTGTAGCAGGGGAGGTGCTTTTGGCACCTCAGGGGAACAGTGCCAGTCAGATTCCCCTGCAAAGCCCAGCCTATATGCTTCTACAAGCTCCTCCCATCGCACATCCCTGCCTTTTTTGTAAAGAGCATTTTGGATTTTGAAAGGTCTTTATGAGGTTTGATCATATTTAGATCAGGATGAAGCAAAAGGATTCCACAGCCTGAGCCTCTCTTGCCCTACACAATGTGTAGCTATTAACACCAGTGCAAAGCAAATGCAAAATGTTACCAAATCCAAATGATGTCAAAACATCTTCAGTGAAACCCAGAGCTCACACTAGCAAAAGTGAGAGTGCAAGAAACCAGAAAGTGGTTGCAATGTGATTAATCCATACTAGTGGCAGAAGACCACCCTAATGCCTGGAAGTTATGAGAGACACATTTGAAAAACACAATGGGATCCAGCTTATGATGTGGGGTATATGACATAACTAGGAAAGGGGGGTGGGAATCAAAGAACCTTTAGAAGAGGGAAAAACAAACTGTTGATCTGGCAGCATCACTGAGCTTTGGATTGGGCCCAAATTGAGGTCTGCACAGGGGTGCACATTTAAAATGATCACATCAAAGAGCTGAAGGAAGTGTTTTGAACCCTGATTCTGGGTCAATTTCTACTCTGTCTGAACTGCTTTGAAACCCCATAACTAAATAAATTTGGAAACTGAAGACTTTGACAAAAGCCTGCCTAAATCTTCATGTATGAGATTCCCTCAATTTACTCTGCTGCTTTTGAGCCTGACAGCAAAAGGAGTAACTCAAAGCCAGAGCATGTCATAATCATTTTATGACTGCATTTTACTGCCCCCTACATGAATGAGTTTTAACACTGGGAAGCTGCATCAGCACTGGGACAAATTGATATGGCTGTGCCTCATCTTTACCAAGCTTATTGTAAATTCTGTTAATGTCAGCCTTTGTTTCAGATATGAATTATACAGGGCTAAGGGGCAGTCACTCTATATACACACAAAGGGCCAGCTGGTGTAAATCAAGGTAGCACCAGTGGGATCAATGAAGCTATGCTGATTTGCAACAACTGAGGATCTGACCCACACACTGCATGAAGGGTAAGGAAAAAGCACATCTTGTAATACCCTAAAGTATCTAGAAGTTGCTGATCTAAGCAGACTTGCTTATAAAAAAAAAGTAAAGGAAAGCTAATAACACAATCTGCTGCTTAAATTTACAATCCCACCAGCCAATGAATTCCATCCATTTTCAGTCTCAAAATGAATTTTAAAACAATACAAACCCATTCTGCAAAGATTATGAGATTTTAATAAGTACCTCTTAGGTAATGATCCATGCTTTACCCTTTACCCTTCTAAAACAAATATGATTATTACAGAATGTTGCACTAACAGCTCTAAACATTAGTCTACAGTAGTGTTTCTATAGAGTTTTAGACTATTACTCTAGTTACCGCAGTGTTTGGGAGTGCTGTTAGGAAGTGATGGTGTTAATGTTGTATTTTTATTGGGCTGTGACTCGATGTGTTTACTGTAGTCATAGTAAAGATTCTGGAGATGAATTACCACAAAAACAGCTGATTTTTTTTTTAATGACGAATAAGGTGAATTCAATCAAGCCCTCAGTGAAACTTCAATAGGAAATGTTAATATTTTAAAATCTGTTTCTGTACCAAATTGGCACCAAAAATTGAAATAGTACATATATATATATATATATATATATATATATATATATATATATATATATATATATATATATATATATAATATAAAATTTTGCAGAAAGATCAGTTTGGAAAAGTCAAAATGAAACATTTCTAAATCAACATTTCATTTTGTTTTGTCAATTTGAAATTAAACCTTTAATTATGGTTTCAGAGTAGCAGCCTTGTTAATCTGTATCCGCATAAAGAACAGCAGTACTTGTGACACCTTAGGCTTGTTAGCCTCTAAGGTGCCACAAGTACTTCTGTTCTTTTTGCTTTAATTGTGGGTTAGGTTTTGTCAATCTGAGTTGGGATGACATTAACTTCTGCATGAAGTTGAGCTACTGTAGTGCCTCATGGCAGTTGTAGTTCCAGGGCATTCATGTCCCCATTCACCCTTATGAGTCCTGTTACTTAACTGGATTACATTTCCCATACCAAGCAAGTTATATCCTTAGTTCCATTCTAGTGAGATTATTGGGAGGATTAGTTGCAGAAACAGTGCTTTTTGAGTAAATCTGAGAATATTTCCTGGAGGCAAACTTTGAATTTGCAGATGCAAATATTTTTCTGATTCTAAGATGATGATGATTTCCCAAAAAGGAACAACACCATGTAAAGTACATGTCTGCTCAAACCTAATCAACACAGCTAAAATTCTGAATATCAAACATTCTCAAAGAAGCGACTGCCACCACTGAAGTCTACTAGTATATGAAGTTAAGCCTGTGTGTAATCCTTTGCAGGATCAGGGCATAAAATACATCTGTTAGATATAGTCTGCAAATGATTTCAAACAACCAACAAATCTGAGGTAATAAACTCTTTATAGACAAACAAGAAAAAGTAGCTAAATTTATCAGATAAATTGTGACAAGAGTGATTCACTCCGCTCTAATAATGATGATCTTGAGTCCTCCAGCCTGCAAAACCTATCGACTTCAGTGAGGATCAACTTATGAGTAAAAGTAAGAAATTCATACTTTTAGTTTCCAGGACTGGGACCATAAATGGCCACATGAGTGGTGACTGAGGCTTCATATTTGCAAATGCTTTGAAGATGTAAAGTGCTTTTTCTTAAATGCTGATGGAAAAGAGAAAAATGCAAAAAATGTTTGCAGTTTCCCCACTTTGTCCTACTACTTCAGCTTTATAGAGATGGGTCTTTTCTTGTGCGATATATACTTTCGCTTGGATACTATGATGATGGAGGCTATAGAAAAACCTAAGATAACTAGATATTGAAAAGAACTACAAGATGATATGCTATAGCAATGGTTCAGTGTACAATAGAAACCCTAGCAGTGTCTTGGGGCTTTTATAGTACTACAGTATGATATCTGTAATAGTTTTAATTAGGTTATTAGCAGTTCCCCACATCCAATTCCAAGAACCAACAACCCAATTAAAGGGGAAACAAGGAAAAGCTTGAGTAGTCAAGGCTCTTTAATGCAACTAGAAGGAAGAAAAGATGAGTGATTGTTTTGCTGCCACACATTTGAAATGTGAACAGTGCTGGACCCAGCTCTCTGCCAGTCTGGCTACCATCAATGACACTTTGAGCTCATGTCCCCTTTTAAGAAAGGGCATTCACGTTCTAACAAGTCTAATCTCTAATGGGCAGAACATCGGTAGGATGCAAAATGTGGTTCTGATTGGGGCATGTCCCTGCAGTCAGACTGCCATGCAGTCTTCAATACTATTTTCCAAAGCAACCTGTCAAGAGAAATAACCGCTTTTATTTGAATTAAACTCTATGCCCAAGGTCAGTAGTGTCCTGCTATACATACAGAAGCTGTCTTATGGATAGACTAAGCAGATAGTTGCCTAGGGCATTGCATGTAAGAAGCTCCTACTTGGATAACAGAGACACTTTTATGGTTACTTGCCAGCATGCCATACTGTTCTTCTCTGGTTTTGGAGTTTCTGCCCGTCTAGCCCTCCCAATCTTACAAAGGACCAACCTGTTTCTACCCACTTACACACATCACAGGAACCTTTGCACTGGCTGCCATGCTTATAGTCCTGGGGATATTCCATCCAGCTTCCTGGATAGAACTTTAAATAGCCAAAGAAGAGTCTGTGCAGGTTTCACACTGACTCTGTAGATGCTGGGGTAGGATCAAATCTGAATGGGTACTGTTGTAAGTTCACGGCCTGTGATGGGGTGTGCAAGCCCCAGACTTGTCAGGAGTGGGTTAATGTGGGCCCGGTCAACCCACACCATTATACCCTCAGTAGGTCTTGTGTGAAGAGGGGAGTGCAAGAGAAGCCTAGGTGCAGCCAAGAATCTGATGCAGCTTGTTGGGTAGGTAAGCCTCCTTGTGGATGGGGAGGCTGACCTGATGACTGTTTTGAAGATGGACCCAGAAGACTCACCAGATGGCCCTCATCTGGGTTCCTTGTTTTGGGACTTTGATACCTCGGAAGTGGTGAAACTGGAGAATGTCTTACTGAAAGGACTAAGGCTCCACAGCACCAGACCCTGATAGAGGGACCAGTCAACCATTGGAGACTCCAAAGAAAGGTGAGCAGTGCCATGTTGGGCTGCAAGGGGGCACCATGGAAGTCAACACTTCCACACTTCCCATAGTGGCTAATGGCTGTATAAGGTGTCATTGACTACAGCTTTTAACAGCAACCAGCTTTTAACTCTCTTTTTAAAGTGTATTTTTCTTTAACTCTTCCAAAACTGAATGAAAGGCACTGTATTGACAGCTGTGGAAAACAAATAGAACAAGGGCTGAGGCAGTGCATGCTTCTTCCTTGCTGCCTGACCAATATCCCTCCCCATCTGTGTTGGAGGGACAGCCTGAAAGGGGTCATTCAATCTCCGGAGCCTATCCAACCTTTGTCCCCATTGCTGAGACTACCACTCAGGGCTAATTGCGATGGAGTGGTTTTCTTTTTTTTTTTTTTTTTGTCATGTGGACACCAGCCCACTGAGAAATAATGGATACTCAAAGGCCGCGTCTTGATCTGGAACTTGGAAGCAGATTGTCTAAACAATTTGGAATCTTCTGTATTCTTTGTTTTTTTACATTCTTTGTTTTAAAAAGTATTTCGATTTTCTTTTAAGAGCAGCCACTGAGGCCAGTGGCTGGAGGCTGAATTCTTACTAAACCATCCTGTCTATCACCATGCAGTGAAGGATTGTTTCTACAGTACATTTTCAGGGTGGCTGTGCTTTGAATTTGAAACAGTCTGGGCAACATGATTGCTACTGCTTCCCTTGACATTTCCGCAACCTAATAGACTTCCTGAGTTTTCCTGATAGAAAGAAATTAAGGGAAGTTTAGACTGGTTTACTCCTGACACACACACCCTTTGTGTCCCCCTAAATAATTTTTATCCTCAATCCCCAGATGTTTGTGCCCTTGAAACATTTGTAGATTGTTCCCATGTCCTGGCCCAGCTTAGTTACGTCTGAGTCATTTGGGTCTTTTACTCTTTCCTCATAAGAAAATGCCTTCAAGATCCCTGATCACATTTATTACTCCCTCTCCTTTCTCAATATCCTCCAGGTAGAGAGGTGCCCAAAATTTATGCAGGGCTGACGTGAGTGCATCTGAAGGAAGGGTGAGGGGACATAAAGGAAGGAAATCTAATGCTCCCACACTCTCCAAAATGCCCAATATTTGACTCCTCTGCAGGGGGATCCAGGAGGAAAATAGAATTAAAAAAAAAAAAAAAAGAACCAACTAAATGGCCAAGCTATGACAAAACAGTACTAATATTGTAGATTTCATAATTTGAGTCAAAGACAATTGATGCTATTCAAGACAGAGTTGCGGTAATATATTCTGGAAGTCCCTGATTGATCTAACAGAATGACAGTAAATCAGAAGCAAAATTCACTTGGGGTGGGGGAAGGGGAAAAATCTACTAGATAAAAGCACATATCTCTCATCTGATTCCTTCTAGCTTTCCCTGAGCAGCCTCAGGGGTTTCTTAGCCGCCTGATGGGAACAGTCTTTCTCTTTGTTTTTCTGACAGTTCACTTACAGTAGCATAAGCCATCTAGTGAGGAAAAAGGATTGTATAGGAAAGAATTCTTAAACAACTAAGTCACATGGACACTTCTAAAATCCCCACAAAATCTCTCTGCTTCTCTGGATTTCACCTCCATGAGAGATTAGCAGTACACCTAGCCAGAGACGAAGGCAGTCGTGTGAGTTGGGATTTACTGTCCCAGGGTGTGCTTTGACAGCACCAAAGTACTATTAAAGATGGAAAACAATTAGATCAGAGGAATCAGTGGATTGGTCACTTGATCCCACCACAGCAAAGTTTGGATTAGCTAGTCCATAGATAGCCACTATTTACTTGTGTGAGGAGCAGGCCACTAGGCCAGCCCTTAGGAAGTGGAACCAGTTGAGGGAAGGCAGCTGGAAAGAAGAGCCTTCCGAATGCCTACTGGAGAGGAGTGTTGATACTGGAGGGAGCAAGGGCTGTCAAGCCATTTCCCTGAAGACAAGATCTGCCAGAAAGAAGAAGAAAGTTGTTCCGACCCTCACCAAACCCAACAGAATGGCACCGAAAGCTGAGTGTGTGGGGAAACCACAGCTTGTTGACAGAAGTGGGGCAGTTATAGATAAGGAGAGGGCTAGAGAAGTGGGAACCTCTGAAAAGATTCATAAATATCATAATAATGTGCAGTGTTTTTAATAAGAGGCTTTAGTTTACTCCTAGTGCAGCTTGGTTTTGATAGCAAGACCTTAAAGGTTGGATTTTTTCCTTTCACTTAACATCAGTTTAATGTCAGTGCAACTCCATTGATTCCAGCGGAGTTCTCTCTGATTTCCACTGGTGTGTGAAATCAGAACCAGCCTCCCCTTCCCACACCCCTTTTTGTCTTTACACAGTTGGGGAAATCGCAAACACAAGCATCAGATTGGTTTTCCAGCTTAATTAGAGCAACTCTCCTTCATGAAAACACTTACCACCAATAAACTGATAGGCAAGAAAACACGGATTGGGGAAAAAAGGAATCACTGAAAAGGAAAGAAAACAGAAGAAATAAACTAAACTCTATCTATGGTTGCTGGTCAGACTCCTTTGTTTGCCATCATTGCCCTCTTCTGCTTGAGCCTCCATCTAGGCAGCAGCTCTCGCAGATAGAGTCCAATAAGCACTAAATCCAAGCTCCTCTACCAGGAGTGAGGAAGGTACTCAGGTCATGCAAGGAGGGTGGCTAGATGTTGGAGAGTATGTGACAATTTGCTGGAAGTTAGAAGAAACAGGGCATGGGCAGGCTAGGAAGATGAATTCCTTTCCATATTCCACACAGTTTCCCAGACTCTGGACTGGATCCTTAGCCACTGTACTTAGGAGTTGTCCTTGAGTGAGGACCGAGTGCCAGATTCCACTCTGTTATATCAGTGTAAGTAACTCCCTTAAAGGCAGTAGGAGTTGCTCTCAGTTTACCCTGTTGTACATGAAAGCAGAATATGGCTCTTAATATCTCACTGGTTGTGTTGATGGTGAGGTGATTCTTAGTCACACGGTGTGACAGAATGCACCTTGTACTCACATCATATGCTATTGTAGTAATTTTTGTACATTTTGGCCTAGTGAGGTATCATTTGAAAACTAACTTGCTGCTCAATAGTATGGTGAAATGGATGGAGCACCATTGTATGTAAAGTTATGAGTTTACCCTCTGATGTCGGTAGTTAAACCTCCGTACCCTGCTTAGGCAGAAGTGGTTAAGCAGGTCTATCTTAAACAAAGGAGTGTGTGTTTACCTCAATTTACATATAAGTAGTAAACAAGGTCTTTGAGAGAACAAGAGAGAGACCAGGCAAATCTGCATTTTAGCATACACAGGGGAAAAGTGAGAGCAGGGAGACATTTTCTCCCCCAGACTCTTCATCACCTTCTCTGAATAAACTTTGCTTTGTGGGGTAATCCTCAGGAGAACCCCCCTTCCAAGGGGGACTGGGCTACACAAGTGATGGGCAAAAACACCCCAGTCTTTTCTATTTCGTTTTCTCTCACGTAAGAAGACAAAGGAACCCAGGGGCAGCTCCAGGCACCAGCACGCCAAGCGCGTGCCTGGGGCAGCAAGCCACGGGGGGCGCTCTGCCAGTCTCGGTGAGGGAGGCAGATAGGTTGCCTTCGGTGGCATGCCTGCGGAGGGTCCGCTGGTCCCGCGGCTTCGGTGGACCTCCCGCAGGCTGCTGCCAAATCCGCGGGACCGGGGACCTCCCACAGACAAGCTGCCGAAGGCAGCTTTCCTGCCGTGCTTGGGGCGGCAAAATACCTAGAGCCGCCCCTGAAGGAACCAGCTCTTTGGATTTTGGGAGGAATTCTGACCTGAAAATTTGGTCAGCAATGTTGGGAACCAGTGGTAAGGATTTTACCTGAAATCCAGTCTAGTTTAAGTACTAGAAAGGATTTTAATTTTTTCTCTTGTAACATTTCTGACTTTAATGCCTTATATTTGTATTCATTTAAAATCTGTCTCTTTGTAGTTATCTAAACTTATTTTATTTTTTAATCAATATCAATCCAGTGTTGGAGTTACCCAAATAGTTTGATCACAATTAAAATAGCAAACTGTTACAAATTGACCCCTTAGAAGGGCACCAGTCCTGTAATATCTGAACTGTCTGAGACAGGGCTAGATAATGCAGAATATACATCTTTGGGGAAAATTCAGGACTGGGTGTGTGTTGGGTTCACCCTGAAAGTAGTTACCAAATCTGCTGGAAGCCAGAGTGGCTGGAGTGTTGCTGACAGGCTGCTGGGCTCAGAGTTACTGGTTCAGGACTGTAGCTATACATAGACACTCAGGTTGTGACCTGCAGTGAGTGAGTGACCCAAGTTGGGAGTTACAAGAGCAAAACATTGTGAGGCACTCAAGGCTGCAAGGCAAGTGGTGACACAAGCCTTCATACGTCTGGATTGCACCTCAGAATGTGACCCATAGACAACGTTAAACTGAGCCTAAGAACGAATTTTCCCCTGAGGGCTATTGACAGAAATGTTGGGGAGGATTTTGCCTTTCTTTTGTGGGGAATTGTCTCAACATCAGGTGAATTTCCACAACATTATCACTTTGTTGTAGCTGTGGAAAGACAGGAATTCAACAGGACTCTGTCCATGCCATTTTCTTGTATCTTTTTAATGACTTTTCTTGAGGTGAGGGTGCTGCCTATATACTAGAGTATTGATCACCTTAGAGATATTATAGACAGATCTTTGTCAAATCACAACTAGCACTTTCTGATCACTGGGAACTCAATTCTGCCCCTTGTCATGACTCTGCACAGATTATGGGTTCCTGACAGTACTCTAGTAGGGGCATCAATGAGAGCAGTCTAGCATCTACTCGAACTTGCTTTGCCTTCACTGGTGTAAGGTCCCCAAGGGAATTAGTTAGTGAATTTGACATGCCCCCTATGTTGGCATGATGTAAGGAGGCATCCAGGGCCCTGGAACAATTTGTACAGTAGGGGTGCTGAGAGCCATTGAACCAAACTCTGAACCCTGTAGATGATGGAAACCACTTCCAGCCAGGGGGGTGCAGCAGCACCCCTAGTTCCAGCACCTATGGAGGCAGCTGGTGCATGCAGGGGTACTGGAACAGCTTTTATAGATGGGGAGCTGATGATGGAAACCATGTACTTGGTGTTTGTTATTACTACTTCAAGCCACGAGGTGCAGCAGGAGCCAATTTCACTGACTTTATGCCAGCAGGAAGTTCCCCTTTGCAGAAGAATTCTCCGCTGGCCAGTTGTAGGAGAATCCATTCTCATTGCACTACCCAAACAGGGCAAAGGGGATAAAGCATAATGGAGAATCTAGTCTAGGGGTGGCCAAACTGTGACTCCTGAGCCACATGTGGCCCTTTTACTATTAAAGTGTGGCTCACAGAACCCCTCCCAGACCTTCCTACCCCATTCTCCACCTACCAGATGGGGATGGGGGAGCTTGGGATCTCTGCCTTGCAGTGGGGTAGTGGAAGAGGGGATACTGCCCAGCATGGTGGGGGGACTTTGAGACTCCAGCCCTGTGGGGTACACCTCTGGGGCTCGGGGCATCAGCAGGTGTGGGGCTGAAGCCCTGCACCCTGGCTCTCAAACTTTAGAAGATTTTCATAATGGGGATCAGAGGTTTAGTATGTCTGGCCACCCCTGATCTAATTCATGGAGAATCAACTGTGCACTGCCAAATGCTGTTAATGCCTATTAGATACCTTCATTTTGCAACACAAATTTACGCGCATACATTTTAAAATGACTCTGGAAACTGGATATATTGGCACCCAGCATGGAACTAGCACACCTTCTATGTCCTGTTCAGCAGGGGCAACACTTTTCTCTCTGTTGTGTAGAGTGTGACCTTCAGGTCTGTTGCATAACACTCCACAAAGGGACTCCTGTCGAATCAACATTGAAAGACATGATCCCTCTCAGCTATGCTGTAGCAGCCATGGGGCTGCCCTGCCAGATTCCCAACCAGACATATTTGCATTTTTTCCTTTTAGCTCTCTACCATTAAGTTCCTCCCTGCTGAGACTTCAGTTCCTTTACTGAAGACCTTCAGACAGAGCAGTTCGTGATCTGTCGGATACAAAAAAGCAGATTAGAAAGCTCGCTTTTAAGTGTGTGGATTTGTGTAACAAATTTTGGCAGGGAAAGTCCTGCTTCCAATATAAAAGGAAAAGAAGTATTTCCCTTCAAAAACATATCCAAGATCAGACACAGTCTATAAAACTGTACAAGCCTCCATGAAATGCACATTGGCTAATTTAAGGACAAAGCCGGCACTGGGCAGCGGGCAGCAGAGTGGCCACTGAACAATGAATGGGCAAAATCATAGCCAGGCAAAAGTGTGGAGTAGCACAGGCACTCAAAAGTATGCACCCAAAAGTGTGAGCACCCAAAAGTCCACATGCCAAATCAATTTTAAGCATTTGTAGCTTCTGAACCTATAGCCATAGCTATTAGTGTAAGATATAAGGGAATGACCATTTCCTATATGCAGTGGAGTCTGCACAGCTGGAACCGAAAGTCAGTCTCAGTCTCTCTATCTCTTCTCAAGAGTTTCTAATGACCAGTGAATAACAACAAGATCTCTTGTAGACATAAAATATTATTCAGGGTCTCTCAGAACCCTCAAGATGATTATTACATAGGTTACGTTTTGAGAGATTTGCTCTGTTTTTGACTGAGTAGAAACCACTGCTTCTGGTGCAGCACTTTCCCCTGTGTCCACATCTGCCATTATCTCAGACAAGGGTTAAGTCTCCAGAATATTGCCTTGTTTTGTCATACAGCCTGATTGTCGGCCCTGGGCCTGTGAGGTGCTTATCGACCTTCAGTTCCTGTTGACTTCAACGAGAGCAGGAGGTGTTCTGTAACCTTTCTAGAGTTGTTCAGTAACTGGGAGGTTTGCAGTCTAAATGCTGTGACTAAAAGGGGGATTTGGGTACCAGAAGGTACTATGTCACTGATGCATATTTAACCCAATTTGGTGATCTTTTGCTGAGAAAGATACTCTTTCTAGGGCTATGCACTGAAGCAGGATGATCTCGTATAGGACTGGATATCCCAACTGAACCAAATGTTCAAACAATTTCAAATGCACTTAGAAAGACAGTAAGTGGTGTAAAATTTTTAGACTAAAAATTTGGAAAGCTAACATTGCATGCAATTTTGTTTGCATAAAAGATTTTAAATGTGCACAGACTTGAGTGTACAAAATATGTGCCTATTTAATTGTTAGTCAGTAAAAACACTGCAACAATTGCCCTCTCCCATAACTTTTCAATGTGGTTACCAATAGATTGTGTGACAACATGGTCTGTTCCTTAAAGGCAATACTGCCTAGCGGTCAACCCACCCCAGCACATGGCATGGCCCTTTAAGGGTTTGAAAGATGCCCTAATAGACACCTACGTGGGATAAGGCTAGAGAGGAAGCAGTCCTGGGAATGAGCGGTGCTTGGGATGCAATTGCATCAATGTATCTTTAGGAACCAGGGGCCAAGAGCCTTAAAGACAAGGCAGGGCAAGTTTTCCCCCTCAGCTATCCAATCAGGAATAAAATGGGGATAAGCATATATGCTGCCTACCATCTGAGCCTAAGGACTAAGTGGGGCCAACTGAGGGAGAATCTGGCAAAGACCCTTCAGCAGGCTGAAGTCCCCTACTCCAGGATGAGAGCTGGGGACTCTCAGCTTAAGTAGAGAGGCTACCCAGGCCCTAGGGATTCAGTCCTGAGGATTGTGGTCCACAAGAGGGACAGAGAATTGAGAGTCGAGCCCAGGAGAGGTGAAAGACTTGTGGTTTTTGTTGAATGCGAGACTATTGTCACAGAGGTGTTTCTTTTGAGACTGAATATCCCAAAAGGGAACTGAACTTCTAAGTGACCTGGCTAGATGGCTGGCTCTCAGAAGACCAGACAGAGGAAGGCCCAGCAACCCAGGGCTGGCCCACACCATTTTGACACCTGAGACTAGGAGCTCACATGATGCCCCCATGCCCCCTCGCTTGGGCCAAAACTTTGAAAGGTCTCAATTCTGCTTTCTTCCTGTTCTACTCCTCTCATAGTACTGCTCTCCTACCTACCCCAATAAAGGAGAAATAACAACTTAAAATGCCTTGTTCAAAGGTTTTTAAGTAGCACTTAACTTTCAAATGCCTAAACAGCAAATGTAACTTTTCTTGTCTGCATAGTAAACATTGGCATTTTTATCTGTTTGAATAATCAAAGTGGTGCTTTCCGTGCCTTCTTGGTTGCAAAGATTTGAACTGCTTCGTGCTGAAGGTCCACAGTCTGGGCCAGCTCATGCTCTATTGAGATGGCTGCAAGACAGTCTCTACTCTGTCATTGTGGAGCATAGATGTGTTTTTTATTAACTTCAGCTTGGAAAAGCTGCGTTCTTCACTGGCAGCTGTTACAGGAAGAGTTAGAAGTATGCGCAGAGCAACAAAAGCATTTGTGCATATATATTCCAGAACTGCCTTTGGAGTTGATCCTGCAGAAATGTATCTTGAAAAGGCTTTCAGTTCATACCTAAATCACTTGCATCAGTATTGTGCATGTCATCATGTGTCAACACTGTCTCTAGTGCCTTGCATTGCTGGTGTAGGTCTTCTTCAGGTATAGTGAGGAGTTTTGGAATATCATACAACATCCCAAATATACTGCTGTGTTCCTTGAACTGCATGAAATGTTCAACTGACTGTATTGCACAATCTAGCACCTGGTTAAAGAATTCAACTTTGAACTGTTGTTTGGGGTCTCTTATGGGATTATCCTGTGCCTTGTAATCAAAATGTCATCTTCTTCGGTGACTTTTGTATTCTTGAATGGATGGGAAAATAGCTTCAGTGTGAAGTTCGTCTGCCAACTTCTGTGCACTCTTCAGAATGTTTTGAAATCCCTTATCTGACTGGTAAGACTGTAAGTATGACTTTGCTTTGTTCAGTTGTTTCATTGCTCCAGATATATCAAGGGAACAGCTTGGAGTCTCTTGCTTACAACATTTATTTCAAACAGTATGTCATGCCACAACATTAAGCCACACAGAAATTTGAAGTTATGTATGTTTCTGGTGATTCCATTTCCCTCTGCCACTGTCCTCCCATGAATAATTCCTGTCATAGCATTATCCTCCATAATGGCAACTATTGCATCATCTCTCTTCCCAGTTTGGTATTTGATAGGCTTTATCACTTCCACTGGACTTTCCAGTCGTGTGGCACTCAGTGGTTTCAGTGTCAGAGAGGATGTTCCCAGATGTTGCTTCAAAATTTGCCATCAATGAGTTGATGCAGAGAAAAATACATAGGTGCTTTGATTTACATTAAATAATTCAGCAGCCTCACTAGAAGCTGATGCTGCATCACTGACCACCAAGTTCAATGAATGAGAACTCTATGGGACAAAAAGCTAGAGGGTTTAACTCTCGGATCCATGTCTGCACTCCTCTGTTCTTTCCTCTCGTGTTGGCACCATTATCATAGCCCTGACCTCTCATTCAGCTATCGCAATTCCTGTATCTTCCAGGTTTTAAGAAGCACATTTTGTCACACCAGCTCCTGTAGTATCATCAATGTCAATACATTCTGGAAAATGCTGTCTAACAGTCACTATTGCAGGAACATTTTCACTAGGTTCTGTTGTTGTTACAAAACACCCCATTAAAGTCATTTGTTCTGTATGGCTGATTTCAGGTGTGCAGTCTAGAATAACAGAGTAATATCTTCCTGACTTCAGATCTGCCACAATCTTCTGTTTGGCTTTTGCTGCCAGTAACTGTATGATCTCATTTTGAATTGTTTTTCCAAGGTAGTGGTGTGTATACATTTCTCGAGTGGTGACTAGATGCTTCTAGAGTACAGCATCAAACTCAGCCATTAGCTCCACAATTTAAAGGAAGTTTCCATTGTTTGACACATACAGCTGATCTGAAGTGCTACATAGTGCTAGGTTTTGGGTAGCCAGCATTCTCACAATGGCAACGAGCCTTTTCAGAACATTTTGCCAATAAAGAAACTCTGATGCAATCTTCTCTTGATGCTGATCATCTATGGTGGCCTTTAACCTTAGTCTCATCTCAAGCTCTTTCCACCTATGGAATGCTCTCTGGCATTTTGCTGCCTTCTCATGGCATGCCAAATTTCTAGCCAGATTTTTCCAGTCCTTTGTTCCTGTAGAACCTAATGTAGCTGGAACATTAGACTGGAAGAGTTTGCAACAAAAACAGTATGCAGCATTCTGGGTTTTTGAATATATAAGCCATGGCCTCTCCACTTTGTCACCATTGGGGATTTCACTCCTGTAATATGTTGGATGGAAACTTCTATTTTCATTGTCTTTGGGGAACATGAAGTTTTTCATTTGCTCTGGCCCATGCAGTACAAGGAAGTCCCTCAGGCTACTGCTCAAATGGGTCTACAGTCCTGGATCATCTAGACTTAAGGAACTAAACTCAGCAGCAGCTGTTTCTTGTGCCTCCACCACACTCTTCTCTGATCTACACTTTCCTTCAGGAATGTGCATGGTTACATTCATTTGAGATGGAGATATGGATGCTGCAGTAGCTGCCAGGTCACCTGCACTCTGACTAACTGGAAGATCCAGCATTTCCTCACCAGTCACATCCTCACTGGGGCCGGAAGGCTCACCATGAACATTTGTGTCTCTATATCTCAGGACAGCTCCTTCCTGCTTAGATAAAAAAGCTTCCTTCCTTTCTTTCTTTCTTTCTTTTTCTGACTGCTACACCAGAGGGGTGTTTTTCTTCTTTCACACATGATTGCTGTTCTGTGCCAGCTATAGTGGCTCTTAACACTCAGTTGAAGGGAACAAATAAGCAGGCTGGTAGCAGGGATGAGTGAGGGAAGATACCAGTGTCTTAGGGGCCTAACTGGCTCCTACTATTTCAGTTGACTGCCTGTTCACCTCAAGTGGGTTCAGGGAAGCAGCAGGAAACAGGAAGCTCCCTGAGATGCTGACGTTAATCATTCCAGGCTCCTGGGGGTGCTAGAGAGGTGCATAAGAGGCTCCCCTCCTCTTTCTCCCTGAATCTCTTGCTGCTTTATGTTATTCCCTCTCACCTTTTCTCCTGCCTGCCTGTTTGTCTCTTGTGCCCTCCTTCCTCCAGCAGGGCACTCCACCATTTCTGTGCATCTAGAGCAGAGACAATACATATGTACCAGAAGCAAACACAATTTTCTACACCCTGGGTCCTAGTGGTGCACACCGCTCCACAGTCTGGCACCTGAGGCAGTCACTTCAGTTCACCTCATAGTAAGGCCTGCCCTGCAGCAACTTCATGTCCAGCCACAAAGGGAAACTGCTGGTGAGTTGCTTATGGGCATGTGGGGCTTGCTCGGGGGTATGCAAGAGTCATTTCCCTAAACTGGATCCCAGCAACAATTGTTTCAAAGAGATGTTTGAATGACGGGAGGGAGCATGGTCCCACGGACAGCGCATTGTGTTGTGACTCTGGAGCTGTGGGTTTTAGTCCTGACTCTACCATGGGCCAGCCATATCTCCTCTCCATGCCTTGGTTTTGCCAGTTGCGAAATGGTGTTAGCAATACCTTGTGGTAAAGTGGCTTTAGATCTATGGATGGAAAGTGCTATAGAAGAGTTAGCTGTCATTTATTATTATTTATTCTGGGCTAAATTCTTCTCTCAGTTCCACCCTACCACCCCACTGAAATCAACAGTTACAAAGGTGTAACTAAGGCCTGATATACTCAGGAAGCTAGCACAGTTGCAGCCACTAGGTTAGCCCCAGTTCAGCTAAGAGTCAAAGCAGGGGTTAATTATGAACAGTGCTGATCAGCCGTGAACAGACACAAGGAGGAACTCTAATTTGTGGATAGCATCTGTTCAGCTAGACTGATTGCTGCCCTAGTTCTATTTTCACAAATAGACAAGACCTCCGAGCCAAATGTGATGTCTAGCCTTTTTCCTTGAATCCTTGGAATGTGGATACCACCCATATTCCTGTGACAGAGGACCTCAGAGTATAGACAGCTCCAACATATGTAATCAGTTTCCAAACACCTAGAATATAATACAGTGATAAGTAACAGTTAGCATGGATTTGTCAAACTACCCTATTAGCATTCTTTGACAGGATAACAAGCCTTATGGATGGGCGGAAGTGGTAGATGTGGTATATCTTGATTTTAGTCAAGCCTTTGATACTGTCTCACATGATATTCTCATTAACAAACTAGGGAAATACAACTTAAATGACGTTACTATAAGATACGTGCATAACTGGTTGAAAAACTGTTCTCAGAGGGTAATTATCAGTAGTTCTCAGTCAAGCTAGAAGGGCATATCAAGTGAGGTCCTGCAGGGGTCAGTTCTGGGTCCGGTTCTGTTCAATGTCTTCATCCATGATTTAGATAATAGCATAGAGAGTACACTTTATGAAAAAGTTTGTGGATGATACCAAGCTAGGGTATCCACCAAATGCTTCAGAGGATATGATTAACATTCAAAAGGATCTGGACAAACTGGAGAAATGGTCTGAAGTAAATAGGATGAAATTCAAGAAGCACAAATGCAAAGTGCTCGACTTAGGAAGGAACAATCAGTTGCATGCATACAAAATGGGAACTGACTGTCTAGGAAGGAGTTCTGCAGAAAGGGATCTGAGGATCAGAAGCTAAATAAGAGTCAACAGTGTAATGCTGTTGCAAAAAAGCAAACATTCTGGGATGTATTAGCAGGAGTGCTGTAAGCAAGACACATGAAGCAATTCTGCTCTGCTCCACACTGATTCGGCCTCAGCTGGAGTATTGTGTCCAGTTCTGGATGCCACAGTTCAGGAAAGATGTGAACAAATTAGAGAGAGTCCCAGAGAAGAGCAACAAAAATGATTAAAGGATTAGAGAATATGACCTATGAGGGAAGACTGATAAAAATTTGGTTTGTTTAGTGTGGAGAAGAGAAGATTGAGAGGGGACATAACAGTTTTCAAGTACATAAAAGGCTGTTACAAGGAGGAGGGAGAAAAATTGTTCTTCGTAACCTCTGAGGATAGGACAAGAAGCAATGGGCTTAAATTGCAGCAAGGACAGTTTAGGTTGGACATTGGGTAAAACTTCCTAACTGTCAGGGTGGTTAAGCACTGGAATAAATTGCCTAGGGAGGTTGTAGAATCTCCATCATTGGAGGTTTTTAAGAGCAGGTTAGACAAACACCTGTTAGGGATGGTCTAGATAATACTTAGTCCTACCTTGAATGTAGAGGACTGGACAAGAAGACCTCTTGAGGTCCCTTCCAGTCCTATGAGCCTCTATTTAAATTACCTGGTGAATCTTCAATGAATGGGTTGCAGTCTATTTCCTTCCATTCCAAGGGAAAGGGGCAGCTGGGGCAGCGCATGCAGGGATGAGGAAGGGCACATGCACTACTGCTTTTTTCAGCTTTCATTTTCTGCTGCAGTAATTCACTTAGGAGTGTTTACAGCTCTCCCTTTCGTTCTCATAATAGCAAGAGAGAAGGGAAAGTGGCCAGGGAGCCACAAGAGAGTCTGTTGAAAGGGTAATCAAGTATGGTAAGGAAGTGATAAGTAAGTTTAAAACTTCCTGATTCTTTCCTTGAGCCACTGCTTTTAGGCTATTAGGTTGGCTTGACAAATCCCACCTCCTCCAACTCAACAGTTTGCTTTGCAGGCAGCTGCTTACAAGGCCAGTGTCAGCTACAGCTGAGGGTAAGGGGTAAGTTGGACACTTCCAGCCCCAACTCTGTTCCCCTTGTATACTGAGGGGATACTCAGCGGGGCACTGCATAACAAACAGTGGGAACCAGAAGATGAAAGGATGTAGATGAGGGTCATAGAGATCTTGAGAATGAAAAAAGGAACTTGAATTAGCTGCAGGCCAGTGACTAATCAGGGTCCAAACCTATGTACACCTCTACCCTAATATAACGCTGTCCTTAGGAGCCAAAAAATCTTACCGCTTTATTGGTGAAACCATGTTATATCGAACTTGCTTTGATCCACCGGAGTGCACAGCTCCCCTCCCCCCGGAGCATTGCTTTACCGTGTTCTATCCGAATTCGTGTTGTATCAGGTCGCGTTATATTGAGGTAGCAGTGTATTGTATTAGGGTGTGTCTGTACTGGAATATTTATCAGTTATCCTGGTCTAGCTGAAGCACTCTACTTATACCAGTAGTTGCTCTTATTCCAGAATAAGAGTGGCTCTTTTGGCTTGGCTTAGCTTAACCCCCCTTCCAAAGTGAAAAAACAGGAGAAAAAAAACCACAGTCTTTTATACTGGGACAAAAATGAGCACATGGAGGGGTACATCCAGATGACTGTTGTAGTTTATATTCACATCCTACCTTTTATAGTGGTATAACTTTCCCCAGTAGACAGCCCGTAGGTGTATAGGATCTTCCAGTTTTTCATGTCTTCAGTTAAAACAGCTAGATAGAGCAATTTTTTTAAAAAAACAGGTTTCTTCTTGTCATTTCTTTAAACCTCTTTTCTACTCTGATTGGGAACATTGGAGTTAAATAGTGTCAGTGATATTACAATGGGTTTTCCAATAACCAGCTGCCTGGTTAATAATAGAGACTGATACTTACAAAGTTCCTTTCATCCAAAAATGCTTTACAAATGTTACAAATTAACTTTCTAGCTATGTACTCCACCAATCTTTGAAATGCAGCTATCACTGGTGGGAAACAGCATCTTATATAGCAGCTCACAGTATCACATGGCAACAGTTTAAGACGGGAAATGAAGAATACCATAGCACGGAGCTACTGCAGTGAAAAACTGGGCTCTCAGAATGTTTTACCCAAGTGGAATTAGGCCATGGTAACCTAAATATGGAAGAGGTCACCCTGACT
Source organism: Gopherus evgoodei (assembly GCF_007399415.2). NCBI lineage: Eukaryota > Metazoa > Chordata > Testudines > Testudinidae > Gopherus > Gopherus evgoodei. The sequence goes on along the minus strand of NC_044324.1, from coordinate 165,208,446 downwards.
TATTTAATGACATATTGAGGGTCAGAGTTCTCCATTTCACAGTTGGTACACTTAATAAAGAGATGGTAGATGGCTCTACTGGCTCCTTTGCAGCTTAAATATCCTGTGCTGTTTGAAGCTGAGAATTTTTTTAGCTGTTTTTAAGCATTAGTATTTGCATAGCAATGATTCCTAGAATCCCCAGTCAGGGGTTAAGCCCCATTGTATTAGTCACTGTGCATACATATAGTGAAGATGGTTCCAGCCCCAAAGAGCTTACAGTCTAACTCAGATGTAATTGATGCAAGTGGAGGAAAAAAAACTTCCCCTCCTTGTGGCACTGGAGGTTGATCCAGATTGGGCAGTCCCCACAGAATGATTTACAATGAAGTTTTAAAGACGAAGATCCAACATCAGGCACTGACACTCCTTTTAAGAAAGACATAAGCGAACTGGAGAGCAATAAAAATGGTAAAAGTTTTAGAAAACCTGGCTTACGAGGAAAAAGCTAAAACATCTGGACATCTTTAGTCTTGAGAAAAGACTGGTGTGAGGGGGAACGTGATAAGTCTTAAAATGTGTTAAGGGCTATTTATAAAGAGGACGGTGATCAATTGTTCTCCACATCCACTGAAGGTAGGACAAGAAGTAATGGGTTTAATCTACAGCAAGGGAAAGTTAGACTAGATACCAGGAAAAACTTTTGAAGTATAAAGGATAGTTAAAGTCTGGAATAGGCTTCCAAGGAAAGTTGTGGAATCCTCATCATTGGAGATTTTTAGGAACAGGTTAGACAAACACCTGTCAGGGATGGTCACCTGCCATCGTCACAGAGGGCTGGCCTCGATGGCCTGTTGAGGTCACTTCCAGCCCTACACTCTGACTTGATGATCATTTACTCCTTCCAGTGCAATACTGGAGAAGGGTGAGGGGCAGAGCTGCTTGGGAACAAACCTGCAAAGTGGAACAAGCTGCTGTTGGAAAGTAGGCTAAGTCCAGACCTTGCCATCTCTAAGGCAGATAGCATGGCTCATCCCTTTTCAAAGACATTTCCTTAAGATATGGGTTGGATTTCCTTAATCCACTTGAAGTCTGACCTTCTGCAGAGAAGCCATGCAGGAGGAAAGAGCATTTCTCATGAATGGGGCATTCTATGCTCTAGGCAGAGTGCTCAGATGTGATGGGTGCTTCAGAAGTGCATATAACTACTCTGTGAGGCAGTTTCCATGACCATTAGGTGGGTAACTGAGGATATACAATAACAAAGCAGTGACAAGGCAGATATTTCAAAAATGGCCATCTTCTTCCAGCCCCATACTGAGCCCACTAAGTCGTAAGAACGGCCATACTGGGTCAGAACAAAGGTTCATCTAGCCAGTATCATATCTTCTGACAGTGGCCCATGCTAGGTGCTTCAGAGGGAATGAACAGAATGAGTGATCCACTCCCATGCCCATTCCCAGCTTTTAGCAAACAGAGGCTAAGGACACCATCCTTGCCATATTGCCTTTTCCACTTGCCTTAAATACTGTTGTGATGTTATCTGATTAAAATATGACTATATAGATGATTGTTGCAACTACTGTTATATATTTGCAGCAAATCTTACACAAAAGTTGTCAAGTGAGATGTTTATGAAAAGGTTATGATTTGCTGGTTATGATTATGCTATCTGTATGCATGTATCATTTCTGTATTTGAAGTTATAAGTATTGGCTCTATACCTGGATTGCAAATGTTTGTTCCTGGAGTACTGCCCACAAGGTAGCTAGCCAGCACATCTGGGAAGGACTATTCAAATTCTGTGGCCCACCAAAAGAACATTTAACTGACAATGGACCATGGGAGATGCCCATCTACACTTACTGGACTTTCCTGCTGTGACTAGGCGAAATGCATGGACATGGGACTTGCCCATGTGACTCCAGGCTCCATCTTGTTGCTGTCATTTTCCACGGTAAGAACAATGGGATGCCCTCCACATGGCAGAAGCTATAAAAGGCTCTGGAAACACTTTAATTTTCCCTCTTTCTTGCTCAAACCTCTGGACTATGGACTATACTAATGGGGGCATTCTAACCAATGGACTGAGGTCCTCCCAATGATTTGGAAGCAGCCAGAGACTTAATTTAAGCCAGCAGTTTGTTCCATCACCGCTACAAGCCTGAACCAAGACCTTTGCAATTACTGTATGTTTTTAATTCCTTTAACTAATTTTAACTCTCTCTTCTTTTTTTCTTTTTCTTTTTCTTTCTGTGATATAAGAACTGGAATGCCCAAGGAAACTGCTTTTTTGACTTCTTGTTAGCCAGTGTGGTGAAACAGGAGTTTACTGTTGTGGCTGGTTTGATATATTCTATGAAAGAATAACCACCAGTTTTGGGTTATATTTGCCCCATTTCTCAGCAGTTCATCTTGAATTTGGCATCCTCAGTTGTGACTCATTAAGGCATGATTACAGCTGTTTATCCAACGGTTTCCACTGTCACCCCAGCAGAATTCCAGACAGAAGGGACAATCAGATATGCATAGATAGCCACTGTATGTGGGTTTGAATTGAAAGCTCAGAGCCATACATCTTGGAACTTACAAAATAATTATCTTTATCAAGTTCCCATATACATGCGAGGTGCCTCATATACAAGACCTGTCCCAAAGTGCATGTACTCTATTTAACATGGCACCAAGGGAGAATCATAGACAACCAATGGGAGAGGAAAGAAAAAATGACAGTGATACTCAGTAAGACACATGCACATCTTAATGGTTTGATGATTTCCCCATGCCCCTTGCTTTGGAAGAATTATTTGTTGATTAACTGTCTCCCCTTCCCTCACTTGTCACAGATCTTGTGGAAGAAGGGAATTATGTGTGGGATTTGAACATGGTGACAGAGATGACTTTATGAACAAACTTGAAGATGGCAATTAAATCTGAGGTGTTTTGAAATCCAGATCCGAATCCAGACTGTGATTAGAGCCCATCTCCTCATGGCTTTGTCCTATATAAGACAGCCTTGCTCTTATTAGATAGAACAAATGTTTAACTATTACTTGTTAAAGAATATAAATAAAGCAGCATGCTGGGATGGAACTGCTTTTTGCAGATGTCCTGTTTCCTGTGTGTGCCACACACACATGCTGTGTTCCATTCCCCTTTTTCCCCCTCCGAAGGAAAGGAAGCTGACAGGTCTCATCAGCTTAGCTGTTTGGATGCTTTTAGGTTGACATATGAAATCTCTCTCACCTATGACGATTCTTCAAAGCAGAGAGATGAACAGGCTCTCTCAGATATTAGAAGCCTTTCTGATCGGTTTGATTTAGTGGTGGAGATAATCTATTATCTTTCGTGCACCTGGACAATTAAAGAAGGTTGTCTGGGCAACAGGGGCAGCTCTAGACATTTCGCTTCCCCAAGCACGGTGGCATGCCGTAGGGGGCGCTCTGCTGGTCGCTGGTCCTGCAGCTCTGGTGGACCTATTGCAGGCATGCCTGCGGAGGGTCCGCTGGTCCCGTAGCTTTGGTGGAGCTGTGGGACCAACGGACCCTCCGCAGGCATGCCGTCAAAGGCTGCCTGTCTGCCGCTCTCCCGGTGACCGGCAGAGCGCCCCCTGTGGCATGCCGCCTCAAGCATGCGCTTGGCGTGCTGGGGCCTGGAGCTGCCCCTGCTGGGCAAGCAGCCAAGATGGCCTTTACACAGAGGGCAGATTCCAAATGGATTTGCCCTTTTTAAAACATCAGAATTGACAAAGATTAGGCTTGGCATAGACTTCCAGTGTTTTGGTGCCAGTCTGGTAGGTGAAGCAGAGACTTAACAGTGGGGTAAAAGAGTAGGAATCTTAAACATGGAGGTACAATGCTGCTACAGTAGGCATCTCAATTCAGCATTAAGTGCATGCTGGTGCTGGGAAGCACTTTCTGATTACGTAGACTCTGCTGCCCATTTCTTTGCAGCTGGCTGGAAGCAGTTCAGAGAGAGGTGAGGGGCCGGTGTCAAGGCTGATTTGCCTGAGTAATGCCAGTTGGAATATAAAGATAGGATTCTTTCCAGCCCTGACCAGTTCAGTTTGTGTGGTAGAGCCATTGTATCAGTTGATACAGCCACTCTGTGGAATTGTTTTTTTCCAACCCATACAATCAATGACCGTCACATTGTTTGCCTGTCTGTCTGTTTTTATTTAAGAGGTGCTTAAGTTTCTCCTATTGGCGAGTTTGTGAGAAAGTTCTAATTTTCAGAACTGGAACTCATGTTAAGTAACGTGGCAAGTAGGAGGGACTGTGCAGATGAGCTCTTTATTAAACATGCTAAGACTTCACTGTTAGCAGTCTCTTCATGGTTTGCATTCTTGGACCCCTCGTATAGCACAAGGTTATGTCCCTCCTGACACCTGACTCACTTTCTTAGGTTAGGCTTCTGTGCCAGATATGGATTGGCTACAGAGCTTCCATCGTGGTGAGAGATACAAAAGATGTGCTCGCTGAGATACTTGCATGCACTGCCAGGTATGGTTGTTACCAGCTCCAGTAAGGTATGTTATATGTGGCTATACCTAGTGACTGAACATTAGAATACAATACTAGCATTCTATTATAGATTCCACTCATCACTGTGGGAACCTGCCCTCATAAATAATATGTAAGCGCAGCCCTGGAGACTACAGATTGGGGTATTGTATACTGGGATCTGCAGTCTTGGCAGGTTGCACCATCATATTAAAGGGGGAACACTTTTGGCCTTATTTGGGTCTACAGTTTTAGAAAATTGCACACATGGCTGGACTTCTGACTTGCGTAAGTACTTCCTGCACCTCTGTGGCATGTGCAACAAAATGCGTGTGCAAATGACCAGTTAAAATATGTACCTTCCCTCTCTAATCTACTCTATGAAGCATGGAGTGGGAGAGGACAATTTTGTGCTAATGCTTTGGTTAAGATAACCCACAGAAGTTAAAATGAAACTAAATGACATTTTCATTCTGTTTACCTGATCATCTATAGTTCAAGCATGATTCGAACACATGAAGTGTTTCCTGATTTTTGTTGCCTTATGTTATGAATTCAGCCAAGTTCATTGAAATAAAGTTTGCTGAGGTTCACAAACTTTTTGATTCAATCTGGGCAAGATTTTGAGTGGAACTGGAAGCTCTAATGCATGTCTTTACATCATAACAGTGTGAAATTGGCAGCTTCAAGTGGTTTGGATATGAAATCCGGTAAAACACTAGTTTGAAGTGAATCTTGCAGAGAGAGTGAGACTTGATACCCCTGAGTTTTTAGAAAGTAGATGGATCAATCCAGGGAAATGTTTTGCTCAAACCCTTGCAAAGAGAAACTGTCAAATCTTACCCCAACCCTCATTACTCAGTACATGAAGTAATACAGATATTGAGCAAAAGTAGATGTCATTTTTATAAATAAAAAGCATTTGTAAAAAATCTCCAAACACAGACCTTGCTGGCTCTGTGTATAATTGCTATTAGGGTGATTTATTGAACTGTCCCTGCAGCCAGCTACAGACAGTGCAGTATTGTTCAGCTAGAGATGTGAACTCATGCATAGCTGCCAGACCTTCCTTCCTAATCAACTGCATCCTTGAGTCCACTGGCTCAGTGAATCTTCCCAGATTTTTCAATATAATGCCTAGGATCTCTCCCTCTAGCAAGTCTTTTCTGTCCTGTTATTGGGGTGTGAGTAGTGTCCATTGAACCCTGCTTTCTGAAAGTCGAGAGACTCTTCTACAAGCTGTATTTGGCTGTTTCCTGCGCAAGAAGACATAAAACCCAGAAATGTTAATGACCTGTTGTGAATGGTTTAGTCCATTATACTGTGGAACTGTCTCAACGGGGCCTCAACCTCGTGGAGAATGGTAGTTTTTGGTTGGTGGTTTTAAACAATGGGCATCATCTATGGACAATGATCCAGATTGTTTTTGGTTACAGTGGTGCCTCCACTGACTCCGACTGGAAGTAACTCCAGTGTCTTCTGGACTTGCACAAGTGCACCTACAAGCAATTTTTTTGTCCAATGTCAATCGCTCCCTATGACCTTTTGCTCACTTTCTCTTCATACAGTCTCAACACCGCTGATTTGAGAACCTTCTCCTCTGCAGCCTCTGACATACGGATCCTGCTTCCTGTTTCTCAATCCCTTATCAGCTGCCCCTCTTTTCAAATCTCAGTTGAAAGATATCTTTTCCTCCCTTGGCTACCCCTCTTAATGTCTCTGCTGCTATTTATCATTTACCTCTTCAGTGTGCTTGGAGATACAGTTTGTATGAAGAAATATACAAACTGACATATACATTATATGACTACAGTGAGTGATTGTGTGTACTCATGCATTCATACACTGAGAAAGGTCTTCCTTTATCTGCCTTATCCAAATGGATAGTAATTTCTTCAGGGTAGGGATTGCCTCTTAATGTGTGTATGTGCGGTACTTAGCACAAAGGGGCCTTGATTTTGTTTGGGGACATGTAGGTGTTATGGTTGTAATATGATTATGATGGGAGAGCAAGTCTATGCAGGATGTTATATTGTACCATAGTATGTGGTTTTATCACCCTGGGTATGGCATGGATGTGTTATTTGTAGGAACTGGTACTGACCTCGCTTTCAATGCTATTTATACCACTGTAATTAACTTCCTGATTTATTCCAGATTACAATGGTATGAATGAAAATGCAACCAGGCCCGCTGATACTTATATTGAAAGTATAGATAGCAAAGTAAGCAGGTAACTGATTCTCCATGCTGATCCAGGACCTTTGGAAAAGCCTGCAATATATTGCTGAAATCTTTTGTGCCCTTTCTGTTTGATTATGGTGCTGAAAAATGGAAGATGGTCCTTTCTTTTGTGAATATACTTTGTTCCATTTTTTTTGTTCCTGCTGCTTCAGCATTTGTAGGCAATGCCCCTTTGCCCTCTGCAAAATGCTTTTGTTCTCAGGATTCAGTATTGGTTTGGAATCATTAAATAACAGCATGTGATTTAGAGTGCTGTGTGCATAGATGTGCCAGTAGAGCCTCAGACTCTGGGAATACATAGTGAGATGATAGTCTTCCCTCTCCCTTGCTCTCCCTTCCCTGTCTTCTTCCTTTACATCCCTCTCACCCACCCCCAGTCTCCTTTCTTCCCCTTTCTATATATAGTTTTATTTTGAAGATTATAAACATTATAAAAGGTGGAAAAGGCACAGCCTCATTGAGGCTGCCCTTAACAGAGTGGCTCTGGCATCATGGGATGGCTTGTGAGAATCTTTGTGGAACAAAAGATACCCAATTACTGTATGCTCCAAGCAGATTCCAGGACTTGGTAAAAAAACAAAGATACTCGAAGAAATATACACATTTTATAGATCTATTTTTTAAAAAGTACTGTTTGCATGACAAGTTACAAATTCCAGTGTGAGGAGGATGTTGAATGAGAAAGGACACTTCATAGATCACTATCCTGGCTCCCTGCCCTGCCTCTAATACCCAGGACCTACTCTGTATTAATATCTTACTGTCCCCGTCAGGTGAGGGGAGGGAATGTTACACAGGGGCTAGAACACTGTGTGGGTGGATGGGTGGGGCGGGGGTGTTGGATTCAATAGTCTAAGGTTCTATTCCCATTTCTGGCACACTTCAGGGTTCAATTTCCATGACCAATTCATTGGTCAAACTGAGTATGCCATGTCAGGGCTCTGTGCCTCAGTTTCCCCATCTTCAAACTGGGCAGAATACTTGTTTCTTCACAGTGGAGTCGTGAAGCTTACTTAACCTTTCAAAAATAGTTGGAGCCCTTTGGAATAATCCATTATCTGTCACCGTTCCCCATTACTGCCTCATCTTACTTCCACCTCTCCCAGTAACTGGTGTGCAGTGCCATTCACTTCCATCTCTAAAGCTTTCAAATTCCAGTTTTCTCTTCATTCCCTCCACTCTTTTTCTGTACATCACTTTCTTCTACCCATTTATCTGCCTGAGTTTTTTCTATTGCAACATGTGTCAATGGACTTTTGGGCAGGCTGATCTCTGTAGATCTCTGTCTTTCTGTTCTTCATCTCTGCATATAGGGCCTGGTTCTCATTTACACTAGGATGTCCGTCTCCACTCTGATTGTGTAAGGGGGCTTTAATATGGGAGCAAATAGAATTCCACAATGTGACAAAAATAAAACGCATGTAAGTTGACACAAACAGGATGCTAGCAGACCACATAATTAATGAACAAACTGTAAAGGCAGTATACGATTTTTTAATTTCTGCGATCATATATATCTTAGCTAGGAGGCTGTTCCAAAAAATTGGAAGGAGAATAGGGATGGCTTGTTGAATTATGCGCCTCCCTTATGTAAGCATGGGAAGAACATCTTGACATGTACAAAAATGAGATGAGTGAAAAGCCTATATTTTTCCATAGTGATTTATGGCTGTGAATTGTAAGAAGTAAATGCTGCTGACCAGAAGAAAATTTAAGGTTTTGAAATGTGGTGCTGGCAGAGAGACTCCCATATCTCCTGGATGGGAAAAAAAAGACACATGCCTAGATTAGAAATATGATTTCAGACATGATGGTCTGCTTCTTTGCAATAAACAGATACAAACTTATGTATTGGGGTCACGTTAGTCAGAGAGATGGAAATAACCATACGCCAGCCGTTATGGAAAAAATGGGGGAGGCTTATTGTAGCCGGAGAGGATGGATCGTGTGAGACAGATCACTAGAAGGTCAGCTGCTGAGTGGCTGAAAGTAAGTGATGGATTGTGAAGTCTTTCAAAAATTCTATCATAATGTCACTGATATTGAAACATGAAGAAATGGAGTTACTTAAATGTGATTGACACAGGATGAGATTTACAAGGACACAAATGACTGTTGGATCCCTAATTTCCATTGACTTTAGATGGAAATGGACTCTTAACAGCCATTTATGCCTTTGAACATCTCCCCTACAATCTTTAATCTGTAAAGTGGCTTTAAATATACTTTAAGAATCAGGCCTATACATAAATCTTCTTTACTGTGTATAAAAGAGGCTGTGCTCTGTGGGCTACAAGTAAATGGTCTGCTCTCATCTTGTTTTTGTTTTTAGAAAAGCACATTCAGAAGTCCTTATTCAATTGGGTCTGTGGACACTTACTAAGTCAAACTGAATAAGGATTTCCAGACATGGAGCAGCAAGTTTTTCAGATGTGTTAAGTTTTGAATCCCCCCTGTGTGTTCCTGGTTTATCTCATTTCACTTTGTGAACACATTGCATAATTCACTGTTGGGGGATGGAGCTAACAGTATTCATTTATAATTGTAGTTGGGTATCGAATCCATCAAATTCCCTCCTCTAATTAATGATTATGGAGGCACAAGAAACCGGTTTTCATACTGGGATGGGAGGGGGAACTTCCAAACACATCAGATTTCAAACTCCACCACCCTTTAAATTTCCCAAGCTGTTTTTTATCATTTATTTTTTCCCCTTCCCATCTTTCCAGTTACCAAACTTGCTTTGTGTTTTATCCTTCCTGCCTCCTCTGCTCCTCCCACTTGGTCTTGCAGCAGAGGCATGATGCTAGGTCTGGAGAGGAAGAAGACTTTGCTGTAGGATCAAGCAGTTGGTGAAGCTTGGGTGGGGTAGGGAATGAGATTCCATGCTCTTCTTTGAATCCAAATTGCTTCAGTGCTAGCAAAAGAAAAAAATACCAGCCATTCTCATATCTGGCTTTTAAATGAGCTTGCCCTTCCTGGTCCCTGAGTTTGTTCCAGTGTGAAAATTCTGCTGCTGTAAGGCTCACATTCAGCTCTCTTCTCTTCTCCTCCATGGTTTTAGAGGGGCCCCCAATGGTTCAGAGGGAAGAAAACAGGATACTGGAATTGGAGAAAAACCCCAAACTTCTGCTTCTCTCCCCCTCTAGGTGAGAGCACTAGCCCCCATTAACCTCCTGCAGCTTGCGTTAGAAGATTTCTTCTCCGTGCACCAGTGCTATTCCGCAGCACTCATCCAAGTTATTCAGACCAGACACTGGGGGCTGAGTGGGGATAAATTTTGGCTTGAAAGCACCATACAAATGCTTCTGCTGTGTAAATACAGCATCACAATCTCAGCATGCTCAGACTTAGTGTGTATGGAAGGGATGCTCTTTTGTCTGGCATGTGAGGAAGTGAGCTCTAGGTATAAAAACATGAGCTGCTACAGCTTTAGCTCAACAGCCATGATTTGCTAACTAGTGGATCAGGCAGAGTGGGATTTGTAATATGTACTCACCAATGGGTTACACAAGCACAATAAAACCAGAAACTCCACCAGAGGGTCTCCTCACTCAATAGGGTTTACCCAAGCATTAGCAAATACTTTTTTAAAATGGTATATTAGTTATTTACCACTTTGCACTTCTGAAGCATTTCAACCTCTTCATAATAACCACAACACCATTAAACCACCCAAGTTAAAATATAATGAAAAGGGATACTAAAGCTCCCTTTACAACACTCTGGTAGCATAAAGGGGGCCTTAAAGTGAACGTAATTATTTGTATTGCCAGTTTAAGGCCCCCTCACACTGTCAGAGCGGCATAAAGGGGCACTAGTGGAAACTGGAATCGAGGCTTATTAGTCAATGGGCATGATTCACATTTACACTGAGACCACTTCACACCATTTTGGTAGTATAAAGAGGCCTTAGAGTGAGTGTGAATTATAGTTGCCGTCATTTTAAAGGCGCCGTATGTAACAAGAATAGAATAAAGTATTACAGGAACTGGCACATGAAATTGCAAGCCCAGTAGCAAGGATTTTTAAGTAATCTATTAACTCAGAGGTTAACCCTATGGCTGGAGAATTGCTAATATAGCACCTATTTTTAAGAAAGGGGGGGAAATAGGTGATCCAGGAAACTACAGATCTGTTAATTTGACCTCAGTTGCATGAAAAGTCTTGGAACAAATTTTGAAAGAGAAAGTACTTAAGGATATGGAAGTAAACGGTACCTGGGGTAAAATACAACTTGGTTTTACAGCCAGACCAACCTGATCTCTTTCTTTGAGATAACTGCTTTTTTTTTTTAATTTAAATTTTTATTTTTAGACAAAGGAAGTACATTAGAGCTAATCTACCTGGATTTCAGTAAGGCATTTGATACAGTATTATGTGGGAAATGTATTAGTTAAATTGGAGAAGATGTGGATTAAGATGAGAATTGAAAGGTGGATAAGGAACTGATTAAAGGGGAGACTACAGTGGGTCGTAATGAAAGGTGAACTGTCAGGCTAGAGGGAGGTTACTAGTGGAATTCCTCAGGATCCATCTTAGGACTAGTCTTATTTAACATTTTCATTAATGACTGTGGCACAAAAAGTGAGTGTTTTAATAACATATGGATGACACAAACTTACGAGGTGTTGAAAACTGAGTAATAGAAATTGGTTGAAAATTAATCATTCAAGGTCATGCACATAGGGACTATCAACAAGAATTTTTGCCATAAGTTGGGGACTTACCATTTGGACTTGACAGAGCTAGGTGCACTGGTTGATCGTAAAATGACCATGAGCTGCCAATCTGATGTGGCCTAGGATGCATCAGGTAAGATATTTCCAGTAGAGATAAGGAAGAGTTAGTACCATTATACAAGCCACTGGTGAGACCTCATCTGGAATATTGTGTGCACTTCTGGTCTCTCAAGTTTAAGAAAGATGAATTCAAACTGGAACAGGTGCAGAGAAGGGCTACTAGGATGATAAGAGGAATGGAAAACCTATGTTACAAGAGGAGACTCAAGGAACTTGGCTTGTTTAGCCTAACCAAATGAAGACTGAAGGGAGATATAATTGCTCTCTATAAATATATTAGAGGGTTAAACACAGGGAGAGAGAGAGAAGTTATTTAAGTTAAGCACCAGTTTAGACACAGGAACTAATGGATATAAACTAGTTATCAACAAATTTAGGCTTGAAATTAGACAAATGTTTCTTGCTATCAGAGGAGTGAAGTTCTGGAACCACCTTCCAAGGAGAGCAGTGGGGCAAAAAATCTAACTCGCTTCAAGACTGAGCTTGATAAGCTTATGGTATGATGAGACTGTCTACAGTGGCATGTGGCCCATCTGTGACTGCTAATAGGAAATACCCCCAGCTGCTGGAGATGGGGCACTAGATGAGCAGGGCTCTGAGTTACTACAGATAATTCTTTTCCAGGTGTCTGGCTGATGGGTCTTCTCCACATTTTCAGCATCCAATTGATCCTCATATTTGGTGTTGGGAAGAAATTTCCCCCCAGATCAGCAGAGACCCTGGTTTTTGCCTTCTTCTGCAGCAGGGTCATGGGCAGGTTTAAATTATGGTGGTTAAAAAATGGTGGATTCTCTGTAACTTGAAGTCTATAAATCATGATTTGAGGACTCGGTGGGTGAGGTTCTGTGGCCTGCAACATGCAGGAGGTCATACTAGAGGATCACGATGGTCCCTTCTGGCCTTAAAGTCTGAGTTTAAAATAGTCTTTGTGTAAATGAGAAACAGGCCTATTGTCTGGCTGTTCAAGGGTTCAGATTTCTGAATTAATCATGGGTGAAATTCAACAAAGTCCCTTTTCAGGTAAATCCATTACAATGAACTGAATCTGTGTGTAAAAGAGAGGTTCTGAGACCTCAGCGTCTCTGAGCTCACAATTACACAGCTAAGGGAGGACAGAGAGAGAGTAGTAGTTATTAAAAGGACTGATTGAAAAAATAAATCTGTCAAACCCCCCGCCTCCCTTTTTTTTTTTTGCTTGTCTAAACCTTTTGTATTGACACTTTCAATCAAATTGCAATGTTTTGGCATTCCCAGCTGGAAATGTTACATTTCAACATTAAACTGAATCGTGTTTAGCCATTGTGGTGCTTCCTGGGCGTTGTAATTCAGGGTATAGCTATACAGCAAAGAAAAACCTGTAGGGTGGGAGGTTTCAAGAGCTCAGGCCCTAGCACTGTGAACCCAAGTTGGCTGGCACGGGCCAGCCATGGGTTTTTCTTTGTTATGTAGACAAACCCTCAGGGGTGTCATTCCTGAATCCTTTTATATGGTCTGGATCCATCTGTAGACTGCATCCAGAGCTGGCTTCAGGCACCAGCAAAGGAAGCCGGTGCTTGGGGTGACCAATACAAAGGGGCTGCACTCCATCCGCTATTGGGGCGGCACCTCTTGGTCTTCAGCGGGAATTCAGCAGTGGGTTCCTTGGTCCCTCTCTTCCTCTTTGAGCTGCCGCTGAAGCGCCGTCAATCTTTTTCTTTTTCCCTGCCACTTGGAGCGGCAGAAAACCTGGAGCCGGCCCTGACTGTATGTCCCACACGTACCCAGTCCATGTGATTCCAATGATGCATCACAGCAGGTCAACATGAGATGATACTGTGGGAGATATAGTTAATCCAGTGAACCCAGTTCATAGTGGAGAATGGGGGCATAGGACACTGAACAACAACTCGTATGAGGCATTGCCACAACTCAAATGGTCACAGTTTAATGTCAGACAGAGATATTTTGACTTCAGATCAGCCTGACCCAAAAAACAAATATTTATTTTTAGCTTTCCTGAGAGAAACTTTCATATTTTTGGCTGAGATTTTTGTTCTCAAGCTTTTTTGATGAGAAGATTAAACTTTCCGTGGAGAATTCTTGATAAAACCTGCTTTTCAATCTACATTTCTAGTGGATTTTTTTCCCCTCCAGACGGCTCTAAAGCACCTTCGCGCTCTCTTCTGGGGTTGGTCAGAGGCTTTAGGCCACTATAATTTATGCCCCAACAAAGGGGCTTGTAAATATTGCTTCTGGCTGCTTTGTGCTGGATCAATTCCTTGTTAAGTAATCAAACCCTATGAACTCAATCCTCTGATCGTCAGTTAGTTAGTTAGTTAGTTAACAAATGTAATCATATCACATTAATATTTGAAATGCTAACTATAAAGACCATGGTGCCCACTGGACCAGAAGCACTAATACTTTGGGACTCTGAATTATGTTGGTCATATTTTAGGAGACCAAGGGGCCACATCTGATGCACACACTCATTTACATGTACCTCTGCTTCTTCCAGCTGCCTCAATATTGAACCCATGCCCTTGATACATTGTTAAGAACACCAGAGGTTGCGTATATCAAATGAGTTAAACAGAACTCCCAACCACTCTTCATAAGACTTGACAAGTGAATCCCAGTCTCCTGGAAAATTAAAATTCAGGGAATTACGTTCTGTCTACTTCAATATTCATTTATTCTAGAGATGGTATTAACTTGTTTCTCCTAACTATATTGAAGAGTAGCTTTGGGTTGCAAGACAGCTGCCATGTTCTACTCTAGAGGTGGCAGCATTGCATTGGTGGGTGAAGTTATCCCTGTGCATCTCTTATGTGCCTCATCAAAATAGCATTATGAGGTGTTGCTGGCCAGAAAACAAGAATTCTGTTTCATGAAAAAAAAATGAGGTTTTGGTAAGTTTTTTCTTTCCCCCCCAGACCAAAACTAGGCCTCTTGAAAATTTTTGTGAAAAAACATGAGACACCTGCGCCACAATAGTCAGTAGGCCTGTGGTTAGGGCATTCACCTGGGAGGTAGGAGATCTCAGTTCAAGTACCTACTCTGTGTGATTTGGAGCAGGGACATTAACCTGGGTCTCCTATGTCCTTTGTGAATGCTCTTGTAATAATTATGATGGAATAAATAGAGCCCAAAGAGTTGAAGGTGTCAACGTGACCCTATCATTAAACAATTTTTCTTTAAGCTTTTATTAAAGACACAGAAAAGAAGGAAAAAAACAGTTAGTTTGAAATGCAAAGTATTAAATAAGACTTTTATTTTATTCCTGAGGGCATTTTGCATCAAAAATTTAAAAATTCTGTGCAGAATATTCTAAAATTCTGCAAAATTCTGCAAATTTTATTTGTCAAATACATGTGGAGGCTCTAGCAGGACACTGGGGAGCACAGGCCACTGGCTGCCCAGAGGTGGGAAATCACGTGCAGCTCCCCCACTCCACAGGACACAGACTCAGTGGTCAGGCTGCACCCAACCCTGACTCAGTGCAAGGACCGGGCCTGCCCCAGAAAAAACCCAGGGCCCTGCCCCTCCATGCCAGGTGTACCAGGCATGGGCAGGCAGGCTCAGCATGGCAGGATCAAAGTGTGGAGGGGCTCAATGTGGTGGGATCCACATGTGGGTTAAGAGGGTTCAGTGTGGGGCAATCTGGCTGCAGGTGGCTCAGTGGGGGATCCAGGTGCAGGAGAGGGGGAATCTGGATGCACAGGAGCTTGTTGGAAGGTTCTGGATTCAATGGTAATTGGATTTGGGGGGGGGGTCCATGTGAAGATGGTTGGGACTAAGTAGGAGGGCTCTGAGTGAGGCAGCTTGAGCTCATAGAGAGGTCTGTGTGTAGGGGGCTCAGTGGAGGATCCAGTTGCTGGGGGAGTGGAGCTTATTGGCGTGGGGATCCAGGTGTAGCTGATTGGGGCTTGGTGGGGTAGGGATCAGTGTGTGGGTGGCTCATCTGGGTGGTCCAGGTGCAAGGGGAGTGGGGCTCCTCAGGGTGGGAGGTTTCATGAATATGGAGGACATTTATAAAATAGAGTGGACTGACTCTATAGCCAAATGAGGCACTTGAAGTAGGGCCTTTCACCTCTCAGGCAAGTGCCCTGACCACTAGGCTATTGGGCATGGGGTCTCACTCTCCTTTTGGCCAGAAATTCATAAACCTTTTCGATGAACATTTTGCCAAAATGGATAGATTTCTGCAAAAAGCGTTCTTTTAACAAATTGGTGTTTTCCAATGGAAAAACAAAACAAAACTTTTTGGTGAAAAATTCCTAACAGCTCTATTATGAAGTTTAATTTAACCAATATTTGTACAGTGTTTTTTATAGCGTCCTCTACAGAAAGGTACTATAAAACTGCATATTTATATTATAATCTATCTTGGTTTCTTTATCTGTTTAATTGTTACTTCTAATTCCCTCCCTTTCTGAGAGACTATGGGACATGAGCAGCGAGCTCCTGTATGAGTGCTGCTTACCAAAGTCTGCTACTGTGAGCAGTTTAAGTGGTGCTCAGTGATTTATTCCACCTATTATCCTCTCCTGGGGACACCTGTCCTTCACACAATCTCTTGCACTGAACCTGACATTCTGTGTGATAGCTGACAACCTGAAAAAGGGAGCTTGAATGACTCTGTGCAAAGCACACTGTTACCTTAGTTTTGTTTTAGACCTAGAGGAATTCAGGGCAAGCTGATTCTATGGAAAGTGAAGAGAAGTCTGCATATAGACTAAACTTTGAAGTCACTTTCTAGTGGAGAAGAGTTAGACTGTACCAGGACAGCACAAAGGCCTATCATATCATGTATTCTGCATCTGACATTGGCTAATAAAATGCTTTAGAAGATGGTTTGAACCCCCAATCAACATATTTATTTTACTATGAGGAGATTTCTTCCTGATCACAGATGGTGATTGACTTATGCTCAGAAGCATGAGGATTAAAAGCCCTTGTGATTTTGTCCCAGCCAGTAATACTCCAGATATTTGTAAATGTCTGATTCTATTTTGAAACTAATTAACCTATTTAATTCACATATACATATTTTAAAATTAAAAAATAATCATAAATGCACAAAATCACATTTGCTTGTACATAAATTATCTTGCTGAATTGCTTGCTATCTGAGGACATAACTCATATAATTAGAATGACAACAGGCCATCTCTTAGGAGTCAGTAGACCAAAGTTTCAGTGCACCCTGAACCAAGGACCAGTTGTGCCCATATCTCACCAACCTATGTAACAAAGAACTCAAGCAAGGCAGAAACTGAATGGTCTGTGACCAGTTTACTAGGGTTTATTTGCAAGGAGGAGCCCTTTGTGCTGGAAAATACGCAACATCAAGCTCTATGGTACACAGAGACCTAAGAGCAACAAAGAATCAGGTACATTTATCTCCACCTGTGATGATCACAGAACGTGGAGCACTTACTACCAGCCTTCCACTGGAAAAAGATAGAATTATTAGGGCTGGTTGTGAACCTCTGCCTTGCCTTGTAATTTCCCTCCATGATGGCCAATAGCTTTCCTAAAGGACCTGACCTATTGAGATTACAGGGTAGCTATTTCTTACTGCCTTTGCCTAGATCAGGCCTTCTGATAGAAATCTTATCAGGAGAGCAAAAGGAAATCAAAGTGAGTGAGAGAGAAAGCTGGGTGTCTACAAAGCTCTGGTGTCTCATGCTGCCAACCCCTTTAACCTTCAGAAGCCAGAATTATTTAAAAGATTAAAAACAGGCTAGAGAGTGCCCTTCTGTTCCTCTGTATACTAATCATTTTATTGCCCTGACATCTATGTTTCCCATAGGCTTTGTGATTGAGACTGCTGCTCCTCACAAAATATGCCACTTTGCTGTCCTGCCAGGCTCTCCAACTACCACAGAGGTTCTAAATGTAAATCAGTGTGAACATCTGAAGTAGCAAATTCATTGGGTTTATGGACATCATTTATTATAAATTACATTACTGCCCGAAATGGCCTGATCGTGGAAGCCCTGTAGGGTTATTAAAGTAGCTATTCTTGTGAGAAAACTCTACATTGTCCTCTATGCTCACGCTCTCTCTCTCTCATTAATGTCACCACAAAGCTTGCTGGGAAATATGTGCCTCTGCTAGGGTTTGGGGCGCTTGAGATCTGCAAATCACACCCTATGCTCTCTTCTTTTGTTTTCCACTAAGACAAACGGGCACCACTTTACTGTGCTACATTTTATTGCTGTTATTTATTACCTGTAATGCATAAGGGTTCCAAAGAGTTTCTAAGCGAAGAAAGGACCATTGCAATCATCTAGTCTGACCTCCTGTATAACACAGGCCAGAGAACTTCCCCAGAATAATTCCTAGAGCAGAGCTGTGAGAAAACCATCCTGTTTATGCTTCATTTCCAGTCTGAATTTGTCTAGCTTCAACTTCCAGCCCTTGGATCATGTTATACCTTTCTCTGCTAGACTGAAGTGCATATTATTAAATATTTGTTCCCTAGATAGATATTCTTAGACTGTAATCAAATCACCACTTAATCTCCTCTTTGTTAAGCTAAATAGATAGACTCAAAGACCTCAATCACTGTAAGGCAGGTTTTGTAATCCATTAATTGTTCTTGCAGCTCTTCTCCATGCCCTCTCCAATTTATTAACATCCTTCTTGAATTGTGAGCATCAGAACTGGACACAGCGTTCCAGCAGCAGCTGCACCAGTGCTAAATATACAATACAGTGCGTAGGCACGGTACAGAGAAACAGTAAGGCATTTCCATGACCCAAAGAGCTCACAATATAAGTTTCAAAAAGACACAGCAGGTGGAGAAGGAGAAGAGGAGTGGGAGGATGAGGTCAGAACAAAAAAATAATTTTATGAGGTTTGTTATTATTTTGATTATTTATATTACAGCTGTGACTAGAGACCGCCAACAGAAGGGTCCTAGATGCTGTAAATCCACATAACGAGAGACAATCCATGCCTCAAAGAGTTTACCATCTAAATAGACAAGACAGACAAAGGGAGGAGAAGGAATCAGAGGTGAAGCAACTTGCCCAAGGTCCAACATTGTTAAACAGAATTTTACTAATAGGGTGGTGGCCACTTCTGGTCAAGTACAGCCAGCCCCACTTCAAAGAACTAAATAGGCCTTCCATTTGAAGAGTCTTGGTAGGACAGTCACGGGACTTATTCAAGTATAACAGTAGCTTCTAGAATCTGTCCTCTCTTATGGTTCATGTGTCATAATCCTACCAATATATGATTCCACTCTTTGTTCTGTCCTGACTTATCTTTTTATGCTTGAATTGGGAGAAGTTTAATTTTGTTTTCATCCCCCAAGTGCCTGGTATTCTGGAGACAATTCACACTCCACCAGTAATTAGATTATTATTATTAAAAAAAGTAGTGAGCAGCTAGTGAGGCAATTGATATATGTCACATTAACAGCTCAGCTCTAGGGATCAGAGACAGGCAAAAAGTGAATAAAGGATTATGGAAAATTTGTCTATCCTTCAATCCATCCTTTCCTCCCTCCCTCTCTGTATCTTCATTTCCTTTCTAACTTTGTAAGGATCGACTATATTTTGCCATTACAGATGCTGATGTATTTCCTTGGCAAAGAAATCTAGAGACCTCAGCACAAACCATACTAGCATAAACTGAGAAAAGATTTAATGAAAGATTAGCTAGAGCAGTGGTTCTTAACCAGAGGTCCTAGGCCAGCATTAGACTCACTGAAGCCCGGGGCAGAAAGTCAAAGCCCTGCCATATAGGTCTGAAGCATTGGGCCCTGAACACTGCCACCGAGGCACTGAAGCCAAAGCCTAAGCAATGTAGCTTCATGGGGGCCCCTGTGGCATGGGGCCCCAGGCAGTTGCCCTGCTTGCTACCCCTAATACTGGCCCTGACTTTTATATGCAGAAAACCAGTTATTATGGCACAGGTGAGCCATGGAGGTTTTAAAGCATGTTGGAGGGGGCAAACTCAGAAAGAAAAAAGGTTGAGAATCTCTGAGGTAGAGGTTTGTGTCTTTCTCTTTATATTTAGTAAATATTTAATATCTACCCTTTAATGCACTGTCACAGTGGCACATTGGTCTCAGCAGATGTTTCTTTTAACATCTATGAAGTGAGTGAGAAAGAAGCCCGTAGCTTAGAGCACCTGTAGATATGGGAGAGAGCAACATTTATTGGTTAAAGGTGAGAGCAGAACAGAACTGCAATGTCTGATGGTGTCTGAGAACTACCAAGCCCTCAACACTGTTCTGTCTTCTGCTGGGGCATGGGGCCACCAAAGCTTTCCTGGAAGAGGTATGCAGAACACTAGTCCCTACAACTCTCAGAAGATATTCTAGAGGCCAACATCAAAAGGCCTGTGGGAAGACTGGATTGCATCCATCATATTCCTAGACCCAGGCTCCTAGAAGAGAGGATGGGCGAGTAACAGTGATACTCTGTGTTGCCCTGATTCTTCATTCATGTACCCCAACATAAATTAGAAGTAAGTCCAAGTGGGGTGACAGCCCGTTGCAGAAGACCTGTTTTGGAAGTCTTTGTAATCAATGGTCATGCAGGGTAACATTTGAAAAACACAAGTGAATTAAGATCTTAAGACTAGAACTGGCTGGGAACTTTTGGACAACAATTTTTTTTTTTTTTTTGCCACAAAGTACCAATTCATTGAAACTGCAGCTGTTCATGAAACAGGATCAGTTTCAACAAATAGTCTGACTTAAAAATAAATTTGGAAATAAACATTGTGAAATTGTTGAAATAGCCTGTTTTGACATTTTCTAGATGAAAAGTTTCTGAGCAACTTTTCATTTCAACGGGTTAATAAATTTAGACCTAAACAAAGGGGAAAAGGTCATAATTGAAATGAAACGTTTGAAATTATCGAAATAAAACCTTTTTATAGACCAGAACTCAAAAAAGTTCAGTTTACTGTTTCTCAAAAACTTTTGAGATTTTGATGTTGTGCTGCCAACCTTTAAAACATGGGTCTGCAGCAAAACTCCACTCTTACCCAATGCTGCTCCCTGCCTGCCAAGAGGACCTGGATAGAAGAGGAAAGAAGCATAGGGGAGCTCTTAATTTGTTCTCCCATTTAAATAAGAATATTTCCCCACCACAGCCAACAGGAGAAGTATTGCCACTTGGAAAAGGCACTCTGTTAAGTACACTCTATGGAAATGTTTACTGTTTGAGCCCAAAAAATACATGGTGTATTGACAGTATATAGGAGAGTGTTTAACTTGTGTGATTTGAAGGTCAGACTAACCGAGGGTTCTCATCCTCTGGAAAAGGTTTCTGAAACACTCTGACAGTTAGTGAAATGTGGTGAGTTCCAAAGACAAAACAAATATGCTTCTAATGTATTTTAAGAGTTTCAAGAATAAAATCCCCCAGGAAGGAGGTCTAGAGTAGTACAATAAACAGTATCTGGAGCAAGAGTGAAATCCAGCAGAAGCAGAGAAATCCATTTTACTTTCCTTTCAAACTGAACATTGGTACTAGATAGCATTCCTTTAAGCAAGGAGTTGCTGTCCTTCACCTTCCCAAAAAGGGGTGAGTGAGATCCACATCAAAAGGCAAGGCTTCAGTAAGTGTGCAGAGCCACAGGAACTTACTAGTCAGAGCTTTATTTAATTCTTTTTGCTAAGAGAGTGCCAACATGGTTTTGCTAATCAGGGATGTCTGTTTTATAAACCAGTCTGTGCAGAGTGATGGCATATACTAGGTTCAACCTATATGATGGCATAGATTAGACAGTGGGAATGTAGATTTCCAGCAGAAGTTTAAAAGGGTGGTCCTAGCCTAAGTTGGTTTCTCTCTTTAAGACATCTATAGTTAAGGAAAAAAAACACTCACGAGAGAGACAGCAGAGAACCTCACTGTGCCCTGACGAGTTATAATAAAACTTATGTCACCAGGCCTCCTAGATAGCTCAGCTTGCTCCAGAAATGTCCTGTGCTTGCCAAAAACATCATAACAGCTGGAAAAAATGAGGGAGGGAAATGGTAGTCCTGAGAACATGCCAAATCCAAGATACTGATGTAAAGGATGTAAAGGATAGTGTTCCCTCTTGTTAAACCTGCTCAATCCTGCAGTGTTGCTAATGCTGGCAGTTTTATCATGAGTCACATATTTATACTTTTTCTTAAAAGTCCTGGAGTCATGAAAATCTCAGCTTTCATTTTGTTAAAAAAGAGTACACCTCTAGCCTCCTGTGGCTGCAGGCAAAGTTTGAACACATGGCTCCAAAAGGCTCAAATAACCAGAAGGCAAAGAAAAAGAACCAACCATTTATTATTTTAATATCTCATGGGGTTTTTTTAATGCTTTGGGTTGGCAGTACTGACCCAGGGTTCAGCTGATCTTACTGAACATGAAATAATGCCTGGGCTTTGATAGAGGTGCTTTAAACATGGATGGCCAGCCTGTTGCATAATATCCTGGTTATGTGGCACTCTACGCCTTATTCATATATTAGTATGAAGCAGAGGATTCAGTTGAGTAGTATTCCTGTGCTTCAAGGGAAACACCACATTGATACTCAAGCCATTGTGCCTTCAGATATGCATGCATCATTTTCTTTGACTTGCAGGTGTGTGTGAGACCCTATGAGCCTGGAAATCTTAGAGTAAAATTTTCATAAATATTTGTAGCTAAAAGTAATAAAGGTGGCCTTTCAAATCTTAAATTGCATTCAGCTGGCCATCCCAAGGGGATATTGCATTTGAAAGCTTGAACTGGAAAATACTGTAGTTTGTTCCATCATATATTAATCTTGTCTATTTAGAGTGTACACTGTTTGTGTATGTATTCCTAAATGTATGTACAGTGCCTAGTACAATGGGGGCCTGGTCTGGGATGGAGCCTCTAGTTGCTATGCCACATAAATAATAATAATTAAATACCTGGGCTCAATAGAGTTCACTTTTATAGTAGGGATGAATAATTCCCTCCATTGCAAGAATTGCTGGGTGAATTTCTGTGGCCTGTGTTACCAGATGATCACACTGGTTCCTTGTGGGCTCAAAATTATGAAGTATATGGCCCAGGGGATCAGATGGGAAGATATACATTCCATGCTCGGGTGCTGACACGGGGGAAAAGCAGCAGGCTTGGAGGGTGTAATAAACATATCCAGAGTAGAGTGAATTGAAGGTATTTGGGTCATGAAGGGATTTGACTTCAACCTGTGACTAAACTCGCACTGCATGCTTGAAAACAATGGTGTCTGGAACCTAAAACTATTACATTCTCCATAGAAATGGGCCAGACTGAAACTTCAGTTTCACAAGATAAAATGAAGGATGTTCTTTCTTACTGGGAGCCTGGAACTTTGTCAGCAGCATGCACTATTTGTAGCAGATTACAGGGTACTAACATCAGCACTGCCTCGGACTGATTTATAAAGCGTGCCCTCCCTTATGATCTGTGGACCATTGTTGAGAGGATCCAGGTCAATGGCTAGAGGGAAGGAGCAAAATTTACATTCTAGTCCCCAAAACACACTGCCTCTCCTTGCGATTACCTGCGTCTCCTCTTCTATTCAACAGGCTAAATGCAGCCTTACTGAGAAATAGGTGATACATTTTATACATACGATTGGTCAGCAGCACTCTCTCTGTGTTGGGACTAATTTGCTAGTGCATTCATGTAACGGTTTTTTTGTTTTTTTAATGGAGTATTGAGTTAATAGTGTGATTTGATGGGGGAAAAAAATCCCAGTGCATTGCTTAAGGGAGTGGTAATGGAGTCTGATAAGTAAGAATAAGGAGTGACATCTTTTTGTGCTGATACATGACTGCTTATCTGTAATGCTGCCTTTTTCTTAGACTGCCAGCAGCAATTGAGAAATCTACCAACAACATGTTTATTGAGAGTTGTGGACTAGAGGGAGGTGATTTAAAGTGCATGTATGAATCCAGGTATTTTTATTTTGGAGTTCTTACAAAAGATTTAGTTTGTTTGAACAATTTCCTGCCATCTAAATTAAACAGTTCTTCTAATCCCAGATATTGCAGGAAACACAGTGGGAGTTTGTTTCAAATTACCTAGTGATGCAGAGGTAGTGTGATTTACCAGTTAGAGCACAGGAGTCAGAAGATCTGGGTTTTACTCTCGGCTCTGACACTAATTTACAGTATGATTCAGGGCAAGTCACTTAACCTTTCTGTGCCTTGATTTTCCCATCTTTAAAATGGAGACAATACCCTACCTCACAGAGGCATTGTCTAATTCATCAATCAATGTTTGTAAAGCACGTTAAGATCTTTAGATGAAATATGCTATGCAAGTGCTGACTGTAAAGGATACCATGTTATGCTACAAGGGAATTGTGATGGGGTGTCTACCCCACACAAGTGAACAAAGGGTTAACAGGAGCCTGAAAGCTCAGTTAGGTCAGCTTGCTGCTCTGGGACGGTGTGTCAGGATTGACTTGTTTTACCCAGCTGGGGAGGAGCTGGGTCTTCATGGAAGAAAGAAGTGAAAGCTGTAGGATAAGCCCAGCAGAGACACCTGGAAAAGAGCAGGTAGGGAGTTGGGGAAGGCAAACTGAAGGGGGCCACTGGGGGGGAATTAATCCCTGTGGTGGGCCTTGGAAAGAGGGGAAGGCACAGAGAGGCAGTCCTGAGGGGTCAGTATTCTAGCAGAGAAAGGAGGAACTGGGAAGACCTCGAGAGAAAACCGGCCTGGGAACCAGAGGAGAGGCTGTTAAGCACAGGCTTCAGGGAAACAATAGAAGGGGCTTGGACGTAGGAAGTGACTCTGGAAAACACCAGTGTGTCTGAATGAATAGACCTAGCTGCTTAATATAAGGTCCCTGGGCCGGAACCCTGAGGAGAAGTTGAGTCTGGGTTCTCTCACCCTAACCCTGAGGAAGGGGTGTATGCAAGTGTGACATAAGCACTACTGAACCCAGGGTGGGGCTGAAGACAGAGTCTCAAGGATGGGCTGAGGAATAGCCCAAGAAGGAGCAGGAGGATCTTTTGTGTTGGAACGTTTATGGACTTGTAGTTGAACTTTCTGCTACTCTGGAAGGAATGGAAATACATGGTGACCTGCTGGGCGAGTCATGAGATGATGTAGACCACCACAATGTTGGAGCAACCATTGGCCCGGGATGCACACCAGCAGTGAGTCGGAGTAATCCACTTTCTCAGCAAGCATCCTACATGTGTGATATCTTTATTGGGAGTAATAGCTGATGTGTGTTCTTCCATCTGTCTTTTTAATAGGTTTCTTTGTCCTTCCCTCTCCTCATAGTGAAAGACAGGTCTTCCATGACTACAGAATGCTAGATTCTACCCACCCTTACACTGAGAAGCACCATGTGCAGCCATTAATTCCACTGAAATCAATAGGCTTATTCAGGAAGTTAAGTGTGAATAGGGGTGTCACAGTCTAGCCAAGTGTGAATGCTGTGGGCCTGATTCTCCCTTTGAGTCTTTGGGTTCTGATTTTCCTGACACATCATTTTTACACCGGTGTAACTCAATGGATTTACTCCAGATTTACACTGATATAAGATGAGAAGCAGGGACCAGCCTGTAACTTTCCTGCTAGTCTCTGTCCTTGATACATCCGGATGATTGGTGCACTGTAGAAGAAATGCCTGAGAATATAGACTCAAAGACTCTAGGACTGGAAGGGACCTCGAGAGGTCATCGAGTCCAGTCCCCTGCCCTCATGGCAGGACCAAATACTGTCTAGACCATCCCCAATAGACATTTATCTAATCTACTCTTAAATATCTCCAGCGATGGAGATTCCACAACTTCCCTAGGCAATCTATTCCAGTGTTTGACTACCCTGACAGTTAGGAACTTTTTCCTAATGTCCAGCCTAAATCTCCCTTGCTGCAGTTTAAGCCCATTGCTTCTTGTTCTATCATTGGAGGCTAAGGTGAACAAGTTTTCTCCCTCCTCCTGATGACACCCTTTTAGATACCTGAAAACTGCTATCATGTCCCCTCTCAGTCTTCTCTTTTCCAAACTAAACAAACCCAATTCCTTCAGCCTTCCTTCATAGGTCATGTTCTCAAGACCTTTAATCATTCTTGTTGCTCTTCTCTCCAGTTTCTCCACATCTTTCTTGAAATGTGGTGCCCAGAACTGGACACAATACTCCAGTTGAGGCCTAACCAGCGCAGAGTAAAGCGGAAGAATGAATTCTCGTGTCTTGTTTACAACACACCTGTTAATGCATCCCAGAATCATGTTTGCTTTTTTTGCAACAGTATCACACTGTTCACTCATATTAAGCTTGTGGTCCACTATGACCCCTAGATCTCTTTCTGCCATACTCCTTCCTAGACAGTCTCTTCCCATTCTGTATGTGTGAAACTGATTGTTCCTTCTTAAGTGGAGCACTTTGCATTTATCTTTATTGAACTTCATCCTGTTTACCTCAGACCATTTCTCCAATTTGTCCAGATCGTTTTGAATTTTGACCCTGTCCTCCAGAGCAGTTGCAATCCCTCCCAGTTTGATATCGTCCGCAAACTTAATAAGCGTACTTTCTATGCCAACATCTAAATCGTTGATGAAGATATTGAACATATGAGTCAATGTTAGATCAACTTGTGTTCATTCCCTGGCCATATTGCATCAAAAGAGGTCATTCATCTGAGGCCAAGCAGCATTTCAGCACTCAGCCATTTGTAGCATGTGAGGACAGGAGCTGACTGACTTGTCTCCCCTCTCACAGCTGGAGCTGCACACTACAAAAGCAGGCCTGGAAAGGAACAAGAAAGAATCAGAAATATCAACAGATTCCACAGGATCAGTGTTCTGCATCATGGAGCTGAAAGACATGCAAAAGCTCCTTCAATCTGAGACTATCTCAGCACAGCTCCAATGGGCTCAGCCATAGCACTGTAACTTCCCTGGCTGAACTGTTGCCTACAGACTATGATATTGTGAATTCCGATCTGATTTGTGTTAGCATGCAGGAGGCATACATAGTGAGTCCACCCACTGGCCGGATAACTCAGATAAATAGCTAAATCCGCTATAGTGTGTGGACATTCTCCTCTATGCTGCACTTCACAGAGGAGAGATCTTTCCAGAATAGTCCCTTTTCTGTTAGGATAAATGACTGTTTCTTCCTCCTGCTCACTCACTAAACGTGATCCCATCTCAAAACCCCAGATCCAAACACTCCCTAATATTGAAGGTGGCTGTTGCAGTATCTGAACCCATTTCTGGACCCAAATTTTACAGTTGTTTTTTGTCTGCCGGAATCCAAGCAGAATTCTAGGATAGTATTAATTCACATTTGAATATTAATGTACCTCTAAATCATTCTCACAATCCTTTACACATATACGTACATACACACCGGCAGCAGCAGAATAAATTATCCACTTAAAGAAACCAAATGGAAAAGACAAGCCTGGACAAATCAAACATGGAAGAATAAATATTTCAATCAGATACATTGTCTTGTGTTTATTATTCCAGGGTAAGTGCCAGCTCTGGGCCTTTCCTGTAAAAAGTACACGCTTAACAGCTGTCTTGTGACACTGAGATGTTCCTTGATGATTCTAGTTGTGTTAAGAAAGGTCATTTTCAAAAAGGCTGATTGAATTTGCTGAGCCTGGAAAACAGCATTTATCACATTGAAGGGGCTACTTCCCTGATTGCAATTTACCTTTTGTTTCTGGGCTGGGCTCTGTGTTCTGAACCCTTGTAATGACCTGCCAGAAGGGAGGAAATGGTAACAAGTGAAGTATAGAGATTGTCATCTTGACAGTCAGTGGAGACAAGTTTATACAACCAAGAGGAAACAAAAAAGAAAAGAGGTGACAGATTCATAGGCTGGAGCTGTCAGTCTGGCACCTTTCCACTATGATCAAACTTACAGTCATGCTTAACCCTCTACAGTGGTACCTGGAAACTGAACCTGGCTTTGGTGAAAATCTACAGGACAATCTAGCAGAGCTCAGGAGGGTTTGAGCCAGCTGGGTGGGGTGGCAAAGTGGGAGATTTTCCTGACACAAGTTCTACTGCCAGCCTTCCCCACTGTTAGAAACCCTCCCCTGTCCTCAGCATGTGCTTTCCTTGCAACCTGCCTCTATGCTGAAGTTGTTGGGAGATGCAGAATCCATTCACAGGATTTGTCTTGTAGAAGTGCTGCTGCTGCCCCAGCATCCCAGAGACAATATTTCTGCTTATGCTCTGTCCAGATATGAGTCCAGCCACTACTCATTCCCTTGGACACCCCGCCTCCATGTACCTCTAACTGCAATAGTCATAATTTAACCCTTATTTTGCAACTACTAGGTCAGCATACTATTAGCAAAGCTTCAAATCAATTTCCAAAAAACAGATTCAGAAATAAACAGGAAGGAAGGATGGGCATGCAAACACCCAGGCTCAAGGGAATGGTCAGTGACTCTTTTCCAAGGTACTTAGAATGTAAGCACTATTGCAGCAGAAGTCATGCCTTCATATGTACCTGTAAAGCATATAGCTGACTGTGAACACTGTGCAAATGCTTCAGCAAAAGTTAACATGGGGTATTTTCCCTGATGTTATGCAGAGTAGTGACAGGAAGGATAACTTGAGTGGATATAATTACCATTGATGGTGCAGTAGCTATAGACTATTATTCAAGACATTCAAACCTTGGATGTGTCTCTGGGTTACATCTTCACTGAACATAGGTCCCCAGAAAGTCTTTGGGATCAAACTATACACATCTTCAGTGAGTGTCTTCACAGTGGTTTGGAATGGGGGAGAGAAAGCAACCAGAATGGTACACAAATTACATAGTCCGACTTGTCATAAGACAAAGAGCATCTTGTCGTGTAGCTGTATTGGGAAGATGGCAGAATCCCAGTGAGTTGTTTAACTGGAACACAGATTGATCAAAATACTTTGTTCCCTTCATTTAGTCCTTATGATTAGAAAAATTCCTGTGTAGCTTGCTGGAAAAAGATCATGTTGGATTCTTTGGGGTGTTAATGTGATCTGCAGAACATTGAGAAAGGGAAGGGCTGCAAAGAAGTGTTTGTGAAAGTGGTTTGGTTGGCTGTGTTTGGATTGTACATGCACTGCTCTTGGGTCAAAACTGGAATATACATAAAGCAAAATAAAAAGTTTTGCTACCTACTAGACCTGGAGTTCTTCCTCTTCTAGAATTGAGTGGACAACAACTACCCATTGTTCAGATCATGAGCTGTGCATGAACTGCCCATTGAGGGAGGCTAGTCTCCAGCCCTTCCCCTTTGGCCTGAGGCCACGCCCCTTCCATGCCCCCCCACAGAAGCCAGCCCCAGCATCCTCAACCCCATCGCCCCCAGCGGGCTGCCCGTGAGCCGGGCAGCCTGAGTCCAGATGTCACAGGCCAACCTGCTCTAGCCCAGCCCCCTCCCACTTCAGGGAAGAGGCACAGCCTGGGCTGGGGCCACGGGGGAAGAGCAGGAGCAGGAGGGGACCTTGAGGCAGGATCTGGGTGGGGACAAACCTGGCTGTTTGCGAAGTCTCAACCTCCCCTGGCCTGTGATACCTGCCACCCATGATTTAGATGTCCTCAGAGGAAGTCTGAGACCGTCCCATTTTCCTAGACTCTCTTCAGTTTTGATGTATTCTGAGTGCTAGCTCCAACATAAAGGGTACGTCTATACTACGGGATAATTCCGATTTTACATAAACCGGTTTTATAAACAGATTGTATAAAGTCGAGTGCACGTGGCCACACTAAGCACATTAATTCGGCGGTGTGCGTCCATAGTCTGAGGCTAGCGTCGATTTCCAGAGCGTTGCACTGTGGGTAGCTATTCCGTAGCTATCCCATAGGTCCCGCAGTCTCCCCCACCCATTGGAATTCTGGGTTGAGAGCCCAGTGGCTGATGGGGCAAAAATCATTGTCACGAGTGGTTCTGGGTAAATGTTGTCAGTCATTCCTTCCTCCAGGAAAGCAAAGGCAGACAATCATTTCGCTCCCTTTTTCCCTGGATTGCCCTGGCAGACGCCATAGCACAGCAACCATGGAGCCCGTTCAGCTTTTTTTTTTACACTCACCGTATGTGTACTGGATGTCGCGGACAGAGGCGATACTCCAGCGCTACACAGCAGCATTCGTTTGCTTTTGCATAATAGCAGAGATGGTTACCAGTCATTCTGTACCATCTGCTGCCAGTGTAATTTGGCAATAAGATGACAATTATCTGTCCTTCTGTGCTGTCTGCTGCTATCATGGGTGCCCCTGGCTGAGATCGGCCAGGGGCGCAAAAGCAAAACTGGGAATGACTCCCTGAGTCAATCTCTCCTTTATGGTTTCTAAAAATAGAGTCAGTCCTGCCTAGAATATGGGGCAAGTGTACTAGAGAACCAGTGTATCAGAGAGCACAGCTGGTCTGCGTCAGATCCCGCAGAAATGATGAGCTACATGCCATTCACGGGGGGTGCCTCTGCAATAACCCCACCCGTTGCTTCCCTCCTCCCCCAACCTTCCTGGGCTACCGTGGCAGTGTCCCCCCCATTTGTGTCATGAGGTTATAAAGAATGCAGGAATAAGAAACAGTGACTTGTTAGTGAGGTAAAATGAGGGGGAGCAGCCTTCCGGTGCTATGACAGTCCAGGCAGAACATTAACCGAGAATCATTCCTATTTTCACCCAGGTGCCCCCGGCCAGCCTCGCCTGAAGCCAGCCAGGAGCACTCACGGGTTGATAAGAAAGACGGTTACCAATCCTACTGCACCATTTGCCACCGGGGAGGGGAGAAGAGCAGTTACTGCTCTTCACTGCTGCAGCATCGCGTCTACCAGCAGCATTCAGTAGACATATGGTGACATTGAAAGAAGTCAAGAAACGATTTCTTTCCCTTTTCTTTCACGTGGAGGGGGGGAGTAAATTGACGAGCTATTCTCTGAACCACGCCGGACAATGTGTTTGAACCTACAGGCACTGGGAGCTCAGCCAAGAATGCAAATGCTTTTCGGAGACTGATGGGGACTGTGGGATAGCTGGAGTCCTCAGTGCCCCCTCCCTCCCTCCATGAGCGTCCATTTGAGTCTCTGGCTTCCTGTTACGCTTGTCACGCAGCACTGTGTAGCCTGTAGATGTTTTTTTCAAATGCTTTGGCATTTCATCTTCTGTAATGGAGCTTTGATAGAACAGATTTGTTTCCCCATACAGCAATCAGATTCAGTATCTCCCGTACAGTCCATGCTGGAGCTCTTTTTGGATTTGGGACTGCATTGCCACCCGTGCTGATCAGAGCTCTACGCTGGGCAAACAGGAAATGAAAATCAAAATTTCGCGGGGCTTTTCCTGTTTACCTGGCCACTGCATCCGAGTTGAGATTGCTGTCCAGAGTGGTCACAGTGGTGTACAGTGGGATACCGCCCGGAGGCCAATACCGTCGATTTGCGGCCACACTAACCCTAATCCGATATGGTAATACCGATTTTAGCGCTACTCCTCTCGTCGGGGAGGAGTACAGAAACAGATTTAAAGAGCCCTTTATATCGATATAAAGGGCCTCGTAGTGTGGACGGGTACAGTGTTAAATCGGTTTAATGCTGCTAAAATCGGTTTAAATGCGTAGTGTAGACCAAGCCAAAGACTAGATGTGAAAGACTGGAAGCACGTCTGCTGTTCCCCTCTTCCAGAGGAAAAGCATTCACAAGATAAGAGGAGACAGCAGAGCACATTTGTCTTGTCAGACGACACTTAAACTGGAGGTCAGCTTCTTAACCGCTATGTTAGTACAAATTTAGCATATTGAGTGATACTGACACGCACTCTTTGAAAACTTCTGAGGTCTAGGATGGACTGTATCTCTCTCTCTCTCCACTCCTAACATGTTACTGTATGGTCTTTCTGCAGTAAGAGCCAGAACCAATCTTGTTTCAACAGCATGACTTGAGTCTTTCATTTACTGCACTGGAGGATGGCAACAGCCATCTTACAGCTGTTTGTTCCTTACAAAACCACACAGAATATTCATGCATAGAATGGCCCAAAGTTGACTCATTCTTCAGGAGAGATTTCAAGATGAGCAAACTGAAGGGAGCCATGGTATTGAACCAAACTCTGCCCTTGAACACTTATATGTGCCACACTCATTGACGTTTATAAGAACCCTGCTTTGCCTCCAGTATTTATGATGATGTTAAAGGCACTAACAGACACAGAAGTTACAAACAAGACAGAAGTAAAGAGTGGTCTCTCCTTTACATCTGCTTGAAAAGACAGCAGCTCCAGGATCACAGTGCCCCTGGCATTGTGTTGGGGCACTGATTTAGCACCTACTTTTCTGAATCACCAACACCACTTCCTTGCATTGGAGCAAATAGTTTTTTTCCAGAGGCCTTCCATCTCAGATTGGGCATGCTTGGCTTATAAAATACAGTGATGTCAGAATCTGAACTTCTGATGGCTTTGGCCAACTAAGACTTCACTTGGGAGAATGTGGGGAGGATAATAAGCATCAAATGACATATCTCACAATGTCTGGTGGGTCATAAAGGAAGCATTGTACGGGAAGGGAACACAGACATTAAGTAAGAGTGTGCTTGACAGTTAGGACTGTAACAACCAGAGGTTTCTGAGGTCAGAACTGAGGGCCATTGAATGGACGTGTGGAGAGACCCAAGGTTTGGTTAACGTGGGTGCTAGAGGGCAAAATTACAGTCTGTAGTAGAGAAATGCCTGCCCCACTAAGATATAGGTTCAGCCTAGCACATCCTAACACATTGTGGTTCATTTATCCCCCTAAGACCATCCTTCCTTTGGTAACTTATACTCCCACAAAGTCTCTAAAGCAATAGAAATACACGGTAGCTTTAAAAGTCTCTTGCTCTTCTCATGCATTCAAATAGCATTGCTAATGTCTCAGGCTGTTATCCAAAAATTAAAGATAGCAGTTTCCTGCTGGTTAATTAGTTTTAAAACTATCTTTAAGACATTTTCTTGTAGTGATTTACTCTTCTTTATAAGGAGATGTGGTCACGATCAGAAGATATTTTCAGTTACTTTTCAGTTTGCCTTTAAGAAATAAATAAGATCCAGGCTCCTTAAGCAATTAAGCATCCTCTGTTCAACAAATCAACTATAAAACAAAGTTAAAAACCCAAGGGAACACCAATCACGCTAAATTAACTATTGTTCCTGCTTAAATGCTATTTCATTATAAAGATTACTCGGTGGTTCTACGTTTTCCTTTCCTCTGCCTCTTCCCTCTAGCATAATTTCTCACATACTTTGTATGTGAATGAGATTTCAGAGAAGTGGGTCATCTCACAATTAGATCACTTATTCAGAACATTTGCTCACCCACAGTAAAATAAAAGTATTCGTTTCTTTCCTAATGATTCATTCTAAAGATGTTTACAGATTAGATGGCCTTCTGCGATCTCCGGCATTATGGCCACCCAAGGAATACAACCAAGTCCTTCATAAGTGTTGCAATTACAGATCCAAATCCCATCTCAGCTCTGCTTCTTTTCTTCATTCCGTCTATTTGGGTTTTTCTATAGTGCCCAACATCACAAGTTTTAACCATGGTTTCTGGCCTGGTATGGCCTTTTCTACACTTGCAGTCAAATTGTGTCCAGCACCGGTTCAGTTGCAGTATCAGCTGGCCTCTAGTTCTGGTGTAGGGTTTATATACCCCATCACCTGCAAACAGATTCCAAAGAGCAACTCTGGGCCCAAATAAGACCACCCACTACACTTGAAGAGCATGCTCCAGATGGAGGAGAGATCTTAAACGGAAGCCAAACAGCTCAGATATAGGGTTGACCAACCAGGGAGAAGGACCTACCTTGGGAGTTCCTGAGAAGCAGGCTTCCTTTGGTGAAGAGGCCCCTGCCTGCTGGACCTGGAAAGACTGAAGGTGCAGTTAGTATGTTCTTCTATTACCTGTTCACATTAGGCTGCAAAACTTGGATTATAGAGTGGATGGGAGGAAGTGGCCCAGGGACCAGACCTTTGCTAACCATTATACGGCCCTGGGCCAGAGCTTGGTGGAGTAGAAGGGCTGGGTTCCTCTACCAATCCTCCTCCGTATTAAAGAGGACCCAACATCTTAACCATTAGGTGGTGTTTCCAACTAGCACCGACCATCACATGGCATATATAGCAATAACAATTTGATCAAACCTACTCAGTTATGGACAATGCCATATGTTCTTATATGCAAGTAAATGGTGATCTTTTTATTCTCTATCTACATATACACTTTATATGCACTCCTTTAATAGCTTTCCTATATAACAGCCTGGACTAGTTGCTGATGCCCACTGACAGCAATGGGTAATTTTCCTAAGGCTAAATTGTGCAACCTTCACAGGGGTTGGTGAACACAAACTCACCTGAGCAGTCCCGTCAATATAAACAAACTTGTTTGTCTTAGCAATTGATTGAAAAAGAAGTAGAACTGAGTGGACTCATAGATACTAAAGTTTTATATTATTTTGTTTTTGAGAGCAGTTATGTAACAAAAAAAAATCTACATTTTAAGTTACACTTTCACAATAAAGAGATTGCACTACAGTACTTGTATGAGGTGAATTGAAAAATACTATTTACTTTGTTTATCATTTTTACAGTGCAAATATTTGTAATAAAAATAATAATATAAAGTAAGCACCATAATAGAAATAAATATATGTCAAAATGTAGAAAAACATTCAAAATATTTAATAAATTTCAATTGATATTTTAGTGTTTAACAGTGCGATTAATCACGATAAATTTTTTTAACCACAATTATTATTTTTAATTTCATGAGTTAACTGCAATTAATCAACAACTCTAATAATGACAACATGTTACATCATGGGCTGGTATTTTCAAAGGAGCCAAAAGGAAGTAGGCATTTGAGTGTTATTATATTTCAGTGAGATTTAGGTACCTAATTCACTTTGGCTCGTATAAAAAATCTCAACCGTAGCACCTGATTCTGCATAAGTTATACTGGTTTTACACTAATATAGCTCCATTGAAGTCTGGTCGCCAGATCCTCTGCTAGCTGTAGCTCAACTGGTTGAGGATCTGGCACAATGGAATTACACCAGTGTAAACAGAATGGAGAGTGAGATCCACAGTACTTTTCATCTGATGATCTCAGAACACGTTGCTAAAGTGTGTAAGTGTTATCTCTATGGAGAAAATTCCCCCACACACAGGTAAAACAATCTGTGCCTTGGCTTTCCAATCCGTAAAATAGGGATAATGATGCTTGTAAAGCACTTTGAGATCATTGACGAAAATCATTGTATAATAGTGGTACAGTTACTGATATAACTGCTCTACAGCCAAAATGCTTCTGAAATAAATGTAGTCCAACTTTACTAATTCTGGGTCACTGAGAACGAAAATGATGCTTAAAATTGTTGATTGGCTCTAGTTTTCAAGATATGCTATTGGGTCAGTATATACGACCCTTGACTTGGGAATGGTGGAGGATAAGTGAGTTATAAAGGGAAGGGATCTCAATTTAAACCAGAAATGACTAAAATACATCTTTGACTGGATCTATGAATAAATCTATGACTGGATTTGGACAGTACTTGCTTTTTAGGCAAAACAATGAATGATGCAATCTGAAGCTGGTATTGCATCATACATGATATGAATTGCATCATGTTATTCCTAGAAGTCATGGATGATGCAATCATAAGGAAGCTTACATCACTCTGCTGAACAAATTGCCCTATATCAGCTCTAGAAATCATACAGTGTCATGCTCTCTTATTTGTCAGTGGTTGATTTTGCAAAGGGACACGTTTCTGTTTAGCCAAAGTGAGCAGAGATGCCTCGTACTTGTGTGAACAGTGCAGATAACTTCTGCTATGTTTGTGGTGAAGTGACTTTTGCATCACAAAAGCGCAGTATAACAACTATGGTTAAGAAAGCCTATCACCTTTATTTTGGCTGCAGAATTGGAGATCAGGACAAGAGGTGGGCCCCACACATATGCTGCAACACTTGTGCAACAAATCTTCGCCAGTGGTTGAACAGGAAAAGGAAATCTATGCCTTTTGCAGTGCCAATGATTTGGAGAGAGCCAACAGATCATCCCAGCAATTGTTACTTCTGCATGGTGCCTCCAGTTGGGAAAGGTGTGTCAAAGAAAAAAAGTGGACTGTGCATTATCCAAACATTCCATCAGCTGTACGCCCAGTACCACACGGAGAAGGACTGCCGGTTCCTGATGCACCAGAATCATTCTCACTTGAGTCAGACGAGGAAGAGGAAGAGGATGAAACTTCTGGTCCTGAACCATCAATGTCACAGGACCCACATTTTCTCCCATCCTCCTCCTCTGAACCACACCTCATAACACAAGGTGAACTGAATGACCTTGTCAGGGATTTGGAACTACCTAAGAGTAAGGCAGAGCTGTTGGGCTCCAGACTACAGCAGTGGAATCTCCTGGCAGGCTATCAGGGCAAATGGAGCCCATCAATGCTTGCAGAATATTGCTGGATAGTGACAAGAGATGCTCCATTTAATGAATACAAGAGACAAGCCAAGAATCGCCAAGTAGACACTGAATAGGACTAAACTATGTACATAATAGTTTGTTGCCTTTTGTTTCATAATCAATTTTATTTATATAACCCTTTTGCTGATTTTTAAAGTGTTACATAAACAGGACAGGTGAAATATTATCATTTAAAGCAACCATAAACACATGAAGAGACCTAGGTGTACAATGTATGATTAAAACTCTCCTATCTACACAATATACATAGACATAAAATGTAAAAACTTCAATATCTTAGAAACAGTAGCCAATCAGTTGTTTTAATTGTCATATTTGAATTCAGCACATCAAAATACATAATAAATATTACATTTTATCTCTGAAGCAGACGACTTCTCAACAATTGCAGACCAGTGTATTCACACACACAGGGCCGGTGCAAGGAAGTTTCATGCCCTAGGCAAAACTTCACCTTGTGCCACCCCGCCACCCAGCTAACCCCACCCCCCCCGTGGCAGCTAACCACAGCCACCACCGCCTTCCCAGCAGAAGAGTGCCCCCTGTGGCAGCTAACCCAGCCCCCTACCAGGGGAGCCCCCCATCCAGGGAGCCCACTGCCCCCCCAGGAGCCCCGCCGCAGCAGCTGCCCCCCTGCAGCTAACCCCGCCCGGGGATCCCTCCCCCCTGCGGCAGCCACCCCCGCCTGTAGATCCTGCCCCATCTAGCCCTGTGCTCCCCCACCCGTTACTACAGGCAGCCCTCCCCGTGCCCTGCCGCCCCGCCCCGCCCTGCCCCAGCTTACCTCCACTCCACCTTCTTGTCTGAGTGGGCTTTTAGGTGCCCCCAACCACTAGGCGCCCTAGGCGGCCGCCTAGTTTGCCTAAGTGGTTGCAGCAGCCCTGCATACACAGCATATATGAGAGCTACAAAAAGAACCTGGGTTACCTGACTCCCAGTACTGCACTCTAAATGATTCTAGACCAGTTTGCTTCCTATATAATTTAATTGGGTGCCTCTTTATTCTTCTCAAAGAGGATGAGGTAAATGGGAACTCTTATTAGCCTTCTAAGGCCATAGCTCCATCGCCTACTAAGTGACCCTGCCACCATGTCAATAACCTAGTCCCAAATTTGGACCTTAGCGTCCAAAATATGGGGGTTAGCATGAAAACCTCCAAGCTTAGTTACCAGCTTGGACCTGGTACTGTTGCCACCACCCAAAAAATTAGTGTTTTGGGGCACTCTGGTCCCCACAAAAACCTTCCCTGGGGACCCCAAGACCCAAATCCCTTGAGTCTCATAACAAAGGGAAATAAACCTTTCCCTTCCCCCCTCCAGGTGCTCCTGGAGAGATACACAGAAGCAACCTCCGTGAATCTAAGCAGAGGGAGTCCACCCTCTCTAATTCCAGTCCTGGAAACAAAAGCACTTCCCTCTTCACCCAGAGGGAATGCAAAGTCAGGCTAGTAAATCTAACACACACAGATCTCCCCCTGACTTCTTCCTCCCACCAATTCCCTGGTGAGCTGCAGACTCAATTCCCTGGAGTTCCTCACTAAAGAAAAACTCCAACAGGTCTTAAAAGAAAGCTTTATATAAAAAAGAAAGAAAAATACATACAAATGGTCTCTCTGTATTAAGGTGACAAATACAGGGTCAATTGCTTAAAAGAAATATGAATAAACAGCCTTATTCAAAAAGAATACAATTTAAAGCACTCCAGCAACTATAGACATGTAAATACAAAATAAAATATAAATACTTATCTGATCTTTGGTACTTACAACTGGGAAACAGAAGATTAGAAAGCAGGAAATAGAAATCCCCTCATAGCTGAGAGAGCATACAGGCAGACAGAAGACAAAGAACTCAGACACAAACTTCCCTCCACCCAGAGTTGAAAAAATCCTGTTTCCTGATTGGTCCTCTGGTCAGGTGCTTCAGGTTACTTTTTTTTTCAGGTGAAAGAGGCATTAACCCTTAGCTATCTGTTTATGACAAAGAGTCTCTCTCCTTTAGTGACTTGGTCAAGATTTTAAAGTATGGGTGTAAACTTGGACCTTGATTCAGGACAGCATTTAAATGTGCCTTTCAATGGTGCAGGCTGAACTGCTATCTTGAATAAGGATGCTTTCCTGAATTGGACCCTGCTCCCTAATTTATATATATGTGTATCTTTCTATCTATATTAGATGGATAGATAGCTACACACACACTTCAAAAGAAAATAAACCCTCTGTCTAGACTGGGTGCTATATTTGAAAGCTGAACATTTTGCAATCTATTCTTTTCCCTTTTGCTCCCCTCAGGGAGGCAGCATAGTCTAATGATTAGAGCAGGTCTCGGACAAATCAGGACTCCTGAGTTCTATTTCCAGCTCTGCCCTAGACTCACTGTGCAACTTTGGAAAAGACATGTCTACTATGTGTGACTCATTTTTTCCATCTGTAAAAATTGGGATAATAAACCTACCCACCTTTGTAAAGTATCTTGTCTTCCTCACTGAATAGTGCTGTGTAAATGCAAAATACTATTATAAATAGACCTAGGCAAAAATTTTCACCTAAATGTCAACAAAAAATGCAGATTCAGCTTGACCGAAACACTTCGCAAATTTGTGTTTAAATTTGTCAAATTGCTTCGGTTGGAAAACAAACACAAAATATTCTGAAAATTTTAAAATGTGTCATTTGACATTTTCAGAAAGAAATGTTTATAATTTTTTATCTGAAATGGCTATTTTTCAAATTCTGCTTCAGTTTTATTGGAAAAAAAGTTAAAAGGCTCAAACTAAATAAAACATTTTGTTCAGGGGGTAAACAAAATATTTAGGTTGATCCAGAATACTTTTAATTTTTTTTTAAATTCCTCTTTCCCCAAAAAATGTGAATTTTTTCTTTTGTGTTGACCTGCAATAATTCTTTTTTAATTTCATTTTTCAATATGGCCAGTGAACCAAAGAATTGGTTATGTGCACAGTTCTAATTGTAATCAATTACAGTCTTCTATTTAGTATAACCATTTCCTCACCATCAAACTGTGAAGTCTCAACAGAAGATTATGACAGCAGGTTAGGAATAAGCAGCGGTAGCCAAACAATTTAAGAACAAACATTTTTGATTTCATTCAAATGTCCTTAGGAATCATTTTCTTTACAAAAATAAGAGACGTAAACAGAAAATGTGTGCAGTCTACAAGTGGAATTTCTTGGAATTGTTTAAAGGACTCCAGGAGGCACCAGTGCCTCTTACTATTAATTTATAACCTTTTTAAACCTACTGTGATTCATTTCATATCTTGGCACTCTGTACTGTAGCCATTTAGGACAGAAGATGACACGTTGCATCCTGAGGGTCCAATGCAGCATGTGGCATCCTAAAAGCTGGTCTGTGGCCACACTTGCCTTATAACTGAAGGGTGAGAACAAAGCTGATCAGCGGTAGTTTTTTTTATTATTATGATTGTTGCTGGGGAACTCAAACAAGCAATTTCTATTCATCTAGAAGGAGAATTTCAAGTGCAAGCAAAACATTATGGTCATGGACTTTTCTTTTACAGTTAAAATCTTTATTACCAAAGACACAAGTCAGAATAAATAGCATGCATTAAACACAAGTCAACTCCTTGTACAGCTATTAGATTTCTCATGTCTTGGTTAGAGCAGGGGACTGGAAGTTAGAACTCCTGGGCAATATTTCCAGTTGACTTGCCAGGTGTGATCCCGGGCAACTTCACTTCTCTGCACCTCAGTTTACCCACCTCTAGAATAAGAATGAGGATTTGAGTTTAAGGCCAGATTCTGACACGTTTACTCGCTGCTGAATAGTCTTATGCTTCATGAGTATTCCCATTGATTTCAGTCCGAGAAAGGGTAACTATAACGTGGCTACAGGTTGTGCTGATGGATTAGATTAGATTTCAGTGCTTAGATGCTACTATGAAGCATTCTATCAAAACACAATAGATCAGATAGAGAAAGTGCTTTGAGAGCCTTGGACAGGCAAGACACAAAGAAACCGGGTGATGGAAAGAACTGAATCAAGGACATAAAATAAATTGCCCTTAGATAGCTCAAACCTCCCAGAGCAGGATGAAAAGTGAAGGCTCAGTATTTGAACAGAGTGAGGACTCACCTCATGAATTTGAAGGGAGATTCCAGATAAAACTGGGGCAACATATACAGCTCCCCTAAATGATGGCACACATTCTGCAGTAGTTTCGCAGTACACTCCTATTCCAGTTGGCATTACTACTGGGTGGTATGCTGTGTGTATGATAGCTATTGCTGAGTTTGGGGGACATATGGATAAAATATGTGACCTACTCTTCCTGACTAGAGCTAAGTTTAAAAAAAAAGTTGAATTTTTTGGTTCACTGAAAATGTTTTTTACGGAAAAAAGCATTCCTCTTAGGAATGAAAACCAATTTTTTTTAGTATTTTTGGCTAATAAAAAATTCAGAAGAAAAATAGTTTGGGTCAGACAAAACATTTGATTCAATAAAATCAAAGTGTTTCATCTTGATGTTGAGGTTTTACAGTGTTTTTTTTAATTGAAAAAATAAAATTAAAGGACATTTTGAAAAAAAAGTAATTGTGACCCAAACAATTGAAATATTTCACTTAGAAAATGTCAAATCTGGCCATTTCATTTTTTTTATTCTGCTTTTGGAGTTTTTTCTTAATGAAAAAATTGGCACAATTGACATGTATTTGCAAAATGTTTTGGTGTCTACAGGTCGACATTTTTCACCCCAAAAATGTTTTGTGTGGAAAAAATTCATCCCACTCTGCTCCTGATCCTTAGTCCGTGTTTCCAAGCACTCTTTCCTCTTGCAGTGCAACCATTTCTAAGGCTTTGGGATAGAAAGAGGTTTGGGACTGTAAACGCCTACCCTGTAATTCTCCTGCTCTGTGTGGGTTTTATGATGGGGCCAGTATGCATGGTGTCTTACCAGATTTTGGTCCCAGATAAGATGACTAGTGAGAGGTGCTGTTATAGGGCCAAATCCTGCAAAATGTATTCTGTTAGATTCTGCCTGGTCCTACAGAACCTTCTCCCCACTGGCACGGCTCACATAAGGGATGGATGCAATTGCCCCTATATTCCTAGGAGTGCGAGGTTTGTCCTTCTCTGCTTCCTGGTGATGCATGGTGTCCCAAAAGGACAAGATAGGAATGAATAGGAGGTGGTGCGATGGCTTTTCCCCCACCAAGGACCACCCAATGGAGTCCTAGAGCCATTGAGGAGGGAGACAAGTAAATTGCACCACGCCAGTAAATGTAGTAGTGAGCAATGTGGCCTCCCTGTACAGGGGAGTTCTGGAAGTCCCTGTCCATTACAAAGTGTTGTGTCTTTGTGGCACAATTTTGGCCCCACATTCTTGTACTCCATACCTGTGCACTGGCTTTAGTGGGGGATTTGAGTGAGTAAAACCAGAGAAGGTCCTTCAGGATCTGGCCCCATAAAAGGGACATCATTGCTACCCAAGCAACATATTTTTGAGTGTTTAAATGAAAATTGCAAATGTATGTAAATACAAAGGATACTCCTTGGTACAGCTGGCTTGGACTTCCCTGATTTCTGAGGAAGCAAGTGATTCCAAGGTCTAAGAGATGGGGCTGCTGCTACCAGCTGCTGCTTAGCTGCATGTCTCCCCTCCCACTTCATTCATTTTTTAAACACAGTGTTAACACTTCACCTTAAGTTGAATAAAGACTCACAAACTGCAGGTTAAGCATTTCAAACAGGGAAATGATTGTGGTGGGGAGGGCAAGAGATTGATGGCCTACTGGCGGTCTCCACGCTCTTGCAAGCCTCAGTATTGTTCCCAATCCATCAAAGACATCCTTCTGCTAGCTCTCTGCCATTCAGGGGCTTATCCTTGGCATTAGTCAGGGAACATGGAGGCAGCCTGAGGGAGGGTTGCATGAACAGTGAGACAGGGAAGGGAGAGGACTGATGGAGCTGATTGAGATTCATTGTTCACAGGAGTGTAGGAGTCAAAACACTTAATTTAGGTAATGAAGACCTGAGGAGTAAACAAGGAAGGAGCAGATTATAACAGGGTAATAAAGGAAGGTGAATGAATGAAGCCAAGAATACAAATGAATTCCAGAGACACTTAACATACTGTAACAAATCTGTTGCCATACAAGGTGTTGTGGTTTGCCATTAAAATGCATACATGGCTGCTAGGAACGGTATGCTGGCAGTGATGAGAGAACGCAGATCCGACTGCTGCAAAAGCACAAGCCCCAGCTATTTGAGCTAAGGACAATCCGTGTCAGAAATTAAGGGCTTATTATTAATGGCAATTTTGATTCCATTCAGTAGAGGATAATTCTCTCTCTAACACAAACACTTAGGGAATGTCTACACTATGAAATTAGGTCGAATTTATAGAAGTCAGTTTTTTAGAAATCGTTTTTATGCAGTCGATTGTGCGTGTCCCCACACAAAATGCTCTAAGTGCATTAACTCGGTGGACTGCGTCCACAGTACTGAGGCTAGTGTCGACTTCCGGAGTGTAGCGCTGTGGGTAGCTATCCCACAGTGTCGCAGGTGGTTCTGGGTACATGTTATAAGGCCCCCCTCTTCCTCCCTCCCTCTGTGAAAGCAACGTCAGACAATCGTTGCGGGCCTTTTTTCCTGAGTTACCCATGCAGACACCTTACCACGGCAAGCATGGAGCGCACTCAGCTCACCTTCACTGTACGTCTCCTGGGTACTGGCAGACGTGGGATTGCATTGCTACACAGCAGCAGCTCATTGCCTTTTGGCAGCAGACAGTGCATTACGACTGGTAGCCATCGGCTTCATACTCCTGGGTGCTCTTTTAGCTGACCACGGTGAAGTGGGTCAGAGGCACCTGGGCAGACATGGAAGTGACTCAGCCAGGTCATTCTCTAGTCGTACTGCACCATCTTCTGGCGAGCACCCAGGAGATGACGATGGCTAGCAGCCATACTGCACTGTCTGCTGCCAGTCTAAGATGTATAAGATAGATGGAGTGGATCAAAACAAGAAATAGATCAGATTTGTTTTGTATTCATTTGTATTCATTTGCTCCCCCCTCCCTCTGTGAAATCAACAGCCTGCTAAACCCAGGGCTTTGAGTTCAATCCTTGAGGGGGCCATTCTGTGTGACAGTTGTTTGTGTTTCTCCTTAATGCAAAGCCACCCCCTTTGTTGATTTTCATTCCCTGTAAACCATGTCATCAGTTGCCCCTCCCTCCATCAGAGCAAAGGCAATCATTTTGCGCCTTTTTTCAGCGTAGACACAGTAGCACTGGGAACATGGAGTCTGCTCAGATCACCACTGCAATTACGAGCACTGTAAACACCACGCACGTTATCCTGCACTATATGCAGAACCAGAACCTGCAGAAGTGAAACCAGGTGAGGCAGCTATGGCAGCGAGGTGACGAGAGTGAATTGGACATAGACATGGACATAGACTTCTCACAAAGTATCAGCCCTGGCAATGTGCACATCATGGTGTTAATGGGGCAGGTTCATGCCATGGAACACCGATTCTGGGCCCGGGAAACAAGCACAGACTGATGGGACCACATAGTGTTACAGGTCTGGGACGATTCCCAGTGACTGCGAAACTTTTGCATGCATAAGGGCACATTCATGGAACTTTGTGACTTGCTTTCTCCTGTCCTGAAGTGCCAGAATACTAAGATGAGAGCAGCCCTCGCAGTTGAGAAGCGAGTGGTGATAGCCCTGTGGAAGCTTGCAACGCCAGACAGCTACCAGTCAGTTGGACATCAATTTGGAGTGGGCAAATCTACTGTGGGGGCTGCTGTGATCCAAATAGCCAACGCAATCAAAGAGCTACTGATATCAAGGGTAGTGACTCTGGGAAATGTGCAGGCCATAATGGATGGCTTTGCTACAATGGGCTTTCTTAACCGTGGTGGGGTGATAGACGGAACCCATATCCCTATCTTGGCACCGGAGCACCAAGCCAGCGAGTACATAAACCAAAGGGATGTTTCACCAACATCAATGTGGGATGGCCGGGAAAGGTACATGACGCTTGTGTTTTCAGGAACTCTGTTCTGTTTCAAAAGCTGCAGGAAGGGATTTTCTTCCCAGACCAGAAAATAACAGTTGAGGATGTTGAAATGCCTATAATTATCCTTGGGGACCCAGCCTACCCCTTAATGCCATGGCTCATGAAGCCATACACAGACAGCCTGGACAGTAGAGAGGAGCTGTTCAACTGTAGGCTGAGCAAGTGCAGAATGGTGGTAGAATGTGCATTTGGATGTTTAAAAGTGTGCTGGTGCAGTTTACTGACTCAGATAGACCTCAGTGAAATCAATATTCCCATTGTTATTACTGCTTGCTGTGCACTCCACAATATCTGTGAGAGTTAGGGAGAGATGTTTATGGCAGGGTGGGAGATTGAGGCAAATCGCCTGGCCGCTGATTAGGTGCAGCCAGACATCAGGGTGGTTAGAAGAGTACAGGAAGCCGTGGTGCGCATCAGAAAAGCTTTGAAAACAATGACTTTATTGCCTCTGCAAGCAGTGATTGAAGGGAGAAGGGGAGGGTGTTTAGCTTATGGGGAAGTAGAGTGAACCGGGGGGGGGGTCATCAAGGAGAAACAAACAGAATTTTCACACCGTAGCCTGACCAGTCATGAAAAGTCATTAATTCATCCCCACAGAACCCCTGTGAAGTAGGAAATACAATTGTTATTACTACTTGCTGTGCACTCTACAATATCTGTGAGAGTAAGGGAGAGATGTTCAGGGTGGGCGGGGGGGAAATGAGATGCAGAAGAGTACAGTGACTTGCTCAGGGCCATTGAGGGAGTCAGTGTCAGATCTGAGATTAGAAAT
Source organism: Gopherus evgoodei (assembly GCF_007399415.2). Lineage (NCBI taxonomy): Eukaryota > Metazoa > Chordata > Testudines > Testudinidae > Gopherus > Gopherus evgoodei. The sequence continues at coordinate 165,163,634 of NC_044324.1, read as the reverse complement.
CTTGACTTCCTGGTACTCAGTTCACTGCTCACACTATTCTCTACTCCAGTGGCTCTCAACCTTTCCAGACTACTGTACCTCTTTCAGGAGTCTGATTTGTCTTGTGTACCCAAGTTTCACTACACTTAAAAACTACTTGCTTTCAAACTCAGACATAAAAATACAAGAGTCACAAAACACTATTACTGAAAAAAACTGCTTACTTTCTCATTTTGTCTGTATGAAATTTTAGTTTGTATTGACTTTGCTGGTGATTTTTATGTAGCCTGTTGTGAAATTAGGCAAGTATCTAGATGAGTTGATGTACCCCCCTTAAGACCGCTGCATACCCCAGGAATACACAGACCCCTGGTTGAGAACCACTGCTCTACTCTAGATTCAGATCTAGAAGAGACCAAGACTAAGAAGGAAGGTAGTAGAAGAGTAAGAAGTTAGGGTTCAACCCAGTGCTGGGCACATATCAGAGGTTTAGATGAGGTAAACAGCAGGACGGGTTGATTTTTTTAAAATTTTATTTACACTCACACACACAACTGTTCTTTAAAATTTTTCAGGGTTTTTTTCTTTTCTCTTTTTTCCTTTTTTTCTTCTTTTTTGTGAAAATTTGAAACGAAACAAAGCAATCTATTTTGGTTTGAATTTTTTTTTAAGTTTGATTTTTTGGAGTATCTCCATTTTCTCTCTCTCTCTCTCTCTCTCTCTCTCTCTCCCCTCTATCACAACTAAAAATTAAGAAAAAACCTTTTTATTTTGGTTGAGATTTTTTTTTAAAAGATGTTTCAGATGTGAAAGAAAGTAACCCTTACATTTTATGTGCTTTTCTTCTCCCACTTCCAGTAGGTGGTGGAAAACAGGAGGATGAGTAAGAAAGTGAGAGGAAGGTGATGGGGGGGGGAAATAAATGAAATTTTTCAAACAAAAAAATGTTGTTTTGAATTTTTCTTTTGAAAACATGATTTTTTAACAAAGACAAAAGGTTTTTGAGAAAATGTTCATGTGCCAAAAAGCCATTTTTCATTGAAACAAAGTTTGATGAAATTTTTTCAACCAGTTCTAGCTGAAAATTTCCTTCTATTCTAAATCCCTACACCACCCCCTCCCAAAAACAAAACAAACAAACAAACAAAACCCCACACCCAACAAACCTTCCCCGGCAGAGTTTTGCCCTGAAAAGGAAGAGCTGCTAGGAATTTAACTTCATTATTTCTGCTGATTTGTGTGTGGACAGCACTCAGATGCTACAGTGAAAAGTGGCCATATAAAACCCTAAGGCTATGTCTTCACGTTGAACTGGGTGTGTGATTTCCAACTCGCAGAGATATACTCATGCAATCTCTGTTTGAGCTAGAGTGTTTGAAATAGAGCATAGCTGAGGTGGTGGGAGGGTTAGCTGCCCTGAGTATGTACCCATTAGAGATGTTAGGCATGAACTTGGGAACAACTAGCCCATCCATCCATTCACACAGCCATACTTGCATTCTATTTTTAGTATGTTAGAACTAGCAGGGGTGTGTATCTCTGAGCTTGGAATTATGCCGCCAGCCCCAAGTGTATTATTATTTTATTAATCTATTATTTGTATTGCTATAGTGCCTAGGAGCTCCAGTCATGGACCAGGACCCCATTCTGGAGACATACTCTTATAGAGATAGCTAGTAAATACTCAGCATTTGTAATGTTCCTTTAAACACCTTCAGGTTCTCTTCTCTAGTTTGTACTTGACCGTCACATTCCTATCCAGCTTTATACTACCACCAGCAACCTTTGAAAATTTTCCCATGGCAGCCCCATTTGCTGAGTCCCCTGAATCCGAGTTTCCGCCTATACTGTGGGGCTCCACACCCTTAAGTTTATTGTATAGCTCGCATCAAGCAGGATTTGAATGTTAGAGGCAGTGGGGCTCTTGTGCAGAAGTTGGTGGATCCTAAAATGGAATGTCTTGGCTCCTCTAAAAGAGCTTGAGAGCCTGTAATCTCATTCAAAGGCAGGTGGGGAGCATATAAAATCCAGTTTAGCTCAAGGAAGAGATGCAGTGACATGGAGTAATCCAATAAGAATGCATTTACCCCTCCCCACGCTTCCCTTTATTCAGATTTCAGTCATCTCACTATATCTTCAGCAGCAGATGAAGATTGGATAAGCAAATTCGAAACATTCTGCTTTGGTTATCTTTGCTATGTAAGCTGATTGAAAATAAACACAGGGCTAATATATAAAAACAGTCTGATAATGTCTGGCTGCTTAACTACTGTATGTAGTGAAATTAGTTTAGGCAGCCTGGGTGCCGGCCAGAATGCAAAAGGATGAATTTTAAATTGCTGTCACTTTGACTATATTGAACAGCTCCTTGATATCCCATATCTGTGGTAAAAGTGTACCTAAGAAGGTTCATTAGCGTCTATCAAAAGCTGTTATGGCATCACTGTACAACTTTATACTTCACTGAAAAGACACTAGGCCTGTGTAAAACTATAGGGGCACAGAGATGTGATTGCACTGAATTCCTAGATATGTGGGCTCATTATGAATAAGAGAAGGAAATGAGAGTAGTGGAGGAGTCTAGGAGGGGGGTCTTTGTTGGTGGAGAAGAAGCCTTTGGTGGCGTTCACACATACATGAGAATTAGTAATGGAAGTAGCAGGCCAGAGTGGGGAAAAGCTTCTTTGTTCTTTTTTTTTAATGAATGTAGGTGATCATGAAAGTCAATGTTTCTTAACACTCGCTTGTCCCAGACATAAGGCAAATAGCTGCTGTGCAAATCTCTCCCTGCACACGGCTCTACTAATGCACCTTGATTCAAACCTGAAATATCCCTTGTTATTGCAGTACTGCATTCCCTGCCATCCATTCAGCCAATATACCCAAACCCTGACTTGCTGCTATTCCAAACACTGCTGACCTATGAGTTCATTTAATTCTAAGCCCTCTGCCAGTATAAGATTGTTCCTTATAAAACCTTTTGCAGATCCTTGTCCAGTTGAGTTTTAAGTGTCCTGAGCAATAATAAGTCTTCATCCTCTCCTGTACAAACAATCCCCGACTAATAGCACTCATAAGGCCAACCATCTTATTCGCTGTTTTGATTCGAGAAGGGATTTGAACTCAGGTCTCTACGTCAGAGGTTACTAAATGATTAACTAGCCGCGAGACCGTACTCTGCAGTGTATGAGTATATATAACACTGCATAATCCCATCACTCATTATACAAATGGGCAATGTCCACGCTCATGTTAAGAGTGTGATCTTTCCAAAAGGCTTGTGCTAATTTGCTCTTAGTGGTCTCTTCCTGTTCCTGGCACCTGGCCTTTCACAGCATAATGTGCTTTGGAAGGGAAGACACCCACAAGAAACCTGAAAAATAGGAACCCCTCGATTTTTCAGTTTGTGGGATTTATTTACTCTCCTGCAAGCAGAAAGAATATTACAATCACAAAGGCACTCTTCAAATGTTTTAAGATATGGTGGATGAAATATCAGGAACCGTTAATTAGGTTAGAGAGCGAAAGAAAAAGAAACCACAACACCAGCTGAAGCAAAGAAGTAAAATAAACCACTGAGAAACCAAGAGTGTTTGCTTACTTTATTATGCCTGGAGAACATTTATTGTAATCAAATGGCTACAGAAAGCTTTTTATGCTTTATACTCTGACTTATACAGCGAAAAATTACTTTCATCTTGCTGCCTTTTTGATCCTTGGCAGCAATCTTTGCTGTCCTGTAATTTAGTGTCCAGCACAATGAGGGAAGGAACTTGATAAGGTCCTTAATAGACAATCCTTTGGCCTCTCCTGGAAAATGCAACCTGACTTCTTTCTTTGTGGGGTGAGAGCACTGCTGGTAGCCCAATGCAGGCTATAATATGCTGGAAAGACTCTCTTTAACGTTGGTATTTGGAACACATCTGTCTTCATGATATCAGTCTGAGCACTTGTTTGTTCTCATGCTGAAACATGGGCCTGGATCTTCAGGTGTGCTGGAGCTCTGCCCAGTTCATCTGGAGAGAATGGGGAAAGGTGGATTTATGGCTTTAACCTTTGACAGCAGCTGGGCGGTGATTCAGTCTCCAGTGCAGGTTTCCCTCTCTTCCTGCAGAACTTTGTAAAGGGCCCACATTGAATTCAGGTCCACCTGAATATCGGGGAAGGGAGTTGTGCTCTGTTTCAAATCCCTGATACCAGAGTTTTGTTTCGTGTGGGTTCACAGAAAAGTAGAAGTTAGAAATGAAGACACAAAGCACAAACAAACAAAAAAGAAAAAAGTTACACAAACTTCCACAGGTTTTGATGCAAGTTTTGGGTCACTATCTGGCCAGATCATATTGATCAATGCCTAGAAGCAGGGCTGGCTTTAGGCCGATTAAGCTGATTCCCAGGAATTGGGTCCCGCGTCGAGATCCTGAGCCCCAGCCGGAGCACGGCAAGCTGCCCCGCAGCCCCGCTCTCCTTGCTGGAGCTCCGGGCCCTTTAAATAGCCCCCATAGCCCTGGGATAGCGGGGGGCTCCGGGGGCTATTTAAAGGGCTGGGGCTTCAGCTGCCTCTGCCACCTCGTCCTTTAAATAGCCGCCGGAGCCCTGCCGCCCCCGTGTACTCTCCAGGGCTGTCGCCACTATTTAAAAGGTCCGGGGCAGGGTAGAAGCAGGGGAGCCCTGGGCCCTTTAAATAACCCCCAGAGCCCTGGGATAGCGGGAGGCTTGGGGGCTATTTAAAGGGCAGGGGCTCCAGCTGCCTCTGCTGCACCCCCTGCCCTGCCCCCAGCCAGTTCTGCCCCCAGCCAGCTCTGAACTCCGTGCCCACAGCCAGCCCCTGCCAAACCCCCTGCCCTGTCTCCAGCCACCTCCTGCCACACACCCCTGTGACCCTGCCCAAAGCCAGCCAGCCCTCACACACCCCTGCCCACACCCAGCCCCAAACCCCCTGCCCTGTCTCCAGCCAACCCCGCTGCACTCCCCTGCCTGAAGCCAGCCAGTTCTGCACTCCTTTGTCTCCAGCCCTCTCAACCCCTGCTGCATCCCCCTGCGGCCCTGCCTGAAGCCAGCCCACCCCACTCCCCCCTATCTCCAGCCAGCCCTGCACCCCTTGCCCTGCCTGCAGCTAGACCCTACCTCCAGTCAGCCCCTGCCCTGCCTCCAACCAGCCCCATGTCCACTGTTGCGCTGCAGTTCCCCAGGCAGTACCCCTGCACACTTGCTTCAATGAGGGGGCAGGGAGCAGCTGGGACCCACACATGTGCACACCCGCAGGGAATGGCAGGGACCCACACATGTGAAATGGTGGTCATTAATAAGCAATCAACAGCATATATGATGCAATGTACATAATATATAATTGTATTATTTATATAGTTATGGAAAGTAAATAATACATGGAAGAAATGAAAGGCTTTTTTTTACATGTTGTTTTTTTTTTTAGTCATCCCTGCCAGGGCCCCGCCGAAAATGTTCCAATTGGGCCCCGCACTTCCTAAAGCCGGCCCTGCCTAGAAGTAAGTATGCTGATGTAATTTAAACAAATATGTTGAACTGCTCTGTCTTTTGAGCAATGTGCACAATACAGCTGGTCAGGAAGATGGTTTCCTCTAAAATCTTCTATAGGAAAATATTTGTTTTGCTGACATTTTGGAAGATTGAAACATAATATTTCATTTTGGATTGGTTCAACGTGAATGTCTGTCCTCCTGAGCAAGCAAGGTACCGTACCTCGCCGGAGTTTGGGTTCCTCATGCCCCCTCCCTTCTTGTTATGGTCAGATTATATCTCTCATGATGCACAAAGATCATGGAATTCCAATGGTGCACCATAGAAACTAAGTCACAGTGGGGGAGATAGATAGGGAGCCTGGCCCATTAGGGAGAATGTGGCATGGGGCAAAAAATCTGCAACTCCCAGGAGTTACAGTGGTGGTTTGGGTGGATGCTGATTAATTTGGACTCAACCCAAAATGTTTTATTTTAACATTTCTGATTCAATATTTTGTTAACTTTCTGTTCTACCAAAAGTGTCAGTTTTTCAACTTTTTGTCCCAATTCAGACCAATTCCCCCTCCCCCCGCAAATGTAGGAATTTCCAATATTTATAAAAAATAATCAGCACTAGTGCTCAGTCTTAGTCCTGGTTGCAGGAGAAGACTGGTGGTTAGAAAATACAAATCTGATTGCCATGAATTTGTGTGCCAATAGGCACAGCTACATTTCTTTGTCATTGCTGCTTCATCTGAAGGAAATTGCTGATACCGGGATTGGCTAGGGGCAGGGCTGGCATTAGGGGGTGGCAAGCAGGGCAATCTCCCAGTGCCTCACGCCACGAGGGCCCCACAAAGCTAAATTGCTCAGACTTCAGCTTTAGCCCTGAATTTAAGGGCTCAGGTTTTGGTTTTCTGCCCTGGGCCCCAGCGAAGTTAATGGCAGCCCTGGCTAGGGACCTAATTCAAAGCCCACTGAAGACAACAGAAAGGTTCCCGTTGACTTCAGTAAGCTTTAGATCAAGCTCTAAGAGAAGAGACTCTTCCAGGGAAGGAGACACACACACAAAGTCATTTTCATTTTACCACGTCTTTCTTCTCTAATCCTCTTGTATCTAGGGCGGTGGTGATGTTGAACAGTCCTGTTTGTCACCAGCCTTCACAACACCTGCCATAGTGTAAAGGGAAAGAGTACTTGGTCCAGCATGGATGGAAAGAGGGCTTGAGCTCAAACCTGAGTCAGAGCCTAGGCTTAGTGTGCAGCGTAGACATAACCTTAGGGGTCAACACTGGTGCAGCTACATTGACGGAGGCTACCAATGGCTGACTCAGAGCTACTCCATCATTTACACAAGGCGTCAGAATTTAGATTTAGTAATAATTGTATTATTAATCATTTGTATGATATTGGTATTATGGTAGTCACTAGGGGCTCCAACTGAGATCAGAGATTGTGCTAGGCACAATTTAAACATAGAATAAGAGACATTCCCTGCCACTCCTGTGTTGTGTTACCACTCTGCCATTCGCTCTTTGCATGATCTCAAGAAGTTGCTCAACCTGTCTGTGTCTCAGTTTACCCATCTATAAGATAAACAGTATACCCCTTAACTATCTGGCAGTGGTATGAGCCTGAATTAATGAATATTTATCAAGTGCTTTGAGATTCTTGGATTAAACGTGACCACCCAGTAAATCTAAAGGATTAGTATTAGATGCATGTGTAAATAAAAATCCTGGATCTGAACACCCCAAAATGTGTACCCTAATTTTGAAAATAACTCCTTGCTTTATAATGAGGTGAACCAGCACCTTCAAACTTTGTTGTGTTTAAAAGCTATATCTAGATCTAGAGTAAAATTATATGGCTTGAGTCCTTCTCTGAGGGCCGGATTCTGAACCCCTTGCTTATAAGGTGTTCCCATTAAATTGTAGACTAAGCTACTATTCAATATGACTAAGGTTATGATGATCTGATCCTAGCGGCACCAAATAGATCAGGTTAACAATGGTACGGATATGGTTCCCATCACCCAAATAACCTGAGCACCTCACAACACCCCTATGAAGTAGGGTAGTGCTGTTACCCCTATTTTACAGATGGAGAACTGACGCAAAGAGTCACTAAGGGACTTGTCCACAGTCATACAGCAAGTGCATCACAGATCATGGAACTGACTCTGGATTTCACAAGTCCCCATATTATTGCCTTAGTCACTGGAACATCTTTCCTCTCTAAATAGATCAGAGTGCACAGTTCCGACTCACCCCTTCTGACCTTAAGACTATGAATCTATGAATGTAGCATGAGAACAGTTTCAATGAATGTCCACGTGCTAATCAGTAATCCCTACAATGAGGGTGCCCATCCTCTCCATTGTCCTAGTGTTAGGGGGACCAGGCAGCAAGTGTGAAAAATCAGGACAGAGGTGGGGTGGTAATAGGAGCCTATATAAGAAAAAGACCCCAAAATTGGGACTGTCCCTACCTAGTGTTAGATTTCTTCTTTAACCCTGATTATTAGAATGAAAGCTGAACATCAGTTCCCTGACACGGCTGCCTTTCAGGTTGACTGGCTAATCAGAGGAGCAGAAAAGAATTCCAAATGCTCATAAAGTGCATTGACTTTCAGAACTTGTAGATGCAGTCATTTTTTCATTTATTTATTTATTTATTTGTTGGGGCACGGTCTTTTGCTTGTATTGACTTTTTTTTTCCCCATTGACAAAAGGCTGCAGACTGGATTAATAATATATTAGTAATAGAAAACTTAGTCAATATTAAAAAAAATAAAGTGGGTAAGTGTATTATATAACCTACAAATTGAGGGCCTGATCTTTGTCCCAGTGGAAAACAATGGGTGTTGGAGGAACTTCTAATGACGTCAATGGCAACAAGACCGGGCCCTATAGTTGTACCACCTTTGAGGCAGAATGCGCTTTTCATGAGTCTGAGGGTATGTCTACACTACGGGATTATTCCGATTTTACAGAAACCAGTTTTGTAAAACAGATTGTATAAAGTTGAGTGCACGCGGCCACACTAAGCACATTAATTCGGCAGTGTGCATCCATGTACCGAGGCTAGCGTCGATTTCTGGAGCATTGCACTGTTGGTAGCTATCCCGTAGCTATCCCATAGTTCCCACAGTCTCCCCCGCCCATTGGAATTCTGGGTTGAGATCCCAATGCAAAAACAGTGTCAAGGTGATTCTGGGTGAATGTCATCACTCAATGCTTCCTCCGTGACAGCAACGGCAGACAATCGTTTCTCGCTCTTTTGACCTGGATTGCTCTGGCAGTCGCCATAGCATGGCAACCATGGAGCCCATTTAGCCTTTTGTCACTGTCACCATATGTGTACTGGATGCTGCTGACAAACACGGTACTGCAGTGCTGCACAGCAGCATTCATTTGCCTTTGCAAGGTAGCAGAAACAGTTACCAGCTATAGCACCATCTGCAATTGGAAATTGGTGATGATGTTTATCAGTCATTTTGCACCGTCTGCTGCTGTCATGGGTGCTCCTGGCTGGCCTCGTTGAGGTCGGCCAGGGGCGCATGGACAAAAATGGGAATGACTCCCCAGGTCATTCCCTTCATTATGCTTTGTCTAAAAATAGAGTCAGTCCTGCCTAGAATGTGGGGCAAGTCTACTAGAGAACCAGAGAGCACAGCCGCTCTGGGTCAGAGCCCCAGAGAGCCCGCAGAAATGATGATGCCATTCTAGGGGGTGCCCCTGCAACAACCCCATCCATTGCTTCCCTCCTTCCACAACCCTCCTGGGCTACCATGTCCCCCCCCACCATCTGTGTGAGGACGTAATAAATAATGCAGAAATAAAAAACATTGACTTTTTAGTGAGATAAAATGAGGGGGAGGCAGCCTCCCGCTGCTACGATAGTCCAGGCAGTACAGATTCTTCATTAAACTTGAAAGAGGGAGACTGATGGAGCTCAGCCCCTAGTTGCTATGATGCGAACGGTTTTCAATCCTTTTGCACCGTCTGCCAGGAATGACTAGGAGTCATTCCCATTGTTGCCCAGGCGCCCCCGACCGACCTCACTGAGGCCAGCCAGGACCACTCATGGGATGATGAGGACAGTTTTCCACCATTTTGTACCATCTGCCATCAGGAAAGGAAAGGGAGGGGATGCTGCTGTTCAGCGCCGCAGCACCGTGTCTACCAGCAGCATGCAGTAGACATACGGTGACACTGAAAAAAGGCGAGAAACTGTTTTTCCCCCTTTTCTTTAATGGGGGAGGGGTAAATTGAGATATACCCTGAACTACCCGGTACAATTTTTTTGACCCTTCAGGCATTGGGAGCTCAGCCAAGAATGCAAATGCTTTTTGGAGACTGCGGGGATTGTGGGATAGCTGGAGTCCTCAGTCCCTCCTCCTTCCCTCCATGAGCATCCATTTGATTCTTTGGCTTTCCATTATGCTTGTCACGCAGCACTGTGTTGAGTCCCTGCTGTGGCCTCTGTCTGGAGAATCTTTCAAATGCTTTGACATTTCGTCTTCTGTAACGGAGCTGTGATAGAACAGTTTTGTCTCCCCATGAAGCGATCAGATCCAGTATCTCCCATACAGTCCGTGCTGATCAGCGCTCCACGCTGGGCAAACAGGAAATGAAATTCAAAAGTTTGCGGGGCTTTTCTTGTCTACTTGGCCAGTGCATCCGAGTTCAGATGGCTTTCCAGAGCAATCACAATGGTGCACTGTGGGATACCGCCCGGAGGCCAATATCATCGAATTGCTGCCACACTAACCCTAATCCGACATGGCAATACCGATTTCAGCACTACTCCCCTGGTCGGGGAGGAGTACAGAAATCAGTTTTAAGAGCCCTTTAAATCGATATAAAGGGCTTCGTTGTGTGGATGGGTGCAGTGTTAAATCGGTTTAATGCTGCTAAATTAGGTATGAACACGTAGTTTAGACCAGGCCTGAGAAGTACTGTGGAAGGGAGTGGAGTGGTGGTAGGTCTCTGAGCCATCCTGGCTGCCCAGGGGACTGGGAAACATGCCCTCTGGAGTGCTCCTTATTGTTCTTTTAGAAAGCTACCTACACTTCCCGCCAATGGCAGCACATAGGGGACTACTAAACCAGCTGAATCCCCCATCTTGTGTTCTACAGAGCACTGGATTGTCTCCCATTCTGCTCTAATGTGGGTGCACAGAGGGCGAAGGGCTTCATGAAAATTCTTTCCTCTCCCTCCTAGTTCATAAAGGCAGAGGCAGTGTATAATTTTCCCTTAGTTATTCAGCCAGGCAGGAAGCTTAAAACAGAATGAGAATCATTTTACCAGAATGTAGCCCAATAACAAGGACGATACCAATACTTTGCCCTTCTATAGCACCTTCTACCCAAGGATCTCAAAGCCCATTACACAAATTATTATGGTCCTCATTTTACAGATGGGGAAACAGAAACACAGAGAAACCAAATGATTTGCTCATGGTCAGTCAGGGTTTCAAGGGAGAGACAAGAATATTGCTTATTAGTCCCAAATCCCAGACCTCTTCTCTAATCACTTGATAACACTACCCCACTGAGAAGGTGAAAGAGGGGTTAGTTGGATACCATCAGGAAAATTTTAGTGCATGAGGAATTAGTCCAGAAGATAATATTTTTTTTAGAAAAAAAAAGTATTGAACTCTTCAGAGTTGGTTTTGGGTTAATTTAACTTTACAGTGTTTTGATTCCTAGTTTGGAATTCTAGAAAACCTTACTGTATATAAATTACACAAGAAAGAATCAATTACATTCAGTGACAGACTTCTCACATCTGGGTAGAGATGGTCAAAATTCTTGTGTGTGTGTGTTCTTTTTTAAACAATTTTTTTCATCAACAGATCAAATTCTGAGGGGAAAAAACAACAGGATGGAAGTATTGAAATAAAAATAAAATTATCCTGTTTTTTCATTCAGTTCTAGAACTGGACAAAACAGGATGGAAGTATTGAAAAAATATATAATTATCCTGTTTTTTCATTCAGTTCTAGAACTGGACAAAATCTGTTGACTTTTGCATTTCAACAGCAGCAGCGAGAGAGAAAGGGAGATGAAATTTTAATTATTTTTCTCCAGTATACTATTTGCTCTACTTCAAGGCATGAACCAATCATGAGATAAGTATAAGTATAGTTTACTCTATAACTTTAATAAAGTACTGCTGAGTGAGGTACACTAGGCTTGGGGTAGTGGTCAGAGGTATTATATCTTAGTATTTACACATCCATCACTGACCACTGTTGTGCAGCGGATAACAAATTAAGGCCATGATCCCGCAACAAGATCCCTGTTCCTTAGCAGAGACATTGGAGGTCTGCATGGATGCAGGCATCTGTATTAGTGAAAGCAATTGTAGCCACTGTGAAAGAAATTGAGATAAAGCAAATGTAACAAAGAAGTGCAGCTCAAGTCTGAATGCATATCTCATTTCTGAAGAAGGATTATTATACAAAAGAAAAATAATATGAACAATAAGCCACGATGCCATTTGAATTTTAAAACTTTATTTTGTTTCTGTAATTAGAAATCATGGGTCAGAAAATTTTTAAACAAAGTAACTTAAAGCCACGTTTGGAAAATTTAACACTTAAAAAAATATAAAGACTGCTCTGTCCGCTATATAATTTAGAGGGCCTTTGCTAGTCTTCAAACAAGATTTGTCTTCATTTGAGTACCTGTATAGAAACATCTTCTTTGGAGCTGAAAATTAAAACAATACTATAAAAATATCCTAAGGCTATGGAGCGGAGCATTGTATGTGGATAGATTCAAGTTAAGACTCATTTTCAGAAGAAAAGCCAGCACAATATTTGCAGTGAAAAGAATAGAAAGAGGTTTTTTTAGAGAGGTAGTTTGGCGGAAATTTCTAATGAATCCTATCCAACCATAAAATCATGTAGAAAATGAATCCTATCTGACAATAAAGTAAAAGTGAAACAAATTACAAGGTTTCTATATTCTCAGACAAATTAAATTCATGTTTGGAATACTAATTGTACACTGTAGGATCTGTAACTATTTACTGTCACTGCTTAGTTTGTCAGCAAAGAGTTTTGTATACACTGACAATATGTTCCCATCAGCATCATCAAAGAGAACAGACCAAAGGCTCATGGGACATACAGGGAACTTCCTGTCTGTAGTGCAATCTGTTCCCAGTGGACAAGGTGTGTGGAAAGGTTTTTGAAGGTGATGCTAGTTCTCTTCTGAACTTTGAACTAGGAGGAAAATGGATCTTACTGACGGTAATGGTGATAATTGGCCCTGTGTGGATACACTTTGGCATGCTTTCTGAACACCTCATTGCAAAGAGAGAGTGAGAGCGAGGCCATGACAGTGAGTCCTGTGTCTCTGAGGAATAGTATTGCTCTCTCTGTGGAGAGTCGCCCCTTAAGATCTAAGGAGCAGTTTTCATTTGACATGGCTTCAAAAGACACTTGCAGTTGCTGCCTAGAGGCATGCTGCAGACGGACACCATTAATCCAAAGGAGATGCCGCAAGAGAAAAATGTGTCTGCTGCAGCAGAAAACGGGGGGGTGGAGGGGAAGGACACTTCCTCCCAAAACAAGATGAGATAGACAAGATAAGCAATAAAATGTAATTAACCCTTTGAATGTGATGTGCATATCGTTGCAAAATATGGGAAATACATGGAATAAATAACTCGGCTGAACTAAATTATAATTAAAATAGGAAGGGGGGGTGTTGTAAAACAGCACTGCAGTGCCTCCCAGTGCACCAATGAGTTAGGTCAATGGTCATGTGCTTAGAGGAGAAAAGTTAGAAATTGAGGACATTTATACAAATCATTTTCTCAAACACAGAGGGCCCTTTAAAATGTAAGGATTTTTCTGAGCTCCCAATGGCTACTTACATTTTCTAATTATCCAGATGCATTGGTAACTGGCTGGTTTTGATTGACACTTGTGCAACACAATATTTGAATCCAGATGAGAACTTCACAGCTGCCTTTGTCCTCCCTAAGACCTTATCTAGGCTGGTGACTTTTTTGTAGAATTTCCCTTTGAGCCCGTGTTAACAAATCAAAGAGCCCTAGTGCAGACAGGTTCCTGTGGCCAAGACAGTTTTAGGACTTGTATATCTACTGGTCAACACGGTGCTGAAAATGGTGTCAGCTGCAGCAATTCTGTCTACACTACAGCTCTTCACATTACTAACTCCAGTTCACCAGACCCAGTATACGTGATGGTGAGGGAATTTTCACCTAGTATAAAGAAGGTCTAATGGGTTGAAGCAAAATCCTAGATCCAGTCCCTCTCTGCTCCTGAAATATGGAAATGTTCAGATCCAAATTTTGCAACTCTGACCTCTCCCTTATTGACACAGGAGGGGTTGGGTGCTAAGGAGGCACAATGTAATCACCCGGACTGGGACAGAGACAGACACTTCATTCCCTCCCACACGTCATATCATGCTATCTTTTATTACTGTTCACATCTCTATCTGCTTCCTGCTTGAATTGTTGGGGAATTGGACCCTGATTCAAAGCCCATTAAAATCAGTGGGAGACTTTTCACTGACTAAAATGAGCTTTGGAGCAGGCACTTTTGAACTAGCATTCCTCTCCTGCTTGACTTTTGTCTGAAGCTGATGTTTTACATGTGACAGTATCAGCCCTTCATGCACTTGCTCATCTCTGGTCCCCTCTCTTCTTCCAGCTATTTATTAGCTGGTTCTTATTTTATTGAAACCTAACTTTAATCTTTACATTATTTTCCATAGGTGGATGTATCCATTTTTAGAATTTGACTGTAGCTTGTGTTTCCAAGGGCTTATCTGCTGACCTGGAGTTCAACCCCTATGGAAGAAACAGGACTGGGTGCTACAAATCCCCCCCACTCCCGCCCCAGGAAATCATGAATTGCATTTCCAAAGCGGCATGTTCCAGATATGTGAGAGAAGGCAACTTTTCAAACTAAATTCCTACCTGCAAAAGAGACAAGTTGCTTTGAGTGACACATAGCTAGGAGTAATAGATTGAAACTGAGGAAAATAGTGGCGCAACTTCCCAGAAAATTTTGCAGTGCTGACTGTGAAATTGTTTCTGAGTAGAGGTTATGGGAGACCCATTATATGAGATGACTAAATCTAGACTGGACAGAGCACTAGAGTATACACTGCAGGGGACAATCACCCTTGACTTTGTATCAGTGGTTCTGGGTCCCACAGTTGCAGGGTCCTCTTGAAACCCTTAGACTCTGGCTGCTGAACCTAAAGGAAAAATGTCCTCCTTTGCCTCTACAAAGCAGAAGAGTGGCAAAAGGAAGTCCCCTCCTACAGCAGGGCCAATGCTTAGAAGCTACAGAGCATGGATCTTTCTCTACTTGTTCCTGCCTCAACAGGAAGAGCACATGCAACAATGGCCACCTAGTGGGAAAAGAAGGGTCTGCAGATGTTCAGGAAATGTGCCTTGCAACAGACTGTAAAGCTGAAGGTACATAGAAAAGAATGGCAGCCTGAGAGAGAGAGAGATAAGGGTAGGGAAAGAAGGGATGTGGAGAAGACTGCAGAAAGAGGATCTGAGCTCTCTCCTGTCCTGGGTTAGTTCCATAATCATCCTTCTTCTCTGCCTGCTTCTGCTTCCAGCTAAAGGACTTAGGGCCAGGTTTTCAAAAGTATTTAGGCCCTAAAGATGCAGATAAGTGCCTAGTAGGAATAAAATCAGTGGGAGTTAGTCACTTCTAAAAATCCAAGTAGGTTTGCATTTGTAGAAGTTTAAATATCTTTAAAAATGTAGCCCTTAGTCCTTTAGTTCAAGTGTTAGAATTCTGTGTTTTGGAGCTAGAAGTCTTGCACACAGATGACAACCCGACCAATAAGCTATTCTGTTCAAATCCTTCCATTGTTGTTTGTGCATGGTGACTGAGAATAAGTCATTAAACATGTTTTCCTTGTCTAATGTTTGTTTCTCTCCCAGTGAATGGTGGCGGATTTTTGAAGTCCTCTAGTCCCTGGTTAGCCACAGAATAGGTACAGTGACAATGTAAGTTTCTCTCTTCCCTCTCCCCTCCCACCATAATGCTACAAACATGAACTGATGGTACTATCCTTAGTGAAATAAAGTTATCTAGTCTCCATGGATTATTCAGTCCTTGGCCTCTCTGCATGACTGCCAACAGGGATGCAATGTGTACTGGTTTTAGTGGCATGGACACATGTCCAGTGGGAAATGGACTGAAACCAGCAAATGTACTGTACACAGGACACAGACATTTACTCTAAAACAATAACAATTTACTGTTGAGCTGAGCTGGAGTTAAAATGAAAGGGAAAAGGCTGTGTATCCTCTTAGTCAGCTAGTCTCCCAAGAAAAAAATATTTTCATAAAAACACACAAGAAAACCTGCTCTGAAGTTTCAAAAGGATGAATTCAAGACCTTTGGAGAACAGGAATGAGAAAAGTTCCCTTTTTATGGTGCACAGAACTTCTGTGCTACCACAACAATGCTACAAACTATGACTTTGTGCTCTTGAGGTTACAAAAGGGGTGGCGGGGAAAGGAATTAGATTTCATTGAAACATTGCATCTTAAAATATAGCGCAAATAAAAAGGAATTTTATAACATAATTACATTCCCATTAATATGTTAATCTCGCATATACAGACAGAGAGAAGCAAATACATTACTTTAAATAATTAACTCTGTAGTGAGGCTTTATTGCTGGAAAAGGAGATTTCTCTACGGCGAAGTATTTAACATTTTAATTAAACTCTTTTTGATAGATGTTTACTGTTACTCCTACTTCTGCTTAAAACAAACCCTATGATTAAAAGAAAGTGTAATTCTACCATGAGAAAGAAACTGTTTCATTGGGAAGCCAGGACTGGGGTTTCCTCCCGTTTGCTGGGTGAATACAGACTAACAAGGCTGCTACTCTGAAAACCTGTGCTGCAATGTCAATGTTTATTTTGAGATACCTCCTTTTCCCATCCAAAGACTCCAGGCTGCTTTCTTTACATCTTTTCATGTGTTTTTGATGACACTAAATGTTGCCAGTTTGTTTGACCTTCCTCTGAAAGAGGCAGGGCAGTGCCACAGAAAAAGTAACAGCAAAGACCTCCCTGCTAGAAGTGAGGAGGGGGCCACACAAGAACAGAGGTGTGAAAATGACTAGTGCATTAATAGCTTGGGACTGGTGAATGGAGCCCCCAAGAATGTAAGGGCTGCCCCTGCAAGTGCGGGAAGGCCCACAGGACCAGGACTTAAGTATGTACAGGGGGACAAAAATGGAACAAACAGGAATGGGGGTGAAGATCATGGCTATGAAACAAGGGATGCAGAGGGGGATACTGAGCAGAGAACTCTGGACAACACCTGGAGTTCTGAGAAGGAGTCCAAGGAGTCTTGGACAGTGGGTAAATAGGTAAATTGACAAGTGAACAGCCTTGGACATTGCCATATGCTATATAGCTGCAAAACAGGTGCAGCTGGGCAAACTTCCATGCACTACTCCTCCCTATGTTCCTTGCTGGGACCATCTCTAAGAGTGAGAAAGAAATGTGCGGTCTCCACAGTCCATTTAGTCTTCAGCTTTTCTGCTGAGGCTGCCAAATCAGATATCAACTGTGATGATGGCTTATGTCCCATTAGGAAGTGTACTAAGAACCAGAAGCTCATTTCATATAGGCTTCAGAACAGTCTGTGATGCTGGCAAATCAGGTGTTAGCTTATGCCAAGGTCTTCTTGCATCATGTGGATACTGACAAATACATAGCTGGAATTAATCTGGTTTACCTCTGTGTTACTATTGTTAAAATCGGTATTAGAGTTATAAAAATGTGATTAGCATTAAGACTTTATTGAATGCTTGTAAATTGCTGCATGTGTTAATCTCATAACATCTGTATCCCATAGCGTAAGATAATATTTAAGCATTTGAATTGTAAGCCTTGGTAGCTGTGTAAATCACCAGACAGGTGAGAAACATTAATTGTGTGAAATGCTGGCCTACAACAAAAGGTGTTATGTCTTTCCCCATAGAAAAAATTCACCTGGTGTTGACGGGCTATTGTCGAACATTGAAGAGAACAAAAGACTTTGCTGATTGCTTACTTCCCCCTCCCCCCCCAGCACCCACAGCCCCCAAGAAGAGAAGTGGTGCAAGTGAATTCTCCCCATCAGATGAGTTGTCAGCTCAGAGAAGGGGGAAAGGAAATAGAAATCCCTGACAAAGGAAACTGTATCTCTATGCTGCTTGTACTCTCAAGGGCAAGGTTTTCTAGGTATAAGCAAGAGAACCCCATTGTTTAGCCTGGGTTAGCCCTAAGGGACATATAATGCTTGCTTATAATAAAAGCTTCTAATAGGTTGACCAGACTGCAAGTGTGAAAAATCGAGACAGGGAATGGGGGGGTAATAGGGGCCTATATAAAAAAAGACCCAAAAATTGGGACTGTCCCTATAAAATTGGGATATCTGGTCACCCTAGCTTCTATTGCCTTTTGAAACATAAGCCTGTAACTCGTTTGTGTGTGTAGGTTCACCTGCTTTAACCTCTTTAAGTAACTGTTATTTCCTTTTCCTAGTTAATAAATCTTTAGATAGTTTATTATAGGATTGGCTACAAGCATTGCCTTTGGTGTGAGATCTAAGGTGCAATTGATCACGGATAAGTGACTAGTCCTCTGGGACTGGAAGTAACTTGAATATTGTTATGCTTTTTGGAGTAAGGGACCATCTATCACAAAAGCAAACTTTCCTGGGTGGGAAGACAGATAGGGGTACCAAAGGGGACTGTCTGTGACTCCATGTTAAGGCTGTTATAGTGCCCAAGAAGCTTACACTTTATAATTAGTTGGTGAAATCTAAGTATAGAACTCACAACCAGTTTGAGGTATGTGACTTGCTTCTTAACAGTCTGCCCTGAGGTTGGTAGTCCTGCTCTTGAGCCATTGCAGGACAGCTTGACACAGCCAACACATGAGAGTGAACTTGGGCAGCATCTGAGACAGAGGTGAGTTGTTCCGCTGGAGTGTCACCAATCCCCTGCACCAGTCCCTTCCAGCTCTTTTGTTTATCTTCCCTGTAAAGATCAATTCTGCAAATGTACTTGGACACATATGCACCACTTCTGGTGAAGACACTCTAAGCCAATGGAAGAGAGCTCTCCCATCAGCTTAGTAACTCTGCCTCGGCGAAAGGCGGTAGCTATGTCAATGAGTGAAGCTCTCTTGCTGACACAGCACTGTCTACCCGGAAGGTTACGGTCAGTATAACGACATTGTTCAGGGGTGTGGATTTCTCACACCCCTGAGTGAAGTATGTAGTATAGATCAAGCCTTAGAAGGCACACCTACAATGGTAGAGTCAGTCTATTGATACTTCACTAGAAAAAGATTCCTTCATGGGAGGCAGGTATAATAGGCCAGGGGAGGCTAAGCTTCCCCTCTCCTAGCCGTGCCCCGCCCATGCTCTGCCCTGAGGGTGGGGCATCCCTTGTACCTTAAAACTGGTGGGGGCTCAACTCAGGCCAGCAGCCTGGAGCTCAGAGCTCACCTGGTCAGCAGGTCGGGCCAGTGCTCCGGCCAGCTGGCAGCCCAGGGCGGTTCGTCTGAAGCATCTCCGGCAGTGGGGAAGAGGGGGCTCAGGGCTCTGGTGGGCAAGATGGGGGGTAGGGCTGGGCCTTTGGCAGAAGGAGAGGAGTCAGGGGGCTAACCTCCCAAAATGGGGGGTTCACCTGCCGCCCATGGATTCCTTTCTGATAGCCTCAAAGTCCCGTAAATGAGAAACACAGGACTTCCTCACTCTGGGAGCAATCTAGACAAATGCATGCAGAAAATCTGTGATACATAATTTACATGGGATCTCTCAGTTCCATTCAGATACTGGGAACAGCTGTGGGCTTTATTCAACAATAGTTAGAGACAAGCAGTTACACTGGGGCTATTTGCCTACAAATGTGTTAAATAAATAAATACAAGAAAGTTGAGCTATGCAAACATTAAACAAGACTTCACTTAGGTTGGTTTTAAGTCAGAAGTTGGAACATTCTGCTCTCCACACCCTCTCCACTGCAGGGGTCTGAGAATGCTGGAAGGTGCACAGATATTAGAGTGACAAGGATGATATAAAAACCTATACAGAATAGAATAGCCTATACGCCGTCAGAATCTGTCTGTGAAACACATGAGTGCTTCAAGACTGACTCTCATTTTGGGGTCTGTTAGCTGGTGGTGTGGGTCAGTTAGTCTAGCAACAAAAGAAATTCTCTTGTCAAGCAATTCCTGGTGTGCAGCTCACAATGACAGCCATCACGAGTGTATACAGTAAATCTAGTTCCCAGGGCATATGGAGATGGAATTAAATCTGGTTGAGTTGTCTGGGGAACAAAAGCAAGTTGTTTCCAATTTAAATTCAGCTGAGCAAGAATGGGGAGCATAGAGGAAATAGTCTGACATCCGAAGAAGAAAAAAAATACAATGACCTACAGTAACCAGTGTGGATTGTAGAACCATACTCATTCCATATGAGTAATCAAAACCCATGAGCCCACAGTGAATAACTCTGACTAGTTCTGTGTGCCTGCTAAGTCATCTGCATTGGACTGGAGACAGCAGAGAGGATGACTGATGAGACAAATCTGTGGTTCCCAGCTAAATGTGTATACACCACAGGGCACCTGAGGTTTTTGTGAGTGCAGGTGCCAGTCTGTTGGTCCTCACTGCAACCGCACTTCCAGATTGTTGTAATAAATCCACAATCCCCTGTTTTTCTCCTATGACTAAAGAGGTGTTAACGGGCCATTCTACCAAGAATGGTCCGTTAGAAGATGTGCTAATTATGCTAAACAGATTTGTATTTAGCTGTGATGCTCCAGGTACCTTTCCCAGACCCTACAAAGAGCTTTGTGTGGGTTGAAAGCTGGTCTTATCAACAGAAGTAGGTCCAATAAAAGATATTACTTCACCCACCTTATCTCTCTAATATCCTAGGACTGACATGGCTACATCTTCTACACTACATAGGCAATGAGTTGGCAGGTTTTACTCTGGGACCTAGGAAAGAAACTCGTCTTGGAGTTGGAGTCCATAATCAAGGTATGGAAAGAAGGAGGAGGGAGGTCACAAGATGCAGGAGTATTGGGAAGAGGCCATTGCTGGTTCACCTGAGGGCTCAGTCTGGTAAACTGGTAGAGTTGAGTGAGAAGTTAAAAAAGAACTTTGCTTCCACAGACCTTCCGCAGAAACCTATAAAGCAGAACTGTGGATCTCACCTTATCGCTGGAACAGGCAGAAGGTAGCACATCTCAGAGACGCTGGCTTCAGTTTGATCAGTAGTCTCATGGGACATATATTCCCTTTCTATCTGAATCTGGAAATCACATAGGTTGATGACAACGGCACTTCACGCTTTGTATCATCTGTCATCGTATCTCTGCCTGACCCAGAGGAGATATGATCCTAGGGTTGCAGAAACACTGCCTCAAGCCAGAGCGGCACCATGGAAAATGATAACAAGATAGTCCCTGTGCCATAAACTAATCCTTTTCTTGTATTGCACTGCAGACAGGAAGTATATCCGGAGGGAGAGAGTCTGTCATAGACACTGAGCACCAGTTCACTAGTTCACTGGATTAAACAAACTAGTTTCTGTGATAAGATGCTTCCTTGTGACAAAAGGCCTAGTATTGTTTTCTGCCTCTCATTTAGTCTTCCCATCACTCTGGCACACTCTCTGTCTCCACTGGCTCCACGTTCATTTCAGAGTCCAATTCAAAATTGCCTTGCTGGGTTGTGAAATCTCCATGCATCTGCTCCAGCCAAACTTCACAGATATTGTCTCCCTCTGCTGCTCCCCTTGCTCCTTCGGGCCAGATCCTGCCACCCTTACTCAAGTTAAGTTGCTCCTCAGATAGTCCTGCTGATTTATTCCAATGATATTACTCATTGAGTAAGGGGCATCTCATCTCGAGTGAATAGGAAAATCTAGCCCTTTGAATTGATTTTCTCTGTCCCTCCCACGACCTCATTCCTGTTTGTATGAGAACCTTCTCCTCTTCGGTTTCCTCTGTGTGGAACAGCCTCTTTGTATTTCTCTACACAATTACATTATTATAATTTAGTATTTGTATTTCAGTAGTGACAGTCCCATTCAGATCAGAATTCCTTTGTGCTAAAACACATAGAAAGAAACAGTGTGCTCCAAAGAGCATGCAATCTAATCTTAGACAAGAGGTGCAACAAG
This sequence comes from Gopherus evgoodei, assembly GCF_007399415.2. Classification (NCBI taxonomy): domain Eukaryota; kingdom Metazoa; phylum Chordata; order Testudines; family Testudinidae; genus Gopherus; species Gopherus evgoodei. The sequence continues at coordinate 165,141,952 of NC_044324.1, read as the reverse complement.
TGAGTGTGACAAAGAAAGGGAAGAAAAAGGAGGAGACAGGGAAGATAGTTAATGGTAGTAAAATGATGTGGTTATGTTAGTTAGCTAATGCATAGTTTAGTGGACTCAGAGCTAAACTGGAACCATAACTTCTCTCTCCCTCTCTCTCTGCTTCTCAATTTCTCTTCTTTGGACATTTTTTATTACTTATGGAGATGGGCTTGAACCAAAATCACAGTTCCAAACACCCGTGAGTTCTGTGAAATTTTGAACTCAATTAATTTTCAGTTTGGGCCTGTGTCCTTTTATTTAGATCTGTACCTGTATCATTTAACTTTGCAAAGCATTCGTATGAAAGAAGCTGACCAAAGTGAAGTTCCATTTCACTGCCATGCTGCTTTGAGCTGGTTCTCAGAAAAGTTCCTCTGTGTTTGCCCACAGCATCATGCTCAGGGCTGGCTCCAGGGTTTTTGCTGCCCCAATCAGCGGAAAAAAAAAAAAAAGCCGCGATCGCGATTGGCAGCAGCTCCACTGCGCCGCTTTCTTCTTCAGTGGCAATTCAGCGGCAGATCCTTCCCTCTAAGAGGGACTGAGGGACCTGCCACCGAAGAGCCCGACATGCCATCCCCTTCCCCTTGCCATCCTAAGCACCTGCTTGCTGAGCTGGTGCCTGGAACCGGTCCTGATCATGCTTTATAAGCAAAAAGGCATAGTGGTCATTTTAACCAGATGGGCTTTTATTTTAGATTAAGAAAACAAGAAAGAACAAAAGTACCAGAGCCCAGTGTGTGTGTGTTTGTCTGCTCTGTAACAGTCTGCACTGTACTGAGCACAAAATGGCTGCCAGTTGCTGCAAACAGAAGAGAAGTTAGAGGTCTGAAAGTACAGTAATGAAACAAAACACCTGAACATATACATGGCCACACCACAGCAGCCCCTTCACTTCTGTCCTTCTGCTGTCTTTCACCATACACCAGGCCTGATCCCAGCTCACACATATTTTTAAATGGCCATTTACCCTTTACATTTCGGGTGCTGCAATACCAGCAGCAAACCCCTCAGCATTTCCCAAGCCTGGATATGTTGGCTGTTGTTGGCAGTGACATATATGGATGGTACTTTCTTTCCTGATGGTTAGGAGCATCCTTGCTGCTCATCAATCAGCTATTGAGGTAGTTATTGAACAACAGAAGGCTTTGACATGGACAGAAATCACTCTTGTTTTAGGCACTGCTAGCCCCTCACCAGGCATTAGGAAGTGAGAAACTAGGACTGGATATTACAGATGTGATATCATAAAGTGCAAGTATTCTGTGCAGCAGCCTTGCACATTCTTAGCATGCTGGAAGAGAAGGAGGCAGTTCAGTGGTGTAGTGTTACAGCCTAGCATAGCGTATTAGGGTACTGAATGTGATCTCTCTGCCATTCCACAGTAATAACATAATACACTGTTTTGAAAGGGAAAAAATATTGTGGCACATCTTAAAAAAAGGAATTTCCCTTCTGTTAATACAGAACTTTCAGCAATAATCCCTAGCTTTTATGTAGCATTTTTCATCAGTAGGTTGAAAAGGTCAGTATCATTATCCCCATTTGTAAAATGGGGAAACTGAGGCACAAAGCGAGGCAATAACATGCCCAAGAAAAGCAGTGGCAGAGCTGGGACTCGAACAGAGGTCTCCCAAATCCCATTCCAGCATCCCATCCAGCAGGCCACACATGACTGTTGACTAACCCTATTGCTTAAAAAAAAAAAAGTGTAATGATAACCCAACTGTAATTGGGGGTGCATTGATAGGTGATTAGAGCTATTCCCTGCTCTAGCATGATATTGCCAGATGAATTTGGTCAAGTCATTAAAAAAACTCTCTCTGCCTCAGTTTCCTCTTCTGCGAATAGGGATGAAATGATGCTTCAAGTATTTTTTTGGAAACAGAATGAATGAATAGTCATGAAGTTCTTTCAGATCCTCAGATGAAAGGCACAATTGAAATGCAAGTTATTTAAAACCTCATTGTGTTTATATTTATTAGTATGTAAAGTTCCTTCCTTCTAATCTAATCATTAAAGAGAGAACTTTCACATATATCATGCTTAGAAGATGGATTTACTGTGTTTCTTGCTTGAGGATTCTTTGTGTGTGTGCGTGTGTGAATTTTCCTTGCTGTTTCTGCTAAGTGTCATCACTACTTGCATTGGGTTTAAACAAATGTTAACTCAACCATGCAGTGAAGTCTTAATGCTGAACAGGCGGTACTACGATCTTTTGGGAGAAATAAATGTGTGAACCAAATGGTGTCTGAGATGCCATCTGACTGGCCCAGAATAGGGTTGTGAAGACAGAACGTGACCCAGAAAATGTATTAAATAGACCAAAAGGGAAGTATTTAAAAATGCATAAATACATACAGAAGTGGATTCAAACTAGTAATTTGCAGAAGCCAAAACAAGATATTCTTGCAGAGAATAGGTCAGCTCTTGGGCAAGCATTACATGCTTTATAACCTGCTGTGGATGATTTGGTTTTGCTTTAGGAACAAACATGAAACTCAGTGCAAAAAATTAAATCTATATTTCATTTAAATACAGGCAGTAGCAAGCTGCAAACTGACAAAAGCCAGGACATTACAAGTCTTCTTGCTCCATACGCACTCCTTAGCTCATGTTTCTAATGACAGCATGAATCCATGTGACTTCAGACAAAACATGGAGCGTGAGCTGTAAAACTCTGAATGTTCTAGGTATGTTCTCATTTTGAATATTGTGTCGCAGGCTACCATGAGCTCCTAGATCCAAAGAATTGAGACTGGATATCCAAGAACAAAACTATTCTCTATATTAATCTAATATTAGTTATCAGCGATAATGCTAAGGAGCCCCCCAATCATGGACCAGGCCCCCCTCATTGTGCTAAGATTTATAGAGCATGGTGCATACACCAATGAATTCTTTGATGGCTGCTGAGTCCGATGCACGAGCGACAGTCCCATCCACAGGTAGGGCACACCCATGCACTAGAAATTTTTGAATCCAAATAAAAGATTCTTTCCTCCTGTGACACCAGTCATGACAAAGCTTGATACATTCCACCTCGCAATGCTTTGCTCCATCTACAAGCTGACTCCACCAACCAAAGCTACATTCTTCACTCCTTTCCCAGTCATCCACAGAGATTCCAAAGGATACTAAATCATTTTTGCATGCATCCTGAAATCTGTGCAGAGGTCTGCCTCTCTTTCTAGACCCTTCACTAGCTTCAGAGTAAAGCACACTCTTCAGGATCCTGTAATCCAGCATTTGCTTGACATGTCCAAGACACCTGAGTCTTTTCTTACTAATCAACATTCCCATGAATGATATGCCAGCATAATTTAACACTTGCACATTTGTCACCCTCTCTTGCCATCTTATTCAAAGAATTTTACACAAGCATCTGACATGAAAACTGTTCAGTCTTTTAGTATGTTTGGTGTAAATTGTCCATATTTCTGAGCCCTATTTGAACATGATGGAATTTACAAGCTGACATAGTGGTCTCCAAATGGCAGAGATAAGAACCAGATTGACCATATCATGATCAATGGCAAATGGCGACACTCACTGGCAGATGTGAAAGTGAGCAGGGCTACAGATGTTGGCAGTGACCACCACCTTGTGACAGCCTCCATCAAGCTAAAACTGAGAAGTGTGGGTCCACCAAACAAGGGACAGAGACATTATGATATTGACAAACTAAAGTCCTTTGAAATACAGAAAGCCTTTGTTCTGCAATTAATGAACAGGTTTCAAGCGCTTGCAGACCTTGATGAAGAGGAGAGGAATGCAGATAGGAGATCAACAAGAAGTGGGACAAAGTAACAGCAATTTATAAACAGAGCAGTGAAGCCTGTCTAGGCTACGGGCAGAGGAGAAGGAAAGAATGGATTACACCCAGCACATGCAATGCCATAGAAACCAGATGAGCCCTGAAGAAAAGTTTTAGACAAAAAAATTCCAGAAGCTAAAAGGACAAATACAACGAACAGTATAGCAAGGCACACCAGGAGGTCAAACGCCTTGTGAGAGTGGACAAATGGCATTGTATTGATAATCTGGCAACATCAGCAGAGAATACAGCTGTTTGTGGTGAACAAGGAGCCATCTACAAAATGATGCGACTTATCAGTGGTAACTGGCAGACACCAACAAACATGTTCATCAGGGACAAACAAGGGCACCTAATAACAAATGAAAAAGAACAAGAAATGCGCTGGACAGGGCATTTCAAATAATTGCTGAACAGGGAGCCACCTCAAGAGGAAGCAAACATCCAGGAGGCAGAAGAAGGTCTTGATATCAACACAGACACATCCCAACTAAGGAAGAGATCATTCAAGCCATCATAGATTATTAGGGTTGGAAGGGACCTCAGGAGATCATCTAGTCCAACTCCCTGCTCAAAGCAGGACCAATCCCCAAATGGCCTCCTCAAGGATTGAACTTTACAACCCAGGGTTTAGCAGGCCACTGCTCAAACCACTGAGCTATCCCTCTCCCCATGAATATTTTTGAATGAGAAATTTTATGCAGCTCCACTATTGTCATGCTTAAAGTGCTTTGTTGGATCAGGTCTAACTGAGTCAGGACTGCAGATATCTCTTCTACTTGTTTATTTCAGCAGTGCCTAGAGGCCCTACTGAAGCCAGGGCTCCGTTATGGTATGCACTGTACATATTCCTATTGAGAGGCAGTCCCTGCCATGAACAGTTTACAATCTAAATAAGTAAGACAGAGAAAGGAAGCATCATTACCCCCGATGTTATAGGTGGGAAACTGAGGGACAGAGAGAAAGTGACTTACCCACTGTCCCGCAGAAAATCTGTGGCAGAGCTGGGAACTATACACAGATCTCCCGAGTCCCAGGCCAGTTGCTTCACCACAATCGCTTCCTTTGATTACCTCAAGTTCTCCTTTCCTACTATGGATGCCCTATGTTCAGCTGTCCTGCCGCCTATTCACGTATCATTGCTTCCTGATGGATCTTCTCTGCCTTGTAGCCTGTTTATCATGCTGCTGACCAAGTCATATTCATTGATCTTGGTTTCCTTCCAGGACGAATGGAGCAGATCCTCACAACACTAGGTCAAAGAGCTACAATTAGTAATTAGAGGTATGAAAGTAGAAAGCTATGTATTGCTTGTGTTCTTATGCAATGTCACCTCCTCTTCCCCTCGCAAGAGACCTGCTTTGCTAAAAGCACTTTCTAAATAAGGGCCAGGAGTCTGGTCTTTTGTAGCAGAATCAAATATTCATGGGGAAAATGTCCATTGAAACCTGAGCCTGGATGTACGTTTTGAAAACAGCTGCATCTCTCCAATGTGCTGAACCAATGGCCAGGTCAGGACATGCCAGAAATACAGGCTGATTAGTGTCTTTGTCCAGATTTGAATTCTGTGGGTTGGGCCCATTATTTTCTAGCAGACTGAAAAACAGGAACTGGAGCCTGGGCCTGCAGTAATATGTTTATTAGAAAATGGCTGAAGTCAATGAAAATCCATCTATATAAAGTACTATAGTTCACGGGCCAAGTCCTCCGCAGGTGTACATCAGAATAGTACCGTTGAAGTCAACAGAGCTAGGCTGATTTATACCAGCAGAGGATCTGCCCCATCATTTTTATTTGTAATCCCTGTTCTTTAAGCTGTTAAATAGGAGAAGCCAACAATACGCTTTAATTAAATACCTGTTGCTGTCCTTGATATAATATCATCATAGTCTGTGCTGGAGCTGTAAAGCAATAAATACTAGCTCAGTTAACATTAACAGTACTAATTAGGCACAGTGTAAGAGCAGATTGTTTATTCTACCTGGATTTATATAGTCTATGGAAATTGGGCAGCACTTTATAATAACTTCCAAATCAATTGGCCTTCCTTGGTATCCAGAGTAATGTTGTTAATCATGATGAATACTTTTTTTGATGCCTCTATGGGTGTAATAGGCCGCTGTGGGGAAAATCCATTCCTCTTTAGCATTCATTAACATTCAAACCTTGGGGTGATTCAGGGGCAGTTCAGTGCTGACAGGACACCTCAAATACAAATGTTATATAGTCATGCAGGGAGTCCAAATGATGAGAGGAAATGTTGCAGGTTAGGGAAAAGCAAAGATAATAAAAGCAAACTGTCTTTGCTCTAGGGGACAGATGAGGAAAATTCACATGGCATTTTATTCCCCAGACAGAGGGTAGTCTTTGTTTTAAAAAACATTTATTTTTAGATATAAAACATTCCAGACAAATAAGCATTACCTATGCAAATCTGGCCTTTGCAATGCAGTGTCACACCATATCCTGTCCTAAAAAATGCATACACATTAATGCACCATTTCACAAGCACTGGAACTGAACGGACCTGCAACTCATAACTACAACTGAATAAAAATGTTAATCGATAGATACATCATCCAGATCCACAACCCTGAGGCTACTCACACAGGTAATGAAAACAATAGCTATATCTACCCCTTTATTCTGAAGCAACTAGTACTGGCCACTGTCAGAGGCAAATGATGGACAGACTGATTCATGATCTAAGCCAGTACAGACAATCCTAATTTCTTATCACTACAGCAAAAGAATCCTAGCATCGACTGAGCTTGACTGTAGAAGAAGTTCACCCCATGCAGAGGACCAGCGCAATGTCTATGAAATAGAGATGTGTAAATAATGGATTTGGGGTTTGTAGGCAATTTCTAAAATGTGGAGGGATGAGGGGCTACGTTGAGGGAGGGAGGGGAATTGATTTGAGTTGGTCCAAAACCAAAAATTGTTTGTGAATTGACCAATTGGAAAAAAAAGTTTATTTGAGGTCCAGCAAACTCTCATTTTGACAAAAATCATATGTTTCATTTCAATTTTGATCACTTAACATTTCTGATTTTTTAAAAATTTGTTATTATTATTATTAATATTAAAGGAAATTTTGAAACAAAGATGTTTCAAACTGAAAACATTGAACTGTTTAAATGTTTCCCCCCCCCACAATTCACAGAAAGTGTCAGTGTTGCCAAATCTGTGTGTGTGTGTGTATTTAACTGAAAAAAGTTTTGGCCAAACACTTGCCCAGCTCTACTGTGGACCACATGGACTCTCAGTAGAGGGCGTAAGTGGAATGTGAGTGCTGCTTAGGCCTTGTGCTAGACCTCTGCGCAAAGATGAATTTCACCCTTAGGTCCCTAGGTCTTACCAGCTTTACCTAACAAGATTTGATACTATATATCTATGCGGTTTTAATGCTGGCCATTACCACAGTATCTGAGTGCCTCTCATCAACTCTTATATTTAGCAAGACATTAGTCCTCGGTAAGGACTTTTCACCTATGCAATTTCAAACATCCAACCTCAGCTGTGTTAGCTCCATCAGAAAAAAATAGTGCTAGATTTGTTTGTTTTTAAAATGGGAAATGTGGCACCTCTTCTTCCTTGTGCAGACACTAAAATGGCTGGATGGATTTTGCTGGAGCTTTCCTTTTGGATTGGTGGGGGGAGACTATGAAACACTTCATTCCAAAGGTGACATTTCTCAGAAAATTGTGAGCATGCAAAATCGGGGGGGTTACAACAGAAATCATTTGTTAGCTTAACTATAGTGTTTGCCATGATACAAATTCTTTAATAAAAATAGTGGGTTAGACTGTGAAGCCCTTGACCAAACTGGTGAGCAGTTACTCACACAAGTCATCCAACTGATTTTAATGGCACTGCACGTGTGAGTAGCTGTGCACTAACTTGACACTCTGGTCCAATGTTATCATGCAGAAGGCTCCCTAAGAGATTTTTTTTATACTAACATATTCAATACCACTAAAATGCAGCAACTTCTGGGGTGGAAAGCAGTTACCATCTGTGACTAGTGCACTGCCTAAATGGGAAACAAAGGAATTTTGGTCAAGGAAATATGCACACCATGCTACATTTATTAAATACGTCATAGGATATTTAATGTTGAAAAATAAAAATTGTTAGCACCTACACAAGTTTGTTACTGTGTAACCGCTCACTTAATCAAAACAGCAAACACTAATAATACTTAGCATTTGCATATCTCCTTCCTTCCTAGAATCTTATACTCTTAAATGGTTTTATTAATAAAATCAGCCTTACAACATTCCTGTCTGATAGAGTAGTGCACATGCACATGCTCACTGTATCTGCTGTGAAGTACAAACAGGGAAATGAAGGCATAGATCCTCTAAGGCATTTAGAAGCCTAACTCCCATTGATTTCAGTAGTAGTTAGGCACCTAACTGGACCAGAAACATTAAGTGATTTAAGCAACCTCACCATTGACTAATTGATTGACACAAGCAAGCCTTTGAGAGCTAGGATTAGGACCTAGGTCTCCCTGTTCTCTGTTCCTGCCCTCTCAAGCACAACATGCTTTCGGATAAGAGTATGTAAAGATGACAAGCCGGAATACAGGCAAGCAACCAAGTGAGAAAACATCAAATGAGGGATTATCCTTATTTGTGAGGGATCCAATCCAGTGAGGAACTGACCCAAAGACCTTTTCATCTTAAAGTAGTAGTGCTACCTACTGAGCTGATGCAAAGGCTCTTCATGTGAAATCATTAAGAGCAGGCACACAGAAGCAACAAAACTCGGACCTCCAGCTACTCACAGCTGGTCATTCATCCAAAATGCTAAAAGGGACAAACCTGCTTAGCTTTTACACTGAGATGAAATCAGGAACATTCAGGTTGTTTGTTTGCTCACAACCCAGTCTATTTCTGTTTCCTGTTTATGGCCCCTTGCATGGTATAGACATTTTGCAGACTGAGAATGAAACTCATCCATGGCACAAGGATAAATGGCAGCTCGTGATTCCCCTCCTCAGGGCCCAGTTCAGCCCCTGGCACAGGCTAGGACAGCCCTGAGTGTAGTCCTAACTCTCATACAATTGAAATAACTTTATGTGCCAGCAGTGCACAATGGCTGAAGTGTAAGAACACGTGGGCTGTTCCTTGTGCCCAAGACTCCTGAAGAGGTGGCAGAGTTGGCTTTGCACCTGGGTTGAAGTGTCCTGTGCTGGGGGTATTTCCTGGGCAGGTGTAAGCCCCACTCCCTATGGCCAGTTTGTGCCAGTCTAACTGATGCTGTCAGTTAATTATGAGTCTAGCCCTGAATGTGCACATGGCATATATGAAATAGCTGAATTGGAGGAATAAGTATAGGGCCAAATCCTGTGGTTCTTACTCAGGCAAAGCTTTCATTCCGATCAGGAGCTTTGTAAACAGGAGCATAGACTGAATATGGACTGAAAATGGAGCATGCTATTTGCAAAATTTGGAGTAGCAAACATGATTTAGCCGGGAAAATGAGCAAGGTTTTAAAAATAAACCGCATCCAGAATCCTTTAAATGTATTTCTTCTATGAGACTGTTGAAAGACTCAGGGTAAAATCCAAGCAAGGTATAATATACATGTATTTAAAATATACATCTGCACCAATTGGAGACTAGTCTTATGTCTCCTTGTAATTGTGTATGTCATATTGCCTTCTAATAATTGGCAAATAAGGAAGATAAGATATTGGCTGCTATTCCCACTTTGGAGAGGTTTATTTTAGTTTAAGCAGTAGAAGCCCATAGTTTTTGGAACTAAACTACCAGGATTCTAGTCTCTACTCCTCAGGAATGTATAATTTATCAGGTAATTGTATCTGTTATGTGGAGCACAGATTCATTACAATATGTTTGAATTGTATTTTGATCCAGTTAAGGTCCTGACCTTGCAAAGTGAGTTGAGTGTCCTCCACTCCCACTGAAGTTATTTTAAAGTTTTTATTGCAACTTACAACATTTGCTATTTTATGTATTCATACTATGCCACATAAAAAGGCTTGGCAGAGTTTGATTTTTTTATATATATATAATGCAATTTTATAATATCAATGTTGGTTTTTAAGTATTTCATTGATTTTTTTTTTTAATTTTACAGCTGGAAGAAATTATGGAGGGTCAGACTGGGTGGATCAGATTATAATAATTTAATGAGAGCAGAGACTGAGATTCAAAAAGTTAAAGCTTTATAACCGTTAAAACACAAATTGTCCTCATCGTATATCAAAATATACAAAGTAAATGGCCTTTAATCAAACTCTAAGTTCTCTAGCAACATTTTTCTGACTTTGCCTATCAATTCATTTCAATTATTACTGATGGAAATATTTTCCCATCAGTTTGTGCGTGGTCAGTGAAATTGACATTTTAAATCTAATCCTTTCAAGCCAACATATAAATAATAATTATTGTATTATAGGTAGGGTGGTAGTGCTGCTTGTTAAGATTTCCTGACACTTCCCATTAGGAGATCCTGTTTTCAGTTACTTATAACTTTGACAAATAGTAACCATTCAGGCTGAAATTTTCCAAGATTGATGTCTGTCTGAGACTGAATCTTTTTTTGGAAAACTTCAGCCAAAACAGTTAGACTGTCTCATAACACATATGCTGAAGAAGGCCAAATTTAGGTTGCATTGGCAATCTAATTCTGGAATTTCTAAACTTTTGAGTACTTGACTTTTCAATCTTAATAATGTGATGTTTGGGTTTTTTTGTTTTGTTTTCATTTAATTCAATGAAAAGTGTTACCATTTTGGAAATTATAGTGGCTGTCTAGACAGCTCCTGTTCGTTCAGAGATGTCAAAGCTTTCCCTAAAGTATGCACCCTTTATATAAAAGGATCACTTCATCATTGAAATGAAGCTGCCTCTTAGGTGGAATGTAGTGGCTGTTAAACAGAGCATATAGCAGTAACACTATACAATAATTGCAGTAAATGAAAAATACCTGAAAGTACAGAGGAATGTTTGAGTGCAATCACTCAGTTAGAATTTAGTCAGGAGAGCAGAATTAATGTTCCTACTCTAAGGCCTGGTCTACACTACGTGTTTAATTCGAATTTAGCAGCATTAAACCAATTTAACCCTGCACCCGTCCACACAACGACGCCCTTTATATCGATATAAAAGGCTCTTTAAATCGGATTCTGTACTCCTCCCCGACTAGAGGAGTAGCACTGAAATCAATATTGCCATGTTGGATTAGGGTTAGTGTGGCCACAAATCGACAGAATTGGCCTCCAGGCGGTATCCCACAGTGCACCATTGCTTTCCAGAACGGTCACAATCTGAACTTGGATGTACTGGCCAAGTAGACAGGAAAAGCCCCACAAGCTTTTGAATTTCATTTCCTGTTTGCCTAGCGTGGAGCTCTGATCAGCACGGGCGACGATGCAGTCCCAAATCCAAAAAGAGCTCCAGCATGGACCGTACGGGAGATACTGGATCTGATCGCTGTATGGGGAGACAAATCTGTTCTATCAGAGCTCCGTTACAGAAGACGAAATGCCAAAGCATTTGAAAAAACCTCAGACTATGATAGACAGAGGCCACAGCAGGGACTCAGTACAGTGCTGCGTGACAAGCACAACGGAAAGCTAAAGAATCAAATGGACGCTCATGGAGGGAGGGAGGGGGGACTGAGGTCTCCAGCAATCCCACAGTCCCCGCAGTCTCCGAAAAGCATTTGCATTCTTGGCTGAGCTCCCAAGGCCTGAAGGGTCAAAAACATTGTCCCAGGTAGTTCAGGGTATATCTCGTCAATTTACCTCTCCCCCATTAAAGAAAAGGGAAAAAAATCGTTTCTTGCCATTTTTCAATGTCACCGTATGTCTACTGCATGCTACTGGTAGACACAGTGCTGCGGCGCTGAACAGCAGCATCCCCTCCCCTTCCTTTCCTGATGGCAGACGGTACAAAATGGTGGAAAACCGTCATCAGCCCATAAGTGCTCCTGGCTGATCTCAGGTGAAGTTGGCCGGGGGCGCCTGGGTAAAAATAGGAATGGCTCCCTGTCCTTCCTGCCAGATGGTACAAAATGCTGGGTAACCATTCTCATCATAGCAGCTGGAGCCTGAGCTCCATCAGCCCTGCCCTCCTTTCGTGTCTAAAGAAAAGACTCTGTACTCCCTGGACTATCATAGCAGCGGGAGGCTGCGCTCCTTTCCCCCTCACCCTTTAATGTCCTGCCTGGACTATCATAGCAGCTGGAGGCTGCCTCCCCCTCGTTTTATCTCGCTAAAAAGTCAGTTTCTTATTCCTGCATTCTTTATTACTTCATCACACAAATGGGGGGACACTGCTACGGTAGCCCAGGAGGGTTGGGGGAGGAGGGAAGCAACGAGTGGGGTTGTTGCAGGGGCACCCTCTAGAATGGCATGCAGCTCATCATTTCTGCGGGATCTCTGGGGCTCTGACACGGAGCGGCTGTGCTCTCTGGCTCTCTAGTAGACTTGCCCCATATTCTAGGCAGGACTGACTCTATTTTTAGACAAAACATAATGAAGGGAGTGACCCAGGGAGTCATTCCCATTTTTGTCCATGTGCCCCCGGCCGACCTCAGCGAGACCAGCCAGGAGCACCCATGACAACAGCAGACGGTACAAAATGATTGATAACCATCATCGTCACTTTCCAATTGCAAAAGGTACAAAACAATTGATAACCGTCATCTCGTTGCCAATTTACAATGGCAGACGGTCCAATAGGGATGGTAACCATCTCCGCTACCTTGCAAAGGCAAATGACTGCTGCTGTGTAGCACTGCAGTACCGCGTCTGTCAGCAGCATCCAGTACACATACGGTGACAGTGACAAAAGACAAAACAGGCTCCATGGTTGCCATGCTATGGCATCTGCGAGGGCAATCCAGGGAAAAAGGGGGCGAAATAATTGTCTGCCGTTGTTTTCATGGAGGAAGGATTGAGTGACGACATTTACCCAGAATCACCCATGACACTGTTTTTGCACCATCATGCATTGGGATCTCAACCCAGAATTTCAATGGGCAGGGGAGACTGCAGGAGCTATGGGATAGCTACAGGATAGCTACCCACAGCGCAATGCTCCAGAAATCGATGCTAGCCTTGGTACATGGACTCACACCACTAAATTATTGTGCTTTGTGTGGCCACGTGCACTCGACTTTATACAATCTGTTTTACAAAACCAGTTTATGTAAAATCGGAATAATCCTCTAGTGTAGACATACCCTAACAAAAAGTGTCATGTGTCTTTAAAGACTACAAGTGGTTACAGTCTTGGCTTTATGTTTCTTCCAAAAGACAGCACCTCCAGCAGCATAGTAATTGCCCACATGCTTCCGAAGCATTGATTTGATACTGATTCAGATGGAGGATTGCCTACTGAGTCACCAGCACTACTTCCCGCAGTGCCTTGAGGTCTCCGATGTAAGCATCAATCCAGCTCAGTTTAGGCAGGCTGACAAAAAATCACAGGCCGGGGGATAGTATAGCTGCAAGCAAACAGCTGGATGAGCCACAGCTGAGTTGTTTCCCAGTGAAGTCTTAAATAATAAGGAAAAAAAGCATAAACAATCCAGTCAGAAGGAGTGTTGCAGAGAGCCATAAAAATAAACAGAGCTGAGTTAAAAAGAGTCATCTGAGGAGTAAAATGGAATAGCAAAAGTCAAATTGCAGGGATGATTTAAAGTAATCATAAAGGGGTTTTCAGATATATTTGTGGTTGAGAGCTACAGATAGAAAGAGACAAAATTGGACCACTTTAGAAATAATAGTGGGAAATTGGAAACGGAATGTAAAAACAGCAGATTTATTAAACAGGCTTTTTCTTCTATCTTTGCTCATCAGGAGACAGTTACCCAAGACACAGGGTCAGATTTCATTGTCTGATAGAGTAAGATTCTGAGTGTTGAGAATTAATACTAAAGGGTAGAAGAAAACTGGAGGTCCTTAGAGAGCTTGGCAATGTAGCCATGTCTCTCCTTAACAGCCATAATCTGTAGCAAAAGGGGCACAGTATTAAGAAAACTAATTAGGAATATACTAAATCAATGGAGCAGCCAATCCAGGATCTTGTTTCTGCCTGTGGCCAATGTCCGACGTCTCAGAGAAAGGCATAAACTTTACGTAATGGGCCAAATTTACCTTTGCCCCCAAGCAGAGTCATACAGGGACCAAGGAGGGGGGCAATGATCACTTTACATGCCCTTTGTTCTTCCCTAAATAGGAGCTGCTAGAGCAGGGGTAGGCAACCTATGGCACGTGTGCCAAAGGCGGCACGCGAGCTGATTTTCAGTGGCACTCACACTGCTGACCACCAGTCTGGGGGGCTCTGCATTTTAATTTAATTTTAAATGAAGCACCTTAAACATTTTAAAACCTTTATTTACTTTACATACAACAATAGTTTAGTTACATATTATAGACTTAGAGAAAGAGACCATCTAAAAACGTTAAAATGTATTACCGGCACACAAAACCTTAAATTAGAGTGAATAAATGAAGACTCGGCACACCACTTCTGAAAGGTTGACGACCCCTGTGCTAGAGGCTAGTTTAGACCCCTCCCCTGCATGCAGGCTAATAGAACCTCAGGAGATGTTCCTACTTGTGCCTGATTGTTAATTGCCCTTATATATGGTCACAGCAGTCAGGGATAGCTGGGGCATAGGGATTCTCTGCTATGCCTCCCCACACCAAAGAATACCTCAGTACATCTCTGCACTCAAGGCCCCTGTGGAGGGTTGGGGAGAGAGAATCAGGGGAATTGCCTGGGAGAGGTAAGTCAGCTTTAAGAGTGTGAATCAGACTTTGTGTGTCTAATCTGGCAATGCGGTCTGGGGGCAGGTCTACACTTAAAATGAGGCATCAGCACAGCGGTGCTGCTGTAGCACTTAAGTGAAGATCATCCTACACCAATGCGAGAGCTTCTCCTGTCACTATAGCTAATCCACCTCCTGGAGAGGTGGTAGCTATGTTGACAAGAGCTCTCCCACTGACCTAGTGCTGTTTACATTGAGGCTAGGTTGGTATGACTACATCGGTCAAGGATCTGGATTTTTCACACCCCTGAGCAATGTGGTTATACCAATAAAAAAAGTCTGTAGTGTAGACCTGGCCTTGTTGAGGGAAATTACTTCCTGATTCCAGCTGATGATTGGTTCATGCCCTGAAGCATGAAGATTTCTCTCCCTGCACTAATTCTGAGTAAATGGGCTCTAAGTAATGCTCCAGTACAACTTCTGCAGCCACAGTTCCTGCTTCTCTCAGGGGAGGGGCTTCTGGATCTCTTGTAAACAAGGGACTATTTGTCTTCTTTCAGTCTGTTGTAACTCTGCCCCCTGTGCTAGCTTATTTTGAGCTGGCAAGTAGCTTGCCTCTGCTCAGTGAAGAGTGCACTCCTATTCCAATGGCTTTCCCCTTTCCAATGTCTATAACTCAGGGGAAGGAAGCACCATCCAAGTTTATCCAGGACAGGACTATCTTTCTTATCCACCGTTTCAGGTTATCTGAGTTAATTATGTAATCTTTTATTTAACTGGAAATTCTTCTCCAAGAAATCGCGCATTAAGCTTGTCAAGCTGTCCTGCAGTGACTCAAGACTGAGTACTCACCTCAGGGAAGACTGTTAAGAACTGGGGCACAAGCCCCAAATTGGCTGTGTGATCTACACTCAGGGCAGGCCTGCACTTAAAATGCTGCTGTAGCACTTCAGTGAAGATGCTACCTACACCAATGGAGGGCTCCTCCTGTTGGCATAGGTACTTCATTTTTCCAAGAGGTGGTAGCTCTGCCAATGGGAGACTTCTCCCATCAAATTAGTGCTGTCTACCCTGGGGGTTAAGTCAGTTTAACTGCTTGCTCAGGGGGTTGGATTTTTCATACCCCTAAGCGAGGTAGTCATACGGACCTAATTACCTAGTGTAGACCTGGCCTTCGAATTCACCAACCAATTACCAAGTGTAAACTCCTCAGGCACTATAACTGGCTGTGACTCCATGCAAAGGTTGTCTCCTTGGGTACTTCCATCTGACTTACCACCCAGGTAAGCCTATCTTTGTGTCAGATGGTCCTTTATACCAAGAATCACAGTAATAGGTTTCAGAGTGGTAGCCGTGTTACTCTGTATCTCGTTAGACTAACCTCACACATGGTAAAGCAACACCCATCCTTTCATGTATTTATACCTGCCCCTTTATTTTTCCACTTCATTTATCTGATCAGGTGGGCTCTAGCCCAGAAAAGCTTATCTCTAAGCTGCTACAATGACTCCTTGTTGTTTTAGTAACATTCACGTTACTCCTAGTTCTAACGGATCAGTCACTTACTCCAGATCACTTGCACCTTAGATTTCACACCAAAGACAATGCTGGTAGCCAATCCTTTAATAAACCATGTAAAGATTTACAAAATAGGAAAAGGAAATGAGTTAATTATAACACTAAAGCTGGTAAATATGTAAAAACACGAGTTACAATCTTAAGGTTCAGAAGTAATGGAAGTTTCTATACTTAGGAAGTTCTATATTGTTCTTTAGGATCAACCCAGGCTAAATTGCCAGGGATGCCTTGCTTATGCCTAGAAACCTGTCCCCTCCAGAATCCAAACAGCACAGAGATGCAGTTCCTTCTTGTTAGGGGTTTCTTATTCCCTCCCCCTCCACAATGCTCTGAGCTGCAAACTTCACTGATAGGATGAATTTACAGGCATGACTCATCTGCATGGAAGGGAGAACAATCAACAAAGTCTTGTATCCTCTTTGATGTTCCACAGTAGTTTGTCTGGTGTTGATATGTCCTGCCCAACAAGGAAAACCAAACACCTTCTGCTAGGGACAAACATTTCAGACTAGTTAATGTCTCTGTCCTCTCTGATTTACATAATTATGGAGGCTTATAGTCCAAATGCTCAAATATTACTTCTCAGATGAGATGCTCACTCCACACCTTTCCTGAGGGTGTTAAGGTAGGCTAGATGGACCAATTAACCACATTGGCTGAACCTAGAGGGTAATCAGGGATCAATAATGTTGAATTAAGGATGAAGCTCACCTGGGCAGAAACAGGCAGGACTTCTATAAAGCTGAGCACAGAGAAGTGCTGTAGGGAGAAATAATCTGCAATTGCTCCTTGATGAGCAGGAGGTTTGTTAGAGATTACAGGGTCTAGTAAGAAGACAGTGTAGCTACAGGAGTAGAAGTTTGGACAGCTGGTACACCCAGCAGATGGAAATAGGTCAGAGGCTAGGGAATTAGAAACCAGGTTTGGGAGTAAGTAAGACCATAGTTGCAGAGTGTAGTGTGGGCTAGAAACTGGAATATAGAGTGGGCCTGGATTCCCCTACTAGCTACTGGGGAAGTGGCACAGTCTTGGATATAGAATGGTGGGACTGCCTGGAACAGGAAAGAGACAGCTTGTCTTGAAAGACATTGACAGATTCATGGAGGGGCAGAACTAAAGTCACCAGGCCAGAGGGCCAAATAAAAAGACTACCCAGAGTCCTGGAGCGTGAGGTTGAGACTGGGATGCAGTACCTCATAATGCTTTATGGGAATATGACATAACTGGAATATGGTTTGTGCTGCCTGTGCCGTGTAACATATCTTTGTAAAAGTTATGGTCTACTATATTTATTCATCCTATTTGTACACATATCATTTTCTACTTGAGGTTAAGAATACAGGCTGTATACTTGCTTGGTTTTTAAGTAAGCTTTGTGAGGCATTTGGTCAGCTTCTTTAGGAAGGAATTGGCAAGGGTAAGTACCCAATCAGGAAGCACTTGGGGAACAATGCATCTTGGAATGCTCCAATCCACATAAGTCTTCCTAGAGACATACAAGATACCATGTGGACAATGGCTTTTACCTGTAAAGACTGTGAGTCATGCATGGACATGTGACTTGCCCAGGTGACTCCAGAACTCCATCTTGGAGCTGGACTTTGTATAGGAGTGAGGGGAGGGGTCCCCATCCACAAGAGAGTCTATTTAAACCCCTGGGAGACCCCTCCATTTCATCTTCAGGTGGCTAAAGAAGGAGCCTCTCCACCCTCCAGGATATTTGAAGGAAACTAGAACTAGAACAGGGAGTGTGAATGATTGCTCCCTTTTACAGGCTAATCTCCTTTAACCTGGGTCCAGCAATCTGGAACTGGTAAGGATCTTATTTGTATTCACTTTGATTAGACATAGATTTGTGCATTTTATTTTTTTGCTTGGTAATTCACTTTGTTCTGTCTGTTACTACTTGGAACCACTTAAATCCTATTTTCTGTATTTAATCACTTTTTACTTATTAATTTACTCAGTATGTATTAATATGTGGGTGAGCAAACAACTGTGCATATCTCTCTATTTGTGTTATAGAGGGCGAACAATTTATGAGTTTACCCTGCATAAGCTTTATACAGGGTAAAATGGATTTATTTGGGTTTAGACCCCATTGGGAGTTGAATATCTGAGTGCTAAAGACAAGCACACTTCTGTAAGCTGTTTTCAGGTAAACCTGCAGCTTTGGGGCAAATAATTCAGACCCTGGGTCTCTGTTGGAGCAGATGGGAGTGTTTGGCTCAGCAAGACAGGGTGCTGGAGTCATGAGCTGGCAGGGACAACAGGAGCAGAGTTAGTCTTGGCACATCAGGTGGCAGCTCCCAGAGGTTTCTGTGATCCATCCGGTCAGATAATGGGCTGAGTGACAGCAGGAAGGGGTGTCCAGCTAGTGGCAAGCTGCTCCACAGCTGAGCTATGACAAGGTGCACCAGTGTGAGTAGTGAACCTCATTACACCTTACAATATGGGATACAGATGTTATAGGTGAGGAAAATGCATGTAGCACCTGACAAGCATTCAAATAAAGTCTAAACACATTCTTATAATCCTAATACCTATTTTAACAACACTAACAAACAAGTGAATCAGACTGATTTCCTGCTATGCTTTTGTCAGTGTTTAGTTGAAACATGGGGACTTTAGCTTGTGTGGGAACCTAGTCTGCTAGCATCCCATGGCCTATTCTTCCTTTTTATCATTTGGAGAGAAAGTAAAGAAGGCTGCTGTTAGACAACTTCTAAAGGTTATACAGATAATTGAGGTTTAAAGCACATTTACAAGATAATCTCTAAGAATGAGAACCTCATAGGCACACAAGCTGGAACCATTTACTTACCTGTTTTCTCCAGTTCTTTCTTCGATATTCTATTGGGTCAATAGATTTTTGTGTCCAGGATGAAGTATTATGATAGTCTAGTCTGACCTGTGGGAGAATTTTACTGAGTAATTCCTGCTGAGAAGGGAATTATTCTACTCTTCAACTTAAGTGAACACACTTGAGCCTAGCAATTTGTGGCTTTATTTATTTTTTATTATGGCCATGGAAATTGAAGCAACATGGTGGAATTTTAATGTGAAGGGTTAATTTTCCTCCATCAAGCAAGTGTGGAAATTTTACACTTTTTTTTTTCTAGGAGAGACTAGGATCCATCCAATGGTCCATCTAGTCTAAGGCCTTGTCTAAACTACAGAGTTGCAGCGCTGGTGAGGGGGTTACAGCGCTGCAACTTAGGTGGTGTACACACTTGCACAGCACGGCCAGCGCTGCAACTCTCTGGTTGCAGCGCTGGCTGTACACTCGGTCAAGCCTCGGGTGTAGAGGATCCAGCGCTGGTGATCCAGTGCTGGTCAGCAAGTTTAGACACCTACCAGCATTTTTATTGACCTCCGTGGCATAAGCAGGTATCCCAGCATACCTTAGAAGCCTCTCTGGTAATCATGCAAACTCCACTGCCCTGGGCTCACCTGACCCCTCCTTTAAATGCCCTGGGAATTTTAAAAATCCCCTTCCTGTTTGCTCAGCCAGGTGTGGAGTGCAATTAATCAATCAATCACTCAGCGACCATGCCTCCACGCACCAAACGAGCCCCAGTATGGACCAATGCAGAGCTGCAGGACTTCAGAGTGTTTGGGGAGAGGAGGCTGTGCAAGCACAGCTGCGCTTCAGAAGGAGAAATTATGATACCTATGGGCAGATATCGCAGTCCTTGATGAGAAGGGGCCATGAACGGGACGCATTGCAGTGCGGGTCAAAATTAAAGAGCTGAGGAGTGCTTACTGCAAAGCTCGTGAGGGAAATCGCTGCTCAGGAGCTGCCCCCATGACCTGCCATTTTTACCAGGAGCTGGATGCCATACTTGGGTGTGATCCCACTGCCAATCCTAGGAGCACGATGGAGAGTTCAGAGCAGGGAGAAGTGGGGGAGGTTGTAGAGGACGGCAACAGTGAGACTACTGGCGTGGAGGGAGACACCCCGGAGTCCCAGTACACATGCAGCCAGGAGCTCTTCTCAAGCCAGGAGGAGGCTAGCCAGTTGCAGCAGCTGGAAGTTGATGGTGAGGAAGAAACTGAGGATCATGCTCGGGGTAAGTAGATTTTTATGTTTTGGGAGAGGAGGGTTTTGGTTCTGGCTGCCTGCATGCATGCCTAAATGTGGAATAGCCCATTGATTTGCTCTATCACATCTCTGTAATCTGCCTTGGTAATCTCTTGAAAAGTTGCAGCAAGAGCATTTGCAATTTGCTTTCTCAAGTTGATCGGGAGAGCCACTGTGGTCTCTGTCCTGGTCAGGCTAACTCGTCCGATCCACTGTGCAGCGAGGGGTGGGGGGACCATGGCTGCACACAGGCAAGCTGCACAGGGGCCAGGGCGGTATCCACATTCCTGTAGAAGACCCTCCCTCTCTTCCCAGGTAACATGCAGCAGTGATATGTCTGGCAGTAGGAAACCCTGTTGAGAGTTTAGGGATACTTGAGTGCAGGGCGCCAGGTTCGCGTTTCCCCAGCCCATGGCGCTCTGTTGTTAACCCCCCCCTCCTCCCAGCAGGTAGCCAGCTACACGGTGTGCTCCGGTGTTCCTCACCCCCTGTCCCAGCAAGTAAGCATCCATGCAGTGTGCTCCGGTGTTATGCACCCCCCAAGCAGGCATCCAGCACCGCGGTGTGCTCCTGTGTTCCCCACCCCCCCCTCCAAGCAGGCATCCAGCCCCGCGGTGCGCTCCGGTGTTCCCAACCCCCCCTCCCAGCACGTAAGCATCCACGCGGTGTGCTCCGGTGTTATGCACCCCCCTCCAAGCAGGCATCCAGCACCGCGGTGTGCTCCGGTGTTATGCACCCCCCTCCAAGCAGGCATCCAGCACCGCGGTGTGCTCCAGTGTTATGCACCCCCCTCCAAGCAGGCATCCAGCACCGCGGTGCGCTCCGGTGTTCCCAACCCCCCCCCCCCAAGCAGGCATCCAGCACCGCGGTGCTTTCTCCCGCCCCCCACCAGCAGGACGGTGTGAACACGGACCAAAGAACAACCCCCTTCCCCAAGCAGCTCAACACCTTCCTGTTCACTACTGTCCCCTCTTCAGGACACCAGCTACCTCCTGTACCCATTGCTCATAAACCCCAGTGACCCATTGGTCAATTCCCACTCCCAAGGGGAAATCGGGGCAAAACTACTCACCCCATTGCTCGCCATGACTTAGCTTCCCTGCCCTCTCTCTGTTATGTGAGGTATGTGAGAAGGATGCTACCAAAAGTCTAAAAAGTCCTTCAATGTGTGATAATAAACAAAGTAGCCTCTGTGTATTACATGGTTCTGTCTCTTTTTTCTAGTGACCTTGACTAATGCAGCCGGATCACCGGCCTCACGTAGGTTGCAGAACTTGAGACGGAATCCTAGAAAATCAAAAGAGGAATTGATCAAATCTGTTATGAGCCACTACAACAGAGAAAGTAGGAAGACACAGGAATGGAGAGAGAAGATGTATGAATGGAGACAGAGGGTACATGAATGGAGGCAAACAGAAAGCAGGAGAAAGGAATTGTCTGCCAAAAAAAACCACAAAGCAGATAAGCCTCCTGGCTCGCCAAACTGAGTCTTTCGAGTCTCTTGTAGCCATGCAGACAAATATGTACCATTGTAACCCACAGCCCTCCCAAAGCCCTCTTCCTTGTTCCCCAGTATTTCCACAAAATAACTTTCTCCAGCAGCCAGTTCCTTATTATCCCCAGCTGCCCCCAACACCTGTACGATCACCTACCAGACCTGATAACTATAATTCTTACCCTGTTCACTCCACCCCCATTATTCTGTAGCATAGTAATCCTGAAGTGCAGCAGACATTGAATAGTGATCAAAATAGGACATATTCAAACCTGTGAATGTACAGTCCACCACCCCAACCCCCTTGCCTCTTATGTACTGTATGTTGAATAAAGGATTTTTTTCTTTTTCACTACGTTATATTATTGCTGGAAGTGGTAAATATTATACACCAAGGTAAAGCAAAGCACATCAAATGCATCAAACATTACTGTTGGTTCTCAGCATCAAATTGCTCCCTTAAAGCCTCCCTAATCCTGGAAGCCCTTTCCTGGGCCTCCCTATTAGCCCTGCTCTCTGGCTGAGCAAACTCATCCTCTAGGCGTCGAACCTCGGAGGTCCATTCCTCACTGAATCTTTCACCCTTCCCTTCACAAATATTATGGAGGGTACAGCACGCGGATATAACAGCGGTGATGCTGCTTTCCACCAAATCTAGCTTCCCATAAAGACAGCGCCAGCGGGCTTTCAAACGGCCAAAAGCACACTCCACAGTCATTCTGCACCGGCTCAGCCTGTAGTTGAACTGGTCCTTGCTCCTGTCAAGCTTCCCTGTATATGGTTTCATGAGCCAGGGCATTAAGGGGTAAGCGGGCTCTCCAAGGATCACAGTGGGCATTTCGACGTCCCCTACTGTGATCTTGCAATCTGGGAAAAAAGTCGCGGCCCTCAGCCTCCTGAACAGGGAACTGTTTCTAAAGATGCGTGCATCATGCACCTTTCCAGGCCATCCTGAGTAAATGTCAGTGAAACGCCCACGGTGATCCACAAGCGCTTGCAGAACCACGGAGAAATACCCCTTGCGATTAACGTACTCTGATGCCAGGTAGGGTGGTGACAGAATAGGAATATGCATCCCATCTATTGCCCCTCCACAGTTAGGGAACCCCATTTCTGCAAAGCCATCCACAATGTCCTGCACGTTCCCAAGAGTCACGGTTCTTCTTAGCAGGGTGCGATTAATGGCTGTGCAAACTTGCATCAGCACCATTCCAACTGTAGACTTTCCCACTCCAAACTGGTTTGCCACCGATCTGAAGCAGTCTGGAGTTGCCAGCTTCCAGATTGCAATAGCCACCCGCTTCTCCACTGGTAGGGCAGCTCTCAATCTCGTGTCCCTGTGCCGCAGGGTAGGGGCGAGCTCAGCACACAGTGCCATGAAAGTGGCTTTTCTCATCCGAAAGTTCTGCAGCCACTGCTCGTCATCCCAGGCTTGCAGGACGATGTGATCCCACCACTGAGTGCTGGTTTCCCGAGCCCAAACACGCCGGTCCACGGAGCTGAGCACGTCTGTTACTGCCACAAGCAATTTACTGTCTTCACAGTGAGGCGATTCAATATCATCGTCTGACTCCTCACTGTCACTCTCACTTTGCAGCTGAAGGAATAGCTCCACTGCCATGCGTGATGTGCTGGCAACATTCATCAGTAAGGTCGTCAGCTGCTCAGGCTCCATTTATAACAAAAATCGCAGAAAAAGCGCTGTAGAATCATAATGCCGCCAAACTGCTAGGAATGTGTAGCAAAGCACCACGGGGCGTTGGAACAGGAAGCGGAAAGACACTCACACTTCCTTCCCCTTCCCACAAGCCACAGCGCCAAAATGGGATGAGGTGCTCTGTGGGATAGCTGCCCACAATGCACCACTCCCAACAGCGCTGCAAGTGCTGTAAATGTGGCCACACTGCAGAGCTGGTTGCTGTAAGTGTGGCCATTCTGCAGCGCTGGCCCTATACAGCTGTACTAACACAGCTGTAACTACCAGCGCTGCAAAACTGTAAGTGTAGACATGGCCTAATATTCAGTCTCTGACCAGTATCATGTACTTAACTGACAGGTGTAAACAACCCGAATTGGGCAATTAGGACCTGATCCAATGCTTGCTGAAATCAGTAGAAAGTTTCCCATTGAATTCAATAAGCTTTGAATCAGGCCCTTGGAAAATAACCTCTCCACAGGGTAAAATGGGGTGTTCACTCTCCAGAGAGTGGCAACACGTCCCCTTTGGCCAAAGTCACAGATTCTCCTAAAGACTAGTGGAAATCCATAGCTTTGTACATCTGGTCACAATATATAGAGCCAACTGACTATAATTCAGTGTGCAGCTGCTTATACCAGCATGGAATGTGGAAAATGTTGCTATTAATGTGTTGCTTTTGTAGCACAGAATTCCCCTCCCCACATTTTAAATCAGGGAATCTGTTTTTTTTTAAGTATCAAAGGAAAGTATCGCTATCTTGTTACAGTCCTCATTTATGAGCTATAATACAGATGGAAACAATTTCAAGCATAAATAAAATAGGAAAACTAGCTTAGCAGAAGTCCAGGCCAGCACTGCAACTCCGTAGATAACAGAATTGAGACTTGACTATTAATTAATTCTTTAAAAAGCCAGTAACACTAATGTAAGTAAACAATTTAAAATAATGGATATGTTGCACACATTTTCATTAACTTGCTATGACTTTTTTTTGCAGTAGGTATAAATTAAGGTTCCTAATCGTATAGATGTTTTTATAGTGGTTTATACTTTAGATCAGAGTCTTGTCCTAATAATTATTCATTTTTCAGTTAGTGAATTCATTTAACAACGCCTGTGTCAAATTAGTAGTTTTCATTTTGTTAATGTACAAAGGAAACTTATCAGCTTGCCAGCACTTGTTTCCCAAAAATGCATGTTACTAACGCAATAGAGTGGAAGTGCTAACAGCAAAGGAAAAGGGATGGTATAAGCAAACTGTATAGTTAGTTTCACATCTAGAGGTGAAAGGTAGGTCCCTGCTACTGACTTGCTGTGTGATCTTGGGCAAGTGAAATTTTTGTGCCTCTATTTCCCCACCTGTAAAATGGGAATAACAAGCTCTTCCAAGGCAATGTGAAGTACTTACAACAAAAAGCAACCATGCTACAAACTGAGTAGTCCCCATAAAATCAGTGGGCTGCTGCATAAGTGTAAGTTAAGCAGCTGTGTATGTAGTTAAAAAAAAACTGCAAACTGAGGCTTTTCGCTCAAATCTCTTATTGTGTAGCAGAAAACAAAATATTTTTGAAACTTTGAATACCCAAATTTTTTTTGCCAAAGGTCAGTGTTCACATCAAAATACACACAGTAAGTGAATGTTGCAAATTTCAGTGAGGGAAAACTCACTTCAGAAAAACTGAAGGACAGATCTTTAGCTGGTGTAAATCTATTTAAATGGGGGCAACACCAGTTTACACCAGCTGAGGATCTTGCCCTGAAACTTTATGGCTATAAAGTAGCCAAGAATGAAACATCATAATTGGAAAAAAGATTGCCAATTTTACAGAGCCTGTTTACCTACCTCATGGAGATGGGGAAAGGCTGTGACATTTAAAGAGACGATATCATCATTTAGGCTTTTAAAAATGTGATATTTATTTGTATTGCAAGTTGCCTCTAAAATAGCAAAACAAGCTCTGAAGAGCTTGCAATCTACAGATAGACTAATATTAACTGAAAAGATTTTCATGGGGACAGTTTGATAGATTCATATGTAGCATACTCCCATTTCTCCACAACTCTATTATCCAAATCCTTTTCTTGTCCCCCAGCATTAGATGCATACCCTCTGCAGCATAGATCTCCTGCTGGGAGATGAGCAGAGCCAGTGCTAGGCATAAGCAGACTAAGCAATTGCTTATGGCCCTGAGCAACTCAAGGGGCAGCATTTGCTTTTTTTTTTACTATGTAGGGAGTGGCAAAATATTCCTAATTAGGATCCCCAGTGAGCTAGCACTGCCTCTGGAGACAAAGAAGGGATTTGGATAATAGAGCAGAGACCCCTGGCTAGAACTGTGAAAAGGGGAATAAGCCCCTGGCCATGGGGGAGGTCACCCAGCTGCTGAACAGCTTCCTGTATTACTGCGCTGCCACAGGGCAGGTGACACCCAAACCCGGCAGGTGCAAAGTGCAGGGAAAGCTGCAGGTCTGGTGTGGCAGAGCAGAGTCCTGGCTGGATGTCTCAGCTCTGCCTCCCTAGGACTGCATCCTTCTCCCTTCAGCAGCTTGCACCAGCGGGGATAGGGTGTCATAGCCCTGAGGCTGCACAGGGAGCCCTCTGCAGTCCCACTGTCACTGGGTGAGTGAGCAGGGCCAGGAACAGGGAGGCTACCCCTCCTCCGTACACACACACTTTTTACTGGCTATAAGGGTGAGCAATGGTAGGGTAGTGGAGCAAGCAGGGCGCAGGGCCGTGGGGGGGGAAATAGGAGAGGTGTGGGGACAGGGCCTCAGTGGGGTGAGACTACAGTTCAAGTGCCTTTGTACACACATCCCCACCACTCACCCTCCACCACCACTTTTAGGGGACTTCTGCTGCTCCTGAGCAGGCCAGAGCAGAGATCCTGGCCAGACTGAGGAGGAGGAGCCTCCCCCGACCATGTGCAAGCCACTCTGCTGCTGAATGGCTCCTGAACTCTTGATTATCTGAACTCCTGCTTATCCAAATAAAATACATATCCATTAATTTAGGTTTCATGGCCCATTGATATAGACACTGTACAGAAATGCTGTGAATAGATAGTCTCTGGCCCAAGAAGTTGTCAAGGTTATGACAGAGGAAATAGATGGATCTGAAGGGGAGTAAACAAGGAGAGATGAAAAATTGTATCCCAAGGAGGCATTGTAGAGACATGGATAAGACACAGTCAGGCCTGAATATCATTCTGGACCTGTGGCAAGTCTGTATGAACACAGTGGGTCAAACTCTCTGCTGGCGCAAAATGGAACAGCTCCATTGAAGTCAATGGAGTTGCAACAATTTATACAGCAGAGAACTGATGCAGTGAGTACAGCTATGGTTGCTCAGTTGTGCCACATGCCACTTCTCTCATTGGGCTCTTAAAATAAGAGCCCAATAATGGTAGCTGATGCTCCAACATTTTATTTTCCTTTTTTTTCCCCCCAAAATGAAAAAGAAATGGTTCAGGTCAAACGATGTTTTCTTTTGACCTGAAATGAAACTTTGGGAGTGGGGTGGGACAGCAGCCATTAAACATTTTTCATGGAATTTTAGTAAAACATAGGGAAACTTTGAAACAAAACATCGAAAATTTTTCTTTCAGAAATAGCCAAATGAACCACTATAGACTCATAGACTCATAGACTCTAGGACTGGAAGGGACCTCGAGAGGTCATCGAGTCCAGTCCCCTGCCCTCATGGCAGGACCAAATACTGTCTAGACCATCCCTAATAGACATTTATCTAACCTACTCTTAAATATCTCCAGCGATGGAGATTCCACAACTTCCCTAGGCAATCTATTCCAGTGTTTAACTACCCTGACAGTTAGGAACTTTTTCCTAATGTCCAACCTAAATCTCCCTTGCTGCAGTTTAAGCCCATTGCTTCTTGTTCTATCATTGGAGGCTAAGGTGAACAAGTTTTCTCCCTCCTCCTGATGACACCCTTTTAGATACCTGAAAACTGATATCAGGTCCCCTCTCAGTCTTCTCTTTTCCAAACTAAATAAACCCAGTTCCTTCAGCCTTCCTTCATAGGTCATGTTCTCAAGACCTTTAATCATTCTTGTTGCTCTTCTCTGGACCCTCTCCAATTTCTCCACATCTTTCTTGAAATGCGGTGCCCAGAACTGGACACAATACTCCAGTTGAGGCCTAACCAGCGCAGAGTAAAGCGGAAGAATGACTTCTCGTGTCTTGTTTACAACACACCTGTTAATGCATCCCAGAATCATGTTTGCTTTTTTTGCAACAGTATCACACTGTTCACTTATATTAAGCTTGTGGTCCACTATGACCCCTAGATCTCTTTCTGCCATACTCCTTCCTAGACAGTCTCTTCCCATTCTGTATGTGTGAAACTGATTGTTCCTTCCTAAGTGGAGCACTTTGCATTTATCTTTATTGAACTTCATCCTGTTTACCTCAGACCATTTCTCCAATTTGTCCAGATCATTTTGAATTTTGACCCTGTCCTCCAGAGCAGTTGCAATCCCTCCCAGTTTGGTATCGTCCGCAAACTTAATAAGCGTACTTTCTATGCCAACATCTAAATCGTTGATGAAGATATTGAACAGAACCGGTCCCAAAACAGACCCCTGCGGAACCCCACTTGTTATACCTTTCCAGCAGGATTGGGAGCCATTAACAACTACTCTCTGAGTACGGTTATCCAGCCAGTTATGCACCCACCTTATAGTAGCCCCATCTAAATTGTACTTTCCTAGCTTATCTATAAGAATATCATGCGAGACTGTATCAAATGCCTTACTAAAGTCTAGGTATATCACATCCACCGCTTCTCCCTTATCCACAAGGCTCGTTATCCTATCAAAGAACGTTATCAGATTAGTTTGACACGATTTGTTCTTTACAAATCCATGCTGGCTATTCCCTATCACCTTACCACCTTCCAAGTGTTTGCAGATAATTTCTTTGATTACCTGCTCCATTATCTTCCCTGGCACAGAAGTTAAACTAACTGGTCTGTAGTTTCCTGGGTTGTTTTTATTTCCCTTTTTATAGATGGGCACTATATTTGCCCCCTTCCAGTCTTCTGGAATCTCCCCCGTCTCCCATGATTTCCCAAAGATAATAGCTAGAGGCTCAGATACCTCTTCTATTAACTCCTTGAGTATTCTAGGATGCATTTCATCAGGCCCTGGTGACTTGCAGGCATCTAACTTTTCTAAGTGCTTTTTTACTTGCTCTTTCCTTATTTTCTCTTCTAAACCTACCCTCTTCCCGTAAGCATTCACTATACTAGACATTCCTTCAGACTTCTCAGTGAAGACCGAAACAAAGAAGTCATTAAGCATCTCTGCCATTTCCAAGTCTCCCGTTACTGTTACCCCCTCCTCATTTAGCAGTGGGCCTACCCTGTCCTTAGTCTTCCTCTTGCTTCTAATGTATTGATAAAAAGTCTTCTTGTTTCCCTTTATTCCCATAGCTAGTTTGAGTTCATTTTGTGCCTTTGCTTTTCTAATCTTGCCTCTGCATTCCTGTGTTATTTGCCTATATTCATCCTTCGTGATCTGACCTAGTTTCCATTTTTTATATGCCGCCTTTTTATTTTGTAGGTCACGCAAGATCTCAAGGGTAAGCCAAGGTGGTCTTTTGCCACATTTTCTATCTTTCCTAACCATCGGAATAACTTGCTTCT
This sequence comes from Gopherus evgoodei, assembly GCF_007399415.2. Classification (NCBI taxonomy): domain Eukaryota; kingdom Metazoa; phylum Chordata; order Testudines; family Testudinidae; genus Gopherus; species Gopherus evgoodei. The sequence goes on along the minus strand of NC_044324.1, from coordinate 165,112,826 downwards.
GGGCCCTTAATAGCGTCCCTTTGAAAAACTGCCAACTTTCCTCAGTTGTTTTTCCCCTCAGTCTTAATTCCCATGGGACCTGGCCTATCAGCTCTCTGAGCTTACCAAAATCCGCCTTCCTGAAATCCATTGTCTCTATTCTGCTGTACTCCTTTCTACCCTTCCTTAGAATTGCAAATTCTATGATTTCATGATCACTTTCACCCAAGCTTCCTTCTACTTTTAAATTCTCAACAAGTTCCTCCCTGTTGGTTAAAATCAAGTCTAGAACAGCTTCCCCCCTAGTAGCTTTTTCAATTTTCTGAAATAAAAAGTTGTCTGCAATACAGTCCAGGAACTTATTGGATAGTCTGTGCCCCACGGTGTTATTTTCCCAACATATATCTGGAGAGTTGAAGTCCCCCATCACCACCAAATCTTGGGCTTTGGATGATTTTGTTAGTTGTTTGAAAAAAGCCTCATCCACCTCTTCCGCCTGATTAGGTGGCCTGTAGTAGACTCCCAGCACGACATCACCTGTGTTTTTACCCCTTTTAGCCTAACCCAGAGACTCTCCACCCTTCCGTCTCCTATGTCCATCTCCACCTCAGTCCAAGTGTGTACATTTTTAATATATAAGGCAACACCTCCTCCCTTTTTCCCCTGTCTATCCTTCCTGAGCAAACTATACCCATCCACACCAACATTCCAGTCGTGTGTATTATCCCACCAAGTTTCAGTAATGCCAATAATGTCATAGTTGTATTTATTTATTAGCACTTCCAGTTCTTCCTGCTTATTACCCATACTTCTTGCATTTGTATAAAGGCATCTAAGATACTGGTTTGATCTTGCCTCCCAGCTTCGCCCTGACCCTCCTTCCTCTCTGCCATTATAGCCCGTGCTCCCTCCTGTTTCCAACCCATCTCCCAGGTCTTGTTCCCCACTTACCTGTGGGCTTTGCTCACCTGTCCCCGTCAAACCTAGTTTAAAGCCCTCCTTACTAGGTTAGCCAGTCTGTGTGCAAATAAGGCCTTTCCCCACTTCGAAAGGTGAACGCCATCTGTTCCTAGCAGTCCTTCCTCTATGATGCTTCGATTTTTTTTTGATTGACACTATTTCCCCGAATCAACCCAAACTTGCAAGTAGTTTTGGTCACCCCAAATCTGCCTTTGTCAGTGGAAAGAAAACTATTTGCACAAAAAATGTTGCCTTTCTCTACCAAGTTGTTCCTGGCCACAAGCCCTGTGCATAAACCAACAGTCTAACCCATTATGGCAACTGCTGGTGCACTGCAGAGTTTAAAGACAAGAAATGTGCCATGTATTTGAAATGATATGGTCCTTGATCCTATCCAAGAGGAGACAGATTGATTTGTGCCTGGCGCTTAAGTTCCTTATTATCTTTTACAAGTGTTTTGGAAAGAATTATTCCTTGCCTAGCAAACTATGCCAGCCAGAGTTAACAGGCATGGTCCTCCCCACACTTAGACTGGTAGAAATCAAGAGAAAGTGAACTGACAGCAGTGGAGTGTCAGAGCATTGTAAAATGAGCAAGAAGAGTCAGTGTTACCATCACCTCACCCAATGCAACTGTGTGGTGAAGCCTAATTAGGACATGGTAAACAATTTTAGGGCACAGGCAGAGTTAAATGACTATGGGTGTACCTAAACTGCAATTAAAGATCAATGGTTGGCCTATGCCAGCTGACTCAGGCTAGCAGAGTTTGGGCTAAGGAGAGGTTTAATTGCAGTGTAGATGTTTTGGGCTTGGGCTGGAGTCTGGGCTCTAGGACCCGGTGAGGGTGGGAGGGTCCCAGAGCTCAGGCTGAAGCCTCAGCCTGAGCCTGAATATCTACACAGCGATTAAATAGCCCTGTGTGAGCCCAGGTCAGTTGGCACTGGCCAGCTGTAGATTTTTTATTGTAGGATAGACATACCCTACAGGGGCTAGTATACAGTTGCAGTGTGAAGTGGCTGTGTTATAATCTTATTCCCAGATTCTGGACCTTAGCGTCCAAAATTTGGGGGTTAGCATGAAAACCTCCAAGCTTAGTTACCAGCTTGGACCTGGTACTGCTGCCACCACCCAAAAAATTAGAGTGTTTTGGGGCACTCTGGTCCCACTGAAAAACCTTCCCTGGGGACCCAAGACCCAAATCCCTTGAGTCTCACAACAAAGGGAAATAATCCTTTTTCCCTTCCCCCCTCCAGATGCTCCTGGAGAGATACCCAGACACAAGCTCTGTGAAACTACGCAGAGTGATTCCCCCTCTCCGTTCCCAATCCTGGAACAAAAGCACTTTCCTCTTCACCCAGAGGAAATGCAAAATCAGGCTAGCAATCCAACACACAGCTCTCCCCCTTGATTTCTTCCTCCCACCAATTCCCTGGTGAGTACAGACTTAATTTCCCTGAAGTAAAGAAAAACTCCAACAGGTCTTAAAAGAAAACTTTATATAAAAAAGAAAGAAAAAATACAAATGTTCTCTCTGTATTAAGATGATACAACACAGGGTCAATTGCTTAAAAGAATATTGAATAAACAGCCTTATTCAAAAGAATACAAATCAAAGCATTCCAGCACTTATATTCATGCAAATACCAAAGAAAAGAAACCATATAACTTACTATCTGATCTCTTTGTCCTTACTCTTAGAAACAGAAGACTAGAAAGTAGAAAGTACTTCTCCAAAGCTCAGAGAAGCAGGCAGGCAGACAAAAGACTCAGAGACACACTTCCCTCCACCCAAGGTTGAAAAAATCCGGTTTCCTGATTGGTTCTCTGGTCAGGTGTTTCAGGTGAAAGAGACATTAACCCTTAGCTATCTGTTTATGACACGCCCCCCAAATTGCAGACAGTGGGGAAGCTCACTGGCGGCAATTTCCTTCTAGAACTTGAAAATAAACAGATTAATACAACACATGCACCTTTACATATACTACTAAGTATATAACTAACAGACTTTTACATTTTAAGAACACTTTTTAACTACTGGATTCTGGGAAACTTTTACGGGAGAGTGCATCAGCAACTTTGTTAGAAGCTCCTGTGATGTGTTGAATTTCAAAATCAAAATCTTGGAGAGCTAAACTCCACCGAAGAAGTTTTTTGTTGTTCCCCTTGGCAGTATGAAGCCACTTTAGTGCAGCATGGTCAGTTTGTAGTTGGAACCGCCGTTCCCAAACATATGGGCGTAGCTTTTCCAGGGCGTACACAATGGCATAGCATTCCTTTTTACTGACTGACCAGTGACTTTCCCTCTCAGACAGTTTCTTGCTGAGAAACACGACAGTATGGAAGTTGTGATCTGTTGCTTCCTGCATGAGCACTGCTCCTATACCACGCTCAGATGCATCTGTGGTTACTAGGAATGGCTTGTCAAAATCCGGGGCCCTGAGTACAGGGTCAGACATGAGTGTTGCCTTAAGTTGGGTAAAGGCTTTTTGACACTCATCAGTCCACTTAACGGCATTTGGCTGGGTCTTTTTGGTCAGGTCGGTCAATGGGGCAGCGATTTGGCTGTAGTGTGGTACAAATCGCCTGTAGTATCCGGCCAAGCCTAAGAAGGATTGGACCTGTTTTTTTGACCTTGGGACAGGCCACTTTTGGATAGCATCCACCTTGGCCTGTAGGGGGTTTATGGTTCCTCGACCCACCTGGTGCCCCAGGTAAGTCACTCTGTTTTGGCCTATTTGACACTTTTTGGCCTTAACAGTTAGTCCTGCCTGCCTGATGCGCTCAAAGACCTTTTCCAGGTGTAGTAGGTGTTCGGGCCAGGAGTCTGAAAAAATGGCCACATCATCGAGGTAGGCAACTGCGAATTCTCCCAGTCCAGCTAGTAGACCATCTACCAGCCTCTGGAAGGTGGCGGGTGCATTTCGAAGGCCGAAAGGAAGGACATTGAATTCATACACCCCCGCATGGGTGACGAATGCTGACCTCTCCTTGGCAGGTTCATCTAGCGGTACTTGCCAGTACCCCTTGGTTAAGTCTATTGTAGAGATGAACTGGGCACGTCCCAACTTTTCCAGTAGCTCATCAGTACGTGGCATCGGATAGTTGTCCGGACGAGTTACAGCATTTAGCTTACGGTAGTCCACGCAAAAGCGTATTTCCCCATCTGGTTTGGGTACCAGAACCACTGGAGATGCCCATGCACTGGTAGATGGGCGGATTATACCCATCTGTAGCATGTTCTGGATCTCCCGTTCTATAGCAGCTTGGGCATGAGGAGACACCCGGTAGGGTGGGGTTCTGATTGGGGGAGCATTACCTGTATCAATGGAGTGGTATGCCCGTTCAGTCCGTCCTGGGGTGGCTGAGAACAATGGGGCGAAGCTAGTGCACAGCTCCTTGATTTGTTGCCGCTGCAGACGTTCCAGGGTGGTTGAGAGGTTTACCTCTTCCACGCCACCGTCTTTTTTTCCGTCGTAGTAGACACCGTCAGGCCACTCAGCATCATCTCCCTGGACTGTAAACTGACAAACCTGTAAGTCTCTGGAATAGAAAGGCTTGAGAGAATTAACATGGTACACTTTAGGCTTTAGTGAGGAATTGGGAAATGCTATGAGGTAGTTTACAGCTCCCAGGCGCTCTTGGACCGTGAATGGCCCTTCCCATGATGCTTCCATCTTATGGGCCTGTTGCGCCTTCAAGACCATAACCTGGTCTCCTACCTTGAAGGAACGTTCTCTGGCATGTCTGTCATACCAGGCCTTTTGCTCTTCTTGAGCATCCTTTAGGTTCTCTCTAGCAAGGGCTAAAGAGTGTCGGAGGGGGCTTTGTAGGTTGCTTACAAAGTCCAGAATGTTAGTTCCTGGAGAAGGCGTAAACCCCTCCCATTGCTGCTTCACCAACTGTAATGGCCCCTTAACCTCGTGACCATACACAAGTTCAAATGGTGAAAACCCTAAACTGGGATGTGGTACAGCCCTGTAGGCAAACAGCAACTGCTGCAACACTAGGTCCCAATTATTGGAGAATTCGTTGATGAATTTTCTTATCATGGCCCCCAAAGTTCCATTGAACCTTTCCACCAGGCCATTGGTTTGATGGTGGTACGGGGTGGCAACCAAGTGATTCACCCCATGAGTTTCCCACAGTTTTTCCATGGTCCCTGCCAGGAAATTAGACCCTGAATCTGTAAGGATGTCAGAGGGCCAACCTACCCTGGCAAAGATGTCTGTTAGGGCCAGGCACACAGTGTTAGCCCTGGTGTTGCCTAGAGCTACTGCTTCTGGCCATCGGGTAGCAAAGTCCACTAAAGTCAGTACGTACTGCTTTCCTCTGGGCGTCTTTTTTGGGGAAAGGGCCCAGAATATCCACAGCTACTCGCTGAAATGGGACCTCAATTATGGGGAGTGGCTGGAGAGGGGCCTTGACCTGGTCTTGAGGCTTTCCCACTCTTTGGCATACCTCACAAGACCGGACATACTTGGCAACGTCCTTGCCCATCCCCTCCCAGTGGAAGGACTTCCCCAACCGGTCCTTGGTTCTGTTCACCCCAGCATGGCCACTGGGATGATCATGGGCTAAGCTTAAGAGCTTCCCCCGGTACTTAGTTGGAACCACCAACTGTTTTTGCGGCTGCCATTCTTCCCGGTGTCCACCAGAAAGAATTTCCTTGTATAAAAGTCCTTGGTCTATAACAAACCGGGATCGATTTGAAGAGCTGAGAGGCGGTGGGGTGCTCCGTGCCGCCGCCCACGCTTTCTGAAGGCTGTCATCTGCTTCCTGCTCAGCCTGGAACTGTTCCCTTGAGGCTGGGGTCACCAGTTCCTCCTCAGACTGTGGACTTGGGCTTGGTCCCTCTGGAAGCGATGTAGGTGATGGGGTTGTTTCCGTTGCTGGTGAACCGCTCTCCGCTGGTGCACCTGAGGGTATTTCAGGCTCTGGCTGAGCCTTTTGGGTATGGCTGTCTTTTGCTTCTGCCAGTTCTGGCTTGCTGGCGCCCTCTGGCGTTGAGTTTGAAGATGTGGTTGCACTTGCTGGTGCTGGTTGCTGTTCCAGTTCCGGGCCTGGGACTGGAGATGCTGTGGCTGTTTCAGTGGTAGGCATGGAATCCGGGTCCACTGCCTCTGTCTGGGTCTCTGGTAACACAGACGGGGCTTCTGTGGACGGCTCAGGAACAGGAATGGGTCTGGAAGCTTGCCTGGTTTGGCTACGGGTAACCATTCCCACTCTCTTGGCCCGCCTCACCTGGTTGGCCAAGTCTTCCCCCAGTAGCATGCGGATAGGATAATTGTCATAGACTGCAAAAGTCCACATTCCTGACCAGCCTTTGTACTGGACAGGCAGTTGAGCTGTAGGCAAGTCTACAGCTTGTGACATGAAGGGGTAAATTGTAACTTTGGCCTTTGGGTTGATGAATTTGGGGTCAACGAAGGATTGGTGGATAGCTGACACTTGTGCCCCCGTGTCTCTCCACGCAGTAACCTTCTTTCCGCCCACTCTCAAATTTTCCCTTCGCTCCAAGGGTATTTGAGAGGCATCCGGGCCTGGGGATCTTTGGTGTGATGGTGGTGTAATGAATTGCACTCGCATGGTGTTCTTGGGACAGTTGGCCTTGATATGTCCCAGTTCATTACACTTAAAGCATCTTCCATCTGATGGTTCACTGGGCCGAGGGGAGTTACTGGAGACTGGTGAGGTTGAAGAGTAGGGTATCTGTGGCTTTACTTGGGTGGTATGAAGGGTCTTTGGCTGTCCTCGGTTGTAGGGTTTATGGTCTGTGTGCCCCCTGGGGTAATCGTTCCCCTTGACAGTAGCTTTTTTGCTTTCTGCCAGTTCCATCCATTTGGCTCCAATCTCCCCCGCCTCAGCGATAGTTTTGGGATTTCTATCTTGTATGTACCGTGTGATGTCTTCAGGAACACCATCCAAGAACTGCTCCATTTGTATGAGGAGGTTCACTTCTTCCAAGGTTTGAATGTTGTTTCCTGTTAACCAGGCCTCATAGTTTTTTGCAATGTAGTAGGCGTGTTTGGGAAATGACACCTCTGGTTTCCATTTTTGGGTTCTGAAGCGCCGACGGGCATGATCTGGGGTTATCCCCATCCTGTATCTGGCCTTGGTTTGAAAAAGTTTATAGTCATTCATTTGCGGCTTGGGCATTTCAGCTGCCACCTCTGCTAAAGGTCCACTGAGGTGTGGCCTTAATTCTACCATGTACTGGTCTTCGGGGATGCTGTACCCAAGACAGGCTCTTTCAAAATTTTCCAAGAAGGCCTCGGTGTCATCACCTGCCTTGTAGGTGGGAAATTTCCTGTGCTGTGGAGCAATAATTGGCGCCGGGTTGTTAGGGTTGGCTGGCACATACAGCCCAGCTTTTGCCATCTCCAGTTCATGTTTTCTCTGTTTTTCCTTCTCTTCATTCTCTTTTTGTTGTTTTTCCATTTCTTTTTGTTGTTTTTCCATTTCTCGGCGGTGGGCCACCTCTTCTTCTTCTAGTTTTCTTTTGTGTGCTGCCTCTTGGGCTGCCTGTTCTCTTTGGAAGGCTGCCAGTTTGAGGCTTTCTTCCTTTTCTTTCATCTCCATCTGTCGCCTGTGTTCAGCGTCTTTGATTTGTTCTTCGGCGTCAATCCTTGCCTTAGAAGTCATGGTTCCTGTTTTCTTGTGTTGGGGTGCCCTCCGGTGTTTATCTTCTGAACTGCAGGCTCTCTGTTGCCTCCTGAAGTCTGCCTAGCAACAGTGCTTTTTTCCTTTTCTCTCTCTAGCTAATGTTCAATTAAGGGAAACCAGAAAAACCACTTTATCTGCATGCATATAAGTGCTGGTACTTGCCTCCTAATGGGAGGGCTATTGCATGACAAAAGACCCTTAACAGTCTTCTCGCTTAATATGCAAACCACAAACTGCTAGAGAGCAGAAAAAAAATTCTCTCTGGTTCCCTTTTAAAACCAAACTGTTTCTCTCTGCTAAAAAGCCCTTAGCAGAGAAAAGAAAAATATAATATTCCTACTGGCTTCTGGGTTCTGTCTATATCCCGCCGCTGCTACACCATGTTATAACCTTATTCCCAGATTCTGGACCTTAGCGTCCAAAATTTGGGGGTTAGCATGAAAACCTCCAAGCTTAGTTACCAGCTTGGACCTGGTACTGCTGCCACCACCCAAAAAATTAGAGTGTTTTGGGGCACTCTGGTCCCACTGAAAAACCTTCCCTGGGGACCCAAGACCCAAATCCCTTGAGTCTCACAACAAAGGGAAATAATCCTTTTTCCCTTCCCCCCTCCAGATGCTCCTGGAGAGATACCCAGACACAAGCTCTGTGAAACTACGCAGAGTGATTCCCCCTCTCCGTTCCCAATCCTGGAACAAAAGCACTTTCCTCTTCACCCAGAGGAAATGCAAAATCAGGCTAGCAATCCAACACACAGCTCTCCCCCTTGATTTCTTCCTCCCACCAATTCCCTGGTGAGTACAGACTTAATTTCCCTGAAGTAAAGAAAAACTCCAACAGGTCTTAAAAGAAAACTTTATATAAAAAAGAAAGAAAAAATACAAATGTTCTCTCTGTATTAAGATGATACAACACAGGGTCAATTGCTTAAAAGAATATTGAATAAACAGCCTTATTCAAAAGAATACAAATCAAAGCATTCCAGCACTTATATTCATGCAAATACCAAAGAAAAGAAACCATATAACTTACTATCTGATCTCTTTGTCCTTACTCTTAGAAACAGAAGACTAGAAAGTAGAAAGTACTTCTCCAAAGCTCAGAGAAGCAGGCAGGCAGACAAAAGACTCAGAGACACACTTCCCTCCACCCAAGGTTGAAAAAATCCGGTTTCCTGATTGGTTCTCTGGTCAGGTGTTTCAGGTGAAAGAGACATTAACCCTTAGCTATCTGTTTATGACAGGCTGTAAAACTGGCAACTTCTCACACAGTACATCTGCTCCCTCTGAGTACTTAGTTCTAATTACAGTACTTCAATGGCAAAAATAAGATATTGTCCCGACCATCACAGAAACACAGCCAAGACACTAGGAATGTGGTTTAACTAAGCGATCATCTTTCCAAGTGACACATCAGGGACCTATCTGGCAATAACTTGCCCAGTACAGGTCATTCTTTCTTTGGAATCTGTGTCACTTGCTCAGGTCTCAGTTCTGTTGCCCCTCCCCCACACACACACACACAAACACACCTGGTCCTTGCACCACTGGAGGGAGCCTACCACTGTTCCCTTCCACAGAGGTAGAGGGAGTGAGGAAGGGGGTTGTGCCTTTGCTGTACCAGACACTAGGAACCCCAACTCCTTTCTGCACCTTCTTTAGCAGATGGCTTCTCCTACTCTGCTTCCTGTTCTGATTGATCAGGAAACTGGACCCCTACTGAATGATTACCTGTGTACTCACCCCAGGGGCAGCTCTAGGTATTTTGCTGCCCCAAGCATGTCAGGCAGGCTGCCTTCGGCGGCTTGCCTGCGGAGGTCCCTGGTCCCGCGGATTCAGCGGCATGCTGGCAGGAGGTCCGCCAAAGCCGCAGGACCAGTGGACCCTCTGCAGGCATGCCATCGAAGGCAGCCTGCCTGCTGCCCTCGCAGCAACAGGCAGAGTAACCCCAGAGGCTTGCCACCCCAAGCACGCACTTGGTGTGCTGGTGCCTGGAGCTGCCCCTGACTCACCCTGAGGAGGCACAAGCAGTTTGCTTGGCTGTCTCCCTCATTCCCCAAATTTGTTAACCATTCCTTCCCTAATAGTGGCCAGTCATATCCAGCTCCCAGTCAGAGAGATGTACCACCTCTTTTTTGAGAAACATGGGCCCTGGATATGCAATTTCATGATAGCCAATTGCTAGCCTTTCATATTGGCATAATTTTAGTTGCTAGTCAACTTACCTCTCTCCTGACCTTGTCCACTCATGATGACCCAGCAGTTCTCCTGCCAGACAACTCCACTGTGGCATTTCAGGCCAGGTTGTAATTACTCCTGGGAAGATCTGACTACATGCCTGATCTTTGTCCTATGCCTCAACAAAATCCCTAAACTGCTTTTCCCCCAGGTGCACACTGATCCATTCATATGGCCCTCCCTGCCCAACAAACTTATGACAGGCATCTGTTGCCCCACAAGCAGGGCCCCATCCATGCCAACTCCAGAACCACTTCAGCACTGAGGTCCAGCGATGGACTTCCCTAGGGAACTGGCCCCCAGTGTATGGGCCCAATGCACAATATTGTGCCTGCACATTTGTCGCCACTGCTGTGACCCATTCACATTATCCTAAAGGAATAGGAACAATTTAGCACTTTTAGACCACTGAATTACCTTCCCACCTGGATGCTCTATACCTTTTATGCATTCAGATGCTACCCTTGATAGGCATAACCCATGGGACTTGTATTCCAAGCTATGTTGTGGATGTGACCACTCCAATTCTGGATCCCCCTCCACCATGGGAGCCTCAACAATACATGCTCTTTGACACCTCTATGAACTGAAATTTCCTTTTTTTAGATACCTTCCTCATGAGGAAGGGAGTTATAGTCTGCTACCATTATCTTCCATTTGGCAGGTCTTTACTGCTTTGACTGGGTCATTCTTGGTTTCCCTACATGTTGGTAATACTATGACTTACATCACTATATTTTAATTGTTTTTTGACACTCTAAAAGTCAGGATGTCAGATCTCTTCCCCCATCCCTGTGGATACGTGAAATTCCAAAGCATCATCTAAAGCCTCCCTTGCTGACCCCTTATTAGGCTTAGACACCGCCCCTGCCCCAGTAGACTAAATAAGACCAGCTACCAGGGTTCTGATAACCCAATATTCCTCGTTTAGAGTGTCCTGCTCAGTAAACAATATTATGTAAACAATATATACCTGAAAGTTCAAGATGCCAGTTGATTTGTACTACGACAAAATGGATCAAGAACCATGGTTCCAGAGGTCTAGCTGTGCCAAAATGGGTTCCTAACTGGCTTCCACCATCATCCTGCAAATACCACCCACCTCATACTCTGAATGATGTGGAGAATTGTCAGTGAACCATATGGATCACTGCCTGAGTGTTTACTTCAGAATTGTCACTCTTTGCCCTAAATGCAATGGGTGCCACCTGTCCTGGTGGAATCCCCAGCCCAAATGCTTCCCCCTATGTATCTGAATCAGTTTTCAGGTCCAACTCTGTCATCCAGTTATCTTTTCCAGGAAGCCCTATTGCACTGAGTTGTGTTGTCCAACAATCAATACATCCTCCATCACTCATGGCTAGACCCAATCTATTAAGGGCAAATTAAAAGAAGTGGCAACTGACTGCCACATGCAAAATACCTATCTCGAGGGACCACCCAAGCTTGTGGTTCATGCAAAATAACTTTGTTAGAGGCTCCAGACCCTCTAGCTAACTGCAGTGCTCCTCCCAATTTATGAATAGTGAGTGAGATAACCGCTTCTATACCTAACTCAGTCTCCAGACAAACCAGCATTAGAGGGATATGTTCTCTAGTTTTCTTTTGTTGGCAGTACTCCTAGCCTGCCAGCCAACCTGCAGTGAACCCAGCAGGCTCTGATCCTCTCTTGAATCAATCCTTGTTGCAAATAAAAGTTTATCCAGGTGTCCCTGAATCACATACCCAATGTGCCTGCCGCTCTCCACTCTGAGGCTACATTGAACCTTAAGATGCTGAGCATGATCACGAGCACCCACGGGTGCTTGTGCCCTGTGCAATAACTTGACCTTTGTAATAAAATCCAGCAGTTTAAAATCTGAGGGACGTTGAGAGTAGCCAGAAAGCTATGTGATGTGAACCTTGCTCATAATCTGTAAGCCCTCCTGTGTTTACAGCAAGGCAAAAGATAAATCATTATTCTGGATATTTCCCATTATGCCCTAACTTCCTCATACAAAGGTAGTGCCTACTCTGTGATGGTGTAGGAAGCACCCCATTCCCCCCGATAGATTAGGTGGTCAGGAGAGGCCTGCCCACTGCAAATCTGCTCTTAACCAAGCAGTAAGTCCTAGCCTCTAGTTACCTGTTGTCAGGTGGGGAAGGGATTCAGCCCCCTTTCCCCTCAGATTTGGCATGCCCTCTCTAGAGGTCAGCCTCTTCCTCTGGGATGTATGCGTGAGAGGATCCCATCATAACTCTCTGGGATAGATTTATGTTCCTTTCCCAGGGATGGATTCCTCTCTCTGACTCACCATGGGTTGGGGTCTTAAGCTACAGCAACTTTCAGCTGTGCCATAGCTTCCTGGGAAGGGAAGGTAGTGGATTAGCTCTGTCAGGCTCAGTGGGATCATACATTAGCTAGCTTGGCTCACTCTTGATAGAGAAACCCCCCCGACCCCACCTTACCCAAGGCCCCAGGCTTTTTTCTGAAAATAAAGTAAGAGTAGGCCCTTAGCTAGAAGCAAGAGTTTTAACTCCTGCTAAACTTGTTTTTCTGTACAAAGGGCACGCTGAGGCAAAAAAATGTGGTCAGGGCCCCAAAAAGAGGAACTAGAATTCAATAAAGGGGAACCAGAAAATCTGTTACGTTATAATAGCTTTTAGTTTATTATGGTTTATTAAGTTGCTTGTGTGGGCGTAAAATATAACTCATGATCATTTGACCAAAGGTACACCAATAGGTATTTTTGGGTACAAGTTCCTCAAAAAGGCTCAAGCAACGTGTAATAGCTTAACCGCAAGTAGGAGAAAAACACCAGGTGTCAATGACCTAACACTTACAAAACCCGTAAAAAGGGGAAGTAACAAAGAGCAGGCTTGCAAATTAGCTCATAACCGGTATATTAATAGCAATTGTTTTTAGCAGATGGTTAGAAGATGTTATTGTATTAACCAAATAAGGTATCATCGGATGTATGAGTTCATATGATAATTTGCGGTTTTCGGCTTTATAAACCCAGGTATCACTGCTGTAAGGTAGAGCGACTTCTCCTTGCTAGAGGACCTGTCATCTCTCCATGCATATGCATGTATTCTCTGATTAATCAATAAAGGAGCCTCAGGCTGTCTGATCAACTCAGCTCGGTGGTGGTCATTTTCCACGACACTCTCTATGGAGGTTTGGGTAGACTTCCTCCCCTCTTCCCCCAGTGAGTCACCTGCAGGAAGCAGCCACTCCTGTTTCTATACCTGCTCCTTGCGAGTACTCAGTCAGAGCTCATGACTTTAATGGCAAAAATAAGATTTCTCAAGCAGCAAGAAAAACATAGCTAGGGGAGAGGGAAATAGTTTCTTTTCTGGCCCATCCATTATCAGCTTTATGATCTAAGCTCCAGTGACAGAGTCAGACTGCCCTTGCTTACACCTGTGCAACCCCAATGAAGACAAACAGGATGCACAGGTATGAAAGAGGAAAGGACATGAAGTCTGCAGGCTGAGAAGGCAGAGTTGCGCTTCATTACCGGTGATTCATCAGTGATTTAATATGCCCAGAACAACTACACTGGGGATTCACTATACTCTACAATGAGCAGATAAATAAAAGGGCCAAACTGGTTTTGCTCATCTCTGAGAACTTGGGAATCCTATCTTGTTTAATTCGCCTATTGGCACAAGATGTCAACTTCAATGCAAACTGCATAGCTAGTGTAATCCTGGCCTTGTTGAGGAGTTACAATGATCGATCTTATTCATCTCCTTGCTGCTTTGGCTGCAGGGCCGGCTCCAGGTTTTCTGCCATCCCAAGCGGCGGAGGGGAAAAAAAAAAGATTGGCAGCACTTTGGCAGCACTTCGGCAGCAGCTCAATGGCGCCACTCCGTTCTTCGGCGGCAGTTCGGTGGCGAGTCCTTCAATCCTTCTCTTCCCTTTCGGCGGCACCTCAAAGAGGGACTGAGGGACCTAGTGCCGAATTTCCGCTGAAGGCTTAGTTGGGCCACCCCAATAGCGAACGAAGTGTATAGCCCCTTTGTATTGGCCGCCCCAAGCACCGGCTTCCTTAGCTGGTGCCTGGAGCCGGCCCTGTCTGGTTGTGATCTCTTGCACTTGCTTTCCATTCTTTCTCTTCAGTCTTTGTATATTGTTGCAATTCAAAAGATTGAAAAAACATAGCTGTGGCCCTCTCAAACTTCATGACAGTCACTATGCTACACACCATGGCTACTCTGAATTTTGCTGCAGGGGTAGAATTCAGTTCTTTTTCCTGTAAAATCAAAAACCTGTACAGATTAAAGGAGACTCTCCATTAGCTGTTAGCAATATAGGGCTTATGACACACTGTTAAGCAGTTCCAATACCTTCCAATGGAGAGTAGCAGATCACATAAACATTAACCAGTTCTTTATTGTTAGGGAGCTATAGCTGCTTTTTTTTTTTTTAGGTCAATTAGCCCACTAGCAAAGAACCATAACCCTTATCTCACAACCTGTTAATAGTCCTGCTACTGTATAAAATTCACCCACAATCTCCCTTTCAAGGAGACAGTGCATCATGGGAACAGCCTTCTCATCTGAGTTTTGAGTAATTCATGGTTTCAGCTAGATCAAACATACTTGTGAAAGAGTTTCTTAGTGCACAACTTCTTAATGAAATCAGCAACTCCAAAGGCACACTAAAAGTGTAAAAAAATAAACAAGTTCTGGAAACGAGTTAATTTTTGCTTAGATGTCACAATGATGGGCACAAAGAGAAGCTGACTTGAATAAAGGAGGGAGAACAGAATAGTTTCCTGGTTAAGGCTCAGTTATTTCAGATGAAACGGTTTGTTCAACCTCTCTTTCATATCACCAAAATCCTGAAACTGATTTGTGCTTATTCAGCAACTAGACAACATGGCTTTTAATTGAATTACGAGAGGCTGTGTTGTCTAATAGTTCAAGCCTGGAACTGGGGATTGGGACTATGTGATTCTGTTTCTGTCCCTGCCATTCATTTACTGTGTCATCTTAAACAAGTTGCTTGATTTTTTTTTTCTGTGCCTTGCTTTCTTCCTTCCAAAATGGGCTGCTTAGGACCTCCTTTAGTCAAGCCCTTTGAGATCTTCAAGTGAAAGTCACTATGGCTTAGACCCTCAAAGTTCAGGTGCCCAAATACCTTAGAGGATCTGGGCCTATATAAGTATCACAGCCTGCAGTGCGCACCAGGAGAATTTTACAGGGAGTGTTGCCTCTAAGCTGGCTATTTAATTATATAAAGACCTGCCACCCCCAAAACAGTTTGGCACAAACTTGATTTCACACAAGAGCTATGCAACGAGTGCCACAGAGGAGAGAAGGCCTATGAAGCATATAAATACCAAAGGACTGGATACTGACTGATAAAAGGCAGTAATTCATTCACTGCAGGACAGTTTTATGGATGACAAACACTACCAGTGCCATTCATTATTTGTTAACCCTGATGTCTTTTGAGAGGCAGGAGGCCTCCTTCGTAAGTGGCACTTTCAATCATGAACAGTCAATATTTGGATAACATACAAAAATACCTTTTAATACGCTTAAAGGAAAAACCTAATTGATTTACAGATGCACCCTGCATAACTGCGGTTTGCAGCCACCACAAGCCATGCTTTTGTCTTCTACTGTTTCCTTAGATTTGCAAGGGGCTGAATAGCTTGCTTTCTGAGCCTTTCTAGATGGCGTTATCAAATCCACCGCTCTCTCTCTCAATTAGGACACACTATCTTATCTCCCTGTTTTTATCCAGTCCTCTCTCCATAGTATTTGTTCACCATTGTATCCCTCCAACTCAGGAGCACAAGAACTTGCAGCCCATCCAGTACACACGTGATCACTAACAGGTGTATGCAATTTTTAAAACTTTCCAGAGTCAGAATTTCTTCTGGTGACTGGTAGGTTCATCATCAGGCAGTGCAAGATTTCTAGCCACATCTGTTAGGTGGATAACTGGTGAAGTGGCACCTGGGCTAGGTTTGGCCTGGTGTGTAATAATAAGCCTCTTTTGGAGTTATCTGAGCATATAAGGTTTGGGGGAGAGTACAGTCAAACTTGGCTAGACTCCTCCTTGGTGAAATTTCACTGAAGTCTATGGACTTACTCCTTACATAAATGCACGGTGTATATGGGATGTATGGGAGTTATTAGGGAGGGGTAGTACCTCTGTCAGAGGAACACGTCGTGCTCCTTATGGAGTAGTTCATCCGCTTTGGTCCCCACCTACACCCAGCTCTGACCTATAGCTCCAAGTAGCTGTTTGCATGCAACAACAGCCATACCCTGGTAAACAGCTTCGACAAGTGGGCTTAAACCAGGTGAGGGTACCCGATGGTTCTTTAACTTCAGCAAGATAGGGAAATTGCCTTTCTCTAGCATACAAAGACTGTTCCAGTGGACTGGGTGGAGGAAATCAATTTGTGCTTCCAAGACCCTGAAGGTGGTTCAGCAGTGGGGTGTGGAGAATATGACAAAGCTAAGGAAGTCCTCAGCTGTAACAGTCTTTTGTGCTGCTGGAATCAGGCTTCTGCAGCTGAAAGAGTGGCTTTCTCACTCAAATTTCCTGCCCAAGTTTTCTCACAAATCTCATCCCATTAATATCCTCTCGTTGAGGCACTTTTTGCAGATGACTGTGCTTTGATGGCCCATAAATGCGATGACCTTTGGGTCATCATTGACATGTTTTCTGAAACATCACAGCTCTTTGGCCTCACCATCAATCTCTGGAAGACACAGGTTTTGTTCCAACCAGCACCTTATTCCAATGCCCCAGAGCCAGCCGTCTTCATCCAAGGCACACAGCTGGAAAATATGGATCAGTTCAAGTATTTGGGCAGCACCATCTCAAGTGGTGGTTCCCTTGATAAGGAAATTGCCTCCAGAATCAGTAAAGTCAGTCACATCCTTGGCCGACTCCAAAGAAAAATCCTTAACCAACCCAACATTTCTCTCTCTCCACCAAATTGAATATCTATAGTGCAGTGGTCCTAACATTTCTCCTGTATGGTTCTGAGACATGGACTCTTTTGAGTTGGCACATTAAGCAGCTTGAACAATTTCACATGTGCTCCCTCTGCTCAGTAATGAGTATTCACTGGCAGGATGGAGTGACCAATATTAAAGTTCTTGAGATAGCAAACGACACCAGCACTGAGGAAATACTATTGAGAGCACAACTTAGGTGGATCAGACATGTCATGAGATGGAAGACCTATTGTCTCCCTAAACAGATCTTGTATGGGGAGCTGAGGCAGGGCAAAAGAAAGATATAAGTCATCAGTATAAGCACTTCAGAAATAGCCCATTAAAGACTGCTCATCAGGTTAGCATCAATTTCAAAGAACTCAAGTGAATGGCTCAGAACAGGACTCGCTGGTGGTCTCTGACAAGATCAGCATGTAACAGGTTTGAATGGGATGGATGAAATCATCTCCAGACTGCACATGAAAGGTGCCACAGAGCTGCATCATCAAATATCACAGATACGGACTTCCCATGCCCTCAGTGCGGCCAACTCTGTGCATAAAGTTCTGACTTCAGAGTCCTATGCGTAGCCATAGATGAGAATTGTGACAATATTGGTATCCATTGCTGACAATAACAGATTCATAGACTCCAAAGCCAGAAGGGGCCATTGTGGTCATCTAGTCTGACCTCCTTATCACCCAGGCCATATAACTTCCCCCAAAATAATTCCTAGAGCATATATAATATATATATATATATATATATATATATTTTTTTTAGAAAAACATCCAATCCTGATTTTAAAATTGACAGTGATGGAAAATCCACCACTACCCTTGGTAAATTGTTTCAATGGCTATTTACTCTCAATATTAAAAACTCATGCCTTTTTTCCAGTCAGAATTTGTCCAGCTTTAACTTCCAACCATTCCTCTGTACCTTCCTCTGTTAGATTGAAAAGCCTATTAAATATTTGTTCCCCAGGTAGGTACTTATAGACTGTAATCAAAACAGATTCTAACGAGAAACTGCAGAACTGGAATTAATTTGCAAACTGGATACCATTAAATTAGGCTTGAATAAAGACTAGGAGTGGATGGGTTATTACACAAACTAAAAACTATTTCCCCATGCTAATTTTTCCCCATTGTTACTCACACCTTCTTGTCACTGTTGGAAATGGGCCTTCCTGATTATCATTACAAGTTTTTTTTTCTTTTGCTGATAATAGCCCATCCTAATTGATTAGTCTCATTAGAGTTCGTATGGCAACCTCCATTTTTTCATGTTCTGTGTCTATATATCTTCCTACTGTATTTCCACTGCATGCATCTGATGAAGTGGGTTTTAGTCCACAAAAGCTTATGCCCAAATAAATTTGTTAGTCTCTAAGGTGCCACAAGTACTTCTCATTCTTTTTATTTAATCTTGTGTTTGTGAAGCTAAATAGACTAAGATCTTTGAGTCTCTCCTATAAAGCATATTTTCTAATCCTTTAATCATCCTCATGACTCTTCCCTGAACCCTCTCCAATTTACCAATATCCTTCTTGAACTGTGGGCACCAGATAGTCATAGTATTCCGGCAGTGGTCGCACCAGTGCCGAAACCAGAATTAAAATAACCTCTCTACTCCTACTTGAGATCCACTTGATTATGCATCAAATGATTGCATTAACCCCTTTGGCTATAGCATCACCCTGGGACTTAGGTTCCTGATTCTCAGCTCTGCAGCATCCTGATTTTCAGCTCTCTGGAGTCCTACAGAGCACTGAATAAAGGTACGAATTTCAGTGGTTTGAGCATTGGCCTGTTAAACCGAGGGTTGAGAGTTCAATCCTTGAGGGGGCCATTTAGGGATCTGGGGCAAAAAATGTATCTAGGGATTGGTCCTTCTTTGAGCAGGGGGTTGGACTAGATGATCTCCTGAGGTCCCTTCCAACCCTGATATTCAATGATATTCTATAAATTCCCAGCCACTCAAATGGGAATGCAGGATTATAGGGGAGGTTCATAAAGTGACAACAGATTGAGTCACATTAACCTGGCTATTGCATTAAGTAAAAATGTTCCCAGACAAAGTTAATATGCAGTTTGTTAGACTCCATGCAAACTAAAATGCAACATGAAAAGATGCACCTTGAAGTGAAAATGTCATTCTTCCAGAAAAATCAAAATAAGAAGCACATTCCATTCTCAAGGGACATGCTAGTTTTCTGGGCTTCATTTGGATTTGCTTATTGACAGAGATCTGCACTGAAGGCAAAAAGAATGAGTACAAGCACTTCTGGGCTGGCTTGCTATGCTAATATCTTCTGCAGTGACTAATGTCTGTTGTCACATATTCCCACAAGGAACAGCATCCAAGTCAGTGAACTCAGAAGGTGCCAGGAATCCTTTGGCGCTTTTCTTATTCAAACAAAGTTTATTTGCTTGCTAGTTCCGGGCAGGGGGGACGAGGGGGAATGACACACCTCCTGAATCTCATTTCTCCCCAGTCTAGAAACAGTGAAACAAGGCCGCAGTGACTGTTTAATTCCCAGCCCTGTGAATCTCCCTTGTCCCTGACTGCTGGAGGATTAGTTAACAGTTCTGTCATCTAAAAAGCTGCAGAGAGCTGTGGTCACTCTAGAATGACTGATTTATTTTTAGTGCTACTGGCTCTATATTTTTTTAGGGATTCAGCTGCAATTGAGTGGTAACCAGGGCCGGCTCCAGACCCCAGAGCGCCAAGCACATGCTTGGGGCCGCATGCCGCAGGGGGGCGCTCTGCCGGTTGCCGGGAGGGTGGCAGGCAGCTCCAGTGGACCTCCCGCAGGAGTGCCTGCGGGGGGTCCGCTGGTTCCGCGGCTCCGGTGGAGCATCCACAGGCACGCCTGCGGGAGGTCCACCGGAGCCGCAGGACCGGTGAGCGGCAGAGCACCCTCTGCAGCGTGCCGCCATGCTTGGGGCAGCGAAATGGCTAGAGCTGGCCCTGGTAGTAACAGGACTTTTGCTGATCAGGATAAATTTTGTACCCAGCTGCAAATATTTTATAATCTGAAGAGGTGGTGATGGGCTTTAATGAATTTCAGAACTGATTAACTCTTTCCTTTTGAGGACTGTCATGTGTTAAATCTGTATGGATTGTTTAGCATAGCCTGCACTTTACTCTGGCTACCAGTAGGTTGCTATATCTGGTCACATAACAGAATTTCAATTCTCCCCCCACACACATTCTATTAAACAAACCCTTCTCCCCCCTCAATATACTTACTGTGTTCCCCCCACATTTTGTGTGCGTGTGTGGAATTGATCCTATTCACCTCTTCTCCCAACTTCTAAACTGAACTTTCTGACATATTATTCTCTGAGGGTATGTTTACACTACGGGATTATTCCGATTTTACATAAACCGGTTTTGTAAAACAGATTGTATAAAGTCGAGTGCACGGAGGCACACTAAGCACATTAATTTGGTGGTGTGCGTCCATGTACCGAGACTAGCATCGATTTCCGGAGAGTTACACTGTGGGTAGCTATCCCGCAGCTATCCCATAGTTCCCGCAGTCTCCCCCACCCATTGGAATTCTTAGTTGAGATCCCAATGCAAAAACAGTGCCGTGGGTGATTCTGGGTAAATGTCGTCACTCAATCCTTCCTCCGTGAAAGCAATGGCAGACAATCATTTTTCACCCTTTTTCCCTGGATTGCCCTGGCAGACGCCATAGCATGGCAAGCATGGAGCCCATTTTGCCTTTTGTCACTGTCACTGCATGTGTAATGGATGCTGCTGACAGACGCGGTACTGCAGTGCTACACAGCAACATTCATTTGCCTTTGCAAGGTAGCAGAGATGGTTACCATCCCTATTGCACCGTTTTCCATGCCATTGTAAATTGGCAATGAGATGATGGTTATCAGTCATTCTGTACTATCTGCTGCTGTCATGGGTGCTCCTGGCTGGCCTCACTGAGGTCGGCCGGGGGCACATGGACAAAAATGGGAATGACTTCTCGGGTCATTCCCTTTATGTTTTGTTGAAAAATAGTCAGTCCTGCCTAGAATATGGGGCAAGTCTACTAGAGAACCAGACAGCACAGTTGCTCCATGTCAGAGCTCCAGAGATCCCGCAGAAATGATGACCTGCATGCCATTCTAGAGAGTGTCCCTGCAACAACCCCACCTGTTACTTCCCTCTTCCCCCAACCCTCCTGGGCTACTGTCGCAGTGTCCCCCCATTTGTGTGATGAAGTAATAAAGAATGCAAGAATAAGAAACACTGACTTTTTAGTGAGAGAAAATGAGGGGGAGGAAGCCTCCCACTGCTATGATAGTCCAGGCAGTACAGAATCTTTTGTTTAGACAGGAAAGCAGGGGGCTGATGGAGCTCAGCCTCCAGTTGCTATGATGAAGATGGTTACCAGCCATTCTGTACCATCTACCGGGAATGACCGGGAGTCATTACCATTTTTACCCACGTGCCCCCGGCTGACCTCACTGGGGACAGCCAGGAGCACTCACGGGCTGATGATGACGATGGATAGCAGTCATATTGTACCGTCTGCCACCGGGAAGGGGATGCTGGTGTTCAGTGCTGCAGCACCCTGTCTATCAGCAGCATGCAGTAGACATATGGTGACATTGAAAAAAGGCGAGAATTTTTTTTTTCCCTTTTCTTTTGGTGGGAGGGGAAAGGGTGTAAATTGACGACATACCTGGGAAACACCCGGGAAAATGTTTTTGACCCTTCAGGCACTGGGAGCTCAGCCAAGAATGCAAATGCTTTTCGGAGACTGCAGGGACTGTGGGATAGTTGGAGTCCTCAGTACTCCCTCCCTCCTTCATGAGCGTCCATTTGATTCTTTGGCTTTCCGTTACGCTTGTCACACAGCACTGTGCTGTGGACTCTGTATCATAGCCTGGAGATTTTTTCAAATGCTTTGGCATTTCGTCTTCTGTAACGGAGCTGTGATAGAACAGATTTGTCTCCCCATACAGCGATCAGATCCAGTATCTCCAATACAGTCCATGCTGGAGCTCTTTTTGGATTTGGGACTGCATTACCACCCATGCTGATCAACGTTCACCCACGAAAGCTCATGCTCCAAAACGTCTGTTAGTCTATAAGGTGCCACAGGACTTTTTGGTGCTTGCTCCATAACATCACCTAGCAGCTGGTGATGTTTGACCAGAAGGGATGTGCTAGGCTTAGGACCTCCCACTAGGACAGATTACAAAGCTCTGCCTCTTCAAAGGCACAGCACCGCTATTAAGAAAGGAGAATTGTCACAGGGTGATTCACAGCTCAGCCCCTCAATTTTTTAACTAGGCCAAGGATACAGCCAGGGCTGCCACCTGTTCGTATTTGTTTTCCAGAACAAAATAATTACATTGATTCTGTTTTGTGATGTTTGCCGTTTCTCATCAAGACATTATTTCAGTGCCTACTGATACCATGGATATGGGTACATAAAAGGTTATCTATATAGATATTATCATCACTTTGATACTTGGACTCACATAGTGCAGTGTGATTAGGCTGCATTGTCACATGAAATGCTGGAAACAAGCTCAGGATATAATTTCCTATGAGTTCATCTGGTTGTGCTTCTGTGATCATCTTGTTAATTTCAAGCAGGTGACAATTTTCCTTCTGTGGAGTTAACTGTCTGTTCCCCTCCCTCCTCCTTTATTTCTCCCCACACATACAAGAAAAAAAGGTTGTTATTGCAAAACATTTATATAGCTCTGTAACATTTACACAGCACTTTATGCTGCTAAGACGCACTCCCTATCTTGGAGAGCTAAGTCAAAACAAAGGCACAGAAGACAACACACTGTTATTGAGGAGGGCTGCTTGAAGAGGTGGGTTTCAAGGAGTTGTTGAAGGGCGAGTGGAGGAGGACTTGATTTTTGCACCAGGCATAAGGGGCAGCGTGGCGGCAGGTCTGAAGCTGAGCATGAAGATTAGATTAATTCCATATGCCAACAAGAGCATAGGAAGAAAGCACGCTGAATAACAAAGCAGTGTAAACTGGAGAACAACAGATGTCTAATTAGTCTCTCATTTTTAGAATACAGCCATTTATAACATTCTCGCAGACAGGGGAGCTGTTTACTGGGCAGTATTACTTTGTTAAATTAATGTAGCAGAGTCATTGTGTTTAGAGACACATAGGGGCCTGATCTCACGTACACCCACGTAAACCAGAAAAGGTACATATTAGTGTGAGAGGAGAATCAGGCCCGAGGTCTGTTCTGCCTTGGAGTTGATGTTTTCCTCTGTTTGAACTTTACAGTGAGGAAGGTCATAGCTTCCATTTTATGCAGTCCCAAAATGCAAGGACAGGACGCTCTCTTGGTGATATTAAGAATAGGTGCATGGAGAGTGAACTGTAGGCTTATTCATGGATTGGTGATTGATATTAATTAAGATTAATTATTAATATTGATTGATCTCTTAAACCGCAATAAGCAATAAAGTTTCTGCCTCCTGAAGGTTATAGTATCAAAAATAGTATCCATAGCATGAGAATAAGAGACCGTAGAAGCACACAAGAAAAAACCGCAATTGATCACAGGTCCCTTTATTAACAATCCACTAACAGATAAATAATCCCACAAACACTGAAATACAATAGCAGTCAGCAAGAATTCAGTGTTTATCCCTAGGACCGGTATCTCCTTCTGAGGAACTAGGAGTGTCCATGATTATCACCCATGGTTGTCATCCTGGCATCTCCCTGTGCATGTCCCCCTTCCAACACACAGGCCTGGCAACACCTTTTGCCTGCTAAGGCTCATACATGTGGATAAGGGGCCCAACCTCTCTTTCTCTATCCATACTTCCACACCCCACTAATTTAGGGGTGTCCCATTTTTCACTGGGTATCTCTTTAGTTTCCCTTTATTCTTATTAACATTTATGTCAAATAGTTACCATAGCAACTTGTGGTCAAGCTAAAATTCCCTATGTTACTACCGGTCATCTTGTGATATTAACTGATACATTGCAGCATGTTTTTCCAGTCTCTTGCTGTGTAGTTTATAGAACATCAGCACCTAACACATCTTGTTCAGTATCTAGGGCCATTTGAAGCATCAGGTATTGCCCCATTGCTTGAGGCAGGATGGACCAATGGCCTGGCACAGTATAGCAAGCCTCATTTTTCTATAAGAGATGGAATGCAAGTGATGAGCTGTTTGTGCCATAGGCCCATGTGAACAGCATTTTAAGTATGAGTTGCATGCAGCAGGAGGCTATGTGCCATCCATCAACTGGATTTTGTTGGCTGAGTTTCCTAGCCATGTTTGTTGTGCTAAATATCATCTACTCTGTCTTCTTCCTTGCCCTTGAAGTACAGTAAAACTCTGCACAAAGCAATACCTGAAATTAGCAGTGAATGTACAGTCCCAGGCTGCATGTGAAGAGCAGAGGTCCCACAAAGGATAAAACCGCAAGAATCTGTGCATTCCCAGCCATTGTTTTTGATGCCCTCTTCCTCTGAAGAGAGCGTCTCTGGGGGCTGCTATGATACATTTTAAGAGCTTCAGTTTCAGGTCAAACTGTGTGTTAAGAGTATCAACTGGCCTGCATTATGTTGGCTCTGAGATGGTATTTAAAGTAAAAGGGGGAAAATGTTCACATGATGGGATGGATGGGCCAATTCAGACTAAGGGAGAAATGAGCTACATATGTGACCATAACGCCAACCAAAGCCCACATGGTTGGCTATATGCATACAAAAACTCCTCTAATTTCCATAAACCTCTGCTCTTTTAGAGCCAAATTCATCCCTAAACCAGTAATGCTACCCCAGGAATGAATCTGACCCTGGTTTCCACATAGCCAAAATCACATAAAGCAAGCTTCTGTCAGAGACCGCACCTTTGCCAGCTGCCTTGATCCTTAAGCAAACAGTCAAGATAACCCTAGAGAAGTGGGTGGATGAGATAATATCTTGTCTTTCTCACCAACAGAAGTTGGTCCAATAAAAGGTATTACCTCACCCACCTTGTCTCTCTAAAATCCTGAGACCAACACAGCTAAAACTACATTGCATACACAATATTCCTAAGCAGTTTGACATCAGTGACCACCTCTCCCTTGGGATCAGAATTGGCCCAAATACATCATCCCCTACCCCTCTCCAGAGAGTCTGAGCACTTTGGACTTCAAGACCCGTATTTCACCTAAGCTAGTTCAGCCCTTATAATCAGGGATGTTCCCTTAGAGGATTAGAAAATGTCCTGCACTACACAGCAGTCTCTTGTAATAAGCTAGTAGTGTGTGTGCAGGGGTATATAGAAACCACTCCATAATTAGGTGCCTAAGTCCCCGTACGTGGCACCACTGCTATCCATGAAACTCTTGCTTGGCTGTCGCCTAACCCTGTAGGCACCTAAACTCACTGGACATCTAACTTTCCATTGCAAAAGTTCACTGGGCATCTGTAGCGAGGCGGACTGGCTCCCAGCTGCGCCTGAGAGGGCCGAGCCAGAACAGATGCCAAAGTGGGTGGAGCCACTGCCGCCTGTTCCCGCCCCCTGGAAGTCAAGGGGTGGGACAGGAACTATAAAGGCCCGACCCCAGCACTCAGTTGACCGCCGGCCGCTGGAGAGGACAGACGCTGGTGCTCTAGCTCCCGCTGGGCCGAGCCTGCCCCATGCTCACTACCCTGAGGAGCACTGGCCGAGCCTGCCCAGCACTCGCCACCTGGAGGAAGACCGTTCGGGCCTTCTCCTCACCCGGTACCCTGAGGTCCCACCTGAACTTCCCCACGTCCAGTATCCTGAGGACCAGCCCCGCTTACCCAGCTCTCAGTATCCTGAGGAGCCCATGGTGTGGGACTTTGCGGAAGACACAGGTGATCCACAGGTACCAATGGGGGGGGAGATTGGAAGTGGCCCGGGTCTAGCCGACCCTAGTCTGACTCCAGGAGACCTCGAACCAATGTCAGTGTGTTGCGGCCAGGATCCCCACTGACCCAGCAGCAGACTGCCTGCCGCTGTTAGGGCCCCAGGCTGGGACGCAGTGGAGTGGGAGGGCCTGCGTCCCCCCTGCCACCCTTCCAGGGGTGGCAGACTCCCCCTCTCACCGGCCTGAGGAGGCCTTTCCTCTAGACTTGTAGACTGTTTGTTTGCTCAGTCCCTGCCTGAGGGCCTGAGCCCTAAACTGCTTGTTGCCCCGCCCTGCCCAAGGACCTGGGCTTATAAACTGTTGGTTGCTCAGCCCCAGCCTGAGCCCTGAACTGCTTGTTGCTCCGCCCTGCCCAAGGGCCTGGGCTTATAACTGTTTGTTTGCTCAGCCCCTGCCTGAGGGCCTGAGCTCCTGACTGTTTCCTGCTTCACCCGACTAGGTCGACAGCTCACCCAAGCTCGGGCAGCGAGGTGGACTGGCACCCAGTTGCACCTGAGAGGGCTGAGCCCCCACATCGGACCCTTACACGTGGTGCCTTCTCTGAGGAGTTCTGCACAGGATGTAGGTGCGGGCTCTCGACACCAGTGAAAAGGGGGCTGGGGGAGAGAGACCCCCCTCCCGAGAGATGGATCTGTCACAACTCTTCGCTCTTGTGACGGAGAACCAGGAACGACAGCAGGCGGCCCAGTCGCAGCAGCAACAGGAGCAGCAGACTGCCCAGCTCCAACAGCAACAGCAGCTCGTTGAGCAGCTAGGAACCCAACAGCACCAGCTGGTTCAAGACCTGGTCATCCAGCACCAGGATTTCCAGCGGCAACGTATCCAGCAGCTTGCGGCGGTGCTGGCCTGACCTGGGAAACCCCAGCCGGGAGGCCAGGCCAGGCTCCCCCAACCCCCCGTTCCGGTTGACAAAGATGGGCCCTGGCGATGATCCCGAAGCCTTTCTCGTCACATTCGAGCAGGTGGCCGTCGTCGAGGGATGGGCCTAGGACCAGTGGTCCTCCATCCTGGCCCCGTACTTGACAGGGACTGCTCAGACAGTCTATCGAGGCCTGTCTGCGGAGGTAGCCCAGGACTACAGCCAGGTAAAGGCTGCAATTCTTGATGCCCTGGAGGTGAGTCCAGAGACTTCCCAACAGTGGTTTAGAAGCCTGGCCTATCCCCCCCGGGGCCCGATCTCGGATGGTGGCCCAGGAGCTCCGAGAAACCTGCAAGCGGTGTTTGCAGCAGCTAATGGAGCAGGTGGTACTGGAACAGTTCACCTATGTCCTCCCACCGCGAGGAAGGGCCAGGGTCCTCCGTCATAGGCCCGCGACACTGGTCACTGCTGTCACGTTGATGGAGGACTTCCTCGCGGCCGAACCGCCGGAGGGCCCAGCTGGTCGAGTGGCCCCACCAGGGGTGGAGCACCCTAACCCCGAGAGGAAGGGGGCACTCACCTGGACGGACTTGTGAGTTTCCTCCCGGGGGATGGAGGCCCGGACCCGGGCCACGGCAGCACCTGGGCGACCTGCTCGGGGCCCGGGTCCAGCGGCGTGAGGGGGTCCCCGGAGCCCCCCGGGGAAAACCCTGGAACTTGGCCACTGATGAGATGGGCAGACCTGGGGCCCTATTTTTCCTGTGGGGAGTATGGCCATCTGCAGTGAGACTGCCCGAGACTGGAGTGCACCTTTGGCCAGGTCTGCTCGGGGGAAGCCCATGCCCGCCATTTACAGGCAGCCAAAATCACCGTGCCCGTGGTTATTGAGGGGTACCTGATGGTGGCCCTCCTCGATTCAGGCTGCGGGCAGACACTGATCCAACAACACTTAGGTCCCCAGTCTGACGCCCACCTGGGGAAAATCCGGCTGCAGTGCATCCACAGAGACATACGACCCTACCCCAGCCCCCGGGCCCAACTGACAGTGGATGGGGTTACCCGACCAATGGTAGTGGGACTCGCTCTGTGACTGGTGTACCGAGTGATCCTGGGGCGGGACTGGCCCGAGTTCCCGGCAGTCTTACGCCGCCACACCAAGGGCAGCCCCTGGGTCACGCTAGCCTTGGAAGGGGAAGCCCCTGAGACTGAGGAAGATGAGGGGGAAGCTCCCGAGGCCGAGGAAGACGAGAGGGAAGAACCGGAGGACGCTTCTCGGGGGGCGTTGGAGGATCCGTCGACCCCCACGGACTTTTGCCAGGATCAAAGGGCCGACCCCACACTCCAGCGGGCGTACAAACAGCTGGCCGCTGTTGATGGGACCGTCCTTGATCCACGTCAAGCGGCACAGTGGCCACACTTCGAGCTGCGGCAGAAATGTCTGTATTGGGTTGAGAGGGACCCCCACACGGGGAAGTCCCAGACCCAACTCCTCGTGCCCCGGTGTCATCGGTGGGCAGTTATGAAGCTGGCCCACGACGTCCCAGCAGCGGGACACCTGGGTCACAAGAAGACTTTATCCCAGATACTGAGACATTTCTTCTGGCCGGGTATACACCAGAACGTAAAGAACTACTGCAACTCCTGCCCAGACTGCCAGTTGGCTGCCCCAACACGAACAGCCAAGGCACCTCTGATCCCCATGCCGTTAATCAAGACCCCCTTCGAGTGTGTGGCCATGGACCTGGTGGGGCTCCCCACCAAGAGCACTGCGGGGTTTCAATACATCCTAATCATGCTGGACTATGCCACCCGGTTCCCCGAGGCAATCCCCCTCCGGAACATCACAGCCCGCACCATCGCAGGTGAGCTAGTGAAAGTCTTTGCCCGCGTTGGCCTGCCCCGGGAGATCCTAACGGACCAGGGGACCAGCTTTACCTCGCAGCTGTTACAGCAGGTGTGTGGACTTCTGGGGATCAAGCAGCTGTGGATGTCAGTCTACCATCCCCAGACCGATGGGTTGGTTGAAAGCTTCAACCGGACCCTGAAGGAGATGCTGCGGAGGTTCCCTCAGGAGGACCTCCGCCAATGGGACCAGCTGCTTCCACCCTTGCTCCTGGCGGTAGGGGAGATCCCTCAGTCATCGACCAAGTTCTCACCATTTGAACTGCTGTATGGCCACCAGCCCTGGGGCCTGCTGGACTTGATGAGGGAGACATGGGAGCAAACCCCATCACCCTCCTAGGGCCTTAAAATATGTGCTCCAGCTCCAGGAGAGTCTTAAACAGGCTGCGGCCCTGGCGCGAGAGAACTTGAAAGCTGCCCAAGAAACACAGGCCCAGACCTACAACCGAGACACACAGACTCGCGACTTTCAGCCCGGAGATCGGGTTTTACTCCTCCTTCCCTCCAGCAAATCAAAGATCCTGGCTCGGTGGCAAGGCCCTTATGAGGCGGTCCGAAAGGTGGGCCCTGTTACATATGAGATCGATCAGCCTGACTGGCGGAAAAAGGTACAGCGGTACCACGTCAACCTTCTCAAACCCTGGCGGTAATGAGAGGGTCTTTTGAGCAACCCCTACCTACCGGAACCCGAGCTTGGACCCAAGGTAACCCCTACCGAGGACCCTTAGGGACCCCAGCTTGGGGAGACGCTGACGAAGGAACAACTCAAGCAGACCCAGGGTCTCCTTCAAGTGTTCTCCCGCACTTTTATGGCCCAGCCAGGATACACCTCCCTGGTATATCATAGGATTCAGACTGAGCCGGGGGTGGTGATCCAAGGCGTGACCAGGCTCTTGCCATATCACTGGAGATGGGTCATTGACGAGGAGGTATGGGCCATGCTAGACTTGGGGGTGATTGAACCCTCACAAAGCGAGTGGCATAGCCCCATAGTCCTGGTACCAAAGCCTGATGGCTCACAACGGTTTTGCATCAAGTTCGATGCGTATCCCATGCCCCGAATAGATGAGCTGTTGGCCCGATTAGGAGAGGACCGTTATATCACCACCCTGGACCTCAGCAAGGGGTACTGAGCCCTGAACTGCTTGTTGCCCTGCCCAAGGGCCTGGGCTTATAACTGTTTGTTTGCTCAGCCCCTGCCTGAGGGCCTGAGCTCCTGTCTGTTTCCCTTCCTCACCCGGCTAAGTCGACAGCTCACCCAAGCTCGGATAGCGAGATGGACTGGCTCCCAGTCGCGCTTGAGAGGGCCGAGCCCCCACACCGGACCCTTACAGCATCTAAGTTTTACACCCTGGAGTGTGTGGACTGCTGCCCTAGTCTGGCCATCCAGGTACCCAACTCACTGGAATAGATTCCATTCAAATCCCATTGGCAGAGAAAATGCCACCACCCATCTTATCACTTTTAGTCCAATGGTTATAGCATTTTCCTGGGATGTGCGAAACCCAGGTTCTATTCCCCTTTCTCCCTCTGTCAGAGAAGGAGAGGATTTGAACTTGGGTCTCAGGATGGGACTCTAAGGGGATATTCTAATGGTGGGGCTCCTTGAGTCTCTCCTGTGGAAGCCATTTCATTGTGAATAAATAATGAAAGAGTGATTGGAGCAGGGGGACTGGACTCTGGGTCTCCCACCTCCCAGGTGGGTGCCCTGACTCCTGAGATAGAGATATTCGTTCTTCCTGGTGCACTCTGTCTTGCTCTCTTCTCCCCCTCTCCCATGACTCTAATTATTTATTCACAGTGGAATAGTCATTGGGCTTGAATGAGGGGGAATGAATCTATAGTCCGGGGGTGGGAGAGCCAAGGTCCAGTCCACCTACTTGAATCACTTTTTCATTATTGATCAGCAATGGAATGGCTTTGATAAGAGAGATTGAGGGGAGCGCCACAACAGAATGTCCCATAGCTCAGTGCTTAGAGCACCTTTCTGAAGGGTGTGGGGGGCTCAAAGCCTCTCCCCCTGACTAAAGGTAGCTGAGTCCTGTTTGTGGATTGCTAGCAGAGATAGGTGCTTTGGGAGAGGGGAGGGGTTTAGCACACTTCCCTGTGGTCAGCAGCTCCCCACCTACCATGCTGGCTTTTGTGGATCATGTTCTTAAGTTCCTGTCTCTCCCCAATCATTGAACAGGGAGCCCGGGCACCTAACTCAGCTTCCTGGATAGCAGTGTTGTTCCTGTGATTTTCTGGATACCTAGAAGTTAAGTGCTGTGATGCTCAGCCTTGCAACGCACGCCCAAGTCCCTTCGTGGACCCCACCGTTTGTCCCCACCAGCTAAGCTTCCTTAGTAGAGGCAGGTAGCGGGGTTGGTAGAAAATAAGCCTCTAGATAAAGGAGCACATGAAAATAAACTGCAGATTGCTCAGAACAGCACATAAATGGGTAGCGGAGAGAGAGAGCAAAGAGGCAGTGCATTTACTAAAGAAAATCAGGTTTTTAGAATTTAATAGGTCAGTTCCTTTCTCTGTCACTTTCAGGTTCAGGAAGGAGTGCAGTCTCCTATTTTCTCAGGAATTGCAACAGCACAGTAAGAGCCTAGTTCCTAGGTGCTACAGTAATACAAATAATAAAAAATAATTAATAAACCCTTCCTTCTAGAGGACTGGACTGAATCATGTGGTCCAGAATTTTATTAACAGTCAGCTCACCCATAATTCCCACTTTTAAGAGGCAAACCTATTGTTGATACCAACTTCACACAAAAAGACCCTCTGTCCATACTGCATGACCAGCGCAGGTAGCTACCTCTGCCTCTCTCCTGAGTCCCTGCACCCCCAATCAGGCAGTCTGAGGTTTCAGCTAAATCTGTGCACTCTCACCCCAGGCCTAGAAACATTTGCATGAAATGTTCACAAACCTAAGCTATCCATCAATATGTGCTCCCTCCCCATGCCTTGCCTGTATTTTAATTTAGTGGGCTGATAGCTTGCTTTACCCTGCACTGGCCTGGGACTGGTAGCTGTTTGCTTGTGGCTTTTAGGGGGATACCAGCTGGCCACTTCTGCATGTGTCCCTCTCCCTAGCAGAGGAGTTCTGCAGCTGCTGCAGCACCTCCCCCAGCCTTGGAGACTGACACCTGACAAAGTAGATACAAACATGTGAGAGGCATGTCAGGCCTCTCCACTACCCCTTTCCCAGTCTTAAAAAGGAGGTTGGAGAGTGAGACAAGAAGCAACTTCATCTCTAAAGGAGCAGGACAAGAGGAACTCTCCTTCTGCTACAGCCAGCTATTAGTCTGAGGGTATGTCTACACTTAAAACACTACAGCACTTCAATGTAGACAAGACCTGCACTGACAGGAGGGGTTCTCCTTTCAGCATAGGTAAACTACCTCCTTGAGAGGCGGTAGCTGGGTTGATGGAAGAATTCTTTCATCAATCTAGCACTGTCTACACTGGGAGTTATACGGCTATACCAGTGTAAGTTCCTAGTGTAAACCAGCCCTGAAGCAAAGTCAATAGTTCCCATAGGCCTTTTGGCTGTAATTAGGGCACCTACCGGAAGAACAGGCAAGCTCCAGTTCTTTGACAGCCTCTAGAGGGTCCCACAGGACCTGAACTTGCTGAGCGTGCTAAGGACATCATGCTACAGAATTACTCTTCAGTTACAGCTTGCAATGATGTTTCCAGGGCTTATACATAATCTTGGCAGAATTCAGTTTTATTTATAATTTTCGATAGGCAATATTGGCGTCCATTTTTAAGCTTTTTTTATTTTTATCAATTTAAATTTTTACAGCTGTGAGAATTTATGGGGAGGTCCGACAATTATTTAATGACAGTGAAAGTTGATATGCAAAAAGATAAACCTTTTATGACCGTTAAACACAAATTAGAGAGACAAGGTGGGTGAGGGAATACCTTTTATTGGACCAACTTCTATTGGGGAGAGAGAAAAGTCCAATCAGAGCTATTACCTCATGGGGACCAGTATGGCTACAACACTGCGTAAAACACAAATTCTCATCAGAGTCAAAATATACAAAGTAAATATCCTTAAATCAAACCCTAACAAATTTCCTTTTTTTTCCCCTTTGCCTCTCTGTACACTTTGATTATCTGTGGAAATGTTTTTCATTGCTTTGCCTATGTATGGTGAACTCAATGTTTACCAACATTTACTGATAAAATCCTAATCCTTTTAAGCCTACTCATAAACCTTTCTGTTAAATTGGATGGTTTTAACCTTTTTCCTGGGTTCTGAGAAGGTTTGCTGAAGCTGTCGCTCCCACCAAATACACATTTTAAACAAATCCCTAAGAAGCTTCTCTTCATTAGTCACTTTGCAGAGGATGTTGCTTTTATGGATTTTTTGATTGGTCACTACCATTTCCCTTCCCCTCTCCCTGATAGCTGTCAAACCATAACAATAAAACACAAAAGGTAGTCTAATTATTCCCTCCCTCCGAAGGATTGCAGTGGAAAAAAGCTGGAGGTGGGGGGAGAAGGGGAAAGGGAATAAAATGGAGATATGGTTCTATAATTAGGAGGGCATAATGTGCAGTGAAAAGCCCATTCCTTGTGGAAGATACATTGGGAATTAACCCCTTGTAGATATTTGACCACCTCAGACAAAGGGTGCACGTGGTGGGAGTTAGGGAATGCCTTCATGAGGCAGAAGCTACCCCCTTTTTAAAAAAAAAAAACTCCCTCAGGAAGAATGCAGAAGAGATCAAAGAACTTCCACCCTCTTGTCTATCTTTTCTCCAAGACCTTAAAATAGTAAAACATCAAACAAACATCACACAGTCTTAGGCCTGGTCTACATTACAGCGTTGGGTCTGAAGCAAGGCGGCTAAGAGTCTACACTAAATTTAGCTCCCACCAATCTAACTCACCCACTAAGCCAATATAATAACTCCACTTCCATGTGAGGCACAGAGATTAGGTCAATGCAGTGTCAGTGTAGACACTGCATTACTTATGTTGACTTCAGTGGCCTCCAGGAGGTGTCCCACAATGCCCCACTTTGACCACTCTGGTCACCATTTTGAACTCTGCTGCTGAGTGGACTGGTACACTCCCCTTCCCTTTAAAGACCTATAAAATTTTGAAATTGCATTTCCAGGTTGCCTGGCTTGGAGAATTCACTTAACAACTGCACTGCTGGCCATGCCAGCTCCACACAGCAGATGCACTCCTGCCTGAGGTATGCAGGAGGTGTTGGATCTCCTGGATCCGTGAGGAGCAAAGGCTGTGCAGGCACAGCTCTGAGCCAGCCATAGAAACATCTACATCTATGAATAGATAGCTTGAGGCATAGAGGAGAAGGGTTACAAGAGGGACTAACAGCAGTGCCACGGGAAAGCCAAGGAGCTGCGGCAGGTGTACCAGAAGGCAAGGGAGGCCAACAATCACTTTGATGTGGAACTGCAGACCTGCCGCTTCTACTGAGAGCTGCGTGTCATCCTCGGACAAGACCACACCACCACTCCCAAGACCCTGGGGATACTTGAGAGGAGCCTGAGTTACAGGCTCCCACTTTGAACAGTGAAGAAGAGGTGGATGAGGAAGAGGAGGAGGGGTATGGGGGACAGACAACTGGGGGATCCAGAGCTTCAGAGAACCAGGACTTGTTTTTTGAGTCCTAGGCAATCCAGCCAGTCCCTAGAGTCCAGCACAGGTGAGCCTGATGAAGGGCAAGGAACCTCTGGTAAGTATGCAGTCTGCTTTGAAATTGCAGGGATGATTTACTCTTTTTTACTTATGCTCGAAAAGTTAGTGAAAAAAACAATGGAGATTGAAAAGCAAATAACAATTCTTTCCCCTGTAGAGTTAGGCAGAGGAGGGGCTGAGGAATACAGTAGTTTGTTTATGTCCACTAGGATGTCTCATGAATCCTCTGTAGGGATCTTGTGGAAACTTTCCTGGAGGTAGTCTGCAATCCTCTGCCAAAGGTTTCTGGGGAGGGCTGCCTTATTTCTTCCTCTGCGGTAGGACACTTTCCCGCACCACTCAGCAACTACTGCAGCAGGCACTTTTGAAGCACATAGGCTTGCAGCATAGGGTCCCAGTCTGCAGCCAGATGCCTGCAGGAGCTGTTCCATTTCAGCCTCCATTATCTCTCTTCTGAGGGTATCAGTTAAAATCACCACTGCCTTTGGAAAACAGTGCAGGTGTTCAGTTCAGTTGCTCTGTACGCACATACTCATGCCTGCTGGCTCCCCCCCTACTTATTTCCCCAACTCACCTCCTCCTCCTAGGGCTGTACTCCCCGTGCCTGGGAATGCCACCATGCTCTATGAAGAAGAAGTGAGAACGTAGTGCTGGTAACTTGTGTGCCTCAAGGGGAGTGAGTTCAATATACCAAGTTTCCATTTATGTTGTGAATACAACTTGCAATAGTACCTCTGTGCATTGTATGGCAGCTGGAAATGTGGCCTTGAGGGTCACTTCATCCACACGAGTGGAGTGGCTCTGCTAGATCAGCAGGAGAAGGAAGAGGACATGGGATGACATGTTCCAAGAGATCCTGCAAGCCTCTGCTACTTCAGATACTGAACACAGAGGCTCACCCTCGTGGACTGAATGGACAGGGATAGAGCGGAGGGAAGAAAGGTGCAAGGAAAGGACAAGAGCGTGCAGCCAGAGATGCTAGCACTTCTCAAGCAGCAGACATGCTGAAGACTCTTGCTGACCTTCAGGTTCAACAGACCCATGCTCGCCTCCCTCAGCAGTGCATAGAAAACTGTTCTGGGACCTCCATATCCCCATCCCCCACACATTCCATGTGGTGTCTGGGGGTGCTGTATTACCCCTACCACTGCACCCTGGTTAAGAGTACACCAAGAGTGCCAGAGCCCTCCCAAAAGTGGGTGTAAGGGGGCCCTGTTCCCCTGAGGCAACCCCCCACAAGCCAGAAACTGGAGCGGTGCTGGGGAGCCCACCTCCTGTCTGCAGGGGGGGATGAAAGCAGCCCCCTGCCTGTCGCCTGGGCCCCTTGCACAGGGCAGGTGGCGGGACCCAGGCTCCCCACAGCTGACCACGGGGTTCTCCTTGACCCAGCTCCAGCTATGGGGGGCACCTCAAAGCTGCAGCCCAGCCACTATAAGAGCTGGGCAGGCAGCTGTGGGGAGCCAAAGCAGACCCTCCACCTGCCCTGAGCGGGGGGGGCTGAGCAGCCCCCAGCCTGTGCCCTGTGTCCCTGCCCTTTCCCCCTAGGTCACCCAGGGCTGTGCAGCTCTTATCGTGTCCAGGCTGCAGCTCCAAGGTGCGCCCCGCCACCCCCAGCTGGGTCGGGGAGAGCGGCATGGGCAGCTGTGATGAGCCAGCAGAGCTGCAGACTCTCCACCTGCCCTCAGCTGGGCGGGGAGCCTGGGGATGGGGACATGGGCTGGGGGCTCAGAGCAGTCCCCCTGCACTCTGGGCAGTTGGAGGGTCTGCACACAGCTCACTGGCCGGGCTTCACACTGGTCTGGCCTGGGGGGCAGCCTCTGGTGAAGAGGAGGGGAAGGGAGCAATCTGCCCCAGTGAAAAGTGAACAGGCCAGGCCCCCCTACACTTTCAAAAAGTGGGAGGGCCCCTTGCCACTCCTCCCGGTTGCTGTGCCTCTGGACTACAGGCAATCACAGCCCAACATACACTGACCTGTGAAAGATACAGTTGGAATATGTGTTTGCGAAATGGAAATGACTGTTCTTTCCCCTTCAAAAGCGGTTTCCCCTTTATTTATTGTTTCATTCAGTTATAAATGTGTCTGCATGGATATGGAATAAAAGCCTATTTATGGAAACTTAATTCATCTTCATTCGTTCACAACATATGCTGTCTGGGGCTATCATTCACAGATAATTGTAATAGGTGCATCTGAACTATTACATTACCACGCACACAGCACTCATTACAAGGTTCATTTCACGGTGCAAAAGAGCAGTGCCAGGTAAAGCACACTCCAGCAACACACATTACTGTGTGTCACTATTGAAATGGTCTTTCAAAGCCTCCCTGAGCCGAATAGCTCCGAGCTGAGCTCTTCTTATAGCCTTTGTATCCAGCTGCTCAAAATCAGCAGACAGCCATTCCATCTCCACCCTCCATCCCGGCAGAAACTTTTCTGCCTTTGCTTCACAGATATTATGCAGAGGAATATTGTATTTTTCACTGAGGTCCAATCTCATAAGTAGACACAGCCAGCGACCTTGCAAATGACCAAAGGCACATTCAACTCTCGTTCTGCATCTGCTGGGCATGTAGTTGAAGCAAACCTTGGTGCGGCTGAGGTAGCTGGTGTATGGCTCAATGAGCCATAGGAGTAAGGGGTGGGCAGGCAGTGATCAATCCAGCGAGGGTTGATTTATCACGTCTAGACAAGACGCGATAAATTGATCCCCAAGTGCTTTCCAGTCAATGCCCGTAGTCCAGCGCCATGAGAGGCGCAGGTGGAGTCAACAGGGGAGCGGCAGCAGTCGACTCACCATGGTGAAGACACTGCTGTGAATAGGTCTAAGTACGTCACTTAGATTGATCCCTCCTCACCCCCACTGTAGATCAGGCCTTAGAGTGGGTCTCCCAGGATCACTATTGGCATTTGACCATCCCCACTGGTGATCCGTCGGTGTGGAAAGAAAGTTGCAACTTTTGAAGTCCTGTGTTCTTAAAAATGCGCATGTCATGCACCTTGCCTGACCAGCCCACACTGATGTCAGTAAAGTGTTCATGGTGATCCACCAGCACTTGCCATACCATAGAAAAGTAGCCCTTTCCGTTGATGTACTCTGGGACTAGCTCCAGCCCTGCCCCTTCCACCCGAGGCCCTGCCCCTTCCATGAACTTCCTCCCAGGGCTGCCCGGGGGGGGGGCAAGTGGGGCAATTTGCCCCAGGCCCCGGGCCCCGCAGGGGCCCGCACAAGAGTTTTTTGGGGCCCCTGGAGCAGGCCTCTTCACTTGCTCTGGGGACCGCGGAAAACTCTTGTGGGGCCTGGGCCCCCCAGACCTTCTTCTGCGCCTGGTCTTTGGTGGCAATTCGGCTGTAGGAGGTCCTTCTGCTCTGGGACCCACCGCTGAAGTGCCCCGAAGACCTGTGGCGGGGGGTCCTTCCTCCCCGGGACCCGCCGCCAAAGTGCCAGGTCTTTGGCAGCAATTCAGCAGCAGGGGGCCCCCACCTTGGGTCTTTGGGGCACTTTGGCAGCGGGTCCCAGAGTGGAAGGACCCCTCCGTCACCGAATTACTGCCGAAACTGGGGCCCCCTGCCAAAGCCCCCAAGCCCCCTGAATACTCTGGGCAGCCCTGCTTCCCCCTCCCCCGCCTTGGAGCCCAGACCCTCCCGCCCCACCACAGCCATTGGCCCCTGCCCCAGGCTAGCCCCCCTCAGCGCCGGAGCGCCAGGAGGGCGGGTGATGCACGTCTGCAGCCTGAGCCATGACCACTGTACATGGGGACTGGAGCTGTACAGTGCCATACACAGTGCGGGCAGGAAGAGGGGAGCCTGGAGGCATAGCGAGGGGGCGGGGCCATGCCTGGCTGTTGGGGAGGCATAGCCTCCCCCAGCCTATGGTATCTGCCACCCATGGATATACATGCCATCTGTCACTGCACTTCAGTTCAGGAAACCCATTGCTTCAAAACCCTCCACTGTGTCCTGCACATTGTCCAGAGTCATAGTCCTGCATAGAAGGAGGTGATTAATGGCCCTGCACACTTGCATCATAATAACCCCCATGGTGGATTTTCCAACTCCAAATTGATTTCCGATTGATCAGTAGCAATCGGATGTTGCAAGTTTCCACTGAGCACTCACTGCTAGCTTCTCTGCTGTCTGTGTGGATCTCGTTCTCGTGTTGCTGCATTGGAGGGCTGGGGTGAGGTCTGCACACAGATCCAGGAATGTGACCTTGCACATCCAAAAATTTTGCAGCCACTGCTCATTGTCCAAATCTGCATTACAATGCAGTCCCACCAATCAGTGCTTGTTTTTTAGGCCCAGACCTGGCACTCCGCCATCTGCAGCTGCTCCATGAATGCCGCCAACAGCTTTGATATGTTTTCTTTCTATGTCCCACAGCAATCTAGTCTCCAAGGAATCATCTTGCTCCTAGGTGGCGCTGCAAATACTGCAGGATGAGGTGCCCTGTGCTTGTAATGCTCATTACAATAGTGTACAGCAGGATCCATGCTTCTGACACAGATGGTGGACAATGAGGAGGGACACATGAGTTTGCTGGAATTTTTTAAAAGAGGCATGAAACATTATGGGGTACAGATGAAATTATGGGTTTGAGAACACAGCATTATGGATGTTGAAATCATGTTCCCAGTCACCCCGATATAAGATGGTAGCGACTTGCACAGTGGGATATCTGCTCTCCGCAGCAATGCAAGTGCTGCTAGTGAGGACACGCATTGCTGACACAAGAAGCTAACGGTGGACATGCAAAAGAGATTTAATTACTGCTGCAATGGTATGGCAACATCACTTAGGTAGGGTGACTCTATGTCCCATTTGGCTGGGGCAGTCCCCTTTTTGAGCCCTGTCCCGGGTCTCCTGACTTTTTTGGCAAAACTGGGCATTTGTCTCTTTTGCTCTTGCCAGCTGAAAACCAGGTGACAAGAGCAAATGGGACAAATGCCCAGTTTTGCCAAGAAGGTGTGGTGTGTCCCTCTAGGGGGATGCAGAGGAACATTTTGGGGGGTAAGGAGCAGCATTTTCATTTTGGGAAACATGGTCCTCTAAACGTAGGTCAACTTAATTGTAGTATAGACATGCCCTTACTGAGCAGACCTCTGTGGCTGTTCCTCATGGCTGTTAAAATTCTGTTTAAACCTCCTTATGTATCCCAGAGGCAACGTTTTTTTTTTAAAAAGGGCCAGATTCTCCACTGCTGAGTGCACTCATTTGGACTAGTGCAGAGTGTTAGTGACTCAGAAAACTCTGGTCATACTGTTTGGCAGCATTTTACACCCACCTTGCACAGGAATAAGTGGCTGCAGCAGGGCCCAGTGAAGCCCAGAGATAATTTCTCCTGCTTCACTGTGTCTCTGAGCTCATCTGAGCCTGGTGATTCTTGGAAACCAATGCATTTGGCAAGAGACCTAGAGAGGGAGGCTGGCAGATCCTGGGTAATTATTTCGGACATTTATTTGTGAGCATTATCTAAATTTTTTAGAGTTTAATGGCAAATGGTTAGTCTTGTTTCCTTCTCTCTTTTGCTTTGGATTTCTGGGAAGTCTTGTTGTTATCTTTGATCAAATGCCCAGTAGTAAATGAAGTATGAAAGAGGAAAACAGGAGCTATTCTGAAGATGTTTTATCTCCTGCATATATCTTTGCACTGCATGGCTACCTAATGGGAGTGATTTTTTAATCAATGTCAGTGGTGATTGCTAGTTGCAACTGTTGGTTTCCTGAACGATAACATTTTCTTGTTCGCATTGCAAGAGGCTGGGTGGAAGTCTGTCTCCAGCAATAGTAATGGGATACAGAGTCTTTCTTTTCTGGGGCCTTGTCTACACTACAGGATACTTCGGTATACCTTATGTCACTCAGGGTGTGAATAATCCACACCCCTGAGCGACGTAAATTATAACAACCCGAGCACCTATGTAGCTAGCGCTACGTTGGCAGGAGAGCCTGTCCTGCTGACTTAGCTGCCACCTCTTATGGGAGCAGGAGTTACTAAGCTGGCAGGAGAGCTCTCCCCTGATGGCTAAGAGTACCTTCACCACAGCATTATGGTGGAGCAGCTGCAAGTGCTGTAGTGTAGATATAGTCTAGGTCACTGAACAAAGTTAGTATGACTGAAAGTACCCTCATATCTGGGGGCTTTGGAAAAAAGTCAGTTGGTGTTAGAAGGGCAGTATGGCCTAGTGTCTAGGGCACTGGACTAAGACTTAGGAAACATGGGTTGTATGCCCTGGCCTGGTGGGTGACCTTGGGCAAGTCACTTCACCCCTCTGTGCTTCGGTTTCCCTATCTGTAAAAGGAGTAATGATACTCACCTCCATGGTAAAGCACTTCGAGCTCTACTGATGAAAAGTGCTATATAAGAGCTAGGTATTATTATTAAACACTGCAATTGACATGTTTTATGGCAGACTCAGCAGAGGCCAAGGATTGAATGGGTCCTGAAGACTGACCACCCCTTTGCCACCACGTGGGATGGGCCAGATTCATCCATAGGGTTACTCTCATAGACTCATAGACTCTAGGACTGGAAGGGACCTCGAGAGGTCATGGAGTCCAGTCCCCTGCCCTCATGGCAGGACCAAATACTGTCTAGACCATCCCTGATAGACATTTATCTAACCTACTCTTAAATATCTCCAGCGATGGAGATTCCACAACTTCCCTAGGCAATCTATTCCAGTGTTTAACTACCCTGACAGTTAGGAACTTTTTCCTAATGTCCAACCTAAATCTCCCTTGCTGCAGTTTAAGCCCATTGCTTCTTGTTCTATCATTGGAGGCTAAGGTGAACAAGTTTTCTCCCTCCTCCTGATGACACCCTTTTAGATACCTGAAAACTGCTATCAGGTCCCCTCTCAGTCTTCTCTTTTCCAAACTAAACAAACCCAATTCCTTCAGCCTTCCTTCATAGGTCATGTTCTCAAGACCTTTAATCATTCTTGTTGCTCTTCTCTGAACCCTCTCCAATTTCTCCACATCTTTCTTGAAATGCGGTGCCCAGAACTGGACACAATACTCTACTTCTCAGTGATGCATTTGGCCTTGTCCATTCAGGCCCGGTTTGAACAAATTCGCATGACAGTGTCATGGTGTGGGGGGACACTTGTGTTGCTCATACTAGTGCCTGTATCTCCTTTGCCAGCATAGGCCACTGCCCATATCTCTGCTGCAGAGAGAGGACTTCGCTCTCCATAGCTATTAAACAAGTACCTTTAATAGCACTCACTAACCCATGCTTGCCATCTCAGAGCACTAGAAAAAACAGATAACACTTTCCTCAAACCACTGGACTGCTGTCCGCCATTTGTTGAAAGGTGGCCATGTTGTTTAAAGGGAAAG
The DNA here is from genome assembly GCF_007399415.2 of Gopherus evgoodei. NCBI lineage: Eukaryota > Metazoa > Chordata > Testudines > Testudinidae > Gopherus > Gopherus evgoodei. The sequence continues at coordinate 165,071,351 of NC_044324.1, read as the reverse complement.
CACGTTAGCATATTCTGACAGATTGCTGCCACTCCACCAGTGCATCTTTCATCACGTACGCAGCACTTGTGAGTCAGCAGGCTAGTGGCTGGAACAGTGGTACCAACAAACTGTGACTTAATTAGGCCTTGATGCTAGGAATGTGTGTGCATTTCTGGGGCCAGTGTCCCACACTGGGCTCATATCAGTAGTCAGTCACTCTTGCTCCATGCCCATCATTGCTGTCAGTGGAGTTGCTCAGAATTTACAGCCTTGTTACATGATCAGAAGCTGTCGCAGTGAGTGTAAATTATGCATGGGCCGTTCAGGGACACAGTAGTTTAGTACACCAGCCTTTGATGCATATCTGAGTTTGTATCTCGGCTTGGGTCAGATGCAGTAATAGCCATAGAGCAGTGGTTCTCAACCTTTTTTTTTTCCATGGACCACTTGGAAATTGCTGAGGGTCTCGGCTTTATGATTTTTCCAAATGTTGTTTCTACTGTTAGCTAACTACTGTTAATTATTATTATTATTATTAAGTTTTGTGTTTAACGGGTTTTTTTGTTCTACAGATAAAAGCGCACATCTCATATTTTAATATCAGTAGTCTTGCCTTTCTAATGCAATATATGTGCCCTCTCTCCCCTGATGCAGCAGACCCTGAGCTGGGGCTGGGAAGGAGGAGGGGTTTCTCCCCAGCAGCTGCAGCCATGGAGCTGGAGAAAGTCACCTCTTTCTCTGGCCACCACAGCCCTATATGTCCCAAATTCCCCCCACCCCGTCTTCTGACCCCACTGCCCCCTTCCATCTACCCAGTATTCCTCCTAAGGCCACCACCTCACCTTACATGTGCATCTTCTCCAGGATCCAGGCACCTATTTAGTGGAGCCATGCCTGTGCAGTTCCACTAGTTAGGTGGATGGCCCTTCATTCTCTTGTGTGCAGCCACCCAGGTGCGCACCTTAGAGGGAAATATCCGTGGACCACTTGAATGGAGCTCACTTGAACAGACCACAGTCTGAGAACCTCTGCCAATAAAGGTTTTCTTCAGGTTCTCATCACATTACAGCTAATACAGTTTAATATCACTCCCAGCTCAGGAGAGGCCCAGATATGGAACAGCAGGGGTTATCATAGATCACAAATGAGGTTTGTTGGCAGGGTTTGGTGAGGTCTCAGCACTGGAGTGGGAGTGCATTATGCATCTGAGGTTCATTGGCAGAGCTGGCTGGGGCCAAGGATTGGAGCAGCTGACTGGAACCACAATCTAGTCCTGCATTATACCTCGAGGGGATGGGAGTTGTACCCTATGGCCCTGTGATGATAATTCAGCAAGCATGATCAGCACAGACAGGACTCCTGAAATTCTCCAACATCCTAAAGGTCCTGAGAGTTATTTTGACATTAAAATCCATATTTACTGGAGAACACGTATTTCTATGAGAGCTGTTTATAATGGTTCTAACTGCCAGTTGGGAGCCTGGCACAGTATACTCTGAATAGAGTGTTTCCAATTCTAATGTGCTTTCCCTGCTTTTGGCCAAGGAACATTGGGTGAAAAGACCCAAACCCCATTTCATTCACACCAAACATCCCCAGTGCAACGGTTGCTCAGTCAGGCAATTTCGTACAGGGTTTCCCAAACATGTTGTGCCACTGGACATTTCAAGGCCTGGATAGCGGGCAAGAAAGAAAAGAGATTTTCTGATGAAACTGAATACAGATACCATGAAGCACAGTCTTGTTAATCTGCATTAGGCTAATCCACACAATATTAATTCTCACTTAAAAAGCTCATAGTTACTTTCAGTTTCTCAGCAAAGATGTAATTGCAGAGTTTCTGTAAGAATACAGGACTTTTCAGACTGCCTCAGACTCATCTAGTCCAGTGTCCTATTTCTGACAATAGCCTGCACTGAAGGTGCAAGATTACTTGCATTAGGCAGATATAGGATAATCTTCCCCCTATGAAGGTCTCATCCTAACCCCTAATAGTTAGAGGTTAGCTTAAATCCTGAAGCGGGAGACTTTATATCCCTTCCAATATTCTTTTTTTAATCATTAATTATTATAACTCTGGATATTCTTGTTATCTATATACATTTCTAATCCCTCTTTGAATCTTGCTAAATTCTTGGCCTCAATGACATTCTGTAGCAATGAGTTCCACAGTCGAACAATGTGTTGTGTGAACAAGTATTTCCTCTGCCACAAATCACCCCTTGTTCTTGTGTTATGAGCCAAGGAGCCCCAACCTATCTTCTCTAGAGCATTCATTATTTTATATACTTATATCGTGTTCCTTTTAGTAATCTCTTTTCTAAGGTAAACAGTCCCAATCAGTGTCATGAGAGATTTTTTTCCAGGTCTTTGATTGTGCTTGACATTCTTCTGTGAATCCCCTCTAGTTCAGTAGCTTTTTTGACAAGGAATGACCAGTAATGTACACAGTGTTCCAGATAAGGTCACACTATTGATTGCTGTAGTGAGTTCTTCATGTGATTTAAGACCTCACTGCCTGTACAAAATAAAGTAGGGAACATTTAGAGATGGATCTGACTCAGAATGTTGGGTCCAAGTTCTATTAAACTTTGGGGAAATTTGGATTTGTATCAGAGCTTCCTCCTCATGCCTGCAGCGTAGTCAGCAGTCCCCTCCATAGTTGCTGAGTCTACTCAAAGATTTAGCAGTGGGACCTTACATGACTGCTGTAATCTGGCCAGGATTAAGGATCTGAAAAGATGACTTAAACCCACCTTTATCACCCCAGCACTGCATGTAGCACAACTTAGCCACACCGGAGAAATCATCTATTTGTATTGTCTTCATGCATGCAGGGTGCAGTGGAGACAACTCTCACATCTAGCAGCTACCCTCCATAACCAAACAGTTTCTAGGGGTGGGAGAGATTTAAGCATTCATATAGTTTGGGTCCTATTGTTATTCACTTCTGCACCAGGGTCCAATTTAAACTTCATGTAACAAGGCTCCCCTGTATTGCAACTTGTGTCATCATCTACACCTGTGTGAAGTGGATGGGGAGGAAAGGCCATCATTCTATCTGGTAGCATTTTATGCCTGCTCTGTGCAGGTATAAATGACTGTCAGGTTGTGGCGGGGAGAATCAGGACCAGACTGAACAAACAAACATACATGCAAGGAGATGAAGGTCAAACCTATGCTATTTGTTCACTGTAGCCCAAATCCTGCAGTGAACTCTGGTGGGTGAACCTTTGATTTCACTGACCAGACCAGATTTCACTCCCCACCCCTTCCACCTACACTTCCACCCCCATTCTGGGGTCTAGCTGTAGGGGCACCCATTTTTCCAGGGGCCCCCAGTTGGCTGGGGGCACTGGCATGCAAGGGTAGAGAAGAAGTTGCTTGTATCATCTTCCCCCATCCAATAAAGGGAGAAAAAAATCCCTCATTGCCCCCTGCATGTTTATTAATTTATAATGAGGAGTGCTGTGCAGCTGCTAGAGATGACACAGGGATAAAACAGAGACCACATCCACTTCTGGGGGAGTTATGTTCCTATTTAAATTATCATATTTCTCATAAAAGCAAGGTGTTGGCCAACTTGCAACTCTGATAGTTACTTTTCACTGCCTACATTCCCCCTGCAGTTTCAATGGGGAAATTGGGATAGGAGTGACTACTCTGATAGGGTTTGGGAAGAAGGCAGGTTTTGTAGTAAGGCACAGGAGTAGGACTCTGGAAATCTGGGTTTAATTCCCAGTGCTGCCACAGACTTCCTAGGTGACCTAAAACAAGTCACTTTAATATCTGTGCCTCAGTTTCCCCATCTATAAAATGGTGATAATAATACTTTATTGATTCAAAGGGAAGTAAGGATACACACATTCCGATATGATTGTGAAGTGCTCAGATATAACAGCAATGGGAGCTTGTGATGGAGTGTATACCTCACACTGGTACTGAGAGGGTTAATGGGAGCTTCAGAATTCAATTAACATTCCTTTTGATCCCTGGTGGGGTGTTAAGTAGATCAATTAGCAGGGCCACCTCAGAATGAGTCTGAGATTTCCTTATCAAGACAGAAAAGCTTAGGAAGAGACCTAGCAAAGAGGAAGTGGGGGAGAGAAATAAGGAGCAGACTATTAGGGAAGACTTGTGAAGGACTGAAGTGGTTTAAAGTTGTATTTTTGTTTGGGAATTTGTTGGAGAATTCCAGGAGAGAATCCTGCTAGCTAGTCATGGCCCTGAGGGAGGGGTGAAGTTTGAAACCTCTGAGAGCCTGACTGAAATACAGGTATGCAGTGGGTCCAAGAGGGCACTGTGGGAAAGGCCTATTTTGCAAGCTGAGGAAGGAAGAAGCATAGGAAGGCAGCAGGAAGTGGGTCTGAATATATGTACTTTGCCTGCCTTTTTATAGGATCTCCATACTGGAACACAGAGGAGAGGGAAGGCCTTGCTTCCCCTACTGGCTACCAAGGAATATGGTGAGAAACCCCTCCTCAGAGAGAATAAGGACTTCTGAATGCCTTGGGATGGAAGTGTGTAAAAGATGGGGGGTTCAGAGTCCGAGACCAAAACCTGATGTAAGGATGCTGGACTTCCTATTACCCTGAAAGGGATGATAATAAAATGTGATCTGACTGGAGGGCTGAGTCATGAGAAGAGGCAGATCACCAGAGTGACTCTTGCCGGGGGCATTGGAGGAGGGAGACTGCAATATCACACCTGGCCATGAGGAGACAGCTGTGGTGAGTCAACTTTTTTTTCCACAGGGCTACAAAAATACTAAAACACAGAGCAAGTGGAAAAGCAATTGCTACACCTACTGAATATGTGTAGATATGTGCTTTGAACAATAATCTTTCTCCATCAACTTAAGGTGTCATTGTCGGTCTGCCATGTTGGTTGACTAAACATTAGGGGCCTCCTTGGTTCCTATTGACTATATAAGCCGGCATTCAAGAGGGAAAAAATGATTCTTTGTCACAGCTAATGTTCCAGTGGGGTCTGGTGCCCAAAATAACTGGTGAGGTTGCAGGTATCAATCTTGTTTTTGAGCCCTCCCTGCAAGTTGATCTTATTTTCAAAGTAGAAACTGGGACAGTAATCATGGGTGTCATTTGGGTGGGTAGTAAAGGAGTCTGTGGGGGAAGTGGAAAGAGAAATGGGTGCTATCTTCTGCCCCTTCTAGAAAGAGGAAAAACTGGGACACAGTAAAGGGTAAGGTGGGAGGGAAAAAATTAGTTATCCTTGTGTGAACCTTTTCACTGTTTGCTATTAGTCTCAAACTCTCCCCGTTTAATCTAGCTCTTATGTTGCCAGCTGCTCATGCCCTTCTACCACTGTGTGTGTGTTTTTCTCACATGCATGCACAAACATTCATCAATTGACCTGTTTCCATGCTCCATTCAGTGCTGTCTCGCTCTGCTCTCCAATCCAACTCTCCCATCCAACTCAGAGGCTCCCAACCCTCAACTCCCCCTAACCCACACCCCATCTCCTCAGAAACATCCCTAGTGATTGCCAACCCAAGAATGTAAACGCCATGAATCAACCCCCCAAAACTCATAAGACTATCTTCATCATAAAAAGATTCTGATGTTTTTTAAAAACATACTATTTGTCTTCTGAGTTTTGCACTTTTTTGGGGGGAGGATGAACAATGGGGACTAGATGATGATGCTTTTGTGTTTTGGAAGCTGAGATTGTCATGAAATCTCATGATTCGGAGAGCTGAGACTCCAAGGAAAACACTAAATATTGCAAGATTTACAACTGTCAGTAAGCAACACTGTAGCCTCCCTTCCCCCAACACAGACACACACTGCTGTCCCCCAGGCTGAGAACCCCTCCTCTTCTGACTGAACCTCTCCATAACTCAAACTCCCCCACCCTCTTAACACACTCATACCTGACACTGCCAGGCTTGGAGTGTCCCCTACCTCCCCTACATGATCCTACAGGCTCAGAACGCTTTCCTTTCCTCTCTAACAATAAGTGGGATCAGACACAATCCTCCTCACTGTCTCCTCTCCACCACACACATTTGTTGCTGTATCTCAAACACAGTAGCAGAGGCAGTTAGGAATATGCACAGACACCCCTATATGCTGCCTCTGTGGGGCTGATCCCATCAAAACCACTAGTCCTTGATCTTTGCCTCCTCTCTCTCCCTGTGTGTACTACAGAAATAACAGTGTCTCAGTGGTCGCAAAGTGTACTGAAGGCTGGCGCTGCTCCAGTCCCATCAGTAGATCTTGTTGCATTCTGCACTACTTCAACTTGTGATATTACTGGTGGGGTTTAGTGCCCAGAGATCTTAATGACCAGCTGCATGTGTCTGACTTGTACTTGTGCTTAATGACTGTAGTTACAGGGGGGTGTATAGAATTCCTGACTGACAGTCGTTGGGATGAGTTGGCCTTTTTGCTGCTTACACTGCTGCTTGTGTTTCTAAACACACAACAATCTTTCTATGCTTAAATAAAAGCTATTATTAAACAGTGCTTGTTCTCTTGGGTTTTGTTTTTGTTTTCCTTAATTCTCTTTTGGGCTAGTTCTTCAAACTCAGGAGGCACTATTGCATTTGGAAATTTTCAGGTTAGGTGTTAAGAACAGCTGTCAAAGGCGATAGCAGCTAGCCAGCTGGCTCAGTGGCCCCACTACAAACAGCCTGCCTGAAGCTCAGTCTCACTCTGCACAGAAGTGTAGGTAGAAAAAGGGAGAGGGATTGACCTCCCTCCCTACAAACAGGGAGGATTTGTGGGCTTTGAAGCAAGCCCTGTAATACAAACCTACTGTATGCAGTAATGCATACCTCCACAGCCCTGTAATGCAAACCTCTACAGTCAAAGACCTGCCCTCATCCTAACCCACAAGGCCAACAAGTTAAACTGCTTTATGAGGATTTAGAGTAAATCTAGTTCTGCAAATACATAGGTCCTACATTAATAGTTTGGGGGTGTGTGTGTGTTTTTTTTGTAAATATTTAAAAATTTGCCAGATGACACCTTTCATCAGAAGATCTCCAAGAGCTCTCCAAAAATGAATGAAAAGAACCTCTACAATACCCCTGTTAGGTATCCTCTTTGTTTTCAGAAGGGGAGACTGAGGTGTGCAAATGTTAAGTAACTTGCTGGTGGTAGCACAATGAATCAGTGGGAGAGTTGGGCATAGACCCCCCACAATTACTGTCTCCTGGTCCTTTGCAGTAACTACTGCTTTAGTAAGGAAACCTTGACCTGTAATCTCTTGGGTAAGTGGCAGCCATTGCACTCAGTTTGATTTCCCTTTTATGTAACTAGGTACTGAATTGCAATCCTTCCTAAAGAATAGCATTTCATACATATGCTTTATCAAGTAGGGCACAGTCATAGATATACTGCAGCTCCTCATTCAGTATGGAAAAACACATTTGCCATCATCTTTGGAACTGATGACTGTAAGAAACCTAGACAAATGGCTTAGTAAGATTAAAGGGAATGGGGGCAGGAGGGAGGATTAGACACCTATAGCATCTGCCATTACACTACAGAGCAAAGCTGGTCAAGCTATTAATTTCCAATAATATTCATTGTAAATATGCAATGCTTTGGTTAGTGAATCATTCTCAAACTGCAGCTTATTCTTTTTCAGATTTATTCTTTCCATAGTCTGAAATTATTCATCTAAAGTAATCAATGAACTGTTCATTTTGACTAGTTGGTATTTGGAATTGGTCATCTCCAGTCACATAGTGGTGTTTCTACTCCATGATTGGTTGACTGAGACTTTTTAAAACAAGGAGAATGAGTCATGAATGATAGATAATGCATTATTGGTAGGGACTTTTGGAGGAACCAAGAATCATGTTGAAAAATTTCTGAAGCTTTTGGGATTTGCAAACATTTTCACAAATACTTTGCTGTCATTTGGATACTTCTGAATAACAAATCACGTGAACCCATAAATTATAGTGAACCAAATTTGTTGCTATGATACGTTAAAATCGTCACATCTGTTTGTTTACTATTCAACTAGCTGTGCTATTTACTAGGATTAAAAATGATGATGATGATCAGTATTCGTTTAGGGTTAAGCTGATCAACACGGGGGGTCCTGGAAAACATTTCCCATTCTCATCCCATATAGTCTTACGGCTTTTTCTGAAGAATTCAGCAATGGCTACAGGACACAAGATTCCATACTAGATGGACTGTTTGCTTCTTCTTGCATGGTAATTCCTATGTTCAGTGTGCCACTCCTGTCCCCCATCCTTTCTCCTTCCCTCACAAATATATACTTTGTGGCTTTGGATTGACTATTGCTCAGCACAAGCCATGAACTCAAAATGAAAACTTCTCTCAGTGCTCTGAAGATGAGCACTCTGAGTATGGGGCTCTTCTGGGCTGGCTGTGGAGTGTCTCAATGCAAACATCTGCCAGATTGGACTCTAAGGGTAGGATTTTGAAAAGTACTTATTACCACTGACTTCAGCAGGAGGAGATTTAGATAGGTATGGAGTGCATCTGAAAATTGCACCCTAAATGTTCAGAGTGATCCAATTCTAATGTAGCTGGGGCAAGAAAACAAACCTTAGATGGCTACCTTTATTTGTATTCAATATCAGCTTGCTGCAGAGAAACACTAAGAACTGCTCTGTGCAAATGACCTATTGCCATTTAGTGGCCTCACATCTCATACCTAAAGCCAGGTGTGTTTGGCTCCTCTACAACCCTCTTGCAAATCACCAGTCCATCCTAATATTTCAGTCTAGGAGGTGGCTTCTGCACTTCTGGGCAAGGTCCCTGAGCCCACAATCCACAGGTCTGCCATTGCTGTTTGCTAAGCAAAACCAATGACTTAAAAATACTCTGCAAACATGCTGACACTTCCAATACATGATGATGTTTAATAAACAACATACAAGACATGGAGAGTGAGCAGGATCCCTGGAAAAGAGGTGGGACGGGTGTAGGTTTTTTAGTAGGTATTTCAGTGACTCATTTTCACTGGTTCAGCAATCCTTATGTAGTCCATGGGGTACTGCTTTGCTGAGAGAAGGGGAGAATAAGTTAGAAATGGTAATTTTTAGTTCTCTGAAACCTCCAACCAAAGAGTGGGCGACAGTACTGTGTGTGTATAGATATGTAACATTAATATGCATATTTATTTATGTATTCACATACAGAGAAATTCAGCAGTGCCATGTAGCCTCTTTATGCCAAGCAACCCCCCGCCACACACACACACACTCTCCCACTAGAGTAGGTGTTCTAGAGGCATGGCTGGGATGTTTCTGTCCCATATATTCTGCAGTGCTCCCATGACTTACCTATTAAGGTAGCCATAGGCCCCCATAAGGGGTTGTATCTAAGCACCTCAGAGCCTTCCTGTGATGTAGGGAAGCAATGTTATGCCTGTTTTCCAGATGGGTGAACTGTGGTACAGAAATGAGGGCTTGGTGCCTAGCTAAATATTCATGGACTTGAACTTGGGTCTAAAGGCTATAAGCACTCGAGTATTGTGTGTGTGCCAGTCTCTTTCTTTCTCTGGCCTAATGAATATTCAGGTATTCTATACAGAGTGGAACAGCTTCAGCAGGACAGATTGTGAGCTCTCTGAATACCCTAGAATGATTAGGGCATTCTGCCCTCAGGTTGACTCTGATCTCAAGTATCTGCTCTGAATGACTCAGAGTGGGGATCTGAACCTGGGTCTTCCACATCAGAGCTTTAACCAATGGGCTGTTAGGTATATGGGTGGCAGTGGTGACTCCTCCATCTCCTCCTCCTGGTTTATTTTTTGTGAAACATTACTAGCTGGGGCTGGCATAGGCACCTAATTCCAGGAAAGGGTTTAAATCCACAAATACTGAGTAGACTTGTGTGCCAAGCTCCCTTTGAGGGGTGCCACACCTCTCTCCATGGCATTTCAGAGGGCTTGTCTACACAATGCAGAAACCAAGGTTTAGTGGCCTAAACGCTAGACCATCCTTCATCTTCCATGGGGCTATTGCAGGGGGGTACAAGCTAGGGAGGCCTTCAATTTTGCTTTAATTAACCTGACTCAGGAGCTCAACTCTCCTCAGCAGTTCTCCTTCCTTTTTGCTCCTTGTGCAGGGATGAATTCAGACCTTGGTGCCTGTCACCTTAGAGAATCCATGAAAGTCCTTACAAATGGAAAACTGATACACACACAAACTACTCGCCGGGATTACTTAATCTTCCACTGAGTTGCATCTACTTCTGGGGGAGAATACGACAGTGATTAGATGCCCTAAACCATTACATTGCTGTGTGTGCTATTAAAGTAGAATGTCTCCCTAGCAAGCAAGAACGAAGAGCTCTTTGAAGCAATCTGGTCAATGGCACGAAGTGTCGTTCAAATCCAGTCCAGTTTAGTGGACCCCATTTCTGTTTACCGGCACGTGTGCAATGAGTAGCTAGTATTGCAGTCCGGTCTCCATTAGTTTTGTGTGATGTGGATGCCTGTTTACCACCAGAGCTGGTGCTAATTGCCTCTATGTAAACAGTAGCAGCAGAATAGCCAAGGAATGAACAGGCTTCAGAAACTGAGCTCCTCTTTCTGCTCTGGAAACATTTGTTTCAGGTCACGGCTAAGGCAAACTGGCTTGGTGTGCTTTTGGGTAAGCTTATGCTCCTTCTTATTGTATTGTACCTTCCTTGTGGACAAATAGGGATTAACTCTGCGGAGATGACTACTTGGCACTATAAACCATCCCTAAATTCTCTCGAGTGTGTGTATGTATATGTATATGTATATGTATATGTGTGTGTATGTATATGTGTGTGTGTGTGTATATATATATATATATATATATATATATATATTTTTAAGAGTCTATTATTTATTCTTCAATGAACTCAAGATTGGCAACATTTGCTTCCTTGTGAATTTTAAAGTCTGCCCTGACAGCTTCATATACATACAAGCAAATAAGCTTTAAGTAATGCTTGCTATAGCTGAAGGCTTAAGTGCTATAGCTGTCATGTGGCCTGAATGGCATTAGATGGGTCCTTTAATGACTAATTGTCCATGACTCTCATGCGCTGTTTGTCAATTGTAAGTAGCAGCAATAGAACTTGTCTTTGCTAGTTGTAATTAATATTGTGTAATTTAGTGTGTGTGGTTTTTTAAAAGGCATAGTTCGGTTTGTTGGCACTGGAAGCCAGAGAAGGTAAGAGCTCTGTGTACATGCACCTGTCAAACCAGGTGAGGGTACCTCCAATAAATCTCTTCAAGAAGCTGCTCTAAATATTAAGTGAGTCTAGGCAAAATGCAGCCCTTAATTATTCTATTTTAAAGGAGTTCATCTGAAAAGGAACCAATTCACTCTTAAAAAGAGGTTTAAAAATATTCATCTTATCTTTGTTTGTGAGGGGAGAGGGGGCAACCTTGAAATGTTGACTGCTGACATTGCATTTAAAATAAACTCCCCAAACTTCTTTCAGTGGTACTAAATTCACTTAAAAGTGCTGGCTACACCTCCACGGAGAATGAAACCTAGTGTTTAACTACGGAACAGCTATAGGGAAGGCAACAGTAGGGGAAGCTTCCTTTAATGTGAGTTGAGTGAATAATTCTCCACAAATAACATGTTGGATGAATCAAACCTTTCCCTAAGGAATATCCAAGAGCAGATCATGGCTTCCTTGAATTTACTGTATGGATCAACCTTAGCTAGTTCTCTGCAAGGATTTGATACTTGCTACTCTATCTAATGTTGATGGTTCTGATTGGTCATTTCTGCCTCTTGCTTCTGGTTCTGATTGGAACAGTTATACATGGGACTTTGAAATTCGCTTGGCACAAATATTTTAAATTTAAATTTTGAGTTGGAAATTTTTTCACAGGAAATAAATTTCCTGACCATTTTTAGTATTGAGGTATTTATCTGAGAGCCACTCAAGCTTTGTGTCAAATTGGGCAACTAAAGTCACAGGCCAGTCTTCTACATTATGACCTTAAGTACCTATTGTTCTGCATATGTGGCAGTGTTACAACCTGTATGCTCTTTGTAGAGGTGGCTTGAAAAGTCTACCCATAGTTTTGGATTCCAACATTTTAGAGAGGTGCTGATCGAGAGTTTTGGCTCATATGTGTAGATAAGTATCAGCCGTGAAGTTTAGATTCCAACCTGGCTGTTGATCTCAATTTCCCCCAAATTAAGGTGTACTTGGATCTAGGAGTTTATGAGACGAGTTTTATATTTTAAATAAATAAACAAAAACCTTGAACTTTTTAAACCTCAAAGGATGGAAGGATAGGGTAAAGGTTCAGAGAAGTTTATTAATTCAGATTAAAGGGCTTGTTTCTCCTAGTGAATTCTGAGCACTCAAATTCCTAAATCTGCTGTGTTTCTTTTCTTCATGTGAGTGGTGGTGCAGTTTTCCACTGCTATAACTGGAAATCCAACTACAGAGAAGATGAATGTGGGAACTGCCAGACTGGTTCAGACTCATGGTCCATCTAGTTCGGAATCCAGTTTCTGAAAGTGACCAGCATCTGCTTCAGAGGAAGATGCAACTATCATCAGCGAAGTCCAAGTTAGAGAATATCCTGTCCCTAGGAAAAGTTTCCAATGAACCCCTGTTAATTTGTGGCTGGTGTATGTCTTGAACCATGAGATTTTTCTTTCAAAACTCTTGTTTATATTTTTAATATTTGCTATTCTAATTCTGTTCTACTTGATATAAACATTTAATCCTCTCTTGAATCCTGCTAAGCACTTGGTTTAATGATATCTTGTGGCAATGAATTCCATCTGCTAATTTTGTATTGTGTGGAAACTTGGTTCTGTCACAGGGTGGAGCCTGTGACTAGCAGGAGACACCACAGTTAAACATATGAACTTTGTGTTGTGGTGGTGGTGGATATTATTTGGAACTCTGAGGGATCCAGTCAGGCGGGCATACCACCAAAGGGAATGTGTTTACATTTTGAACTTTGTTAATACCACCCTTTCAGGGGCTTGTTTATTAGACAGAATCTTTGTGGGATTATTGAGGAGCCCAAGGGAGGAAACGAAGCAGCAGCAGCCAGCATGAGTATAGACTGGGACTGTCTGGCTAGTTTCCTTTTATCTGTTTTTTGAATTTCCATCTTTGGGCTTCACTGAATATCTCCTTGTTCATGTATTATGACACAGAGTGAACTAAAGTTTCTGAGCCAAATTTTCTATGGCACCCATTATCTTGTATGTCTCTTTTCTAAACTATCTCTTCAATTTCTCTTCAGATAAAGGCACTTAGTCTGCACATCACAATACACATTTTGCATAGTGATGGGGCCCATTTCTCACAATACCGATCCAGAACTTCCCCAAAGCCTGGGCTCGTTCAGACATGGTGATTTTTCTGTTAAACACCAGAAGCAGAGAAAGTTGCATGCTGATTTGGTTTGCAGCATTTCCAGATACTGAGAGCATCTTTGAGGGCAAAACTATTTTACCCCTAAGGTATTCTGTTTTTAGTTTATTTTCCCAGTGCTATGGTTGGGAAATTTTTTTTTTTTTAATCCCTTCCACCAGACTCCTCCCTCTCTTCTTTCACCGCTGCCCCTCCCCCCGACTCTTATCCATCTAGCTTATTCTCATAGCTAGAACAGAATTGCTCACCCTGCTGGATTCTGTTTTGTCTAATGTCCAATTTACTCTGTTGCACATTCCTCCATGTAAAGTGCATCCATCGATCCTGCTAGTACAGTACCATCTCAGTGTCTGGCCAATTGATCTAGCTGCTAGAAGCAATCAATGATCATGGTGCTATTACTTCATCTCTTCCAGCTCCAATTTCCCTTGGCCTGCCAATTGAATGCATTGACCCCATACACTTAACATACAAGCTGTTAGATCACAAAATAGCAATTCCTTGCAAAGATGTAATGCTCTGCCATGAGCCACCACTTTGCCATAGGCTGGGCTTCTCAAGGCCACGGCAATTAGAGATGGAAAAGGTCATGCTTCTCAACATCATCCTCAGCAAGTGAAGCTTGCCTGTAGGCATAGGGATTGGTATTGTAATCTGCAATTGGTGAGAATGAGACAAGGCTGCAGGTGAGAATGAGACAAGGCTGCAGAGGTTAACAGCCTAAAGGGCTGCCCCTGCCAGCTGCAGTAACACGCTGTACCTCATAGGACAAGTACAAAAGCTCGAGGAAATGGCTGTCTGTTTTAAGTCAATACTGCAGGGCACAGACATGATATACATGCTCTTTACTAACATGGGTGACTGCATTGCTGGGCAAATTCAGCTTAAATAATATCCTCCTCTCCGCAGGTGGCAAGAGAGGGCTGAGCAAATGTTTTTAGGAGCTATAGCTCCTACAAACCAACAGCTTTCTGTCTGATGCCACCATTTAAAATGGTTCTGCTTGCAGGCAGCCCTCGGCTCCTATAAGTGTTTTGGAGATGATGAGTAAATAAGTAAGCTACAGAAGGAATTGTATACTGAAAGAAGGCATGGAAACTTTTATAGGGTCTGATGCAGCTAATGACAGTGTCTAGTGCTGGTTGTTGGGTATACAGCCACTAATCTGCCTTACAGGTATTCAGCATGCAAGCTGTATGGTGACCTAAGCCATGGGCTATTTATTTACATGACTCTGCCAATGTATCAGTCACAGTGTGATACGTGATACATTCCAAACAGATACTGGGTCCCTGCCCCAAGGCACAGTAGATGAGGTGCAGTATAATACACATTGACTGAAGAATATTAACACCTCTCCAAATTTCCCTTTTTTTTTTTTTAAAGACAGAGAGAGAGAGAAAAGAAGAAAACAAAGTGTATGAGATGGAATTTTAAAAAGCTTTTTGAAAGGAGATGCTTGAGTAACAGGCTACTCTAGGCATATGGGGCAGGCCAAAATCTGGCACCCAAGGGCCAGATCCTCAGCAGCTGGAAATGGAGGAAGTTTCTGTGACTAAATACACCTTTGTATTTACAGTCTACACACTATTGTAAGCTTCGTACAAGGTATGCCTTGTAAGGTAGCATTTGAAAGCACATAATTTGTTGATCAGTATTGTCCTGATGAAATATATATAGCAACACTGTATGTGAAGCCATAAGATTCCCCCTGTATGGTGGTGGGAACACATGTGCCAAGCCCCACAGCCCTGCCCAAACTGATGTTGGCAAACAGGTTTGGCCTAAACAAAGGCAGGAATGTGTACTTGCCTTCATTTTCATTTCAGCAGTAAACCATTCTCAAGCAGAAGGGGGGGAAGGGGGAATTTAAACAAGTGGAGGAAGAAACAGAAGGACATATTTACATAAACTCTCTGGCTCCTGGGTCTCAGCTGGAAATGTTTTTCAAGGGGGGGACTGAAACTATATAAAGCGGTGTAAGAGACACCCCAAGGCATGCCCCTCTCTCCCTGTCCATCACATTCTCTGCACCTCAGAGGACAAAAGGAAACATGCATTGGACTTCAGGCTGGAGGGCTTCTGACTTGAAGAGTTTGGTCAGTAACCTTTGCACCACAGCCCCTTTCTGACCTCACTCCCCCCCCCAATAAATAAAATAAAGTAATACATGACCCCCAGACTGGGAAGGAACTGAAGCCTGAGTCCCAACTGCCCTTGATGCGGGGGGGGAAGGGGGCAAAGTTGAAGCCCAAGGGTTTCAGCCATGGTTGGGAGACTTGTAGCCTGAGCCCCACCGCCCAGGGCTGAAGCCTTTGAGCTTCAGCCACACGCCCTAGCAAATCTAATGCCAACCTTGGCAATCCCATTAAGACAGGGTTGCAACTTCCTTTGGGGTCCCGACACACAGTTTGAGAACTGCTGCCTTACTAGAAATATGCTGAGAAAGCTTGCTTTTAACTCCATTGGTTTCTTTAGTAGATACTAGTAAGTCTTATCTTTATTTTTCTTTTAACCATTTCTGACTCTTATGACTCATTACACATACTCACTCAAAATCTTTCTCTCTGTAGTGAATCTGTTTTACTATTTTATCTAATCCAATGGGTTTAAATTGAAATGTCTGGGGAAACTAGTTACAGGAATAACATGCCAGTTTATTCCATTAGCCTTATTCCATTACAGTATTTGTATTATCTAGGAGGGGCTGGGCAGTACAGGATGTACAGTTCTGGAGGGTGGAAATGCAGGACTGTGGGTGTTTTGGGGTCACCCTGCAGTATAGCCAAGGCTGGTGAGTGTCAAGGTGTAGCTGGTAGGTTGCAGTTACATGCTGAGGGCTTGTCTACATCACAAAGTTGCAGTGCTGGTGAGGGGGTTACAGCGCTGCAACTTAGGAGGTGTACACATCTGCAGGGCATCACCAGTGCTGCAACTCCCTGTTTGCAGCGCTGGCCGTACTCCCGTTTTGTCTCGGGTGTAGAGGATCCAGCGCTGGTGATCCAGCGCTGGTAATCAAGTGTAGACACTTACCAGCGCTTTTCTTGACCTCCGTGGAATAAGCAGGTATCGCAGCATACCTGAGGAAGCCTCTCTGGTAATCAAGCAGGTCTCCTTCCCCGGTTTGCTCTCGCATTCCCCGAACCCCTGAGCAAGCAGGTCTCCTTCCCTGCAGTTTGCAGGGAGGTTCGGGGAACGCGAGAGCAAACCGCGGGGAAGCAGGTCTCCTTCCCCGGTTTGCTCTCGCATTCCCCGAACCCCTGAGCAAGCAGGTCTCCTTCCCTGCGGTTTGCAGGGAGGTTCGGGGAACGCGAGAGCAAACAGCGGGGAAGCAGGTCTCCTTCCCCGATTTGCTCTCGCGTTCCCTGAATCCCCGAGCAAGCAGGTCTCCTTCCCTGCGGTTTGCAGGGGGGTTCGGGGAACGCGAGAGCAAACCGTGGGGAAGCAGGTCTCCTTCCCCGGTTTGCTCTCGCGTTCCCCGAACCCCGGTGCAAGCAGGTCTCCTTCCCTGCGGTTTGCTCTCGCGTTCCCCGAACCCCCCTTGAAGCCGCCCAACAGCGCTGCAGTGTGGCCACATCTAACACCACTTGCAGCGCTGGTTGCTATAAGTGTGGCCACTCTGCAGCGCTGGCCCTATACAGCTGTACTAATACAGCTGTAACAACCAGCGCTGCAAAATTGTAGATGTAGACATACCCTGAGTGTGGCTTGCATGCTGGAAGGCTTCATGTGGGCAGACCTGGTGGAAGCTACTACAGCAAGGTATTGTAAAGTGGCCAGGGTGATATCTCTTCTCTTGCCCCCCACCCCTGCAAACACACGCAATAATCTGGATTCAGTCAGTAGTGTGTCAGAGTTTCACTGTTTTCAACAGAGATGTGTTGATTTACACTGAGAGTCTGGCCCAGAGTAATCTAAAGTGGGCAAAGGAGAGAAGGGGGTATCACATAGATCAGTGAGATATAAGAGTGCTTTAGAAAATATACAGGGAAGTGGAATGCCCTGGAATAAAAACAGGGACTAGAGGTAGGGAGACCATGTTATATTTTTCATCCTCTTTATTCTTGTTTCCTTCTACAGTTCTTTCTGCTTGGACTGTGAAACTGCACTGGCCATTTCCAGTGTCTCTGTCCTTACTACATGGGCTGTATATTGGCATAAGATGCATTTGCTCATTGATATGCAGTAAACTGAAGCATTTTAAAAAAATCTTTCAATTGTACTGGTAAATGGATTTTATAAAACTGCTGGGAAAATCCATATTGGATGGCTTCATTCTATGTTCAAAAGCCTCTTAGCACAACTTCCTTTCTTAGACTTTTTCCTCTGAGGCTGAGAAATGGAACAATGGGGAATATTTTTAATTCTGGGATGGAATAAATATTTTTTTTTCCTGATAGATATTTACTACTCCCCAATAGAGGTGGTCAGAAAAAAGACAAGTATCAGTCATTGAAAACCTGCAACAGAAATTCGGTTGGTTTGGTTTGGTTTTTTTGTTTGGCAATGTATACAGAAAACTTGAATACTATTGTTTTGAAAATTCTTAAATTACTTTTTCTGACAATTTTACTTTTGTGGGAGAAGAGACTCCCCTGCCCCAAAAAAGTGTTGGTTTTTTTTTTTGTTGTTGTCGATTTGTTTCTTGAAAAAAAAACTGTGTGTGTGCATGTGCACCTGAGGTGGGGGCTTTTTTTCCTTGACCAAAAAAAAAGTGTCTTGAAATTTTTTTTAATTTTTAACCGTCTTTAAGCACTGCCATTGAGCGATGTGGTGATAATCACATGTGGATGACCTTTCTTTTGAATTAATGACCACCTGGGGGCATTGACCACAGCTGATCTGAACACCTAATAATCCCCTTGTTGACAAGCTCAGGAGAGAGACCAAGGATTGAATGAGCCATGACTGAACTTCACTCTGCACTAGAGTTGGCTGTACTTTGTTTGTTAGAACTGAGGCAAACTGGTAGGGAGTCTGACAACCCCACAGCCCAGAATCAGCCTCTTCTCTATAGCACTGAGTTAAAATTAATATTAAAAACTAAATTGAGGGGGAGATAAACACAAACAGATTTTGGCCAAAAACAGCAGTCACGTTTGTATAACAGGAGCAAGTGCCTGTAGAGAAACATTGGAGAAAGCAGCATGAAATAGTCAACAGCTGAGATCAGCTGCCCATCCCAGAATTTTAAAAAGACAAAAACGGAAAGGAAGCAGGTGGAGAAAAAAGAAAAGGACACAAGGGCAAAATTCATGCAGTGTAATAGCCCATGATAGTCAAAGCTAGACACAAGTAGATAATTGAAAAGGGTTCCATTTGTTTCTATCCTTCTGCAGACCAACCCCTGAAAGCACCATAACATGAACAATGCAGTGTTCATTAGAGTGTACGTCTGTTGGGTATGTACACTTCTTTCAGCAGTAAGTGCTTGAGTGATCCTGGTTTATTCTTTCAAAGGCCACATCAGAGACTAGCTTTCTAATTCAAGAGGAAAAATAAGTACACGTTTTAAGATGATAGGACCAGGCTGAGCAGATGCCTAATTTGACTGACTGTCAAAGTCTGTTCTCATTTACAGCTGTATGAATCTGGAGTTACTCCACTGAAGGTAGTGTGGATTTGAGCTGATGTAAGTAGGAACAGAATCTGCATCTTAGTTCTGTTTCCAAAATGTGGCCCAGATACACTATGCATATGGATCACTTTGCCAGAATATCACATAGGGCAGGGGTGGGCAACTTTGTGGCCTAAGGGCCACATCTCAGTGTAGAAATTCCATGGTGGGCCATGAATGCTCATGAGATTGGTGTTGCAGTGTGTGTGAGGGGGGTGAGGGCTCCGGCTGGGGGTGTGGGCTCCTTGGTGGGGCCAGAAATGAGGAATTCAGGGTGCAAGAGGGGGCTCTGGGCTGGTGCAGGTAACATGGGGGTTCTGCAGGGTGTTGGGGGTGCAGGCTCGGGGCAGTGCTTATCTCAAGTGGCTTCCGGAAGCAGCGGCATGTCCCTGCTCTGGCTCCTATACAGAGGTGTGGCTAGGTGGATCTGCGTGCTGGCCTGTCCGCAGGCGACCCCCCTGCAGCTCCCATTGCCCACAGTTCCCAGCCAATGGGAGCTGTGGGGGCAGTGCTTGGGGCAGAGGAAGCATGTGGGGTGGAGTCCCTTGGCTGTCCCTATGCATAGGAGCTGGAGGGAGGACATGCTGCTGCTTCCAGCAGCCGCATGGAGCGGCCTACAACCCTGCTTCCCAACTGGAGCACCTGAGTGGGGCAAGCCCCAGACCCCGCTCCCCAGTGGGAATTAGAGGGCCGGATTAAAATGGCTGGTGGACCAGATCCATTCCCCAGACTGTAGTTTGCCCATTCTTGCCTGAGGTCCCCTGCATGCCAGGGAACACTGCCTGTCTCCCCTATCCCCCAGCCCTACCTACCCACCCACCCCCCCGCATGGGGCTGTCATCTCTGCTCTCACACACACACACACACACACACACACATTCCTCTGTCCTGCACCCTACTTTTTTGACATAACTGGGCATTTGTCCTGTTTGCTCTTGCCAACTCATCAAGTTGGCAAGAGCAAATGGGACAAATGCCCATTTTTTGCACATAAAAAATAATAATAAAGTTAACGACTAGAATAGGATTTAAAAAAAGAGACTGTCCTGGCCAAAATGGGATATATGGTCACCGTACAGGAGCTAAATGTAGTAGTCTCACTCCTCCCAATCATTTTAGGAAACATAGGGAGTAATAGTCTATTGGACAAGGCCACAGCTCTGGTGTTACTAATAGATTTCCCCTATGGATTTTGTTTAAAAAAAATATAGTTGTACCAAAATATCCCCCAACCTATTTTGTTTAGTGTATAATTTAACAGGTACGAGTAAATTGCATTGGATGGCAGCCTGCTTGACTCCTACATGCTTAGAAGTGATCCAACAAAACGTGCTTTTGTATTCTGTCTAATTTGTGGGTTGGAGGAGAAGAGAGGAAAATTACTTTTATTGGATTGGGAAGAAGCAACAGTACTAGAACAACAGCTTCTGATTACTTTTGCTAGCTTCTCTTCCTTCATTCTCTCCCCACACCCTCCTTTCCACCTCGTGTTTAGTTGGATTGATAAAATGCACCTAAATACACAAATAGACCAATGATAACTATAATTGTCTCTGGATGATCAATAGGATCAGGGTGCTAGCATTTCAGACAGGAAAGGAAGGGCTGCAAAAAAGTAACTGATTGGTATCCTAGTTAGTTTCCCTCTGAATGAACATCCTTGTGTAACTTCCTTCTACGCCTGGGATGAATTCCTGGCGGGGCCGTCCTTAGGCATAGGCAGAATAGGCAGCCGCGTAGGGCCTCACTCTGCCTGGGGGCACCATGCTGCAGGCAGCCCAGACAGTGTACAAGCAGGGCTGCTGGGTCCTAGAGAGAGCCGAATGCAGCACAGTCTGAGGAATGGGATTGGCTGCTGGGGTCTCTGGGAAGGGGAGGGTGTGGGGGTTGGGGAAGGAGCTCACCTGTGAGTGTGACTCTTCCCCCCCCCTCCCCCCCGGCTGAGGTCAGGTGAGGCAGGCTCTGTGGCTCTGGAACCAGTATCCTTTGTTGTCTCCCATAACATCCATTCTTCTCCCCCCTGCCCCACGGAGCACCCCCTCCTTTCTCCCTCCTCCCCAGGAGCACCCCTCTCTCTCCTCCCTCCCCTCCGTCAGGGCTGGGTTGGGTGAGGTGCTGGGGGTAGGTGGGGGGAGGGGAGGCTGGCTGCCTGCCTGCTGAGGAATGAAAGTGAAAGTAACTCACTTCCTTGGCAGGCAGCCAGGATTGGAATGTCACACTGGGCTTGGCTGGGGTTAGCCAGATGTGTGAAAAATCAGGATAGGGGATTGGGGTACAGCGATCAGATATCCCTATTTTATAGGGATAGTCCCAATTTTGGGGTCTTTTTCTTATATAAGCTCCTTCCCCCCCCCCCACTGCTTGTCCTGATTTTTCACACTTGCTGTCTGGTCACTCTAGGTGGGGGTAATTGGTGCCTATATAAGACAAAGCCCCAAACATCGGGACTGGCCCTATAAAATCAGGACATCTGGATCTGGCCACCCTAGCTGGGGAGCACCTCTCCCCCGGGCTGGCAGCTGCCAGCGATCCATCTCATCCGGGGGGAGCTGTACAGGGCAGGTTGAGCTGCTGTGGCTCCATGGGTGCCCCGTCCCTGAGATCAGATGCTGTGCTAACTTCACCATGGTCCGTAAGGCTGGTGGTGGTGCCCATTGGCGTGTGATTGGACCTGAGGGTTTGCTGCTGCTGTTGCCACTCTGCACCCCAAGAGGTGGATTTTGGGGTCCTGCAGTTTTCCACCTATCTCCTCCTCTACTGCAGCTGTTGGGCCAGCAGGTTGGGAGGTGAGCCAAGCATGAAAGCAGTACTGTGTTGCCATTTAGATTGTCATTTAACAACTTTGTTTGCCAAAAATTCTTGCTAACAATCCTGAATCCAATTTCAATATTTTTTTTTAAAAAAATCAATATCTTAACCAAAAACAGAAAATTAAGTTGTTGACAATTATTAGTGACAGGTTTGGTTTGAGGCAGGGAGTGGGCCAGTTTTCATCAGAGAAACAAAAAATGTTGACTGACTTTCCTATAGCCTGTTACTCCTGATAAGAGCCCTCCAACAACTGTAATATGCTCATCTCCTTACTAGTATATAAAGCAGGGGTAGGCAACCTACGGCACATGTGTCAAAGGTGGCAGATGAGCTGATTTTTGATGGTATGCAGCAGCAGGCTGAGCGGCTCAGCCCATCACAGCTCTGGGGTTCCGGCTGCTGCCCTATTGCCAGCTGGGATACCAGCCATCGGCCCCACTCAGCACCTGCTGCTGGCCTGGGGACCCCCAAGGAATCCCAGGCTGGCAGTGGGCTGAGCAGGCCAGCTGAACCACTCAACCTGCTGTCAGCCTGGGGTTCCATTCACTCAGCCGGCAGCGGGCTGAGTGGGCTGGTGGCGGGCAGAGCAGGGCCGGTGGGGGGTTGAGTGGCTCAGTCTGCTGCCAGTCTGGGGTGCCAGCAGCACTCAGCCTACTGCTACTCCGGGGTTCCGGCTGCCGGCCCCTTGCCAGTCAGGAGCTCAGCTGTCGGCCCCACTCTGCCTCCTGCCAGCCTGGGTGAGCAGAATCCCAGGCTGGTAGCGGGCTGAGGGGGGGTTGGCGGCCAGGATCCTGGCTGGTAGGAGTTGGTGGTCAGAACCCCAGACCAGCAGCGGGCTGAGCAGGGCCTGGGATCCTTGTCTAGGGTTCCAGCCACCAGCCCACTGCCAGTTTGGGGTTTCATTTACTCAGCTGGCAGTGGCCTGAGCAGGACCGGTGGCCAAGACCTCAGATAATAACAATAGTTTATTTATATAATATAGACATAGAGAGAAACCTTCTACAAACATTAAAATGTATTACTGGCATGAGAAACCTTAAATTACAGTGAACTTGGCACACCACTTCTGAAAGGTTGCCGACCCCTGGTATAGAGTGACCATATGTTGTACTAAGATTCTCCTGCTTTTTTTTTTTTCCCTGTGAGTCAGTATAACTTTTGCCAGCCCAGAAGTTGGGCAGCCAATGTTTTACATTTTCACAATGTTTTCTCCAACTTTTCATACCGTAAATACATAGTTAATATGAGTTAAAAAGGCCAGGGACACTTCTTTGTGAAGAATCTGTACAGCAGATCATGCCCATAGATGATCCAGAAAAGAAATTTCAGGTTGAATTTTTTAATGTTGTGATGGATAAAGCAGTATCTGCTGTTGATGAAAGGTTTAATACCTGGCAAGTACACCATGAACAGTTTGGATTTTTGTATGATATAACTAAATTCAACGAAATAGGAAAACAAGAGCAACTAATGATAAAGTGCAAGAACCTAGAGATCCTCCTCAAGCACAGTGATAGTTTTGATTTAAATGGAGTTGAGCTGTATGAAGAATTGAGTACACTGTCATCAATGTTGCCACATGCAAAATCGATGATGGACATTGTACAGTTTATTCATACCCACAAACTTGTTGACATATATCCTAATGTGTACATTGCCACTCGTATTCTACTGACAATTCCTGTAACAGGAGCATCAGGAGAACGGAGTTTCTCAAAACTGAAGCTCATTAAAAACTATCTCCGCTCTACAATGAGTCAGGAACGCTTAACTGGTCTTGCTATTCTTGCAATCGAACAAGACACGACTTTGTCTTTGTCTTACGATGACATTATTCCTGATCTTGCAGCCAAAAAAGCCAGAAAGATTGCTTTTAATTAAAAACTAATCCTTGTTTCAATACCTCTTCATAGAAATTTCCAATAAAATTTTGATAAATTAAAAGAAATATATTATTTGCATCATTCTGTCAAATTAGAATTTTTTCTATAGTGCTGCTTCTTTAGTGCTAGTCCATCAGCATTTCAGTGTGCTTCATTAAGTTAAACTGGTTTTAATAACGTGAATGTGGCAAGTTTTCCAGTACTGTAAGCTTATGTTTGTGTTGCTAAGAGCAGATCAGGCACAGGGGCACCAGTTTAATAATTTCGTCTAGGGCACCATAAATCCTAAGGCCGGCCCTGATTCCTGGCCTTACTGAAGTCTGTTTTGCATCTGAAGAAGTGGGCTGTAGCCCACGAAAGCTTATGCTCAAATACATTTGTTAGTCTCTAAGGTCCCACAACTACTCCTGTTCTTTTTGCGCATACAGACTAACACGGCTGCTACTCTGAAACCTGTTTTGCTATTGACTTCGTTAGGGCCAGGATTTTTCCCTAATGAAAAGGGCACTTGACTAGGATCCATCACCACAAAGCCACGGACATTCTGAAATCTAACTAAAACTGTGGTGTGGAAATTGCAGGGGATTAAGCAATCATGAGGTTAAAAATAATGGTGTATAATTCACGTATAATCAAGACTAATTCCTCTTGCTGTTATGTGTGTTTCTTTAGTCCTTTAAAGTGGCCATGTTGTTTTAAATCTTGGATCATGGTCAGTGCAGCAAGAAATGACTGAAGGAATTTTATTATATGCCTAAATATGTATTGACAGGAGACAGTTGTAAAGTGCCTCCCAAAAGGCTGCTACAGTCAATTAGGTCTTTAATATGCATTTAAAAACCTAATTATAAATGCACATTATTCACTCGATAAACCATGGAAGGAAACGCTCTTGTCAAGCAGGAGAAAAAAGCCTGCTAATTGTAAATATTGTTTGGATGAGGAAATGCTCAGCACCCAGGCTGTGCTGTGTGTTAAGGAAAATCCCACTGGCTCAGATTATTGTATGAGAGACAAGGGGTAGACCTACACTGCAATTAGAAACCCATGGCTGACTCATGCCAGCTTACTAGGGCTAAGAGGCCATTTAATTGCAGGGTAGGTGTTTGGGCTGCAGCCCAAGTTCTGGGGACCCTGTGACGTGGGAGGGTCCCCAGAGTTTGGGCTCTAGCCCAAGCCTGAATATCTACACTGCCATTAAACAGCCCCCCTTAGCCTGAGCCCCTCAAGCCTGACTCAGCTGACATGAGCTACCCATGCATTTTTAATTGCAGTGTAGACATACCCTAGCATAGATTCAGGGAGATTTTGTGGGACTGCTTGTTTATAGTATATCAACAGGGATTTGTGCTTGATCCCTCAAAAACAAATCCCTGAAGGCTGAAAGAAATGTAATAGAGGGTACAAAAGAGGACCTCTGGTGGTGTAAAATAGAGCCATTGTCCAGCACAGAAAGCCAGTGCTGGATCATTAGCCTGTGCTATTGAAGCAATAAAATTAAGCTTGCCTTCAAAGAGACAGCACAGTGCAGCCTGCTTCTTGTAATGGTCCAGTGGTTACAGAGCAACTAACAGTGAGAGATGTCATTTTTTTAAAATTCTGTAAGAGCATTGTGATAAATGAAGCGGGGGTAGCTCTCTTTTATGGATGCCTAGCCAGCCAGTTAGCTGTAAAATCCCTCTTGGTGTCTGTTCTCTGCTTGCTTTACCTGTAAAGTGTTAACAAGCCCACAGGGAAAAGGAAAGGAGTGGGCACCTGACCAAAAGATCCAGTGGGAAGTCTAGAACTGTTTAAAATTGGGAAAGAATCTTCCCCTTTGTCTGTTCTCTGGAGAGGGAGACCTGGAGCAGCAATGCTATAAGCAGGAATGCTGTGTAAAGCTTTAAGCCAGGTATGAGAAATCACCAGATCATACCTAGAATTACTTATTTGAACCCTCTCAAATATGTAAGTAAATTAGGAATGTTTAGATAGATGCATTCAGGTTTATTTCTTTATTTTGGTTTGTGGATCTCCTCTGTGCTAACCCCAGAGGCTTTTGTTTGCTTGTAACCTTTAAGCTGAACTCTTAAGAAAGCTATTTTGGGTGGTTAATTTTTGGAATAGCTCTTTTAAAATCTAGCAAAAGCTTAAATTCCAGATGTATTTTTGTTTTGTTTTTAATAAAATTTACCTTTTTTTAAGAATAGGATTGAATTTTTGGTGTCCTCATTGGTTTGTGCAACAGCTAATTTCCTTTGTTTTCTTTCTCAGCTCTTCCCTGGGGGCAGGGGGAGGGGTGTTGAAAGGGCTTGAGGGTACGCCACAGGGAGGAATTTCCAAGTGCTCCTTCCTGGGTCCAAGAGTTTTTGTTTTTGTTTTGGTTTTTTTTGGCATTTGGGTGGTGGCAAAAGGTCAGAGAAAAGCTGTAAACTGGGAGTTTAATACAAGCCTAGAGTGACAAGTATTAATTATCAAAATCTTTGTGGGCCCCCACTTTCTGTGCTCAAAGTGGCAGACTGGGGATTCAGCCTTGACAAGTATAGTCTATAGTAAAGGTCAAATCATTTAAGGATCTAGTACCTGCCTTGCAAACTAGTGCTTGGAAATGGTGTTACCTAGCAGCTCTATGTTCTTGGAGAACCAGGGTGCAGTACCCAGCCTGTCACACAAAAGACCCGCCCCCAGCTTCTGCCTGAACCAAATCTTCATTAGAAGAAAGAGTTACAAAAAGCAATGAAAAGGCAGTGGAGGAGACACCTAAACCCCTAGGATAAGGATGACAGGATTAAGGAAGCTTCCCTAGCCTCATTTGCATCAAAGATGGGACAGAGAGGCATCTCCATTAGCATACAGAATGGAAAGCAGAGATTCCAAGGCAAGAACCGGACAGAACTCTGGAACCAGAAAAAGCAGGGAAGCACTGTATGATGGGGGATCTCTGCTCCAGATGTTAATGAACCCACACCTGCACACACCCAGCTCAGTAGTTATCAGACCAGTTCTAGTAATTAATCCTTTATTGGTATCCAAAATACTGAAGCTCCCTAATTGCACTGTGGGCTCCTTCCAAGGAACATGGCCCAAAGTCAGGAATGATCAGCGCCCATGTCTAGCCTGAACAAAACAACTGTTTATCTCCCTTGTTTAAACATAAGTACATCTAGTGTTCTCCCTTGAACCATTGTTTCTCTATAAAAACCCCTATCCATGCTCAAGTAAGCGTTCTGATGCCTGGATCCAAAATCTGCATCAGTTCCATTGAGACGTCATCTTCTTCTGACTGATCATGCTGGGGGCTGTGCCTGTCTCCAGCACTCCGGATCCTCAACTACCACCATCACCTAGGACCCCTGATCAATTCGAGCTTCACAGAGTGGTGAGAACCCAGTGTGCTCGCTCACTCTCGCTCTCTCTCCTTCTGACACTGACTTGTGTGATCAGTTATAGTTTTGTAAACCTTTTATAATCAAATTTTAAGTTAAATTTAAAACTGGTTTGTTTGTTTGGCTCCCCTATGGTTATTACTGGGCAACAAATAACTTTCATGATTAAGCTGGTTGCTTCTCTCTCTTGTGGGTGTTTTTTGTTTTGTTTTCTCCATTCGCTCTGCAGCAATGCTCCTCATACCTAAGCTAAAGATCTCTGCAGTGCCCAAAATTCCTGTGGAGTTTGCTCATCAAGTAGGTTACTACCAGAACAATTGTAACATGAAAGTGGGGATAGGGACGTGCTGAACTAGGGACATATGAGGGTGGCAGCTTGGAAGTGCTGCTCGACCCAGTCTGCCCAGGCATGCTCTATTCTGGTATGATACCGATGGCATATAAGGGTGATCGCTTGGAGGTGCTGTTCAACTCAGTGTGCTGTGTCCAGGGACATATAAGGGGTCAGCTTGGGAGTGCAGATTAACCTGGTCCTTTCAGACACGCTCTATTAGTGTGTGTTTGTCTGCTTCTGGGGCTGGGGGAACCTCGCTCCTGCAGGATAGCTCTATTGGAGGGAACTTGCAGCAGAGAGAAGCAGAGCTCAGTATGAGAACACAAGTGACACAAGCAGTACATTGATAAAAGTACAACCCCCTTCTCCCCCTTCCCCCAAAGAGTAACCCTGATAAATGATAGGTTTCAGAGCAGCATCCGTGTTAGTCTGTATCCGCAAAAAGAACAGGAGTTCTTGTGGCACCTTAGAAATTAACAAATGTATTTGAGCATAAGCTTTTGTGGGCTACAGCCCACTTCTTCGGATGCATAGAATGGACTATATATTGAGGAGATGTCTTACCAACTCTGAGAGGCCAATTAAGTAAGAAAAAAACTTTTGAAGTGATAATCAAGATAGCCCAGTACAGACAGTTTGATAAGAAGTGTGAGAATACTTACAAGGGGAGATAGATTCAATGTTTGTAATGGCTCAGCCATTGCCAGTCTCTATTCAAACCTAAGTTGATTGTATCTAGTTTGCATATCAATTCCAGCTCAGCAGTTTCTCCTTGGAGTCTATTTTTGAAGCTTTTCTGTTTTCTAAGGTGCCACAAATACACCTAATAAATGAGCATACCCCAAAATAACAAGCAAAGCTAGTAACAATGGTGTTTGCTTATTTCTGCATTCTGTTTGCGTAGTGCTGTTAAAAAATGGCAAACTTTCTATTGTGTCAAAGGCATTTTATGAACATTAAGAAATTAGCTCAAAGTAGTGATCAGAAGATGTCTGTCATTTGCAGTTTGTATGTGACACTTTCTTGGGGCACCCAGAACTGTAAGTCACCTTGTTTACTCTTCTGCCTCAGTGAAGGAGAGTGGCTGCTAAACTGAGCCCTCGTCCAGACTAACCCGCGGCATCGGCGGGTTAAAATCGATTGCTCGGGGATCGATATATCGCGTCTAGTCTGGACGCGATGTATCGATCCCCGAGCGCGCTTACATCGATTCCGGAACTCCATCAACCCGAACGGAGTTCCGGAATCGACACGGAGAGCCGCGGACATCGATGCAGCGCCGTCCAGACTGGTGAGTACCTCGATTTTAGAAATTCGACTTCAGCTACGTTATTCCCGTAGCTGAAGTTGCGTATCTAAAATCGATTTTAATATCTAGTCTGGACGTGGCCTGAGAGTCAACTCCCTGAAACTCCTGTCTGTTAGCCAGCCCATCAAATGCCTCCGAACCCTGCCAATCCTTTCCTTGCCTGGCCGGTAACTGTGGTGTCCCAGTTCCTGAACCCCTGAGAAGAGCGCCTCCCGGGAGCATCCAGCCCCTAGCAGTGGATGTTTGCAGAAATGACCAAATCTGCTGTTGCCAACAAGACAAATACACCCCAGCCTGCTGGCTCTGCTGAGGATGCACACCTCACTTTATTATAACAGCACTGAGCTGAATTTATAGTAAAACAATAATAGGTTTTTTAAATAAAGAACAGAAAATTTAAATGATCCTGAGACAAATAAAAACAAAAGAATGATTTATGCTTTCTATTGGCTAAACTGTACCAGGTTACAATCCTTGTCTAAAAAACATTTCTTATCCAAAGCCGCTTCTCAGCACCATCAGCCCTCCTAGCTGGCGTTTCCCCATTCCTAGATGCAAAAAGCACTAATCTTTGTTCCCTCAGTGATGGATAACAAGATGTCCTGTTGCTTATATTCCCCAAAGTTAATTGGCTTTGTTTCAAGAATCAGAATGACCCTCTAGGGTTCAGACTGCAAGGTGTCCTCCAGTGGGCTGATGCCAGGCTGTTTCCTCATTGTCCTGATAAATGGTGTTTACCTTGGGTGCAAATGAACTGTCCATTGTCTCTGGCATCATCCTGCTCAATTTACATTATAGACCTTATCTACACTAGAACTTATTTCGGTGTAATTTTTATGTTGCTTGGGGGTGTGAATAATTTACACCCCTGTGTGATGTAAATTATACTGACCTAAGCACCAGTGTAGACAGCTATGTGGGCAGGAGAAACTCTCTCACTGACAAAGTGCTATCGCCTTTTGTGGGAGGTGGAATAATTAAGCTGTCGGTTTAGAGTGTCTTCACCCAAAGCGCTACAGCTGTACCACTGTAGCACGTGTAGTGTACATGTAGCCATAGACATAGGCAAAGCAACATTATTTTGTCTAGGACAAACTTGTTTATCCACTCTGCCCCAAAACTTATTCTAAGAAACATATTTCCAGCACACACACACATACTTTATTACACCCAGCCATATATATGTCACACAATGATGTGAATGACCAGTATGTCACCAGCTTTCATTTGATACTACGCACAATGCTCTTTACAGATAAACACTACGACAGCAATGTGTTGGCTCTAATGAGTGTCTCACTCCTGGTAGGAGTTTACAGAACTCAGTTGGCGCTGAGGGGCTCTTAGGGTCATAGTACGTATATGTGGATTTTTCACTAACTCTTTTTTTTTTTTTAATGCCTTAGTGATCTATGGAGACAAAGCAACGGGAGATCTCACAGTATGGAGAACTACCACAGGATGATCAAATCTTGTGTTGGCCCCATAAATTGATCTCTTTGTTTCCTAACTCACACTCCAATGTCTTAGCCCTAAGACCATCTTTTCTCCCAAATGAGCTCCATGCAGGTAATGAGCATTTGTATATAATACATACTCAGAGACACCTAGCCAGTTCCTAAGCTTCGCTAGAAATAATCAGTGGCTATCTAACCCATGTGTTCTGGCGCTAGCCTAGACAGAATCTATGTTGGCAACTGATATATATTCCTAAATCTGAAGATACTTCCAAGTCCTACTTATTTTCCACTTATGAAAAATCTTGAAAGATTTCCATCTATCCATGGGCTGAAACTGAATAAGCGGAAGATTTTTAAAGGCACAAATGGAAATTTGGTGCTTAACTCTCATTGGCTTCCAATAGTCATTGAGTATCCAACTGCCACTGGGGCCTTTGAAAATTCACCCTGAAGTTTGTCACTTATTGAAAGGAACTCAATTTCTAAGGTTATGTCTACACTACGCAGCTTTAAGTGACATGTAAGAATGGCCATACTGGGTCAGACCAAAGATCCATCAAGCCCAGTATCCTATTCTCTGACAGTGGCCAATGGCAGGTGCCCTAAAGGGAATGACCTGACAGGTTATCATCAAGTGATCCCATCCCCGTCACTCATTCCCAACTTCTGGCAAACAGAGGCTAGGGACACCATTCCTGCCCATCCTGGCTAATAGCCATTGATGGACCTATCTTCCATGAATCTATCTAGCTCCCTTTTGAACACCATTATAGTATTGGCAAGGAGTTCCAGAGGTTGACAGTGCATTGCATGAAAAAATATTTTGCGTTTGTTTTAAACCTGCTGTGCTGCTACAGCCATGCTGCTAAAAGGTACGCAGTGTAGTCACTGTTTGTTGGCAGGAAAGAGTGCTCCTGCTGACAAAAAACTTCCATCCCCAATCAGGGGCAGCTCTGGACATTTTGCTGCCCCAAGCACGGCGGGAAGGCAGCAGGTGGCTCCGGTGTACCGGGGGGTGCTCTGCCGGTTGCCGGGAGGGCGGCAGACGGCTCCGGTGGACCTCCTGCAGGCGTGCCTGTGGATGGTCCACTGGTTCCGCAGTCCACTCGTCCCACGGCTTTGGGGGACCTCCCGCAGGCATGCCTGTGGGAGGTCCATAGGAGCTGCCAGACCAGCGGACCCTCCGCAGGCACGCCTGCGGGAGGTCCACCAGAGCTGCCCACTGCCCTCCTGGCAACCGGCAGAGCGCCCCCCGCGGCATGCCGCCCCAAGCATGCACTTGGTGTGCTGGGGCCTGGAGCTGCCCCTGTCCCCAATGAACGGCATTAGCATTGTCGGCAGAAGTGCGCTGTTCACACCAGCGCTTGTCATTGACAAAACTTTTGTCTTGGAGGAGTGTGTTGGGGGATGGGGGTAACACCTCTGAACGACAAAATTTTGTCTTTCACTTGCCAGAATAGACAAAGCCTAAGATACATTCTCCACTTTAGAGAAGATGTACTATGAGGAATCATCCTACTTTAAAGGAGGAAAGATGAGCAAGGTGATTTAATAGGTTCTTTCCTTCCTTAATTTCTGTAATGCCATGATGATCTGATTCTATCTGAGGACAGTTATGTCCAGTGGCAAAGTATCACTGATTTGTTTGTGAAACATAGTTAATGTATTTGTATTTCATAAGTGAATTAATGAGAAACTCTTTAGAGGTGAGCCTTGAATATAGAAATTCTTCTTCAGCCACTCCTTTGCTGTAAATTTACTAACTTTACAGGGTTTTATTGCATAAGTCACAATTTGACACCCTGCATATATGTAATAATAAATGACTAGATGTCTGCACACATACTCTCACATGTACACCACAATGTAGGAGATGCACATACATGGAAAAATCCAGTGTGGTCAATGCAAAATTCAGCTGGCCCCTCAGCTTCCTGGTACTTTGTTTTCATACCTGCATGCTGGCCCCTAACTGTAAGAACACCTGAGATTGTCTGCTGCTGTTCCCCCTAAGGTGACCAAATGTCCCTATTTTATAGGGACAGTCCTGATTTTTGGGTCTTTTTCTTATATAGGTTCCTATTGCCCCCCACCCCCGTCCCAATTTTTCACATTTGCTGTCTGGTCACCCTAGTTCCCCCTTCCCAAATGCCACCTTCCAGTAAGTTGGTTCTCCCCAGGAAGCAGCTGGCAAAATGCAGGAGGTTAAGTAGAGAACTGCTACGCCTGTCTAATGTGACAGAGACACGGTAACTTTCTACCCTGATCAATCGGCCATGGATGATTAGCCCAACAGTAAGGTTGAGGTCTGATTTAAAAACAAGCTGACAGCTCCCTGGGCCTATTAGGTTTACAACTTTCATTTGGTTTTCAAACTCTAAATCTAAGTCTCTCCCCTCCAGCATTAATAAGCAGTTGCTCTATATTTACAACACTGTGTACAGGTTCACAGATTGTTCTGTTATATATAAAGAAAGTCCATATAATGATTAGAGCCATAAAGCACACATCTGAGAGACTCTCAGCGAAGTTCCTTCTGCTTCTGCAGTCATGATAGGAGCCAAAAGCATAAGTGTGCGTGGCAACATGCAGACCATGATGCTGGCAAACCAGATGCCAACTCTTGCCCAAGCTGCAGGCATTAGCTGAGAGCTAACATACTCATAGCTGGAGACCTAGGTCACCTGTGTTAGTTTACTGAACACAGGTATTAGTCTTATAAGAGTGTATTTAATGTTTAGAATCTGTGAAATGCTTGTAAATTGCTGCATGCATTAATCTCACTTGTAATGTTGGTATTCCATGCTATAAGAAAATATGTACTTATATTGCTTTATAACTTTGAAAATGTTTGCTATGAACCTGTGAATCCAGACATGGGAACCTCCTCCCCCAATCCAGAAGAGATATCAAAAATAGATAGACCAAGGAACATTATAATACAAAGGCTTGGTTAATGGCCCTATCCTACCTTGGAAATACTAACTATATACAAGGAAGCTTGCCCTATGGACTTGGAAGCTGAATGAAGGAAATAAAACAAAATCACAGGAAAATTTTTCATCTTTTTGGTTGTTGGAACTCTGACAGGGCTAGAGACATCAAACTGAAGCCAGAGATCCCCAGAGGCTGCCCCTTGGGTCCGCCCTGAATGACACTTTGAATTGACAGATCACTACAGCTCTGTCACTCTTAGGATTTAGGTGGTAACTCATTTGTGTTTGTATTTGCTTGCTTTAATCGATAAATAACTTTTCTTTTTCATAGGTAATAAACTTAATTACAGGATTGGCTTCAGGCTTTGTCTTTGATGTAAGATCTAGGGTACTGTTGATCTGGGGTAAGTGACTGGTCTCTTGGGACTGGAAACGATCTGAATGTGGTGTGCTTCTTGGTGTGTAAGGGACCATTTATCACTAAGTCCTGTTTGTCTGGGTAGCAAGTTAGACTGGAGAGTCTAAAGGGACTGTCGGTAAGTCTATGGTGAGACAGGTATAGTGATCCAGGAGTTCATATTTGGTACTAGCTTGGTGAAATCTAATTATAAAACACACCACCAGTTTGAGGGGTCCTTCCTGTTTCTGACAGTCTGCCCTGAAGCAGGCACTCATGGTTGCGAGCCGTTCCAGACAGCATGACATAGACGTACATCACATTTGGGGCCAGATTGTGATTCCTTTATTCCTGGTGGAGAATCCCTTATTCTGCAAGTTATCCCACTTGTCCCTGCCTGCAAGTATATGGGATCTTGGGGAGCAATTACCACACAGGTGTGGTGCCAATTAATTTCTTTGTTAAAGGGAAAAGGAAGTGGTGGGAATTTTAACAATGAAATGCGATGGGATGAGGTGTATAAGGTGTTTACAATAGACAATGATGGGGGGGGTGGTTCTTATTGAACAGTGTAGGGAGTTTTAACAGTGGGGTACAGTAAGTGGGGTTCAACACAATGGGATACAGTACAGTCAATAAGCAACTTAACTTTATATAGGAACAACTCTAGATACAGTGTGGAATGCAAAACATACCCAAAAGAAAATGCAAAATAAAATGGTAGCTTCTATATAAAAATGGTATACAAAGTATATTGGAAAAATGGAAGCAACTAATGGGGTGTTATCACCACAAGTAAAATGTGAGTCACAGTGCAATAATACAATATGGACGATAAGTGAAATTATGCAATGTAGAAAATTACTGACAATTTGTGAGGCTGTGATAGCAAGAGTGTACCTAAAAGCTGGGTCAAGAAACAGGAGGGGGGAGGGGAGTGAGTGATTAGTGGTATCTGACGAGAGGAGAGTGCAGCTGCAAGCAGCGAGAGACTCTGAAGCCCAGAGCAGCAGTCTTCCGGAGCCTGCGGGCTGGAGGTACGGGAGACAAGAGCAGCTGGAGCGCACTTAAGGGGAGACTGGGAGCAGCAAGAGGGGAGGGCGTTGAACATGTAAGCGATGGGAAGGCACGTAGAGAATGGGGGAGATGGCTGAGGGAAGAAACAGGCTGCAGCAGCGGAGAGCACTTCAGGGAAGTTGCGGAGCAGCGGGGTGAAGACAAACGGAGCAGTGTGATGGTGATCTTCGGTAGGGGAGGGGCAGCGGAGGAGTGGGGGCACGAACACAAGGGATACAGGGAGAGGCAGCAGAGAGGTGTAAAGAAGGGCTAGAGGGACACCCAAAAAAAAAAAAAGAAAGAAGCGGCAAAGGGTTTGGGAAGTTACATGGGGGAGATGAGGGAAAGCAGCAAGGGATTACAACAGGGCGACACGAAGAAGTACACAGTGGGGGAGATTGGAGCTCGGGAAAAGCAGACACGGGGGAAAGTTCAGGGAGAGGTTGGGACAGTGGGAAGATGAATTCAAGCAGTAAAAACCTTATCTATCCTCTAACTTAATCAAACTTATATAAATTACAAGCAGCTTATACAAAGTAATAAAACAGGTACAGAATACAACCAGGCAATGGCTTTTTTAAATCTATCTTAATCAATGACTAGGCAAAACAACAAATATCACAATTCTAAGCAAACTATAACAAGCAACTATACAAAGCAACAAAACAGCAAACTATAACAAGGCAGGTGAAACTTACAAGCTCTACAATCTTAGCAAACTATGACTTATTAAACTAAAAAGCAAAACCTACGGTGCATCTTATGCTATGAGGAAGTTACAGAGGGCAGAGTAGTATGTGCCCAGGATACAGCTCCCAAGGCAGCCCCCAAGGAAGCCAAGGGATGGTGGCTGCAGCAGTGGATACAGCTGAAAGCAGGGAGCAGAGCTTAGCAGTGGCACAAGTTTATTTCTAGCAGCAAAGCCCCGCTGAGTTTAAGAGAGGTTTTAAGACACAGACCAAGTTTAGCTTGAGTCTGTGTGCTAGGGAAACAGAGCCAGCAGCTAAAGTAATAAAATAACAGTATGGAAAGTTTCACAGAGGGATTCTTACCAGTCCCCAAGGCAGCAGCAAAGGCTGAAGCAGCAGCAACATCAGAAGAAGCAAGGAGGGCTCTGTACGGTCTCGATAATCAGGAGATCTCTCAGGCAGCAATTCGTTCTTTTGGGGGGGGGGTTTAAAAACCGGGGGTACGCTCAAAAATAAAATGAGACCGGAGAAAGGACCCCCCAAAACCCCTGGCTGATCAGACCAGACAGCAATGCAGGAACCTTTCTGATGTTTGTTTAAAAAATGTCTGTTTTCAAAGGCAAACTTAGGCAGTTTCCTGACAGTAATCCTGATAGGCTCCCTCTGTCACAGGGGAGGAGGCACAGGGAAAAAACTGCAGGTGAGCACAGAGACATGCCTGGGCAGAGTCCTGTGCAATAGGTGACTCAAAAGCACATGAGGTGTATGACTCATGCCCAGGATCTTAAAAACACAATAGGTCTTGCAGCTCTGGACATTGCCTGCCCTACACCAAGCCCAGGTTCAACAAGGTGATAACAGGATTAACCCTTTGAACAGGGCAGTGGTCCCACTTAGCATGCAGCACAAGTGGCCATCCCTTTGAGAAAGGCAATGGCTCTTGTTAAACAACTTAAGGGGTCCTCCCTTTGAGAAGGGCAGTGGCCCTGGTGAACAACTTAACAGCCAGAGAAGGGTGGCCACAGGAGGAGAACAAAAATGGAGTATGGGGAACAGACACCACTGACTTCAGTAGGACTAGCATGGTACAAGATACTATATAATACAAAGCTATAACAATCTGAGTCATAAGTATTTATTTCCCAGATTGTCTTTTGTGCTGTGTTTTCTTTATGCTGCATTCCCAGTGCCAGCTGCCCCTAACTCTGGCATAACAGCTATGAGAAGGTCACACCAGTGTTGAGGAATCCTCTGGTGGCATATAGCTAGAGTAGTTCTGAATGGCGACCCCACTTGCCTCAGTGCAATAATCATTTTTTTGTGTGTGTGCGTGTTGCAGGAGTGTTCTGGGTATATTTTTATAAGGTTATTATTGTAAACTAATTCAGGCAAACACAGTCTCTTCCTTTTGTGTTTGCACAGTGCTTAGCATAGTGGATCTTGTTCTGGGGCATCCAGGTGCTCCTGCGGTACAAATATTAAGGGTAGTTTCTTGAATGTGAATGACATCTGAAAGTAATACATAGGCAAACCCAACACATCCAAGCTCTCGGTATTTATTTATCACCTGTGCCTCCTGCACCGCACCTTCTGGAGGGGTGAAGGTAGTAAGGCTCCAGAGGTATTCATTTGTTGTTGTTTTCCTATTGTTCCTCTTTCACTGGTAGGGGACAACTCCTGCTTTGGCAAGGAAATGGAACTGATTCCCTGTTAGGCCTTTTAAATCTCTAATTCCTAGGATTAAAGTCCCAGTATAAGACTTATCTTCTGTGGTGCAATAATTTTATATTCAGCGTTGTGTCTAATGAATCCTTGTCTTGTATCCACGCCAGTAGAAGAGAAGGTGTAAATAATTCCCATAGGTGTGCATTTACTCATTAGATGCTGTCACAGGGGAGCTGGAGTGTGATAAGCGTAGGCATTCAGAGGGCTGGTCTACACTAGGGGGGGAAATTGATCTAAGATACACAACTTCAGCTACGTGAGTAGCATAGCTGAAGTCGAAGTATCTTAGATCGAGTTACCTAATGTCCTCACGGCGCGGGATCGATGTCCGCGGCTCCCCCTGTCAATTCCACTACTGCTGTTCGCGTTGGTGGAGTTCCGGAGTCGACAGGAGCTCGTTCGGGGATCGATTGCTACCTGCCGATAAGGCCGGTAGTGAAGACGTACCCAGAGGGTCAGCTTGCTTTCTCGCTTGAATTGTCCCAATAGCAGAAGCCAAAGGAACAAGTTAAGGAGAATTATCTACGTTTGAGTTGCGTGTGCTTAAAAAGCACATCCCAAACCCTGAAGAGTTTAACACAGCCATTCTACACTTCTGTAGCAACTCTCATCAGCTGAGGATGTCGTCCTGTGGGTGTCTTTCTCTCCCCAAGCACTCAGCGTGTGTGGATTTTAAACACTGAAAGGTAGGGCAGAGCAGCATGGGGAAGCTTGCATTGCAGCTCTCCGTACTACATTTATCACTCCTGTGGCTAAACATAAGTCTTCGCTTCCTTGCCCGGTTAATGTGGCACTTTTCACCAACACTAAATTCACTGAAAGAAAGAACCAGCAACTAAGGACAAAACAGATGAATGTGGGGTAAGTCTGATTAAAAGCTGTTTTTTCACTATCATAAACATTTATAGATGCTGTAAGTATGAGGATCTGTGGATTTTTAAAATTCTTTCTTTGTTCCCTGTCCTATTTTTCTCCACTTTTGTGCAGGTGCACATAAGGTCCACAGTATAACACCCTAGCCAGTTTGACATAAAATACACTGTATGGCCACAGTATAAACTTATATAGAGAGAAACAGCTTTCAGGTCATAAAGCATTAGTAGAATATCACAGGTCAAAAGATGATTCAACTCAACTATTGCCCTGTGGAGCTGGACATAACGCTAATAAACTGTTTCACCTTGTTGTGTTTTTTTTAGGCTGCAACATATATTCTAGCAACACTCTAGCTGCTTTTCTAACTGAGTAGGCACTATTTCTTCCAGAGGCTCCTTGTAACAAGTGTTCTAGGTAAATAGACACTTCTGATTCACAGGTGCCTTCAACCCCATGAGTTTAGTTTCTGACTATACTCTGTAAAAGTCAGAATGAAATTTAGCAGCCATCACCAAGGTTTGTGCTTTTGAGTTGAAGCCAAAAAAATCCTAGTAGTCGTTTCAAAATGCTGTTCACAGCTGTTGAAAACGAGTCAGAGAGACCATTTTTATAGACCCCCTAGGGTATGCCTACACTGAAATTAGAGACTAGCTGTCTCAGGCTCAGGCTAAGGGACAGTTTAATTGTGGTGTACACATTAGGGCTCAGCCTGAGCTCTGGGACCCTCCCACCTTGCAGGATCCTAGAGATCAGGCTCCAGGCCTGAGTGTCGACCCCAAAATTAAATCGTCCCTTAGCCTGAGCCCCAGTCAGCTGGCATGGGCCAGCCCATGGCTTTTTAATTGCAGTGTAGACATACCCATTGAGTACTTAAATGTGAAGCTGATCATTCCCTATAGCCATTGTCACTATCCCACTTTCAGCAGGAAAATTTAAAAGAAATGGTTTAACTCTTAAAATGAAGAATGACCTCTGGGTCTGATGTCTTCACAGTACAGTAACATAAACATATCCAAGAGATTTTAGCACCTACATTTAAACTGTTGTACAAAATCTCATCTCCAGGGACATTTTTGTAGCATTTATGAGGAAGTAGGGAATCTCAGGTTGCAGCAAAATGCTTTTATTTAACAATTGCATCAATGAATGAAACCTAATTCAGCATCTTACCAGGGAAAATCCCTAAACTCTGTCTCCATGTTTCTCTCTCTAGCCTACTTCTTGTTTAAACGGGAGCAGGGTCTACAAGATGGCAGTCTGTTACAGTTCTCCTAACTCCAAAACCTGATCGAGATCCCTTCTTTTGTGTTAATTACTGATCCATTTCATCTGCTTGGTGGGTCCTGGGGTGAAGCTAGAAATAGCTGCAAAGTACAAAACACCTTGATGTGCCTCAGAGAGAGCAGTGTAGCAGTGATTTTTTTTTTTTGGTCCAGCATGTCTATCCAAACCTCGCTTTTCCTCTTACATAGGAACTTGCAGAATATACATAAAATTACATGTTACGCATCCTTTCCCCTAACTAATATTGGGACAAAATATATAAGTCTAAAAACTTTTGTTATGTTGAGTTAAATCTGAAGCAAAGGCAGAATTTGGCTCGTTACCCTAAAATGTATACAGATTCTGGACAAACCTTATTATAAGTATTCAAAAAACTATCTCAACTGAGTTGAGATTTGCCCTACCACTGTGGATTTGACTAACTTTGTCACAGTTACACCTTTAATATCCAAACCCCAGGTAACCAAAATTCTTGGTTCCCAAAAACTCAGATATGTCCTCCAAGGTTTGATTGAAGCACTGGTCAGTTAAAATCAGCAGAGGCACTTTCAGTGGGGCTCCCTCAATATACATGGAAGGATACTGCTCTCACAGTATTCTCTGAGAGGTCCTAGAATTTGGAATTTTCTCCCCATCTTGGTCTGCCAGAGCCCAATTTTGTTAACCTTTTAGGCATCCTGAAAAGCACCCCCAGTCTTTTGGGAAGAGGATTGTCACAGATCTTTTTTTAATAGAAGAGGTATAACTGTGTATATGTGACTACATATAGCTAATATAAATAGTGCCATCTGCTTTTATGCAAGATTATTTAACTTCCTAGAGCCAAAAACTTGCTTTTGTGCTCTGCAAATGATTTCTGGATTACATAGCTCTTAACAGGGATGGGCTGAGGGCTGAAGGAGTTTGGGTTTATTTTATCATGTTTACTAGAGGTGGTGTTCATGAGCAGACCTTTGTATCATTGTTATGTGTGTATTTCTTCTTAGACAATAGTTGTCTAGAGTGTGGTATTGGTGCCTATAGAGAAGAAAAGGGTGGGGGGAACAAAAATTTGAGGGAGCCTGAATTGGACTTATTAGTATGAAATAACTCCCAGACATGACAAGATCAAAGTAAAGGATCTGACAATGGATCTGTACTGATAAGACATATAAACTCTATTTTATGGATTTGCACCTGGCTGGTTTGCCACCATTACGTCATAGTTATCTTCATTTTCCTTGATTAGTAAATGGTCTACATATTATATTAGTTTTCCCTTGACTTGTATGTTTATATATTGGATAACAATTTATAATCAGTGATACTTTGCCACTGGACTGGAACTCAGGAGATGAGTGGTTATCCTGTCTGGAGTGGTTCACAACCAGAGGTGCCAACCTCAGGGCAGATTGTCAAAAATGAGGGCAGACACCCCAAACTGGTGGTAGGTTCTATCATTAGATTTCACCAAGCCAGTAACAAATGTGAACTCCTGAAGTACTATACAAGTCTCTCCATGGAATCAGAGACTGTCTCCTTGGGCATTTCAGTCTTTCCACTCAGGTGAGTGGAACTTAGTGATAAAGAGTCACACCAAAGATCACAAAATCTTCAGGTTGCTCCCAGTCCCAAAGGACCAGTCACTTACCTCAGATCAATTTGTACTTTAGATCTCACACCGAAGACAATGCTTGTAGCCAATACCATAGTAAACTAACTAAGGATTTATTAACTAGAAAAAAGAAATGAGTAATGTACAGGTTAAAACAGGCAACATATAGTCACAAATGAGTTAGTGTATGGTACTAAAAGGTGACAGATATAGTAATCTGCCCGCACTGGATGTCTTTTAGAGCTAACTCAGACTGACTCTGGGATCTCTCTTTCTGTTTCCTACCTCTAGCTCTGTGAGAGTCCGAACAGCAAGGAGATGAAGAATGTTCATGTCGGCTATCTTTATTTTCTTCTTCCAGAATTCAAGCTGATGGGTTGAACTTCCTTGTAGGTAGTATCTTCATGGCTCTGAAAGGGCTGTTAGACCAGTCTTTGTATCATGATGCTTCAATATGGCCCACTGAGTTTTGATAGTGTTTCTTGATAGGCAGGGGAACCTGCCTCCTGCCTGGGTTCACAAATTCAGAGCAGGCATTTTTACAGTTATAAAGAAAAATGTATGTGTTACTTTATAGCATGGGATACAGACATTGCAAGTAAGATTAATAAATGCAGCAACTTGCAAGAATTTTATAGAGTCTAAACACTAAATGCATCTTTACAAGTCTAGCACCTATCTTGAACAATATTAACATACAAGTGAGCTCATCTGGTTTCCAGCTATGAATTTGTCATTACTCAGCCGACACCTACATCTAGGGTGACCAGACATTCAGATTTTATTGGGACAGTCTGATATTAGGGGCTTTGTTGTATATACACAGCTATATTCCCCACCTTACCCCTGGGAAAAAAGTGTCCCAATTTTTTACACAAGCTATCTGGTCACCCTACCTATAGTCTTAGCAAGAGCTGGAACCTTGTCTACCAGCATCACAGACTACAGGTTATATCATCCCCCCGACTTCTATGTTTGGGTTGCCTAACAAATTATAGTCTTTGTTGGACTTGTGGTTTAAAACATTGGACTGGGACTCAAGAGATTGGAGTTTATTTCTTGACTTTGTCATAGGCTTCCTTTGTGACCTTGGCCAAATCTCTTTATCTTTGGCCTGGATTCTCATTCTTCTGCTTGTGTATTCTTTTCCCCTCTGTTGTTCTGTCTTGTCTATTTAGATTTCAAGCTCCTCTGGGCAGGGACTGATTCTTACTATATGTTTGTTCAGTGCCTAGAACAATGGAACCCTGATGTTGGTTGGGGTCTTTAGTTGTCCATGGGATACTACTAATAATTGGAAAAGAAATACATTTTTATGCATTCAGAAACCATGCTACACCATCCAAAGGGTAGATGATTTTGATCTCCAATCATAAAACCAATTACCCAAATCTCATTGAAAGGTCTGAAAACTTTAGCCTGTCTATTCTTAGTTAGAAATTAAAAAAAACTGTATAGTTCTAATGTTTTTAAAATCTGAGCCTTCATT
The DNA here is from genome assembly GCF_007399415.2 of Gopherus evgoodei. Taxonomy (NCBI): domain Eukaryota; kingdom Metazoa; phylum Chordata; order Testudines; family Testudinidae; genus Gopherus; species Gopherus evgoodei. The sequence goes on along the minus strand of NC_044324.1, from coordinate 165,029,192 downwards.
CCTTATGAATTTTAGGTACAGGAGAGAAGCAGGTTATAGTCCTTACATAATAACATTTGCTATAGCTTGAAGTCATCTAACATACCGTGCCTATATGGATACATATTTTTGGTAGAACTTCAAAACATTTATGCTGGTTTAGTTTTAAATTAGAGAAAGGCCAGAAAAATAGTTTACTGGCTCATTCTGCATGCTTTTTAAATGATAACAATCAACAAACAGCTTTGGTTTTATATTTAATAGGGAAACTTTGCAGTTCATTAGTTCCATATAAGTTAGAGTTGTCTGCTGTGACAAATCGTGACCTTAGAAAAGTAACTGCTGTGTTTGCACAGAGTAATGTTTGTCAACTTATGGCCAGGCGCTAGAGCAGCACTTTACGCATTAAGAACTCCATCCTGCAGCCATTGCCCATAGGTTATGATGACTGTGTATGATTTTACAAGCTATACTTGGATGGGAGACAGCCTATCAGAGTCCAGGTTCTGCACAAAGTAGGCTTGGTAGATGATACTATTCCTTCCTTCTGAAGACAAGACAAAGCCCTACCAATTCACTGCTTTTTGTATTATAGTCACTTGTGGTGCTCTCAGAAGTGGATTAAGATTTATTGGGGCCCTGGGCACAAAGAACATTTGGACCCCCCAGACCCCAGGGGCACTGGAACAAGAAGGAGCAGGGGGCCATGGCCTGCCCACTTTTTGACATGAATGTAGTAGCCTCAGGCAGGTGCAGAGTGGTGTAGGGGCTGTGCTTCATGGCGGGGAAACTGATAAGGGCTCTTGCCCCCTGCTACTTCTCTACCTCCCAACCCCACCCCAAAGGCCCTGGCCAGGCCAGAAGCGAGATCCAGGCAGTAGTAAGAGCTACCCACAGAGCCTAGGCCACTGTGAGAAGCCCTGGACCTTCTGCCTGCCCTGGGAGGCAGGGACATGGGCTGCTCTTGGGCACTCCAGCCTGCTGCTCAGGGCAGGTGGAGAGTCTGGGGCTCCCCACAGCAACCCGGACTCCCTGGGTAGTTCTTACCATGGCTCATGTCCAGCTTCTGGCCTGGCCAGGGGGCAGGGCTTTGGGGGAAGAGGAAGAGCAGGGTGCAGGGCCACAGTTCCAGTGCTGGTGGGGGCACTTCCACAGAGACACTCAAATTGGCACTGGGCATGGGGCCTGTGCATTAAGCCACCACTGGGCACTAAGTCCATATGTTCGCATATGTGTTGGCGAGCACACCATAATCAGGCTCCTTTGCAATAATCCAGGGCCCTGTCCTCTAGTGTGAGATGACCTTTAATTCTGTGCAAGGTATGTGGATATTTTGGAATTCTGCTGTGGCAGATAATTTAAATGAAGCAGCCACAGAATTTGTATTTTTTTTAAATGGTAGTTATAAACAGGAATTAATAGTTATAAAAATGAACAATACATTCAGGAGAGTGGCCAGAGTTTTGTTCATATTGACTTCAATTTTTCAGGGGTATGTCCATGTTTTCTGTTGTTCAACTGATTTTTATACTGAGAACTTCTACAATGAGTTTATGTGTTGTCAGGAGAGAAGCTGGAGTTTCGAGGACCTACCTGGGAGAACTTCTGGCATCTGGGAAGGCAGTTTGGGTTTGCTCCATAATGGCATTTGCTGATGATTCTGCTAAAAAAGAGAGCATTAATAATAGTGATATTTAAATTCAGCATCACAATGTTTCAGGGTTAACACCCATTGAATTGAATCAGGTAGTTCATGCTTCCTAAGCATTATTAAGTCTGAGGATGGCATGAAACATGTGGATGGTACTGTATTTGGTTACACTCAGTTCATGCTGTCAAGGTTTTCTTCACAGCTGTGAAATTAACAGAATAATAAATGTGTTTTTGAATGAAAAGTTAGATTTTTTTTTCAACACATTTTTTAGGCAAGGGATGGATAGTTCCTTAAATCCTAGGGCTGCAGGATTGCACAACAGAGGGCCATAGTTCTCAGTGTTCTCCTTCTCTATATTTAAAGTAAAATAACTGTTACTGCTTAGCAATTGGGTGGCATAATTTCCATGTACAGAGACACTTTTTTAAAAAAAAGGCTTAAATAACTGAAGTATACACAATGTGGCTTATCATTTCAAAAAGTCCATGTGAACTGCAAGTACGTAGATAAAACCAAAAAGTCTTTCAGAGAGAGAATATACCATATGAGCATAAGTATGCAATTTGTAAAGGAAATTATGCTTACCCGATGGCTAAGCATTACAAATTATATCATCATGGTAATGTGAGTAGTTTGAGATCTATGGTTATAGGAAAAAAGTTGCTGCAGGAGCAAGAGAGTAATAAACATAATAATATAACATTATTGCAGAGAGAATCCGCTTAGTTTTTTAAATTAAACATTTCAGTGCCCAAGGGTCTAAATGTGTTTTTGGTGCTTTCATTTCCTGTAATGATATTGCCATTTCAATTTTTGTTTGTAACTGATGAGCACTTTTTAAAATGTGGGCGTGTCTGTTTATGGTGTACAGGTGTATTTGCTGAGCATGTGCAAAGTGAAACCACTACAGCCAGGGAATTTTATGCTGGGTACCAGGCTTAAATGTGCAATGGTCCAGTTCAGCTTTAACTAAGATTTAGTGTTTGAGTTTTTTTAGGGGGTAAGCACCTCTGGGCAAGGTCCTGTCATTTGGTCCATAAAATACCATGTACATGGTACTGTAATAATAAAATGTTACAATAACACTGCATTACTGATAAGTGTGCGTGTGTGTGATTCTGGGGGTGTGAGGTCATCGATAAGCAAGTACCTTCCAACCAGCCCTTTCCTGTCCATTCTGAACCAGTGCTCAACATCGTGATAAGTGGCACTGTGTTGCTGGAAACACCTTCTTTTCAAAGAGAGATAAAAACCCAGGTCCTGACCATTTGTGAAAACAGAAGATCCTATGGAACTTTTTGTATATGGACAAATGTTAACCCTGATGACTTGTATAAATTCAAGTTTGAGAATAATAATAGGCAGGATTTTCAGAAGTGCTCAGCACTGACCTAACTGTGTTCCCATTGGAGTCTGTAGTTATCTGCAAGACCCACCTTTCTCCCCATGGGATACTGCCACTGCTGTGATCAGACAAGGGTATGAAAGAGGGGGAGCTACCGACAGAATAATCTCATGTTGTTGTCAAAGTCACCATTGTGATTGTACAGCTAGGGGGATCGTTCTTATGTAGTATCTATTCAGCACAATGGATGAGCGTGACATCTTAGGGGCAATAAGAATGATGGATCCCTGCTCTGAGGAGCTCACAGCTCAAAGCATAAGGATGCTCAGTATGTTGCAGGATCAAACCCTAAATCAGCTAGAACTTGCAAGAGATGCAAAGAACTAAGGGTTAGGTGAGGACATGTTGGAGTGATGGCAATGCCAGGGAAGGCTATGATAGATATGTTGTGTACCTGCTTGTTTCTTATTGCTGATTGGTGGTGTAAAATTTGGGGTGATAATAGTTGTGAGAGAGGGAGATGATAGGCTGGGAAGGAGCTTCAATAGTTAACAAACCTGGCAAGATCAAACATGAAAACCAAGTGAAAGCTACATGGAGGACTAGGAAATGGAGTATGAAGTCTTTTCCATCTGTAGGCCACTAGTTGAACTGCTCTCCAGCTCAATGGCCACAAGCCCAAACTGATGCCTGGTCAATGCTGTCTGTGAAACGAGCTGATGTTTCTCTTGGTTTAGTTTTTAATGGAAATCTTTTTCATCCTTCCTAAAACCACTGCTCCAACTGCCCCCCCCAGCAAAGACAGAACTCTCCTACCCCAATTAGATCACACTATATGGTATGATGGTGGGAACTACGTAGCCTGCACTGCTGCTGTTCTGTGGTTAGAGAGAACTATGGCTTCCCAAGCTGTCAGGCACCTTTTATAAGCACTAAACTAACTCATAGACTCATAGACTCTAGGACTGGAAGGGACCTCGAGAGGTCATCGAGTCCAGTCCCCTGCCCTCATGGCAGGACCAAATACTGTCTAGACCATTCCTGATAGACATTTATCTAACCTACTCTTAAATATCTCCAGAGATGGAGATTCCACAACTTCCCTAGGCAATCTATTCCAGTGTTTAACTACCCTGACAGTTAGGAACTCACAGCACTTCAAAAGGGAAAACACCAGTGAAAGTTAAATGGGTTATTCGTTCAGGTCCAAAGTACTGAAAAGTTTTCCCTCAGTCTTTTAACATATCTCCCTGTTCTCTGCATGTGGGACAGAGTGAATCCCGTGTGGATACAGGCAGACCCTGTGTACTCTTTCTTCACAGACAGAAAGCAAAATTTTCACTGCAACTTAAAGGGATGGAAGCTGTCCCTTCCTTTGACAGCAGAAGTAATGTAGCAGACTCATTTTCATATCTCATTCAGAAAGCAGATGAGATGTGGATGAACTTGCTTGACAGATGAACCCCCTAGAGGTATGTCAGTTTGTCACAGTATATGAGAATTCTCTACAATTACTGCTGAGCTACAGGAGTACAAAAACTGGCCTATAAATCCCAGCCATCCTGTGTTCTTTAATTCCCAGCATATAAAATATTTTGTTTCCTAATTTTAAACATAAAGAGCATGATTAGAAAGCAAAATCCATCACTGGGAAAGTAGAAACTCTTTGCTGCTTCTTTGCAGCTTGACAAAAAGAAGGAGACTTTGCAAAATGGAAGAGGTTGGAAGACTTGGTTTCATTTTCTCCTCTCAAACTCTGAATAAGCAGACTTTTAAAAGGAAATGGAAAAAATCCCACATGACAGTGACCTTTCCACACAATGGAGGGAGGAGGAGCGGATCTGTCAGTGGGCTAAACAATTCCACACCGATACTTCCTTGAAAATCAAGCAAGGGGTTGGCTTAGTGAGAAAAAAATTAAGCTCGAAACACTTAGGGCACGCCTACACGTGGGAACACTCAAGAAATTTAAGGCAATTTAGGATTAAGTTACAGCAAACTAGGGCTACTTTGCTCCTGAGTGAAAACACCACATGTAGATTTAACACATTTTAACGTGTGCACAGTGATTTCATACACTTAGTTGATTTGTCTTTGCTTTTCTGAGTGTCCCCATGTAGAAAAGTCCTTAGATGTCCTAGAAGATGCAGGGTGAAATTCTGGCGTAGTCTACTTATCTCTTCATCTTCCTAGTGTAGATTCAAACACTTGAGTGTATGGTGGCTCTGGGTAGCAGACCCCTAAATGTAAGTTTGCTAGCAGAAAGTGGTGGGAGGGAATTCAAGATGGAAGATTTTACAGAAAGGAAAAAAACTCTGCTCGCTTTCCTTGAGGCCTTATGCGTTTGTTTTCCTCATTCTACAGTAAGTCATTGAAATGAAACAGCATCTGTGGGGAGCGAAGGAATCACCCCCAACAGTTAAGGGGGTGAAGCCTCGTACCCCTAAGGCTGGGAGGTCTGCTGCCACCACTGATAAGAAACGTAGGGTAGTGGTGGTTGGAGACTCTCTGCTGAGGGGGACAGAGACACCCATCTGTCGCCCTGACCGTTCACCCGGGAGGTATGCTGCCTGCCAGGGGCCCGTATCCGAGATATTACAGAGGCATTGTCGAGGATTATCTGGCCTTCTGACTACTACCCCATGCTACTCATCCATGTGGGCACAAATGATACTGCGAGGTGTGACACTGAGCAGATCAAGAGTGACTACAGGGCTCTGGGAGTACGGGTTAAGGAGTTTGGAGCGCAGGTGGTATTCTCTTCGATTCTTCCTGTTGAAGGTAAGGGTCCGGGCAGAGACAGATGCATCGTGGAGGTGAATGCCTGGCTGCGAAGCCAGGAGGGCTTTGGCTTCCTCGACCACGGGATGCTATTCGAGGAAGGACTGCTAGGAACAGATGGCGTTCACCTTTCGAAGAGGGGAAAGGCCTTATTTGCACACAGACTGGCTAACCTAGTAAGGAGGGCTTTAAACTAAGTTCGACGGGGACAGGTGAGCAAAGCCCACAGGGTGAGTGGGGAACAAGACTTGGGAGATGGGTTGGAAACAGGAGGGAGCACGGGCTATAATGGCAGAGAGAAAGGAGGGTCAGGGCAAAGCTGGGAGGCAAGATCAAACCAGTATCTTAGATGCCTATATACAAATGCAAGAAGTATGGGTAATAAGCAGGAAGAACTGGAAGTGCTAATAACTAAATACAACTATGACATTATTGGCATTACTGAAACTTAGTGAGATAATACACACAACTGGAATGTTGGTGTGGATGGGTATAGTTTGCTCAGGAAGGATAGACAGGGGAAAAAGGGAGGAGGTGTTGCCTTATGTATTAAAAATGTACACACTTGGACTGAGGTGGAGATGGACATAGGAGACGGAAGTGTGGAGAGTCTCTGGGTTAGGCTAAAAGGGGTAAAAAACACGGGTGATGTCGTGCTGGGAGTCTACTACAGGCCACCTAATCAGGTGGAAGAGGTGGATGAGGCTTTTTTCAAACAACTAACAAAATCATCCAAAGCCCAAGATTTGGTGGTGATGGGGGACTTCAACTATCCAGATATATGTTGGGAAAATAACACTGCGGGGCACAGACTATCTAATAAGTTCCTGGACTGCATTGCAGACAACTTTTTATTTCAGAAAGTTGAAAAAGCTACTGGGGGGAAGCTGTTCTAGACTTGATTTTAACAAATAGGGAGGAACTTGTTGAGAATTTGGAAGTAGAAGGAAGCTTGGGTGAAAGTGATCATGAAATCATAGAATTTGCAATTCTAAGGAAGGGTAGAAGGGAGTACAGCAGAATAGAGACAATGGATTTCAGGAAGGCGGATTTTGGTAAGCTCAGAGAGCTGATAGGTAAGGTCCCATGAGAATTAAGACTGAGGGGAAAAACAACTGAAGAAAGTTGGCAGTTTTTCAAAGGGACACTATTAAGGGCCCAGAAGCAAGCTATTCCGATGGTTAGGAAAGATAGAAAATGTGGCAAAAGACCACCTTGGCTTAACCACGAGATCTTGCGTGACCTACAAAATAAAAAGGCGTCATATAAAAAATGGAAACTAGGTCAGATTACAAAGGATGAATATAGGCAAATAACACAGGAATGCAGAGGCAAGATTAGAAAAGCAAAGGCACAAAATGAACTCAAACTAGCTATGGGAATAAAGGGAAACAAGAAGACTTTTTATCAATACATTAGAAGCAAGAGGAAGACCAAGGACAGGGTAGGCCCACTGCTCAATGAGGAGGGGGAAACAGTAACAGGAGACTTGGAAATGGCAGAGATGCTTAATAACTTCTTTGTTTCAGTCTTCACTGAGAAGTCTGAAGGAATGTCTAGTATAGTGAATGCTTACGGGAAGAGGGTAGGTTTAGAAGAGAAAATAAAAAAAGAGCAAGTAAAAAATCACTTAGAAAAGTTAGATGCCTGCAAGTCACCAGGGCCTGATGAAATGCATCCTAGAATACTCAAGGAGTTAATAGAAGAGGTATCTGAGCCTCTAGCTATTATCTTTGGGAAATCATGGGAGACGGGGGAGATTCCAGAAGACTGGAAGGGGGCAAATATAGTGCCCATCTATAAAAAGGGAAATAAAAACAACCCAGGAAACTACAGACCAGTTAGTTTAACTTCTGTGCCAGGGAAGATAATGGAGCAGATAATCAAAGAAATTATCTGCAAACACTTGGAAGGTGGTAAGGTGATAGGGAATAGCCAGCATGGATTTGTAAAGAACAAATCGTGTCAAACTAATCTGATTGCATTCTTTGATAGGATAACGAGCCTTGTGGATAAGGGAGAAGTGGTGGCTGTGATATACCAAGACTTTAGTAAGGCATTTGATACGGTCTCGCATGATATTCTTATAGATAAACTAGGAAAGTACAATTTAGATGGGGCTACTATAAGGTGGGTGCATAACTGGCTGGATAACCGTACTCAGAGAGTAGTTGTTAATGGCTCCCAATCCTGCTGGAAAGGTATAACAAGTGGGGTTCCGCAGGGATCTGTTTTGGGACCGGTTCTGTTCAATATCTTCATCAACGATTTAGATGTTGGCATAGAAAGTACGCTTATTAAGTTTGCAGATGATACCAAACTGGGAGGGATTGCAACTGCTTTGGAGGACAAGGTCAAAATTCAAAATGATCTGGACAAATTGGAGAAATGGTCTGAGGTAAACAGGATGAAGTTCAATAAAGATAAATGCAAAGTGCTCCACCTAGGAAGGAACAATCAGTTTCACACATACAGAATGGGAAGAGACTGTCTAGGAAGGAATATGGCAGAAAGAGATCTAGGGGACATAGTGGACCACAAGCTAAATATGAGTCAACAGTGTGATACTGTTGCAAAAACAGCAAACGTGATTGTGGGATGCATTAACAGGTGTGTTGTAAACAAGACACGAGAAGTCATTCTTCTGCTTTACTCTGCGCTGGTTAGGCCTCAACTGGAGTATTGTGTCCAGTTCTGGGCACCGCATTTCAAGAAAGATGTGGAGAAATTGGAGAGGGTCCAGAGAAGAGCAACAAGAATGATTAAAGGTCTTGAGAACATGACCTATGAAGGAAGGCTGAAGGAATTGGGTTTGTTTAGTTTGGAAAAGAGAAGACTGAGAGGGGACATGATAGCAGTTTTCAGGTATCTAAAAGGGTGTCATCAGGAGGAGGGAGAAAACTTGTTCACCTTAGCCTCCAATGATAGAACAAGAAGCAATGGGCTTAAACTGCAGCAAGGGAGATTTAAGTTGGACATAGATTGCCTAGGGAAGTTGTGGAATCTCCATCTCTGGAGATATTTAAGAGTAGGTTAGATAAATGTCTATTAGGGATGGTCTAGACAGTATTTGGTCCTGCCATGAGGGCAGGGGACTGGACTCGATGACCTCTCGAGGTCCCTTCCAGTCCTAGAGTCTATGAGTCTATGAAAGAACATGTTTTGCTCTCGGTATATGGAAAGCATAACAGAGAGGGTGATAGGGCACGCCTTCCTCTCTCATACCTCAGATTTTTACTTTCCTCTTGCTCTCTCCCTTCAGTGCAGCTAGACAAGTCAAGCTTTTTTTTTTCTACATCTAGTGCCACCCCTGTAATAAGAGTAGAACTGGTAGTAAATGCTATATTTCACACCCCTTCCCCCCCCAAAGTCCAGAAATTCCTGCCTTTATTAAAAATTTCCAGATTTTTAAAAAAATGTATTTATGAAAAATGAAAACCAAGCATTTGGGGAGTTCAGTTTTTGGTTTCCCATCCTTTTCCCTTTGCTACACATTGCCACTGAAGGGGGGTGGGGGAGGAAAAGAGGAGGAGGATGGGTGGGGGTGGGGGAGAGAAGAATAACTGAACAATCAAAAGGTTTTATTTCCTTTGTTGGAAAATTTGAATTTTTATTTTTTTTGAAAGGCCACTTTCTCCTAAAAGGCATTTTGAATGAAAATTCTCAACTAGCACTACGCAGGAATGTGGCGCCTCCAGGAATGCTGGGGCCAATCTGATGTTTATTTCCTTGCCCTGGTCATGTGGCTGGGTCATAGATTACATTTATAAAGTCAGAAGGCACCACTGTGGTCATCTACTCTGACCTCCTGCATAACACAGCTCCTAAGACTCTTCCAAATTAATTTCTATTGGAACTAGAGCATTTCTTTTAGAATAACATCCGGTATTGATTTAAAAGTGGACAGCGATGGAGAATCCACCACAATCGTTGTCACATGGCAAGGGGTCAAGATTTCCAGTTGCTACTGCTACGGCCCCTGCCTTCAGAATATTTTAGTGTGCTTCTAGAGGTAGGTGCTCTGAGTGATGTTCAGTTGATTGTGGGTGGGGTCATTCAGTTCTGACCTGAGAAACGGAACTCTTGACCATTCTTTGTAGACACTTAAGTTCTGTGACACTAGGTATAAAAGCAGGTGTTTTACTGTGGTGTCTTTGTCCAAAAATCCAGTCTTCCCAATCCTCACTCTTTTTCAGTGTGCTGTGGACTGGTTGGTTGTTCTTCACTCATCCCAGAGCTGGCTGCATTTCCCTGCTGCTGTACGCACTTTCTTTGTAAAGCCTCCTATGGTTGCTTAGGGTGAAATGTGCTCTCTCAACATCTGTTGTGGCTGTCTACTCTTTTGGTGTGATGCCATAGGCCTCTTTGCCACTTGTAGTTTTTATATTGCTTACCATATCCCTCTGGATGCAGGGGTGGGGAGGGAAGAATTGAGGCAGAGCTTCTATTTCCTGTTCTTAATGTAACCTTGTATGTGTTGTGCATCCCCTCTCTAGTAGATATTTATCTTCCCGACTTTCCTGCAGTACAGTGTTGCTCAGTGCAAGAGACTGGAGATTATTAGGGAGCCTGCACTGGCCCAGACCTTGCTATACTTGTTGAAGCTGCTGGGCTGCTCTAAATTGCGCCACTAGCATAGAAGAGATTTAGTGGGCCTTATATCAGCAGATGATTAGGGTAGCAGAGCTCTGCTCTGTCAGACCTTCTTCCTACCCTCTTACTGGCCTCCAGGAGGGCCAGCTCCAGGCAACAGCTTATCAAGCAGGTGCTTGGGGTGGGAACGCCGGAGCAGGCGGCACTTTCAGGTATTCAGTGGCAATTCGGCGGAGGGTCCCTCACGCCTGCTCGGAGCGAAGGACCTCCCGCTGAAATGCTACAGATCTCGATGGCGCCTTTTTTTTTTTTTTTTGGCTGCTTGGGTGGCAAAACCCCTGGAGCCGGCCCTGGCCTTCAGTATGCCCAAATTGTACTCCCTACACTGGGAATAGTGTGGTGATGGTTCATCTTGGCTGCGCAATTCTGCAAGCAAAGAGTTCCCCTCTGATAGGAGGAATTCTCTACTGGCCATTTGTGCCCATACTATGGCCTCTTGAGAATCTAGCCCTATGAGTCTACCCCTGCTAAGCCAACACTGGGTTTTGAACCCAGGATCGTCAGCATTAAAAGCATAACTTGAACAAAAGGACCCAGTTATCTAGCTAGAAGCAGTCATGTACTCAAACCGCTGTGGATCAGGCACTAGAGGGGAACATGTAACACATGCAGAACACTGGGTTACACCAAAGCTAGAAGCACAGTAGGCATGGAGGTAGGAAGTAAACCCAGGAGTAGGCTCAGCTGTGCATAATGTATTCTTTCTTAGTGCTGTCTGGGTGTGCAATAGGTTTGGGCTATTGTTGCTGGGGGTTGTTGGGTGAAACTAATGTGTTGGGGATGCTGGGCAGGGACAAACAGACAAATGTTTTTCTGCCTCCTAATGATTTATGCATTAAGCCTCATCAGCTGAAAATTCTGAATCTTTCAGTGTCTTTTACCAGCCTTCTGAGTAACCTTATGTTCCTCAATTCACCACAAAGGAGGTGAGCAGTGTGCTGAAGGGAGGGAGGCAGACTGTACTCATTCCACATGCTCTTTCTTTAGTTCCTTTACCAACTGTCCTTCCCATTTCTTGAATGTCATTCACAGGAAGCTCAGATACTGAAGGCTCATATGTTACGCAGCACTGTACAGACGCTGGTGATGCATGTAGCCGTTAAGAATATGCCAGTCAAATACAAGGGGATTGAACGGTTGCACTCAGAGGGATGTGCTGAATAAAGCTGGTCAGAAAATGACATTTCCATCCCATAGGAAAGTCTGACACTTTTAAAAAATATATTATTCCAAGGAGGGAAGTTCTCCTTGCTCTTGAATTGGTGCTTGGAACAGGATTGCTCCCTGGGTTTCCGCAAATAGTGTTAGGCCTGACTCAGGTAGGGCACCCTGGGCTAGGCTTAGGGTTACAAAGGAAAGGATGCCTGGGCTATGCTTAGGCCTTAGGGCTGTAGGTCTCAATAGGTTGGTGTTAGGGTTACCAAGAGAGTGGCTCCCCAGGCTGGAGTCAGATCTGAGGCCAGTAGAGCTCCCTAGGTATGGTGAGGCTTAGGGCTCCCTGGACAAGATAATGTCCCTGTGCTAAGGTTAGCTCAGAGGGCAGTAGGACTCCCCTGTGTATGGTTAGGGATACAGAGGGTTTTGTTCCCTCAACTAGGTTTAGGATTACAAAAGGTGCAGGTAATGGACCAGAGTTTCGAGTACAAAGGGTAGGGTGAGTAGAATTAGATTTAGGCCGGAGGCCAATAGTCAGTCCCAGAGGAGGATTAAGGTACTGGCCCAAGGAAAATTAGGCTGTGGTTGGGTTACAAAGTGTACAAATCACTGGGAACTGTAATCTTGGTAAGCCTAACCCTGACCCAGGGAGCCCTACATGTTAAAACTGCAATGTTAGCTGGGAGAGCCCAATGACTATGCTTAGCTAGGGGACATCTGCACTATGTAAACTCTGCCAGATGAACTCTACCAGATGAAACCCTATACCTATCCTCAAAAGCCCTTTGAAACCCTACCCCATAGCCTGGGAGGCCTACACTTTAGAAACCTAGAGGGTTTCTATGGGTATGGGGTAGGGTAGTGTTGTAGAGACCAACACTTAGGAACCCCAACCAAGCAGAGGAAGCCCTACCGTTTGGAACCTCAGTGCCAGTCCTGAGAGCCCAACACTTGGGAACCCTAGCACGGTGAGCTTTCCCCATAGCAACCCAAACCAGAGCTCCCAGTGCCCTACCAACAAAAGCGCTAACCCGTAGTAATCCTAACCCAGCTCCAGATACCCTACCCAAAAGAACATTACCCTAAGATCCAAGTCCCTTACCCATGGAAACCCTAACCATACCTCCAAATACCCTACAAATAGGAACCCTAAACCTACCTACAACTACCTGACAAACTAAAACTGTAATGCTGGGTCCGTAGGACCCCTCACCCTCGATCCAAGTACCATAGCCACAGGAATACTAACAGTAGCCTGGGGAGCCCTACCTGTAGGAACGCTAACCGTACCAGGAGAGCGCTACCCATTGGAAACCCAAGCTTACAACACTACATATAGAAATGGTACTTAACACTACACATAGAAATGGTAACTCCTAGCAACAAGTACCCTAACCATTGGAACCCCTATCTTGGGAAGGGGAGACCTAAATATAGAAATAGTAACTGAAGGTGAGGAACCCTACCCATAGTAAACCTTAGTGCAGCCCCAACTGCCCTATGCATAGCAACTCCACCACTTGGGTAGGGAGCCCTACCCATAGGAACTGTAATTTTAGTGCCAAATACAATGCCCATTGGAACCCCAACCCTGAAATGAAGAGTTCTACCCATAGGAACCCAAGCGTTAGCTTGGGGAGCCCTAACCATAGCAACTCTAAACCTACCGCCAACTACCCTACCCATACAATAGATAGCCCTGGGTCACGGACTCCTACTCACAGAAACCCCAAAACTAGGAAGGCAAGCCCTACTCATAGGAACCGTAATCCTAGCACCAAGTCCCCTATCCTAACCCTAGGTTGGGGACCCTACCATAGGAACCCTAACCTTTGACCCTAGTTCCCTACCCACAGAAACCTCAACCCTAGCCCCAGGTCCCCTACTAATAGGAACTTTAACCCTATGGTGGGAACACCACCCATATGAACCCTAACCATAAGCCCAAGTCCCCTACCCATAGACACCCTAATGCCAGGGTGGGGACCCCACTCATAGGTACCCTAAACTTATCCCCAAGTCCCCTACCCATAGGAATCCTAGAAGATTAGGGTTTAAAGAGATCTCAGGAGGTCATCTAGTCCAGTCTCCTGCTCAAAACAGGACCAACACCAGCTAAATCATTCCAGACAGGGCTTTGTCAAACTGGGCCTTAAAAACCTCTAAGGATGGAGATTCCACCACCTCCCTAGGTAACCCCTTCCAGTGCTTCACCACCCTCCTAGAGAAATAGTTTTTCCTCATAGCCAACCTAGACTTCCCCCACTGCAACTTGAGACCATTGCTCCTTATTCTATCATCTGCCACCACTGAGAACAGCTGAGTTCCATCCTCTTTGGAACCCCCCCTTCAGGTAGCTGAAGGCTGCTATCAAATCCCCCCTCACTCTTCTAACTCTAGGATGGGGACCCTCTACCCATAGAATTCCTGACCCTACACATAGGAAGTCTAAGCCTAGCCCCAAGTCCCCTACCCATAGGAATCCTATCCTTAGGGCAGGGACCCCAAGCCATAGAAACACTAGCCCTAATCCCAAGTCCCCTACTCACAGGAACCTTACATCTAGGGAGGGAACCCCTGCCCATAAAAAGCTTAACCCTAGGGCAAGAACCTCACCCATAGAAACCCTAAACCCATGTTCTTTACCCATAAAGTCCCTAGCTCTACAGTGGAGACCTCTACTCATGGAAAACCTAACTCTGGCCCCAAGTCCCCTACCCATAGGCTCCCTAAGCCTAGCCCCAAGTCCGCTATCTGCAGGAACCCTAACCCTAGGGCTGGGATCAAAATACTAGCCCCAAAGTCCCCCACCTTTAGGAACCCTAACCCTAGGGTGGGGAAGCTCACCCATAGGAACCTTAACCTTAGCCAGAAGTCCCCCACCGATAGGAACCCTAGCCCTAGGGCGGAGAAACCTACCTATAGGGAGGGATATTATGGCATGGTGACATGTTCCACACCCTCCCAGGGGTGAAAGTAACTTAAAGGACTTACCGGTATGTCAGAGTCCTGAGCAGGGGGCGGGGCCTCAACCGGAAGCGGTGTGGTCTCAGCCAGGAGAGGCTGGATTGTAGAGAGATTGAGATTTAAAGGGCCCATAGCTCCAGCTGTGGTAGTGGTGGCTAGGAGCCCCAGGCCCTTTAAATTATTGCCGAAGCTACCAGCTGTGGAGGTGGCTGGGTGCCCCAGGACTCAGGGCCCAGAGCTCTGACTGCCGCTACCACAGCGGAGCCCTGGGCCCTTTAAATTGCCACCTGAGCCCTGCTGCCGGAGCCCTGCGGTAACAGCGGCTGCCGGGGGCTGTGGTGGTGATTTAAAGGTCCAGGGGCTCACCAGCTGCCACTACTGCAGCGAAGCCCCAAGCCCTTTAAATTGCTGACAGAGCCCCAGGGGCTCCCGGCTGCCACCACTACCCCAGGACTCCGTCAGCAAAGCTCTGGTGGCAATTTAAAGGGCCCGGGGCTCTGGCCGCTGCTGCTGCCCCAGACGCTTTAAATCACCGCTGATCCCGGCCACCTCCGCTACCCAGGGGCTCCGACAGTGAAGCTCTGGCAGCAATTTAAAGGGCCCAGGGATCCAGCCACTGCCGGGAGCCCCAGGCCCTTTAAATTGCCACCTTGGGAAGCCAGTCCAGTATGGCTTACTTTCACCTCTGCCCCCTCCCTTCCATCCTATTTAGTCAGTGAGAATTTTGTCCCTGCCCCCTGTTGTAATTTGTGATGCATTGAATGAAGCAGCAAGCTCCCAGCCTGCAGTCTGTGAATAGGCTCGTTTCCATTGCACAGAGCAGTCCTTTATAGAAGGGCACCAGCCAGCTCCCTTTCCTGTGTGCATGGGGGGAGAAGTTACTATTGAGAGGCTGGGGACAGACACCTCTGTTAGGCTGGACCCAAAGGTGAGACACAGCATGGCTGAGACAGTTTTGGGTAGTCTGGGGCTGGTCCATTTTGGGTGGGTGGCAGAGGGATGCCATCGTCTAGGGAGGAGTTGGGATGGGTCCAGTTTAGATGGGGTACAGAGGTGGCTTGGTTGTTTTGGGAGGGGGATGGGTCCACTTTGGGCGGGGAGTGTACAGGGTGTTGTCTTCTGGAGAGGGGCAGGACGGGTCCAGTTTGGGCGGAGGGGCGCCATTGTCTGGAGAGGGGGCAGGACAGGTACAGTTTGGGTATGGGGGCACTGTCATCAGGGGAGGGTGGCGGGATGGGACCAGTTTGGGCAGAGTGCACCATCATCTGGGGGGGAGCGGGAAGGAAACAGTTGTGTGGGGGGCACTTTCATCTGCAGAGTGGGGCAGGACAGGTTCAGTTTAGGCAGGGGTGCTGTTCTCTGGGGATGGGACCAGTCCAGTTTGGGTAGGAGGTCAAGGGGGCGCTGTTGTCTGTGGATGGGGGTAGGATGGGTCCAGTTTGGGTGAGGTGGGCACCGTTGTCTGGGGAGGGGGGCGGAATGAGTCCAGTTTGGGAGAAGGGGGTGCTATTGTCAGGGAAAGGGTCAGGACTGATCTAGTTTGGGTGGGGTATGGAGGAGGCATGTTCATTTGGGTAGGGGAGTGGGATGGGTCCACTTTGGATGGGGGGCAGAGGGGGCGCCATCGTCTGGGGAGGGTGGGGGGACTGGACAAGTTCAGGTGGAGGGAGGCAGGAGGGGGGTGGGAAGGGTCCAATTCGAGCAGGGGGGCACTGTCATCTGGGGTTGGGCTGGGACAGATCCAGTTTTGGAGGAGGGAGGACTATCATCTGGGGAGGAGTGTGGGATGGGTCCAGTTTGGGCAGGTGGCAGAGGGGGCGCTGCTGTGTATGTGTGGGAGACAGATAGTATCTGGACAGAGTGGGCACCATTGTCTGGGGAGGGGGATGGGAGGGGTCCAATTTGGGTTGGGGGGTGCTAACATCTGGGAAAATGAGCAGGAAAGGTCCTGTTTGGGTGTGGGGATTCTGTTGTCAGGGGACGGTGGGGGGACTGGACAAATTTGGGGGGGGCACTGTCATCTCCAGAGGGGGACGGGACACGTCCTGTTTGGGCTGGGGACACTGTCTTATGGGACAGGGGCAGGATGGATCCAGTGTGAGCGGAGGGGATGCTGTCATTTGGGGAGGGGGTTGGGATGGGTCCAGTTTTGGCAGGGGGGACTCTGCTGTGTGGGCAGTGGGGACAGATAAAGCTTGGGCAGGGTCAGCACCATTGTCTGGGGAAGGGGATGGGATGGGTCCAGTTTGGGTGGAGGGTGGGAGAGTGCCTTTGGCTGGGGATGGGGGCGGGATTAGTCCAATTTGAGTGGAGGGGCACCATCATTTGGGGAGGTGGACAGATGGGTGCAGTTTGGGTGGGGTTCAGGGGGAAAGCTGTTCTCTGGGGAGGGGGCAGGAAGGGTCCAGTTTGGACGAGGGGCTGTATGGAGCACCGTCGTCTGCGGAGGGATTTCGGACTGGACCAGTTAGGGTGGATGGGGGAGGGATGCCTTCATCTGGGGAGGTTGGTGGAATGGGTCCAGTTTGGATGAAGGGGGTGCTGTTGTCTGGGGAGGGGTTGGGAAGGGTCCAGTTTGGGCAGGGTGTGGAGGGGGACGGGATGGGTCCACTTTGGGTGGGGGGGCATTGTTGTCTGGGCAAGGAGCAGAACGGGTCTAGTTTGGGCATGTGGCATGGGGGTGCTGTTGTCAGAGGAGGGTGGCAGGATGGGACTAGTTTGGGTGGGGAGCACCTTCATCTCTGGAGGGGTGTGGGATGGGTCCAATTTGGGTTGGGGGAGCCCATTGTCTTGAGAGGTGGACAGGACAGCTTCAGTTTGGGTGGAGGGCAAGGAGTTGCTGATGTCTGGGGAAGGGGCAGGACAGGTCCAGTTTCGGCCAGGGGGTGTATGGGGAACCATCATCTGGAGAGGGGCTTCAGACTGGATCAGTTTTGGTGGGTAGTGGACGGATGCTATCATTTGGGGAGGGTGGCAGAATGGGTCTAGTTTGGGTGGAGGGGATGCTGTTGTCTGGGAGGGGTCGGGATGGGTCCAGTTTGGGTGGGTTATGGATGGGATGTGGTTGTTTGGGGAGGGGGACAGGATGGGTCCATTTTGTGTGTAGGGGTGGAGAGGGCATTGTCATGTGGGGAGAGGTGGGATGGGTCCAGTTTGGGCAGGGGGAGCTGTCGTCTGTGGAAGGGAGTGGAATTGGTCCAGTTTGGGTGTCGGGGGTGATGTCATCTGGGAAAGAGGGTGGGATGGGTCCAATTTGGGTTGGGGGGTGCTATCATCTACGGAGGGGTGTCAGACAGGTCCAGTTTGGGAGGAAGGGGCTCCATCATCTAGGGAGGTGGACAGGATGGGTCCTGTTTGGGCCAGGGGTCATATGGGATGCCATCATCTGGTGAGGGGGTTTGGAGTTGTCCAGTTTGGATGGGCGGTGGAGAGATGCCATAGTCTGGGGAGGGGTTGGGACAGGTCCAGTTTGGGTGGAGTATGGAGGGGGCTTGGTCATTTGAGGAGGGGGACAGGATGGTCCATGTTGGATGGGGAGCATAGGGGATGTCGTTGTCTGGGGAGGGGGCAGGAGGGGACCAGGTTGAGTGGGGTGCACCATCATCTGCGGAGGGGGGCAGGATGACTCCAGATCAGGCGGGGGGCACTGTTGTCTGGGGAACGGGTGGGACCAGTCCAGTTTGGGCAGGGGGCGGAGGGAGCACTGTTGTCTGGGGAGGAGGGCGAGATGGGTCCAGTTTGGGCAGGGGGCAAGGGATGCGCCGCTGTTTGGGGGAGGTAGATAATGCTTGGGCAGGGTGGGCACTGTTCCATAGTATCCCTAACCCTAGGCCAGTGAGCCCTAGCCATAGGATTCCTAACCTTATGTCAGAGATCTCTAGCTACAGGAACCCCAACCCTTGTTTGGGGAGCCCTACCCTAGGGAACCTTACCCTAGGTTGGGGAGTCTTACCCATGGGAATTCTAAACCTAGCTCCGAGTCACCTACCCATAGGAACACCAACCCTTGTTCAGGGAGCCCTAGCCATAGGAATAGGATAGAATAGGTTATGGAGCCCTACCCATAGGAACCCAACCCTAGCTCCAAGTACACTAGCTATAGGAATGCTAACCTTAGAGCAGAGAGCCCTATAAATAGGTACACTAACCTTCACTCCAAGTTCCCAACCCATAAAACCCATGCAAGCAGCCTTTGGTGGGACACAACTGAGAGTATCAATTCAGGACAAATTACTTAGAGTAGGGCAGTTACAGCCCAAAGCTGGGGGTCCTTCACTACTAAGGTACAGCAAACCAGCTAAATGGAGAGGACTTCACTTTACCCCACTGGCTAATCAGAAGGCTTACAAGCAATTCCCTCAGACACTCCAGCTTCCTTGTATCACTGCCAGCGCCACTCCCTGTGGGGATGAATGGTTATGAAAACCAATACCCCAGTAAAAGAAAAAAGGTTCTCCCGATCCAAAAGGACCAGGCCCCAGACCCACATCAATATACTAGTCAGATCTTACCCACAAATCATGCTGTTGCCAATCCTTTAGAATCTAAAGGTGTATTCATAAAAAGAAAGAAATAAAGATGAGAGATAAAATTGGTTAAATGGAATTAATTACGCTCAGTAATGGCAAAGTTCTTGGTTCAGGCTTGTAGCAGTGATGGAAAAAACTGCTGGCTTAAGTTAAGTATATCCACAGCTTGGATGGGTCATTCAGTCCATTGTTCAGAGTTTCAGTTTGTAGCAAAGTTCCTCCAGAGGTAAGAAGCAGGATTGGAGACAAAATGGAGAAGATGCAGCTGCCTCTTGACATGTGGCCTGTGCTTCCTTTGTTTCAAACAGAAGCTGCCCAGCACATGGCTTGGAAGACTTAGAATTCTCTCCATAGGCATGTCCCTGCATGTCTTGCTGAGTCATAAGGTGTATCTTCCTTCTTTCAATGGGTCAGTTGTATAGCTGATGGTCCTTAAAGGGTCATCAAGCAGGCTAGGCAGTGCTAATGCGAAACTGTGTGTGGTGTCACCCAGAAGCATAGCACAAGATTAAAATACAGACATATATACGTATCTGTAACTCATAATACAAAGGCTATACAAACATCTAAAGATGATCATATCTGGCAAATTATAAAATTTTTGCAGATATCTTACATGGCATATCTGGCTGATTACTTTGTGGGCATTACCCCAGGAGCCAACATTTGAAATCCATGTATAGAGCCAATACTTATTATTTTAAATACAAAAATTATACATGTAGACAGATAGCATCATCATAATCAGCAAATCATAACCTTTTCATAGACACCTTACTTGACCTCCATTGTACAAGATTTGGTGCAACTATAGGACCTGGATTGCAACAGTGATCTATGCGGTCACAGTTCATGTCAATAACATCACACAAGCACCCTAATCATAAAAGCCCTAATTCTTTTTTCCTGTCCGTTAACCCTGAAGACCTCAATCCTAGGTCAGGTAGCCGTACCTACTGTGTGGTTAACCTTATTTGTAGGAACACTAATTGCAGCTCCAAGTATCCTAACCATAGGAAACTTAACACTAGCTCCAAGTACCCTACCTATAGCAATCCAAACGCTAAATCGAAGAACCCTACAGATAGGAACTCTAACCCTAGGGCAGGAAGTTGTACGTAAAGGAATCCTAACCCTAGCTTCAAGTACTACCTAAAGGAATTCTTACTCGAGTTCCTAATAATCTACCCATAGGAATCCTATCCCTAGGGTGCAGAGCCCTATCTATTGGATCCCTAATCCAAACTTCAAGTACTCTACCCACAGGAACCCACCCCTAGCTTCAAGTACCCATATTTATAGGAACCGTAATCTTAGGGCAGGAAGCCCAAGTCATAGCAATGGTAATCCTAGGGCTGTGAGCCCTAATCCTAGGAACCCTTACTCTAGCTCCATGTATCCTACTATAGGAACTCCAACCCTAGCATGTGGATCCTTTACCTATGAAATCCTAACTCTATCCAGAGTAGTCCTACATTTGGGATCACTAGCTAACCCAGGGATCTTTCTCTTTAGAACCTTAACCCTTGTCCATGGAGCTCTACCCCTTGGCACCGTTACCTTAGCTTTTGGAATGATAGCCTCTGGACTCCATCCCTAGCTCAAGGAGCTGCATTCTATAAATACTAAAGATTAGCCCAGGGAGCTTTAGCCTTTGAAACCCTAATTCTGTCCAGAGAAGAGCTATCATTTGTATGCTTAGGAACCCTAACCTTAGCCCAGGGAGCCCTATCAACTATAAGTGTCTCTCTACCTTGGGAAGTCCTCCCCTTTGGAACCAGAATTGTAGCCTGGGAAACCTTAACTGATGGATCCCTAACCTTAGTCTGCCAGTCCCTCATCTTGGCCTGGGGATAAGAACATAAGAACGGCCGTACCATGTCAGACCAAAGGTCCATCTAGCCCAGTATCCGTCTACCGACAGTGGCCAATGCCAGGTGTCCCAGAGGGAGTGAACCTAATAGGCAATGATCAAGCGATCTCTCTCCTGCCATCCATCTCCACCCTCTGGCAAATAGAGGCTAGGGACACCATTCCTTACCCATACTGGCTAATAGCCATTTATGGACTTAACCACCGTGAATTTATCCAGTTCTTTTTTAAATGCTATTATAGTTCTAGCCTTCACAACCTCCTCAGGTAAGGAGTTCCACAAGTTGACTGTGCGCTGCGTGAAGAAGAACTTCCTTTTATTTGTTTTAAGCCTGCTGTCTATTAATTTCATTTGGTGACCCCTAGTTCTTGTACTATGGGAATAAGTAAATAACTTTTCCTCATCCATTTTATCCACATCACTCATGATTTTATATACCTCTATCATATCCCCCCTTAGTCTCCTCCTTTCCAAGCTGAAGAGTCCTAGCCTCTTTAATCTTTCCTTATATGGGACCCTCTCCAAACCCCTAATCATTTTAGTTGCCCTTTTCTGAACCTTTTCTAGTGCCTGTATATCTTTTTTGAGGTCAGGAGACCACATCTGTACACAGTATTCGAGATGTGGGCATACCATGGATTTATATAAGGGCAGTAATATATTCTCAGTCTTATTCTCTATCCCCTTTTTAATGATTCCTAACATCCTGTTTGCTTTTTTGACCACCTCTGCACACTACGTGGACATCTTCAGAGAACTGTCCACGATGACTCCCATCATACGGATCCCTTAACTCTAGCCCAGCGATCCCCAACCTTTTGAACCCTATTTCTACCCTGAGGATTATTCTTTGGAACCATCGCTCTAGTCTGGGAAACCCTTCCCTAGCCTAGGGAGCTCTGCCCCTTTGAACACTAAACCTAGCCTGGAGAGCCCCACCCAATGGATCCCTATCCCTAGTCCAGGGGATCTAGATGATCTAGAAAGAACAACTTCCAGATAAGTGAAGCTTTTCAAGTGCAAAGAGAATTATGTTTATACTTTAAAAAGCCCAGTGGCCTTTTTCTATCTTAATTAATGTTTATAATCTGTTGTCGGTTGTGCTTGCTGAAAGTCCAGCTTCTTATCACTTGTGACCACTTCATATTTATTTAATAGACCCCTTAGCCATGTCATGAATTATGTCACAGAATATAAGTCAAGGCTGTCTGG
The DNA here is from genome assembly GCF_007399415.2 of Gopherus evgoodei. Classification (NCBI taxonomy): domain Eukaryota; kingdom Metazoa; phylum Chordata; order Testudines; family Testudinidae; genus Gopherus; species Gopherus evgoodei. The sequence goes on along the minus strand of NC_044324.1, from coordinate 165,007,044 downwards.
TTTTGTCTTAAAGATTAATATGTAAAAGTTAGAGACTGGAAGTGCTTGAGCTTTGAGGCCAACTACATATTTAATAGTTTATCTGTAATTCAAAAAGTCTGTCTTACCTTTATAAATCCTGCAGGGTTACATCTATTCTGAAATCTAAGTGCCATGCCAAGTGATTGATTCTTTTCCTGTGGAAGCTTATCATCCAGTGTACTAATCCAAACTCAATGAGTCAGCCCATCCCTTTGCATTCCTGGCAGGCAGCCCTCACCCAAAAGATGGTGGAATTCTTGGCGCCCTCACATGACTTTCTTTGTTCTTTCTATGTCCACCTTTCCATCATCTGAGCTGCCCCTGGAATTATAACAATCATGGCTTTCAGATTCTCAGCATGGATCAGAGGTAAGGAAACACGAAGGCCCAGAAATGGTGCATACCCTTTGTTCACACAGGATCCTTCTGCCCTATTATATATCTCTTGTTCATTGTAACAGAGAGAACTCTGAAGGATCTGGTTTATGGGAGCATCCCTAGTGAGGCTGAGAATTTCAAAGCCATCTAGGGGGACATATTCTCCATTAAAATCCTCAAATGGCTTTGAAAATCTCAGGCGGAGCGTACTGTGGTTGTGCATATTTCTCTGCTCCCTTGGGCAATAGGCAAATGTTGAGGAGACATGTTGGGGCAATATGACAGCAGAAGAACTCATTAGAACCTAGTCCTCTTGCTTCAGATTTTCTGAATATTCATTCCCTGGACCTGTCCCTGCTTCAGGATTTCTTGCTTGCCACTGCTCAGCAGACATAGATAGAATACTTGACTCCTCAAGCAGTTAGAATGTCTTTCTGGGGTTTGGAGTTGTTGCACTGAAAATGTTCAAAAAAGGTCTTCTATTGGAGGAATGAATTGGAAATACCCTATTGGTTAGCACGTGCATCTCCTTGGACAGGTGTTTCTGCAGCCCCTAAGTCTTTCTGAGGAAGGAGCTTGTAAGGAATGATGGAAATCCATCTAAAATTAGGGACAGTGGGGCAGATGCTTAGGGCCAGATCTTTAATTTGCATGAATCAGCAATCTGCAAAGTTCACTAGGACTATGCTGGTTGACACCATCCAAGCATCTGGCTGCAATTGCAGGCTACAGCCAGAAGTATCCTAGTTTTCAGATACTAGAATTCCTCTTTCCTCATTTGGGGTTTATAAAATAACATTTTTTTATCCTTTAATATTTTGTTTGATTTAGTGCTTCTCTGAATTGAATGCTGTGCAGGCCACATAAAAGTCACTTTTATTACGAATAAAATGAGGGACAGTCACACAGCTACATAAAATAGGGAGAATGACATCAGATATTGACTCTAACTGCCAGAAATTAATGTCTGTTTTGTTGACAGAGAGTCATAAATGGGAACTGCAGTCACTGCAAAAGAGGTGGGCAGAACTTATCTTTATTCTAAAACCTCCTCAACTGTAAACAAAACAAACAAATTTGCCTAAGAGTTTAGATGAAGTTTAGATGTCAAAAATGAGAATGAGATTTTATCGATCAGGTTTTGCTGAGCAAAGTGAAGAATCTGAGAAGGTAAAATTCCTTTGTTACATAGCAGTGATAACTAGGGATTGGAAATAGCATTTTTGCCTGCCTCTGCAAACAACTCACCTGGAGGCATAGAATTCCCCTGACGTGTGTGTGCGTGTGTGTGCGCGCGCGCGCGGTAATGCAGGACCTGTCAAAAAAAGGTTTTGCTCTTTACCACCTGCATCAATCACATTTATTAAGATTTTGTTGTACAGCCCATGACTTACATAATTTACAAACAGAGATAGCCATAACTGAACATGGGAAATGGGCAAAATGCATGTGTCAAATCAGGACCAATATAAAAAACCTCACTATTCGGAACGTGAATTTCTTGCATATCAGCAATTGTGATTTTGAAGGCAAATCCTGCCCTGAAAAGCATGTAGGCTTCTAAGTGAACAAAAGAGAATGCTGAATGGGCACATCTAAGGCCATGTCTACATCTAAAATTTTGCAGCGCTGGTTGTTACAGCTGTATTAGTACAGCTGTATAGGGCCAGCGCTGCAGAGTGGCCACACTTACAGCAACCAGCGCTGCAAGTGGTGTTAGATGTGGCCACACTGCAGCGCTGTTGGGCGGCTTCAAGGGGGGTTCCGGGAACGCGAGAGCAAACCGGGAAAGGAGACCAGCTTCGCCGCGGTTTGCTCTCGCGTTCCCGGAGCCACCCTGCAAACCGCAGGGAAGGAGACCTGCTTGCTCGGGGTTCCGGGAACGAGAGAGCAAACCGGGAAAGGAGACCAGCTTCGCCGCGGTTTGCTCTCGCGTTCCCGGAGCCACCCTGCAAACCGCAGGGAAGGAGACCTGCTTGCTCGGGGTTCCGGGAATGAGAGAGCAAACCGGGAAAGGAGACCAGCTTCGCCGCGGTTTGCTCTCGCGTTCCCCGAACCCCCCTGCAAACCGCAGGGAAGGAGACCTGCTTGCTCGGGGTTCCGGGAACGAGAGAGCAAACCGGGAAAGGAGACCAGCTTGATTACCAGAGGCTTCCTCCTTCCACGGAGGTCAAGAAAAGCTCTGGTAAGTGTCTACATTGGATTACCAGCGCTGGATCACCAGCGCTGGATCCTCTACACCCGAGACAAAACGGGAGTACGGCCAGCGCTGCAAACAGGGAGTTGCAGCGCTGGTGATGCCCTGCAGATGTGTACACCTTCAAAGTTGCAGCGCTGTAACTCCCTCACCAGCGCTGCAACTTTCTGATGTAGACAAGCCCTAAAGCAAAAATGTGGTCAATAGCTTTAAAAAAAAAAAAAAAAAAAAAGCAAATGTAAACAGGGTATTGCAGCCTCAATTTTTCAAAGGGACTGGTGATCTTTGGGTGCCTGTACATTTGGATGACCAACTTGAGATGCTTTCAAGATGCCTGATTATTCAGCACTCTGTAAATCCGTCCCCTTTAAGGCATCTCAAGATGGACGTCCAAAATCACTAGTCACTTTGGAAAACTTAGGCCTCTAAGTTTGTTTATGCTTCAATTCCATCTAAGTATATTTCTAGATAATTAGATGATTACATTGTTATTAATTGTTTATACTGCAGTAGTACCTAGGTGCTCCTGAAATAATAATAATAATACTGTTGCCCCTTTTCAACCCAAATGGCTAGTCAAAGTGTGCAGCCTTGTCGGTGTTCCAGTTCAGAGTAGAAATTGGTGGAGGCTGATATGTTCTTTGTAAATAAACAAAGCCACATCAAAGTCCTGTGTCTCTGAATGCAGAAGGAATCAGTTAGCAGGAAACATCTTCTTTTGCTCACAGGACCAGGTGCAGCTTTTAGCCTACAACCCTGATCTAAAAACCTCTTCCCAGGTTTCTTCCAGGGTCAGACACCACTGTTCTTTCAGTTGCTCTTTCAGCCTGTCCCTCTATCTCTGTTTTTATTTCTTCTTCCTTCCCCCCAGACCTACTTGAAACAACACTCAGCAAAAGCTCCTGGGTAGTTTCAAATATGCCTTTTGTCTTAGATAGGGGCTTACGTTTACAGTTATGTTGATTTGAAATATGAGTTCACACCTACCAATTTCAATGGTGTCTTAACTCAATCAATCCATAACAAGATTTCACCTAGCCCATAACAATACTTTGCTCTTACATAGTGCTTTTCATCTGTATATATCAAAGCATTTCACAAAGGAATTACTCTCTAACGTATCATATTTCTAAAAAAAAATCCCCTTTTTATAGTATTGTTTTTTGCAGCAGCACCTAGAGGTCCTAATAGGATCAGTCTCCATTGTGTAAGGGACTGTACGAATACATATGTGTATATATAGTCCCTGCTCCAATGGATTCTCCATCACTTTCAGTATTTAAATAAGGAATGGATGTCTTTCAAAAAATATGATCCAGCTCTAACAGATGTGATGGGTTTTACCTAGAAATTACTGAGTGAGATACTATGGTCTGTTATGCGGGAGGTCTGATTAGATTATCAGAATGGTCCCTCCAAGCCTTAAAAGAGCTCAGAATCCAAACTGAGATGAAACACATGACCATGAAAAAAGGAGGGAAGGAGGCGAATGATGATGACAAAGATTACATCTTGCACAACTTATTTTAACTTGATAACTCCAAGTCATCCTTATTTTTATGTATATAGTAGGGCTTAAACCTACTATCACCTTAAAATGAAACTTTTTCCTGTAGGAAAATGCAGATTCATTAAAATTGAAAATTTACCATCTGAAAAGATCAATGTTGACAATTTTCCATCAGGAAAATCTGAACAAAATGTTTCAGTTCAGGTCAACATTAATGGCTGCCTGAGCTGCTGCAGTGGCTGATGGGAATTGTTGTTCTTGGCCTCTTGTGTCCTTACTATCCATTATGGGCCGTCTTCCCCAGTCAAACTACATCTTCCATGCTGCACCATGGTGTCTCCTTGTGTCTGAGTCATCAGCAAGTATCTTGGGCCTCCCAAGAAAACAGCATTCTGTTTAAAAACCAAACCAAACCAAACAACTTCTTATTCAGATTCAGGATAACAAATGTCAAAATATCTGAATTGCTCATGGGGTGGAAATTCTGTCTTTTGATATGTGACATGGGGCCAGAAAGGGCTAAGCAACTTGCAGGCTAATTGACCCAGATTCAACCTTTAGAGACATATTGATAGATAATATTTGTGTTTTTGCATATCTATTGTTAGAATGTAATCAGATAGTTCCTGTCTATCACTCTATTCTGTTCATTAGAGCTCAGAAGAGGATATTAACATTCAAATGAACTGTAAATACAGTGATAACACTGTCTCAATTTTTCTTTGTAGTATATAGCAGAACACCTGCAAATGGTGGGAGATAGGCAATTGCTTTATGTTAATCCATGTAGCTAATTACTGGTGATGTTTAGGAAATAGACGGTTACTTTAAAAGCTTATTCTTCATCCAAGGACTAGAGCTGTCAACAAGCTGGAGAAAAAAAAAGTCTTCAAAAACTCTTGGGACCTGATCCTTTCATCTTAAATCTGCTTAAGCTTTATTCAGGGGAAGTATGAGTCATACAACTGAGATTCCCAGTTCCATCTGGACCACCCTGATATTGAATATTTGGACTGTAATGAATTCTGTGCTTCACCAGCCTTTATATCCTGCAGTGGAGAGGGAAAGGAAGAGAACTATTGGCCTCCATTCATGCTCTTTGAATACTAAAGGCATGTAATTCAGTTTTAGACTTCTGAGGGTTGAGGGCCTCTTAATTATATGCATGTGAATTGAATGTATATTCTGCACACAGCCAGCATGGTGGAAACAATCAATGCATATTTACACAGTTTGCATATAAAATCTTAAAATAAAATATAGGAAGGCAGGGGAAATGGCACAGCATGATTCAGCATCACACCAATATCTTCACCACTTGAAATAATTTACAGTAGAGGAACCCACTGCTCTAAGTTAATTCAATTGATTTAATGAGCAACTCAGTTGACTGAAGTGGAATCACAATGCATAGCAGTGCAGCCTTACTTACTAAGCTGCCCCACCTGTCATGATATTGTAGCAATGTTGTGGTCTCTTTCATCTGTGAAGTTCTAATTTCCAATAGGTTTTGTTTTCTGGGAAATTTTTTGCGTCTTCTTCTCCATCTTGAGTGTCTTCTATTTCGGTTGCAGCTGCATAACAATTAAGCCCTGTTTTATTCATTCTTAAGTACTGTGAGCTGTGAAGGAGGATCTTCAAAAGGTTCAGAGGTCAGACTCAGGTGAGATAAGCACCCAAAAGTTCAGGTACTTAACCTTTTCTGAACTTCAGATTCTCAGCTGCTGTAAGCTGGCATTATTCCATTGATTTCTATGTAGCAATACCAACTTACACCAGCTAACAATTTTACCCCTTGAGCCTGCTGGCTTGTCACGAAAATGTTCCCAAAGCAGGCTTCCTCTCAGTAATCTGATGCACCCAGTTTTCTGTTGAGGGTGTATAAAATATGAAAAACAATGAAAGACAATAGGTAACTTCCTTGAACCTCAGGAATTAGGGAAAATCTTATTTCAAATGTGGGTAAACTCTGCTCTGTGTTGTTTTGCCCAACATTTTTGGTCATCATTAGTTATAATGAATGTTTGAACCCAAAGTGCCTTACTTTCTTTAAGTTACCTTCTATATAAGAAAACTCTTAAATACATTTCTATTGCACTTTCTGGCTGAAGACATCAGACTGCTTTCCTCAGACTAACTAATTAGGCTTCACAGCAATCCTGTGGAGGAGGGATGTTTTATTATCTCTTACAGATGGGGAAATTGAGGCATGGGGTGCTTAAGTAATTCAAACTTAGACAGCAGGTAAAAAACAGAGCTGTGGTTAGAATCCAGATCTTCTGACTCCTAAACCTGGCCTTTCACCATCTAACCATACCATCTTAGTATGTAGATATTTCTGTTGGGAACAAATCTACCTTAGCAAAGAGACATCTACTATAAAATAAATGATCTTTTCCAGTCTTACCAGAATGATATTGAGTATTTTCCCTCTCTGATTAAAAATCAGTATTTTCTGTGGAAGAGAAAGGGCTCAGATATTGACCGAAATTGCATCCGAAGAGCATGCATGGTATAGGCCATTATTAGCACTTGTCTCTGAAAATTTTGCCTTTTGAACTGAAGAGATGTTGAACTGCAGATAACAATATGTTAACAGCAGAAGGAACAGGGCAGAGAGCTTGTGGTGCCTTTTTATTCCAGGAAGTCAGTTTCTGGATGAACAGTTTAATATGTGAGTTTGAATGAACTTGGGAGCAAGCTTGAACTCAGGGTATGGCTACACTTGCAGCTGTACAGCGCTGGGAGTTACAGCTGTCTTCGTACAGCTGTGTAGGGACAGCGCTGCAGTGTGGCCACATTTGCAGCATTTGCAGCATTGTTGGGAGTGGTGCATTGTGGGCAGCTATCCCACAAAGCACTTCATCCCATTTTGGCGCCGTGGGTTGTGGGAAGGGGACGGAAGGGTGTGGGTCATTCCGCTTCCTGTCCCAATGCCCCGTGATGCATCGCTTCACATCCCAGCAGTCAGTGTTTTTCCGTCCACGTTTGGCGCCATTGTGACTTTCCCAACAGTTTCTGTGCAGCGCGATTTCTACGGGAAATGGAGCCTGAACTGCTGAGGAGTATGCTGATGAGTCTCGCCAGCACATCACGTTTGGCAATTGAGCTCCAAGTGAGCTCCAAAGTGACAGTGAGGAGTCCGACGCTGATATCGAGTCACCTGACGCGTATGACACTAAATTGCTTGTGGCATTCACGGAAATGATCAGCACAGTGGAATGCTGCTTTTGGGCTCTGGAAACAAGCACTGAGTGGTGGGATCACATCGTCATGGAAGTCTGGGATGACAAGCAGTGGCTGCAGAACTTTCGAATGAGAAAAGCCACTTTCATGGGACTGTGTGCTGAGCTCACCCCCACCCTGCGGCCAAGGACATGAGATTGAGAGCTGCCCTGCCAGTGGAGAAGCGGGTGGCTATTGCAATCTGGAAGCTGGCAACTCCAGACAGCTACCGATCAGTCATGAACCAGTTTGGAGTGGGAAAGTCGACCGTTGGAATCATGTTGATGCAAGTTTACAGGGCCATTAATCACATCCTGCTAAGAAGAACCGTGACTCCGGGGAATGTGCAGGACATTGTGGATGGCTTTGCACAAATGGGTTTCCCTAACTGTGAAGGGGCAATAGATGGGATGCATATTCCTATTCTAGCACCACCCCACCTAGCATCCGAGTACATTAATTGGAAGGGGTATTTCTCTGTGGTTCTTCAGGCGCTTGTGGATCACCGTGCGCGTTTCATTGACATTAACACAGGCTGGCCTGGAAAGGTGCATGATGCATGCATCTTTCGGAACAGTGGCCTGTTCAGGAAGATGCAGGCCGGGACTTTTTTCCCAGACCAGCAGATCACAGTAGGGGATGTCGAAATGCCCATTGTGATCCTTGGAGACCCCGCTTACCCGTTAATGCCTTGGCTCATGAAACCGTATACAGGGAAGCTTGACAGCAGCAAGGAATGGTTCAACTACAGGCTGAGCCAGTGCTGAATGACTATGGAGTGTGCTTTTGGCCTTTTAAAAGGGTGCTGGAGATCTCTGTATGGGAAGCTAGACTTGGGGGAAAGCAGCATCCCTGTGGTTATATCCGCGTGCTGTACCTTCCATAATATTTGTGAAGGGAAGGGTGAAACATTCAGTCAGGAATGGACCTCCGAGGTTCAACGCCTGGAGGCTAATTTGCACAGCCAGAGAGCAGGGCTACTAGAGAGGCCCAGCACAGGGCTACAAGGATTAGGGATGCCTTGAGGGAGGAATTTGAGGATGAAAACCAACAGTAATGTTTGGTGCCTTGCATAGGAGTGAAGTGCAGTGGTTACAATGTTAGGAATCTGTTTTTTCTAAAATGATTTGCAGTGCCTGTTTCTTTCCTGGGCTACGGTATCTTTCACTTTCTGTAATAATAAAGGCTGTTTTCAAAGCCAAGATTTCATTTATTGAAAAGAAAATAACTTTCTTGACAGACACACAACATTTTGGGAACCTAAAAGGGCAGGGGGGTGGGGTGGTGAACTGTACAGTCAAAGGTTTGAATATGTCCTATCTGGAGTGCTGTGCAATGACTGCTGCACTTCAGATGAAAATACTGTATGGTGATGGGGGTTGAGTGCAGAGGGTAAGGGTCGTAGTTCTCAGGGCTGGTTGGTGAACGTACAAGTGTTGGGGGCAGCTGGTGGTGGTAAGAACCTGGATGCTGGGGAAGGGGGTTTGGAGCTGACATTGGGGCACAAGGGAAAGAGCTTTGGGACAGGGTGGGACCGGCACGGTAGTGCTCTGCCTGCCTGGCTACGAGTGACTGGATAGAGTCCGCTTGGAGCGCCAGGATGCTTATCAGCTGCTGTGTGCTTTTCTTCTTAGCCGCTACGTTTCTCTGGCGGATCCTGCTTTCCCTTTCCCTCCAGTCCTGCAGTTTTTTCCTCCAGTCCTGCAGTTTTTTACTCTCTCTGGCAGAGTGATCCATAACTGCTTTCAGCATGTCTTCTTTGCTTTTTCACGCCTTCTTCCTGAGGTTTTGTAGCCTCTGAGCAGTTGATGATACTGGCAGTCAAGTAGTCAAGGACACTTTTCAAAAGGCAAAAATGGCAACAGTTGACAGAGGAAGCATTGTTTATAATCTCACCCAAACAGTTATTTCCACACAGGAGTTTACAGTCTTCTATTTAGCATACTTTTCCCATACCAAACAGAGCGCACATAACCCACAGGAGCCACGAAATGGTGAGTAAGGGGGACTGTGCATTGGGGAAAGCAAAGTGCTGCAGGGAACACCTACAGTGAACAGTCTCCCAACATTTTCCACAGGAATTAATCCTGGAAGCAATCTCACTGCTGCAGGTCACCTGGGAAGAGCGGGAGGGTCTTCTACAGCAATGCGGATTCCACCCTGGCCCCTATGCAGCTTGCCTGTGTGCAGCAATGGTCCCCCACCCCTCGCGGCACAGTGGCGTGGATGCGTTAGCCTGACTGGGACAAGGACCACAGTGGTTCTCCCTATAAACTTGCTCAAGCGCATTGCCCACGCTCTGGCTGAAACTTTTGAAGAGATTACCAAGGCCGATTACCGCGACGTGATAGACCACATCAATGGGCTATTCCACATCTAGGCATGCATGCATGCAGCCTTAACCCTCCATCCTCTCCCGAAACATTTCCATCCTGAAAATAAAAGCCGCTTGTCGGTAACTTGCTCCTCTGCTTGTCCTTCACCAAGTACCGGCTGTTGCGACTGGCTACCTTCCTCCTGGCTTGAGAAGAGCTCCTGGTTGCATGCCTCCTGGGACTCCTGGGTGCCTCCCCCTACCCCATACCCTCAGTCTCGGTTTCCTCCCCCCCCCCCACTCTGAAGTGTCCATCATGGTCATCGGATTGGCAGTGGAGTCACCCCCAAGTATCACGTCCGGCTTCTTGTAAAAACAGCAGGTTGTGGGGGCAGCACCAGAGCAGCGGTTTCCCTCGCGGGCTTTGCAATAGGCACTCCGCAGCTCCTTCACTTTAACCCTGCACTGAACTGCGTCCCGGTCATGGCCCCTTTCCAGCATGGCCCTTGATATCTGCCCATAGGTTTCATAATTCCTACGGCTGGAGTGCAGCTGTGACTGCATAGCTTCCTCCCCCCAAACACGGATGAGGTCCAGCAACTCGCCATTGCTCCATGCTGGGGATCGTTTGGCGCGTGGAGGCATGGTCACCTGAAAAGATTCACTGACTGCACTCCACACCTGGCTGAGCAAACAGGAAGGGGATTTTTAAAATTCCTGGGGCATTTAAAGGGCGGGTCACCTGAGGCCAGGGCAGTAGAGTGCGAACTGATGAGCAGAGTGGCTGAACTGGCATTCCGGGATACCTCTGGAGGCCAATTACGGCGCTTTTGGTGGCCACACTGGCGGAGCAGCACTGCATCACCAGCGCTGCAATAGTTATACCCCAGGCAGAGCAGGAGTACAGCCAGCACTGCAGCCAGGGATATGCAACGCTGTATGTGCCGTGCAAGTATAGACGGTGAGTAAGTTGCAGCACTGTAAACCCAGCACCAGCGCTGCAACTGTCCAGTGTAGCCAAGCCCTCAGTCTTAATTTTAACTTGCAGGAGTCTCTCATTGGAGTCTACAGCCCTGTACAGTTGTTGAGAGCTACCTGCATCCATGGTGTCTGGATTTAAGAAGGTTTTGATCTTTTATCTTAGGAAGCCATGCTAGTATAAAATGAATTGCAATTATTCCATGCTGAAGTCTGCTATTTTAGGTGGATGGAGTGCCCTGTGCTATATTGTTCACTGTGCAGCAAAGGCACATGCTTAATGTAATGTAGCTACTGAAAACAAGCTGGTGGAGCCAGCACCACATGACTAGGCAGCTCTTAAAGACACCAGCAGGAGCTCACTGGGCATTTAGTCCTTGATGGATAGCAGTTTGAAGGCCTCTCTCCTACTCTCTTATATTTTCTCTAGAGGGGTCTGTTTACTTTGAGGCCAGGCAGATATGTAAATACATTGGCTGTGGGCAGTTCTCTTGATAGGAGGCATAAATGTACAATGTTTTATAATTGGAAATGATTTGTGCTTTGAGTGGCAGCCAGGTGCTGTCTTTAGCTCTAACCTCCCTCCCCCACAAATACATAAAGCTTCTTAGTTGAATGTTTTCACAAAACATGTAAAGGTCACTGCTATTTTGCGGCTTTTATCATACTTCCCTGGGGAGTCTGTTGTGGCAGTGATATGCCTCCTGGAGCTCCCTAGCATGCAGTAGGGTAGGTACCTGCTGATGCCACCCTTAAGGGCAGGGGTCATGACTCTACTTTCTCCATGACTGTTTCAGGCTGGCTGATGCTGCTAGACTCAAGTGATTGTGGAGGCTGTGCCCGGTACCTACTTAGGGTGCAAGGATCCTCCATCCATTACACAGCCATGGAGGAGCTGAGTATAACTTGGCCATGAACTATATGATCCTGGGCCCTCGTCTCAATGACAAACTCTAAGAGAACATTTGTTTGTGCCCTTTTCCTCACCATGGCAGCTCATTTGCTGTCCCTTAGTTGCACATGATCTTTTGCCCTTCATTGTACCTAGGCATTGCCCAGCCTTTCTGCTGCCCTGAAGAGCTCCTGCTACAGATGGAACAATTTAATATGTTTGTTGGGGGAAGGTATTTTTAATTTTGGAATGGTGCTGCACTCCCTGCTTTCAGATGGAGCAGGAAGTAGAACTCACAGGCTGGCTGTGTTCTACTGCTCTCTATGGGTAGAATCTGAGCTATAGTAGGATTCTGTTTTCCCATGGGTGATGGAACCCTGTGTTTGTGGTAGCAGAGAGTTCTGAGTCCTATCCCTGCTGTTGCCACAAAGGTCTGGGTTACTACTGCAAGCAGCAGAGCAAGAACCGTAAAGTCCTGAGGGGCTATGGTTTGTTTCTGTGTTATGAAAAAGGCTGTTCTCGTGGAATGTCTGACGTGGCCAATAAACACAGCTCATGTACATAATTTAGTGTTGAAAATATGGTGATCTATTTGCCAGTGTGTAGGTAGTGGGTGTGGGGCGGGGGGGAGAAAGGAGTACTGGAAACTATAAATTAAATGAACACACAGCACAGCTTTTGAACCCAATCTACCTCTGAAACATACTTCAGGCACTTTGGCTGCATGGTTTCTAAATGAAGAGCTGAAAGCAATGTGTAATCATTACACTGGACATCAGAGGGAGCCCACATTGTTCCATCAAAGCAAAGGCAACAAATTGCAAAAAGGGCCAAACAAGCAATTAATTTTTTTTTAATACAAATTCGTACAGTGTTCTTTCCACTGTCCCATGGTGTTGAGTGTGCAGGAAATGTTTAGTTAATGAAGGATTAAGCTGTGGCTTATTGTAGTATAGATTCTTGAGGGGAAGAAGGGCTGAAAGTCATTTTCCTGCCTCACTCTGATTTCAAGCTAGTCTGATGGTAACAATCTTTGTTTTGTAAGAAGTCCCAGTTAGTTCTGCATATAAAGCAGGCACTTTATCTACTGCACAACATTTGGCATTAGTTTTGCAAATAGAGTGAAAAATATGACATTTTTCCATGAGTGTAATAGAAGTATATTGGAAGTAACAACAAAAATTGAATATAAGGTCTAATAAAGTTCAAATCAAACGTGTTCCCTAGATCCTACTAAAATCAACAAGCACAGAAAATGTCATGAAAATCAGACTTAACATATGGCTTGCTTTTTCTCCTTCAACAATGTGTGAGAAGAAAGAGAACATTTTTTTTGTTTGTTTATTACATTTTGGTTACCAGTTGCTCCATAAATAGGACACACAAAAATAATTGTAATACATGTTGATCGAATGACTCACTTGGCTCATGATCCAACTGCAGTAGATGTTGGCAATATGCCAACGTCCCTGTCAAGTTCATCCTTATAGGATGAAATTCCCCTGCTATGCAGAGAGCCTATGACCACATAAGCCCTCTGTGTTGGAGTATGCTAACTCCACACAAGGGTTAACGAGTGCTATGGGCCTGCTTAGTCCTGCCTTGCTACACCTGTGCTGACAGTGAGATAACGAAGGGGAAGTTAACAAGGGAAGAGGATAGCTCACTAGCTAGCTGACTAGGGAGCAAGCCTCTTGTTCCTTTTTCTCTGAGAAAAGGATCAGCCCAGCCCTTTTGCAGAGATTGCTGACTTCTAGAGCTCCCTGAAGGAAGAAGGTAGGCTGGCTCAGGGCTACTGAGTTTATTTTCTTCGTAGGACTTTTTCTTTGCTTTATTATAAAGAGACTATAGGGAAGTCTGTGAGGCCTTGGACAGGCCTGAAGGGCCTAATGAGACTGTTGGAGGGATCCCTTGTTCAAGGAGGTGGGGGGAACTGCCTCAGTAAACTCTGTGTAGACTTTTGCCCCCTACCTGAGCCTGCTCTGTAGTTTGTCATGGACCTGAAGAGTGCACACCCTCAAAACAAGGCTCAAGTAATGGATAGGCCTTGTGCTGAGCCTGTGCAAAAGGGTGAATTTCACCCATGGAGAGTAAATAGCTGTGTTCTTTGACATACACACTGCTGGAATTCTCAGTATATGTGCACAGGTGTGCATGCCCTCACACACAGTATATGCAGGGAAGCTATCTACATATAGTACTCAGTCCCCATATATCATTGTATGTAAAATGCATATATACACTTGCTAAAATCCTCCAACCAGTGGTTGGCCCAAGTACCTGCACTGCCTTTTGAGTACATGTGCAAGGAGACAGTGGTGAAAAATCCCCTCTGCCTGACCCATGAAGAATGGGTGCTGAGCTGCTGCACAGAGCCTCCTCCAGCTCAAGAGCTGTGGTAGGCAATACAGCCCCCTTAGTAGGGAAAAGATGAGAGGGGTGTATGCAGTGGTGGTGGTCCCCACCTGCCCCTTCCTGCCTCCCTTATGTTGCCCCATAGGTGGTTCAAATGGAGTTGGGTTCTCCACTATGCATGAGTGCACACTCCATAGGCAAGCCCTCACATGCTGCTTGTACAGGAGAACCACACCAGTCCTGCTATCTGAAAAGGCTGAATTCTAGTCATTCTAAACCTGTGGCTTATATTGGACTGTACGCAGAAAGTGGAGATGGAACAGGCTGCCAGCTCAATCTTCTCCCTCCCTCTGTCAATGCAGGTTTGTTCTTTACAGCATGTTTCCCAGTGTGTTGTCTAGTGGAGTTTTAAATGACTGAAGCAATGATGTTTCCACCACTTCCCGTGGGGTCTCTTTACAGACCTACTATACACATGCATACTGGGCCTATTCATTGAGTTTGGTGGCCGTGAAAGTAGTTTTTCCATATGTGCCATTTCCCTGTGTGACATTTAGAAAATGGAGGTGGTAAGAGACTGTACCTTTCTAAGGTGGACTGTGAGCTGAACATCCTCTTTTTTCCTGCCTATGACAAGGACTTTGCTGTCAGTTTTATCAGAAAGTTTGTACTTGTGATTGCCTGCTGAATTTACAAACTTCTCCCTCCAAAGCTCACTCTTGGCATCCAGCCCCATCCATTTGACTAGATTTCCCTTTGGACTCCCTTTCTAATTTTAAAAGTCTACCCAAACACAATCGTGTGTTCCTCCAAATTACCTTTTTCATTCTGATGGCTGCTATGTCGGCTTTGTGAAAGAATACTATTACAGCAGAAGATCTGTGACAGGAACACAGAGCCAATCGATTTTTAGTATGGAAACAGACACAACAAAGGGCTGTTGGTATTTTTTTTTTTTTATTTTAAAAGATCATGGGTGTATTATGCTAGTGCTTATAGAATATAAAAATGAAGCATCCCTCTTCCTCCAGTTCCTTGTCCTGTTGCCAGTAGTCATTCTAGGTTCCCTCAGAGCTCAGGGAGCAATAAAGGGGAAAAATATGTTCTCACATCCGTTTATATTGGTGGTTGATATGATATTCCTGAGCAGGATTCAAGATCTGGCACAAGTTAATAGCAGAAAGGATGAGACTATGGAGGTTGAATTTCAATCATAATGTGGTTATTGGCCTTTTTGAAGTTTTTTTTTCACCCTGTTTGCTTAATGCCCTCTCACCAAATGCTATTCCTACAGGTCATCTTTGACCTCAATTTCAATTTAATTACTTCCCAGCAAAGGGTCTTCCTTGCTCACACTTCTGATTAATAAAGAACACGTGAGGCACTGATTTTATAATATAATTTGCAGTATTAGATTTCTGTGTGATTAGCAAGATTGGCTGTATCTGTGATGGGAGCTATTCAATAAGCCCTGTGCAATTATCAATAGCACTTGATGAACCTGAAGAAGGTTTTTTGGTGGGGCGGGGAGGTCCAATTTTGTTTTAGATGCTAATAGGAAGCTTAATTAACCTCTGATCTAAAAATCAACCTGTGCAACAAGAAGAAATTAGTTTTGTGAAATTTTTCGCTATTTTGCTTTTACACACGTTGAAGTTTCCCATTAATGTGAAAATTTGAGAACTGTAATTTGGCAGCAAAAATATACAAAACTCTGGGCTTCCTTTTCACAATGAAAGCAGTTCTGCTAGGAAGTAAAAATGGGACCACTGTGAATTTTCAATGAAATGCCAAATTAACACATTTTGAGCCTTTTTAAATTTCTTTGCAAATATTTCACACTGGACACAAGAAAAATAGATTAATACTTGTAATATTTCTGACCTAGGTAGAATTTATAAGGAAAGCATTGCTCATGTTACTTCACTTTTAGCTGAAATCAGAAAATGCACAGAAACAACCAAATAGCTTTCCCCAACTCTGTCAAAAAAAAAGTAAGCATTGTTCTCTCAAACCTTAGTATGTCCCCCTCACCCCACTCTGAATTGTCTGACACATTAGGTGGTTCTAATTTGGACAAGATCTTACCATGTAGCTACGAATTTGCTATATGCATGAATTATTTAGTAATAAATATGGGACTTAACCAGCATCCCAAAGTCTATCACAGTGCCTCACTTCTAAGCGCCTAGAAAATCACAGGATCAACACTGAGTTAGGTGCCGAGGTTCCCTGTACAATGAATGGGGTGAGAGAGACAGCTTAGAAGGTGAGTCACAAAAGCCTGCACACTAGCCAGGGAGTTGCTGGTGAGAGGGATGTGTTATAGAGCCCACCTTTCTCTTGAGATAGGTGCCTCCCTGCAGCTCAGATTTAGGGCTTGTCTACGCTACTGGCCGGATCGACGGGCAGCAGTCGATCCAGCGGGGGTCAATTTATAGTGTCTAGTAGAGATGCAATAAATTGACCACTGACAGCTCTAGCGTTGACTCCAGTATTCCACCTCAACCAAAAGCACAAGGGCAGGGTTCCCAGTAAGTCCCTCGGCCTGCGCTGCTTCCAGCAGCTCCCATTGGCCCGGAGCAGCAATCCATGACCAGTGGGAGCTGCGATCAGCCGGACTTGAGGACGGGGCAGGTGAACACATCGTCCCAGCCCACCAGGGGCTTTCCCTACACAAGTGGCGACCCCTGTTTGAGAAACCCTGCACAAGGGGAATCAATGGGAGAGCATCTCCTGTTGACACACTGCAGTGACAAAACCGTGGTAAGTAGATCTAAGTACGTTGACTTCAGCTACGTTATTCAAGTAGCTGAAGTTATGTAACTTTAGATTTATGCCCCACCCACCCTAGGAGCTTCTCTCTGCTAGGGATCTATGAATGGGAACCAGCTGCTTGGTGTCAGGCAGCTTAGATGATTAAAGTGTTTCTTGTGGGACTGAGTTCAGCACCTGCCTTGCTCCATACAAAATGGGGGGTGGGGAGAGGTGGTGCTATCATTCGCCTTATACATTTTACCTCCGTAGTTAAAGCACTCATCTGGGATGTGGGAGACAGAGGCTCAAGTACCCTCTCTCTGCCAAAGGGGGGTATTCCAACCACTGAGCTTTGGGATAGGCTCATGTGGGGGCTACCTCCGTCTCTCCTGTTGAAGTTGTTTCCCTGTGGTTAAATAATGAGAGTGATTGGAGCAAGGGGACTGAACCCAGGGTCTCCCACCTCCCAGATGAGTACCCTAGCCACTGGACTACTGAGTCATTCTCTCTTGCCCACTCTCTGGCTCAGTGATTCTTCCACTGTGGATTAATATTTAGTCATTCATGTGTTGTTTATCCTCAGGGGAACAGCTTCAACAGGAGACGCTGAGAGTCCCACATCAGAATATTTCATAGCTCAGTGATTAGAGCTCTCTCCTGAGAGCTGGGAGGTCAGTGTTCAAATTTGTTTAAACAAATCTAGACACCCCCCCACAAAGTCATGCATTTGAAACCCCCCCCACAATCCTCCCCTCAAAAAACCCTAGCTTCAATGTGTGACCTCCTCCCTCCACCAATGCTACACATACTATTAGAGGCTGAGTCCATGGGGTCTGAAGGGAGGTATTGACACCGGCTAGATTGTTGACTTTGGGGCAAATCTGGATTAGAACACTTCATGATTTATGCTTATTAGGATCAGCTGTTGCTTTTTACACTATTCAGACACTCTTCATTTCCCCCCAAAAGCCCAAGGAACTGATAGAACATTCCAAACTAACTCTTGTTCTGTGCACATAGACATGTTCTTTGGATGTGCTGACTTTCAAAAAAACATCACTGTTGTCTGCATATGGACAGTAAAAAAATAAATCCACATCCCAAGATTTAAGCTGCAGACAATTCAGCCTGAAGGAACCAGTCTGGATCTGTATTTTCATATGACTAATTTAAAATGGTTAATTTAAAAATCTGAGCAGATTTTTGAGAGCAACACCACAGCTGAAGTTAAGTTTGTTTCCTCTAGTGCACCTAAGATAGGCTAAGTAGCTGGATGTTTGGGGCTGAGTTTCAGCTAAGTGGCTGAATGTTTGGATGTTTACCCGAATAAGATGAACTTCTGAGGAGATTCTACTTAAAACACCTATCCTTACATTCTGAGCCTTCATCATGTTTTCCTCCCTGCAACAGGCCACTGCTCACCTCACATGTACACTTCTGATGGCAAGCCTTCTTGGGTTAGGATGTGCTTTGTGGCCAGCTAGCTCCATCAGGTAACTGGGCAGAAGGGGCACAAGTACACAGCCCCTTCTTTCAGCCTCAATATCTCTAAGTGATCAGCCAGTCAGTAGAACCAATCTGTACTCATTTATCATCAGCGTGACTGGCTTTCAGT
Organism: Gopherus evgoodei; assembly: GCF_007399415.2. Classification (NCBI taxonomy): domain Eukaryota; kingdom Metazoa; phylum Chordata; order Testudines; family Testudinidae; genus Gopherus; species Gopherus evgoodei. The sequence continues at coordinate 164,988,802 of NC_044324.1, read as the reverse complement.
CTGTTCTGGAAGAGGCAAGGAAAACTCTTGCCCAAATGTTTCATCTCTGTTTCTACTTCTGGATGGAAACTAGAGGCAAAAAAGATACTTACCTGAATTTCAAGGGGGAGGAGGGATGTTCTTCTTTGTATGTTTCCTACATCTTCAGCTGTGTTAGCTTTGTAGCTACTTATAGCCCCTGAACTGAACCAGAGGAAAGCTATGGCCTGTGTGAATATGCAGGTAAACTAGATTCATAGTTAATTGGCTCATTACCTGAATTGCAGCCAAAGAAGGCTGTGCTGCTCCTTGAAGAGAGAATACATAGTAGTGCACATAGTTGCTTACTAAATTATTAAAATACATAGCTTGGAGAGGAGAGAACTTACCACATAAAAAGTCTAAGGCCAAAATTAATAGGATACTTGGCTTTGGGCTTGATCCAAAAATTCATCAAAGTTCATGGTAAATCTTTCCTTTAAATTCAATGAGCTTTGGATCAGGGCTTAAATTTGGGTTTCTGGACAACTTGGGTCAGATTATTAAAGGTATTTAGATACCTTAAAATGCAGATAAGCACCTAATGGGATTTCAAAAGTGCCTAAGCAGGTTAGTGCTCAAGTGCCATTGAAATTGCTTAGACACTTGTAGGGATTTAGAAAGCCATCTACCTGCATCTTTAGGTGCCTAAAGATCTTTGAAAATGTGGCCTGTTGTGCCTAATTTTTCAGAGGTGCCAAGGACCCTTAGAGAAAATGAAGCACATGGAGTGTCAAGTTGGCCACTCAGAAATTCAGGCATGCAGATCTAGTGCCTATTTCTGAAAATGTTTGCCGTAGTCAATGAGAATAAGCTAGCCTGTAGTGGAAATGAAAATAGTGTAAGTACAATATACAAGAAGGGAATGTGGGAAATTACAAGATACTATAGTTATAAATATCTAAGGTTCTGCGAAGTATTTTAAAATATATTTGTATCAGAAGAAAAATAGCATGTCATCTTGTAACTAAAGGTATGTAGGCATTACAATACAGCAAAGGGGCAGATTTGCCACTTCACTTTGTCCTGGTCTGACTCTAGGGTTGCCAACCATCCCAGTTTGGCTGGAAATCTCCCAGAATCGGGCTCTGTCTTCCAGAGGCTACTGAAGCCAATCTGGGAGATTTTAGGCTGATGAAAGTCCAATGTCGCAGTGGGGCTAAAGCAGGCTTCCTATCTGCCCTGGCTCCATGCTGCTCTGGAAGGTCTCCGAGTGCTGAATCTGCAGCTCCCATTGGCTGGGAACAGGGAACTGTGGCCAATGGGAGCTGCCTGCAGGAAGGGGCAGTATGCAGAACCACTTGGCCACCCCTGAGCCTTGGAGCTGCAGGGACATGCTGGTCACTGCCTGGCCAAAGCCTGTACCTTAGCCCCCCTTCTGCACCCCAGCCCTGAGCCCCCTCTTGCAACCAAACTCCCTCAGAACCTGCACCCCAACACCCTTCCCCAGGCTCAGCCCAGAGCCCCCTCCCACACTTCCAAATCCTCAGCCATATACCCCAGCCCAAATTCCTCATACCCTCCCATACCCCAACCCTCTGCCCAAGCCCGGTGAAAGTGAGCGAGGGTTGGGGAGAGCAAGCAACAAGAGAGGGGGACTGGTGTGAGGGGGGCTGGGCCTCAAAGAAGGGATAGGGTAGGGCAAGGGTATTTGGGTTTGTGCAGTTAGACTGTTGCCAACCCTACTTGACTCTAGAGCATTCAGTTGTGCAACTTTAGGACTAGATTGTACTTTTTAGCCATGGAGTAATTCATAAGCTGAAATCATCTATTGAGTAACCCCAAGAAGTATTTTGCCTCAAACATTTCCCTCCCTGTGTACCTTTTGTAGTGATTTTTGCTGCTGGCCTAATTCAGCAACAGATAATGGTATTCCCCATGGCAGCTGACTTGTGCTGGACACACGGCTCCACCCACTCCCTGTTGTCTTTATGTGCACCCATGAACTACTTCACACCTGGAAACAAGGTCTAAGTAACCAACACAGCAATGTGTGATCAGCTCTAATGCCCCTGTGTGTCCATCTAGGCCAAATCACAGAGTAGTCCTTCAAGTTCTCTGAACGACAATTTTTGGATGGAGTTTCTGTAAGAGTCAGAGCTCCTTCATACACTAGTATGTCTTGTCCCTGCAAAATTCCTGTAGAGCGTTGCAGATCCTTTTTAGTGCCAATGTTTGCTGAACAAAAATGCCATGCTCTTCAGCCAGTGTTTGGCATTGGTGCAGTGCCAGGATCCATGCATAGAAACGGAGGGCAGAAGTGGGAAAGCTTAATTATTACACTAATAGGAGTGATAGGGCTACTTGAGGGAATCCAGAATTAGAATTTGCCTTTCCAATTTTAGCATTTGCTTTTATTTGTTTTCCTCAGGCATATTTAGGAATGAATGTATGATCAAAAGAAACACATTGCACCCCCCAAAAAACACTTAAAATCTCTGTCTGCATGCATCTCTCTCTCTCTCTCTCTCTCACACACACACACACACACACACACAGTGCAAACAGAAATAATTTTGAGCTTGGTGATGCATCAGGCCTCCTAATGTATGTTCTTATCTGACATATAGGAAACATTCTGGATTTACTACCAAGGGAGGACTTTTGTCTTTACTTTTGTTTTGTAAGGGGAACAGTGTTGAATTCCATTAAATATAATTTCTCACTAAAGAGACTGTTTTGAATGCTGTGGCATGGAAAACAAATTAAAATAAAATTTCAGTTTCCCAGCTCTCCCAATTGAATCTATTTCCTCTGGTTAGCTCCTGTAGCACAGACTGGCTTTGTTATATTTATTTGTTCAGAAGTGCCTATGCTGGGTTCTAGACACCTGTGCCAAAATAAAAAACTGAAGGAAAGAATCCAAACTGATGGCTTGCTCAATCCCATCTCACAAATGGCCTGTCTTGTCTGACCTCCCCACAGCAATCAGCTCAGCCTCAGGCATGCAGGCCTGGAAAATAACCCAGACTTGAGGTGTGCCTGTGAGCTCTCCAAGCTGGCCCCAAAGTTGAGGGAGACAAGAAGTGCTTTTTGGTCCTTGCTGCCTCCTTTTCCTGGCTCCCCTTTTGAGTTCTCCATGACTTCCTTATTCTGTTTCCCTCACTCTGACTCCCTCCGTCCACTATAAATTTCTCCTGCCTCCTCTCCCATTCCTCAACCCTGAGTCCTCCCACCTCCCCCTGAAATTCCCAGCTCCACTGGTATTTCCCCTCCACTCAGTCTGATCCCCCATAGTTCCCTTCGTGTGTGTGTGTGTGTGTGTGTGTGTGTGTGTCTCTCTCTCTCTCTCTCTCTCTGCTTTCTCTTTCCTTTTTTCATTTACCATCTTCCCCCACCCCAGGGACTTGCAGTGAGCTCTGGGATGTGTTTTGGGGTCTCCTCCTTGCAGTTTCCCATGCACTTCAGACCTGAAGTCAGATTCATTCTCTCTCTCTCTCTCTTTTCTCTGCCTGGTGGTGACTGCCTGCAGAGTTTGCTGTTTCATTGCTGTTGAGTGACTGCAGGGGGAAGGCGGAGGGAGAACACGCCTCTGGGCACTGCTGGCCTTGCTTCTCCTAAATGCCACCGCCCCTCTGATTCCTCTATTGGGCTGAAAGTTGGGCACGGCAGAGAGGGGAAAGGCATGTCTTTGCACTGAGATTGCCATGCCAAGGGGTGGATGTGTGATCCAGAGTCAAAGATGCTTTGTGGAAGGTGCCCTACCACCAGTTTTCTCCTTTTTAAAAGAGGGTGCGGTTTGTTTGAGTGTCTCTTTTTAGTAGCCAGCTGTTAAATAATTAGAATAATACCCAAACCTCAAACTGAATACTAGGGGTATGGGTCTGCACTGCAGTCACGGGGTGTGATTGCAACTCAAGTAGACATATTTAATCTAGTGATGCCATGGCAGCATGTGCTTCAATGCAAGCTGTACAAACCTGCCAGGAAGCCTGGCTAACTACTTGCAGGGCTAGCCCACATTGACACAGCTTCATTGCTCCAGGACCTGAGCTAGCTAGATACAAGCTAAATTAGGTATGTCTACTCAAGCTGTCATTGCAATATAGATATACCCTGGGTGGAAGCTAGTGCCTAAACCACAGAGAGCCAATGTAATGCATTAATTTGAGCAAAGCACTGCTTACTAAAGGCTTGATCCATCTTGCTTTGAACTTAATGGATAGACTCCCATTGACTTCAATAGGCATTGGATCAGGACCTATTTGGCAGAGAGACACGCTGCTTTAACTTCAGTTTCTAGAGGTCTCCGTCCATCCCTGGTGCTTGTATCTCTTTCCTTCCAGAGTTACCATATTGATGAAAAAGACTTATAATCACTTTCATCAATGGACACTATAGAATTAATTGGTCCCTATTGTGAGCTGGCTTTGTCCACTCCAGTTTCAAATTACTCTAGCAATAGGGCTTTCCAAATCTCCTTTGGAGATCATTCCATGGTCTTAATAGATGTCATATTTTTGAACATCTTTCCTATTATCGAGAGTAAACATTACATTTGGCTTTAATTTTGTCCCATAATTCCTAGCTGTACTTCCTTCAATCCCTCGAACAGTTCCTCTCCATCCTTGATGTTGACACCCTTCAGATGCTTGTGTACACAGTTATCCCCATCATTTGGGGGAAAGCCATATGGTAATCCATTGTTCAATATGTATCAGGTGACACATGTTGAACAATAAGACACACAGAGAATATGAGTTTGTTACAGATATGGGATTTAATTCTTTAGCTTGCTCAAAGTGCAGAAACTTTTCATGCTTGAAGCTCTGGAGGCCCCTTGTTCAATCTTCAGTCATACATAAAATGATGGTCATCAAAATACATCATTATTTCTACTCACTTTTTCAAATAAATTAATCCCTCCAGGCCCTTTGCAACTGTTGTAGCTGCTTCATAATATTCTTGGTTCACATCTGGCTAATATTTATCTGTGCTGTTGCTTCAAACCCAGAGTGTTCTCTTTTTCCCTACTATTACAGGCCTCCAGATCCTTCATCACCTTTGTTTTTCCTCGAGTCCCAGAGCTTTCTTGTAAGCTGCCTCTCCACAATGTCACTGTGCTGTGGAGACCATGGCCAATCAGTATCAAATCCTTTTAAAAAACATTTTGTTTCTTTAAGCTGATCCGGGGAGTGAACTTGCAGGGAACAATATTAGATAAATGTGAAATCTCCAGAGATACTTCAAATAGCAGCAGGAAAGGTAGCACAAGGGAGGGCTCAGTAAGATGAACAGAATGATAGCACAAGCAGCTCATTTAATTTGCCTTCCAGTATTTCTTTATAAGATGTTAAATATTCATAGCTGTGTCAATCAACTTTATTCAGTCCTGCACTCTAGGGAGTAGTGATTGTCCAAGTATTGTCAGGCTCATCCCCACAGCTTCCAGCCTCTCATGAATAAACTTAATGTGGGGTGAAAAGGGGTGTAGTGGGAGGGAAGCAGAGAATCAAAATAACATGCTAACACCTTCAACAACTTCTTTTAAAAGCTGAATCTCTAGTGTCTTCATACTGGATACTACAGTTCTGAGGTATTGAAACTGGACCCATTACTCAGCAACCACTCATCCTTTGCAATAAGGATGCCTTAAAACAGGAGAAGAGAAAAAAATTCTCTGTTATGCATTTGTTGTTTAAGTGCTGTGGCTGTAGAGAGCTTCTTCAGTACTTGTGAGCAAAACGACATACTAACTAGAAGCATCAAGCTTGATACTGAAAGGGGCTGACTAACCATAAGTCCCACTGGGTATGTCTGCACTGCATTGTACATCCAGCTCAGACTCAGGGTTGAGCCCAACTCCCCCACACACCGTCCACATACAAATCTTTTTCACTTGGGTTAGTAATCCCTCAGAACCTGAGCCCTTGGGCCTACGTAGCAGGGTAGGTCTGAGCCAGAGTCCAACTGTGCCTGAGGTCTGATGCAGTGTACACCTGGGTTCCCCGAAGCAGAAAATCTGTTTTCAGTATGGCTGTGGCCACATGGTTTTGAGACCTGGATCCAGCAATTGTAAACCTGGGTTTACAATGCAGATAGACATACTCCTCCGAGGTCAACTGAAAACTGAGGGCACTGAAGGAGGCATGCAGCACCTCTAAGGATCAGCTCTATAAATGTACCGTGAACATCCTTAAAATACCAACATACTACTTTACTGTGTTCTTGAGAAGAATGATGGACTCATGGTTTAGGCAGTGGCCTGGAGATCTGGGTTTAATTCCTGGTTCTATCAATGGCTACCACTGTGACCCTGCACAAGCCACTTAACTTCTCAGTGTCACTGTTCACTGTCTGTAAAATGGATATAATATAATCCTTTCTTTCCTTCACCCATTGGTCTTGTCTGTTAAGACTGTAGGCTCTTTGGGACCAAGTGTATCTCTTACTATGTTTGTACAGGGCCTAACACATTGGGGCCCTGATTTCAATTAGATCTCATTACTAATGATAATCTGAGGTGCCATATTATTTCCCAGACTAGAAATGAATTGTCATGTAACAGTAGATTTTGGTCTCTCCTCCCAATCGTCCTGGTCCAGTGGCTTTCCTCATGACACTGCTGACAACAGCCTGGATTTACATAGCATTTCCTAAGGGCTCACGTCAACTGAAGTTTCCATAATAGGTACCATTTTCTCTCTCATGCCTCTCACAAGAGGTAAGAAAATGTAGGCACATTTCTACGTCACTCTTGAGCCTGGGGTAGAGATGAGGAAAGGGGAGGCCCGTTCTAGTCCCAAAAGTGCTGCTGTGTGCAGCAGGCTCAGCACTCCAACCTCTTTCCTTACAGGACAGCCTGGTTTGAGTTGAGAGCTGCTGAGCAGAGCGCTGATAAGTGGAAGCAGTATTAGGCCACGTCCAGACTACCTGCCGTATCGGTGGGTTAAAATCAATTGCTCGGGGATCAATATATCGCGTCTAATCTAGACGTGATATATCGATCCCCGAGCGCGCTTATATTGATTCCGGAACTCCTCCAACCCCAACGGAGTTCCGGAATCGACAGGGAGAGCCACGAACATCGATCCCGTGCTGTGTGGACGGGTGAGTAATCCGATCTTAGATATTCGACTTCAGCTACGTTATTCATGTAGCTGAAGTTGCATATCTAAGATCGATTTTCCCCCCCGTAGTGTGGACCAGCCCTTAGACTCTTCCAGCAGAGGAGTCAGAGGAAAGAGTGCAGCTTCCCTCCTGCTGTCTGAAGTCTCAAGAAGTAGGGAGGAAAATTCCATTTTCATACAGACTAAGAGCACATAGCTGAAGCAGAGGACTCCTACCAGCTTTTTAGAGGACACAACTGCTGAGAGGGTAGCAAACACTCTCTGCTGGGGAGATTGGACCTAATGCAGTGGTGGTGGTAGGGGAATAGCCCCCTTTTCTCTTCACCCACCCAACCCACCTTTTTATAATCTCTGACAAAAATACTATAAAATCATTATGGTCACTTAGTCTGAACTTCTGCATAATGCAGGCCACAGAACCACACCCAGCAATAGAGCATATACTTTAGAAAGGTATCCAGTCTTAAATTAAAGACAGCAAGTGATGGAGAATACCAAAACAGGGTGGAAGACAGAAAGTCCATTTGACAAAAGACTTTAAGATTTTAAAATCTAGTTTTGTTTTGAACAGCAGTGAAAACTAAAAATTCTGAAATCTTTCAAAAAAAAAATTGCCCCTCCTCCCTAAATTGTTTTGTCATTAAAAACATTTTGTTTTGACAAACTTAATATTTGATTGAGACTTCTATTTTGTACTAGTGTGTAATATGCAATATTAAGAAACAAAGTTGTTTCCAAACAGAAAATCGGTTTCATTCCAATGTTCTTGAACAGTCCATTTCAACATTGTTGGAACTCCTTATTTTGGGGGTTTTCCTAAATAACATTCCAGATAAATCTAGCTGATTTCACTAGATGTTTAGATTTCAGTGGAAATGCATATTCTGATGGAATATAGCTGTCAAAGTTTCTCCACTGAGCTCTAGAGAATCCATCACATCACTAGGTAAGTTTTTCCAGTGTTTAATTACCCTAATAGTAACAAATGAGCCTTATTTCTAATCTGAATTTTATGCACAATGGCGTATGACTAAGGTGCTGTATTAATAATTTTTTTACTCTGACTTGGTCTTGCTTTAGCTTCCAGCCTCTTGAATTTGTTATGCCCTTAGTCCGCTACACTAAAAGCTACTTTCAATGAAGGTAGATCCCCTCCACCCCCTAAAATGTCAAATCATTTGTGTAGGCTCTTTTCTGAACTCTAAAAGGAGGTGGACACCAGAACTGGACAGCGTTCTAGTGAGGTCTCAATAATGCCATATACAGAAGCAATAATATCTCCCTGCTTCTTCTTGGTATTCCTTTCAATGTTGCATCTCTGCAAATGCTTGTCTTCTTTTCAAGGATGTATTGCAATAACTTTATCTTGAAAAAAATCTGAGACTCTGATCTCACAAAAAGCAAGGTTTATTAATATATTGGGAAAAACAGATTAAAACAAAAGAAAGTCACGGATGACAAATCGAGCCTTAAACTCTGCCAAAGCTACGCTAGATAGACCCTATTCATGTGGTTTCCAGGGGAATAAGCCATCCTTTATCTTTCTGGCACATGTATCGTTTTTCTCCAGCTTGTCCCTTTTGTCCCTTACTGTTTGCTAACAGGCAGCATATCATGGACTGTCTCTAGTGTCATGTCATCTCTCGCTTTCCTCCAAATGCCTCATAATCTGTTACCCTTTTTGATGTTAGAGGTGTGACAGAATTTATTAGTGACTTGGGCACGCAGGTATAGGTTACATCAGTTTTTAGCAATGGGATGTTTGATCAGATGTAGCATCTGGTGTAGCTGGTGGGATAGGCCCTGTCTTCTGCACAATAACCATTTCTCCCACTATCTGCTAGGACCTCTTCATTTAGATCTAGTGTTATTTCCCAAAAAACACTTTCTCAAAACCTAACACTCGGAACATGTTTTTGATTTTGTTTTCACTATACTCATTTTAAAGCACCAATACCTAGTTTGTATCTCTCCCTTTTGAAATTTAAAATCCTTTGGAAGGTGTTACCACACAATAATTATTTCCTGGCCCATCTAAACTTCCCCCGCTCCAAGACTGCTGGCTCTTTTGTTTGAGCCTAATAACATGCAAAATCTTGGTCAAGTGTCCTAGACAGGGTTTATATTAAGTTAGTATAACGTTTAAAATTAATCTCGTATAAATATAAATTGACAGATTAATTCTGATCTGTCATGATCAGATACTGTGGTATGGTAACTACTGGAAAATGTTGACTTTTCAGTCATGGCTGCTGTGGTTTTGGTTTAACAGCTAGGGATTTTTTTTAAGTGGAAAACTTAGCCATTCCCTTTTAGTGCTGAAAATACAAATGCAGCTGTATTTGGAATAGTGCCTGAGTATTGAAAAGTGAAGCAGATCATAAACAAGAAGTAGTTGCAGAATTTGCCAGTAAAATTTCACTGTCCTAACTGCTAGCGATTTGTTTGCAACAGATCCCGTTCTGTGACATGAGTGTAAATAGGAGCTATTTCAGACACAGGCATACATACCCTTTTTGCAACATTGACTTATTTGGAGTGAGTAGGGCCAGGAAATAAAGATCAGTCTCTTATCAACACTCCTGTGTTATGCCTTTATGCCAATGAGTGCCTGTGCATGAGGCGCTGAGTACGAGGAGCACCTAATGGCAACAGCAGTTGAGGGCAATCCAAGTCTTATGTTGTAAACAAGATGAGGGCAAGGTCTTGTTCCCTGTCAGGCAGAATGTAAGTTGTCGTTGCCTCCAGCTGCAAAGAAAAGTAGTTGTTTCTCCAAGAAATTACAGGAATTGAAGTATTGCCAAAGATTCTTTCCACTTTGATTAACATGCTGTGCAGAAACAGGTGGCCATTACAAAAGCCTTTCAAGCAAATAAATTGTATTGGTGTCCAAGTGCACTCTTACTCCAAAGTAAAACAACTCCACTTGTTTTAGAGAAACACCTACTTTTCTTCTCCCCACGTTTGCTGGACAGAGAAATCCAAAGACAGTAACTGTTACCACTCTGAGCTTCTCTTGGCAATTTACCAGAACCACTTCTCTAACAAAATATGGTGTGGATTTTTAACAGCGAGGGTAATGAGCCATTGGCACAATTTACCAAGAGAAGGGGGTGAATTCTCCATCACTCGAAATCTTGAAATCAAGACTGGATGCACTTGATGCAGGAATCACTGGATGAAATTTATATGATGTGTGTTATGCAGGGGGTCAGATTTAGATGGTTGTAATGATCCCTATTGGTCTTTAAGCCTATTACTCAAATAGCATTAATTTTCACCCAGTGATCTGGACATGTGGCTGTGTGAATGGAAACACACATTTCCTCCTGTTTGTAAGGTCTGGCTGAAGAGAGAGAACCTGGAGGGAATACCTTCAGGATAAAAACAATACTCTATATGTTTCTTGCAGAGAATCTGAGAACATCTTTTGGAGCCTTCTAATTTGACCATAATCATCTTAGTCATTTGAAATTAAATGAACCCTTAGGCTGTTAATGTTTAGTTAATGTTTCAAAATGATTGTTTGGATCTACAAACTGTACTTGAAAACTTTTTAGTATTCAACTTCACATTATTCTTTCATCTGCGCCATCCTGGATTAAAAGTACTTAAACCAACAGAGCAAGTCCACCGCGTGTCAAACTGTCCATACTTCTAAATAGTGATGTAGCCTTTTCTGATTTTGTGAACCATGTGTCTGGCAGAGGCAACCTGCAATATGTTTCTTTTAAGTAACAAATCATGGCAACAACATACCAGGGTCATAACTGGAGATTGAACATGGAACCATGTGATGCAAACTCCTACCAACTGAGTTAAAGGAGAACACTGACAGTTGTGATCCTTTATCACAATCGACCAGGGTACATTCTAATGATTAAAAATACCATGTCAACATATTTTTGTGTGTGTGTTTGTACTGTCCCTAGCACAATGGGGTCCTGATTTATGACCTAGATACCTAGGTGTTACAATAATAAAAATATGGAAAAGCTGAGCCCCATTTAAGGACACCATTTATAATGGGAAAAACTCCACCAGCAGAACATGACTCCTTGTAGCACGAGTCTGTGTCTATGATATTGACTGTGAATGTGCGTGCATCTTTAAATATACCATGGCTGATCCTAAGCAAGAGGAAGAAAGGAATAGTGATGGGTGAATTTCTGCAAAGGTTTAAAATTTGGGATCAATCCATCTAAGCAACCAGATGATCTGGGGCCAGATTCTCAATTTGTTTGCATCATCGCAACTCAGTTGAATTCAGTGGAGCTATAACATTCTATGTCAACAGATGATCTGTCCCAGATGTTTAGCAGAATGCCTTGGTTCTGTAGGGTTGGGCTGGAAATCTTGCAAGAAATCTTCTTATAAAACTTTGGACACGTCCTTTTCAGCCTGGTAGGAACCCAAATAATCTTGCCCAAAAGAGCAAAAATGTGATCTGATCCTGGCCCCACTGTATGGAGGAGGCAGAGTACTGGAAGATGCATACAACATTGGTTCTTCTGGCTCTGGCCCTGCACTGCCTGTGCCTCACCACCACTTTCCTTCTGGAGCTGAGCTCCTTGCACCATCTGCCCAGTTCCTTGGAATCCAATCCTTTCCATTGCATGGTGGAACTATACTTGTTTTGCATTGAATCATTGTGGCTGCAGAATTGAACTGGATTTTCCTCTTAATGAGTTGCAGAGAAAAGAGGTGTAAGTGGATGCCATCCCAAAGCACTCCCTTCTGGACTGAGGTAGTGCCTTAGCCCCTCATGCTGCACTACAAGGATCCTGATCCTGGGTCCTTACAGGAACAGTAGAGAGGTTCTCTTCTCCCACCCCCAGAAGCACTAACTGTTCCCCCAGGACTATCTTTCTTTCTCCCACCACCTGCCTCTGCCTTTCCCTTGGCCTTCATCTGCTCCAGAAGTCTCAGGCCTTGGCTACACTGGCGCTTTACAGCGCTGCAACTGTCTTGCTCAGAGGTGTGAAAAAAACACCCCCCTGAGCACTGCAAGATACAGCGCTGTAAAGCGCCAGTGTAAATAGTGCCGCAGCGCTGGGAGCATGGCTCCCAGCGCTGCAAGCTAATCTCCATGAGGAGGTGGAGTACGTGCAGCGCTGGGAGAGCTCTTTCCCAATGCTGGCTCTGGGACCACACTCACACTTCAAAGCGCTGCCGTGAGCGCTCCCTCGGCAGCGCTTTGAAGTTTCGAGTGTAGCCATATCCTCAGGCACTTTGAAGGGAACAGTCACCCTGTTACAGAATGGCATGGTCAGTTTTGTGCCCTGGCTAGAGCTGTTGCTTAAACCCATAGGGGAAAATGTTATGCTAGTGTGTTCATGTATGCACAACTCTCGGAGACTCATACATTGCTTAACTGCCTGATGTCCAAGAAATTTGTAATCTCTACTAGCATTTCTAGTGTTCTGACAGTAGACAGGTTTATTTCATACCAGCCAGGTAGCTATTTCTATCAAGACAGCCAGTGATGATCTGTTTTTTGGACCAATCCTCCAATAAATGAAGTTGTTTGGCAGCCATTGATTAAACATCCACTTCAAGTCCGTGCAGACCAATTCTATGGGGTGTGTGTGTGTGTGTGTTTTCCAGGATGGGAGAAATGGAACCACATGATCTCCAAATGCCCATGACAAATTGCATTGTCAATCACAGTGGCAAAAGATTCAGCATGTTAGCTGCATGTTCATGAAGACGAGTGAAGTTTGCAGCATGTGGAATCATCTTGGTGGCTACAAAAGTATGTTTGTTTTGCCCTGATGTAATCTCATTCAAACCTTCATTGGGTGTTGACCACAGACCTGGTATTACAAGAAACCTCTCTATTATTAAAGTTCAGTGTCCACAGTTGGTTGTTGGTGAGAGAGATTTATGGACTTCATTAATTTCTGGCACTACAGTGACACTTTGTGGTTAGTGCTTTGGTGTCTGATTTGGAAGCATAGTCCTATTATTAGTCCCTGATAGCATCAAGAGACCCGTTTTCTGTCTGTGCTGCCCTGCCACATCTTTTGTAAGAACCGTATGTGATTATGCCTTTGGTTTAACTTTTTCCGTTTGAAACACATGAACTGAGATTTTTCAGAAGTTGGTGTCTCTCAGGCTCCTAAATCCATGTTACAGGAATCTAAATAAGTGACCTGACTAAGAACTGAGCATTGATGTCAGTCAGCTTCTCAGCACCCTTAAAATATCAGGTCACTTACTTAGGTAGATACTTCTAGGTATGGTACCTATTATTGAAAATCTTGGTGGTGTTTTCCCTGCAGGGCCCCTCAGTGTTGCTCTTAGAAGTGTGTGTTTGGGGGCAGGGGGAACGGGGATAGCCATACAACAGATAGAAGATGGTTCTGTCCATGGTCTCAGCATGCTGCCATGTTGCTACTGCTATCTAGATTAGGTCAAAAATTTCTGACAGAAGCATTTTCCATCAGAAAATACTAATTAGATTAAATCCATATGTTTTTCAGGATAAGATTAAACTTGTGTATATTTTTGATGACTGATTTATCATTTTGACTTGAATATTGTATTAATAGTAAATATATTTTCTTATACTGACATCATTTTAACTTCATTGTTTTGACTTTGAAGTGATCCAAAGCATTTTGATAAGGTTGTACTGATGCTTCTGAAATGAAATATTCAGAATTTTCATTTTTGCAGGAAACTGACTCTTCCTTCTGATTTGGGACTAAAGAAAATTTTGAAATGTTGGCATTTCCTAGCAAATGAAAATTGAGTTTCAACCATCGTTTATATTTGAAGCAAAAGATATGGGAGAGGGGAACGTCTCTTTGCAGATACTTACTTAATATACCCATCCTTATAAAATACTTTGAGGTCTATAAATGAAAAGATCTGGCCAAATCCTAAAGCCTTCCCTACTCCCTGACTTCAATGGGAGTTTTGTCTGAGTGAAGATAGATTAAGGAACTTCAGGACTGGCCTCACTATTACTGATACCATGTGTAGCATGGGCTCACAAGTGAAATGTATCCCACATACAGTTGTTTCCCCTGTATTCACTGTACCAGTGTAAGTACCTACGCTGATCCCACAGCATAGTATACAGGGAACATCTCTGTATGGAAACTCTGCCTGGTGTCTGCTATGATCACCTCTCTGTATTGAGGGCACCCCAGGGAGTCAGGAGAAGAGGCTATTTGACGGGGTCCAGAGCTGTCTACAGTGACACATCACTATGAGCATCTCAGATGCGCAGCCTTGACTTTTGCGATCACTTTAGAAGGCGAACAAGATTGTATTGGAAACCTTGGGGACGCATTTTAAAGACCCATTTCTATTATGCAACTGATTCTGCTGGTCCCATTGCATGGTTGCTTCTCATATGCATACAGAGGGCAATGGACAGACTGGCCACTACCATGGGTGAGTGTGGAAAACCACACTTTTCATGATTTGGACCAGTTTCCGATCTCACACCAGTTTCACGCTGGTGAATCTCCACGGGCTTCAGTGAAGTTATACCAGTGTGAGAGTGGATTCAGATTGTGTGTGTCATTGGAATGAGGGAAGGTGGTCATTCTCCAGGGCATAAGCTGCTGCCGCTTTCATGGAAGTTAGAGAGAGTTTTTTGCACTTCCTGTGAAGCATGTGGTGCTGGCCACTATTGGAGACAGGATAGTGGGGATAGTGGAGGGAGGGGGGTGCTCTGGATCTGATCTGGCAAAGTGATTCTTATTTAAGATGCCACTGCAAAGCTGTACTTGTGTTTCTTTCCTGCAAGTACATTATAAACCAACCCTCTTCTCCCAAGCCCCTTTTCTAATCCAGCATTCTGCTTTTCCCCAGATGCATACAAGAGACTTCACCAGGCAGCGGAAGCAGAAGAAAGGTGATACACGGTTGAGGTTTGGCGGGCTGTTAGCTGAAAGGGCTATCAACCCCCATGGCTGATGATGATATTTAAACATTCATATGCCTTTCAGTACAAAGGCAGATCTATTTGCAGTCAGCAGCATGCAAAATAAAATAATCCCTTTGCACTCTCCTCTTGCTGGCACTGAAGCTACTGAAATATATCCAGGAAAGATTCTTCCTCTAGTATTAAACAATATGAATGGAACTGACATTGCTATTAGATTGTTTTATAACTACCTTGGTAGTAACATTTTTGGCACAGTTGCCATTCAACAGCCCTTTACAGCCTGTGTGTTTCCTTCTAAAATTTCACCTCTCCCCAAGTGCTCCCTTCCTTCCCTCCCTCCCTCCCTCTCTCCCTCCCTGCCCCCCGGGGAATTGACATGCTTTCTGCCAACAAATGTTGAATGTTGCTTCTGAGGATTTAGCATGTCAGGCAGTGTCTGCCCAGCTTAGGATTCTATTATTATGCAATGGCTTAGGAAGGCAGTGCTTTGCCACATAATTACAGAGCCAATCTGTGTTAGGAGCAGGGGTTTGCATGCTCCTATGGCACCAAGTATTCTTCCTCTCTGCCATCTAAGACACTTATTTTTGAGTACCTTTATTTTTAGCATCTATTTTTCCCCTTTTTTTTCCCCTCCCGTTGGACGTTTTGTTATTTCAGAAGTGGTGAGAGCATATTGACTTGTCTGCCAGGGTTCCTATGCAGCATAAAGCGCTTGCTGTATGTTGTATCAGCAGAAGAAATAAGAATTATTCCTGGAGCGGCTTGCTAGGGTGGTGTGTGTGGATTTCCCCCCCCCCCCACACACACACACTGCTTGTTTTACAAGCTGTGCAGGCTCTGCCATCTAGAGCACTTTGAGAGATCACTCCAGTTTGCTTTTTTTCCGTTTTCCAGCTCTGCATGTATGTGTATCCCTCTCGCTCACCCCTGTCCGCGTCGTCATCCCCCCATCCCACTGCCTACACACACACACACACACACACACACACACACACACACACACACACACACACACACACACACACGATGAGCTTGCTAATATGAATGTGAAGACTTGCAATGCCAAAATACATGTGGTACTTCTGGATGCACTGGGATCAAAATCTTTGAAAAGCCTGCAGGCTGCTTAGCCTTCCAAGACTGGGGTTTTTAAATCAAGCAAGAAAAAGAGCAAGTTATTCACTATTTTTTTTTTTTGGTGTGTGCGTAAGTGTGCTTTGGATTTTACTGAATAAGGAGTCTCAGGGATTCACTCACTTGGACTTCACTAAATCAGCTTCCATCTGCCAGCAATGTTAGTCTGCGATTTGGGAAGCTGGAGATCAACCTAGGATTTTGTCTGATATTATCTCCTTTTGAAAAACGATGCGTGGCATAGAAAGAGGGTCTAAGTGCCTGTCTGAAATTATTGTGAACCAGGGATAAATGTTACCTTTCAAAGGTAAGTGCTAGTTTGTTTATACATCTATATAGATACACATTTCATATCTTTTTATAGACGTACTCACCTCTTCGATGTTAGGGAACCCTTTTGTGATGGATTTTAAAGGCATTAGATAAATGTATAACTTTAT
This sequence comes from Gopherus evgoodei, assembly GCF_007399415.2. Lineage (NCBI taxonomy): Eukaryota > Metazoa > Chordata > Testudines > Testudinidae > Gopherus > Gopherus evgoodei. Next base: position 164,972,231 of record NC_044324.1, on the reverse strand, counting down.
TGTTTAGCCTAGATAATGTTTCTGTGGCAAAATGAACCTTAGTTTGGTTTCTGCTTCCCTCTCCCTATGAAAAGGAGTTCAAAGGAATTTTTTTTTAGTGTTGATGGCAATTTTTTTTAAAAAAAATCACCAATGTGATCAGATTGAAAGGGGTTTGGAGGGAAGAAGAATAATTTGGTTTGGATTAGAGGCAAAACTGAAAAATAGAGTAAGATGTGACTCACTTACGCTTCCTGGAGGAATAATAAATCCTGTAAAGCTAAGGAAGAACTTTGCTGGACAGATCAACTCTGCGTATAAAAACATATAGTACAAGAACAGAGACCTTGGCAGATGACACAGGAAGAAATGGAAGGTAAAGGAACAGATGGGGGAGAAGAGGAGGGGCGGAAGAGGGAAGCTGGAACCAGGTTCATCAGTGTCTTGTCTCACGATGGTTGGTGGTAAGGGCGATGCTGCTGTTGCCGGGCTTCCAAGAGTGGCAAGGTGGACAGGTGGGGGATGGGTACTTTGGCAGGTGTATACCATGTCATGTCGGTCCGATGTTGCCAGTTCTTGCAGGGAGTCAAATATCTGATAAGCTGGGCATTTGGGGGGTGAGGGCATGTAAGTGATATGGTGGAGTAATATCAAGCACACATGTATGTAATACCTGCACAACAAACTGTCTTGCTAGAATTTAAAAACAAAAAAGTGGAGATCAGCCATGTAGCCGGCAAGTTCAAATAGAATGACTGGACACACTGAAATACTTTTTTCTCTTTTCTAAATGTGAACTGGGCAGCTAGTATACTGTAGCATTCTGGAACTCAGTGACAATCTCAACTAATCCACACCCAAAACAAAGAACATTGGTTTTGCAGCAAGCATCACTTTGGGCAGGGGCTCATCTCACCCCTTTTCTAGGGAGGTGCCATGGAGACACCAGGACCGGTGGAGTTATTTTCCATACTTTATTGCGGATATTAATAGAGAAGGTAACTTTGCACTATACTCAAAGAAGAAACAAGCTCTGGAAGACATGATATTAGTAGCTTAAAATTTGGTGCAGTTCCAAACAAATGCATTGATTAGTCTACTGTATTATAAAGTCAATTCTTTGTAGTCACCACTGCAAAGTCAACACTTGCCAGCAGGTACCACACAATTACCACAGTTATTTCCTATCCCTAGGGGGAAACCATGTCATTTCAAATACCTCTGTGCAGTAGGTGTTGACTTTGCATAGAACGGTCTCCGCTGGAGAGAACACTATAATGAAGACTTGAGGGGACGGTGAAGGAGGGAGAGGCTGGTAATTACTCTTACTCTCATTGTGTCTCAGGCTTGTTATAGTTTCACTGTAAAAGCAGCAAAGAATCCTGTGGCACCTTATAGACTAACAGACGTTTTGGAGCATGAGCTTTCGTGGGTGAATACCCACTTCGTCAGATGCATCTGACGAAGTGGGTATTCACCCACGAAAGCTCATGCTCCAAACATCTTAGTCTATAAGGTGCCACAGGATTCTTTGCTGCTTTTACAGATCCAGACTAACACGGCTACTCCTCTGATAGTTTCACTATTATCACTGTTTGGGTGATTAGTTTGCAGTGCTTACAAATTGCCACGTATGTGGTCTGTGCCATTTGACACACTCTGTTTTTAGCCAGCTTCATCACAATTGTGTAAAGTAAAGGAGACTCCAGATCTCATCCAAATTAGCCAGCAGTTTTTGGGAAGAAAAGTATTGCAATGGTGGTGGAGCTGAGGGGTGGAAGTGGGGGAGGAATCTCTGTAGGCTGGCTTAATATAAAAAGCTTCAGATGAATTCTATAATACAGACTATGCAGATTCTTGCTCACGTACGCTGTGTTGTTCTCTCCTCTCTAGATGCAACTATTTTCTGTTGCATCTTAATGCTGTACAGTTTGTGCTGCTTAATATGCCAATGTATCTGGTGCAGAGAGCAACAGAGTCAACCCTCCAAGCCACTATTGGCTGCTTTGCCCTCACCCTCTCCCACTGTTCAGAGCGTTAGTGATTCTTGTTTAAATTCAAATATGGATTTAGTTTCCCCCATATGGGAAATATAAACAACGCACTTAGCATTGCTGCAGCAGCGTCTGTTTTCCCTGCTCTTCAGAGATGGGATCAGAGCTGACAACTCTTTGACAATTCCTTATAAATCATGTCGTTCTGTCCTTTTGCAAAGAGCCGTCTGTCTGTCTGGCTGAAGTTTGAAATGCTGCAGGGGCAGGTCCATTTTGGGGAGTGTGCCAAAAAAGATGATGTGCTTCACAATGGATTTTGTATTTATACAAAGACCATATGCCTCCGTGTGTGGAGAAGCTGACTCGAATAATCAAGTTTTAATAGGCGTAGGTGGGTATTTTTTAAATATATTTTTAAAGTGAATTAAGGTTGAGAAAAGTACCAGATCGACAGCCCTGGAGACTAAATTCTGCCATTTATTGACCCAAAAGGTACAATATGGGCAATGGCAGTGCAATTTCCTCCCTTACTATGTCAGACCTGACCTACAAAGATCACATAGAGGGTTAGAAAGATGATTCATTCCTTATTCAGCCCACATTTTGGGATCTCTACTGAGACTCCAAGGATATCACTCACTTAGGTTAGTTTCAGTAGGGTTGGGTTTTTTTAATGTGTTGTGGACACCTGTCCATTAGGAGCTAGACTGAGAAGCAACAACACCTCTCATGAAGGCCACCAAATAACTTCTAGCCATGCCTATCAACTTGAATCAGTGACCTAAAACCAATGGGCCGATTACTGTATCCCATTACCTTTTCCCTGAGCCTTCTAAGGTTTGACTTATCATTTAAACTCGACTGGAGTATTGTGTTCAGTTCTGGGCACCACCTTTCAAGAAAGATGTGGGGAAATTGGAAAAAGTCCAGAGAAGAGCAACAAAAATGATTTAAAAGGTCTAGAAAATGTGACCTATGAAGGAAGATTGGGAAAAAAAATGGGGATGTTTAGTCTGGAAAAGAGAAGACAGAGGGGACATAACAGTTTTCAAGTTCATGAAAGTTTGTGAGGAGGAGGGAGAAAATTGTTCTCCTTAACCTCTGAGAATAGGACAAGAAGCAATGGGCTTAAATTGTATCAAGGGCGATTAAGGTTGGGCATTAGGAAAAACTTCCTAACTGGAATAAGCACTGGAATAAATGGCCCAGGGAGCTTGTGGAATCTCCTCCATTGTCTAACCTGCTCTTGGAAAACCTCCAACCACCTGTCAGGGATGGTCAGATAATACTTAGTCCTGCCATGAGTGCAGCGGACTGGACTACATGACCTCTTGAGGCCCCTTCCAGTCCTATGATTCATGACCAAGTTTCCCACTAAAATGTCTGGATTTATATCTTCATGGCCCAGATATATAAATCATGACAAGGTGCTGATCCACTTTTACTGTACAATGCTAGCTTCCTCTGAAACAGGGTGGGCTACCAGCACAGGGCTGTAATAATAATAATTAAAAAAACAAAAATCATGTCAACTTCAGTGTGACAAAACACTTATTCTGGCACCAGCTGTCACTTTCCCATATAGCCCGCCTCCACACTGGGTGGAGGGGGATTGTAGTAGGTTCTTCTGATTCTAATAACCCAAATTACCTTCTGTCTGGGAGGCTGCCAGAGCCCTGTGTGAAACTAGCAGATGTAAACATGTCATTAAAAGGCTCACAATGAGGCTGCACAGAAAACTGAAAAATATGTCCTTTAGAGACATCTTTACTTCTCCAGGCGCATCTTTCTTTTTTTCCCCTCTCTGTCTGCATGGAAATGGGATTTTAAAAACACTACTTTGGAATCCAATCTCTTCCTGCTGCCTTATTTCCCACCTGAATGTTTATGACAACACTTTCATCGCCACTGCAACAAACTATCAGAAACAGAGGGTTTTGTCTTCAGGTCAGGTAGTAGTTGCAACAAATGAACCTGTGCCAACCAAACAGCATCTCCCCATACAAAATGTCTACTAAAAACAGAAGAGAAGAGATCTACAGAAAAGAGTCTGATACAATGCTCAGTCTGCTGCCATTGACTTTAGAAGGAGGTGAGTGAGGATGCTTGACACGACACAGGATCAGGCATTTAAAGCAGAATTGTCTTGCCAAAGTTTTCTGTGAGGTGTCAGTGTCTCTGGAAGTCTTCCTTCAGAATTCTTGCTTCAGGTCACAAAAGCTTATGGTGTAACTGGATGTGCCTGCTAAGAGCCAATAGGCCTGCTAAAGGGGTAGCTGGTATGGATGCTGGGATTCTGAAATGTGGTAATTATGGGTACAATAAGGTCTATAATATGTTGTTTAAAAGGCGTCTGGGCATGACTCCTCTGAGCTGGCCTCTAATCCTACCGGCAGGTGTTGTGATATCACAGTAGCTGTGATGGGCAGGGGTAAGATAAGGAGAGAGACGCTGGAATAGCAGTCAAATCCAAAGGCTTGGATTCTGATTGGTTACAACATAAGAGGCTGGACCGGTGCATCCCAGGCCATGTCAATATAGTGTCTAACAAGAAGGAAAAGCAGGATTAAGGATGAGGTCTGTCTTAAAGTAAATGATGACTAAGAGCTGCTTCTGCATTTTAGTTGTTTTGGGTTGTTCTGAAAAGCCACTTAAAAAAAAAAAGTATGTGAAAGCTCATTGAAGGATAATATTGGGCCAAATCTTTCCCTTGAAATCAGTGGAGTTATATCAGAGATGAACATGGTCCCTTTATGTACAAAGCTGTGATGAAATCCTGCAATGCTTCATTTGGATGATTCTAAAGAACTTAGGTCTGAGTCCTTTTGATTTTCACACTGTTGAGTAAACGATAAACTTCTAAAAGCAGCAATAAGATCACACATGTGGACTGGTGTGAGCGGTATTGGAGAAGTAGCCATCTGAGAAATGGCCAGGCTATAGGAAGTAGGAAGTATAGGAAGTAGGTGAGAAAGTGATCTTTCACTCCTTGTATCATAACTTGCATTCATCACCTCTGATGGGGGAGAGTCCAAAATGGCATCAGATATGAAAATTCCGTAGCTGTTCTCTAGCCATGCATCAGATGAGATTAAGTAAACAACATACCAAGCAGAAATAACAATCCTTCCTTTGTGGCTGCCTGCTGATGGGAATGAGGAAAGGGAAATAGGGTGATAACTTCAAACATAATCATCTGTGGTCAAGAAAGAGGTGGGCTCTGGTATAAGTGAGTGGATGGCATCTGCGTGTGTTGGGGAGGAGATACTCATTGCACCATAAGTGATTTTAGCTGTCAACATGGAGATTTTAATAAGGGATCCAGTAAAAGACCTTCTGGCGCTGAATGAAAACAAGGAGGAATTAAGTGGCAAACGGAGAAACTGTGAGAAATCCTGTGTCATGGTTCTTTCAATGTGCTCTATCTGGTTTGAAAACAACCCATAACAAACATCTGCCTCCTCAGAAATTAAAAAAAACAGATCCTTCCCAATCATTTCAATAAACATTTGATCCCATTCCCTCCATGCATATTACTGGGAGTACATTTATATGCCTGATGATCAGACAGTTCTGCACATTCTATACTTTAAACACCATGTATCAAAAAGACACACAGGAAAAAAAACATATTGACAGAGCATAAGTTACTTGGGTGGAGACAATTTGATCAGTTTCCTAAACTGATTGCTGACTGGCATTTTGTTTGAGTTAACTCAGATATAAGTGAACATTGCTGCTGCCTGATATTTACTGTATATTGGTTTTTAAATTACAGTACAACATTGATTCCTTGCTCTGAAAGTTTGGCCTGCACTTTCTCCCGCCAGTCAGGTCAGGTGACTTACCTGTGCAAGAAGTGTTCAGTTGAAAAAAAAATCCAGCATCTCTTGTGGAAGTGAAATCCTCCTTAGAATAGTTGGGTTTTGCAGGCTCCCTCTGACCCAAATATCCTTCACTTATTGTTCCAAAAATTTCAGTGCTCAAGGGAAAACCACTGTGATGTATGTAGGTATTTTATAATCTCACATGACCAAGTAGCAGCAGGAACCACGAGCACTTGTGATCATCTAGACTTGTCAGGAACAATGCAACCTTTTCTTTTGAATGTGGGGGGCCTTGCCACAGCAGTCAGATCTGTTGTGTCTCACCTTTAGGTTAGATTACTCCAGTGTTCCATCTTCAGGATGAGCCTGATGACCACTCAGAAGCTTCAGCTACTGCAGAATGGGGACATGGTGCTCTCTCAGAGGTGATTCCTCCTCTCTTCCCCCCACCCCCAAGACCAGATTACACCTGTGCTCTGTAATCTCTTGGATCCCATCCTGCAAGGTGTTGATTGCCTTCAAGTCAGTGGGAGTTGAAGGTGCTAGTATGTCTCAGGAGATACATGACCTTTGTAATGATCTACGAATGGGCCAGTAGGCACAGTGGAGCTGGGACAACATTAATGCTCTGGTGAAGAGAAGACCAGATTGGTAGCTGGTCAGAAAAGCAGGAGGATCAGTCACAGGTTAGAGATGTGAAAGGGATTGGGGGAGGGACCAAGAAGGAAATTTTCATAGGTTGGGGGAAGAAAGTTAGTTATATGGCCCTTATCACCTTAGTCTGAACACCTGGCTAAAATAAACAGGGGCTACTCTAGGCACCAGCAAAGCAAGCAGCTACTTGGGGCAGCCCATTTGCAGGGGCAGCAGCTGGCAGAGATCCATCCTGGGAGCTGTAGTTCCTTGGTTAGCTCCCTGCCTATAGAGCCAGCCCTGGATCAGGGAAAGAACTATATTTCCCAGCATTCCCTTGGCCCCATCAACAGGAAAGGGAGGGGGAGGGAGTGTGGTAGCTAAAACCTCATGCTGCAGCTTGCAATGAATGGAGAGCTCACTGCTAGGGTGGGGTGGCACTGTGAATGGGGAACAAGTGTGCCTAAGGAGTAAAAGGCTTTGGCCCAGATATCCCCTTCAGAAGACATCCCCAGGCTCACCTTGCAGCCCCCAAAGAAGGAATTGGGTGGACTAAATGGACAGTGCCCCTCTCTGTCTGAAGCCTAGCAAGGGAGGTATGTGGATCCCACTAGAATTTAAAATGGAAAAGTAAGGGAGAGGAGGCTCTACTGGACCTGGGCGGCTTTAGATACAGTACCAGGCATGTAGGAGGATTTCCACTTCTGAGTCATGGAAGCAGAAATTGACTTTTCCTTTCCAGATTTAGCTAATATTCAGAAAGCGAATCTAGCACCTGCCTTCCTGATTTGAACACCTCAAAATTCAAGAGTGCTCAAGCTCAGAGTTTGGCTACACTGGCACTTTACAGCGCTGCAACTTTCGCGCTCAGGGGTGTGAAAAAACACCTGCCTGAGCACTGCAAGATACAGCGCTGTAAAGCCTCAGTGTAATCAGTGCTGCAATCTACACCCGTAAGGGATGTGGTTTACATGCAGCGCTGGGAGAGCTCTCTCCCAGCGCTGGTGCTCTGACCCACTCACACTTCAAAGCGCCGCCGCAGCAGCGCTCTGAAATTTCAAGTGTAGCCATACCCTCAGTTTGAGTAACTGTTACTTCATTTCTCCCAAATCAAATATACTGATCCACTGTAATTTGCTGTAGAAAAAGTAGGATAAAATTGAGCAAGAAATGCATCCCAGTGGTTTTTAGGACTGGAATTGCTTTTTCAACAGCCATGGCCTTTTTTTTCCTAAGTTTTATTTGTTTAAAAGGAAGACAGTGATATTGCATTGGCAAATTCCCCATAGAAACAAAGAGTGGAACAAAAGCATAATAAAGGCACCTCAACTTTTCCTCATTTATGGAGGACAGTCTTATAATATCATCCAGATATCCTCCAATCACACAAGCTGAAAATTGTTCCACTTCACTGCAGTTCTGTAACCATATGGGAACCAATCCTGTCTGTGTTCTTGCACATCCAAAATTCCTGCTGAATGACCTGCCCTGGGAGCAAGTTACCAGTGACCCAAGGCTGTGGTGGAAGGAGGGTGCAGGGGGGAGGGGGGCAGAGCCCAGGGCTAGGGCAGCAGGGTGTGTGTGGGTGGGGGGGCACTGGTGGGGGGGGGGAAAGGGGGAAGCCCAGGGCTGGGGTGGCGGGTGGCGAGAGCCCAGGGCTGGGATGGGGGCAGCCAAAAATTTTTTTGCTTGGCGCAGCAAAAAACCTCGAGCCAGCCCTGAAAATAAAAAAGGGTTTAGGACCTCACTTTTTTTCAAGTGCACTGTTTTGTGTGTAGCCCATCCCTGCCTGAGCTGTTGTGGGTTGTTTTATTTGTCACTTCTAAGGGTTTGAGTTTGTTTACAAATATGACAAATGTATTCGAGCCCTTTGTGTGCTCTCTTTTATTTCCAGCCTTTCCATCTTTCCTTCACCTTTCTTAATCAGTAAGTGGAACAAATGGGCTTATTTATTTATTTTCCCTTCTCTGAACATAAAGGGTTTTTATCATCAGGACTCAGATTAGTCCCCAGTTAATAATGATTTAAATAAAACAACCCCTCAATCCCAGTAAAACCTGGAACCCTATTGTCAGGTTAAACATGAGGCCCATCTATATACAGTATCTTGTGTCTATGCTTTTCCTAACGGAGTGGCATTGATAGTCTTATAAGTGCTAGCAATCAAATACCTTGAATATGTGCACACTGCACTTTTAAAAATATATACAGATAATCCTTCTCCTGTCTAATTCCGCAAATGGCATAACAAGGACCTATGAGTCTGACCATGGAACTGCCATACGATGCCCTTCCACTAATATCCCAGGATCTCAAAAGGATGAAATTCACAACAGTGCAGAGGGCCAGCATGAGTTGAAGGCACAGGACAGGTAGAAAACAGAGCTAAAGTGGTGCATAGGCCTCGTTATGGCTTTCTGCACAATGGTCAATTTTACCCTCCCTCAGTTCCCTACTGCAAAATGAAACAGCTAAGATAACAATTACTAGCTCAATTCTAAGACTTAAATAAATAACCCCCAAACCATTGTCACCCTAGTCAAAATGTCTGCTGCAGTCATCCCAATGGTGCTCAGTGGTCAGATCCTATCACATGACACATTCTGGTAGTGTAACATGATGATTTTTTGTATTGCAGTTTGCACCTTTAGCGGTCTAGCTGATACTGGGGTGGAGGGGGTGGCAATTGTGCTAGGCACTGTATAAACACCATTAGAGATTCAGCCTGAGCTGGGTTGGTGGCAGAGCTGAGAACAGAATTCAGATCTCCTGAGTTCCAGTCCACTTTTGTCTAGACCTCACTATTTCTCTTGCCCTTATGGACTGAGATTTTAATTGATGCTTTTAATCTAACTTTGGGGAAAATATTTTTTCATTGCTTTCTTAATGCCATATGCTGCACTACCATAGGACTGCAATGGGCATGTTGCTGGTCTAAAAATGAAGTTATTTCATAAGTTGTTATATAAATCATGAGGCTTATTCTTTAAAAAACCCAATTTTAGTATGTGTAGTAGGTCTGCCTATCTGCTTTTATTGACCTGTAATATTAAAAACCAGTGAACTCTTCTGCCAAGCTGTTCTTCCCAAACATGACTTGCATTGCCTGCTTAGGGAACAGTGAACTTGTGGCCTTAAAAAGCTGTTTGATTGCCATGTTTCTGCAGCAAATTAAAAATCCTGGAAACTTAGAATCATCTCCAGAATCTCTTTCCTGAGTTACATTGCTTCCAGAAGGGACTCCTAAGTGTGGAAGTCCAAAGTTGCACTGTTTTGTTTGCAGAATTTATTTATTTTTTTTGTCATCTTATCTTCTAGATTCTGAGTTTGCAGAACTGGCAGTTTGGTAAAATAGCTTTTGACTTTTAAATTGAGTGCTGCTTTTATTTATTTGGTGTATGCAATCTAGTCAAGCCAAGAAATGGGGGGGAGAAGGGGAGAGCTGCTCTGGAAGAGTAAATACAGCATCACACAACACCCCTTCCGAATCACTTCTCTGACTGTAATCACGCACTTTCATTTTTTTTAAATGAAACATGTTTAACATTCCTTAACTGCATAATAATATATCAATATACAGGGGCGCTGGAACAATTTGTATAGTAGGGGTGCTGAGAGCCATTGAACCAAACTGTAAACTCTGTGTATAATGGAAACCACTTTAAGACAGAGGGTGCTGCAGCACCCCTAGTTCCAGCACCTATATCAATATTCTAGGGGTATGCTTCTGGTGTCTGAGTGTTGCCATATTCTCAGTTGGAGCAAGAGAGAATTGTTCACCTTTTCTTCACAGGGTTCTTTGGACTCAGCAGCACTCCTGATGTGATAACCATCTAACGCGAAAACAAACACGAGTGCATGTATAGTAAGTATCAAGCTGCAAAGTCATATTAGCATCACTGTTGATGTATTGGTTAAGCTGGGAGAGACAAAAGTTACATATAAGTATTTGAAGTCTGTGAACAGCAAAAATACAACTACTTGTTTAGCACAGACCAAAGGTGGTACAACTAGGGTGAAAGTGTAAAATTTTTTACTGCTGGTCATATAAGACCTGATCTAAATCCCACTGAAGTCAATGGAAGTTTTTCCTTTGGATCAGGCCCATATTAGAACAAATAAATAGGACTGCCAAGTGATTTTAAAAAAATTGATCACGATTAATTGTGCAGTTAATTACCCTGTTAAACAATAATAGAATACCATTTATATAAATATTTTTGGATGTTTTTCTCCATTTTCAAATATATTGATTTCAACTACAACACAGAATACAAAGTATTTGGTGCTCTCTTTATATTTTTTATTTGAAATATTTGCACTGTAAAAATAAGATAGGTGAATTAAAAATAGTAATACAAGTACTGTAGTGCAATCTCTTTAACATGAAAGTTGAACTTACAAATTCAGAATTATGTACAAAAAATAACTGCATTCAAAAATAAAACACTGTAAAACTTTAGTGCCTACAAGTCCACTCAGTCCTACTTCTTGTTCAGCCAATCACTCAGACAAATGTTTGTTTATGTTTGCAGGAGATAATACTGCCCATTTCTTGTTTACAATGTCATCTGATGTATTCCCATTCATGTGTCAAGCACCATTCTAGAGGACATACATCCACTCTGATGACGGGTTCTACTTGATAATGATCCAAAGCAGTGCAGATCAACCCATGTTCATTTTAAGTATCAGGGGGTAGCCGTGTTAGTCTATATCCACAAAAACAACAAAGAGTGAAGAAGTGAGTTTTTTTCTTTTTTTTCCCCCCATGAAAGCTTATGCCCAAATAAATCTGTTTAGTCTTTAAGGTGCCACCAGACTCCTTGTTGTTTTATGTTCATTTTAATCATCTGAATCAGATGCTACCAGCAGACGGTTAATTTATTTTATTTTTTATTTTTGGTGGTTCAGGTTCTGTAGTTTCCAAATCTGAGTGTGGCTCTTTAAAGACTTATGACAGCATGTTCCACACCTCATCCCTCTCAGATTTTGGAAGGCACTTCAGATTCTTAAACCTTGGGTCAAGTGCTGTAGCTACCTTTAGAAGCCTCATAGGTACCTTTTATGTTTTGTCAAATTGGCAGTGAAAGTGTTCTTAAAATGAACAACATATGCTGGGTCATCATCCAAGACTGCTATAACATGAAATATATGGCAGAATGTGGGTAAAACAGTAGAGGACATACAATTCTCCCGCAAGGAGTTCAGTCACAAGTTTAATGCATTATTTTTTTAACGAGCATCATCAGCATGGAAGCATGTGCTCTGGAATGGTGGCTGAAGCATGAAGGGGCATATGGATGTTTAGGGTATCTGGCATGTAAGCATCTGGATTTTAGGTGACATTGTAATAAAGAAGTGGGCAGCATTATCTCTTGTAAATGTAAACAAATTTGTTTGTCTTAGCAATTGGCTGAACAGGAAGTAGGACTGAGTGGACTTGTAGGCTCTAAAGTTTTAAATTTTTTTCAGAGCAGTTATATAACAAAATCGACATTTGTTAATTGTACTTTCACAATAGAGATTGCACTACAGTATTTGTATGAGATGAATTGAAAACTAATTTCTTATCATTTTACAGTGCAAACATTTGTAATAAAAATAATATAAAGTGAGCACTTTACACTTTGTATTCTGTGTTGTAATTGAGATCATTATATATTTGGAAATGTAGAAAAATATCCAAAAATATTTAATAAATTTCATTTGGTATTGTTTAACAGTGCGATTAAAACTGCGATTAATCGTGATTAATGTAATAGTGATTTTTTTGAGTTAATTGCGTGAATTAACTGCGATTAATCAACAGCCCTACAAATAAACAAAAATTCATTAGTAATTTTGTGAATAAAAGCAGCATGTTTGTTTCACTATGATTCATAGCCTTATCTTGTTTTTTCATCCAGATGACTGAACTCCATTCACAAAAAATATTTGTGAATCCTAAAAGCTTTAAGAACTCGTTCCCAGTGATTTTTGGCCGATCACTTCCTTGTTTTTGTATTTTTTTTTTTTCCCTTTTTCAGAGGCGTCAACCATCCAGTCAGGAAGCGGAAACAATATACCTTCTGACTTAGGTGACCAATCACTCCATACAATGAAAAGCAAATCATGACTAGTGATATTAATACCCAGCTCTTGTATAACACTTTTCATTAGTAGCTCTCAAAACATTTAACAAAGGTTGTCCATACCATTACCCCATGTTTGAATCATGCTGAAAATTCTCTCTAAACTATTTGAGAAATAATTATGACCAGTTATGTATGACTGAATCAGAATAGAATCACTAATCATTTTGCTATACAAATACAGTAAAGGCTAAATTAATAATAAATATTGATTGAGTTCAATGGCTTTGACTGGTATTAAACATTAAGTAAAGGGCTGTACATCAGGATATGTATCTTAACAGTGAGATCTGTTAGACTGTGGAATAATCTTGTGGGATATTTTCAGGTGGACAAAACACTTGAGAGATAAGGATGGTTTTGTGGCTAAGGCATTTGTCTGGGTTTCCTGAAACACCACACCTGGGTTCACATTCTGGTGTTGCAAAATGCTTCCTGTGTAGCTTTGGGCAAGTTGCTTAATTGCTGTGTGTCTCGATTTTCCCATCTGTAACTGGGGATAATAATTCTTACAACACTACAGTGAGGTAAAGAATTAACATGTCAATGTCTGTAAGGTGCTTGGATATTAATGAAGAGGTGTATAGAAATAAATAGAATGTATTATAAGGAACTATTGTGTGCTGGCATTTGGATGGACATAACTACCTAATGGAGCTGGTAAAACATTTTTTCAACCAAATAATTTTCCTGATGAAGTAGGGTGGTGGTTTTGTGTGTGTGTGTGTGTGTGTCTTTTTAAGAGTGCCAATTATACCTAACTTTTTTTTTTTTAATTGGAAAAGTTTGAAACAATGGGTTTTTTTTGTTTTGACTGAAAAATGTTTCCATATTTAAATGTTCTTCAATTTATGTTCTTTGATGATTTTCACTATTTCAGTTTTGGAACAAATGTTGAAATACTGGAATATCCCACAGGATTGAAATTCTATTTTGGAACAGCACTACTAATAATCTAATGAAGCCAAAACGTTTCCCCGAACTCCTGATGAAATTCAACCATGATCTGAACAGTCTCCATGCTGGTTTTGGGCATATCATAGTCATACAAAGAGATTCATTCTTTCTTTGAATGTGTATTTTTTTTCCTCTGTTATTCATCTTGCCCTAGTGAGTCTGTTCCCTGTGGATGGTTATGCACAGAGGAGATATAAAGTTTAACCAGTTCTCCAAGTTGTAAAAATACTGCTGAGGTTGCTTTACGGCTCATAGGGCTGCTGGTATGAGGGGAAATGGTAATGAAAGCTTTATACCCTAGCTGTGAGTTTGGGTCCCATCTGTCAAAGTAAGTGAGGCTGATGATGGTCATTTCTAACCCCTGGAGAGTGCTGCCTTTTGAAATCTAGCAGTACTGAGGTGGAGAGAATGATCAACAAGGAACTTCAAAGACCAGATTCAAGGCTTAACAGTTGGTGCCGCTGTGTGAATGGATACATACAGAAAACGCAAACAAGGGATGACAGGTGTAGAAAATTCTTGAGGTGCAGGAAGAACTGCATATGGCAATTCAGCAGCCTCTGTATTAAAAAGGTTGTCTGGTGCATGGTGCGCATTATCCTGCGCTTGAAATGGGAATATAAATCCCAAAGCAATCCCATTTTAAATGTGCTAGGGACCATTTTTTTTATTAACCAAAAGAGGTGATTTCATCACTCTCAGCCAAGGAAAAGGAGAGCAATGACTTGGGCTGTAAACTATACTGCCCAAGCCAAAATCATCTTAGCATGCCGGGCTTTTCTAGACTAATGTTGAGACATGACACCAGTACCATATTGCAGCAATAACGCTTCACGCTCCTAGTACATCTGCTAATCAAGGCTCTCAAAGTGCTTAGCAAATATTAATGAATTAATCCTCAGTTATCCTTTTGAGGGAGGGAGTGGGGGGAGAGGATGAGATCACTGTTCCTATTTTAGGGGTGGGGAAATGGAGGCCCAGAAGTTAAGTACCTTCCCATACCGTATGTATGGGGGAGCTGGTAATTAGGTCACCTGACAGAAGTTTGGGTTTAGCCATGCTTCCTTCTCACGGCTGAACCTTAACACTCGATGCTTTTGTTTCAGGGTGGCAAACTTGGGGCTTCTTTGGATGATCAGGGCACACTTTTTTCCAAACTGGTAATTAGAAATGACCCCCAGTGCCTGCCATTTCTAACCCCCAAGAGCTGTATTTCAGTCACATTGGGCCTGAATCTATAAGCACTCCACATAGCCATAGAGTTTTATGGCAAGAAGGAACCACCAGATCATCTAGGAAGTCACAATGAAGTCAGCTGGAACTCTGCTCATGAAGCACTGGCAGAGTTTGGCTCTATGCTGTAGTGCAAATGTCTGAGATTTACCGCAACAGTCATGAGTTACAGCCCACAAATATCAATGCTATATAAATAGTACACATTTGTGGGGAACCACAGCTAAAATCCTTGTCCCTCAACTTCCAGAACACAGGGTTCCATCAGTAGCAACAGTATCCTTTCTTTGTTTCTGTGGGCCAATCACTAGGGGGCAATGTCATTCACTGATTGATGCAAACAAAGCCAATATATTAGTATTTCATGAGGTGATACAGAAGAATGGGGATGAAATAGCTTTATTTAGACTGATCCTCTCAGTGCAGTCATATTATAAAAAATATTACACATGGTGATGAGCAAGCTGTTTTAGATAAAATAAGACCCATTAAACCATGTTGTGTTAATAATCTTTACCTTTTTTTAATCAATATCCTATTTTTGTGTGTGTGTATGTGCATCTGTCTGTGGGATTCAGCCAAGATAAGAGCTGGAAATGCTCAAACAGTACACTAATGGCTACTCCCAGTTTTTCTAACTAGCAGTACCAGAAATCTTGCAAAAGAGATTCCACCCCAGTTTTTTCAAGACCCTCTGTAGCCTGTATTGCAGACAAAAAGGGGGTCAAATTTCATTTCTGGTGCAATGCCACTGACATCAGTGGGTTACACCAGGAATGGATTTGGCCAAAGATGCTTAGAGTTCAGATAAGCATTGATTAGGAATTTAGACTTTTGGGTGCATCTCTGAATAAAGTTCCAGAGTGCTAGATGTGCTTTGGCTCGTGACTGCAGATTCCCTTCAGCATTTGGATGAAAATCAGATTGTTTGCTGTAACTCCTTGCTCACCACATATGAATGAACCTGGGCGGGGAAGTGGAGAGATCATTTGGCATGGGGTGCTAAGGTGATGAGCATGGTAAAAAAGCGCGCACACAGAGAGAGGGGTAGAAAATGGTGGTTTGAGTGTCATTTTCCCTAAATGAATTTTGCCACAGCTGTTTAACTTCAGTCTAAAGACAGCAAGTGGGCTCACTACAGACAAGGGGAGCGAAGGGTGAAAAAAGCATAAAGTGGAGAGAGATGGAGCATTCAGGCACCAAAGAAAGTTAAGTGACTGTAGTGCTAATGATCTTGTTCAGGTCTATGAGCAGCTGTTGGTTTTTAGCTATCTTCCTCTTCAGTATGGAATGCTATTTGATGGTCTGACATCCAAGGGTAGGCAATTGCCAACTCTTCTTGTCCCCACCCTCATGCTCTTTGTAGTGCATCTCTGACTATGCCAGTACTTCACTTTTGGAATATTGTGATTAGTATTAGTGATACATTTTATGTCTCACTTTCCCCACCTGATATTCCTATACTGTGACACTCAGTGAAGTATCAGTTTTCAGAGACTACCTGTGTGAAACAAGCTGTGACCAAAGCAAGCTGGACAGGAAAGAAACTAGTATGTTAAAACAATAACCCACACTGTTCTGAAACCCAAATATCATAGAGTTTTGGGCTGCTATTTTATTCTTTCCAGCCCAACCTTATACCTCTGTCTGACCATCCAGTAGTGTTTTTTTTTTCTAACTTCCACGGTCTCTAAGGCGGAAGGGGAGGTGGTGAAAATCAGCAAGATACATTTTTAAGCTGAAAATCAGAAGAAAACCCTTCCCAGATCAAAGTCTATTAGGCTGTGGAATAGCCTAAAGGAAAGTGGTGGGAGCCCCATCATCTGAATCCCTTTAAAACATCATTACATATTGTACTTGACAACATATTATAGGACACCCTCTTGCACTGGCAGAGAGGTGATATGTCAGTCCAAAGCCATAGTTTGGTTAGGTTATGTTACCTCAATCCTCTTGCTTAAGACTCCGCTAAAATTGCTGTATTCAGTCTTTGCAGGTTGTCTGCCATTGCTTGTAAGGTGCTGGGAATTCAGCGCAGATAGGGGGACCAGGATATTTGAGTGGATCTCTTGCTAAATTGACTCATCAGTAGAACTGAGTGAATAACTAATTGATTTTTTTCAGTTTGGTGATCAAATGGAAATGTGGGGTGGAGGAAGTTTCGTTTTAAAAAAGTGTCAGTTGGGATTCTTGCCAAAATGAAAAAAAAAATCTCTCCTATAAAGGGATTTGGAATTCTACAAAATGTTTACGCTAATGCCAAACCTTTTTTTTGGTTTTAACTTCATTATGGCTGAGTGTTTGATTTTTTTACCTTTTTAGAAATTTAGCTAGATTTATTTATTTTTTAAACCAAAAAAATCATCTCGATGAAACAAATCCATTTTGACTTTCCGTTTTTTTAAAATTCAGACACAAAATTCAACTCAAATTCACAAACAGCTTTGGTCTGAAATTGCATTTTATGGTGAATTTATTATTTAACCAAACATTTCACCCAGCTTTGCTGAAGAGCAAAATTTTACCAGCA
Organism: Gopherus evgoodei; assembly: GCF_007399415.2. Taxonomy (NCBI): domain Eukaryota; kingdom Metazoa; phylum Chordata; order Testudines; family Testudinidae; genus Gopherus; species Gopherus evgoodei. Next base: position 164,954,944 of record NC_044324.1, on the reverse strand, counting down.
GTAAGGAGGAAAATTTGCATTTTAACATTTCCTCAAATTGGAAAAGGTGGCCAGTGCTGTGATTAACTGGTCAATTTGAAAAAGCTATGCTGTTAAAGAGGTACTTTAGAATTGAAACTAGCTTCAGAGCAAGTGTTTTAAGTGACCAGGGAGACTGAAGTGTTCTCCAGGATACTTCAATCTCCCTGGTCACTCAATAACAGACCTAAAGGTGGCAATTCTTCAACAAAAAAAACTTCAAAAAACAGACTCCAATGTGAAACTGCAGAACTGGAATTAATTTGCAAGCTGGATGCCATCAAATTAGACCAGAATAAAAGACTGAGAGTGGTTGGGTCATTACAAAACGTAAACCTAATTTTCCCCCTACCGTTACTCTCACCACCTTGTCAACTGTTTGAAATAGGCCACTCTCATTACCACTACAGAAGTTATTTTCCTCCTTTGGAATCCTAGTCTTAATTGAATTGTCTCATTAGACTGACCTCACACTTAATAAGGCAACTCCCATCTTTTCATGTACTTATATCTGCTCCTGTATTTTCCACTCCATGCATCTGATGGGTTCTAGCCCATGAAAGCTTATGCCCAAATAAATTTGTTAGTCTGTAAGGTGCCACAAGGACTCATTGTTTTTGCTGATACAGACTAACACGGCTACCACTCTGAAACCTGTTCAGTGTTACACTCCTGTGTCAGGGGTATAACATACATTCTCCTGTTTGGCAGACCAGCTCAATGGCCAAATTTGGAAGGTCAAAGGAGAGAGAATTCTGGGTACAGCCAGGGCAAAAATTATTTGTCAAAATTGTTCATTAAATTAACTTGAGGGAAAACAGGAAATTTTTAGGGACAACTTGCAATCAGGAAAACAGGTGAAGTTCATCTAATTACATGCTACAAATTAGTTGATTATCTCTTTCTTGCATACATGCTCACACGTACACTTTCTATACAAAGGAAAAAAGTTTAAGTCTCTGAGCTAAATTCCACCTTCTGATTCAAGTGCACAACTTCCCTTAACTGCAGCAGCAACACAATCCAATTTCCAAATCGCAGGCATTAGTGGCCAGTTCAGATTTTCAAGCATTCATCTGTATTGTGAGGATTAGAATCCAACATCTAGTGATGTGGAGTGCATAACAGCCTCAGTTACCCAAAACAGGGTCTTGTCCCTTAATGTCTATTAGTTGCATTAATAATTCACTTAATTATACAAATATATTGAGTGTGTCCTCCTCTGACATTCAGGTAAACAAAGTTGCAGCCCATGGAAAAATTCCTATTTCTGACCTCTCTGCTCTGAATTTCCTGGTCTCATATTAACTTATTTTCTTGATATTTTTTTTAAAGCTGCTAATAACTATAGTAAAGATGAGAAGCAACTATAAATCTTCTAAGACAACGATTGTGATTAGTATATGCAGTCCATAAGAGAAACAAGTACAGTAGTGGTCATAAAATATAGAAGGTTTATCCTTGATGCCATCCATAAAAGCCAGTGATTTGTGAATCCCTGGGTCTGTTACATCATTCATTCATGACTTTATTTAGTTTCCTGTGTGGCTTAACAAGACTGGTGGAAGGGGAGTAGTTTTGGTGAGTAATTGGCAATTCACAGTGTAATCATTAGTGCTGTAATTAGTCATACAAACTAGAGATGGAAAAGTCCCATTGTGTTATCAGGTCTATTTCCCTGGGCCAATACAGGAGTGAAACTGGCAGCATGCTTTCTGGTTTTCTTTCCAGTCTAGTTTTAAAAATCTTTCCAGTAAGGATTTTGGGGAGGAGGGGGGGTTAAAGTTACGATATCTATCCAGTGTCACTTAGTAGAAAGAGCACTGGGACTCAGACTGACTTCTATTCCTGGCTCTGCCACTGGCCTACTCATTGACCATGGGCAAATGGTTTCCTCTCCCTGTGCCTCAGTTAGTTTCCTTATGTGCAGAATGAGGATAATGATACTGTTCTTTGAAAGTGCTTTGAAACTGACTGACTGACAAGAGTGAGATAGTGTTATTTATTTAACTCTTTAACAGTCACACATGAACACCCACACTGTGCATGCCACCATCTTTCTTTGTTGGCATTCTCTGCTGTGTTCTGTACTTGAGGTTGTAAACGTTTTAGGGCAGGGATATTTCATTAGCCTGCGAAGTGCCATGCACACCTTTTGAATTGTGATATGCAAGTAATACCACACAGATGGAGCAGACTGTTGACTAGTGACAGCAAAATGACTAGTTGCGCTGGGTGACTGTCCTATACTTTTTCCAGTTTGTCCCGGGCAGCCCACTGGGGCACTGAAGGCGCCAAGGCTTGACTTCAGTGCCCATGTTGATGCTGACTCTGCTGGTTTGACTCAGAATATCATGGGGACTGCCCCAGGTGGTTTTTGGCTCCACTCAGAGCTGGACACATTCTGCATCTGGTGTTTAGAATGGGGCTGCATTGGGGAAGCAATGGTCACTACTTGTTTCTGGGCATGAAGCAGAAACCGCTTTCAGTGGCACTGGTCAATAATCTCCTGACAGTGGCTAAGAGTGCAATACCAATGCTAATTTGACTAGCTCTGTCAGCATCATTGATCATGAGGGGTTATTGGCATTAACATGCTCTCCAACTGGAGTGGATAATTAGCCCTTATGTGGCTTAACTTCTTTTTAGATGGAAGATATACTCCATAGCTGCTGTTAGTTACTGTTTCTCTATAAAATCCTAATTTACTTACCAGCCTGGGCCTGCTTCTAAGTACCTAAATCCCTTTGGAAAAAGAGGCTTAGGCTTGTAAATTGGTTACACATTGCGACACTGAGCACTGCAATGGCTAAATTACCTTTACAAATCTGGGTCAAAGTACTTTGTTTCTTTAGCAACTTCCACCCAAGGACCTCAAAGTACTTTACAAACATTAATGAAGTCAGCCTTTCAACTTCCAGGGCAGGGGGTAGTACCACTAATTAAGATGAGTGGCAAAGTGACTTGCCTCAGGTCACTCAAAATCTGGCAAAGTTGTGAATGGATAATAGGTTTCCTGACCTCCAGCCTTGTGCCTTAACTATAACCTTCCTTCCTTTTCCCTTCCTGTTATGAGACTCACATGTAAATAAGAGATGAAAATAATAGTAGATATATATTTACCCATGATCCAGAATGGTTCTGATGTACTCTGATATGAAAATGCCGTTTCATTAGGCTGCTTCTTTTCCCAGGAATTCCATGGATAAGTCTCTCTCTTGTTAGGTTTTCATAGCTCTTCAGCTGTTTATCTATTGTACAAAACCAAGGAAAGACTGGGTCATGCTATATGCACTCCCAGGGTCCAAGAGGGAATTTCTTAGCCTGTATTCTGTAATGTCTTCTGGCTGACTTGAAGGTCTCTGAAATAAATGAAGCATGCACACAGGGAAGCCTGCCTGCTATTAGAGACATGGTGTTAACCATCACATCTTGACCTTGAGCATGTGCATGTTAGAAGGATTGGCTCTGCTGCCCTTTCTTTCCTTGGGGCATTGAGTGTCACCTCTACGCTCCTGATGTATCTCCAAGCAAGAATGGGGGCTTGTTTTAGATTCCTTTGTAATCAGGTGTCAAAAACCCCAAGCTGCCCCCAAGGAGCAGCTTGTGTCAATTCTCTTATTAATAGGGCTATTTGAAGAAGTGTTGATGCCTCCCAGAAAAGCAGAGACAGAGTTCTACTTAGAGACGAATGTACTGGGGCACCTGGCATGGTTTTCTCTTGGTTTTCCTGAAAAATCCAGGGGACAAAACCACAAGGTTTAGGCTGAACATCAGGAAAGGTTTTTCTCACTGAGATTTATTAGGCTGAGGATAGTCTCCCAAGGGAGCTGGTGGAAATCCCAATGCTTTGGACTTTCAAAGCAGATTAGTGAAGAAATCATTAGAAAATGTACTTCAGGGGGAAAAAATTGCATTAGTAGAGGCTGGGGAAATGGACTAGATGGCCTGATAGGGCTCTCTTTTTGTATCTAGCCTCTACAGATATTTGCATAGAAATAGGAGCATTGTTAATTAGCAGTTCACCAGCTTCCTATGCTTATACCATATTAGGAATTGGGAAATCCCAGTTATTGCGTTATGCCACCTGCTGAAGAAAGGAGGCATTACAGGGATGCAACAGGAAAAGTCTGAGAGACACAGAAGACTCAGAAAGCGGCTATCCCTTTGCTACACCCATGAGCATTTCTGGCCTGGTTTCAAGGCACTTGTATCTTAACCCAAATATCATTCAGCGCACTGTGTGATGTTCCACGTCGTGACACACATGATGACCTTATGGGTAGTGGTGTCCTTGTACCCATGGGGTGATATCCTGGCCCCATGGAAGCTGATGGGAGCTGTGCCAGGGACTTCAGTAGGGGCCAAGATTTTACCTATATTACTTAGATACAGCATTGTCTTTGGCTGCAAGGTTTGATCAGCTTTATTGTTAGTAGAAGTCATCATCAGTATCATAATAGGAATAGACAAAGGGGTTTAGAAATAACAGATTCAAAGCAAGTTCTGAGATCACAAGTAAAGGATTATGATTTCAAGAGCAAGTGAGCTCCAAAGCAAGAAAGTGTGCCAATGGGAGTTGCTTTGGGGGATAGCTAGAAGGCCCTAGAGCATACGTGTATGCTGCTGGACTAATGGAAATGCTTGGAGAGCAATTCTGAGGCATGCATTTTTTCCCAGAGCTGTAGAGCATCTTGACCTCCATTTAAAGTCCATGGAAGCTACAGGAGCAGCATGGCTGAAAATAAGGCCCAGTTTGTGGGCAATTCCTGTAATCAAAAGACTTTTTTTTAGCTGCAGAATGCTGTTGCTGTTCTTACTATCGATTATAATGCAAAGATCTTTCTGTTTGAGTCAGGAAATGTGACACAACTAAATTTGCTCCTAAATACCATGTTTTTTTCCCAAAGTTCTCCAAGCAGTATCAGTGGTGCTTTAAGGAATATTTTCAAAGCTTACAACGTCTGCTAATGAGGTGGTGGTGATATTGCTTCAATTATGTGCTGTAGGAGAAGAAGGAGACGTTAACTGTCATTCAGTTTTAAAATTATAGCAATCATTTTAAAAGTAGCCGCCCTCCCTTTGTCTTTAAGTGAAATCATCCCATCTCAGTGGCATTGGCTTGGCAAATAACCGCTGGGAGTGGCTGCTCCTTGCAATGATAGCTTCCTTCATGGGAGCAATATGAAGAGCTTCATCTCGTAATATGCAAATCAGGCTAGCTTAATTCACCTGACTTGCATTGCTTGGCTCTTGTTTTCCATCGTTGTCTGTCATGAATGATTAGGAGATGCAAAAGAGCAGCCTTATGCCTTTTGTGTGGGCTCTTTCTAGAGAGCCAGCACTGATGAGACCTGTCTCTGAGATTTCTGTCTCGCTAAATGGAGAGAGGGGAAGAAGATGCATCTCATCCCTAAGACTAAGTTTTTTTGAACAATTCATACCTGAATAATTATCAATTACTTTCAGCAAGACTGTGTACCCCTCCAAAGCACAACTTCACTGGGCTACCCTGCTGCACTGAGGAGAGGCAAACTGCTACAGCTCTTTGTAGGGTGCAGCATGCTCCCGTATGTGTGTCCAGCCAGCTCTGCTGGCTAGCACATGGGGATAAGAGGGATGGAGCTACTCCCCAACCTACTCTTTGCCCACTTTCTTCCTTGTGGGTGGCACATCAGTCATGTAGCCCCTGCTCTACTTCTAGAACACAAGACCTTATACTCAGGCCTTATAAAATCATGAGTTTGGCTTTAAAAGCATAAGCTTTTTTTTGCAAAATAATACATTTTAGGCTCATTTTATTAGGTTTCTGAGACTTTAAGGTGCACATGGATCATGTTTTTTATTTTTTTTCTCCTGTAATGAAATACTAACCTGTATAATACTGCTCAGTTACTAGGTGGTGCTGTGTGTAACATACCCTAGTTAAATGAACCTTAGTCGTAGCTGGCAGAGCATTTAAAGGATCTTAAGATGATCACATCTGGTATAAGCAAGCTCTGTGACCAGTCCATGTCTGGTAAAGAAGAATATGACATCCCCTGAACCATGAAGGCTAAAGGCTTACTTAAAAAAATATATCTGAGATTCTCTCCTATTGCATGAATCCAGGAACTGTGGCTTTAAGGAAAAAAACTAAATATCATGAGACTCACAATAAAAACATGAGTTGACAACAATGAATCTTTGTTGCCTCCAGTCCCTCTGCACCCATGCTGGTGGTAATTGGAAACAAGCCAGAAAATATTGCCATTTCTAAATTTTTGCTCTATTTAAAAATCAGATAAACATTTTCTGTGTTTTATTAGCGCAGAGCAAATCGAAATGCAGGTTAAGTTGAATAAGTGAAACTTTATTAAACCCTGGGCACTGCTCTAACTCTATGTGGTGGAGTTACTTCCAGCCTAATTCCACTGCTTGTGTTTCCCTGCTTTCATGTCAATAACAGCCCCTTCAGGGAGCATGGGCTCTCTGATTCCAGTTCCACTCATCATGCTACATCTTCCCTGTTTTAATAAATATATTAAAAACACACAATGTAATGCCTTGACCCCGTGTCCCTTGGGCCAGAGGTTTCTAGCATACAGCTGAGTTGGAGTCCCATCTTTACCATAGACTCCTCCAGTCTTTAGGGTACTTTGGTCTTAACAGGCAACTACACCATGAGTGACCTATCTCCAAGTCTAGCAAGTCCTGTCTCTCTGTGGAGTCTTCTCCTTCCCTGTGGGACTAGCCTCAGGATGGTTCCTTGTCTCTCACTATCCATTAACAGTGTGTGTGATAGAACCCGGAAGTGAAACTGACCAGTGTAGTTCTGCTGACCAAATGTAAATAAGCAGCATAAATAGTGAAAAGTACAAAATGTTAAAATCCTTTCGCTTTTCATCATTTAAAATGTTGCTTTTACTAACACAGGTCTAAATTTGGGGACAGGTGATTTATCTTGGCCCTTTTCCATTAAATGATCCTGTTTCTATATTTTTCTTCTAAGAAAAATGTTTGGGGTGGAAGGAGGGAACCTAAGAGGCTCCTTTCTCCCCCACCCCTATTCCCTCAAGTTTTTGAAAATAACATTAGTAGTAAAGGCTTCAGAAACATGCAAGAGTCCAAAACCCATAAGTCTCTCAGGAGTTGTCCTTGGAACCTCTGGTTGCTCTGATTCTTATCAGCAGTCCTCTTCCAAGTTGCTTATAAAAATCTGGCTATTTTGGAGAAGCCAGCTTTTCAGATTAAACAGTATTTCTTATTCTTTTCAAGTTCCCAAGTCTTTCAATGCCCAGCAATGATGGATGGTAAAAAATTAAAACATTCTTTAATTTTTAAAATCTGGCTTCCCTGAGACTCGGATGTTTCAAAGAGGGACTTAGTTGGCATTAACACTGCCAACATCACGAGAAGAGTTGATAAATATTGTGTGGTGATGGGGAAACCTATTCAGAGATATTTTGGTACACTAGAAACCAAATTTCAAACGACTGTGATCGCATTCCTTTTGTCTGCATTTTTCACATGCACAAGAGCAAGCAATGTTTAATTCATACAAATGTTCAGATACCACTAATTTTGTGACCATAGGTGGTGATAATTTAGAGTCAGATTTTCAAATAAGCCTCTATTTTGGTACTTAAAATCTGTGGGAGCTGAGCTCCTAATGACCAGTTGTCCTTCTGAGAAGGCATTCTTAAAGTGAGACTTTCAAAAGGGGTCTAATTCTGTTCCAATTGAAGTCAGTGGTAAATAGTCCCATTTGACACTTCAACTGGGAGTATTTTGGCTGATTGTATGCATTTTCCCCTTGTGTCTGTCTCTCTCTCTCTTTTTTTTTTTTCCTCTCTCTCTCTTCCCGCCTCCTCCGCCCCCTCACAAAACAGTTGGTCCTTAGGACGGTTTTATTGTTTGAGACCTAGAAATAGATTGGTGCCTAACTGATTCACTCCCTAGGCCAGACAGCATTTTGTATTGTATCCATCTGTAGTATGACACTACCTCTTCCCAATTTGATTAAGTTCCTCGGCTTTTCTGTATGCCAGTTTAAAAGTTTCCTTTGCTTAATGCCTTTTTTTTTTTAATTTATTTTCCAGCAGGCAGTTTTTTGTCATTGTCATCAGAGACCATGAACAGACAGAGGTTGGTTTGGGTTTTTTTGTTTGGTTTGGTTTGGGTTTTTTTTTCCCCTTCAGATGCTATGAAGGAGTTTTCTGATGAGCCTAGAGACCAGCTCCTCACATGTCAGATGTTATCTGGTTCTGTTACTGTAAACTGAATATCTGTGTGTTTAACTATAACACACCATTAAGAATCTCTTCATGTTTGTTTATTTGGTTTGGGTCCCCCTCACCACCCTCAGGTCCTTCTAGAGGGTATGTAGAGATTGACTCCTGTGGTAAATAGACTAATACAGAATTCTATGTTTTTCTTCATTTTAATTAATAAAATATGGATTTGGGTTTCCTTAGCTATCGAATGGATTCTGATAATGACACAAACTGGTACATGTCTGCTACAGAGTTCCTAACATTCAATAAATACACCCTTGGTAATTAATTGGTATTTATTCACTTGTTGTTCACCATCTTAATAAATCTCCATGAAATGAGTGGTTAAGTGCAATGAAAGCACTACCTGATCGGTTTAATATGAGAGGCTGTTGGTACATAACTCAAGGAGCTTGTGACCCTCCTGCACGCAAGTTAATTTGGTCTGGAATTCCTTGCGTTTCTGATGTTCTTGGCATCAATCCTTCCAGGAATATTTAAAAAGGGTTTACAGCTAAGGAGTAAACCAAAGTAGCAGAAAAAAATCTCAAATTATAGTGGTTGGCAATCTACTAAACTGTACTGAAATATAATCGCTTGACTTATGAGGCCTGATTTGTTGTTTCACTAAGTAGCCCTGTACTTGATGGTATTTCAACTACAAGAGATGTTATATAAAATAATGGTGATGCACCCCTCCTCCCTCTGTATTGCTTGGTATATACTACTATTAAAAGTGGATTTTGTTTATTCCTCTGAAGGTTTCAAGTGAAAAGAGAGATCTCCACCTTGGTCCATATCCATCTGGAGGTATGAAGTCCTCTTCTCCTAAACAAGAGAAAATGGATACAGGTTCCTTTTCGCATGCAAACTTGCTAGGTTCTCCTGTGGTCAGTCCTTGTTGGTTTCCTTTAGTCTTCACTTCATTCATCACAGAACATGATGATTCCTTGTGGCAATGTTTGTAGTCTGCTCCCAACGCCAGGTTCTTTACATGATGCCCCTTCTAATGATTAAGAAACCTACAGATTCATTTCAGAAAGTCAAGAAGAGGCCAGGAAAGCTTTCAGATTCATGATTAGTAGTAGCTTTAGGAAAGCATCCACTCTACAGGAAAGAACATTACCTGACTCTAACACAGTTAGAAGTATTGAACTATTCACAGTAATTTACAAACTCCTCCCACAAGCAGACTTTCTGAATTATTGTTCTGTCCATAGGATGAAATCGCCTTTTATTCTGTCTCAGTTCTCATATCCAAGGCCATCAAACTTTCTGGCTATCAGTGATTCCTATTTAGATGTTGTCTAGATTAGGAAAAGAGGTTGAGTTCAAGTTAGGGCTTTTGACTCCCCTCCCACCCAATCTAGACACATCCTCACTGTAGGTGAAATTCACCCTGGTGCAAAGGGACGTGAGGCTTATGGACCACTTCAGTTCCATATAACCTCTCAAACTAGAGCTTAAATGGGGTTTAATTTGTGCTCAGACCTCAAGTTCCCCCTTTGCACAGAGGTGATTTCACCTGCTATGAATTTGAAACTGAATAATTTATTTTTCTTTGTTTATTACTATTACAATTAACCCAACCAAAAATTAAACACCAAGCTCTCATGTAGCACCTTTCATCTGTTGATCTCAAACTGTTTCTCAAAGGATGGTAAATGTTAAAGCTGGGGTGGGGGGGAGAATCAGACAATTAGTGTATTTGCTTAAAAATGCACTTGAAACTATTAATGAATTTGACTCAATTTGTTTAGGCTAGGGGGAAAAAAATTTAGGGCCAGCTTCAGAAAACTGTCATTCTCAGTTTCTCTGACCCAATGAATATTTATGTATTGATGCAAAATGGAGCAGCTTCAATAGGAGACACTCTGAACAACCCACGCCCAGCATAACCTACAGCCTGGCAGTCAGGATGCTCACCTGAAGGGGGGAATCAGAGTTGAAATCCTTGCTCCAGAATGGGGGTTTAAATGTGGGTTTACCACTCCCAGTCAAGTATCCTAACCACTGGACTAAAGGGTATAAGCGGAGACGCACACTTAAACACATTTTGCTGAACTTGACTGGAATGAATCATTTTATGTGCACCAAAATAGACTGGCTGACATATTGACACCATTTTCAAAACTGAACCAAATATTATTTTTCCTGACTTTCATTTGCTGGCTGAACCAAAAAAAAAAAAAAAATTTCCCAGCTCCAGTATCCGAAAACTTGAGAAAGGTACTAGATTGATAGGCCTAGAGAATGGAGCCTTCTGTTTAGTCAGAGGAGGTACAGCACTGCCAGCAGCAGTATACAATCCGCCCACTTCCAAACACTACCATCCAGTGTGCCTCCAACCTGATTTGGAGCGACCATCTCTAGGAGCAAGAGGACAGGTTAGCCTATTTGACATATTCAGTCCCTGCCCTCTTTGATGTGACTGCCATCAGGAAATGGATGGAGGGATGCCCCTTGATAGTGTAAGAGTTGACCCTAATCTACATCCAGAGTTAGAGCCTATGTCTGAAATGAGCCTTTTCTGAACTTCAAATATTTCACAAGTATTTTCTTCATTATCTCTAGTTTTCAAAAGCTGCTACACATCCTGCTTGCAGATCAGACCCAAAAGGCAGGTACTGACATATCATGAAGTGGGTTCTTCTCTGGGTATCTTAAGCAAAACTAGAAGCAAATACCAAAAATGACATTGTAACTGGAGTTTGCATCCTGCAAATTTCCATTCAGAATTGGAACAATATGTCAAAAATGTGAAATTTTCCATGGAACAGAAATGTTAGGAAAATTTGATTTGGGAAGAACCAAAACAAAAGCTTGCTTTTTTTAAAAATTCAGAATAGGGATCCAGCCAGCTGATCCAGGCAGCCCATCCTCTGGCCAGCTAGGGAGCTGGCTATGTGGGGAGTTGGTTAGCCTGGGAGAGCTTTCCTGCTTTGGGTCAAAACATTTTAGGTAAAATTGGCATGTTCCCTGGAAAAAACTCTTCTGTTTTGTCTCATAATGTGGTGATTACATGAAGAAGGCCTGTTCCTGTGAAGGCTCGAACTCTGTTGAAGTCCTAAGTGGTTCAGATAAGCAATCAAAATTGTAGATGGACACTTAAAGTGAACCATCCTATTGCCAGTAGGGGTGGGGATGTGTGTGCCTGCATCACACTACTGCCTCTGCTGACTAGGTTCAGAACTGCCCAGGTAGCCCTTGTCCCCTTTTATCCCAGAGACCCTAATTCTTCAGAGTCAGGTGTGCTATTCTTTATGATCGTACTGTATGGGTTTACCAGATGCTCATGCTGTCTGAGTAGGTATGAGGCCACAGATTTGTTGTTGCGCTACTTTTGTGACAGTGTTTTTTGTGCAGTGCATACATGTCTCCTAGATACTGAAGTGAGACCATCCGCTCTTTTCTCATAGACCAGGGAACAGAGTGCAGCAATCCTCTGATAATTATTGATCTGGGAAAGATTCAGGCCAGTTATGTAGTCTCTATCAAGGTTCCAATCCTTTGAGCCATCTGGATCTCTAGAACTTGATGATAAACAATTTTTATAATCCAAAGCATTTTTATAATAATTGTGGCAAAAGTCATTATCTTTTCTTATGTAGGAACAGAAGATGACATGTATATTATAATAAAACTGTGACCACATGGGATTCCATAGTGGTCCCCATGCTGAATGCCATGGTGGCTCAGAGCTTCAGGGCAACAGCAAGGAAAAAACGTAGGTCTTCCTGCCTAAAAAAACAGAGACCTTCACCATTTGAGCTAAAGGAGAATCACCATTAGCTGTTAGCAGTATAATGCCTATGAAATCTGCTTGAGTGGTTTTGATTCCATCCAGTAGAGGATAGTGGTGACACACACACATACTAACTAGTTTTTTCCGGTATCTAATGTCTCTAACCAGTAGGTGGATTATAGTATGTACAAAGCTGTTAAAAATACTTCAAGATGAAAGGTAAGGTGGTATTATGAATGCACAATTAATATTAATCTGCATGAGGTTTGCCATACCTTTCACTCCATGCTTGTCATTTTTTTTTTCTCTCTCTCTCTCTCTCTCTGTCTTCCATAAGAGGGTTCAGTGACTTTATGCAATATTAGAAACACTCAAATTATGATACTGATAAATGGGGCCCTAATAGCTTGTTTACTCTCTGCTCTATAAGTCAATACAGTTTTGAAACTCCGCTAAGGTGCATGCAGTTGAGTGGCAGGTCCATACCCATACATACACTATTGTATATTATAGCATGAGAGGTTAAGAGCCATGGGACTGGTTTACCTAAGGGCTTGTCTATGTTATGGCTTAAGTCAGTGGTTTTCAAACTTCTTTTCTGGGGACCCAGTTGAATAAAATTGTTGATGCCTGCGACCCAATGGAGCTGGGGATGAGGTGTTTGGGGTATGGGAGGGGGCTCTGGGCTGGGGCAGGATGTTGGGGTGCGGACATACCTCCCACTGCTCCCTGTCAGCAGCGCAGCCAGGGTGCAGAGACAGGCTTCGCACCTGTCCAGTCACCGTGGACTGCGCTGCACCCCAGAAGCGGCCAGCAGTAGGTCTGGCTCCTAGGTGGAGGTGCCTGCAGGCACGCCCCCCAGCTCCCATTGGCTGGGAACCGGCCAATGGGAGTGTGGAGTCAGTTCTTGGGGCAGGGGGCAGCGCGTGGAGCCCTGTCACCCCTGCCTAGAAGCCAGACCTGCTGCTGGCTGCTTCTGGGGCACAACTCAGTGTCGGAGCAGATAGGCACTAGCCTGCCTTAGCTGGGCAGCACTGCTGACGGGACTAATGTCCTAGTTGGCGATGCTGACCAGAGCCACTGGGTTGCTGAGCAAGGCGACCCAGTGCCTTGCACGCCATTACCCAGTGCTTGGTCATGACCCAAACTTTTATAAACATTGGGTTAAGTTGATGTAAATTATGTTACTCAGGGGTGTGAAAGGCCACACCCCTGAGTGACATACGTTACATTGACTTAAAGCGGTGTCCACGCTGTGCTATATTAGCAGGGGACGCTCTCCTGCTGAAATAGCTCTGCCTCTCGTTGAGGTGGCATAATTATGCCGATGGGAGAGCTCTCTCCTGTGGACGTAGCGTGTCTGCAACAGCGGTGCAGCAGCATCGGTGCAGCACGGTAGTGTAGATTAGCCCTCTGACTTCAGTGTCTTCTGTTTCTGCACTATTTGTAAATGGGAAGAAATCTGGAGTTGTAAATGACTGGCTCATTATGAAAGGGAAAGCCTTCCAACTTCCCCTTTTGGGGTAGGTGGAGGAATTGTACAGATTCAGATACATGTGCTGGCAAGCATCCAGTCTCAGTTGCCTGCCTCTAAGACACAGCAGTGAGACCCCACAACTTACCCAAAAGAGCACAGTCAACAAAATAAGAGCCGCTTTCCATCTCCCCGCAGCACTTTATGCTCACTGACTGAAAAGGAAAGAAAAAAGTGTCCTGAGAAAAGCAGATGAATTTATGCATTCTCACCTTTAACATCTTCCTCACCAGAAAGCTAGCTCTAGCAACAAACTGGTGGTATTACCATTGATTCCCTGGGGGAAAGGAGAGTCAGAGATATGGCCCATAGCATATTAGCCTGACATGGCAAATTGGATTGGCCAGAACCTAACAATATGTAACCTCTTCTTCCTGTCTCCTCTTTGTGAGCATTTGATCCTTATCTTCTGCATTGCAGGGAGCATCATAACTTAAGGCTGCATTTGAAGAAGTTGTTTGAAGTCTGTGTTTGGTTTCTGTGATGGATGTTCTAATTTATATTGCCTTATTCTCCTCTCATGTGACTGGAGTGAATCTGTTTAAATGAATTGAGGTTGAAAACTGGTATAAATAAGATGAGTCTTGGGCCTATTATATTTTTGTGACTGTGTTTATTGTGGGATTGGAGCTCTGTATGACATGCAAGGCAAGACTTGATACAAGTGTTTGGATTTGCATTATTTTTAGCTGAAGATACTGGATTCTGCCTCTGTCCATTTCTGTGGGGTATAATCTTTTGTCACTCTGCATGTTATATGGATAGGGACAAGAAAGAAAGACCAGTCTTTTAACTGTGATTGTGTCATAACTTTACTGTACATGCTTACAGCCTGGGACCTTCTGATGAACTGTCGGATTATGGCAGGAGAATGCCTGGGAAGCTTGCATTGCTGTACATTTTCTGTGGATAAAATAAAGCATCCACTCAAGTCCAATGGTCAAGTACATCAGGGTAAATGAAATCAGGATCAGGTTATAACATCCAAGGCTGCCAGTTGAATGCCTTCCATCAGTAACAGGAGGAAGGATGGTCCAGCATTTAGGGCATGTTCCTAGGAGTTGGGAGATGAGGGTTCAATTCTCTGCTCTGTCACAGACTTCCTGAGTGACCTTGGGCAAATCACTTAGCCTCTTTGTGTCGCAGTTCCCATCTGCAAAATGGGGCCAATAGCAGTGCATCGCCTGGGTGTTGTGAAGACAAATATATTAAAGACTGCAGAGCGCTTTGGGATCTACTGACAAAAGTTGCTATAAAGATTTATTGAATTTTTAAAATACTTAGTGTGGCTGCACAGACAAGGACCATTTTAAAGTAATACACATGCTCTAGAGTAGAAAATCTCTATTCAACACAGTATGCTCTTTCCTATCAGCCACAGCCTTGTAAGACTTTTCTGTAAGCATAGAAAACCTGCACTTACACATGTGTAGAACATTTTTCTGAGAGCTTTAATGCATGAGATCTAGAATACAAATTGTTAAATCAATGTCTTTTTCGACTAAGGTAACTTACTCTGTTTGCTAATGATTCATGTTGTTTCAGCTTGATAAGCCATACAACAAGTTAGTTTTGTTTTATAAATGAACGAGAAAGGGGAAGACTTACTCGGAAGAGATAAAATGGCCTGACCCTCATCTTAAATCTCATTGAAGTGAACCCAAACCTTCAATTATGGGTTGACAGTGGTTGGATAAATACTTCAATTCTCCTTCCCTGACTTCCAATGGACATCCTACCTCTGCTGAAAATCATCCCTGGACCTCAGCAGAGCTGGCAATCTGAGCTAAAATGTTTGTCACCTAATCTCATGATCAGAAGATTGGGAGGAGACGAGAGTTTACGGTGTGCGGTATCTGAGAAATGGAAGCTCCAGAAGGTGAGAGAATTGATTTGGAGAAGCTAGGCAGAGTCCAACAAAGAGGAAATTTCTGCCATTTAACCCTTTTTCCTCTCCCTGCCACGCACACAATGTGATCTCACTATAGGTAAGAGATGCACATGGGGCCAGAGAGAAGGGACTGAGTTGAGCTTCAGGGGACTTGTTGGGGACTGAAAGACCTGAGGAATCAGAAGTGTGATTTCACACAGGGTGAAATTCAACACCTTTCAGAGGGCCCACATGAGGTTTCTGTGCCAGCCCACAAGCATAAGGCCTCACCCTGGTGCTCACCAGCTTAGTTACTTGTTACAGGGTGACACCAACAGCCTTTCCAGTCTCATGTGTCTCCTGAGTGTCTAACTACCAGACATATGGACTGTTCTCCCTTGATTTGTTACCCTGGTAGTTCTGAAACCAGTCTGCCAGTTTTCAATTAACTTTGGTGCATACACTCCACCAAAGGTGAAAGTGAGGCGGTGCGGGCTGGTACGGTGTACCGGTAAAAGGTGGCTGCTGGTACTGGCCCGTACAGCTGACTTTAAAGCACTGCTGTGGCAAAGGACCCTGCAGCACTTTAACGTTGTTGCCCCTTTTGCCCCAGCCACCAACCGAGGGCGGGGGGACAAATGGAGCAGCTGCCCTGGGGTTGGCAATTTAAAAGGGCCCAGGCTCTGGCTGCTGCCGCCGCTACTGTGGCAGTGGCTGGAGACCCAGGCCCTTTAAATCACCATAGAGCCCCAGGTGGTGTGGGCCAAGGAGCGCAGATGGGCTGGCTGGGGGATGCTGACCCCTAGCCCTGCACCTTCTGGAAGAGGCCTCACCCCTGCATGCCACACAATTTGTGGAACAGAGAGCTGCTTGGGACAAAAAATAAACCAAAGTTTATTGAATAGAAACACCACAGATTCAAAGATGAAATAGTGAGGGAGGGCTGACCTATACAAGTTACACAGAAAATAAACAAAGGATGCAACCTAAGGCATTACACTTCTGTATTAGATAAAATCATTTTTCTAGTACGTGTCACCTTTTTGCCTTACAAGTTTCTTAGTGCATCAGCTAGCTAAGGGGGAGGCGGGGGGAACCCAGCATTCACAGACTGCTTCCTGCCTCAAGACTCTCAAGTTCTCAGTCCCAAGCCTGATTTAAAAAAAGTCTTTTTACTCCCCCTTGCTCCCATGTCCACAGAAACTCATGATTATTCAGATTGGAGAAATTCTCTCTTGATTTGATAGACAGGAAATGTCAATGCCGCCTTATTCATTCTAATGGCCCATCATTTTCTCTTCCTGGGCTGGACAATGGATGGTTACCTGTAGCTGATTTCATGTAGACATCTGGCTTGGGAGGTACCCTTCCCTGCTATGAGATGTAGTTGAAGTTGTACTACAGATTATAAAAACAGTTTTCTCTATACATCAGTACGTAGATAGATCACCACAGTTTATATACATATTTCCTAATGACCATCAGATTCAGAACGTTACAAGTTTTCATAAAAGACCCTAGTCAATATACTTTTATAGTATGATAAAACTGTATGCAATCAGTTGCAATTCAACTGCTCATTTTTGAGGTTTAAACCTGTTCTCCTGCTAGAGTGTCTGGAACCTAGTTGTCATACCGTGTTAGGCCTGTGAACTGCTTAAGTCCTACTGAAGTCTTAAAAGAGGTGAGTTTCACCCAGAGAAAGGGAAATGGACATCAAGAAAATGAAGGTGTGGAGGTTGGGGGTAAGAAAAGGAACTGAGGGTAGAGGTTTCATACACAACTTGGGAGAAGGTGCTAGGACAGCGACCTTGAAAACTTTGGATAAAGACCTTCACATTTCAGACTGTTTCTGAATGTTTTGAGGGCTATCACTATAAATTACTTGAATACAAGATATGTGTTTATGGGGCAAGAAGGTCAGCTCATGAGTGGTGTGGCTGAGAAAACAGCAAAGCAAATTTGAATGGCTCTAATACCTAAAGAGGCACCCTTGCAGAACATGGAATCATCGGTTACTCTGACCTGTTTTCTGGTGTATGGTATGTTTTGTTGTCTCTCCCACCACTTCCTCTCCTCCCAGTTTGCAGGAAGAAACTGGCGCATCTTTCTATCTATTTTTCTAAAAATGGAGTCAGCACTGCTGATAGTTGTAGGGTTGACAGAGATGGAAACTAAGTGTATCTGTAGAACCACAACCCTGACCTGGAGGGGCTATTCCCCTGGGTGAGAGAGGAGTTTATTTAGCCTTCAGTGATTGGCCTTTCTGCTGTGATGATAACAAGGGTGCCACTTGGGGGAGAGAGGGTACTTTTTGTGATGTGAACGTTTGTTCATTGTTAACAGTATTGGTTCACTTTTAAATCTAGTTGTTGGGACCTAGCCTGTTGATGATTGAGCATTCCCAAGGCTGATTAGCTGGACGGAGCAAACTTACCAATGGATTTAATGGGGTCCCTGACTTTTCTCCCTTTT
The DNA here is from genome assembly GCF_007399415.2 of Gopherus evgoodei. Lineage (NCBI taxonomy): Eukaryota > Metazoa > Chordata > Testudines > Testudinidae > Gopherus > Gopherus evgoodei. The sequence goes on along the minus strand of NC_044324.1, from coordinate 164,937,047 downwards.
CTGAAGAGAGAACTGGGGCGGAGGGGAGCACGACAGGCTGACAATTATTTTCAATGTTTTAAAACACACATCTTACTCTAATGTGCTTGAAGATGCCCGTTTTCAGAAGTGGAGGCATCATATTGGGGTAATACATTTTGGCTGCTGTGTGTCTGTATGGGAAGAAGTACTGCTTAAAAAATGTGTGTTACTTTGCTCTTGTTTTAAAGAACCATTTTGCCATTAACTAAAGCAAATACCACACAAACTTTCAGCTACAAGGGCTTTTATTGTGATTTAACAGATGGATGTGCTTGTTTTTAATGGGGTTGTTTTGCTTTTGAGTGTCTGCATTGTATCACTTCTGGTTGAGCACAGGCGGACTGGTGAACATGTCAGTACATTTCAGTGTGGCCCACCTGCAGATAGGAATATGTTTCTCGATACTACTTTTACTACAGTAGGCACTGGTGTGATTTGTATGGCTGTAGTGAATCATAACACTTGTGTCTGAGCCCCATAGCCATGGGGAGTTCCAGAACCAGCCTCATGGCAGGACATAAGGCAGCAGCTCCTAGCTAATGTTATGTTGTAAGCGGTAGGATATACTGCAATGGCAGAGTGCTAGCATTCTTCATCTGAGGCATTAAATCAAGGTCCCCCTTCTGTCTTTCACTGCTACCTGTCTAGGTGGAAAATGACACTTCGTAAAGTGCTGAGAATAACCCCAAGTTTCTGGCAGCAATTCCCTTTCTGAGTAAAATGGCTGAGTAGAGCCTGAGGCTGTGTGAGAGCTGTTCTGAGTACAGAACGGCTGCTGCATTTGCCTGCCAAGTTCTCATGATGCCAGTGTGACTCATCATTGTATATAGAGCTTTGACATATCATGAACACCACTCTAAACCAAAAGGCAGTAGAGACTTTGTGGACTCCAGTGAACTGTTAGTAGCTGTGCTTTTCCGGGAGTTCTCTCCAACAGTGTGGGGGAAAGAATCCTCCTCCTCAGGGTGTGGAGTGACGACAGAGCTGCTCCTGTAGCATTTTTGTCCCTGTTCTACAACAGGTAACGGCGAGCGGATACATATAGCATCAGATCCGTTATCTCTGTCCATGCCTCACCCTGCAAACCTTGCTGCATGGGATGCAGAGGTGGGTTCCATAGCATGCAGGAGGGGGACAACCTTTGTAGCGATCCACAAATCCTGCCCCTCACATCCACAGTGAAACAGTGCAGTCCTGTAGTGTCTGAGGAGCCTTGAGGTCCACAGAGTAGTGGGAAAGATTTGCCCCTAAATGAAATGGTTTGTTGTAGCACATGGTAAGGTATATTACCAACCCTGTGCAATCAGACACCTGCAGTGGCGCTGGAACAATTTGTATAGTGGGGGTGCTGAAAGCCACTGAACAAAACTGTAAACCCTGTAAAACTGTATATGATGGAAACCACTTCAAGCCAGGGGGTGCTACCACATTCCTAGTTCCAGCACCCTTGGTCACCTGTGGAACTATATGAGTGTCCCAGAGCATCTGAGCAGCAGGGGGGAGATGCCCAGAAAGAACCCAAAACACTGCAGCAATGGATTTACAAACTGTATAGAAAGCTCTTACCCCTGAACTGCAGGTTCCACTGAGGTGGAACAGAACAGCTGTTTAACAATGCAACAGCAACACTGCATTGCACTGCAGCCGCTAAGGCAATCTGGCTGGGATTCGGGGGTCAGCATTTCAACAGTTATGAAAAGGGCCATGGGACTTCTAATGACCACAAAGTGGTCAGGTTGCTGGTTGTATGTCTCTTACCAAAGAGGGCGGCATCATCCGTAACTGAGCACCTCCCAATGCTACGCTGGAGCATTTGTTCAGTGCTGACTGTGACACAGCTACTCAGTCAGCAGGATCACTTGCCTCTCCATACTAACCTGGATGTGGGTCACACAGATGCTGACTCTGTGCTATGAGCCATGAGTGCAATTCACAGGCAAGGGCAACCTTTCAGCCTTGTACTTCTGGCGTTACAATCACTCAGCAGTTCTCATGCTGCAGTCACTGGTGCATCTGCCAGGTCAGCCTGCCTCGATGCCTGTGTGGATCTAGTAAGAGGATCTCTCTTTAACTAACTACTTAAACAGAGGGACTGGATGGCTGAGGGCCACAGTAATGCAATACTGAGACTTTCAGTACTAAGTAACATGCTTGAATCTGAAATCTATAGACTGGTCAATGACCATTAAGCTACATTAAATGCGTGGGTTGTTCCAATTTAGTCTCTAATGAAAGAGTGTCCACATAACACAACCTACTGTCACAGCTGGTACAGATTGGCATCTCTTTGGCTGTTTCAGCAGCAAGGTCAGAGAGAGAAAATTGGCCTTAGAGAAAGTATCTAGCTAACTCTGTGGTGTCAGACTCTAGTCTTCTGGACTGCTTAGGATATTTATATGGTCCCCAGGAAAGACTGAGTCTGCGCTAATCTAGCTTTTTCTTTTTCTTTTTCTTTTTCTTTTTTTCTTTTTATTTGCGAAGAGTAAGTTCTTACCCATGTTATTGCAAGAAAAACCTTTTTACATGCAAAAGAAGTTGAGTAAAACAGTAGTGACTCAGGCCTCAGGGATGCTATTATTCATCTAATTTGCAGTTTGCTGCAACTTTGTCTGAATGTAGCTGCCTATGCAGATTGCCTAACAAAAAGGGACTTGTGGTGATGGTTCTAAAAATTTCCTGCATCATTTCCCCCCCACCCCCCAATGGGGGATACTGAACACAGTCCTAACTGGTAGGGCCCAGTCATGAACTGATATTCACTAGCTCATGATCAGGGCATGTAAGTCTAGTTCAGCGTTCGGCAACCTTTCAGAAGTGGTGTGCCGAGTCTTCATTTATTCACTCTAGTTTAAGGTTTTACGTGCCAGTAATACATTTTAATGTTTTTAGAAGGTCTCTTTCTATAAGTCTATAATATATAACTAAACTATTGTTGTGTGTAAAGTAAATAAGGTTATAAAAATGTTTAAGAAGCTTCTTTTAAAATGTAGAGCCCCCTGGACTGGCGGCCAGGGCCCGGGCAGTGTGAGTGCCATTGAAAATCAGCCTGCCTGCTGCCTTTGGCACGTGTGCCATAGGTTGTCTACCCCTGGTGTAGTTGATGTATAGGCTTCCCATTATTATCCATGGGAGCTCTACTGTGGAATGAGGGGAATATGTTGGTCTTAGTAGGTCTAGGAGCTGGTTATCAGAATTGCTGATCACCGACAACTCCAGGTGAAGATCATATAAGCTGAGATCACTCAGCATCTTTGCAAATCAGGTCCACAAAACTGATTTAAAAATATAAGCTGGCCCTCTTCACAGACAGTCTGTCTGTCATGTTTTTGAGAAGGTGCCTGTTGCAGATAAGCCATTTGCAGGCCATTTTATTGGTCCTGCATGTGAGAGCAAGAACAATGCTGTATATACTTGAGCTCCTGACACTTTATCTAGTAAGTATTGACATATATACACAGATAGCACTCGGGTATAGGGCACTCCTGGAATGCCTATCATAATTGGATCTAAGCACCATGACAACTTTCACCCTACAAATAGTCCTTCCACATCAGGATTGAAGCACATTGGTGGTGTAGTGTGAGGGAAGTTTGCTGCACCATAGCCTGTATTGTCACTATTCTGAGATTACACAGAGAACCTTGGTCTCCAGGACCAAGGTCTCAGTCTGGTACCTTTACCAGCAATTAATTTACTTAAAAACTTTTCTACAATTTATTTTTCAAAAATTCCAAGGTCTAAATGAAACTGCAAGAGCAAAGGAGATATTCTGTGCACATCATCCTGAAGTGGTCAGGGAGGGTTTCTCTCTTGGAGGGGGTCAATAAGCATTTGGACAAGGGGGATTCAGTGCATATAGTGTTCTTAGATTTTCAGAAAGCCTTTGACAAGGTCCCTCACCAAAGGCTCTTAAGCAAAGTAAGCTGTCATGGGATAAGAGGGAAGGTCCTCTCATGGATTGGTAACTGGTTAAAAGATAGGAAACAAAGGGTAGGAATAAATGGACAGTTTTCAGAATGAAGAAAGGTGTAAATAGTGATGTCCCGCAAGGGTCTGTACGGGGACCAGTCCTATTGAACATATTCATAAATGATCTGGAAAAAGGGGTAAACCAATGAGTTGGGAAAATTTGCAGATGATACAAAACTACTCAGGATATTTAAGTCCCAAGTAGACTGTGAAGAGCCACAAAAGGATTTCTCAAAACTGCATGACTGGGCAACAAAATGGCAGATGAAATTCAATGTTGATAAATGCAAAGTAATGCACATTGGAAAACATAATCTCCAATACAAATATAAAAAGATGGGGTTTAAATTAGCCGCTACAGTTCAAGAAAGATCTTGGAGTCATTGTGGATAGTTCTCTGAAAACATCCACTCAATGTGCAGCAGTAGTCAAAAAGCTAACAATGTTGGGAATCATTAAGAAAGAGATAAGACAGAAAATATCATAGTACCTCTATATAAATCCCTGGTATGCCCACATCTTGAATCCTGTGTGCAGATGTGGTTGCCCCATCTCAAAAAAGATATTGGAAAAGGTTCAGAAAAGGACAACAAAAATGATTAGGGGTATGGAACGGCTTCCATATGAGGAGAGATTAATAAGACTGGGACTTTTCAGCTTTGAAAAGAGACAACTAAGGGGGATATGATAGAGGTCTTTAAAATCATGACTGGTGTGGAGAAAGTAAATAAGGAAGTATTTACTCATCATAACACAAGAACTAGCGGTCACCAAATGAAATTAATAGGCATCGGGTTTAAAACAAAAAAAGTATTTCTTCACAAAACACAGTCAACCTGTGGAACTCTTTGCCAGAGGATGTGATGAAGGCCAAGACTATAACTGGGTCAGAAAAGAACTAGATAGTCGTGGAGGATAGGTCCATCAATGGCTATTAACCAGGATGGGCATGGATGGTGTCTGTAGCCTTTGTTTGCCAGAAGCTGGGAATGGGCGAGAAGGGATGGATCACTTGATGATTACTTTGTTCTGTTCATTCCCTCTGGGGCACCTGGCATTGGCCACTGTTGGAAGACAGGATACTAGGTTAGATGGGCCTGTGGTCTAACCCAATATGTCTGTTCTTCATGTCATTATACTTTTGCTGTGTGGAGCCTGGGGAAACTAGCTCATGCTCTCAGTAAGGGAAAGGTCCCTCTGTCCTGCAGAACAGTTTGAGGCAGTGTCTTTCTCCTATTATTCAAACCGAGGGGTTCTGTTTATTCAATCATCTTGTCCATTGGTGAGTGACAGGTGCCACTCATCTGTGAAAAGCTTAAATTGGGGTCTGGGCATCTTTCAGTCTCTGTAGCAGTGAGCGCCTGCTCAGCAGGATTTTATATTAGCAGTAGCTCACAGAATAAAACACTTGTTAATGTCTTTATTTTAGTTTGCGTCCACTGGACAGAAATGAAAACTAATTAACATTCCAGGCCATTTTGAGTTTAATCAAAACCCTTTCTTTTGATCTTTTATCTCTCCAAGGAGTAGCAACTTGCTTGGTTAGCAGATTGTGGGCCCTGAGACTATTTCATTTCAAAGAGGTCAGAGTGTTTATTGCTGGGAAATAAAATCCCCATTCCCTCCCCCCCCCCTTTAAATCTCCCTTTTTCCATCTGCTGCTGCCATCTCTGGGCTGACTGCTCATCTGTAGAGATGCTGTATTTCTAGCTCTCCTCCATCATGCAACAGAATTTTAATAGCTGCTTCTTTCCACTGGATTTTAGAGTTCATATCCGCATCATTAGAGGAATACTGCTGCTTCTTAGTTGAGTGAAGGGCCTGTTCCATGGAAGCATTGTGACCTAGTGGTTAGAGCAGAGGATGGCAACGCACAACCTCTCTCTGTGACTGTCTCACCTTAGCTGTGTCTCTACTGCTGGGTTTCTGAAATTCTCCCATCGTTGATTTAGGGCCCTCTTAGCTCTGTCACAGAACTGCTGGTGACTTCATGCCTCAATGGAAGCATGCCTGGACAGTGTGGGTGTGTAGCCATAGCCCCACCATACTGGCCGCTGGCTGACACAACAGGCCTGTCAGTAGGAGTGCATACTGCACTTCCTGAAAGGAAGAATGTTTCCCCAGGTGCACCCAGAAGCACTTTGCCTGCTCCAAGGATTGGAAGACAGAATGGCTCTAGGAACTGCCAGAGGCATGCCCTGGGCTGCAGCTCCTGCTGCCCTAATATAGCCCATAGTGTGTGAAGCATTTAGAAATCCTTTGGCACGAATGTTACAGTTCAAATGTAAGAAGGAGGAGTTGTTTTTCGGGGAGTACAGAAGGAGGAAGCTTCTGGAGCTGAGTTAACTGAGCTTCATGGAAAACTTTCTTCAGATGAGCTCTGGTGAGTTGACTTGTCATATTGGAAAGTCAGCCGGACGGATTAAAGGATCAGGTTAGCTTCTGCCTGAAGAAAATAGCTGAAATCTTCAATAGCAGTGCAAGGAGTTCTCTGGCAGGGTCAGCTGGATTTGCACCAGAAAGGGGTGGGTGGGTGGGTGTGTGTGTGTGTGTGTGTGAGTGAGAGAGTTGGTGTGTGCTGCAGATCAAGTTTAAAACACTCCTCCAGACATGGCTAGTGAAGCAGAGCATGTCTTGCTCTCAGAGGTTTTCATCTCATTAACTATGCTTGATGCCACAAGGCAAAGACAAAGCCAGGCATTATCGGTTTAAAGTGTTATCAGGGCGCAACATGAAGAGAGAATGCCAAAGAGTTTTTTTCTGCAATGGGGCTTTTTGGGTGTGAATGTGTTGGTTGTGAAAGTGTGTCTCTAATAAGAACCCTGACCTAAGGTCATGCATGGGGAGGGGGGCAGGGGTGGAGGACGATAAGAGGTTTGCTGTGCCTGCACAGTGCTCTGCCAATGCACAGCTCTGCCCGCTGCCCTTGCCTCCCTCACTCTGACTGTTCTGACCATACCTGCAGCGCCCTTGCTGTTCCATCCCTGATGGCTATCCCTGCAAACTCGCCTCCAGTGTTCTGTTGTTGCACGTTGTAACACAGTGGACACTCATTGCTGCAGCACCTCTCTCTGGTTACCTCGGGAATTAGCTCTTTCAGCTCCGGAGCACCTCCTGCTGGCTAGTGTCTCTCTACCAGTACCTGCTTGCTTTCGTTCTCCACTTTAGGCCCCACATCCCTCCTGGCCTGTGGTGCCCTTCTCTGGGGTACTGCCCCATAGCAATGCCCCCAGACCCTCTCCAGGGTCCTCCCCTCTCTGGGGAACCCCAGTCCCTTAAACTCACCTCGCCTCAGTGACCCACTGCCAGTCTTCATCTAGCCCCTTCCCTCAGGGGCAAACTGCAGCCTGAAGTGCCCATACCTCATCAGCCAGGGGGTTGGACCCGTTGCCTCTTCCTCCCCTGGCTGCATCCCCATAGCCCTAATACCTCTTCCAGCCCTGACAGCAAGGCCTCTGCCTCAGAGTTTGCCAGGCTGGAGCTCCCAGAGCTCCTCCAGCCCTTCCTCAGCACTGCTTTGTCTAAGGTACTCTTTGCTCTTTCAAGCAGCCAGGTCCATCTCTCTCCAAGGCTGGAAAGAGACTGACTACCCTTTCTGTCTGTCCTCTTTTTTTATACCAGCTTGGCTAGCTCTGATTGGCTGCCTCCTGCCTCTTCCTGATTGGCTCTCATCCCCAGCTCTCTCCGCGGACTGGCTTTTAACCGTTTCAGAGCCGGAGCGGGTTGGCCACCTCACTACACACATTAATCCTGAACCTCAGTTCCTCTTGCTCTAGTCCTGGACTCCCTGCACTGTTAATGAACTTCAGTTCTAAACTGCAGAACAGCTTGGTATTTCTGCTCTGCTTGTCCCCTGTCTGGATACCCCAATCTTAGTGTTCTGCCAGTGCACTGCATTTGTGATCCACAGCCCCTCTTCCTTGCTGATCTTTCCGCCCCCTCCCACACACTGCAGTTCCAGTCCTGGGTTCCCCCCTGCTGTTCACTCTGTGTTCTTCAGTTTAAACCTACAACATCTCTTGCTACTGCATCCCTATGATCTGGGAAAAATAAATTTTAAGGGAAGAACGGCCTCCTGGCTGCCTGGGATCTGCCAAAGTTCTCAGGCGAGCAGGACAGAAGCTTGTGATCACTCAGAGATCCTTGAGGTGTCTGATTCCTCCTTTCCAAATGTTACATTGTATTTTCTCTGAGATTCTTCTTCCCTTATCTTTCAACTAAAAGTTACAGAAGCCAGTGTCTCATCTCTGACCAACCTTACTACTTGCTCTGTTCTCAAGTGTTTCTGATCTATTTTAAAATGCAATATGCAAATCTTTTTAGAAATGAGGCAATCCAAAGTGGGGAGGGAGTGAATGCTTTGGGGGTGGGGGAGGGGGAATAGACACACTTATGGCCTAATCTTCAGAAGTGCTGGTCCCCTCCAATTCTCAGCTAACACAGTGGGAGCTTTGGATGACCAGCATCTGTGAAAATCATACCTTTTATTGTAAACTGTTAACCTAGTTTGTTTGGCTAAAGTCAAATGCAAAATTTGGTACATTCCCTGTCAAGGGACACACTCTGCTGGGCAGAAAAATGGACTTGATATAATAAGTCCGTTCCATCTCTGTTTCTGATCTATGCTCTAACTCTGTTTTTAGGACTGTGGTTGGTTTATGTGACGGAATAATCACCTGAAATAGAATATAACACAATGCAGTGTTCTTTCTAGGGCAGAAAGGCCCCAGTTCCTTGTTTCTCAGTGTGCAAGTATCTATGCCCATTCCACTGTATAATATTGGAAAGATAAAAATGTGCACATCTACAACACCTTTCTTGCAAGGATTTAAATACATATCATAAGCATTTGGTGGATTAGGGTTCATAATTGCTTCTGTGGGATAGGTCAGTATTATTATTGCTGTTATGCAGATAAGAAAACTCAAGACCTGGTTCTGTCTAAATCAAGTTTAAATAATTTTGAAATCATGGTACTCACACTAATATGTAATTTTGGTGTAAGTGAGAAAAGAATCAGGACCTGAGGCAAAGAGAGGCTGGTGATCAAATTTCAATATTGTGGCACCCAAAATTACAAGCTATTCCTGAAATCTGTAACCTATGTGACTTGCCAAAGCTCGCACAGTGAGTCAGCGTGGAACTGGAAACAGAAGAGCTGAACTACCATAAGGGAGGCTGCTCTGGGGGTATTTGTGGCTCAGAAAGAAGCAGGAAATACTGGAAACCTTATTAGACAGTCTTCTCATGAGATTTCCGCTCTGGTTTTGCAAAGTGAAGAGATTCACCCAGCTGAGGAGTTGGCAACATTTGGGATGAAGAGCCTGCCTCCATCTCTGGCTCTATGCTGGCTTAATAGTGGATGGACCATGTGTGGGCTGATAAAGAGAATTCCTCATTCATCACTGCTTCCTCATCACAGATATATGCAATGGACCTGATAAAGGTGTCGGGAGGTGGAAATTATAACTCCATGGGCCCAAAACAGATTAATCTGGGCAGGCATGGATACCATTGTCACCATCCTCTGGTAATTCTGCCACGTGGTTTCAGCACATCACCCTAGTCTGCCTGACTATGCCCCCTCCTCAACTGGCAGTGCTCATTTTAGGGGCAGTGCTGAACTTACATGGGCAACCTTCCAGAGGGGAGATTATACCCACTTTCTACCACACAAGACTCTTCCTCGACAGACTTGCTGCTTCCCATGTAGACTCTGGGTCTAATAAGGGGCACGCCCTTTGAAATAAGCAATGGGCAAAAACATCTGAGACCAGAGAGAGGCCTGAATTTGCTTTTTCTTTATTCCTCCCCAATAAGCTTTATTTATTAAAACCATGCATTACGTCAAAATCCACATACTGCTGCCACTGAGGAGTGTGGGGAAAAATCAGCGTGGATACTGTGTAGTACATTCATTGCTATGACAGGAGTTAGCTGTCCCTCTAAGCTAGAAGGTGGTAAGACCTAATACTTTGCAAATGATTTGATATTGCTCTGAATTTCCTTTTTATAATGAAAATACCATTATATTTTATATTTCCAACAATACAGAAGCTTCATAAGCAGCTGTCAACCCCTCCAGGCTATTTTGTTCTTTCCTCCTACTTTCCTGGGGGCAGGCACTGCAATCCCATTGCCATCAGAATTCCAAAGAAGGGAAACACACGCGCAGCCCTGGTTTTTGTTGTTGTCAACTGTGGTGTTTGGGGAGGCAAGCCTCCCAAGAAGACAGGTGTGCCATTTGTCCTTCCCAAAATGATGATTGTGTTTGTAAAAGGTGGCCTGAAGTTGCTGGGCATTTGTGCATCTGGCTTTGTTTCTGGAAGTGGGAGTTGTGGCTTGGAAGCCAAGTCTCCAAAACTAATCAGCACAGTTTGCAAGCGGCTTTCTAAAGATTTTCAGATTTATTGTGGAGAAACATCCAACGTTCAGCTTCTGTTCTCAAGGTCTGGGCTCTTGGATTGAGATTCCTGAGAGCAAAGTTTTCCCATGAGATTTTCTGCACAGTGACCTCAGCAGCAACATGTTGCTGCTGTATCTGAAGCAAGAGTGAATGAATATATAGATTTCTCTGAGAGAGCCTTGCTGAGGTTTAACTTGTGTATACTTTTAGATTGTTGTTGTCTACATTCTCACGCTAACCTTGTTTTAGAAGTAGATTCTGATACTCAGGCTCATGCTGAGCCGTGGAATCAATGGGGCTACTCCTGGAGTAAAATATTACTCAGCATCATCAAGTGATGCTGACACTTCCTACTTCTGGATCCTGGAAGTATTTTGTGTCTCCTTCAGAGCAAAGAACTGAAAAGTGAATCAGGGATCAGAACTGTAACATGATGGGCTGCTCAAGATGGTGGCTTGACTACTAAAGTCAGAGACAGGACTGGGACCGGGCTGGTAGCTTTTATAGGGTTGGACAGGGCAGAAGTGGGGAGCATCCAAGCTGCATGAAATTCTTTACCCCTTAAAGACAGTCTGCAGTAAGTTGTGCAGCTTTACCCTTGGTGTTGTGAAAACCACATGGGGGCAGCAGAGTGAGGCTCTTGACAGTATGACTCCCGCAGGAAGAGTGCTGTCAAGGTACATCAGCTTAGGCAGAGCAAGTGACCTCCATGCTGATGACTTTGGGGGTTGGAACCCCTAGGTTCTTCCACTGGAGGGAGCGTGGGCAGCCATTCTTCCCCCTGCAGGAGAATTCTAAGAGCCCTCAGAGTTGAAGCTCATGGAGTTTCTGCTCCCTTCCACAGGACAGGGCCGTCCAGAGGATTCAGGGGGCCTGGGGCAAAGCAATTTTGGGGGCCCCTTCCATAAAAAAAATTGCAATACTATACAATACTGTATTCTCGTGGGGGCCCCTGTGGGGCCCAGTGCAAATTGCCCCACTTGCTCCCCGCCCCCCCCACAGGCGGCCCTGGGAAAAATAAACTGTCTGCATCTTGGCACAAATCCAGTTTTGAGAAAACTTCTTTACAAGATATCACTGGTTCTCAGCATCAGCTAATGCGAAAAGGCACTAAAGCTCATTAAAAGGGTTGGACAAATATTTTCCATCAAAACTTTTTCTGGATCGAAAACTAGGGTTTTTTAAAAAGCAGAAAAAAATCACGGACAATGTCTGCTTTCCTTCAGCCCCACCCCCTGACTACATGGCTCTGAGCGGGGCAGAGCTCAGGGGCACTGCTGCAGCTGTCCGAGAAGCTGCTGGATGCGCTGAGGCTCCGGGAGAGGGGCGGAGATGGGGTTGGGTGGGTCCGGGGAGGGAGCCTCAGCCATTCTCATGGGGGCCCCTGGAGTCTGGGGCCTGGGGCAAATTGCCCCACTTTCCCCCCCCCCCCCCGCTCCCCTGGGCGGCCCTGCCAGAGGAATAACCCATGGAGGGGTATAATTGTCACCCTCAGGCCTCACTCATGTGCCCCTGCTGTTGATTTCACTAAGCTTTACTTGAATAAGGATTTGGGCCAGAACAAATATATTGCACTAATGAGAGAGAAGCACTGTAACTGCTAATTTTATAAGACCATGACTAGGAGTGCATTTGATTATTAAGCAAACAAAAATTAAATTTTTTAAGCTTAAATGAAAAAATAGATTTATATTGCACTGGCTGTTAATAAATAGACAATTATCTGTTAGGTATGGCTGATCTTATTAAAATTCAGGCAAATAGGATTACTTTAATTTTTCATCATCAGAGGTTAGTAAAAGTTCATTGTGGGGTGTGTGTGTGTATGTGTGTGTGCGTGTGTTGGATTGGTGAAGGGAAAAGTGAATGTTGACTAATGAAATGTCTTAGCATATCAGTCCCAAAATAAATGCTTCCTCCAGAAATATATGTAATTTACTAGTTAAAACTCAGACTTCTGCCTATATATATATATAATGTCTCTGAGTCTCTAGTACCTTGCTCCTCATGTCATCATTTACATCTCTGCAAATCAGGGTGTAAATACTATAATTCTGATCTGGTAACACTAACTTTACACTGACTTTACATAGGTGTAAATGCTATCAAGGTGCAAGGGAGAGGAAAATCAGGGCTTCCAATTCTAAAGTGGATCAGTTAGGAAACAGGTTGTGGCTGCAGGGAAAATAGAAATGAACCTGAGTGATGCATTGAGAACTGTGTCTGGATTGCAAACTCCCCTTCCCTCATCCCGCACACAGTGCAGAGGTGTCAGATCATGGTTTATTCCACTGTCCTGCTGGTGTGAATCAGGAGTAACTTCAGCGGAGTGATGTGAGTGTTAGGGTCTGTCTATGTGATGCAGCAATGTGCATAGAAGGGTGGGATTTCTAAGGTGCCCCAATGTGTTGTGCACTGACTGGCCCATAGACCCTGCTGGTGCAAATTAAACTTATTTTTATTCACACCAGCAGAGGCTACCTAGGTCAGTTAGTGTGCAGCACATTGATGCGTTTTGGAAATCCCAGCCCCCTAGCGTGCATTCCTATGCCACAAAGACAGGTGCTAGCATGACAGAAGAGTCAGGCATCTTGTGTATTTTAGATCTTCAGTAATACACTCATACTCAAAGGAAAGAAATACAATAATAATCCTGTGCCGGGTTATCAAATGTTTCCCTGGCTCAGGAATTCTAGAAGATGCTACTTTTTCCATATTTACTGTTTCCTTGTAGCCATACTTGATTGGTTATGTGCCCATGTACTAGGGTGATTGCAGGCTCTTTAGAAACTGAGACACATGGGACTGATTCTCATTTACACTAAAGCCCCCCTTTACACCATTTTGACAGTCTAGAGGTCTGAGTGTACATGAGAAATGGGCCTCACATTAAAATTAAAAATTGCTCTGGATTAGAGCTCTATGAATCAAAACTGAGAAGTTATTCAATTCACACTGAAGGGTTTTTTTTTCCTTTTTGGGTTTCACTTTGGCAGATTTGGGCTTCTTGTTCTAAAAATAGCCAGTGCTGAAGATGAATAAGCATGGACAGATTCCTCCTCTGTTTGATTCATTTTTCCATCATCCGGTTTGACCACTGGGTTTACAAAGGTGTACGCTTATGTTTTCTCCAATAGAGAGAGCCTTAAAGCCACCTTATAATTGGTCGTATGCACTTAATCGTAGGTTTCCCTTAGTGTTCTGAACTATGGTGAGAGAAAATCTGACCAGTGGGTGTAAAAGAGGTCATGCACAATGTAGTACTTTGTTCCATTCCTGAGAATGGGTTCTTATGAATACTGGTGGCTTTGCTGAAGGGGAAGTAGGGTTTATTAGGACTTTTATTAACACACTGCTCAATGCCTACTTCTTTCTCAATCACACTCATTTCTCCCCCTTCCTCCCACAGAAGCCATCTTTTCATGGCATGTTACCTTGGGGGAAGGGGAGGATTGGTACAATGGATTAGCAGCTTTGGGTTACTATCTGCATCAGTGCTTTGTTCCAGTTTCTTTCTCAGCACTTATTTAGCACCTCCCCAGACACACATGCACTCTCTCTCTCTTGTGCCTTTGTTGCTCAGTCCAGCACATGCACAGATCTAAAAGTATGTGGGCCAAGTTTGGTGCAACACAGAGCAAAACTTGGTCCATACTATTTACTTTTTAATGTTTGCAATACTTTAATGGTTAGGATGGTTTTTGACCTATAGTTATGAAGGTGGTTGAGTTCGCTACAAATCAAATCCCAGGGCTGCCAACTCTCATGACCTTCATTATTTTATTTCAAGCTCCAGTTCCTAGAGTCATGAGCTGATGTGAGAATTACAGTTTTCATCACAAATAAAAAAGTTTCTAGCCCTTATAGTTACAGTTGGAAGTTTGAAGACTTGATCTCTAAAGGTCTCAAAAATGAGAAGGCAAATGAGAAGAACCCCAAGTTTACAATCTTTTAAAATCTCATGCATTTTAAGCCGTTCTCATGATTTTTCATTGGTGAGGGTGTTTCATTACATCCTTCTCATGCCAATGTTGGTGGAGAGGGCAGAAACTAGTCTTTTCCATCCCTCTGTCATTAACTGCACTTCCATCTTCTCTACGGTGTTGAGATTGACTATTCTGTCCTCTCTACTAAGAGTTCTTCTGAAAGTTTCTTTTGGGCACCCTTATTTCCTCACACCAGTTGGTTTCCTCTTAATAGCTTCCTATGCAAGTCTGTGTGTTGGCCTGTGAAGTACCTGCTCAAATACATCCTTTCTGATTCTGGTGGAAATGAGCTGCTGATTGGTAGTTTCATGGATCTCTTTATTGGTGAGGGAGTCTTTTTCCATCCAATGCCCAAAATCTTTTAAAGGCACTTGTTTTTGAAGGTGTGTCCTTTTCTGTCAAACATTTTTTGGTAGCTTTCCCACTCTTGCTGCTGTATGCTAGCGCTGATTTACATTTGAGATGAAAATTCTCTGTTTTGTTCTTATGCTACATAGCTTTGATCTCCATACATTGTGTTAGTAAACACACTGTATGCTTGTCCCACCTTTGATGTCACTTCCTCCTTTGAGGCCTCTGTTGGCCAATATGGTGCTGCCCAGGTAGGTGAACTATTCTATTTTCTTAATACTTTTGCCCTTATAGTACGGTGTTACTGCTTTACATCTGCCTTTCAAGGATGTTTGTTTTAGTATAACTTCTATTGCGCATTGCTTGGCCCACTGTTTTTGCCAGGTTCTGTCTTTACATTAGGTTAGGGTTGGCAATACTTTTTGATTTGCCAAAAAATTCATTTTGTTTTATTTCTTTCTTCAAAATTGCCAGCAAATTAAACCATCAGTTACTCACACAGCTCTACCTAGTGGAGTGGGGCCTTGATCCCTGACCGGGGTCTTTAGCAACTATCACAGTAGAAATAAATAAGAAGAAATAACTAGTCTGGGTGATTTAAGAGGCTGAATTCCAGCCATAACAAGCTCCTTGGTGAATGAATACTGCATGGAAGGGATTGTTCATTTTGTTGCACATTTAGTACTAGACAAACCTCAGAAGCCTGGGGGGACTCCGTTCAGTTAAGATTAAATAAACTGAACACTTGATCCAAGGTTTAAATTTCTGTAGTCTAATATCTGAGCCACAAATCTTTGGAGAGAAGAGATTCCCACCCTGGTACTTTATTTCAGGTGAATCATAAATCCCACATGATAGTCTTTTCTGGTATTATGTGGGCGCTTCTGTTTGTAGGAGAAACTTCTATATTTCCCAGTGAAACGTACTGGGAGTAAATACAATATTCCCCAGCAGAACATATTTCTGCAGAAAACACGGGAGGAGGACAAAAAACCCACCCCAGCCCTCGCTCAATGTCTTGAGTAAGCAACAAATAACTCTGCTAATGTATTTTAAATTACTCTGTGAAAGATGCTTTGCTTTCCTAGAAGAGATTTATCAGCTAAAACATGCCTTTATGGAATGTTTTTGAACCTGAACTACATAACAGAGGCTAGTAAATACATCCCACCAGCAAAGAAAGATGGGCCGCAGGAGCCATTAGAAATATAAATTCTCTGGTTTTACTGCAGTGTTCTGCTGGCAGGTTCTACATAACTTGATTTAAAACAAATTCCTCATCTTACCCCTTGCTGCCCACCGTATTCATGCTTGTCCTGCCAAAGTGGGCAGGCAGGTAGGCCAGGTAAATTAATGGCTTGTTTCTGCAATTCCTTAGCAGTCCAATTATATATTTCTACCATTGCTGCAAATGTGTCACATCTATTGGGCATAGTGTAGGGCTCAGAACTAGAAATCTAGATTTGAAATTTTACCCTAAGACAATAAATACTAATAGAATGGAGTCTTGGAGTTGATTATATTAGTGCTTAGTCCTCAGTGGTCATCTAACAGCACAGATCCAGCATTATGCTCTGTAGAGCAGTGGATCTCAATCTTTCCAGACTATTGTATCCCTTTCAGGAGTCTGATTTGTCTTGCATACCCCCAAGTTTCACCTCACTTAAATACTACACTTAAAAATCACTTGTTTTCAAAATTAGACATAAAAATACAAAAGTGTCACAGCACACTTACTGAACTATTGCTTACTTTCTCATTTTACCATATAATTATAAAAAATCAATTTGAATATAAAATACTTACATTTCAGTGTATGGTGTATATATTGCAGTGTAAACAAGTCGTATGATATTTTAGTTCGTACTGACTTTGCTAGTTCTTTTTCGGTAGCTTGTTATAAAACTAGGTAAATATCTAGATGAGTTGATGTACCCCCTGCAGGGGTGGCTCTAGGTATTTTGCCGCCCCAAGCATGGTAGTCAGGCTGCCTTTGGCAGCATGCCTGCGGGAGGTCCGCCGGTCCCGCACCTTCGATGTACCCGCTGCTGAATTGCCGCCAAAACTGCGGGATTGGCGGACCTCCGGCAGGCATGCTGCCGAAGACAGCCTGACTGCCGCCCTCACGGCGACCAGCAGGCCGCCCTCCCCTCCTCCCTCCTCCCCCCGCGGCTTGCCGCTTCAGGCACGTGCTTGGTGTGCTGGTGCCTGGAGCCACCCCTGACCCCCTGGAAGACCTCTGCATACCCCCAGGGGAACGTGTACCCATGGTTGAGAACCACCATTGTAGAGCATCTGAGTTTCTGAAGCTAAACTGCTGTTAAATGTTGGGTCTGTTTTAAGTCTTGCAAATTATTTACCACATTCTGCTTGATGTAATGGACCTTGTGTCACAAGGAAAATGCCCCTGGCTTTGGAATGTAGAATATTCATTAGACTAAATTACAGAATGGAATAGAATTTAGTTTTACATGATATTCTTTACACTGAAGGGATCCCCCAAAGCATTTAGCAAATCACTAAGTTATATGCCAGCTGGGGTCCAGTTTTGTTGCCTCTTACACTGGGTTTTTCTAGTGTAACTCAAATAACTTCATTAGAATTGCTTCTGCTTTACAGTCTTGCAAGAGAGATCATAGTCATGCAAAGACTATAGGCTAAAGCAACAGTAGCAATACTTCATATGCAGCCTGGGATGTTTAAAAGCTATTTTACTGACAGGGGAAATGAAGGCCAAAACCCCATGGTTGTCTAATAGAGCAATGGAATTATTAGATTCCACTTGTGCAGCAGTTCTGTTTCTCTCCTCCAAGGGCTAACACCACCAGCGGTTCTGCACCTTCGCACAGTGGTAGCCCTCCAACAGTGATCATTTGCCAGCAGTTACTGCGTAGCTGTATCTCTACTGGTGTGACTGCATCTATACTAGGACTTTTACCCACATAACTATGTCTGCAAAAAATCACATTCCTTAATGCTGAAGGAGTTAAGTGGTAAAAACTTAATTATAAACCAGGCTTCGGTTCCCAGAGCTCATGAGCGCTCGAGGTGTGTACATTGGACTGGACTGTTGTGGGATTGCTGGGCTGCACACTCTAACTTCTTACTGTTGATTACATGTTATACAACATTGCTGTGGGAATCAAGAGACCTGAACGCTCTTCCTGCCTCGACACCAAAACAGCATATAACCATGAGCAGGTCATTTCACCCCCTTGTGCTTCAGTTCCCCATGAGTGAACAAGGGTATCACAAAACATGAACCTTTTTTATGGAAAACTTTGCATTTTCAGCAACAAAAAAAAAATTGAAAAATTTTACCTGAGAACTTCTGGCTGAAAACAAAAAAACAAACAAAAAAAAGATTCAGAAATGTCTCCAGTGTGTCTCATGCGAGCTGTATAGGTGATTCATGCTGCCAGTTTGCTTGGTAGGCCAGGCTCCCTTGCCGTACTATATCTCCCATAATACACTGTGATCTCCTATCTTGCTGAGCTACTGCAGTGCCTCACAGGAGATGTAGTACAGCTAGGGAACCCAGACGATAGAAAAGAATGAGGATATGTGGCACCTTTACTACATTAAGATCCGTGGCAGAATTTCTGATCAACTATTTTTGGTTTTGGCTATTGGGTGTTTGTTTTTTGACAAAAAGTTGAAATTTTTGTGGAAAACAGATGCTGATCTCTAAACGTATTTAGTCAAAAACCCAGTTTTTTAAATAGTTGCAGTGGAAAATTTTTGATCACCGTAGTAATGACACTTTGCTTCTTTTGGAAATTGCTTCAAAACTGATGGACAAAAATGCCCATTCAAAAGCTAAGTATCACTACTGCTACTAATTATGAGTGCTGATTAAGTATACTAGCCTGTCAGAACTGTCTGACTATTTTGGTCCTTTAGCATGCTCATCAGCACAATAGCTGAGGTTTATGTGTAAAAACTGAGCTCCTGGTATTTATGTACTCAGGAAAATAAAGGTGGTGTCCTGAAGCTTTTGTTTTGAAAGAAAAATATGAAAAGATTTACATGAAACTAACACACAGGTAGTAGGGAAAAATCAGTTTGAATTTTGGGCCCATCAACTTTTCCAGTGTTCCTTTGATCTAGATTTTTTGCATGGTCCACTGGAAAAAGGAATAATCCTGTTGTACGCATATGATTGAAGTGATCATGGAAATAAACTCTGCTGTTTTGTGCATGGACACAGCTAGAAGTTCAGGATGTGTGCAGCAATAGAGTTCTCCCGGGTTCATTTACATGATGATAATGTTGGCATTTGGGAATCGATGTACTGTTGTTCCCTCTGTTTCTGTTGCCTTGCAATATGGGTACATTATCATTTAGAATATTAAAAGGTAAAATTCAAAGAGCTTTGAGGTGCAGAAACATCTTGTGAGTAAGACTCGCCGTTAAGAGTGTTATCTGCGCTAGGTCACAGCTAGGGAAGAACAGCGATTCTAATGAAATAAAAACGAGATGGGGAGAAACCCAAAGCCCAGCTCTAAACTTCCCCAAACTTTCAGGGTGTTTAAAATCAAAACCCAGGTCATGTGCCGAGCTTTGTTTTTTTAATTATTTTTGTAATGTCTCTGCACTTCTGGGTTCCAGCCAGAGCCAGATCATGGGGGTGCTATCAGAATGATAGTTTTTTCAGTGTTAGCAGCCTGCTGAGAAGAAATAAAGATCAGACATCATATGAGGAAGCCCGTTGTGAGATTTCCAGCTGCATTTTTGCATTCCCGTGAGTTTTGGAAAAAATATTGACTGTTGGAGTGCTTAGCTCAACTGAACCTCCATTTTACCCATGCCTAGTCAGAACCCATCAAAATACTGATTTGCTGTCTCCTGATTATCCAAGCCTCACTGTTTTGTTCAGCTGGTTAATACACAGGGTCAGACTGCAGTTGGGCAGGTTGAGGGCCTGTTGCCTTCACACTTGCAGAAATCCCCAAATCTACCAGGCTGAAATTCAGCTCTATGGGACTGAAGCAGGCAAGCATTTGTGGATGTTTCTTGTATCTCTGAAGAAAACAGGGGGGAGAAAAGGGGAAAATAATAGGTTTGAAACCAATAGGAAAGTAAACACGGGAAACTGCTTTTGACTGCAATCCTGAAAATGTTGCCTATGAGATAACAGGAATGCCATCAGGAAGCAGAATACTAGACACTTGCTGAGCCAAGCTCATATCAAAATAATAGCTTTGATCTCCACCTATCTCACTGTGACATCTAAAAATGGAAGTGTTACCTCTTTGTTTCTATTTTGTTCTCTCTCTGTCTCCATTTTGTCTCCAGAGTCCTTTCAGGTCCCAATATCCTACAGTATTTCAGCACTATATATTACAGTAAGTGTATGTATGTTTATGTGCACACAAGTGCTGTTATATAGGACCCTCTTTCAATGCTATGTTGGATGTGAAAGACCCTTGGGACAGAATGGATATTCATAGATTCATAGACTCTAGGACTGGAAGGGACCTCGAGAGGTCATGGAGTCCAGTCCCCTGCCCTTATGGCAGGACCAAATACTGTCTAGACCATTCCTGATAGACATTTATCTAACCTACTCTTAAATATCTCCAGAGATGGAGATTCCACAACCTCCCTAGGCAATTTATTCCAGTGTTTAACTACCCTGACAGTTAGGAAATTTTTCCTAATGTCCAACCTAAATCTCCTTTGCTGCAGTTTAAGCCCATTGCTTCTTGTTCTATCATTAGAGGCTAAGGTGAACAAGTTTTCTCCCTCCTCCTGATGACACCTTTTAGGTACCTGAAAACTGCTATCATGTCCCCTCTCAGTCTTCTTTTTTCCAAACTAAATAAACCCAGTTCTTTCAGCCTTCCTTCATAGGTCATGTTCTCAAGACCTTTAATCATTCTTGTTGCTCTTCTCTGGACCCTCTCCAATTTCTCCACATCTTTCTTGAGATGCGGTGCCCAGAACTGGACACAGTACTCCAGTTGAGGTTTAACCAGCGCAGAGTAGAGCGGAAGAACGACTTCTCATGTCTTGTTTACAACACACCTGTTAATGCATCCCAGAATCACGTTTGCTTTTTTTGCAACAGTATCACACTGTTGACTCATATTAAGCTTGTGGTCCACTATGACCCCTAGATCTCTTTCTGCCATACTCCTTCCTAGACAGTCTCTTCCCATTCTGTATGTGTGAAACTGATTGTTCCTTCCTAAGTGGAGCACTTTGCATTTGTCTTTATTGAACTTCATCCAGTTTACCTCAGACCATTTCTTCAATTTGTCCAGATCATTTTGAATGTTGACCCTGTCCTCCAAAGCAGTTGCAATCCCTCCCAGTTTGGTATCGTCTGCAAACTTAATAAGCGTACTTTCTATACCAACATCTAAGTCGTTGATGAAGATATTGAACAGAGCCGGTCCCAAAACAGACCCCTGTGGAACCCCACTTGTTATACCTTTCCACCAGGATTGGGAGCCATTAATAATTACTCTCTGAATACGGTTATCCAGCCAGTTCTGCACCCACCTTATAGTAGCCCCATCTAAATTGTATTTGCTAGTTTATCGATAAGGATATCATGTGAGACCATATCAAATGCCTTACTAAAGTCTAGGTATACCACATCCACTGCTTCTCCCTTATCCACAAGACTCGTTATCCTATCAAAGAAAGCGATCGGATTGGTTTGACATGATTTATTCTTTACAAATCCATGCTGGCTATTCCTATCACCTTACCACCTTCCAAGTGTTTGCAGATGATTTCTTTAATTACTTGCTCTATTATCTTCCCTGGCACAGAAGTTAAACTAACTGGTCTGTAGTTTCCTGGGTTGTTTTTATTTCCCTTTTTATAGATGGGCACTATATTTGCCCTTTTCCAGTCTTCTGGAATCTCTCCCGTCTCCCATGACTTTCCAAAGATAATAGCTAGAGGCTCAGATACCTCCTCTATTAACTCCTTGAGTATTCTAGGATGCATTTCATCAGGCCCTGGTGACTTGCAGGCATCTAACTTTTCTAAGTGATTTTTTACTTGCTCTTTTTTTATTTTATCTTCTAAACCTACCCCCTTCCCATAAGCATTCACTATGTTAGACATTCCTTCAGACTTCTCAGTGAAGACCGAAACAAAGAAGTCATTAAGCATCTCTGCCATTTCCAAGGTTCCTGTTACTGTTTCTCCCTCCTTACTGAGCAGTGGGCCTACCTTGTCCTTGGTCTTCCTCATGCTTCTAATGTATTGATAAAAAGTCTTCTTGTTTTCCCTTTATTCTCATAGCTAGTTTGAGCTCATTTTGTGCCTTTGCCTTTCTAATCTTGCCTCTGCATTCCTGTGTTATTTGCCTATATTCATCCTTTGTAATCTGACCTAGTTGCCCATCTCCATAGTCTTAGAGTTTTGCTAGTAAGAAGAGAGTATCTTTTTTTATAGGAACTCAGTTTTATCCACTAGGTCAGACTACATGATTATAATCTGGTCTAGAAACTCTCTCTAAATCTGAGTTTAGCCTGTAGGGCAGGAAGTTCTGTATATTAGAAGGAATTTTAAGAGTTTATCAACATGAGCTTGAAATGGTTGCATTATTCCCAAGTATATAAGATAGCCAGACCCCCTCCTTCCCCCCAGCTGTGGCTGTCCCTAAGATCATGGGGGTGGTAGAAGGCGGTTCATCAGAAAAGATGATACAGCCCCCACCAGGCTGTTACTGAATCAGCAAGTGTGACTTGGTCTCTTCTGGCACTTATGTTTCAGAGTTAAGTGAGTGGCACCTCTGCATATAGGCAGTTATGCTATGGATCTGACATATGGACCCCTAGACTTTTTTTCTGCTGTATATCTGTTCAATAAATTCAATGATCAAATCAATTCTATGGCCACGAGTGAACCTGCAGCATCCCCTTCTGCCAACTGTGGTGGTTGACCTGGATGTGAAGGAGAAGAGCATTCTCTGTGTGGCACAGACCCTCAATGCACCTGTTTTGCACAGGCTGCCCATCTCCCTGAGCTGTACTATCCTACAGGGCCTAATCTAGAGCTGCATATGTAAGAGCTTTATCCTCTGCTGTGCTGCTCTCAGCGGTTCATCTCCGACTAATCCAGCGTCAGCATAAAACCAGCTTTCTCACTTTACGCAGAGGCTTTTAGCTGCCTCTAGCTGAACTGAAATAACCAGGCCCCCTGAAACGCAGGTTACCTAGTTCCTGAAGACAGCAAGGCTGGTGGGTAGACTTTGAGTCTTTTGACTAGGGCACAGTGATGGTGATGCTTTTCACCTCCTATAGTGCCTTTAACCTGGAGATAGCCAAGCATTCTGAAACATCTGTCAGTCAGGCCCCACAACAACACTGTGAGGCAAGGAAGTGTTAACAGTGCAGTTATGCAGATAGGGAAACAGAGGGTTTAAGGGCAAAATTGTCAAAAATAGACCAAGATTTTTGGGTACTTTATTTTTGGGTGCCCAAACTGAAATATTTATGGCCTTCTTTTTCAGAGGAAGTGAGCACCTCCAGATCCCAATGTTTTCAATAGGTGTTGAGGGCACTCTGTACCTATGAATATTGGGCCTCTTTAATGTCTTAAATGCCCTAAATCAGTGTCTACTTTTGAACATTTTGGCTTCTCTGATTTTGCTGAAGGTCACCCAGTGACTCAGCAGCAGAACTGGGAATAGAACCCAAGAGTCCTGATTCCCACTCCTCTAGCCACTAGTCCATGTCTCCTCCCAAACCGAGTAAAGGAGATATCTTTATCAAATGCCCCAAAGGAAAATCGCACTGCACCATCTGTCTAGGCACTGCCACATCTGGGATACAGGCTGCTTTTGGTGGCTAACATTTCGGCAGAAGAGTGATGGAATAGAATAGCCATTAGCGAACCTCCGAGTGCTTTGGGTGTCCAGTTCAGATAAGTGCCTGGAAGATCAGAGGGTTATCAGCTCTTCCAATTTCCTTGGTTGAGAAATCGTAAGGCGAGTGTGTTCTCAAGAGTTCTGAACACTTCCTAGTCAAGCTGCATCAGAAATACCAGAGGGCATCATTTTGTGGGGTGTTTTGGGGCTTACACGTCCAGCTGTTATCAGGATGTTCAACAGTGCCAACGAGCCCGTGGGGGCCTGGTACTTCATGTTTTCTGGGGCCCCACCCCCTCCCATTTCACTTTATCTACACAGATATTTTGGGGACCCCTCTGAGCTCAGGGCCTGAGTACAATTGTCCCTCCTTTCATCAGAGCTGGGTGCCAACCTTAAATGTAAATAAGTAAATGAAGTGTCCAACTGTCACTGTTTTGTTCCTCAACCCATTTTCCAGCTTTCCTTTGGCTTTTGCCAAAGGAGTGATTTTTATTCATCATTTTTTACATCGTCCAAAAGTTTGCTCAGCTCTTTAGATACATAAGGCCTTTTACTGCATCTGGCTCTTGTGCACGGAGAAGTGGGGGGAAGCAAAGAGCCTTGTCCCTCTTCCTCCACAGCATTCAACAAGAGGAAGATGCTATCACAGCTGTTGAGCTTGGGGGAGTACAGCAACTGCCCTCTCCCTGCGCCACCAAGAGTCAAATGGAGCAACAGGATGCAACAGCGCTGTGGTCTAACTCTCGTACTGCATTCAAGGACCTGGGCAACTGTCATAAACAGATAGCTAAGGGTTAATGTCTCTTTCACCTATAAAGGGTTAACAAACAGTGACCTGCAAACACCTGACCAGAGGACAAATCAGGAGACAAGATACTTTCAAATCTTGTGGAGGGAAGCCTTTGTTTGTGGGTTTTGGGTTTGGCTTTTTTCTCTCTGAGTCCTGGACGGGGCTAGAGGTGTAACCAGGTTTCTGCCAATCTCCCTGCTACAGTTTCTTATCTATTCAGAATTGTAAGTAAAAAAAAAGGTGGTCATAGTCTTTTAATTTGTTTTTTTCCATTTGCATATGTGTACTTGCTGGAAGTAGCTTAAATTGTGTTTCTGCTGGAGAAAGCTTCTTTCTATTGTTTATAAGTTGAAAGACCCTGTAACTGTTTACCATCTAAAGTGCACAGATAAACCTTTTACTTTTTTTCTTTCTTTTTTATTAAAAGTTTTGCTTGTAAGACCTGTTGATTTTTCTCTCCTAATTAAGGCTCAAAGAAATTGAGTCTGTATATACCAGGGAATTGGTGGGGAGGAGGGAAAGGTAAATTTCCTCTTTGTGTTAGATTCACGCAGCTTGAATCTGTATTGCCTCTGGGTGAGGGGGGGAGAGAAACTTGATCTCTCTGTGTTGTGTTTCAAGGAATTGATTCACGGTATCTCCTAGTGTACCCAGGCAGGAAAGATCTGGGAGGAGGTAAAGAGGTGGGAGGGAATGGTTTATTTCCCTTTGTTGTGAGACTCAAGGAATCAGGGTCTTGGGGTCCCCTGGGAAGGTTTTGGGGGAACCAGAGGGTATCAGGCCCTAAAAATTCCTGATTGGTGGCAGCGCTACAGAATCTAAGCTGGTAATTAAGCTTAGAGGACTTTATGCTAGTACCCATATCCTGGACGCTAAGGTCCAGATTTGGGAATTATACTATGACAGCAACTATGTCAAGGGGAACAAACTTCAGCATCCAAAAGGAAGGTGCCATGTTTGCGGTAACTCTGGTAGTGGAGAGGCCTGTGCTTCCTGAGGAGCAACCATTTTCAGAGCTTTCCTGGGAGTCGTGCAATTCTATTTATCACCTTCCAATGCAGGCCTGTGGCACACTCTGATCCTTAATAAAACAGTCCCAGGAAGTTTACTGTGAAAGGCTTCAGTTCTGCTAGGTGCTGAGTGCCCTCAATGCCTGTGCACTTGGTGAGTGCTAAGGGCATTCAGCACCTTGAGGCCCAGGTCTCTAGTAAACATCCTACGGACGATGGAAACAGCAAGAGGCCAGAGAACAAGCTTTTTGTTTGCTTTCCTTTCTCGTTCTTTGCCATTTTCCTCTTAGCCCTACAGTTCCTATTCCTTCAAAACCAGTTCACCCATAGCTGACTACTAGAGAATAGAGACATCTTTCTCCTTGTGTGCGTGGAGGCTGTTAATTTAGTGCCACTTTCTCTGTGCTTGAATCTGAATGAGCAGCAATCGTAAAGGCCCAGAGTAATGAAATGGTGTATTTTTTCCTGGTCTGAGATATTGGAATGCTTTTAACCGTATAGAGAGCTCTTGGATTTTTACAGGGATACAACCGCCGCCACCCTCCCGTCCCCCCGCACAAAGCACTTCTCATTCCAGCCTTGAACTATGTTTTGAGAAAGTAGAAAGGAATTTCACAGGAAAAAAAACCCTCCTGCATAAGTGGCATAGTTTAACTCAGAAACATCACAACCTTCCCAGAGCCTGAGGGCAATTCCCAATACCATCCAAGGGGCTGGAATGTTGCCATTTTTTGCCACACAAAACAGATCCACTGATCAATTAATCACTAAACATGAAAGAATAGAATCATGCAAAGCAGAGATGAAAGAGCCATGAACATGCTGAGATATCACAGTATTGGGTACTATAGAAAACCATAAAAAAGACATTGCACTTTTGTCAGTAAAACTTTTGTCATTCAGGGGTGTGAAAGGGTGCCTCTCAAGGGCAGATTTATTTTGTCGGTGGGAGAGCTCTCTCCTGCTGACAAAGAGCGGCTGCACTGAGCACCTTTTTGTGGCACGGCCGTCGGGGCACAGCTGTCGCTAAAAGATGCATAGTGTAGACATAGCCTCAGTCTAGTCTCTCCCCACCTTCTCCTTCAGCCAGTGAAGACTGTTCCCTACATTACATTCTCCAGCGCTGCACTTAATTCTGTTTTACATACCTGAAGTTATAAGACTCCATCCACTTCCATTGGGAGGGTATTTCATAGCTCAACTTTAAGAAGCTTTTCCACTGATTTCAATCTAGATTTTCCTTTGTGCGATTCCATCTCCTTTTCCCCCATTATAACCCCCCCTCCCCAATGAGTTATCCTTCTTCCTTTGGATCACCCTAAATAATTACTCTCCCTCCTTGTTTTTAATCTTCAAACACAGACAATGATCCTGTCTTAGTGATAGTTGAGCTCTCTTAATCTTCCCTTGTAAGTCTATTCTACCTTTTTTTGCCATGAACACTCACCAATAATAATCACATATAAGCAGGTTCTTACCATATTCTGCAGTTGATGTAACAAGTCATGGGAAGTAACATCACAACTGTTGGCTTCTGAAAGCTTCATTTATGGTTTCCAGCAGCCCTCAAATTTTGTAGGAAAATCATTTTTTATTTTTACAGATCTGTCCTGTAGACACATCACACCCAGCTTGCAGGGCTATTCTAGAGAGTTACTTCTCTTGAGCATCCGAATGAAGCATCACAATGTGATAATATTGTGTCCTCATGTTGCTGTATTAGGATAGTATATGTGTGGTGTGCCCAAACTCAGAGTTGAGGTCATCATGTAGTGACGCATCACGGCATAAAGATGCTAACATTGTCTATAAAAATTGCATCTTGCTAGGTGATCAGCTTTTCTGGCAGAACAAATATCATGAGCAGGAGGAACCTTAGATACATGGAGCCAGATACTCATTTATCCTAATTCTCATTTACCCTTTATACCACTCTGGCAATGGAAAAGAGCCTTAAAGTGAGAGCAAATTACACTGGCACCTACTTTAAACCCCCTTTACACTTCCACTGCAGTGTAATAGGGCTGTGGTATAAATCAGAACATGGCCCATCATGTTTAGTTTCTGGCCAAAGCGTCAAAGAAGGCCAGGCTGAACCAGTTTATATTAAATTAGACCCTGAACTTCAGCCATAACTTGAAACTTTTTAAGGTTTGCAAAAGTTCAGCTATTGTTTTTAATCTTTTTGACATCTCTCCTTTTCTGGGTTTTGGCCAGGACTGGAAATGAAGGTGCCAAAAAACCCATAGTGAAGGCTCCTCACATGAAATCATCAGTACAGCTAATGTGAGTGTTGAGTGTTTTGTGCACACCAAGTCTAAGAACCATTTTAAGCTCACCTGATACTATTTTCAGGGTAACTGCTCCAAAGAACTGAAAAAAAAATAGATGGACTATTGAGGAGAAAAGAAAACCAGTTGGAAGCACTCAGAGAAGCAGAAGCACTATGGAAACTTTTATTTATTTTAAATAAGCGATTTCAGATTAAATGTTTTCTGTTAAATCCCGAAGCATCTGGGAAGTGATGAACTTGTGTACTTACAGCTGGATTCATGAAGAAAGCCAGCATAGGTCAGAAGGCACCAGCTGTTGTGTGATCTCCATCATTTCTCAGCATGGCTTTGTAAAGCCCCAGAATCCTAAGCACTGAAGGAACAGACAGCACTAATGCACCTCTTACACTCTCCACGGCAGGAAACTGATCAGTGGGGAAATATCTGTGGCTGATCCCTGCTCCAAGGGAGGGCCATTTCTGCCTCCCAGTGTCATCTGAGGTGGAAGAGAATCTTTCTTGGCCTCAGATGTGGGAATCAGTTTAACCCTGTGCCACAGGGACAAGAATGACCATAATTAAGTCTCTACTCCCATAATTTCTGAGATACAATTGCGATCTAATAATTATCAATTCCTCCTTCAATCCCAGTTGTGTGGATTTTTCTAGGGGATTGAGCCCTTATATCAATTCAGTCTAAATATATATTCATTTCCAAAGGTATCTAAATGTTTTAAATCAGCACCGCTATAATGAAGTTAATGGATACTGTAATGGGCTTCCCCCCTGCCACTAGCTGAATTGCAGTTGGGTGGTGTCTGAGAGAGCAGTTGGGGAAGGCGTGATGGGAATGGAAACACCCAAAATGCTGTAACTCTGCCAGCTTGTTCTTTGGGGGCTGCTGCTGGTGGTGGGTTGCCTATTGAGGAAGACACTTCTGTGTGAGGGCTGTGGCTGCACTAGTGTGTTGGATTTTTAAATGGGGTGTCACCTCAGTCCTTCAGTTACCCCTAACGTTGCAATATTTTTCTCAGTGTTTGTTGGAGATAGGTGACCGTCCAAAGGTTTGATGTAACTGAACATTTGGATACTGATCTGAATTAGAGAGTGGCCTCTTCTTTGGAGGATAATAGTATGTTTATAGAGAAGTAAGCTGATAAGACCCCAATTCTGCAATCAAATCCTTGTAGGTAGACCCTTGATTTCTGTGCAGCACCATGTGGGCACACAAGGTCATCCAGGTAGCTCTGATTGTAGGATTGTGGTCTATATTCTCTCAGCCTAGTGCCTTTATCATTTATCACTTTTAAAATTGTGCATCATGTAGGGGAAGTATGTGGTTAGGGACTTTTTGGTACCATGGATTATGTCCCCAGTAGTTGCTAATGACATTTCCCTGAGCCACTAAGGCATAGCATATAAATGCCAATTTAGAAAATGATTAAAAGAAATTCTAGTATCAATGGTAAACATGCTCCCAGGAAGCTGTTACACATGCAGAGTAGCCAACATTAAATAACTTAGCAGTAATATCCCTTCTGTTCCTCCAAAGTGCTGAAAATGATTTCAACTTTTTGCATGGCTAATCAAAGAAATTAGCATTTGAAAAGGCTTTGGCTGTCTTAGCCCCCTTGCCTCCCCTCTACTCCCCATGCCTTTCTAAAAGACATGCTCTAGATCAAACAGAAATGATGGGCTTGATGCAGAAATTACTGAGTGAGGGTCTATGATCCGTGTTGTACAGGAGGACAGACTAGATGATCATAATGATACCTTCTGGCTTTTGAATCTGTGAATGTATGAATTACATTCTCCAGTCTTTTATCTAGAGCAGTTTTAAGTGACTCAAGCAAAGGGGGCTACCAGCATCGCTTCTCATGAGAGACTATTCTACAGTCTCGTAAACTTCAGTGTTAGGCTATCTTCCCTGATATTTGTCCTACATTTCCCTTTGTTCAAATTCACCCCATGCCCTCCTTTTGGCCACTCTAAACTAGTGCTCTCCCTTCTTGTGATTTAAAATGTCAGGGTATGGCTACACTTGGAGGTGTGCAGCGCTGGGAGTTACATCTGTCTTTGTGCAGCTGTGTAGGGACAGCGCTACAGTGTGGCCATACTGACAGCTACCAGCCCTGCAGTGTGGCCACATTTGCAGCATTTGCAGCGCTGTTGGGAGTGGTGCATTGTGGGCAGCTACCCCAGCATTCAAGTGGCTGCAACGTGCTTTTCAAAAGAGGAGGGTGAGGGGGATCCTTGGGGGGAGAGAGAGAATGGATTTTTGGAGCTGTCAGCTCCCTGCCTTGCAAGTTCTAAGGACGGGAACATACACATCACCAACCTGCAATCATTTTAAAAGTTTCGAGCCCTTCCCCCACCCCTCTCTTATTCACTAAATGCAAAGTATGCACTCCGAGCTCTAACACGGACTCCCCCCCCACCTCCACCCTGTGGCTTCTCTACTCAAGCAAACAGCTGTGAACATTCCAAAGCAATTCCCCTGCCTCTTCTCGAGCAAACAGGAGCTGTGTTTGTTTTTTAGATAAGCAGCTCCCGGGAGCCTGGTCTTCCGGTTTGTTCTGAGCAGGCATTCTGGGATACCTCCTAATACCCTGGAGGCCAATTACAGCGCTTTTCGTGGCCACACCTGTGGAGCAGCGCTGCATCACCGGCGCTGCAATCATTATACTCCAAGCAGACCAGGGGTGCAGCCAGCGCTGCAGCCAGGGCGTTGCAGCGCTGGATGTGCCTTGCAGGTGTGGACAGTTACTAAGTTGCAGTGCTGTAAACCCACCACCAGCGCTGCAACTCTCCAGTGTAGCCATGGCCTCAGATACTTGTAGACAATTCTCTTAGCCTCCATTCCTCTTCTTTACCTTTTCCCCTTAGCCATTATGAGGTGAAATACACCTCTGGGCAGAGGGCTGGCATGAGCGGGCAGAGGGCTGGCATGAGCCACTGGGGACATGTGATACAGGTGCGTCTCTGTGCCGATCCACTGAAGATATAGGTCTGTTACAGTCCCCAGCTACAGAACCTTGGCTTCTAGCTCTCAAGTCCCCAGTTCAATCCTGGTGTGTTGGCCAGGTGTACAGCTGTCGAGCCAACACAAGGCTTAGGCACCATTTAAATCCACTTAATCCCCAAGGTAACATTTGGCTGGAATTTCTGCCTCTGTGCTCCCATCTGTGGCACAGAATGGAGGGCAGTGTAGAGCCCACACAAGGGTTGTGTAGGTCCTCTGCCTGGAATTGAATCTACCTTGTGGTGAATCTTTCACTCAACTGATTTTTTTTTTTAGCCAAATCAATTTATGATTTTTACGGGTGGCAAATGAGAAAACAGTCCAAACCTGGTAAATGTGGATTTGTTCATTTTACACTTCTATGGACCAGAATAGAAATGGCTGAACCCCATTCGCTTTCTGAAAGCACACAGCAGAGACTTTCTCCTGGGCTCAGACCTTTCTGTGCCAAATTTCAGCCTGGAGCACAATTTTTCCAACTGTGTATTGTATTTTGGTTTGGGCTGATCTGTTCCTGTATGTCAGCAAGAAAGCAGCCCTGTTATACCAATTATATTAGACCAGTAAAAACCAGCAGGATCTTATTAAAGGGGATAAAACATTTGTCACATTTATTGTCAATACCATAATAAAATAAAAGATAACAGCAAACAATGTTGTTTGGCTACTTATTCCTATGATTACTTATATCCTGAGTAGAAGCCACGGCTTGGGCAATAAAATTTCGCCTGCCTATCTGTTCTCCAAAGGTGGCCATTAGGGCCAGCTCACTATCACCAGCACCAATTCTTATGTGGTCCAGGGCTGCTCGTATTTCTGGTGCCGCACATATGCCCATAAGGCGATAAATTTCCATAGTGGTGAGTGCTTCTCTTCCTGCCAACAGGATGGCATTGGTACACCATCGGGAAAAGGTTTCTCTATTTAGTGTTCCCAAATGATCAGCCATTGCTTTTAAGTCAGAGGCTGATGCTGGAACGATAGTGACCTGTTCATTTCCCCCACCGTCTACCGGGGTGGTCACAATGCGCCGTTCTATGGCTGCTACCGGAGCCACAAGACCCTCTTGTGGGTCATGCCAGATATCTCTCTGTTCAATTTCCAAGGGGTCCCAAATATCTATATCCCAATCCGATTGTATTTTACATTTGGTTGGGTTCCATTCTCCTGATGTGACAGCCACTACTTGGCGGGTCGCAAAACCTAATTTGTGTTTCAACTGTTTGATAATAGAATCGCAGTGGGTATGGTTTCCCGAGGCTTTGCCCTGTTCTAATGTTAATTTCTTAACCATGCCTTGTAGGATTTGGTTTTCTTTGATCAAAGCCTGATTTTCTTTTTCTAATTCTGTGAAGGCTGTCATTCGGTCCGTCAGGAATCGTTCTTTACTTTTACTTTCCTGTAACGCTTGTTTTATTATTTCCATTTGTTTGTGAGAATTTGTTAACGGGATTCTAAAGACTGAGGACTTTGAGTCTATGGTTCTGCTGCCAGCCTCCAGGAGCATCAGGTGCACCTGACCCAGGCTCGGCTCCACTCTTGTGTACAGGGCACCTGGCCAGTATTCTGTCACAAGCAACTTTAGGCTGGTAACTATAATATCTATATAGAACCTGTATGAATGATTGTGTGAATGGATTATATATATAAGTAATCATAGGAATAAGTAGCCAAACAACATTGTTTGCTGTTATCTTTTATTTTATTATGGTATTGACAATAAATGTGACAAATGTCTTATCCCCTTTAATAAGATCCTGCTGGTTTTTACTGGTCTAATATAATTGGTATAACAGCCCTTTGGGTTCACATTTGGCTTCATCAACAGTATCTGAAAGTCTGAGTTTCCCCTAAAAGTGTCTAGCATGGAGGATTAAAAACAGCCAGGAGCATTTTAATTATTTTCATGATATGACATTGCAGTAGGAGGGGTGGGAGAGGAGGAGGGAGGGGAGTAACAATCCATAATGTGATATTAAAAGATGAACAGAGGGCAGAAAGGAGCAGTTTAGACTTTGTATTGTGTTGATTTCAAGCACTCTAGTTGCAAGGTTTAGGAATTAGTCATTTGTAACTTATTTATACTTAAAACATGGCGGAGATAATAAAACACAAATAATGACTTGCTTTGAGGGAGCCATGGCAGCATCAGGAAAGTATTACCCGAGGGGGTGGAGGTGGGAAATAGGCCAGCGAGTGCAATAGTTTTGCCTGAAACTGAAGTAATCTGTTTCCTGTCTGTCCAGCCATAATCTCTACCCCTCACCAGCTCAGTGCCTGAGCTGCAGTCTGTGTTTCTCCGAGTGGCCAGATATTCGGATTGCAGCCTATTCAGAGAATTAGCCAGCCCTCAGCCTGTTTCAATCCTCACCCTTCCCCCGCTCTCCAGTGGACCAATTAGGTTTTTCAGTGGGGTGCTACAGTCTGATAGACTTG
This sequence comes from Gopherus evgoodei, assembly GCF_007399415.2. Lineage (NCBI taxonomy): Eukaryota > Metazoa > Chordata > Testudines > Testudinidae > Gopherus > Gopherus evgoodei. The sequence goes on along the minus strand of NC_044324.1, from coordinate 164,903,945 downwards.
ATAACATTGATCAGAATGGGGATCCTCTCAGGCAAAGCACAGGATACTCATCATTCTGAGAAATCTTCTCCCTAGCAGAGCCATTAGCTCTCTGATCCGGGAAGTTTAGGTTGGGGCACCTTAGTCCATCCTGTTCTCTGCCTGAGGTACACAACAGTTGAGTTTTTGAGGGCTGTAATACTTTGATCTCATTCTGGTTATTGGCTTTAGTGTGTAAGGTGCTAGATGTTGCTGATGGTTGTAATATACTGGAGGTTGGCTCAGATTATGTGATGTCCCTTCTGTCCTTAAACTCTTGACTCTAAATATTCCTTCTCATCTTTTTTTTTCCACATGTCATTGTCACAGTCCCCAACAGCAATAAAGGGCATGGAGGGGAAGACACTTGCAGGTGACATTTCCTGTTCATCAGTGCTAATAGCTTTGCTACAGAGGTGCCTTCTCTATTTGGTGAAGATCCCTAGCAGGTCCATTAGATTGGGATTCCCACTGTTGATGCTTAGTAAATCTGTGGGAAGCTGGGGGTTGAGGGGCAGCAAGAAGTAGAAACAGAATTTGCTTGGATTAGTGATCTGTTTCAGGAGCAAAGCTGTGGAGCCATTGAGGCAGGACACATAAGGGCTGGGGAACAAGACCCCTCCCTGGTACAGGACAGGGAACTGGGAATATGTTCAGGAGACTGGAGAATGGAAGAGATTAAAAGGGTCAAGGAAAATGGCATGGAGGGGACAAGAAGGCCAGAAAGCTAGTACAGTGGCCCGTGAGGTCCTTGGAGGATGGATGCAGTAGACAAGAGGGGAGGATGGAGGGAGAGGGGCAGGATGTAAATGAAATTGAAAGATGTGAAGGGCCTGGAGGGATGGTTCTGAGGACCAGGAGTTGGGGGAAGGTGCTCAGGTCCAAAAGCTGTACAGGGAGGGAGTGGCTGCCAAGGACAAAGAGAAGCATGGAAGGCGGTGAGGTGGTGGGGTGGGGATCAGGGAAAGGGGGAGTCTTCTACAGGTTCAGTTCTAAATGTTTAACATTTCTTAACATTTGCAGCATAAGAGACCTTCCCTCCACTCCCCTTGCCACCTATCCACATGGCTATAATTCCACACAGACAAACCCCTTTAGGGATGTGCAAAGGCCTACTGGCAGGGTGAGCAAGCCCTGCAACAGTGCCTTGCAATGCCTTTCAGCCCCTGCAGACTCCCAGCACCATCACATCTGCACTTCATTGCTTTCCATTTGCCCTGTACTGCAAGGTCTCTCTCAAATGCACACGTTTCACTCTGACCTCTGCAATATGGGGAATGGGGGGCGGGTCTGGTTGTTGTGCTTGGGTGTGATTGTGAGGAGCTGGAGGTGTGGAGTGGTTCTTTGCTGGAACTAAAGGAAGGCTCTTGTGAAGCCAAATAATCTGAGAGCACTTGTGTGTTGTGTTGTGTGGGCGGTAAGGCTAATGAACTGAGCTTGGTGGCGATGATAATGTTGCCCTCACGGGTGATTTCCTTGATGTTAGTAATTTCCTTGCTATTAAACGCACTTGATTTAGCTCCATAGTAACTAAGACCTTGAGCCAAATCCCACTGAACTCAGTGGAAGACTTTTTCCATTGACTTCAAAGGGCTTTGAATCAGCCTCTGTATGTTTTATGGACTGTATACGTGTGGATGCAGTAGAACTTCAGTTTTACCTACCTCTCTCTCACTGTAGGAATCTGAAATGCCTTTATATACCCCAGCCTAAGTGTGGGTTATTCTTCCCATTCCTCAAATTTAACCAACCCACTATTTCAGAAAACTTTTGGATGTCCTCTTAGACCTTTGTTAAATTGGGTTCTGTTGACTATAATGTACTACATAACTCTGTGTGGGCTTTTTGTTCTTGGTAAATGGTTTCCATGGTTTCATTTGTCAGTCAAATGCCCTCTTGCTTAGTTCACAGTTGCATTGTGCAAGTTCTGTAGAAGCCAAGGATTAGCTTGCTGGCTCTGTATCTCCATGATGGTGACATGCGTCATTTGCACACTTTGCATGGCAGCAGGTTGAGATAAGGCAATGTAAACTCTTTGCTGCGGTTTGGCTGCAGCCCATGAATTAAAGAGCCCATGGTGTGGAATCAAAGGACACAGCTTCACTAGCTCTTCCTATAAATAACTCTCACAGAACTCACCATTAGGGTAAATCATACATTTGCAGCAGGGTGCCAGAGTCACACGTGGGAGCATAAATGCCCATTTATAGTAGGACAATGTCTTGAAAGACCTTATGCAAGCAACATTAGAGTCAGTGCAAGTGTTCATTGAGTTATATTTGTTGTGAAGTTGGCCTTTTTTTTTTCCCTGTTAGGGTGGAATCCACCCATGTGCAGAGGGCCAGCCACAGTTCTACTTTGTCACACTCGTATACCACTTTATGTTAAAGTAGGGCTCAAGGCTTGTGCTGCCCCCTCTGCAGAGGGATGAATTTCATCCTTTGCAAGTTGTTTCTGACCCAATCCTGATGCTCTTTTGAAAGCATTTGTTACTCCTGGATAATCACTGAAAAGCTTGGAGGAATGCTTTACACCCTGTAGGCTGTTTGTGAACTGTTCTCTTCTATGTATTTGTAATTTGTTACTCAAGTTGTGCAGCTGGTCACTCAAGTCACATGGTTTCTTCCTCTGGACTGAATCTGTTTAAATAGGAGGAGGATGAATAGTGAATCTGCAGGCCAGTCAATATTTGGGTTTACGTTCATGAAACTTTCAGCAATCTGAATATTTTCACTGCTACCCTCTATTGTCTGAATAGTGTAGAGATTGCCAAGACCCAGGATACCATACAGTTCTGGATCCACAGGATTGCTGCTATGCTCCCAGCTTTGGAACGGTCTCTAAGAGGAATCCCTTCAATGTGCCAGACTCCCACAGGGTCACACTCTTCCTAATGGGTAGTCCCTGCACCTGTACTGCCTCTTCAGACTGAACCTCTGGGATTCCAGCTTCATCCCATGAGCTATGTTCAGCAAGTCCAAATTAACCAGATTCCTGGAAGACACTTGTACACTCTCCAGGGATTAATGCACCTGACCCAGTATTTGCAGGGACACTCCAAGAGCATTGTTAAAACAGGGTTTATTAGTCACCTGGAAGACAGCATAAGAAGTCCTTAGACTATGGTTTAACCTTCATTTCTCTATGCTAACCTAATTCTATTCTGGTTAGCCCAGAGCCCAGCTAAACTGTAGTGAACCTCATTGTTTAGGCTTTGTGTCTCTGGCCGTCTAACCTCCCTAAGCCTGGTCTACACTAGAAAATTAGGTTAGCCTAACTACGTTGCTCAGGGCTATGAAAAATTAACACTCCTGGGCAGTGTAGTTAAGCTGACCTTAGTCTCTGTATGGACAACACTAGGTTGATGGAAGAATTCTTCCATCAACCGAGCTACTGCTTCTCGAGGAGGTGGATTACATACAAGAATCCCTACCGTTGCCATAGCTGGTGTCTACGCTGAAGCGCTGCTATGATGTTGCATTTTAAGTGTAGACAAGCCCTAGTCAGATCCCAGGTGAGAGTGCTCCCTACTTCCAGCAGCCAACTCTTATCCTCCCAACTCTGCAGTCCTTTGTTCTTGAACTGGAATATTGTGCTCACACTGCCATAGACTGAGAGCCTCCTGGATTTGCAATGGAGCGCAAACGCAAATGGAGCGCAAATGGAGCTCCCTTCAAGCTGCTTCCTGGTAACTTGCAAGGTGGGCAGTGAACTTTTCCCAGAGTGTACCATGGTCCTGCGTCTACAGTGGCCACATTTAGGGGAGTGGGGGTTGCCAGGATCTCTGGCATATTGTTACTTTGCCTCGGGTCTGTGCGCTGCAGTGTGGACTCCAGAGCCCTAGGTCTGAGTATGGGTTAGAAAAGTCTTAACAGGGTTAAAATACAATGTAGATGCTCAAGCCCAGGGTTCCTTAACACAGGTCCCATTAACCCTGCACATACATTGCAGGGTAAACATACCCTAAATGCTGTGCTGCTAGTGAATGAAGAATGGGGAGGAGGAGAACTTTTTTCCTATAGGTCTTTAATGGTCCATTTCCTACTCATCTCTCCCTTCTATGCAAGAGTTCGAGGAAATAGTGATTTCACATCACATCGTTCTCTTAGACCAGCCAGCTACAGCATGTGATGGATTGTCAGCAGAGGACTAAGAATGCTTCATGCATGAAGGATAGTGGTGACACAGATCATCTTTAGCTGTCACTTTCCAACCACAGTACAAGTCCATTTCATTTCTTGTAACCCTCTCTTTAGACAGTATCTCAGCGGGAAAACCTTGGTGTGATTCTGATGAGCTTGGCTGCTTTTCCTGAAGCATATCGCAACTTTTCCTCTCTCTCTTTGGACTGGAAATACTGTAAGATCAGGCTTTCTCACGAGGTTTCCAGTACCTCCTTGCCCCTGTTAGAGTCCATGAGACCATCTTTTCCCATGTTATTTTCCAACTTTTGTTTCTGGTCCCATCCAACCACATGAACTGCAGCGATGCATGAAAATTAATATATAAAAATAAAGTTATGCCAATGTATTTGAACCACTTTTTGTTCAGCTATACTTATTATTTGAATTGGAATCTGTAATATGTGATATTCTTCACTTCCAAGGCTAACCTCTTTTTTGTAGTGTTGCTGTTCACTGGTAAATAGATGCTTCATTCCACCCCAGAGCTGGCTGCATTTAGAGTTGGGTGAATTTATTCCTGGATACACGCTGGGCCAAATTCTAGCAGGAAATTCACATCATCACCTATCTGCAAAATCACAGCAAGTGGTAGAAGAGTAGGCAAGGAACTGGCTGCATGTATTCCAGCACCACTGAATGATCTTTAGGGGCTTTGTGGGGCATAACTAAATGCTGAGGGGCTGTAAATCCACATATTTGTACACTTCTAATCTGTCACACACTTCCCAGCAGAAATAATTTCACATGCAAAAGGAGTAAATAGTGCAAGGAGCTGTACATAGGACTGTTTATAGCAAGAAAATGGGCACAAATGAGTGCTAGGTTTGTAGCATTTATGTGCCTCTATGTGTAATTCTAGGTTTGTGCATGTTAACATGTCTCCCTCTTAGAGGCCTGCCCTAGTTAGCTTTGCAGGCTGTGACTTCACTCTCAGCTAGTGGTGTTGCTCCTTGAGCTCAAGTCTTGTGGTTTTGTGCTGAAGATCCTTGGGTCTATCCCTGGCTTAGGCAGCAGCAAAGTGGTGCATTTGTTTCTTGGTGTCTCCTTAGTGGCGTGCCATGGTGTTTTTAGTAAGGCATTCAATTCTACACTTGCGTGCCTTAGGTGGTCCAAAATGGGATCCATCCTCCACAGGCTGTGACCTCGCGCATACTGTATGTGCAAGGTCATGCTGTGCGGAAGATGTCATTGTGTTCTGCCGTGTGCATTTAGGGGCTGGATGGATTCATCCTATGAGCCAGATGCAGCCCATGTTTTTTAATTCTGAGCTGTGCAGTGCAAGCCTTTGGATCCACAGAAGCACACCGCTGAGCTTTGCTAGAATTTGGTTACATTAGTTTGTAAAGCTGAGAAGTGTACTGGGATGAAAGGAGATGCACAAATATATTCTCGTCATTAATAATCTAACTCTAATAATAATTAAGAAAAGGGGGGGTGTAGTACTAGAACACCATGCTATTTAGAATGCATTCACAAAAGCATTTACAAATATCTGACTTGTGCATGATCCAGCATCACCTGAGAGTTTAAAAATAAGTGGGAATATGCTACAAAATGCCCTGTCATTTGCTGGTTTTTGCAAAGTCCATGCATTCATCTTTTCTCTCCATATATTCTCTTCCCTGAAAGCCTCCTTCCACTTCACCTAGAATCAGAAAAACGAAGGACATGCCTTATATTTAAACCACGATGGGCCAGGTTCTGATCTCAGTTGCAGTCGTGTAAATCTGGAGTGACTTCACTGACTTCAGTGAAACAAGTCTGGATTGACAATTGTATTGTAAATTGTAAAATGTACACTTGTATTGTCTTAATTTTCTCCTGTTCCTGGAATTCACAGTGAGTTAATAAAGCTTGGGAACTTGATGATTTAGCACATGTTAAAGGCAGCATGCCTTGTCTACAGTAGACCTTTAAAATGTGTTAATTAGCACTCTGATACCATACCTATAAATTCTGGTCTAGACAAGGTCTGAGGCTATTTACTGGTTTGTACCCTCAAACTTTGACAGCCTTGCAGTCTTCTCACTATCATATGGATAAGTAAGGAAGGAACATTACTAATCACTGATTAGATTTCTAAGAAACACTCTGACTCCATGTATCTATACCTTCTGCTGAAAAAGCTAAAATTGCCTATTTTTCTGCAAATTGTACAAACTATTTGCTTTTTTAAAAATCAGAAAATGGTGTAATGTCAGCAGGGTAATGGATTTGCTACAAAGATGTGCACATTCCCTGTGCTTTGCCTGAATTCAGTGTGATAACCCCAATTTTGTCAAATTTTGCAAAAAAGCGAAATTGTGCAGACACACAAGAAATTTGTAACAATTTTCGTGAATAATGTAACAGTGCTCTGGGTTCTGCATAGCATGAAGCACTGAAAGGAGAATTGAAGTGTTTAAGAGAAGATTTCTCGCTTTCACATTTTTGCACCTAGTTTTCTTTCAGGACAAACGATTTATATTATTTTATTTTTTTCTTATCTTTCCAGGATGCTAAAATAACCTGCAACCATGAAAGTTTTTTGAGTTATTGCCACCTGAGTTACCCAGACTCCTCAGATACTCACATTTAGGGATATATTATTAAACTTTCTTGGATAAAATAAGAAATAAGGCAAAAATCTTGGGTCACTTATTTCAACTTTCAGTTAAAATAACCTTGACCTACGGTGCGGTGCTGTCTGTTTACTACGAGCTACCTTCTAGAATTAATTCTCACTACATTCTAGTGCTCAGTTTCCTTACAGGGCAATAACAATTGATATTATGTTGGGGTCAGTTGTCATTACCGTTTCCATTTCTTTTTGGTCTTGGTGATGCTCTGCTTTTTCTTTTCTGCTCCTCCCTTTCCTCAGCGATTTCAAAGATCCCCAGCCATGCTCACTTCACCTTTTGTCTCCCAGTCTCTCCACAATGAAAGTGTGTGTCTGAGGAAAGGGAAGAAATCTGAAGTGTCACAACATTGTGATGTGTGCATCAGAGCACACAGTGCAAATGCTAAGCTCCCAAGCAAGTAGAGTGCTACTCATTCTTGTAAGGGTGTCAGTACAGCTCATAGCCTCTCTTATCCCCTGCAGGGAGAGAAATGAAATAATTAAAAACAAAACCAACCAGCCTTATTATCTAGCTGTTTAACGTGTAGCAGCAAAAAGCAAGGGGGAAAGGAAGCTGCTCCTACAGGGTACCTTTTGGGAAACAAGGTTGTGTCAGTGTGCTGGTTAATAATGCTTTATGAAAGGGCCTGAAGAAGTACTTTATGTGGATTTAACAATCCACTTATGTGCCTGGAGTATACCTAGTAGGGGATAGTTTAAACATTGAAAATGTAAATGGATCCAAATCTGTTCCTAGTAACTCAAGTTCAAAATTTGGCCCAAATGAAGAGGTTTTTATTACAGGCATCTGATGTGTGTGTAGAATCGTAGAATTGGAGAGGGGCATGTCTACATCTAGAGTTATTCCAGAATGAAAGCATCCACACAAGGAGTTAATCAGGATAGCTATTCTGGAATAAGAGTATCTGAAGATAATTCAGAATAAGGCATTTTTACTCTGGTATGAGTGTCCACACAGGTCGTTGATCAGGAACAGTTATTCTACTTTAAATTCACACTCATCTTAATTATAATGAATTTCCCTGTGTAGACAAGCCTATAGTGTGTGGCATTGTGAACCCCAGCATAGGTGAGAGAGATCCCGAGACCCTGATGTGTTAAGAGTTTAGTTTTGTACTCAATTTGGGCAGACAAGACTTGGCTTGCTGTGCTAGTATGGCCACAGACAACCCCTGGTTTCCACCATTGGGGCAGTTGTAGGACTTTTGAATCCCCCCTGCAAGAGCTACCTCCACTTTGCACACTTCACAGGCTGTCTTCTATTGTGTGCAGTTCTGTTAGAATGGCCTCATCCTCCAGCTGACATTGGGAGTGCCTGAGCAAAGCCTGCCAGAGTGACAGCCCGCCATGAATGCCAAGTGGAGCCAGGAGTTCTCTTGGACCATGACAGGGCACAGACAAAAGAATGGGAGCGGTAGCAACCTACTGCTGAGGAAGATGCATGTGGTAATATCAGAGCAAAGGTCTTTCTCCAGGTCAGTGGGGGACTGAAGCCCTGAAGATTCAGTAGTTTGTCTCAGCTCTTCTGAAAATTGGGCCCTAATTGTATCAAACACCCTAGTCAAGACTGGAGTGCATAGGAAGACGTGATGCTCCCCAAAGAACTTGTAATTTAAGGGCATTATCTGAATTCCTTTGAACTCAATGGGCTTCAGTTCAGGCCTGAAGAAGACAAGCAACATACACAGAGTGGACAAGATGGAGAAAATTGCTGTGTCCTTGCCAGATGGAGATCTCGACTCTATTCTTGTTGCCTGATTTGGTGCGCTAATTGTTTTGTGGCTCAGGATATACTGACTATTTGGCTACAACACTCAAAGCAGGAGTTCCTCATGTTAGTCCCTTATCACACAATCCCAGCACTTAACAGTTTAAAAAAGGAATGACTAACAATAGGCTAGAATGGAAACCTGCTGACCTGACTGTCTCTGATGATGCAGATTATGACTGGGGGCGCAGGAGCGCTGCAGCTCTCAGGGTACATCCACACTGGAGCTGGAGGTGTTCTGTCCGGCTGTAGTAGACGTACCTGTGTGAGCTCTGATTGAGCTAGCTCACTAAAAATAGCAGTGTAGCTGTGGCTACATGGGCAGCAGGATAGGCTGGCCAACCACGTACATACGGGACAGTAGCCCATCTCCTGCCCATGCAGCCAGAGCTAGACTGCTATTTTTATTGTGCTAGCTCAATCAAAGCTAGCATGGGTCTGCCTGAGCTGGAAATTAGCCCTCTAGCTCCAATGTAGACAACACGTTAGTGTGCCAGTCTCCTTTGCAGACTACTCGTCTCAGCTGCCTTATGGGAACTAGACCATTCAGAAGGGAGTGAGAGAAAAAGAAAACTCACTTGGATCAGAATCTCAGCTGGCATAAATTCAGCTAGCTCCATTGACTTCAACAGATCTGTGCCAATTACACCAGCTGATGAACTGGCCCAGTGAAAGGAGCATCTCCCTCTTGACTTTGAGAAAACAGTGCTGTTAACAAAGTGAATCTCCAAGAAGCTATAAGACTGGGAATTCTTTGGGTCTCCCTTCAAGTCTGTGCCGAACCATTTCTAGCACCATTAGAAAGAATTGCTTGGTTGATGATACCGTGCATTCAGTTATGTGTTTATGAAATGTAATGGTACTCCCAGGGAATTTGTCCATTTTGATCAATGGGGGCTGAGGAACCACTGTTACATTTTAAAATGAATCACTGCAATCTTCCTGTAAGGATTTGTGTAGCTACCTTTTTCTGGCTATCCAAGCCCAGCTTACTAGTTATAAAATAGCAGAATGACTCGCGTTATGGGCAATAATCCTATGCAGAGAGTAAGGTGCCTCCCCCATTACACAGCCCGTGTAAAGGCCAGCTAGAATTGCTGCTGGGTTTCTTAACCCTAGGATCAACTTCCCTGAAAGAGGGCTGCAAGGAGTATGGCGAAGGCTGAGCCAGTGGCTGACCTGAGCTGGCCAACAGTACAGGTAGGTAGGGTGGAAGCATGCTACACTGCTTAAAAGGGGGGTTGCAGATTGCTCTTCTCCAGTGCCCCAGGAGTGCTCTAGAAGGCAGTTTGCCTTTTTGAGGCAGAATATCTCCTGATGCTGCTCCTGGACTGGTGCAGCTTTTTATTGGCCTCTAAAGCAGGGCTGTGTCCAAATGCCATGATCTAGCCCTCTTTGAGGAATAAACAATCTCTTTCTGGAAAGTGGAAGTACTAAACAGTTCAGCATGCTGTGTATATGAGCGGTGAATACAATAGTCACTCTGCTTTTTGAAAATTGAGAGGCTAGTTCCTTTCAGAGTCATTAAATCTCAATAAGTACGGTATATTTTAAAATAATCAATTACTGTTCAACTCAGAGCGAAATGTCTTGTTGAATCTATTTTAAAAGTGCATTTGAGATTCATCTTTTCTCTTAAAGGTATTTATTTGGGTTGATCTGATTTAACAGGACAACTTTTAATGTCCTGTAATGGGAAAGGCGAGAAATGGAAGGGGGCTGAGTTATGCCATGTGCTGGAACGCAGAGACTTGGCAGAGATAAGATAAGCTGACAAATAAACAGCTGGTCAAAGGCTTAATGCTTTGCGATTCCTTCTCCAGGTTGAAAGAATAAATCCCCGTCATGTTCACCCAAAGAGGCTGAAACTTCAGAAATGTATAGCACATGGGCAGCCTGGGTTTGTTAGAGGGATTCAGTCTAAGCAGATGGTATTAGAATACAGATATATTATTAGGTAGCTGTTGCCCATCTTAGATCTAGAAAGCATATGATTTAGAATAAATTCCCTGAGGGATGCTTGGATCACTTACCAGTTTGTATGTACCACTCTACACAAAGAGACATCTTTCTTTTTAAACCAGACAATGGAACACAGTCTTACATTGGTCAAACAGTTGTAAATCTGGAGTAAGTTCATGGACTTTAGTGGATTTACACCAGTGGAACTAAGATTAGCATCTGTCCCACATTTTAATGTCAGAGCTGGCTGCTTTAGGATAGGATATTAGTTAAGGATTAAGACTTTTGTTTTGCTTGAGTAAGTGTGTGTGTGTGTGTGTGTGTGTGTGTGTGTGTGTGTGTGTGTGTGTGTGTGTGTGTGTGTGTGTGTGTGTGCAGGGTCATCCATGGAGAAAAGAACAAGTAGATGAGTTATGTGATCCTTACTCAACTGAAGTAACCTGGATCAAGTTCCCTTTCCTGCTCATCACCTTTGACCTTGTGCTTATGCACCCAACACACCTCTGCTGTGCAGCTTGAAGCCCTTCATGTCAAATTGGGCTGAGTTTTGGCATAATCAGTGATTTAGGGGGAGATTTTCAAAAGTACCTATGGTATTTAGGAGCATAAATCCCATTGACTTGTGCTTCTAATATTTCTGTCACTTTTGAAACTCTCTCCCTTACTTTTTCTAGTGCAAACACTGTGAAGCTGATCAGTTTCAGCTGGATATCAGAGACTTTTTGTCCCTTGAAGGCTGGATTTTCTTCTCCCATCTAGCTCCTTTGCATTTCTCAGGTAGTGGAAAGGAGCTGGAATCTGGCCATAGCTGGCCAACTGAGAACTTCTCTGGTGTAGGGAGATTCTCACTCGGTACAGACTGCTTCTCACTCAACTGCTCCACTTTCAGCTTCGTGCAGGGGATGTTATGGAGATGGAGTGCAACATATCTGATCTGCTCAGTCTCTCTTAGGGACCATACACAACTGACATGAAGTCAGGCCCAAGATGGTTGTCAATCACTTTAGGGGTCACACAAATTGGCCCACAGAATCAGTGCACCATTAATAGCTCCCTAAGACCCCTTTCTTCCAATCTTTTGTGCCAACTGGATCTCAGTGCAGAAAGGAATCTGTCCCTAAACATTTTGTAGTGTTGCTGATGTCATAATGGCCGCTATGTGCCAGCCTGGAGGTGACAGAATTTCAGCACTGAGTGAACAATCCCTGTTGCGTATATAGCGTTACATTATCCTCTCTGGAATGTAGGGTAGATCTTGATCAGATCAAAGGAAATAATTTAGCTGATGATTTGTAATTCTTAAAGCAGTTTCACATTTGCAAAAGATGCTCTATTAATAAATAACATGCTGATTTAACAGGAAGTTTCCAGCTCTTACTCAAAGAATCCAAGGATCTGCACTTTCATCACATTCATTCTTTATCCATTTGATTCTTACTACCTTCTGAAAAGCAAAAGTGGATTATTTGTTCAACCTTGCTAAAGTCTTTGTCATGAGATTTATCGTTTGATTTTTTTTTTTATTTTTTGGTATGATGAGTGCATGTTACCAAAATTATTAATGGTTGGGTCTGAACCAAAACTCTACATCCGATCACCCCTAAACTGGGTGCAAGGGAGTCTATAGACATGTGGCCTCACCCCTGCGGCGCTTCCTGCTGGTCACTTCTGGGAATTAGCTCATTCCAGCTCCGGAGCTCCCTCTGCAGGCCGGTGATCCGCCTGTCCTCTGGCCTCTGTGTCCCTCCCTGGACCCCTGTGCCCTTTTACCTGAGGTGCTGCCCCCCTGGCAGTAACCTCTTTCTCTCTGGGTCTCCTCCTTCCAGGGGAACCCCCACCCACTATTCCCACCTCACCTTAGTATAAGCTACTGCCAGTCATCGTCTAGCCCCACACCCTGAGGCAGACTGCAGTATCAGCCTACTCATCGCTGGCAAGGTTGGGTTTGGGCCTGCTGCCTTGGCCTACCCCTGGGCTGCCCTCTGTAACCCCTAGTACCTCTTGGCTTTCTGCTAGACTACAGCCTGGGGCTTTCCAGGCTAGAGCTCCCCAGCTCCTCAGCCTTTCCCCAGCCCTGTTTCACTTAGGTACTCTGTCTTTGGCTCCCTGCAGCCAGGCCCTTCTCCCTCTACAGGCAGAGGGAGACTGCTTGCTCCTGGCTTCCTTGGCTGCCTTATAAGTCCCTGTTGCTCAGTTTGGGGCATGGCCCCAGCTGCAGCCACTTTCCCCCAATGAGCCAGGGTTTTACCTTGCCCTCTGCAGGGCTTTTCCAACCCCTTCCAGGCTGGAGTGGGTGGTCACCCTGCTACAGGGTCCTAAAAATCCAAACAATGACTTAAGGGACCACTTGTCCTTGCCTTTACAATGGGCTGGAAACAAAGTCTGGATCAAAATTAAACCTGAATTTTGGAGTGTTTGAAATCTGGATCCAAATGTTGTGGCTGATATCCATTCCCAACTATTGAGTAACGGGCGAAATTCATGCTTGTGAAGTGGGCTAACACAAGGCCTCTGTATCATTTAAATGTTCAAAATGGGGCTTCACTGGAATGGAAGGGATGTATAGGCTTTATGTCGGTCCTCTGCGCAGGAAAGAATTTCACCTTTATTCTTCTTTATCTGCATAGTGTTTTGGGTTAGCTAACTATTGAGCCTTTCTGTCATAAGGGTGAAGGAGATGGGGGGCACAATAGCACCTAAATTACTTCTCAGAACTAACTTCCTCTGTAAGGAATGGGCATAGATGGTGACTGGTTATGCAATAAATCTGCTGTAGGGGATGAAATATACAGCCAGTCAAACCAGCTCAGTCCTGGAAGGGTCAAAATGTCAGAGTCCATTACTAGACTCCAGAGGACTTCTTGCAATTTAAACTTTTGTATATTTTTGTGTGTGTGCGCCAAAAAAATCATTCAAAGAGGAGCCCCAAACTGAAAATGGGACTGTAGAATAAAGCCCTTTTCATTAAAAGTGATGTGAGGAGAAGAGAAAATGGTCTCTTTTCAGCTAAATTGCCTTAAGGTTGACCTGATGCCCCATCTTATAAGCTGTACTTCTCATTATCATCCATGGAAATGTTTTATATTCCACCTGTTTTTCTTCTTATAAAAGAAATTCACAAGATGAAGATGATGATGGTTTCTGTTCCCTAGATATTAAACCTGTGGGGGCTGTTCACCCTCTCACCCTCCTTGGAAAACCTTTTCTTCTAAAAGTGCCTCTCTTAGTATTTGTACTCGGTTAATCGCTTCTTACTGTCCCCTGATGTTGCACAGGGTAGAATGTCTCTGCCTTGTTATATAGGTGCTGTCAGATCGGGTACGATCCTACTAACTTTATTAATAGAAAAGAAAGGGAGGAAAGAGACAGAGTGATAGATGTATTTTTAAATGGAAATACTTTCATGAGTGTTTTTAAAATTTCAGTGAAAATGGGAGATTTTGAGGGATGAAATTCCCTAAGTAGCTGAAACCCAAAAGCAACAGTGAGGAGTCAGATCTGATAAGTGGGACCTAGAATGTGAAACTGCCTAGAAAAAAAACAGTGAAACTAGCATGAGTCTAGTTTCCCTGTCCAAACTGGGTGAAATGCAAGCAGTAAACCCAGAGGATATTTTGAAAAATGCATCAGATTTTCTTTTAAAACTTTCAATTTTAAGTAATAACAGTGGACTAAATCTTGAAGTATTTTCTCAGGACCTGATCCTGCTTATGCTTGTGGGTAACTTGACTAAAAAAATAGACAAGACTATTCAAGTAAGTCAGATAATCTTTGTTGGTATTCTGCTTCAGTGTTACCAGAATTGTATGAACAGCAGCATGTGCCAGCCACCTATAGCTCATAGGAAAAGGCCGGGGTTTCATTTTAATATTTATGTTGGATATATCTTTGCCCCTTCAGTTTCATGGCCTATCTGCTGACCTGGGTGTATAACAGGTCCTAAATTCACTTTAAAAAGGGAGGTGGATATATTATTTATCCCTGAATCATAGATTCATAGAGTTAAGGCCAAAAGGGACCATTAGATCATGTGTGACCTCCTGTATAACACAGACCATTACATTTCACCCAGTTATTCCTTTATTGAGTCCAGTAACTTCTTTGGACAAAGCATATCTTCTGGAAGGGCATTCAGTCTTGATCTGAAGACTCCAAAAGAGGGAGAATCCATCACTTTCCTGGTAGTTTGTTCCAGTGACTAATCACTTAGGGTGACCAGGTGTCCAGTTTTTGACCAGAACACCCAGTCAAAAAGGGATCCTGGTGGCTCCAGTCAGAACCATTGACCGGGCCGTTGACTGGGTGGCAATGCTGCACAGTAAGGCTGGCAGACTCCCTGCTAGCCTCCATGCTGTGCAGCCAGCATGCCCCCACTCTGGCTCCTACATATAGGGGTGGCTAGGGAGCTCCGCACACTGCCCCTGCCCAAAGTGCCACCCTCCACAGCTCCTACTGGCTGATAACTGTGGCCAATGGGCATTGCAGGAGTGGCACCTGTGGACCGGGCAGCACCGTATAGAGGCTAGAGGGAGACATGCTGTTGCCGCTTCCAGGAGCTGCTTGAAGTTACCACCACCCAGAGCCTGCACCCCTGACTCCCTCCTGGGCCCCAGTGACAGAGGAAGAGGGGATGAAGTGAGCAGGGCACAAGGCCTTGGAGAAGGGGTGGGGCACAGGCAGGGCTTTAGAGGAGGGGCGAGGCAAAGATGTTCGGTTTTGTTGGAGTAGAAAGTTGGTAACCCTATGTTAAATGTTTGTGCCTCATTTCTAATTTGAGTTTTTCTGGCTTCAGCTTCCAGCCATTGGTCCTGGTTTTGCCTTTCTCTTCTAAATTAAAGAGTGCTCTAATGCTTGTATTTTCTCATCGTAAAGGTACTAATACACTGTAAGTAGGTTTCCTCTCAATCTTTGTGATAAAGAGCTCAGTTTGTTTTGTTTGTCTCCCACTGGAATACATTTGCTCCAGCTCTTGAAATAATTTTTGTCTCTCTTTCAACTCTTCAGTTGTTCAATATCTTTTTAAAAATGGGGACACCAGAACTGGATGCTGCATTCCAGTATTGGTCTCAACAATGCTGCATACAGAGGTAAAATCACCTCCCTACTCCTGTTTTTACATCCAAAGATCTGATTAGACCTTTTTTCTGCATCATTGCACTGAGTGTTTGTTCTCTAGCTTGTCCACTATGACCCCTAAATGCTTTTCAGAGTACCGACTTTCCCGATTACAGTCCCCGATTCTGTAGGTATGGCCTGCATTCCTTATTCCTAAATGCATTTGGCTGCATTAAAACACACTTTGTTTGAATGGGCCTACCTTATCGAGTGATCCAAATTGCTCTGTATGACTTCCTTCTCCTCCTCCTCCTCCTCATTATTTACCACTACTCCAATCTGTGTCTCATCTGCAAATTTTATCAGCAGCGATCTTGTATTTACTTCCAGCTCACTGATAAAAAAGTTGAATAGTATCAATAACAATGACAAGAGTAGCAGAACAATAGCATTGACTCTAGCCGTAAGTGTTGTTAGGAAATATATCACACACTGTGAACTAGGCCTAAGATGGAAATCTTGCTGTGCCTCAGATTTCCCATCTGTGATTAGAGCATGAAAGTGGGAGTCGAGAAAGCTGGCTTAAAAATGGGGACTTTTGTGAACATTTCTGGAAAAAAAAATTGAATTTTGAAACTTTTCAACCACCTATAAGTTGTATTCCCAGTGCTGCCACTCACTCATTGTGTGACCCCGGGAAAGTCACTTTGCCCCTTTCTATTATTGCCTTGCCTACCCTACCCAAAAATAGGGGGAAAAATACTTGCACTAGCTGATGCAGTGAGTGCTTTGAGACCCTTAGGTGCAAGGTGCTGTACAAGAATAAATTACACATGAAACCCCACTACATTTAAACCAAAAAAAAAATGTGAATAAGGTTGCAAATGTTGAGTGTTCACCACTAAAAATGATGCCACACTAGTTTGTAGTGGAGTTAAAAAAGACGACAAATCTGGTAAGAGATTAAAACATTTGAAGAGCCTAGTATGGTTAATTGTCTGTGCACCACTGCCTCCCAATGAGACCTTTGCAACTGAAAAGGAAAGAGACCTCTCTTCCACAAGTGTTTTCCTTAGTGACATGAGTTTCTATTGTTTGTTCATTCTCTCTATAGCAGGGAAGACTTATTTTCCTCTGAAGAGCCTATTTATACTGCTTTCCAATTTTCCATCTCAATGACTTTATGACTTGTCCTTCAGTTTTGCTCTGTTTTCCCTGCTAGAGGAGTTCTTCTCCTATTCAGCTCAAAGCCACAACGTGCGAATAAAGTCCAATGTAGATCTTTCTTCAGATTAAACCAGGCCAAAGGTGTGGAGGAGTCCTGCATCTCTCGAACCCTTCTGTAGGGCTGTGCAAGTGTTTCCATCTTCACTTAATGCCCTGATGAAGTAGAAAATGGTGAAGAATAGGACACCTTTTCTGCCTTGTCTTCCACATCCAAAATGTAATAGGAGCTGCAGAAAACACTGGATCAGTAATTTACATCTGTGTAACATTGGGTGCAAACACTACCATTCTGATGTGGTAGCATTTGGTAGGTGCAAATGACTTCAAGGTATAGGGCGCTAGAGAATCAGGCCAGTTATACTGTGGATGAGTAAAACTGTTTCATATGAAGACAGATCTATTTGCTTTACTTTTTCACCCATTATGCACCTCAGCTACATGGTTTGTGCCAGTATACTGAAATAACAGCTTTTATTGGACCATTTCTGATTAGAGCTGTGTGAATAACTTTTTATTCACTCAATATAACTCAAAATTGGAAACAGTGTTCAATTTGAGTGGTCCTGAAACAAAAAAAAAATTTTTTTTTCAGTGAACCAATAAAGTTGAAGAAAATTCATTTTGAGTCGAGTGAACATTTTTTTGTTTCATTTTTGAGTTTAACCTTTTTTTTTTTTTGTTTTCAATAAATGTGAGGTAAGTTTCACAAGGAAAAGCCATTTTGAATTGAAAAATCAAAAAGTTTCATTCAGAAAACGTTGAAATAGTATTAAAACATTTGGATTTCTGACTCCTTTGGAAGCAGGTTGTGTGAGCAATATTAGAATGGACTCTCTGTGGCTGGAAGAGGGTCTGCCCAACTTCTAGAACATATGGTATTGCTGGTTAAATTTCAGACGAGCTTTCAAACTTTTTTTTTGGTACTTATCAATGAAACAAACCTCTGGCTCTTTAGGGGTTGAACTGTGATTGTTCAGTATGTATCAATAGTTGGGGGAAAATATCTCACTCTAAAGTAACAATCCTTTTATATAAGGATAGTATTTTGTAGGGCAGGTTTTGAACCGGTTCAGAAAACAGAAGTGTCCGCATTCCCTGCAGACACTCAGACCTATTCCTGAGCAGCAACCCAAAAATGTTCACTGCAGCTTGGAAGGATAAGGAGAAAAGTGGCGTTAAGTTACTTCTAGGACCTCCCCTATCATGGGACTAGCCAGAAAGCAGTTTGGTCTCTGATGTAAAGTAGAGGGGACTGAGGCTACTCTTCTTGACACTGGCTGCCCAAAGCTCCAAAGAGCTACTCCAGGAGTCAGGGATTGGTGGGCATAGAGTTGGCCCATCCATGTTCCCTTTCTCCTAGTCCCACCCCTTATTCATGAAGTTGGGCGAGGCATGGTTTAGTAACTGCTGTGGCCGCTTTACGGGACTTGAGGTTCCCTTTGCCCTCCACCCCCCCTCCCCAGAACAGTTGTAAAGAGACCTTGTTCATTGGCTTTCTGGCTGTTCTGCACTGCTAGAGCAAGTATCAGGATCCATTTTGATGTGGCACGTAGGAGATTTCTCCTCTTCCAACTACTAATCCCTGTTTTTGCTGCAGTGTATAAAGTACAAGCAAGATGAGTTGTTTTCTTATCTGCTTCCCCTGTTTGATCTCTTTCTTGCTGACTTTCTAGAGCATCAAATCTTAGGCTGGGGAAAGGTAGCCACCAACTGTAGGGATTCACAAGCCTGATCCCATTTTCCTGTCAGGTCGGTTCCTGATTTCTATTGTTTCAGTCCCATCCACTTTGTATGCCAGTTTTGCCTTATAACCCATTGTAGAGGATGCTCTTTGCCTCTTATGAAACACTGTAGGGTCCACTGTCTCCTTTGAAGCATTGTGGAGTCCCTGACATTTGAAGTTTTTAAAAAGAAGTTGGACAAACTCCTGTCACAGATAGTTTAGGTTTACTTGGTCCTGCCACAGCCCAGGTGGCTGGACTTGATGATCTCTCGAATTCCTTGCTAGCCTTACATTTTTGTGACTGTGGGGCACCTCTGATGAGGGATGTTTGAGAGTGGCTGAATGCAGGGTCCCTGATATACGTAGAGCTATAGCTTTATGTCCTTATCCAGGAATAAGGGATGGACCATCCAGTGATCAGGGTAGTATCCTACAATTTAAGATACTCCTGCACAGCCTCTTCGTGCCTCAGTTCCCCATCTGTAAAATGAGGATAATAGCACTGTCCTGCCTCAAAGGGGCATTGTGAGGATAAATGCATTAAAGATTGTGAGGGTCTTAGACACTGGGTAATAAGGGGCAATATAAGTTACTCTTGAGGTCATTCTGCACCAAAAAAATTCAAATATTGTGTGCAGAATTTTAACATTCTTCAAATTTGACAAATGTGGAGTCTCCAGCGTGGCATTGCGGAGCACAGACCACTGGCTGCCCAGAGGTGGGAGATCACTGTGCAGCTCCCCCTCCGCACCCCAGGACATGGACTCAGTGGTGAGGCTGCACCCAACCCTGACACAGTGCAAGGATCAGGCCTGCCACAAACACCCCAGGGCCCTGCTCCACTGTGTCAGGTGCACCAGGTCTAGGCAGGCAGGCTCAGCACAGGATCAAGCGTGGAGGAGTTTAGTGTGGGGAGAACCAGGTGTGGGTTGAGAGGGTTCTGTGGGGGGCAATCTGGGTGCAGAGGGGATCTTGATGCACAGGAGCTTGCTTGTTGGGATTTCTAGGTGCAATGGTAATAGGACTCTGCAGGAGGGTCCAGGTGAAGGTGGTTGGGGCTCAGTGCAGGGGGGATGTCATCTGGGTTTGGGAAGGATAGAACTCGACAGGAAGGTCTGGGTGTGGGGGGCTCACTGGGGGGATCTAGATGCTTGGAGGAGTGGGGGGACCCAAATGCAACTGATTGGGGCTCGTGGAGTGAGGATCCAGGTGCAGATGGCTCATGGGGGTGGTCTAGGTGCAGGTGGAGTGGGGCTCATTGGGGGGATTCTGAGTGATGGGGTGAGGCTCAGTGGGAGGGTCTCGGTATGAGGGGGTCTGGATACACAGGCCTTTGGGACATGGGGGAGAAGCTCCCTGCACAGGGATCCCTCCCCCTGCAGCGATGGGTGCAGCTAGCTGGGGGTGGTGGGAGGGAGGAGTTTGCAGAGCTTCCTGCAGATGGGGGAGAAATCTGGGCATGGGTCTGACCTGGACCCAGATGCCGTGCAGGGGAAGAGGAAATCCCCTCCTCCCCAGCCCAGCCAGGACTAGCAGCTGAGTCAGGTGCAGGGTAGGAGCCACCAGCCAGGTCTTCCCCAGTCCTGCTTCCTGCCCCACAGTGATTTACCTCTCTGCTGGCTGCCTTGGGCACCCAAAACATACTGCTGGAGAGGGTCACATGACCACTCTTGTGGCTTTCCTTTGCTTCCCTGTCAGTCATTTTTCTGTGGGGAAGCAAATAAATATGTGGGGGACATAAATTCTGCACATGCGCAGTGGTGCAAAATTCCCCCAGGAGTATAGAATCATAGACTTTAAGGTCAGAAGGGACCATTATTATGATCATCTAGTCTGACCTCCTACACAATGCAGGCCACAGAATCTCACCCACCCACTCCTGTATCAAACCCCTAACCTATGTTTGAGCTACAGAAGTTCTCAAATAATAAGTATCTTTGATAGCACCAGGAAACCTAAAATAATACAGTTATGGAGGTGGAGGTGTGGAAAAAAGTCAGTATGGGATGAGTGAAGGCCTGTGACTTAGTTCACTAGGGGCTTGTCTAGAAAAACAGTGCATTAAGGAACTTCAGTGTGTGACAGCAGTGTCCATACAGATAATTAATGTGTGGCAAGCTGGGATGTAACTCCCCCTGGCACTGGCCTGCTGTGCTCTAACTGTTTCTCTAGATAAGCCCTGGGATGACCTGCCAACAGGAAAGGTTCTGACTCCGCATATTTCCCAGCCAGCTTGGCTCTGACCCTATCTAGGCTTCCCCCACCCAGGCTGTGGATGCATTGGCCAGCTCTGGACATGGCAGGGGGAGAGGTGATTATGGACCAATTTGTTCCACAGCTCCAGGAAGGTGAATCTTCCCCTTATTCTGTTAAAGAGAAGGGCAAAATTAATTGCACACAGAAATTCATTCTAGCTTCCCCAGTTGCAAGTCAGGTTTTAAACTTTAATGGGGAACGGTGTGATGTATATAATGTATGATTCTATTTCAGGTAATTACATTCTGCCTACTTAAAATTCCCCCCTGTAGTTTCCACTGCAAAAGCAATTCTTCACTTCCCTCTCCTGCATTCAGCTTAGTAGGCAGTATGGCTGTCACAGAATGGCCATCCCTGCACATTTCAGAGGGGGATGATTGACCCCTGTAAATTATAAGATCAGTTTGTGCTCTCGTCTATACTAAAGTCAACTGGGGTTGTATGGGTACAATTGAGAGCAGAATCTGGCCCATGTTCCAAGAAGTGTGATGATTCTTGAGATTCAAAGGGACTGTATACATTTAATTCATTATTATCAATTAATAATCATTCTTCGCAAATATAGAACCACTTTTTTATCCAAGGATCCTGAACCAGATCACTTAATTTTGCCTCAGTCCCTGTGAAGTATATAAAATATTATCATCTGTTTTAGGGATGGGTAGACTGAGGCACAGAGTGCGTAAGTGGCTTACCCATCATCACAGAGTGAGTGAATGGTAGAGCCAGGAATAAAATCCCTGGAGGGCCACTGCTCTGGCCACTAGATTATGTTCCCTCCCGTCAATCCACAAACAGAGCAAGCCAGCGTGCTGCGCTCGGCAATGCTAGTATTCAGTTCTTCTCTGCTTGGAGTGCCCGGCTTCTTCACTCCCTGAGCTGTTCTCACGTCTTTCTGCTCTCTCCCAGCTGTGGTGTCTTGCTGTGTGTGTTGGCAGCTGTTGCAGAGCCTGATTCGCAAGAGGAGGAAAGGAAGCTAGCAGAGCCAGGTGTGCCTTCTGCAGTCTGCTCCCTAATCCCCTCCCTTCCCTGTCTTCGATTTTTTTTTGTCCTATTCTCCTGTAAATGTTTCCTTCTAGAGAGAGATTTACATTTTATTCATGCCTCTGTCAGGATTAATTGCACTGTTTCCTGCTGCCTGTGACTCTTCATGTAATATGAATGAAGCAACAGCTGGTAGGCTGGGTATTCCAAGAGCATGAACACTGTGGCGGCATCAGTATCCTCTTACCAGAAAGGTTATGAATGCCAGTGCTGCCTGGACTGCATAGCAATCCAGGGCAGACTGTGGGAAGAATTGGGTCAACTATAGGCAGAGGTGAAGTACTCATCACATGATTCACTTGGTCTTTGGCTACTTAAAGGGTTGACATTGTGTTCACTAATGGTTGGGCAATAGGGGTTCTACTCTGTCCTATCAGTGTAGGTCTATGGAACTAGTTAGGTGCCTAATTGCTGATGTAATCTCATTTTGGATCTCTAATATCACACAGACACAGTTACCTCTGAAATACGGGGCTCCTTTTATTTTCCCCTCCCATTACGTTGCTCAAAAGAATCTTAGCTTTCAAGAGATGAAGGGTAGTCTTTTTTTTAAGGTACTGGATGGAGACTTGCTTGATCTGAGTGCAATTCCTGGCTTTGCCACAAACTTCCTATGTGACCATGTCTACACTGTGTAATCTCTGTCTGTGTTCTTTTGTCAGTAAAATGGTGATAATACTGCATCTTTTCTCCTGCTCTGTTTATTTAGTGGTGGGAGCTTTTTGGGGTAGCAAATGTCTTGTAATATGTATTTGTACAGCACCTAGCACAATGAAGTCTTGATCACAGGTGAGGCCTGTGGGCACAATTATGATACAGTAAACCATCATTCTGATGTGCTTTTCTCCTCCATGCTGCTGTAAGGCCAGCCATGTGCCACAGATCCCAAACTCACAACTGGAGTTATTTTAAAAGAGTCTGAAAAATTTGCCCAACAGACAGAGGGTTTGAAATGAAATTTTCAGACCATGGGAACATTTGAAAAGTAATGTCATTTCAGATTGACATTTTGAAAGGTTAAAAATGCTGATATTTCAAAACTGGACATCTTTCTCTGGTTGAAAATGTCAACCTTTATAATTTCATCATTTCCAAAGGAAAATGTTTTTGGAGCTCATCACTCCATTAAATTGTTTGATAATTGTTGACTTCCAAACAGCTGTAATCACAACCTTGCAGGGAGAATCTTTCTCCGTCATCCAGCTTGCTTGAGTACAGCCCACAGGATTGGGGAAGAGAGTCCAGTAACGCATGTTATGCTAGAATGGCATTACTTAATCCCATACTTCTTCTTTCTCATAAATACAAGAGTTTTGAAAAAGAGTCCAGTCCTAGGAATTGTTGTACAGTTTTTTGGAAGCATTTTGAATAAGCATAAGGGGCCAGATGTGAACCCCTTGCCCACACTGGTGGATAGTTAAATGCACAGGTCATAAAGATCAATAAGATTAGCCATCTGAAAAGTTGCTGACCAGGATGCACGAGGGGTTCACAATCTGTCCCCGACTAACTCCTCACAACACCTAGATGTTTTAGGCAAGTAAGATTAAAATCATTTTACAGGTGGGAAAACAGGCATCAGGAGATGTAATTGATTTGCTTGAGGTCACAGAACAGGTCAATGGAAAAACTGGGACTATTCCTCAGGAGTTCTTGGTTTGGTTCTTGGTTCAGTTCACTGTGCTAAGGTTCATGGGCTCAGGAGATAATCCTGCATCATGTATTTTAGGTTAATTATAGAGCAATTGGGTTAAGAGTAGAAACTAGAGATGATAAGGCCATATTAGATCATCAAGTCCATCACTATTGGCCAAGCCAGGGTTATCATTCCCGGCAGTGCTTGATCAGTGCTTTTCTGGACTAGTTTGTTCAGTATTTTGTTTAGTTTAGCTTTGATTATTCAAGTGATGGGTCTTTCGTTATTTATTTCTCTCTCTTTCTCTCCCCCCCCCCCTTATTTTCCATACACTTTTTTTCTATACACTTGTTTTTCCTAATTTCAGTTGGAAGTCTTGTAAGAGAAATTGTTTCTGCAGTTGACCACAAAGTCCTAGAAATATCACAATGTGTTCTTGCTACATGTGTAGCATAGCTTCCAGATAAGAGAACCTGATACATCCAGATAAGCTCTCATTAAGCAGTCCTACCTCATTGAGATGTTGGAGCTTATCAGATTTTATAAACTAAGCAGAGTCCATCTATACCACTACTGGGAGGCGTGCCCTCCAGGGAAAACCAAGGTTCTGTTGATTCTTTGCATGGCACTTTCCCTCCTGAAAACCAGTGTTTCCAGGGGGTACTAAACTGCCTTGCCTTGAACTGTCAGGTCACTCATCAAAACGAAGGTCTTCAAATTATTGTCCACAATTGTCATAACTTTTTGCAAGACTTGGAGCATTAACTCTTGTGTCCTGGTCCAAGTCCAAGCTGAGTAATTATTGCATTCAGCCTAGCTGTATCTAAAATCCCCTCATGATTTTCCACTGGGTATTGTATTCTATGTCACTTGCTGTAATGTTATGTGGTGCTCTTATGCATTGTTAAAAGTACAGGGCTGCATTTCTTGAGTAGGCAAGATTTATTCATCTATATAGCTTGGGATTAATCTAGGTAACTCTTAAATTTAAGGTATCTTCCATTATCCAAACCTTTAGATCATCATTTTCCAAACTTTTGAAAGTTGAGCCCCCTTCAGGAAAATAAATCAATCACACCCACCCTTGTATCCAGACATATTGTTAAAGGCCTTCTTGTCAGTCTCCCCAAATAGTCTTGCATATCCTGCACTGTGGGAAATGTGACTTTAGATGCTCACATATTGCTGATATTTGTCAATAGCATTATTTTTATGTGAAGCCATTGTGTTCCTACTGTTAAGGGAGAATATATTCTTGGAAGCTCATAGCTTATTATCTAACTTTCCATGACGAGGCCATTCTGTTGCTGAACACATCCAAGGTGATGATATTCTTCATATTAATGTCTCCCTTATCTTCATCTAATTTGTTTGGATGTATTGATATGCCACCAGTAACTTTGCTTGAGCTGGCTGCATGATCCCAATGGATGAAAATCAAATCATTTGTCGTTCTGTCAAAGAAGATCATCTGAAAGTCCTAGGGACCATCCTTCTAGGCAGTAAACAAAACAAGTTGCCAAGGACACTGCACGTGCCCGTAGCTGCAGTCTAAATGCTCCCAGTACCCAACTGAGACAAGAGAGATGCACTTCTTCTCATGACCTGATTCACCAGGGCACAGAGACTTTCAGAAACACTCCATCATAAAGAAAATAGATGCAATCCAAAATGTGGGGAAATTAGTCTTGTCTTTTCTGCCTGAGCAGTGGTGGCCTAAATTCATCCCTGCTGTATCCACATTGACTTCAATGGACTGACAGAGATGCATTTGTCTTACTATTGCAGTGGGGAAAGACAGACACTTCACAGTGTCTTTAGAGGAGATTGTACCCTTAGCCCTAAGCAAGGATTTATAGATTCATAGATTCAAACGCCAGAATGGACCATTGCGATCATCTACTCTGCCCTCTTGCATAACACAGGCAAAAAAACCACACACAAAAACCCTTAAAGATGGATCAATCATCATTCCCCCTACCATAGCCACAGGGCGATTTGAACCCACAAACACAAGCAGAAGCTATACACCAGCACCACTAGGCCAGATGAGGAATAATGTGTAGCTACCTCAGAAATAGTCCTGAGAGGGAGGTGCTCTTGTGCAGCACACTTCCTTCCCTGTTCCCCTATTGCTTGGGGATGGTAGAGTAAATTACTGCAGTCTTTGAAGGAGTGCAAGCTGCTTCCCTCATGGCTGGTCAGTCATCCGGGCCAGTGAATAGAAGGTCGTCTCACCACTCCCTCTGCCCCTTTACCACTTGCTCACAATAGGTTGTTGTCAGAGAGGAAGGCCTATTCTTCAGATCAGGCCTGGATCTAAGATCTGGGAATGCTGAACCAGGGGTAGTGGTATCTTTACTTCCCCCTTCAGCCAAATAAAACTACACAATCTAGCTCCTAGTCCATTGCAGCTTAATAATGAAAAATGCCATGTGTTTTGCTTAGGACTGTGGATTTTTTAAGAGGCACAGCAGGTGGGCTGCACGGTGGGTGACTGCATCGGTCTTTCACACTTAAGAGCTGACTTCAGATCCATTTGGAATATCTCAAGTGAAATAGGTTGGTGGTATTCTCTCAATCCCCGTTGCTCAAGAGTTCACATCATAAATACCTCACAACTAAGCATACCTGGCTTGTTTTACTCAGGAGAGACCTAGAGGTGAGTAACTATGGAGACCAGCAATGGGTAAAACTCAGTGGTTCGGAGTTTTGGTTTGGATAGGCATCTGGAAGTTTGAGTGACTCTGTAAATCTTATTTGAACTATCCAAACTTGGAGTGTACAAAACTGGGCTGGAAATCTTGTAAAGAAGTTTACTCCTGATATTAACAGTACCTCTATTTCACGTGCACCTGGAAGTCTGAAGAAAAATACTGTGAGAGGGCAAGGTTAACCTAAACATGTAAAGTTCAATTTGGATTTGGTTTGGGTTTTGGGTAGCAGTTTGGGTGCTGGTTCTCCTCTGATCTGAACCAGTCTCCTTCTGACTGACAGGGGATTAACTATTTCTCACTGCCTAAAAAAATGTTTCCTGCAGGTCAGGGTGGAGCTACTGGGGTAGCATAGGGGAAATTCCCCATTAAGTTACCTAACTCTAGCTGGGAAGTAGATGTTTTGTTTTGTTTTTTTAAAGACCATGATCTTGTTTCCATATTTCTAGTGATTCCTCATCAGAACTATAGACACCGACTCCGTGGGTGCTCCAGGGAAAAATTGGTGGATGTTCTGCACCCACCAGCAGCTCCCTGCCCCACCCTGAGCCCCAGCTCGCCTCCACTCTGCCTCCTCCCCTGAGCGCGCAGCCGAGTCCTGCTTCTCCCCCCCGCCCGCGCTTGTGCTGCAAAGCAGCAGGAGGGAGGGGGAGGAAGAGGAATGTGGCATGCTTGGGGAAGAGGCAGGGCCAGGGCAGGGATTTGGGGAGGGGGCCAATAGGGGCAGGGACGGGGTGGAGTCGGGGCAGGGGGGGCATGAGCACTCACTGGTGCCAAGGAAAGTTGGCACCTGTGATCAGAACTATTATAAATTAAGCAAATTTGATATGCATACATCGAAAGAGAGAAACACAGAACTTCCTGATTTATACGGAGCTATTTTTCAGAGTACACCACCACTCCAGTGACTAGGGTCTTCATTTTGATCTCTGTTAAAACAGTACAAGTACCTGCGCGTGGAGTTACTCCAGATGCACTTGGTGCAGCTGGGATCACAAACTTCTCCATTACATACAAGATGCTCTACTTTCACAGGGTTAGCCCTCAGTTTAACAACTGTTAACAACCCAGTGATATTACATGAAAAATAAAATGCAGCTCATACACCAAAATCTTAGTTTGTATTGAGTCTTTTCTCACACAAAACTCTCAGATTTTGATGAACATTATGATGGAATAAAAAAGTGTGAAACCCAAAATACTCCACTCTCCTTTTAAACCTAGGCTCTGTTTAGTTGCCCTAATTCTTGAATACAGTGTGTTCCATAAACACAAATTGACTGAGACACATTTGTTGAACTGTAATAACGGTTGTTCTTCCCAGTAAAATCAGCTGTAGTTATGCACGCCAAATGTAATAAAATCTTGTGCTTCAGGGTGTAAGTTGATTGCCCGGGGGCTGAGAGGTCATGAAGCAATTTTTCCACACAGGTAGGGACACTGCACAATTTACTGGGTAAATGAGGAAGGTTTTATGTTTTCTTTTGTAACACTGATTACTGACCACTATCAGAGGCAGGACTTGATGGACTACTAGACTAATTAGGAATGGCACATGCTATTTAATTACGGGTAGATTTGTGTCCTGATGCTACATGTTTGCATAGGGAAGTAATGGATAACAAATTCTCCCATCTCTCCCTTGCATGTAGGAGCTTCAAAGGGTGACGGGTTGGATCACAGAACCCCCCTTGCGAACTGCCAACTGATGTACCAAGACAACTTCTGCCCCTGCTTTCCCTGCCAGCTTAGGACTCCAGCACCCTGTCTTGTTGAGCCAGACATGCCAGTCTGCTCCAGCACAGACCCACGCTCTGAACCACATGCCCCAAAGCTGCAGACTTATCTGAAAGCAACTTAAGAAGTGTTCTTGTCTATAACACTCAGATGCGCAACTTCCAATGGGGTCCAAACCCCATATAAATCTGTTTTACCCTGGATAAAGTAAACTCATAAATTGTTCACCCTCTAGAACACTGATAGAGAGGTATGCACAGCTGTTTGGCTCAACCAGGTATTAATACATACTCTGGGTTAATTAATAAGTAAAAATTTTTTATTAAATACCGAAAGTAGGATTTAAGTGGCTCCAAGTAGTAACAGACAGTGAATTACCAAGTAAAATAAAATAAAACACTCAAGTAGCAGTCTAATACAGTAAGAAAACTGAATACAGACAAAATCTCACCCTCAGTAGTGTTCCAGTAAGCTTCCTTTTACAGACTAGTTTCCTTCTAGCAATCACTCACACCCCTTGTAGTTACTGTCCCTTGTTCCAGGTTCTTTCAAGTATCCTTGGGGGTGGAGAGGCTATCTCTTGAGCCAACCGAAGACAAAACGGAGAGGTCTCCCAGGGGTTTAAATAGACTTTCTGTTGTATGTGCAGACTCCCTCCTCCCTCCTATGCCAAGTACAGCTCCAGGATGGCATTTTGGAGTCACGTGGGCAAGTCACATATCCATGCATGCCTCAGTCTTTAGAGGCAGCAGCCATTATTTACATGCTACCCTGAACGTCCTCAGGTAGACTTCTTATGTGGATGGGAGCCTTCCAAGATTCATTGTCCTTTAAGTGTTTCTTGATTGGGCACTTAATTTGCACATTCCTTTCTCAAGAAGCTGACTAAATGCTTTACTAAGGCTACTTAGAAGTCAAGCAAGTACACAGCCAATATTCATAACTTCCAATACAACAATGACACATGCATACAAATAAGATGAATATGTTCAGTGGATCCTAACCTTTACACAGATATGTTACATGGCATATGTAGCCCAACACATATTCCAGTTATATCATATATACATTCATAAGCACATTTCCATGAAGCATTATGGGGTGCAACGTCACACACAACATCACACAAGGATCCTAAGTTTGGTTGCTGGGGGAGAGCAGAGGCTGTCTCTCAGGATCAATGACGAGAAAGTGATGGAGAAACTTTGAGAGGGGAAGAGGTAGAGCTATCGCTCTGACCCCTAACGTGCTGGGTGAGTGTGATGGGCAGTACATTACCTCCCCCTCCCCCATGAGCAATGAGAGAGCAGGGAAAGAACTGTATCTCTGAATAACAGCTTCTTCCAAGGGCTCCTCCTGGGGTGACATAGCTGTGTGCTGCCTCCTTTTCAGGCCTGAGTCTTACAAACCGATATAACCATACCCGTGAAAATGACTTGTTACATAGTTACCTCCACAAGTACGTTTTTAGCCGCCTGAGGGGCCAATTTAGCTTTCTGTGGTCACACTTTAAACAAACTGAATATCATCTTCTTCTTTTTTTTAATACTATTTAAATTATAAACCAGAGGGTCAGATTCTGCTGTCATTTGCACCAGTGCAGACTAGTTTCAGCAGAGTTACTCCAGATTTATACTGATGTAACTAAGAGCAGAATTTGTCCATGTGACTAACTGTGAGTGATTAGAGAGGCAAATGGGATTTGGAAATGTCAAGTTGTCAGAGACCTCAGAGGAATTATCTTCATCAATGAGATTCCCTCCGGTGATCTGAAGGGGCATTGTGTCCTGGTGAGACCATAATGTCATGTTTCTTTTCTTCCTCCCCAGAGGCATTGCCCTAAGGAGTGCGGTGCTGCTGCCACATAATCACCATTTTCCTCTCTCTCCCCACAACCCATCCATCTTTTCTTTATGACACTTGTATATCATGCTAAGCAATGACGTTGAGTTTTATATTTCATTCCGATTTCCCCTTCATAGCTTCTTTCATTAATCTTTGTTACAAAAACAAAGCCTCCAGAGGGGTTTGATCACTGAAACACCTGGGGAGTTTTATGGATTGACCTTTCCAGCTATTATGAGTCTAAATGAACTCCACACAGTGGGACGAGCAAAGAATTAGATGAATGCTAATGGAGGAGCGTGTGTGCTATACAAAGAAGCTCTGCTGCTGGCTCATTTTCATGTTGACAAAGATTATAGACACAGAGATGGTGGATTGCACATCATAAGACTTTCTAGACTAATTACTGGTGGCCAATGCTGTCACATCTCCAATAGGAAGTCAGTGAAGGGGGACACAGAAAATGGAACAGGAGTACTTGTGGCACCTTGGAGACTAACAAATTTATTTGAGCATAAGCTTTTGTGGGCTACAGCCCACTTCATCAGATACATGTCATCCGATGAAGTGGGCTGTAGCCCACGAAAACTTATGCTCAAATAAATTTGTTAGTCTCTAAGGTGCTACAAATACTCCTGTTCTTTTTGAGGATACAGAGTAACACGGCTGCTACTCTGAAACAGAAATGGAGACTGCATGGTTTAGTGGCTAGGGCTAGGAGATGTGGGTTCTATTCCTGTGTCTACTACTGGCAAGTCACTTCACTTTAATTGTAAGATCACTCCTTGTGGGCCTCAATGGAGGTTTAAAAAAGGGACTTGAAGACAGGGTGGTGGCTTGGCTAATGGGCAGGATGCCTCTTGCATGGAGTGGGAGAAGGTCTATGATCATTTTGGTACAGCTGCTATAGGAAGCTGAGTTCCATTCCTGCTGAGAATACCTGATTCCCTGCTCATGCAACTCTTACACTGCACGCAGCGTAGCTAATGAATTTAATTGTGGTAGTAGGGCAAGGTCTTGGAGCGAGAGGTGATCTCTGAGAAAGCCAGGGCCTGACCCCCCCAAGGGCCAGGATGATCAGAATCACAACCTTAGGTGATGCTGGTATGGGAGATGGAGCTAGCGCAGTGTGCAGAACTCATGCATGTGTGAGCTGGGGGGGAGGGGCATCTCCCAGATACTACAGTGATGGACTTCTGCAATGGTGAAGTGGAAAACTATAGAGAGTACTGAGATTAAGGGCTTGGCTACATGACAACTTTAATGTGTGGCAAGCCAGGGTGTGAATCTAAATGCACTAGCTGGCTACTCACGAACTTGCAGTGTAGACAAGCCCTTAAAAATGGGCAAAGAGATATGGGATTGGGAACAAGGAAGAACTGTCTTGAACCTTACCCCAAATCTCAAACAAAACCCTTTTTCTGGCCCATAGATCTACAACTCCCGGTTGCAGTCCCATTCTCCGTTTCCCACCCAGCCTTGTTCCTTCATCAGGGCCCAAGAGGTCCAGCCACTCCTGCTGGTCTGACTGTTGTCTTTATATTTCACTATTTCCAGGGCTTCCCTAAGGATCAAAACAGAGGAGTGGCTCTTATTGGGTGTAGTCTGCACATTTAGTGTGTGTCTACACTTTGAGCTGGAGGTGTAGCAGAAGGGGCTAGCCACACCGAGTACATATGTAGTATCTTGGATGGGGTACGTACTTGGGGAGATGAGCCCATTGTGCTGCCATGGATACACTTCTATTTTTAGCATGCTCTCTCTCAGTCAGAGCTAGCCACAGGTATTCCTCCATTTGGGAATTATACCTCCAGCTCAAAATGTAGACCTGCCCCTAGACAGAGCAAGTAACAAGAGCCCAGCAGGATGAGAGCACAGAATTCCTAGCCCTGCATGTGAATATCAACAATGTGATATTAGCAAAGATAGTGACCTCTTGGAGTCAGGGAGATGAAGGCCAGAGAGAGAGAGCTTGAGTCAGAGGAAAGAAGGAAGGTACGCAGGGTGTCAGGAAGAGATACATCTGCTGGATTGAGAAGGAGGAACGTGGGTGATCTCAAAAGGCATGGAATAGGCTTCAGAGAAGCAACCATTTCTTTGTTTGCAAAGGGGGAGGTTCCTCCAAAGAGAGGCAGTTCCTCAGAGGACCTGAGCACCTGCAACTGCGATTGACAACAGGTGTTCAGCTGATCCAGAATCCATTGAAGTCAGTGGAAAGACTTGCATTGATTTCACGGCGCTGTGGATCAGGCCTCAAGGGCTATGCAGCAGAGCTGGGTGCACACATTTTTGGGCAAACAGTTTATTTCCCCCCAAAAATGCAGTTTCAGTCAATGCGAAACTATTCACAAATTAGTTGAGTTCAGGGAATAGTTTTGAAACTGAACCAAAAAACTTCAAAATGTTTCAGAAATGTCAAAATGAAACATTTCATATCAGTCTGGCTTGAAAAATTTTTTTACTTTTTTGATTCACTGAAAATTTTTTTTTAAAAATAGTTTTGGGTTGCACCAAAACCAAAACTTTACACATTTTTTTTGGAATTGCCAGTGACCTGGAAAATGCATTATTTGCCCAGGTCTGAAATCCAGTTCAGCAATTCTCTGAATTTCTCCCAATGTTGCCAAACCTTTGCATGCTTCTCTGCCACTGTTGAGATTGTCTGAGGACAGAATCCCTGCACCCCAACAGCCTGTCTGCTAAAAGTATTTCTATTATGGGGTCTTCTGTGCTGGAAGCAGATAAAATATATACATTTGTGTGTGTATATTCATCTGTGCCTCTGAAATCCTAGGGTCGTCAATCAGTGTTTGAGGAGTTTATCTTGTCCGTGCACTATACTACCTGCTGACTTATCCAAGTCTGGTTTTGCATGCTTCAGCTGCAGACAGCAAACATATTGACCAAATTCCTAATGAACTGATTACTCAGCTTAGCATTTTAGCTGCCACATTTAACATCCTCTCCCCTCATAACCATATTGAACTACTAAAGGGATTATGGCTTCTGGGCTTATAGTGTCACTCTTTAAAATTAACCCAGGGATTTAATCAAAGACAAAAAATCATAAAAAAAAAATGGTGAGGTTTTTTTTAAAATTTGATTTTTAAATCTTGGCATGGGCATCTTGGTTTTAGAGGGGATTCGTTGCACAAACAAAGAGTAAAATGCAGAATTTTTCCAAAATTAACCTATGGAAGTATATTTTGTGCTTCTAATTTTAGCACAGGTTTGTTTATTTTCTAGTAAATTTAGGCCAGGATTTTCAAACACACTTGTCTAAAGTTAGGTGCGGAGGGAGAAGTGCTTGGCCTATTGAAGTTCATGCCAAAACTCCCCTTAACTTCAGTGGAGTAAGATTTCACCCTTAGAGTTGAAATTCACCCCTGTGCAGAGGGGCAACACCTGCCCCATGCACCATTTATGTCCCATTGAAGGCCACAAAATAGGCTTTATTTATGATCCAAGTGGGGGCCTTCTGCCCAGGGATGAACTTCACCCCTAAATCTGTATCTAGGCACTGTTGATAGAACAGTGGACTGAGACTCAGGAGACCTGGTTTCCATTCCCCTATCTGCCACTGACCTGCTGGGTGACCTTGGGCAAATCATTTTGCCTCTGTCTCAGTTTCCCCATGTGTAAAATGAGGAGAATTATACTGAGCTCCTTTGTAAAGCACTTTGAGGTCTAATAATGAAAAATGCTATATAAAAGTTAGGTCTTACTATTAAAGAAATGTACTGGTGATACTGAGGTCATGCAAATCTCAACTGATTTCCCAATAGTGATCACGAAAGGTGAGCGAGCTTGACAGCCCTGGAAGCAGAAATTCTTTGTTTATCTACAGTATGTGGAACAGCACTGGAAGGGACAATGCCTACCCATCCATTTGCCTCAACTCTTCCCTACTAGGATTAATCCCTTCAGGTCAAGGATGTCTTAATTGCCACAATCCTATGCAGTCACTGACTCCTCTGCTGGGACACTGGCCAGTCTGTGCAAAAATTCTGATACTTTTTGCATCTTGGATGTTTCTCTCCTATGAAAGGGACCGAGATCCACCAACCGATTTCACAATGGCCACGGAGCAGCCACTGCAGCATGAAGGAGACTGGAGCAGATTGTTAAGGCCACCATGAAAATTGTTCCGTTTCCCACATGACAAAAATAAGCATCTGTTGCCATAGCAACAGTTGAACCTCAAAATGTTTTTAAAAGAAATCTTTGTCTTTGGTTTGGAAGGGAGACACAGATATCAGTGGAGACACATTAATCCAGACCATCTGCAGCAAGTGACAGTAATGCGCAAAGCCCTCATTTGGCAATTATCAAGGAAGATAAACTTCAGCAACCGCTTATAAAATGCACTTACCAAGCAGATAATAAGCTTTCAGTAATGATCAGCACAGCTAGGGTCTGATCCGGAGCCCACTGAAATAAACAGAGAGACTCCCACGGGTTTCACTGGATTCTAGAGCAAGCCCTGATATATTTTTCACCACCACCACCACCACTGCCTCTACTGATTTTTATAGGCTGTCCAGAGAGGTTGGGATGCTGCTCCTCTTGGCCTAACATTGTCAGTCAGCGATGGCTGTAGAGAGGGTATTTCTTTTGTCGTCGTCCTCCTTTCTTCATGAATTGAGTAGAATCTCTTGAGGTTGGGGACATCTGGTTTATGACCAAAGTCAAGTAAATAATTCACGAGGAATAATTTCTCACAAATGTAATAATGTACATTTGCAGATATTCCTCCCCTCCCCTCCATTCATTCAGCTTTCTGAGAGTAAATTAGTATGCCATTTAAAGCAAGGCTCTCTCTTGCCCCCAACTATATGGCACAACCCTTACTGACTTCAATGAGCAATGCACAATATAAGAGAGGGGATAACTGAGGCATGCACATAGTCTCCGATGTAGATTATCATAACTAAGGAGGAATATTTGCCACAAGCACAGTCAGAGGTGAAATTCTTTATTCTTCCCATTTTACACCTAGGGAACGGGGGAACAGAGATTAAGGCAAAGTTGTCAAAAGTATCCACTAATATAAAGTGCCCAATTTGAGACTGTTTTTCTGAGTAATCGGCATTTTAGAGCACTTTGTATGTTCAAAGCATAGCTCCCATTGACTTCAGTTGCAGTTAGAGCACTCAGCTTTTCTGCAGAGCAGACCCCCAAGGCTTCAAGTGGGGCACCCAGAAACTAAGGAACACAGTAACCATGAATAAAACATTTTGGTTTACATGACCAAGGAAAGCTGTGGTGGAGGCAGGGATAGAATCCAATTCTCTACGGGACCATTCAACTGCCTTAACCATGAAACTATCCTTTTTCTTTCTGCACTTTCTTGTCTCATTCACTGCACACCATCCAACTTCTGCTCCGAATGAGGTGGCTACAGAAAACAGCCTCCTTCATAGCTCTGATTTATGCCCAGAGCAAGTTTTTCTGTGCACTGAATGAGGCAGGGGTCTTATGGAAATACAGTCTGGGATTAAGTAATTGAATTCTGGATCATGATGCATAGGCACAAGGGGGTGAAATTGAGGTTGCACAAGCAATCTTCTGGCATTTCCTAACTTTTAAATGCTTGCTTATGCAACCTTAATAGTGTTGGTTTTTTAATGTAATTTCATAAGACGTAAAAACGAAACAAATTTCACCCTGTGGAATCCTCTTGAACCTCCCCTTCCCCCACCCCGCCCTGGGCCATCAGATGGGATCTCTAAATCCACAGCACAGTCTTCTACTACTTGAGCTTATGGAATTACTGGAAGTAATGGTAGCCTGTTATATTCTGCATGGGTCTACCACGCAGGGGGGATGGAGGGACAAATTTTGCTAGTGGGTTTCACAACTATTTGCTGACAGCAAAGGAATGGTGAGGTTTAGGAATAATAGGTCCACTTCCAGGTTCAGTAGGAGAGTGTTCTCCAGTGGTTACAGAATCTTTTGCCCTTGTTCCCCCCTCCATTCTGTTGCTGTCTCCTCCTGCTCCTATTCCACCTTCCCCATCTCCTACCCTGGTGATATTCCCCCCACCCCGGGCTTTTGCCCCATCCCCAGCTCTTGCCAATGTCTCTCAGCCACAACCCCCATGCCTCTCTTACCCTCCCTCTGCTCCCATCCCACTCTTGTCAACACACCCCTCTTTCCCCTCTGCTCATGCCCCAATTCCCTCTCACCTCAGCACCTGCCACTCTGCCCAGAAGCGGCGCCAGGGTTTCTGGCATCCTAGACAGAATTCGGGGGTGGAGGGTGGCATTTTGCATGCACCCCATGGGGCACGGGAGCTTCCAGTTCTGCTCCTGTCACACCATCGAAGAAGGACCCTCCGCCGAAATGCCGCAGGTGACAGCGGCAGTCATTGCCGAAATGTCAGCGGTAGCTCAATTGCCTGCTGCTGTTTTCCGCGGCACGTTGTCGGAGGGTCCTTCTTTGGCGGCGCTACGGGAGCGGAACCTGAAGCTCCCGTGCACCCCGTGAGGAATGTGCAAAATGCCGCCCCTCGAATCTTGGCGCTGTAGGCGATCGCCTAGGGTCACCTAATGGCCCTGACCGTGCACCCAACCTGAATCTCACCCAAATCTATCTCCACTGCTCCTCACCCCTCTGTACTTTCCTCCTCCTCACTGCCTCCGTGAGGTCACTGACAGTCAGCCTGCTCTCAGTTATGGTGCCTGACACCACAGCAGCCCTGATAGCCTGGAGTAGCAATTGCATGGAAGGCCCCGTTCAGCCCTTGCAGCTGTGGGCTGTAGTATGCTCAGTCCCTCCGTGGGGATTTTGCATACGGAGTCTATTCTGCATGTAGGAGCTCTGTAAGGGACTGGAGCACAATTAGTGCATATGGAATTTTTGAAATTTTTTAGGACTGTAGGTTAATCGCAGTTAACTCAAAAATTAATCATGGTTAATCGCAATTTTAATCACACTGTTAAACAACAGAATACCCATTGAAAGGTAGTAAATATTTGGATGTTTTTTCTACATTTTCATCTATATTATATTCTGTGTTGAAATTTGAATCAGTGTATATTATTTTATTACAAATATTTGCACTGTAAAAATAATAAACAAAAGAAATAGTATTTTTCAGTTCACCTCATACAAGAGTGTAGTGCAATCTCTTTATCCTGAAAGTGCAATTTACAAATGTAGATTTTTTTTTGTTACATAACTGCACTCAAAAACAAAACAATGTAAAACTTCAGAGCTTACAAGTTCACTCAGTTCTACTTCTTGTTCAGCAAATTGCTAAGACAAACAAGTTTGTTTACATTTACAAGAGATAATGCAGCTCTCTTCTGATTTACAATATCGCCAGAAAGTGAGAACAGGCGTTCACATGGCACTTCTGTAGCCGGCATTGCAAGATGTTTATGTGCCAGATATGCTAAACATTCATATGCCCCTTCATGCTTTCCACATACACGACAAAAGGCCCATCTCTGATAGCAGGACAACCTCCCTGCCGATTTCAAGCCCTTTCCCAAAAGCATGGAGATGCAAGAGCTTCCCAATGAAACTGTTTTAAATCTATATGCACATGAGCAAAACATCATATTTTCCCTGCATTTTGTTCTCTGGCACAGCTGAACTGTTTCCCCCCCAAAAAATTCAGCCTGAGACAGAATCCCAGGTTGAGAAACTTCAATCTGAACAGTCGGCTTTTGTTGAAGTTGTAGGGAACTGAAACAATTTTTTGTCTTGGGCAGTGGAAAGCATTGGGCAGACTTGACTCTGGGCATCACTACTTGCAGTATATATAGTTCTTAAGATAACAGACCATATTACTGAATAGGAAGCTTTTAGTGAACAGTGGACCAGGCAACACTAGGGATCAGAGCAAGATATATAATGACCTAGACAGATGGATTCAAAGTGGGAAGTCCTAAGTTTGAGACAGTAGAGTGAAGGAAAGTGGGCAACAAAGCCCCAAAACAACTTTCTGGCAATATATGTGTGTGGAAGGAAATGGGATGAGGCCTGGATCTACATGGAGGGCTCTGTGAGAGTGAAAGGAGACAGTAATTTAGTATTCAAGAAGCCATAAGGAGGCTCCAGAACAGAAAATCCCCCTCTTGGAGAGCATCTTAGGAAGGCTTGTTGGGTTTTCCACTGTTCCTTGCTGTCTGGATAGCACCAGTGGTTCCATCCTCACTAGATGTCCAAGACACTAAGGGATCACTCCTGTAACTTAATCTGTTGGAGCGGAAAGGCATTGAGGATGCTCAGTACCTCACAGAGATTTTTGCCATCTTATAGGTGTGAGCCCTAAATCCAAGAGTGTTTTTGTCCCAAATAAATTAGTTTATGCCTAGCTTGGACATTTCCTTGTTGGGTGACCTTGGGCAATGCATTTCACCTCTGAGCCTCACTTTAATCATCTGTGTTAGAGCTAAGTATTTCTGTGTAGCTCTGGTGCACTAAAGTTTCTATCATGCAGCAGCATAAGTCTAGCACTAAGTCCTTGCTTTGAACTCTTCTTCTCTCCTTTTATCTCTTCCCCACCCCCAGTTCCTGTCTGCAAAGCTGGATGTCTTCTCATTTTTTGCAGTTACACACACCAATTAATCCCCTTCCTCACCCTAGTTCCTGCTGTCACCTACTTTGCAGCCAGAAGGGATTTACTCTGCCAAATAAGGCACCCTTCTGTTTTGTCATCTGGTGTCAGTTCAAGAAATCTGTCCCTGGCTGGGTAGCTCCAGGGACTGTCTCCTCATGTGCATCCAGAAGAGGCCTAATACCAAGAAACTCCCTTATAACCAATGCCCATAGGTATGTTCGGAGAAACAGATAATCTATCCACTTCCATCTGTGTAAATTACTGTGAGCAGTGGAGGTAATGTGTTGCATGAAGTGTAATAAGTATGTATTATCATCCATTGCGGTGTGGATTCAGAGATTCATTATAACACTTGATGAATGTGAAGACTGGAGACACCTCTAGATTGAGCAGGTTCCTGTGTAAGGTGATAGATGTGAGTACCCAGACAGGGTCCAGTACCCTGCATACTGTTTGGAGAATACAGACTGTTGTGGCAGGGAGGCAGGTTGGAAGCACTTATCATCAGAGTTGCAGGCAGGCGTTGCCAGTTGTGATGGTGTCACTGAAAGCCAGGGGAAACCTAGGGAAAGATTTGGCAGCTGGTGTAGGGGATTGAAATGGGGTGTTAACTGGGGTGATGCAGGCAGAGTTTGGCCATTAAATTAATTTTTCTAAGATTAAGTGAGAAGGGAGAGAGCTGGAGGAGGAAACAGGAGTTACATAAGGAGAGATGTGCTGACAAGGCCCAGAATAACTCTCGCACAGTAGAATGTTAAATCTGATGAAGAATGTCTGGCACTTATGGCCATAATCCCCCTTGATCCGCATGGCTCTAGGTAGCACAGTATATAGAATTTAATGAGTTATTGCAGCTAGAGCTAATACCTGTATGGTTTCGCATCGCTAGGAGTCCCAAACAGAGAACGCGCCTAGAATATTCCCTTGGATTGAGAAGGTCAAAATTTGTTTCAGCAAGTATTTGGCACTCAGCTATTACCGACGGGAGCTCTGTATAAAAGCTTAGGTGAAAGAGATGTGGGTTGTATTGATTG
The DNA here is from genome assembly GCF_007399415.2 of Gopherus evgoodei. NCBI lineage: Eukaryota > Metazoa > Chordata > Testudines > Testudinidae > Gopherus > Gopherus evgoodei. The sequence goes on along the minus strand of NC_044324.1, from coordinate 164,864,550 downwards.
TTTTACTAATTAGCAATTATTGTATGTTATCACATTTTTAACTGTTCATCTGACTATTCCCAGGATATTTTTGCAGAGGCATATCAGTTCAATTAGTGTGGTGCCCAGTTGGGGGAACACAGATTCATGGATTTTAAGACTAGAATGGACCATTGTGATCATCCAGTTTGACTTGCTTGACACAGATCATAGAACCTTGCCCAGTAATTTCTGCATAAAGACCATGGCTTCCATCTGAGCTATAGTTTATCTTTTAGAAAAATGTCCAGTCTTGACTTAGAGCTTACAAAGGATGGAGAATCCACCACTATCCTAGGTAAATAGTTCCAGTGGTGGATTGCCCTCTTTATTAAAAGCTGCACCTCTTTTCTTGTCCAAAATTGTCTAGCTTCAGCTTCCAGCTGATAGATCTTATTATGCCTGTCATAAACAGATAAGTAAGAGTTAATAGAACAGAAGTACTTCCGATCTCTTTTGCCTGTAAAGGGTTAACAAGATCTGTGAGCCTGGCTGTCACCTGACAGAGGACCAATGAGGGGACAGGATACTTTCAAATCTTGAGGGAGGGAAGTTTGTGTGTGTGCTGTTAGAATTTGGTGGTTGTTCTCTCTGGGTTCTGAGAGTGACCAGACGTGCAACCAGGTTTCTCTCCAATCTCTCTGATACAGTCTCTTATATGTCCATAATAGTAAGTACTAGGTAGATTAAGCAAGTTAGGCTTATGTTTGTTTTCTTTATTTGCAAATGTGTATTTGGCTGGGAGGAGTTCAAATGTGTATTTTGCTGAAAGGATTTTAATTTGTACTTATATACTTAGGCTGGGAGGGTATTCCCAGTGTCTATAGCTGAAAGACCCTGTAACATATTCCATCTTAAATTTACAAAGATAATTTTTATTGTTTTTGCCTCTTTAATTAAGAGCTTTTCTTGTTTAAGAACCTGATTTTTTTTTATTCTGGTGAGACCCCAGGGGACTGGGTCTGGAGCCACCAGGGAATTGGTGTGGAGAAAGGAGGGAAGTGGGAGAGAGAGGTTATTTTCTCTCTGTGTTAGGATTACTTTCTCTCTCAGGGAGAGTCTGGGAGGGGGAGAGTAAAGGAGGGGAGAAGGTGAATTTTCCTCTCTGTTTTAAGATTCAAGGAGTTTGAATCACAGTGATCTTCCAGGGTAACCCAGGGAGGGGAAGCCTGGGAGAGGCAATGAGGGGAAAGGGTTTACTTTCCTTGTGTTAAGATCCAGAGGGACTGGGTCTTGGGGGTCCCCAGGCGAGGTTTTGGGGGGACCAGAGTGTACCAGGCACTGGAATTCCTGGTTGGTGGCAGCGCTACAAGTACTAAGCTTGTAATTGAGCTTAGAGAAATTCATGCTGGTACCCCAACTTTTGGACGCTAAGGTCCAGAGTGAGGAATTATACCATGACACTTACAAATAGGGAATTTTGTCTCAGCTTTTTCATCTGAAAATTCACATAAGGGAAGATAGGAGATGCAGACGCCATGGTGATATAAGCACCTTAGAACAACTTAAAATAGGAGCAGTAGACATTAGACCCAGGCTCCTATTAACTGTTTGCCTGCCACAGTCAAAACACCATATCACAATGCAAATAATCCTGTGGTGATTTATAGGCAACATCTGTGTGGTTTTATTTTAAAAGAGTCTCTCTCTAGGTTTTTATATGGCCTTCATCCCGTTGGCGGCTCAGTGCCCAAGGGATGATGGCTCAGGTATCATCGTTAAAGTATACTGTATTTTCCTTGAACGTGGTCAGAGGACATCATGTACTGTACAAATTTCCTATGCCTGATATTCTTGCCTCTTGTACAAACCAACTGTAGGTGGGTTTTTGTCACTCTCTTTAAAAGGGGAGGTTTTCCTTGGATGATTGCTAATCAGCTGATTACATTTAAGCCAAACATGCCTAACGTTCTGCAGTATAGAATTATTGTCCTCTTACTTTTGCATTAAGGAGAGCTCTGGAAGATGATTGGCTAGTTCTTGGACAACCCTTGATTAATTTTATTATTAATTATATTACTAATAACAATAAACACTGCTTTGCACTTAAACTTCTTCCATCTTTGGACAGCAAAGCACTCCAATCAATATTAAGGTTCACATCATCCCTGGAAGAAACATAAATATTAACATATCCATCTTGCAAATGGGTAAATTGAGTCACAGGGGTTGACCCTGCTCTAGAGAAGTCAATGGAAGTTTCACCAGTGACTTTAGTGAGCTCAGGCTCAAGCCTTGATGAAATGAACTGCTCAAAGCCACATAGTGAGTCAGTGTCAGAGCTGGGAATAGGACCAACAAGTCCTCACTCCCAGACACCACACCCCCTCAGCCATTAGGCAACATTATCTACCTAAATTTGCAAGTTGCCTTTCTACACAAATTTTTTTTTGTAAAAAAGCCTCCAAATTTACACAAAATTCTGATCCTTCCCATGTGCCTGACTGTTTAATCTTAGCATCAGTATCAAAGCCCTGCCTAATAATGTGGTGTGTGTGGCGGGAGGTGGGGAGGGGCAGGGTTAACATCAGATGCTCTCAGCTGGAGGAAGCAGAATGAAGACTGTATACTGGGCTCTCCCATGAGCAGAGAGAAATAGGAAATTTGAGGTCCCAAAGAATAGCCACGTCTTCACAAGGAATATTATGCAGTTGGCCACATAATATAGGTGCACTCCTGGCGCGGCATGAAGAAGAGACATCTTTAATTGCCGTGACATGGGACATAAACTAGCTACAGGGATCACAGTTTGCAGCAGGACCCCAGGCACTCTTTGTATGTTGCTCATTCGGACTGATTGTCTGGCTGCGTTCATGAGGCTTAACGAAGCCCCAGGGTGAGAGTGCTGGAGGAGACCTAGAGAATTGTGCTGAAGCAGATGGATCTGACCTTTTAAGATGTGTATAATGGTTGACTGGGTGACTTAGCTTGAGAATGGGACCAACAGCATTATACATGTAGGTGCCTGGGTCAGTGCTATGGCCTGGTATACGTGCGTTGAGTCGGTGAGGTCTTGGTCAAGTTCTAACAAACAGGTGTCCATGTCAGAATTGATACCAAGTGAAAGCCTTGTTGGCAGTCTCAGATAAGGCTAGGGTGGCCACATAGCAAGTGTAAAACATTGAGAAGGGGTGATATAATAGGGTCCTGTGGAGGAGATAGTCATATATAAGAGACAGCCCTTAATATTGGGATGGTCCCAATAATATTAGGACATCTGGTCACTCAAAGGCAAAGATTAAATGGGTTCAGAAGCTGAGCTATCCTTTTACCTGCTTAAATACTACAGTAATAAGTGCTTAAGAAATACTGTACCTAAAATAGACATCCCTAATGGAGTCCCATCCATAACACAACACACCACACTGGTCAGTGTGTGGAAGGCTCACACTGCTGCTCGCCATGCTGTCCCAGTTCTGTGGATAAACAGTAGACCTAATTTTCCAGGGCCTCTCAGTGTGGTACTTTCCCCAGCAATGATATAATGGGCCTGCTTCATCCTTGGTGTGCCTCCATTGGTTACCGGGGAGTTACCCCAGAGAGTAGTTTGGTCACACAATTTATTATTCATAGACAAAGCCTCAGGCCACTTCTAAATGTGAGCTAATAAAAACTCACATTATTGTTACTGCTGCACCTGCATAAGTGAAGAGAACGATGCAATATTACACTGCAATGTAACACTGCATGTATATTGTTTGGATGTGTGGTTAGAACACAGGACAAGGAAGCAAAAGACTTAGCTCTTAATCACAAATCTGCCATTGGCTCATAATGTGACCATGGACAACTTAATTCTCTGTGCTTCAGTTTCTCCACAGTAAAATGAGGATAATAATAATGACCCAGCTTTGTAACACACTTGGAAATGTTCAAATGAAAGGCACTATAATATAGCTAAATATTATTGTGTGTTACTGTCTCTATGTACAATGTAGCCATGGCAAACCAGAGAGACATGAAATGTCTGCTGTCATTTATATATATAAATATAATACTTTTCACTCCTGTAGCACTTTCTGTCTGAAGATCTCAAAGCACTTTACAAAGGGAAAGAACACACTATGGAAACCTACCCCCTTGTCTATAACTGGGATTTAGCAATGGGTGGCCAGCTATTTGAGCTAAGCAAATAATAACTTTTTTTGGTTTGGTGGCTGAACTGAAAAATTCAGAGAAACAGCCAGTTCATTTTGAGCCAAAACAGATTTCTTTTTTTTTTTTTTTGCCAACATGAAAATCTAAAAAAAATCATTCAGACAAATTGAATGATTCTGTGTTTTTGAATCAACCTTCCAAACTAAATAGCTCACTGCTGCATTTTGACAGGTTTTCCATTTCAACGTTTCTGATATTTTGTATTCAGGGTCTTTTTTTTTTCAAGCTGAAATTTTTGGCCAAATTTGACCCAAATAGTTTTGATGCCCTGAAAATTGATTTATTATTTTTTTTGTGTGAATTTACTATTTGGGTGGGGGAAGGGGGAGGAAATGGTCAGCTCTACAAACAATTGGCATAGTTGCTCCAGGCCATACCAGAAAATCACTGGCTGATGTTGACCGAACTTGAAACCAGAGTAATTCAGCCAGTGTCGGTATTGATTTTCTTGGTCTCCATTTGGTGTCCACAAGCAGATTGTCTCAACCAGTCAGAACATGCACTGCCACCACTCGGTTATTCTCCATCAATCTAATTTGCTCTGGCCATTCAGACTACAGTGTTATGGCTGTTCCCTAATACTCTCCCTCTCGCCTTTCGTGCTCATCTAAGGAAAGGCTCATCTTCCACTGTATTTTCTGTAACTTCCACTCATCTACACCATTCTTTTCAATGGATCATTTCTGTTTGTTGCATCATGCCGCTGTTATGCCGGTGAGGTTGTTTAATGAGGAGATGATCTGGTTCTTTCATCAGGAAAAATTACTCAGCCTTACAGTTTATCCACATAGCAAACAGATTGTCAAATAAAATAGCATATCATGTCCTAAATAATTAAATAACCACAGAGTCTTGTCATTTTACTGCTTGGTTAACTGCTGTTGGCTGCTAAAGCAGCTATCTTATTCCAAACGTTGTTGGCTTAATTTGTAATGGGTGGTTATAGATGGGAATGCAATTGTCAGAGACATTAGTGTTCAGTTTATAAGTCAAAAGATGATTTTTCTACCTGTCAGCTCTGCAAACTTAGCCTTGGATTGGAAAATCACACCGGTATCTTTCTACCTCCCTTACATGACCACCAGTGAAGACTCTGCAGTCAGAATTTAGTTGACAGTTTCATTGATGCACGAAGCAAAATAGAATCTTGCTCACTTTCCTTTAATGATATCTGCAGGGCTAATAGGAGTAAAATCTGGTGTGTGTGTGTGTGTGTGTGTGTGTGTGTGTGTGTGTGTGTGTGTGTGTGTGTGTGTGTGTGAGCAAATGCAGCAAATAGGAGTGAAAGCCTTGCAGGGAGTAGATATATAGAGTAAATAAGTGCTATTCCCAATGATGCTCTGTAATGCTTTAATGAACAAAAATCCAGGAGATATTTATATGGTTTGGTGTCTGGGGTGCACATAGGCCACTTGGGCAATTCATTCATTACTGTATATATTGAATTTTAAGAAAGAAGTTGCTGCTTTGGAACTATAACAATTTCAGATAATCCAGCAGTAAATCTGTATCGTGACAATGTCAAGTCTTGAGAGAGCATCTCTGGTCTCATACGCAGGCCCCATATCACTGTGATACCCATGTGTGTGTATATATGTAAAACCTGCCCAGAGCACTGCCCACTTTTTCTTTCTCTAAGTGTAATTTCTTTACCAAAAATTCACTGGCGTTAAGATAGAAAACTGACAGGTTTCAATTCTGTACCAGTGACAGCTTTTCAGGTCTGAGTGGTCCCTTGTCAGGGCTAGAAACACCTGCTGTGTCCCATTGGAGAGAAGGGATGTGAGGCTGTGAAATGCCCAGCATGTGTGTTTTAGCTCTAGCAGGTTATGAGAGCTATCTGACCTTAAAATTGCAACATCCTGATTTGTAGACACTCTAGTGTAAATAATTTTTATGGGAATACAAAATGCATAAGTACTGACTTTCTATCACTCCAAGAGCTGTGGACAGTAACTAAAACACTGGGTTTTATAGGCAGAGAAGACACGAAAAATAGTAGTAATCAAGTTTTTACAACTCTAAAATATTTCCAAAATAACTTTTTCTCTCTCTAAAATGTGAGGTAAATAGAATACCTGATGTTGTGGTATGTGGGTTTTACTGGCACATCTGAGTAATGCAGCCATCCGAAAGTCATGGCAATAAAGGGCCACTTCCTGCTGTCATTACTCAGATGTAAAAGCAGCAAAGAACCCTGTGGCACCTTATAGACTAACAGACGTTTTGGAGCATGAGCTTTCGTGGGTGAATACCCACTTCCTCAGATGCATGTAATGGAAATATCCAGGGGCAGGTATATATATGTGTGCTAGCAAGCAAGCTAGAGATAACGAGGTCAGTTCAATCAGGGAGGATGAGGCCCTGTTCTAGCAGTTGAGGTGTGAAAACCAAGAGAGGAGAAACTGGTTCTGTAACTGGCAAGCCTGGCTTGCCAATTACAGAACCAGTTTCTCCTCTCTTGGTTTTCACACCTCAACTGCTAGAACAGGGCCTCATCCTCCCTGATTGAACTGACCTCGTTATCTCTAGCTTGCTTGCTAGCACACATATATATACCTGCCCCTGGATATTTCCATTACATGCATCTGAGGAAGTGGGTATTCACCCACGAAAGCTCATGCTCCAAAACGTCTGTTAGTCTATAAGGTGCCACAGGGTTCTTTGCTGCTTTTACAGATCCAGACTAACACGGCTACCCTGTGATACATTACTCAGATGTGTAATCCTGTGGGCTTCAGTTGGGTGATATGCATGAATAACTTGAGCAGACTTTGATACAAGATCTTCACAATACCACTGTATAGAAAATTAAAATTGTTTACCTGTGCTCCTGATGACACTTGAGACTATTAATTAGTGGGCATTATAAAATCCAATTGATTTTTTTTTTTTACCTTTGATGCTGTTTTTTTTTCTTTCTTTGCACTTCACTCAGCCTGAACAGTGAAACTAGATGGGTCATTTTCATTTTGGGCTAGATTCACAAGTAACTGAGCAAATAATTGATTTTGTTGGTTCAGTGGCCAAACCCAAATAAATAAATAAATCTGTGCCAGGTCAATCCAGAACAATTTTCTTTTTATGCTGAAACAAAAAAACTCAAAACAAAAAAAAAATTTGGATTGAACAAAATGTTTTGTGTGGCCCAAATACTTTTTTTTCATTTTATTTCATTTAGATTTCATGTTTACCCATTTAAAAAAAAATCTAGCTACATTTCAAAATAAAAATCATTTTGAAATGTAAAGTTGAAACGTTTCTTGAAATTGTCAATGAAACATTTGGCTTTTTCAAAAATTACATTTTTCTGTATGAAATTATTCACTGAATTTAACTCAAATTCACAAACAGTTTTGGTCAACCCAAAACTACATTTCTTTTTGAGACTAAACTATTTTTGTCTGAAAAACTTCGTACAGCTCTAGTCACAAGAGGGACTTAGGCCTGACAAAACTGAGTGTTGTACATCTAAAGTTTGGATGCCTTGCAACCTATTCCATTCATAGCATTGAGTTATGTCCACAGATTCCCTGTACAACTCATGGGGAGAGTTAGGTGCCTAAGAATGAAATTCACAGAAGTCAGCACTGCAGGTGAGAAGTCACTTAAACTAGCTGGCAGGGGCGGCTCTAGGTATTTTGCTGCCCCAAGCACGGCAGGCAGGCTGCCTTTGGCGGCTTGCCTGCAGGAGCTTCCCGGTCCCGCGGATTCAGCGGCACGCCTGCGGGAGGTCTGCTGAAGCCATGGGACCAGCAGACCCTCCGCAGGCATGCCACCAAAGGCGACCTGCCTGCTGCCCTCGCGGCGACCGGCAGAGTGCCCCCTGTTGCTTGCCGCCTCAGGCACGCACTTGGCACGCACTTGGCGTGCTGGTGCCTGAAGCCGCCCCTGTTAGCTGGTAGGAAATACTGAAGAGAAAGGTGTGGGGTTTAAGAAACCCCACGCGTCAAAGGAAGTTAGGTGCCTATCTCTGGCCCAGATTCACAGCTGTGAATCCTCTCTTGGATTTAAGTACCTAAACCAGGTCAGCCCTTTCTCAAGAAAAATCCAGGATGACATGGTGACCTCACCCTTGCATATATCCAGTTCATCACAGTTCACATCCTACCTCTGCTTGATGGGGAGCAGGAATTCAAACTGAAGTCTCCCACATCTTGGGTAAGTTCCCTTACCAATGGTATATTCTATTACGGGTCTCACTCTATCTCTCTGACGTTGTTGCACTTCGGATAAATAACAAAATATTAATTGGTCCAGAGAGTGAGTGTGACTCTGTAGCCTAGTACTTAAGGCACTCACTTGGGAGACCCAGATTCCAGTCTGTGCTCCAATGAATATTTAAGTATTTTATGCAAAGTGAAAAGGCTTCAAGATGAAGGATCCACCCTACTAATCCCATAGTCCAATGGGGCAAGCATGCACATAGGAGGTAGAAGACCTGGCTTCAAATCCCAGTTCTAAATTAGGCAGATTGGGGATTTGAACCCTCGTCTCCAACATCCCAAGTGCACTAACCCCTGAGTTTTGTGCAGGATCCAATCCAATAGGTTGAATTTTCGGTGGCCAATTAACACAACACACCTACCGCTTGGGCCCTGTACATGAAATAGGTTGGGGAATGTCTACACTGGGAATCCTGCCAGAGCGTAGGTGTGAAGTACATGCCAAGCTGCTCAGTGCTGTCAGGACTTAGGTGGCTGTGCATGTGCCCAGTGGCAGAAATAAATACTGGCACCTAAGGGACTGTAACTGATAAAAGCTTAAGCACATATTGAGTTTAGGTGCCTACAGAGTTAGGCAGCAGCTGGGCAGGGTTTCTTTGAATGTCAGGGATGCCTAAATGTTGGATTTAGACCCTGAAAGGGACAGTTAGGTGCCTCAGTTCTCCTTGAGAACCTAGCCCTTTGTGTTTCTAGTCATTTTCACTTTCTGGTTCCCAGAACAATGCTGGAGTATTTCAAATCCAAACCAATTGTTTTCGTGACTCCTTTTTGCACTGGCAAAATTCCACCAGGTGACTTCTTATTTTAAACAGAACCTAATTTTTGGATGAAAATCCTTTAAACATCATGCTCTGGGCCCTGATTCATTGCTGCACTGACACCTGTGTAAGGACAGATGGGAAGCAGCTTGCATCTCTCCAGTTCCAGGGCTGCTAGAAGGCAATTTAGCCCCCACCTCAGATTAGGTAACCTTAAGGACACAGAAGCACCAAGCCACACAAACACACCAGATACTCCCTCTCTTGCTACTGGCCAACCATGCAACATCCCCTTTACTGGGTCTGCCTGTAATGGAGGGAGGACACAGAGCCAGCAGGGTTGGTTCTGAGACTTCTACAGAGTGTGTCTTCTACCTGGGGTATTTCCTGGGGAGAGCTGTCCAGCTACTTTCCTCTATGCAAAGGCACTGAGGGCCTGCTGTGAATCAGGCTCATTCTGCTTCAGTCCAGACATCTGATTCCTTGCAGACACCATAAAGCTGGCACTCCTCAATTAGCAAACACACACCTCTAAATGAAGGGAAAGCATAATAGCTCTGTTTTTCCTGCTTCAATCCTCTTAACCCATCAAACTCCTGCAGTGCCAGTCTCATTTCCTGTCATCAGTTAGACACCTGCCAGTTATAAGCAATCAATCAGTCAGCTACTTGATAATTAGCAGAGGGGAGAGATCGTTTGAACCCCACATGTTTAAAGGGATAACATGAGAAGAGCTATACCTCAGAAAATTGCTGCACCCTTAGAGACAGCCTTAGTTCAACCTCTTTTAGTGTCAAACTAAACATACTTGGCTATGCCTTGTAATTTGTATTAATAACACAGGAAGCAAATACACTGGATATATTTTCTCTGGTGGCATGGGGTTTAGTTGTGGGTGTTTGTCTAGCACAACTTAGTGAATAAGGCACATCTCGTAGTCTGTTGTGGTATTGTTGTTTATAGAGGACATATTTCCAAATCTCACTCTCACCACTCTTACTCTATTTGAATCTGCACTGCTGATATGCCCCCACGAGCCTTTATTTATTTGTGTATATTAAGGTAAGGTCAAGAGGTCCCTACTGGGACCAAGACTCCATTGTGCACAGATACAATTTAAACAGACAGGGACTAATGGTGGGAGGAAGGAGCAGAGCAGAAAACAGGGTACACAAGGTCACACAACAGGTCAGTGGCAGAGCCAGGAACAGAACCCATATCTTCTGAGTCCTAGGCCTGTGAGACAATTCTATCTTCTCTAAGATAATATCCTCCTCTTCCACACCAGTGGAAGTTAGTACTTCCTCCCATTCCATCCCTCCTGGGTAATATGCTGCCCGCCCACACCCAGATGCTCTGGTGTGTTGAGAAGAAAGCCGGTCCAGAGTTATGTTTTCCATCTGCACGCAGAGAAAAGGAGACGATAAATTGAAAGCCCACCAAACTGGCCCCTGTGCTTCTTCTTGAGATGCTCTGTTGCCTTGTACATATGATCCAAGCTGTCTTTTTAATTATTATGCTGCGGAAGAGCGTGAATAGGTTTAAAATGTTCACGGTTTGTTGAATAAATTGTACATCCTGTATACTAGTAAATAACATCTTGCAGTGTTGTCTGATAAATTAAACATTCTTTTTTTCCCTAGGGTTGAGATGAACGATTTCTGTCCCCAAAGATGGGGAACAAGCTGCCTTGATGTTTAATATTCTCTTGTCAGGCCTCTTTAGCAAATGTCTTTTGGAAGAAATAATGACTGTAAAACCATGTTACATATGTGTTTTGCAGGCAGCTGATTATTCTTCTAAATTGGATGCTATCAATAATATACAATGTTTACTCTAAGAGGTCAGATGCGGAAGCCTAGCTCTGTAATGGGAAGACTCATGTGGTTCCCCTCCTAAGGAAAATGTCTCGCAGTGTCAATGACTTTTTAGTCAGCACCCATATCTTGAGGTTTTAAAATATCAAATTCTAAATGAACAGAGAGATACCATAGCCAAGTTGGGGGGAGGGGAGGAAAACCCAGGGAACTGATTCTTTTTATCATATTGTAAGGATCTTGGCTTGACACATTAATTAGGACTTCAGCTGGTTCTGACTTGCAGTTCCTTGAAAGAGTGGTGCTAGGGATTGTTTGCAAGTGGTTTAGGTGATTTAGTGCATGACATTCAGCTATCCAGAGTCCATACTGAACAGCCTAGTGTTAGTGGTTACTGTACTGCTGGAGGTTCCCCTGTACTGGGAAAGAGTGTTTACAGGCTCCCTACTAACAGCTAGATTGGATGTGTGCTCTCAAACAGTCATTCGAGACCCCAAAGTGGGTCGCAACTCCATGTTAATGGAGTCTCCAGGGCTGACTTAGGTTTGCTGGGGCCTGGGGCCAAAGCTGAAGCCTGAGCACCACCACCCGGGGCTGAAGCCTGAAGACTTTAGTCCTAGGCAGGGGCCTGTAATCTGAGTCCCGACACCCAAGGCTAAAGTCCTTGGGGTTCGGCTTTGCCTCCCCATCCCCGACCTGGGGCTCAGGTTTCGGTCCCCCCTCCTGGTGTCATGTAGTAATTTTGATTGTCGAAAGGCAGTCATGATGCAATGATGTTTGAGAACCCCTTCTCTAAATGAGCCATGAGGTCATCTGCAGCCCTAGCATCTACTTACATGGGCTATCAGAAGACCAGGGTCTACGTGCTTTCCCCATTTCTTCTCTGGAATAATTGACTTAGAGCTTCTCCAGTGTATGTGTTCTAACAGCCAGGTGAAATTGATTGGAATCCTATTCCCTGAAGTACCCTGTGAGATGCTGCAGAAATGAAGATCCTTCATCTATTTCACTCAGCTGCCTCCTGCACCCAAGAGTGGAGCAGCACAGCAGGAATGCAGGGAGCAGAGCAGAGGCCGAATTGTGAGGGAGGAGGCTGCAGGCAGTAGGGAATGACAACTCGGGGAATACTAATCTTTCTGAGAGATGCTCTCCCACCCTGGACCCTTTCCACACACATTTTTTGCTCAGTGGGGCTGGGTCTGTGATCCAATTAGAGGCATGGCCATGGATGTACTGCAAAATGTGGCGCTCCCTGGGCCTGACGGAAAACTCAGCTCCCTGTCTAGAATGTGACATGATGAGGGATGCATGACCCAAATTTGGTAAAGTTAAACCCCTCACATTCACTACTCCATGCTGGTGTATCCTTGCCGTAACATCTGAACTGAATTTGAGATGACCATTGTTTGAGATTCAGAACAATGTATTAAGTCCCCCAGCCCTGCCTATTGTCTTCCCTCATCTCTGCACCACTGCGCTTCCTGTTGCATCGAAAACCAAAACACCAGAAGAGAGGCTGTTCTCGTGGGCACTATGAAAAGCAAGCGGTGTTCAGAAATCCATGAGCCTGTTCACAGGAGAGCCTCATGTCAGCTTTCGGGTTCCTTTGTGAAAATGCAATGAGAATGGTCCAAATAGTTACTGCTAAATGCTGGCTGGAAAGGACTTTTTGTGTGTAAAAGCCAGAAAGTTTAAGCAAAGGAAAAGCTGCTGCAACTTCTGTGCTTTTTTATCTGCTGTCTCATCTTGAAAAGCTAAAAAGATGAAAAATGCTAAGAACTGGTATGAAAGATCTGAAACGACTTTGCAAACACTGACTTCATTAAATCTCACAACAATACTTGGAGGGAAGCACGATGCATTATTATCCTCATTTCATGTATGGGGGAAATTGAGGCATAGAGAAGGTAAGTGACTCACCCAGTATCATATACTAAGTGAGCAGCTGAGACAGGAGTGAATGCAGGAGTCTTAACTAGAGCTGGCTGAAGACTGACAATTCAATTTCGTGAAGGCTTTCATTGTTTCTAAATTTGTTTTTGTTCTGATGAAGAACAAAATCCAACCCTCTTGAAAGGCTTTTTTTGCAGAACATCTCTGAAACATTTATTTATGGAGCAGAAAGCTCAGATTTTCATTCCCCTCTCTCTTTCATCAGAAGTTACCAGAGAGCCATGGATCTCAGAAACCATCAAAAATGTCATTGACACTGATATGTTGCTGCAATGTTTTTGGCTATGATGAAAAATCCTGTTTCGTAGAAGTGTTCCGACCGGCTCTAGTCCTGACTCTTAATTCTCTGCTGTAACCCTAGTCACTCCTTTCTCTCAGATGAGAGAGAAATAATATGTCCAGTGCAATAACCCTCCTTGAGTGTTCTGTTCAAGGGCTCTACCGCCTCCCTCTGGAAGTATGTTGACTAGAATCAACCAACATACATATCAATCAAAATCAAGGTCAGCAGTAGCAGCAGGTGGGTGACTTTTGTGGACGGCCTTGAAGAGGCAGCTGGCATGATGAGTGAGCTGCAGCTTTGTGGCCAATGATGATCCTGGTATTTTATGTCATGATGAAGTTTATGGCTCTGGACAGGAAACAGACAGCTTGAATGGGCCGCCAAGTGATGCCGGTGTGCTGTGGGGAGGAGAGAACTGGCTGTGGATCAGATTTTCTCCATTGATGACATGCCATTAAAGGTAGATAATTGACAATCGAAGCTAGAATTCATTAGCTCTTTCTCTCCTTAAAGAGAATTTTATTGAGTGAAACCGACATATCAGTGGTCCTTGGTATTGAAATAAGGCTGACTGGTCGATAGTTTCCCTGCTCCTCCTTTCCCCCTTTCTAAAGATCGGTGCTTCATTAGCCCTTCTACAGTCTTCTGGGACCTCTCCTGTTATCCTTGGATGCCCAGCAGCACAGCCGGCAGCAACGCCGGGCACCAGCCAGCACAGGCACAGCACTGCCCAAATGTCAGGGGGACACTTCCATGTGGGCACAGCTTGTGCATGTGTGGGGGCCCACTGACTATTCTGCCCTGGGCCCCGGAATTTGGTGTCGGTGGGCCCGGCAGAGGGAGTGTGGTGCCACCAGGCAGTACAATATGGGCACTTTGTCTAGGAAATGAGAAGTACATGACTTGTTTCCTCTACATCAATGGAAAGATGTAGACGGAATGGATGACTTATAGCCAGAACAAAGGAGTTGGTGGTAATGAGGTATGGAAGCTTTCAGGGTTAGATAATCACTTCAACTCAGGCCAGGGGTATTAGTGGCCAAAATTTATTACTGTCATGTTTCTTCCATACATACATACATATATAAATGGTGTGAGTGTGTTCTAGGCTAAGCCTTCTTCTGTTATAGCTTGAGAAAAGGAACAACAAGAAAACAAATGTAGTGTCTTTGAGAGAGAGAGAGAGAGAGAGAGAGAGCACAGAGAGTGTGTGTGTTTGTGTGTGTGTGTCTTCTGTGACAGATTGCAGTGACTCTGAGAACAAAATGACTGCAGCCTCAGCAGAAAGGCAGACTTTGTAGAAATTCAAAGACAGAATTCACAGAAAGCAAAGACATCATATTTTCATAGCCATGTACACCACAACTGCCATCTGACTTGAGCTGGTAAAAAAATTCTGTTGAAACAACTGTATTTCAAAGGAAAAATAAGTTTACAAAAATAATAATTTTGTCTAAAAAAGTGTCTGCTTTCCATGGAAAATTTCAATGTGTTGAGTGCCTTTTTCAGTTTTTGACCAAAAACAACAATCTTTTGAATGAAAACCAAAGTATTTCAATTCTGAAATTGAGCTGCCTTATTGGAATTGTAGTATGGTTGTCTCATGTCACTGTTCCTTCGATGGGCCAAGCTCCACAGCCAAATTTAATCTCTCATCATGTACCACAGCCATGGGATTCCCATGCTACACTGCCTCCCATCCCTTCCCCAAGAGGACACACCAAGGTGAATCATGGAAAATGTAGTCCAACTAGGAAGTCCTGCTCTAGAGGAGAATGGGAACATGAGGTTACTAAACTACAATTCCCCAGTTTTTCAATTTTTTGTGGAAGAACATTTTCCAACCAGTTATGCATCTAGATGAAATACAGTGGTCTACGTGAAATGAAGAGATGTCTCAAAACAAAAAATACAATCTAATGCTACTTGCTCTTTTCATATAGTGCATTCTGTCTGATATCCAATGCACAATATAAGCATTAGAGAGCTAATCCTCCAAGCACCCTGCTATGTTATATGGTATTGTCTGTGTTTTACTGATGGGAAAAATGAGGCAGAAAAAGAATAATGTGACTTAGGCAAGGTCACAAATGACATCAGTGACAGAGCCAATAATAGAATCTGAATCTCCTAGTTCTAGGACAAGTGTTTTAACCACAACAACATCCTTCCTCCACAAACTGTGAAAGTTCCATGAACTAAGTGGAACACTTGTTGGTAGCCTCAATAAAGAGGTCAAACTTTTAATGACATATAGAGTAGAGATAGTTGGGGCTTTTTTGACACAAATGTTTTCCACTAAAAAATACCAAGTTGTCAAAACAGAAACTTCAGTTTCACCAAATTTCCTGACTTGGAAAAAAATTAAGTGAAAAAGTTTTGAAAGTGTAAAAACATTTGTTCAACATTTTCAAATTAAAAAGCTTCTTTTGATTGTTTTGAAATTCTTTTTTCATTTTGAAATTTAACTTAATTTATACTAAAAATTAAGGTTGAAATCAAAATGAAATATTTTGAAATGATCAAACCAAATATTTCAATTTACGGGAATCTAACTTTTTTTGGTTTTGCCAATTTCTGAAAATGTTGTGAATTTTACTTTTCATCCTAATTTGGGATGGGAGACAATTTTGAAATCTCTCAAATTCTCGTTGAGAAAATCTGTCCCCCACCCAGGCCTTCTAAAGAGACAGAACTCACTAATTATTTATAAAAGTGATCCTTTCAGGTCAAGGATGTTTTTCTCATCCTGCAAGTATTTTCAAAAGTTTGAATTTTTTTTTCTCATCTGTAATTTGGACAAAAAGTAAACAAACTTAAATATTCACAAACCAAAAACCAGGTTTGTTTGTGTGTTTTTGGGTCTACTGAAATATTTCAAACAAGTCAAAATGAAAAGTTTAAATAATTGTGAAACTTTTTTCCTTACTTTTTTTTCAAGCTAGGAAATTTTGTTGAACTGTTTCATGAACTGCATTTTTGTCCCATCCCCCCCCCCCCCCCCAAAAAAAAAATTTGTTGAAAAATTTCCAAGCAGCTGTACTTCTACCCCATCCTTATGAAACTTTCACAGCCTGATCAATCTTACCATTGGAAATTTCTTCCTGAAATTCATCCTATATGATTCCTGTTCCGTTTTCTCCTCCTCACTCCTAGTTATTCCTTATTGGACCATCCTACACAAGACGTCTTTCCCTCACTCTTCAAATACTTGTACATAAGAACGGCCATACCGGGTCAGACCAAAGGTCCATCTAGCTCAGTATCTGTCTACTGACAGTAGCCAATGCCAGGTGCCCCAGAGGGAGTGAAGCTAACAGGCAATGATCAAGTGATCTCTCTCCTGCCATCCATCTCCATCCTCTGGTGAACAGAGGCTAGGGACACCATTCTTTACCCTTCCTGGCTAATAGCCATTTATGGACTATATGGTTGTCGATGGTTGTCATCTATCTCCTTTGTCAAACATTAAACAAACACATTAAGTCAAATTGATCACTGCTGTAATTCCCATGAAGCCAATGGATTTGATTATTTTGACTCACTATGTCTCTTTTATGATGTCTTTTATTTGTAAGGTGGTTTGTGAAACTGAGCGAGTTATCTCTAGAGAAGGCAAATCATGCTTTGAGTTGTAGCTAAAATTTAGCATTGACATCCTCCTAGAAACTATTTCCTCATTCCCCAAATCACCACGTAATTTAATATAGTTTATGGTCAAAATAGTGTACACTGGGAGTGCAGATGTAGGAACTTTGCAGCTCAGGTCCAGGTGTATTTGCAGAGCTGTGTTCTGGAATAGCAGGCTGGGCAGCAGGTCACCATGACTGTTACATTCCCGGATTCATATGGGTAGAGAGCAACATTACAGTAACGGGGATGCTGCAGCTGAAGATTGTGATGAATTTGCAGAGCTGTGGAGGGTGTGGGGAGCAAAAAACTTGTTACCTTCCTAAGAACCCAGTTCGCCAAGGAAACCAGTTTCATTGCATACATGTTTTGATGCTTACGTATGCTTTTTCCTGACATTGGTTTGGTTTAATTTAAGTTTCAGGTACACGGGGTGTGTGAATTAGCAACTTGATGAATAGCACTGTTTCTCCATATGGCTGGGGCACGCTCAGCCTGCTATAATGGTAAGAAACAAAGAAGGAGAGATGGAAAAGTGAACATATATAGATATTTTCCTCACATCTTTCCAAATAAGTGTTTTCTGAAAGATTTAATGCCACCTTCTAATATAAAGATGTCATCAAAAGAGCACTGACTTTCAGCCACTCCAAAGTAAATCTGACAGGTCGTCCATGGCTTCACAATATGTTCACAGAGCAAGAGTAGAGTTAAGTAGCTTAGGAGGGTTTTGTTCACCTGACAGCCTAATTTTTAAGACATTCCCTAAGGAGATCACCGACTACCTAAGTAGCAATACACTCTTACTCTTACCCACTATGTCCTGCTGTGCAACTTTCATTTAATGTGCCAAACAATGCAAAGGAAAATGTACAATGATCCATTTTTTTCCTTATTACACAAAGAGGCAGAGTGGTGTGATGAGTAGAGTAAAGGAGAGGGAGTTTTCAGGATTCTGTTCCCAAATGTACCCATCCCTACTGTGTGTCGTGGTTCAGGTCACTGAGGGTGAGATTGACATTTGTGTGGAGGGCCAGAACAAGTCCTGTGCACCATTTAGTAGTTAAGAGTGAAATTGCAAGGAGGTAGCCCAGTTCATCCTTCTGTACAACCAGTACAACAGAACCTGCCTACCACACACTGAATCTGAGGCTTAGTTAATGACTGACTGTAGATTGCTTTGAGATCCTTGGATGCAATATTTTTTATTAATGCGAAATATTAACACTGCATGGACTTGAAAATTCTTTGACTTCTCTTCAAAGAACTGAGTGGCAACGTGAAGCACCTTGGACAGGATACTCTCTTGGCAGGAGCATCCTCGCATCCTGCCCACAGTCAGGTGTGACTACTCCAGGCCACTACTACTTTTGGGAGTAGAAACTGAGTCATCTTCTGAAGAGTAATGCAGTGGAACATACACTGTGTTTTCCCTATGGATTGGGAGTATTGTCTGCTGTGTGTTCCTCACCTCTGCTCTTCCAAGAGCAAGGGACTGAGTCCTTGTCTTGGAATCCAGAATTGTCACATGGCTGCCCATTGCTGGACCATTAGTCCACAAAGTCAGGCCCTGAATTGTGTTGTTAACCACAAGCCTCTTGCCGGTTGTTCAGGTGCAGCCTTATGGATGTCCGCATCCTTCTATACACAATTTTAATATGATGCAAACCTTCCACATTTAACAATGAAACCAGACAAATCCCATTTTACCCCTAGAGTTCCACCAGCATGTGCTGGCAGAGTGCAACTGCAGTCTCCATTCCAGTCAGTGCAGCCTCAAAAATGGAGAATGTGGCCCAGAAAGCAGCAGAACCATGATGGAGATTCAGCCAGTACTTATCCTGGGCAGCCTGCAGTGGTGAGAGTCATATGGGTTCTGTTTGGATTTCAAAGTTGCTTCCCTAGAGGAACATCTGCCAGAGGACGGTAGTGCTATTTCCGCACGTGAACTGGATTCCCCCCTTAGGCACAGCAGCTCCAGTGGGTGCAGGTATGGGTAATGTGAGCCCTCTAAGCCTTGAAGAGTGAATCTGGATCAAAGACTAAAACCTCCCAGCTGGAGCAAGTTCTGTGTGTCATCCTAAATTGACCAAAGTAATAATATACTAACATTTATTTAATGGATAAAGATTGCATGTCAGGTGTGTCAGCCTGATATTTGTTTATCCTCTCCAGGAGAGCAGAAGCATTTACAAAGCATTTGACCTTTTCCTCCTTATTTTATCTCCCAATGAGGGATACAGGCTTGTCTTGCATCTAAAGCAGGTGGAACTGTTGACTGACACTGTAGAGGAACAAGAATTACTCTAATACTTCTCCAGGGGAGCTAGGTATAAAGGTCAGAACTTTCCTTTTATGTTGAGTTTCTGTTGTTTTTCAGTGGGATCCTCTGGAGTTCACTGACCAGTTCTTGTTTTTCTCCAGGCTTCAGCCAAATGAACTCACTCCTCCTGCTCCTTTCCTGAAGGTCATGGACTTGTATTCAATGGGTATTCAAGATACAATCACATAAGCATCAATCTGGCCTGCAGCTGCCCTGTCTGTACACCTCTAGGCCTCCCTGTAACATACCACTGGTTGCATTGATATCACGCAATGGTTTTGTGAGTGCTGAGGTTGGCTTTAAGATGAGCCCACCTTGTCCATTCTAAGACTTGTTACCATTTACGAAACCAGAGCTGAGAGATGAAACCACATCCTTGGAGAGGGAAAGGTGGCAATAACTTGGAACCATGTATTAGAGTGACTTCTGTAGTATTGACTTCTGTGATACCTTCATATCCACACTGTGGTCCAAATCCTCGGGCTCCTACCTAGCATTTACTCCACCCTTACTCAGGAAAAACTCATATTAACTTCAGTTGAAGATATGCCTGTGTAAGGAATAACAACACCACTCCCTAGCGCTTAGATAGTGCTTTTCATCAGTCCATCTCAAAGCAGTATACAAAGGAGGTCAGAATCATGACCTCTATTTTACAGATGACACAGAGAGGTGAAGTGACTTCCCTCAAGTCACCCAGCAGGACAGTAATAGAATCCAGGTCTCCTGAATCCCAGTCCAACGTTCTTTCCATGAGGCCCCACTGCCTTTCAGTTGGGCTGGTGGAAGTATTTTCCATGGAAATATGTGGAAAAAAATGTTTGGCTCATAAATTTTCATGGGGTGGGGTGGATGGTTTTTTTTTTTTTTTTTATGTTTACTAATAAATCAAAGCAAAAATGGTTTTGTTTCTAAATGGGTTTTTTTTTGCTTCATTTCAGCTTTAGGGTTCACCCCTCCCCAATTTCTTGCCACTGGAAAAGGTGTGGGAGAGGGAGAAAGAGAGGGAAAAAATTGAATAGAAACAAACAAAACAATTTGAATAGAAACAAAATAACAGTAATAATACCTGGCTCCTATGCAAAGCTTTTCATCAGTAGATCTCAAAGTGTTTCACAGTCTTTAATGTGTTTGTCCTCGCAACACCCCCATGAGACAGGAGGGATTTAAGGCAGAGAGACTAAGGGACTCGCCCAAGGTCACATTGGCAGTCTGTGGCAGAGCAGGGAACCATGCCCTGGTCTCCCAAGTCCTATCTTTTCTGTGATCACACATGTAATCAACAGAAGAATGGACCCTAGTTCCTTATTCTGAGTCCTCTGCCTTAACTACTAGCTGCCACTTCCTTAAGATTACTGGCATATACCAAAGATACACGAGAGAGTTATCACAGTAACCATAGGTTCAAGATCAGTTGCATTTAACTATGGTTTGCACATCTAAATTTACAATGCATCCATCCTTTTAAAAAAAAGTCCAGTCCAAGATTAAGTACTTTAATGCTAGATGGTTCATGGAAGTCCATAGAAAATAAACTTGAACAATGTAACTGCAGACAACCAAACCTGGCAGCAGCATGTCTCTTGGGTCCATTTTATCATCCAGTGCACACAATGAGAGCTACAGGCTTAAAGTGGCTCCACTAACAGATAGGGTTTGTCAAGTATTCTGTTATTTCATGATAGAATTGATGGTGACTGGCTTTAACGATGAATAACAATAATATCCTTTTTTCTCCATCTCACCTAACTGATATTCAGATACTAATCCCTTCATTTGATTAAAGTCTCCTTGGAATTTACATAAAGCTGAATTTTAGAATTAATTCTGTTGGTTATTCAGTAGCATGGATCTACCTGTTGAAGGAAATGAAGTGAATATGCTAGATTACGGGGCTGAAGGACAGAGGGAGGGAGAGGGGAGTAATGAAACCAGCAAAGGAAAGATGTGAAATCTGGAGTACGTGGAGCACACAAATACTAGTTGAAATCCATGAGCGCATTACAGGAGGTAATGGCATACTTAAATAAATAGGCTATTGCATTACACATTTAAATAACATGGGATATGTACAATATCAGGCATTATCCAAACTCTGTGTGAAAAATGACAGTAAAGCCATGGAATTACTGATGAATACGTTTTTGGAGTTACCATATTACTGACTGTAATCTCTGAACTATGAATCTGTTCTTGGGGTGACTGGTTGGTTATTCAGGCTGCTACAGGAAGCAGTGTTTGTTAAAATTAAAACTGCAAAAGGCAAGCCTCCAAAACGAATTTTTAAAAGTTACACCAGCTATGGCTTCTCAATAAACTTTATCTTTCAACAGATAAGCTGACTTATGAGAGTTGTTTCATATTTTTCAAGTTAGACGAAGGTGGACAACTCACTTAATGGAAAACCACTGCATAGATCAAGACCAAATTGTGTAGAAGATGATTGGGTTAGAATAAAGCAGTATCCCAGCCTGGTGCTGTGAGATGTAAATCTGAAGTCTTGAACAATTACCATGGCTCTTTCCAGAAGTGCTGGAAAATTAACTCGGGTCTCCTATCTATGTTCCATTTTGGTATTTCCATCATACCAACCCAAAATTCCCTGTGTAGCTTCAATTAGATTCTTCAGCATTTCCTACCCTAAACCATTGGTTAGTGTTGCTGTGCACTGCCGAACAGCTGCCACAGTTAACCACAGAGGTGGTCCACTGTCAGTGATGGGTGAAGTAATTCTTCTGTAGGCAGGTATCTTTTACCATGTACTTATAGTTTAAAAAGTGCTTTGGGATATTAAGGATTATCATCACTAAATAACGTAAGGTGGTGGTGGTGTTTTGTTGTTTTCCTTTCAGTGAAAATTTGTTCTGATGGTGGTCCAATGGCCTGACGGGCTCGTTATGACCTTAAGGCTGAGACACATGTTCTAAGCATAACTGTAGATATCAAACTTTGTTAGGCTGGCCCAGGAGATTGTTTACTTTATTTTGTGAGACATGGCTTCAAACGTAGATTGATGAACAAGGCATTGAAACCTGAAGACCTAGCTGCATCCTTAGTAAGGCTCACTTTTTACTGAAATCAATGGGGCACCCAAATCCTTACAGATTTCCTCCATATTTACTCAGTCAAAAACCCTCATTCATTTCAGGATTTAGCCAAAGAAAAACAGTTCGCCAAATCAGTCCAGTCCTTAGTGAATTCTTACTCTGCACCACCAATTCACTGCACAGTTAGCTGCCTCTCACAAGGAGGCAGCAAGCACTGAAAGATCAGGGAGTGTTGGAAGTCAGTGAATTGGGCACATTGGCAGAACTAGGAGGAGTATGGCAGAGAGCTTTTGCAGTTCCTTCCAGCTCTTTGCCCTGTGACTAATCTTGTGCATGCCCTTGATAAGCAACAGAGGATATGTTGAAACATAAATCCAGTCTCCAGACTGTGAGCGTTCCTGAGCCCTGCGAAGCCCATAGTGTTTCAGTATATTTGATGCTGTGGGCAGCAGTTTCTGGAAACCATCTGACTTGTACTGATAAAGAAGTAGGTCCTTTTATTTTTCTTTAAGGATTGTATATTCCTGGACATCCCTGGCCTTAAGGCATAGACAACTTGTTCTGAGAACTTTGATTTCCTTTTATTCTTCAACAAAACACCTGAAGCAGTTAGGTTTTGAATTAAAAGAAAAGAAAGTAGAAAAACACATATATTTTGGCTGCAAGACAGCTAGATGCAGACCTACCCATACTGCATTCATGAAATGAAATGTGTTGCGAATGCCCTGGGATTGTTTGACTCTTCAGTATTGAGGTACCTAGTTCATGAGGCAGCACTGTTTTGCCTCCAGGGACCCATTGCATTAATTTTGATGGAATAAATAGACCCAAAGAGTCAAATGTGTTAACATGACCCTTTCACTATCCAGCTTTAAACATGGTTTGAGATTTGATATACAGAGACCTTAGCTTGCTTAGTATGATGGCAAACACTCCATTAAAAATCTCTTTAATCTTTCATTAAAAATAAAGGAAAAAAAGAAAAAACATTTTAAGCATTAAAGTATTAAAGCATGTAAAGTATTAAGTAATGCTTTCATTTTAACAATAGGCTTTGTCTGTTTTCTCTTTAGCTATAAAGAGTTTTTAAAAGGAACCCATCCCCATTTAATAGTCTCTAGATGGTATTAAAGATGGTAATAATTGTTCATTTTGGGGAAAAGAGAAGTTAGCTGAGATAAGCTGGAGCTGATTCTGCTACTACTGTTTTTTTAAAGTCCAATTCAAATTCTTAGAAGACAAAACAAGACAAACACACACAAGAGGGAGAGAAAAGAACAGCAAAGATAGAAAATACATCTTCTGTCTCTGGCGTTGACTCTCACTTGCAACCTCACTGCTGGAGACACATTGCCAGGTCTCAGTGTCAGGTCTCAGTGTAGCTGATAGACAGACTTGTACCAGAGTTGGGCTGTTTAGGGCATTGCTTTTGGTCTTTGCTCAGAGGCTTACAGCAGTTTTGCAAAATATATCGTCTTTTCTGGCTAAGCCAGACTGTCATTAGAAGGAAAAAGGAGAGATGGGAAAGAAAAAGGACACATCAGGAGGATCAGGGGGGCCAACTGTAGGAATCCAAGATTCCCATGCCAGATGGTGTTTGGTATTTAGCCAAAGACAGTGGCTAAAGGCATTGTCATCTGGGTTCCTCTGTCTGGCCCAGTCTGGTGAGGACATCTCTCAGGATCAGGATGATGAAGGCTCAATGACGTTACGGTGGATCCTGGAGTTCCAAGCTATGGTGGGGGTGACAGCCATGATGGTAAAGCGTGATTCTGTTTGACCTGTCTCCCAGACAGTAGTTGTAGTTAGACAGCTTGCAGTCCCTCTTGCCCCTACAGTGTTTTTTTAAGACTCCCAAAAGACAGGGGTGCATGGAAGAGCCCATTCCCTCATTAGTTTGTTTACCAATGAGGCCTCATTTCCGATGCATTAGTTTTGGTCCATTGATTTCCAGTCCCACAATTCTACTGTTTAGCAGGCATGATCTTAACACTGTTCTTGAATTATTTTGGTAGGCTTTTTTTTTTTGTTTGGATTAATTCAGTCTTTCAGTCTCCCTTTTGCACCTTTTCCCATCAACATTTTAGTATAGGTTATTGTGACACTTTATGAACTTTCACTCACTTCTTACAGTTAAGTGTGCAATTAGGGTAACTGTTGTTGCTCAATTATTACAATAGACTTTATACGTTAGGCAGCAATGAAGCAGTTAATGGGTACTCTTACAAGAGATGTCAACTGTACAGTATATTGGTTTTTAACTCTGTTGGTATCTGTCTCTCTTTTTCTCTCAAATGATTCTTTCTATCAATCTGGGCCTCATCGGGGTATTATCTGAGCACCTGCTTTGACGTTGGCTGTGCTCAAACTGAAGGGGGTTGTGTGTAGGGGAAATCATCCTGTACCTCTGATTGGGTTCATTCTGTTGTCTGGATATCATTTAATCGTCCCTGCCATGACTGGCTTTTAACCCTGTCTCACAGGTACTTCTGGAGAAGTGTTTTGTTTTGTTTTGTTTTTGTTTTGTTGAATTCCTTCACATAAAAAAAAAATCAGATGGTACATAATGGAGTATATGTTCCAAACCTTCTCCCAAGAGGGCAATATCCTCCGTTCATCCCAGGAAAGAGCTTCATTCTCCACCCACCACCATTGAAAGTTACCTGGTTGAGGCATAGGACATTTCTGCAATGAGGAGAAGGGCTGAACTTCTACCATTGGAAATACAGACAGTGACCTGTGACAGGCCAGCCAGCCTGGTGGAACTAGACACTCATTATTTATCTCCTAGCTGGAGAAAAGCTTGTTTTCTCATTGACCCCACCTTCTCTGCTAAAAATAGCAAGAGGAAATCTGCACCCCTCCCATAAAAGCCATGCTTGTGGAGAAGTGAGACAATGGCAATTCACTAACTGCCACTATTGTCCTAAATTGCAAACAAATTGCACAATTTAAATTGATTTCCAAAGTGGGCAATAAGCACAAATCTGGGATCCTAGCTTTCCAAACTGTTGCTTGGTTGCAGTCACGCTGTCATCTTGACAGAGGATTGATGTCTGATAATAATTTTACCATAATTCACCAACTAGCACAAATGGACCTCATCTTGATCTGTGGAATATTGAAGATAGAGATTGTTTCTTTACCTTTTGTTGGAACCTAATCTTGTAGCTGTGAAATATGACTGATGGGGAAAGTAACTAGCTTACTTTCTTAGGAGGGCTGCTTGCAATAATGAGGGATGTTTTGATTTAATAATCTTCACTAGAAGTGGATGGCTTTTGTAATATGTTTCATTGCTATTACAGATGCACTGGGCTAGCTGTTATCTCCATTGCCTTCCAAGTCTATTGTGAAAGTGATAAACTGCCTAAGTCCAAGGAAACACTATACAGCCCAGATACTCTGGTTCTGCACTGGGGTCAAGAATTCCCCTTAAATGGAAGGAACTAAGATTTTAAATCAGTTTGCATAATGTGAGAGTTGTGGGGTTTTTTGTGTTTTTTTTTTAAAGTCTTCATTTAATTAATAGTGTAAACTTTGGCAGAAACCTGGCATTTGCTCTTCTGCTCATTCCTTTCTAGCTTCTTGTACTGCACCATCACACTGGTATCTGAGACCCTACATAATCAGTCATGGCCACCTTGTCTGTATGCTGTTAACTTGGGATGTTAACACTAGTTTATACCCTCACCCACACCCTTTACCATCTGAGCTACATTTTTGGTAAAATAAGCTATCCTCTAAGCTAAATGGCTTGGAAATATTTACAAAGCCAAGAAAAGTGTGTGTGTATCGACAGGAGACATTCCTGCTTTTCCGTGATTTTACCCATATATGCAAACTTTACTTCTCATTCAGAGACAGAAACCTGATCCCCTTTAGAATGGCATGCACAAAATAGCCTATGCCATCACAGTTGACCAAAGGCCCTTGCTGCTTCCAGATTTGTGTTGTATTTTATGACAGGACTGATGTTGAGACTAAGATTAACTTCCTGTTAATCGTGTGTTAGGGGAAGTGGCTCATTCCATGACCTCTGGATATCGTTATCCCTTGTGCCTTGGGAGACCCAGGTTCAGGCATCACGTTTTGTCTCTTCCTTCTTCAGCTAGCCGGGGATGGGACCATCACAGAAGCAATGGTTTCAGTGTCCCACTCTAGTGCCCCTAGGGGCTGAACCAGGAAAGATCCTGCAGGCTCCAAATCAGCCTGTCTGTCCATGATTTTAAAAGTGGAGTGGGAGATTGAAGGGAGAAGGAATGGAATTACATGGAGAAAATACAGCTCTTGTTGAATAGAAGGCAGAAGCATTAATATAATTAATTGATAATAGTCATGTACTTGACCCAGAATCTCAAAGGAATTTAGGTATCTAACTCCCATTGAAATCAATGGGTGTTATATATCTAAAATACCTTTGAGAATCTGAGCATTAGGTCTTACATAGCACTTTTTATCTGTAGGTCTCAAAGTACTTTACACAGAAGGGTAACATTATGCCCAGTTAGCAGATAGGGGAAATAAAACACAGAGAGGGGAAATGACTTACCTGAAGTCACACAACAAGTCAGTGGTAGAGCCAGGCATGGAGTCCAGATCACCTAACTCTGAGCCCAATGACTTACCCATATTTGCCTTCCATTCAGTCCAATTTAGTAACTATTCACTACCACCATATAGGTGAAAGACTCTGGCAATAACACCTTGCTGAGGATGACTAGGTCAGGAAGCAGGATTACGCTCCAGTGTGTGCCAGAAATCCTGGAGGAAAAGCAAACAATTCAGTGGGGGGGGGGGGAAGGAAAATCATCCCTGAAGCCAAGTAATGCAGAGTTCACCTTCACAAAAGGCTTCATTTCTGTGATCATTTAGTGCCATGCAGCTGGCTCGTAGATTTATGAAGATTGTTTGTGCAAGCACCTGAAAATTCCTTACTGGAGTGCTCCCAGTGACACCAGCTACTGCCATAGAAGCTATGTTCATTGACCACGTTCTCAGTGTCTGTGAGCACGACCAAGCCTTGCTGTACAGGAAAACAGAGAGGCTTGTGCTACATGGATTCTGTTTAACACAACCGCATAGGGAAGCTTGGAAGTTGTTCTTGGGTTTTGTGACCTTTAAAAGGGGCTAGTGACTGAGGGCCAAACCTTGAAGACTGTGCTTGGATTTTACTCAGGCAAAACTCCCACCCAGGTTGAGATTAACAGGATTTCGGGGTTTGGCCCAGAGAAGAGAGAACAAATGAGTAACATCCTCCAAAGGCCGATTGGCAAGAGGCTTTATGAGTGGGCGAAGATGATCAGGAGAAGCAGCAGCTGTTCACTGCAGGGTGAAAGTTTCCCTCCCACCCACACCAGCTTGACTTGCTAAGTGGCAGCTAAAAGGAATAAACTCAAGTGTAGTATTTGAGTGTGAACTCAAAAGCGGGAGAAATCTTTAGGTTGGTCCAGGGTGAGTATAATGGGGTGACTCTGATCAAAAGAACATCTAGGCTGAATGTCATGAAATGCTTCCTGATTCTGAGAGGTATTATGCTCTAGAACTGTCTCCCGAAGAGAAGAGATGGGAGCCCCATTGCGTGGTCATTTACAAATAGATGGAACAAAGCACTGGAGAATATAGGAGCCAGGAATACAGTAGGTAATCCAAGAGTTATTTTTCCATTTCTTAAATATGATTTGATTCCTCCCATCTCTTTCCTGATCTTTATCTGGAATCCTTAGATTCTCTTGTCCCCTTTAAATCTTGCCTTAAATCTGAGTGAGTCATCAGGAAGGACACATCTGCCCTGGATATAGCTGACCATAATACATTGTTGATGCATCTGCAGATCCTGGCAGGGGAAGATGGAGTTGCACTGTTCTCTCAAAGAGATCCCTAGGACTCTTATTTGGAGCACTACAGGAATCTGCTGTGTCTCCTTTCCTATTCATTGTACATGTGAGGACCGGCTCTAGGCACCAGCAGACCAAGTACGTGCTTGGGGTGGCACAATTCCAGGGGCAGCACTCTCGCCACCGTTTTTTTTAGCTTTGGCAGTTGTGCTCATGGAAGGTTTTTTGTTGTTGTTTTTTTTTTTGGCCTGGGGTGGCAAAAAACCTAGAGCCGGCCCTGGAGGCTGCTGTGAGACAGAAGGATATAAGTGACACAGTGTCACCAATATGCTGACACACAGCTCTAGTCTGTATCCTATTGGATCTTTGGCTGCTCTTAGACACCATAGAATTCACTGGTCACCAAGTGCACCTTTTTTTCCACCATTGCTTGCCTAGAAGGCTTCAGCCTTTCCTATCTGAGCTGTGGTTCCCACCTCAGATTTCTGGGGTGCTCCCAGTTGCAGATGGGATGTCTTCTATATTGGATTGCTCCAAGTAGGACTCCCCTTGAAGGACACTCGGCAACTTCCATGAGCACAGAATGCAGCTGCACACTTGCTTACAGGAGTTTCTCTCACAAGCATATTAAACCCATGTTTCATACACTGCACTGGCCTCCAGTTTGGTTTTAGGTGCAGTGGAAGGTACTCACTTTGATCCATAAATGTTTTAAATGGTTTGGATCCTAGTTACCTTACAGACCATCTCTCTATGCCTCATCCAAACAGATAAGAGCAGCCAGGACAGTTTTACTGAAAGTTCCCAGATTGTGAGATGATGCCAGGAGATATTAAGTGTCCCATAGCTCTGGAATTTGTTTCTCTAATTGGTCTGACAGAGCACAAGTGTATTGATCTTCAGGGCACCTTGCAATTTGTCTGATGCAGTCTGTTCTTCGAGGCCACGCTTGAGTGGTGGAAAGGGAGTTATTGTTGTAAGTTGGGCAGCTCTTCTGAAATTAGATTTTTCATTTGGGTTGTCTTCATTTTTTGATCCTGTACATAAATCCAGGGATCAGCTTGGATGCATTTTATACACTGAAACAAGTGAATAAATAAATGCAATTAACCACTGATATGTGGGAAGCAGCCTGGACAGATAATACATGACTGCCTGTTTTGTCAGGTGTCCTGTTAGGAACAGGCAGCATGTGGATGTGGCCCTGGATCAGTTAAGGAAATATCTCTCATAAATTGGGACCACAGAGGTCAATCATCTAAACATAATTAAATTGGGCTTAAGTTTGATGGCATATTTCAAAGATATCAGTGATCAAGCGATGGCGGGTGCTGGTGGTGAGATGCAAAAAGTGTGGAGGAGGAAGGCAGTAAGAGGCAATCAGAAAGCAGCTCCAGAGCTGGGAAGCAGGGACTGATGCATATACAGAGGTATAAACCAGGCTACTTAGCTGGAGGTAGATAGAATCGGAGAAGGGTTGAAAGAAGTAGAGGGATGTGTTTGCATGTACTAGAAAGCAAACAGCACATGGAGAAATGAGGAGCGATAAAACATGCAGAAAGACAATATTAGGAATGCAGCAAGAAAATCCCTGGGTAATGGAGCCTGTTGTTTGTAATATACATTTTAATACAGTGTCCAGGGGCAGGCCAGTCTTATCTGATCAAACTGTCATCCTGTGGCTGGTGGGCAGGAACTGCGAAGTGAAGTAGAATTGATACTTGGAATATGTTGATTTTATGTGTTTTATTTTAGCATGTGTTTTCGCTTCCTTTTTTGAGAGAGAGGGGTGGTTCCCCCACCCCGCCTTTTGTGCCATGTTGAGACCTCTAGGGAGTGAAGTATGTAGTGCAGCATTTGTAACAGTAGTGCAAGCTTCCCTCATCCTGCCTGCTGCTAATGTTCCTCTACCTTCACCTGAAGGCATTCTGCTGGAGGAGGATAGTTGCAACTCCATGGACCAGCAAGGGTGATTGTTAGTACCAGTTACAGAACTGCCAATGTTGAGCATTCAAAAATTGTGAGATTTTATATAATTTAATTTCATCTTTTTATTTGCAGTCAGGTTTCTGAGCATTCAAGGTGCACTCGGGTCATGTTTTCAATCTTTTCTCTGCAACCAGGAGGGACAGAAACTTACCTTTCTTAAAATGTAAGATGAGATTCTCACATATTCATATGACTCTAGGAGATAGGGCTTTAAGAAAAACACTGAAATATCATGAGACTTGAGATAAAATCACGAGAGTCGGCAACATTGTAATTAGGATGGTAGCTTTTGTGATGCACGCACCTATAACACAGCAGCTAGACTGAAAACCGGCAATTCATGTTACCTAAGCCCTGTAATAGCCATCAGAAGACTATGTCTTCTTTGTTCACACAAATCTTGCATTGATTTGGAACTGATGACTTAGCAGATGAAAGGCTCCAGAATCCATTAATTATACTTAATCCTCCTTTCTATATAATTATGTTTTACTATGCACTTACAGTGTACAGCACCTTACATATAAAATCTCCAAGTACTTGACAAAGCTGTATTTAATGGAAGTAGGTAAGTATATTTAGCCCCGTCTTAGAGGAGAGGCAATGGGGCAAATGAGACACAGAGAAGTAAGTAAGTCTTGCCCAAGGTTGCACTTCAAGACAATGGCAGCTCCAAAGTGAGAACCCAGGAGTCCTGACTCCCCAGTTTCATGTTCTTGGTGGTGTAATATACTTCCTGTCCTATAATAGTTAAGTTATATAGCACTGTGCAAACATTAACTAATTAGTCCTCAATACATCCCTCTGAAGTAAATAAGTATGAGGACCCCTGTTTTACAGATAGGGAAACCAAGGCACAAAGCAATTAAATCATCTTATCCAATGCCATACAGTGAGTCAGGACTGAGTCTAAATTCCTAAGCCCTTGCTCAGGTTCCTCGGCTATACTGTTTCTCTCTCTCTCTTTCTCTCTCTTTTTTTTTTTTTACTGCAATTAAAGGAAAACTGTATGTGCTGCTGGATGTCTAGGTGACAACTCCAACTGTAGTGACATTTCTGATGCAAGGACGCTGTGCAGACTACTGGAGAGGGCACTAGATTAGGACTCATGACAGCTGGGTTCTTTTCCCAGCTCTGCCATCAGCTTACTAGGAGACCGTGGGCAAGTCAGTTAAGCAATCTGTGCCTCTCTTTTCTCATTTGTAAATTGGGGATAATTATACTTGCCTCTTTCGTAAAGTGCTTTGAGATCTATGGATGAAAAGCACTAGATAACAGCTAGGTGGTATTATTTTTCAGAACTCCTCATTTCCCCTTCCGATGTGATTCCACATCACTGTGTAAAATGCAACAGCATAAACAGATGTGAGATGGTCACCAGAGTTAAAAATAAGTTATTCAGGTGTTAGAAATATAGGAGATGAGAGTTCCCCTAGAAAGCCAGAGGAGTCTTGTTATTAGGGTAGTGCCTAAGAATCAGAAAAGATTTTGTGAGTATTTAAAGGTTTTTTTTCAGGATAAAGACTTGAGAAACCATTGGTCCACTGATGGGGCACAGGGCTGAGAATCAGGAGACTTGTGTTCTATTCCCAGCTCTCCCACTGATATATTGTGTGACCTTGAGCAAATAATTATTTAGGTGCCTCGGTTCTCGGGTGCTCTTAGTGAGACACTTAAGGGTCTTACATTTGGCATTCAAAAACCTAAGGCAACTACTTCTGAAAATGTTGCCCTTAACCTCCCTGTGTCTTGTTTTTCTCATCACTAGAATGGGAATAATAATACTAACCTGTCTTTCTAAGGTGCTTTTGGGAGCTATGGATAAAACGAAGCTATAGAATGATAAAGCAGGTTTATTTATTAGCAATACCAGTAAGAAAACTCCTCTAATGTATGATTTATTTTTCTGGACAGTGCCTATTTAAAATATTTTTTACATGTTAGCAAAGGAAAACCGTAATGCAGTTTGTGGGAAAAGAACAAATACAGCCTTTGAGAAACTCTGTTGGAGTTTTCCACAGGAGTTAGCCATGGGCTAAGAAAAAATAGCAAACACAGATATCAGAACCTTAATAATCTTCTCCTTCTTTGAAGTGGCTTGGAAATCGCAGTACATAGAGCCATTTATGTGAATTAGAGCAAGCCTATGATAAAGGACTGCCTGTGGAGTTGCTGTTCCTGCTCAGAACAGCAGGGAATTAGGGCTCAGATGATGAGAGCAGGCTCTGAATTGGCTACAAGGGAGGAAACAAGATCTGGCTGATAAGTAATCATGGCACTGGGTGGGGGATGTTTCTGAGGGATCCACTTGATACCTTGGCTATTTATTTATCTGTATAAGTGAATAAGGGCCACAGTGGCCACTTTTCTACTGTGCTGATGAAGCAAGATCCAGGATAGTGATAAAGAACCAAATAAATAAATGAAATGGATAAATGAAAGTTAAAATGGCTCAGATGAGCTGATTCATGAGACCTCAGATACAAATCTGATGAAGATACAGTAGATGCACAGTAATACACATGAAGTAATAAACACAGGTGCCAACAACATATGCTAGGGGTGAGGTCCAAGCAGTGAGAGTAACAAAGAGAATTTACCTGCAAAT
Source organism: Gopherus evgoodei (assembly GCF_007399415.2). NCBI lineage: Eukaryota > Metazoa > Chordata > Testudines > Testudinidae > Gopherus > Gopherus evgoodei. The sequence goes on along the minus strand of NC_044324.1, from coordinate 164,831,903 downwards.
AGTCTGGGAACAAAATCAATTCTTTTGCAGTTGACACTATTGAAAGTGAGGCTTTGCACTTCTTTCACTGGAGGATTTCTGTGCTTGTCAAATCCTGCCAGTGTTGGTTGGATGTATTCCTGGACTTTTCATCAGGTGACACAATCTTTAATTAGAGTAATCTTCAATTCCTGGAGACCTCAGGACAATCCTGCAGGGTTGGCAACCCTACTCTTATGCTAAGCTTGAATGATAGACCTTGCTGAGGGATTCTCTGCGTTAGCTGGGGGAATGGAATCCTCTGTCCCCAGGCCAGAGACTTACCAGCAGCCCTACTCTGTCTATGCTGTCCAATCAGTTTAGCAAAGGCAACCACAATGAAGATTGATGTGATCAGTTCCCTGGTATCATGAACAAGCATTTTGTAATTGGTAGATCTGATGGGAAGCCTGATGTATAAGCAAGGGTCTAGAGATGCTGCCTATCATTCATCTGCCTTTGGCATATAATAGGTTAGCCTACTGAGGACTTAAATACTTTGCTCTAATTTCAGTGGTTTAATGTGGGAGTGCTGAATGGTGTTGGTGGCCTGTGATTTATGGGCAGTCAGACTGGATGATCTGGTGGTCCCTTCTTGCCTTAAATTCTGAATTTCTCTCTTTCTCCCCCAACAAATGTGTGCGTGGACCCAGATTTTTAGAAAAGGCCTCTTTCTTTGCTGTCTCTCTGCACATCTGCAAATAGCTGTCCTTGTATGTAATTTCAGGCATAAATATTACTCATTGGACAGCTAACCACCTCGTTGCATGCTCAAGTCAGGTAATTGGAGGCCTAAGTGCTAAGGATTGTGCTCTCTGCTCATGGAAGGTGGAATAATGTGAATACCGTTATCTGCAAAATCATGCCTGTTGAAACAGCCTGTTTCTAATCATCAGGGCCTTAGCGCACCTATCATTTCCATATTTAAGTGTCACTTGTGAGGTCCAACTTGCTGGCTAGGTTTACACTAGAGCTGTCCCTAGGCGTATGCAGCATACACAGCTGCATAGGGCACCTGAAAATTTGGGGCACCTCTGGGTCTTTGTGTCCACTCTCCCTCCTCTTCCTATCCCTGTTTTGACCCTTCCTGCAGGCTTCCATCACAAATGGATGCTGCAGCCTGGTGAGCCTTCCTCCGACAGGGATCTAGTACTTAAAAGTAAGAGAGCCATCCAGTCTGCCAGACCTATTAACACAACATTGAAGTATTTAACAGGCATTTGCCAACCCGCAGGTATATACTGTCAGTTTCTGAATTTACTGATTAAAAACTGTTGTGCATTGCTGTAATTACTCAGAACATGTTAGTCTACAGGAGCTTGCTTTAAAATTTGCTTTTAAAATATTTCATTAGTGTGTTGCTGAAGATGATAAACTCACATCTCTAAAAAATCCTTGCGTAGATTTTTAGATGCACAGTCTGAGTATTCATCTTTAGCCTGAAATGCTTGAATCTTCAGACATACAGTTTTTTAAATAAATCCTTCAAAAGAACACCCTTATCTAAAATACACATGCGAGCCTGGGCTGCTGTTGGGCATAGGGGCACGAGTTTAATAAATAAACCCTATAAATCCTAAGGATGGCCCTGGTTTTCACCCACATTTTTGGTGGTGTGCTTAGCACTGCAGTCTTGTATGCATAGCTTTAAAACTCAGCTCCTTCAGACCTAGGAAGGGGTCCTGTCATTCAGAGGGAAACCAGTTATGGTTGGTTTGTATTTTAAAATACCCTCTGTTGGGGGAACAGTATATGTGCTTAGTCACGCTGTGAGGCTGAATTAACTTCATAACGATAAATAACATCCATGATTTAAACACTAAACTATACAACTTGGGGAGAGAGATTGGTAAGCCTTTGACTTTGAGGGTAAATCTTTCTAACAAAGTTTTCCATCGTTTGCAATGTTAGAGAGAGAGGCAAGGTGCTGAATACAATTTTAAGCTCATATTTCTTTTGTTCTGCCCTCTGTGTTTCCCGGAGTCAAAAGTCCAAGTTCTAAGCGATATCATTGCAGAGAATACAGGGTGTGAACATTAATTATAGTGGGGCAATGGCTTGTAGCGGATTTTTCTAAATGTTCCGAGTCACATGCATATTCCGAGTACCATGAAATCTGCTGTGCCTCTTGGGTTTGGGGGTAGAGGCTAAACTTGGGGTCATACATCTGTGCTGGACATGCTTGGTGCGTGGCCCCAACACACACTGCTGAGACTGGGGTGGGGGACTGAGTGGGCATGCTCCGTGCATGCATTAAGGACACAGTGCTGAGACTAGGGGGAGGAGCTGAGAATGGGCATGCTCAGTATGTAGTGCAGGTCCACAAGTGCTAGTACCCTTGGATGGAAAAGAACACACTTTGAGATGAATGGAGCAGCTGCCGTTGGCATTATCATAACTTGGTATTACCTGTTTTACAGAAGATTAAATTTAGCCACTTTCAACATTCAGGAAGGGCATGAAGTAGCACCTGGCAACCTTAACTGCATTAACAAACTCTCTTGGCAGTTAATATATTTAAAAGGGAAACCCAAGGGCAACATGACATTTGTTTGAATGTAAATAAACGGTGCAACTTAGTCAGCAGCAGCTCCAGGCACCAGCGCTCCAAGCGTGTGCCTGGGGCGGCAAGCCATGGAGGGCACCCTGCCAATCCCTGCGAGGGCAACAGGCAGGCTGCCTTCAGCTGCTTGCCTGTAGGAGGTCCGCCTGTCCCACGGATTTGGTGGCAATTCAGCAGCGGGCACGCCGAATCCGCAGGACCCGACCAGGGACCTCCCACAGGCATGCCACCAAAGGCAGCCTGCCTGCTGTGCTTGGGATGGCAAAAAAGCTAGAGCTGCCCCTGAACTTAGTGTAACTATTCAATTCCCCGCCCCCCATTCTCACAATGCAAATACACATGTGCACAAACAAAGGTAACCCTTTGGACACAGAGAGCTTGGCTACTCTTTAGGGCTGATGCTTTCAGTGTCCTAAGGGATTTGGATGCCTAATACTCATTAACATGAATTGAGCATCTAGATGCCTTAATTAGCTTTGAAAAGTTCAGCCTAAACTTTAGTGTATAAAAGGTGGTTGAAAAAAATTCCAAAGAAACACTTGGTTGTTGTGGTTGCAATTTGCTGATTTTAGGGCTGTCAATTAATCACAGTTAACTCATGCCATTAACTTGAAAAAATAGTGATTAAAAATTAATTGATTAATCACAATTTTAATCACACTGTTAAACAATAGAATACTTATTGAAATGTATTACAGATTTTTGGATATTTTTCTACATTTTCGACTATATTGATTTCAATTACAACACAGAATATAAAGTGTACAGTGCTCACTTTATATTATTATTTTTAATTACAAATATTTGCACTGTAAAAATGATAAAAGAAATAGTAGTTTGCAATTCACCTCATAGAAGTCCTGTAGTGCAATCTCTTAGTTGTGAAGTGCAACTTATAAATGTAGAATTTTTTTGTTACATAATTGCACCCAAAAACAAAACAATCTAAAACCTTAGAGCTTATAATTCCACTGAGTCCTACTTCTATTTCAGTGAATTGCTAAGACAAACAAGTTTGTTTATAAGTTTGGGAGATAATGCTACCCACTTTTTATTTACAATATCACCTGAAAGTGAGAATAGGTGTTCCCATGGCACCATTGTAGCCAGAATTTCAAGGTATTTATGTTCCAGATATGCTTCACATTCGTATGCCCCTTCATGCTTCAGCCATCGTTGCAGAAGACATGCTTCCATGCTGATGACGCGCGTTAAAAAATGTGTTAATTAAATCTGTGACTGAACTCCTTGGGAAAGAATTATATATCTCCTGTTCTGTTTTACCTGCATTCTGCCATATATTTCATGTTATGGCATTCTCAGATAATGACCCAGCATGTTGTTCATTTTAAGAATACTTTCACTGCAGATTTGACAAAACGTGAAGAAAGTCCCAACATGAGATTCCTAAAGATACTACAGCACAGGACCAAAGGTTTAAGAATCTGAAGTGCCTTCCAAAATCTAAGAGGAATGACGTGTGGAGCATGCTTTCAGAAATCTTAAAAGAGCAACACTCTGATACAGAAACTGCGGAATCTGAACCACCAAAAGAGAAACTCAAGCTTCTACTGATGGCATCTGACTCAGAGGCTGAAAATGAATATGTGTTGGTCGGCACTTTTTTCAATCGTTATCAAGCAGAACCCATCATCAGCATGTACGCATGTCCTCTGGAATGGTGGTTGAAGCATGAGGGATATATGAATCTATAGCGTATCTGGCATGTAAGTATCTTGCAACGCTGACTACAGCAGTGCCATGCGAATGCCTGTTCTCACTTCCAGGTGACACTGTAAACAAGAAGTGGGCAATATTATCTCCTGCTTGTGGAAACAAACTTGCTTATCTAAGCGATTGACTGAACAAGAAGTAGGACTGAGTGGACTTCTAGGCTCTAGAGTTCAACATTTTTATTTTTGAATGCAGTTATTTTTTGCGCATAATTATACATTTGTAAATTCAACTTTCATGACAGAGATTGCACTACAGTACTTGTATCAGGTTAATTGAAAATATAAATATTTGCAATGTAAAAATAAAAAAATAATAAAAATATGAAGTGAGCATTGTGCACTTTGTATTCTGTGTTGAAACTGAAATTAATATATTTGAAAATGTGGAAAACATCAAAAATATTGAAATAAATGGTATTCTATTATTAATCATAATTAATTTTTTTTAGTTGTCATTAATTGTGGTTACTTTTTTAATCACTTGACAGCCCTAGCTGATTTGTCAAAAATCACAAATTTTTGTGACAATGGCTCAATTTTGATGCTATTCCAATGAAAACTGGACAGAGGTCCGATGCAAAGCAGGTTTCCTCTCAGCTCACCCGCATGGCTTCTCAGCAGCCCTCCTGCTGAACTGCCTTGGTGTTGGATGGCTCTGGGGCAGCTAGCCATGTACACTGTCCTGGAGCCAATGCTCCAATCCCTTTCATGGAAACTTTAGAAATAGTTGGTTTTCATTCCGAATTGTAACAAAAAAAAAACTTTGAGCTATTGAAATCCTCCACTAAATTAAATGACCTCTCTCTGCAGTGCCCTGTTATACACACACACACACACACTCTTTTACCAAAAATATCCCCTCGAATAAGATCCCCATGCATCACAATGAGGAACATCTAGAAATGAGGGACGCTTCCAGTGTGCGTTTCCAGAGGTCACTTATACAGCGCTTGAAGGTGTGTGACTAAAATGCTGTGCTGATGTTTGAGCTGAACCAAACTTGTGCTGTGTGAGTCAGTATTGTGGCTGTGTTTCAAGTGTTGTCCACTTTCATCATCCATAGGTGAAGTGCCCTAGGTTTCTATTTGTATTTTAAATGTGATAAGGCACCTAACTGGAAAGAGTTAACTGTGCCGGCCCGTTAGTAAATGGATTCATTCTTTTAAGGTGAATGGAACATGCTGCAGTAGATGGAGAGAACGTGATGTCTCAATAGACTGGGAGACACAGAAGGCTGAAACCATTTGTCTGCATTAAAACTGTGCGGCTCCCCTGCCAGAGACTATCAGTGTTACATTCCTATATTCCAGTAGAAAAGCTACTGTCAGATCACAGCTTCCCCAGCCGAAAGCCTGTGGCACCGAGGACGTTGTGGTGTGTACAATAATGTCTGTTCCACCAAGCTGATAGCCTGGTGCTTTAGGACTGTCTAGCTGTATCTGAATTACATCTGACCCATCCCTGCAACTAACCGCATGATTATGAGCTTTTTGAATGTATTCCGCTGGTTTTGGTGGTGGTGGTAGAAATGGGGTGAGTTTAGGGCGTATAAAAGCCAGTGATCATAGCTAGGGACAGGGATGGAGATACTCTCAACATACACAGAGCTCCATCAAGTATTAGGCTGGCTGGCTGGGGGAGACCAGTATCTTATTTTGTAAGTTACCTGTGCTTAAGAATTTGTTGTGTTGTTATGGACTCAAAGCAGGCTTCCCAGATCTGAACACCCCTGAACTTGGCAGCTGACCCCTATCTTTGTGCTGGATTGAACCAAACCCTTGTTCTAAACTCCCAGACTTTGCCGAAGTTCGTACTTGGTTCTGGCTCTGAACTAAATGACTCGGTTCTATTGCCAGTAAACTCATTTTAGGTCCTTGTAGCGAAGTAATGACTCACCCCTGCGTGGGGCCTCCTGCTGGTCGTCCTGGGAATGAGCTTCCCAGCCTCTACAGCACCCTCTGTCAGTTGGTGTCTCGCCTTTCACTGGCCCCCGTGTCCTTCCCGGACCCCGGTGCCCTCTTCTCTTGCAGGCTGCCCCCTAGCAGTACCCCCATGGTTTCTTGGTCTCCCCACCTAGGGGAACCCCCACCCACTACCCCCACCTCACCTCAGTATAAGGCTACTGCCAGCCACCATCTAGCCTTCATTCACTGGGGCAGACTGCAGTGTACAAGCCACTCATCACAGGCAAGGGGGGTTTGGACCTGCTGCCTCTGCCTACCCTTGGGCTGCCCCCTGCAACCCCAGAACTTATTTGGCCTTGCACAAGGCCAGCAGCCTGGGGAGTTGCCAGGCAAGAGTTCTCCAGCTCCTCTCACCTTTCCCCAGCCCTGCTCCACCTCAGGTACCCTGGTATGCTCCCCAGCAGCCCTGACCACTCCGCTTACAGTCCTGATAATAACTGACACAGAAACTGTCCTACGTTTCAAACCACCCCATGAATTAACTTTATTATTCTGCGTGCACTTCACTATACTCTGCCCAGATTGATCATTGCATCCCCAGATGCTTCCAGTCCGCACTCAGGCAGAATCCCAAATGTCTTCAGCTGTGGCCGTAGTACCTAAAGTATTTCACTGAGGGACAGTGGTAGGAAGATGGGAACAAGAGAACAAAATTCAAATGAAGCAAATGGCATGAATGAGTCCCATGACAGTGTGGGCAACTATAAAGTTTTATGGTCACGAGTATGCTATGGCTACATTATTCATGAGCAAGTCGTGCAGGTGACAATATAAACTTTGCAGTCCTCCCCATGCACCACCAGGCAGTTTAACATTACTGATTTCTCTTCTTTTCATAGGTTTTTGTGAGGTTTCCAGACCCTTCCTGGGTTTTTTTCCATTTCTATTTGACACATTTCAGTTACTATGGAAACATCAGTCACATTGGTAAGGGCAGAACATAGCCGCGACTGCCACAAGTGCATGAACATATTTTTTCCATGATTTGCAGATTATGCAGAGGTTGGAGAAATACTGAAGTTCATGCAATTAATGCTGTTAGTTAGTTTGTGTTATACTAGCTCGTAGAAGACCCAACTGAAATCAGAGTTCCATTGTGCTGCACATAAACATAGTAAGAGATGGCCCTGTCCCAATGAGCTTATAGTCTAAATAAGTAAGGCTGACAATGAGTGGGATAATGTAAAATGGAGATAATAGTTACATCTAGGCAACTCAGCTACATAAATATGCTTACATACATGCTTAATGTTAAGTACATAAGATGTCCCCTTGAAGTCCGTGAAACTACTGACAGGCTTAAAGTAAAGCATGTGTTTAAGTATTTGCAGGATCGGGGCCTAAGTGACTTGCCATGATCACATGCAAATTCAGTGGCAGTGCCAGGCGCTAACCAAGATTTGTGTCAAGTTCTTGTTCTTAATCACAAGACCTCCTTTCCCACATGGAAAAGTGGTCATGTTCTTGGCATGGTGGCATAGTCATAGAGTTTAGGGCCAGAAGGTCATAAAGTCTGACCTCCTGTATATCACAGGCCACCAGCACCTGTGCACTAAGCCCAACAACCAAGATTAGATAGATTATTAGGGTTAGAAGGGACCTCAAGAGGTCATCTAGTCCAACCCCCTGCTCAAAGCAGGACAACTCCCCAAATGGCCCCCTCAAGGATTGAGCTCACAACCCTGAGTTTAGCAGTCCAAATAAAGGACCAAATAAATAAATATACAAATAAAGGACTTCATTTTCCTAAATGTTGGGTATTTTGTTGGAAATCTAGTTAATTAGAATAATAGATTTTAAAGCCAGAAGAGACCATCATAATCATTTCATCTGATCTCATGTATAACATAGACTAAAGAACCTCACCCCGTAATTTCGGCATCAAATAACATAACTTCCATTTGAGTTATAGCATCTCTTTTAGAAAAAAACATCCAGTCTTGACTACAAGTGTTGGAGAATCCTCCACACCTCTAGGCAATTTGTTCCAATGGCTAATTATTCTCTTTTAGTGCTAGACTGAACTTGTCTGGCTTCAGCTTTCAACTTTTGCATCTTTTTATGCCTTTGTCTGCTAGATGAAAGAGCACTATCAGAAAACTTTTCCTATGTTGATACTTATAGACTGGTACTTATATGGTATGCTGAAGTCACCTCTTAACCTTTTCTTTGACAAACTGAATAGACTGAGCTTCTTTCATCTCTCAGTGTAAGACAGGTTTTCCAGAACCTTGTGTCATTCTTGTAGCTTTTCTCTAAACTCTTTTAACGTCTTGTTTGAAGTGCGGACTCCAGAACTAGACAAAGTATTCTGGTTATGGTCCCACTAATGCTGTATAAGGAGGTAACACCAACTCTTACTCCTACTTGGTATTCCCTTGCTTATATGTCCAAAAATTGCATTTACTCTCTTAGTTTCCACATCACACTGGGAACTCAGTTATCTACCATGAACCCTAAGTCCTTTAGAAAGTCTCTGCTTCCTAGGACACAGAATTATTAGTATACATAGGGGCTAGATTGTGCCTTTAAGACATAAAGCTATGGTATGCGGGGATGGGAAATTGCACACACCCCAGTGGGAGCTCTCTGAGGCATTGTGCCTAACTCAGACATCATTTCTGTGAAAACTCTAGAGGAGCACAAGCCAGAGTGGTATTTGCTGCATGCTTTGAGGAGGTACGGACCACACTTCCCCCAACACACACATACCAGATGGGGCCAGCTGTGCAGTTCAGTGCAGAGGGAGGGCATAGCCATGACCACATCCTTAGTGGCACCGTCCTCCCCAAACACCAGTGCAAACCTCCAGAAGTCCTTGTGCTCTTTGAACACAATAGTTAGGACTGAGTCTGGTGCCTGCACAGGTATCTGGGGCTCCTGTCAGCCCCCTTCCCACCTTTGTGCACCCACACAAGCTGCAGACATCTGGCACTCAGTCATTACATAATGAATAACTCGTCTGCCAGATTTTATCCCTTTTTTTCTTTTCTGAAAGCATTCTGGAGTGGCTCATGTAATTCTCATATTTATTCATTATTTGAAGTAATTTGCAATAGGATTTATCTCCTCATAGATGAACCATTCTAGAGTGGTGTAAAGCAGCCAAGGATCTGGCCCATTGTGTCTGAAGCATGCAAATGCTTCTTTGAGCACTAGGGGAATCCAGCAAGTGGCAGCATCCTCTACACCACAGGTTCTCAAACTGGGGGTCATAACCCCTCAGGCAGTTGCAAAGTTATGAGCTGGGGGGTCATGAGTTGTCAGCCTCCACCCCCAAACCCCTCTTTGCCTCCAGCATTTATAATAGTGTTAAATATAAAAAAGTGCTTTTAATTTATTAAAGGGGGTTTCACACTCATCGGTTTGCTGTGTGGAAGGGGTCATCAGTACAAAAGTTTGAGAACCACTGCTCTACACCTTTAAACAGGGTCCCACCCATCCTGCATCATATGGTGTGCCTCACACCACTTCCAGTGCCAGATTCCCTCAGGCCTTGCATTGTGGGGTGGAATTTTCTAAAGGGTTCAGCATTGGCCTAACTATGCTTCCTTGAAGTCACTGGGAGCAGAGTATGACATTCCAAAGTTCAATCCAGACCAGTGAGGAACTGTGTCACTCCTGCCCTGCAACCTGGAGTGCCTCACCTTGCTTTGCTGCTGTATTCTAGGCTCCTTGCAAACAGCATGCAGGTCGCACCCTAAGCATCTGTGTATAGCCACAGCTTTGGTCCAGCAACTCTGACCCCAGCAGCCTGTCATCAAACACCGGTCACACTCTGGCTTCCCACAGCCTTGGTTACTACCTGCACACTTCCCCAACACACTCCCAGACCCAGATTTTCCCCCCAAAAAACATGTTCTGCACTATCCAGACCCCTCCTGGACAGTACATACCTATTAGGTCTGTTGCTCCTCTAAGGGGATCAATATACAACAGTAAGCTACCTTAAATATAGGTACTCAAATGGTTCACAATACTGGATTAGTTTAAATTAAAGAATAAAACAAGTTTATCTGATTACAAAGAGGGAGATTTTAGGTGCGTACAGGTATAAGGCTTTAAAGTCAGAAATGGTTACAAGAGAAATAAAAAGAAAACACTTTCTAAACTTTAAAAAAAACTAGACTTGTTTCAAGGTGAAATTCTTACCACAAATTCCCAGTAACATTGCTGACCAAATTTCAGATCAGGATCTGCTCCCAAAGTCCATAGGCTGTTTTACTTGTCATCTTAGGTGGAAAAGAAAGAGATGCACAGGGAGACATAACTTGCTGTTTTTTCCCTTCACTATTATAGTTGTCACCATTTGAAATGCATTTTCCTGAGGGTTACCCCTAGTTAAAATTCATTCAAATAGTAGAGAAGGCAACCTGGTGTCTGGTGGTGAAAGAGTTTTTTTCTTCTCGCCTCTGTTTTCTGAAATGCAGATTTTCCTTGTCTCCTGTCTTCCCCTCTCGCTGTCTGAGGACTCTGTTTACAACTTATATTTAAACTGAGGTAAACACACATTCCTTTGTTTAGGACAAACCTGTTTTATCAACTTTTCCCTAGGCAAGGCTGTGTGGTTTTGAACATGTACTAATAACATCACATGGGGGGGGTGTTTAAAACTAAATGGTGCTACATACATTTCATCATATTATTGGCCAGCTAGTTATTAGTTTTCAAATGATGCCTCACATGGCATATTTTGTACAAAGATAATGCCCATGGTGCATAGGGTGTGAATACAGGGGTACTTTTGATCACACTGAGCTGAGCCAATACCAAGCTATATTGAAAATCACATCCCCACATCACAAAGACAGAGATTACACCTGCCCATGTGCAGAGCTGAAAGATGGTGAAGGGATGGTTCCTTGCATCCTCCCCATCCCCCTAGCCCTGTCACTGCATAGAGGTAGGCCCAATCTTGCCCTTAGACTCCTTAACCCTTGGGTCCCACAGTACTAGCAAGTAGCAGGCTAGAACTTGCTCTCCCTCCATCTCTCTTTTTACATATATTCAATAGCCACAGCTATGAATAGGCAGTTACCTTGTAATGAATTGGTGCCACTGTATGCAAAGGTGATTGGAATTTCTATGCAAAACTCAATGAATATAGAATTAACAAGTGCCTTGGAGACAGTCCTAAAATGAGATGCCCAATCTCGAGTTGTCTTTATAAGGAATTCTGAATACAGAACACTAAGGTTTATATGCCTTGTGCTCACATTAATTCATACTGAGACATGTCATAAGAGTACTAAAGAGGTTATTTTTCATCCTGTGCTGAGACAGGAACTTTGCCAGATTTACAGACTTGCAGTTGAGGCTGCCCTTTTGGCTGGCTGACAGATATCTATTACATGTAAATCAGTGGAGGGAGATATCACCAGGATCCCATCAACATTCTGTGAAATGGTTGCTGCTGGATTTGAGTGGAGCTGGAGGTTATAGGATATTTGGAGTCTGTACCTTTTGGATAAGCAAACAGGCTTGAGTAAAATAAGAGCCAGGCCAAATTTTGCCCAAAGCCTAAACTGACACCTCCAATATATATAGATTTTGGGATTCCACTTCCAGTAAGATTAGATAGATTCAATCAATCTAATGTTACTGGAAGTGGAATCCCAAAATCTATTTATAGTGTGGGAAGGTCAATCTAGGTTTTAAAGTTTGGGGCATGGGCGCCAGAATGTGCAACCAGGGGGCCATGCCTCCCCTTTTTAGTGTCCATAAGGGCGAGCGAGCAGTGGGGCTGAGAGGAGCGGGTGGGGTGGCATGGTCTTGAGGGGAAGGGGCAGCGTGGGGGGCGGGGCCATGGTTTGGGCACCTGTGGCCTCCCACTTTTAGGGGCCTTCTGCTGCTCCTGATTTGGGGTGGTTATTAGTTTACCCAAGCCCATTTCTTACCAGAAGTGGAATCACCATATCTCATGAAGAAGGGAGTTCTCATTGTTATACTCATTCCATCTGAAATCAAGAAGTACCAAGGGCATCATGAGAGAGCCTAGATCTTGGGAGATCTTCAATAAGCTTTGGATACTGTTCATAATTTTGAATTTTTATCAAAACATTGGGTTGGAAGTCTCCATTCCTCCTGCGGGAAAAATCTAAGGCATGGTGGAAGAAACTGCACTGGAAACACCACAACGTTCTGTCCTTGAGAAGCCTCATCCATACCTTAACTGACTAACTTTCTAGCCTCATACAGAACCTGAAAAAAAAAGCTTGCATGTACCATGGATTCCTAGGGCTTAGCAGAGAGCAAATGCACATGTCCTGGAACCCTACAAGCTTGTTGCTGGGCCTTGCTGTTGCAAGAGCAGTCTAAGCTCCATTAGCCAGCACACAACTGAATGAACGCTAATGCACTGGGCTCCAGCTTAGTGGCTTATCATTAAGAGCCCAATCTGCCACTATCATTGATGAGTACTCACTGTTCTCTCACAAGCAGCTCCACTGAAGTCTTTGAGGCTATTCATATGGGTAAGGTACCATTTGGTAAAAATTACATAAATAGGCCCTAAGGTAGAGCATCACAAGGAAGTCTATGGTACCAAAATACCAGTGCTTGTGATATGTCACAATGGCTGGGGCTTTCTACTGAAAATAACTAATACAGTCATACTTCCAAATAGCATACTACAGTCAGAATGACAGCTGTCATGATATGCCACTCCTAAAGATGCTATTGATCCTTCTGCTGGTAAAAGCATTTGCGTTCTCTCTCTCTGTCTCTCTCTCAAACACATAGACACATAGCAGATGAGCTGTCAAATCTTCCACAGATGGTTTCCCCATTGGGGTTTGCATTGCCATTTAGAAGCTCCTGTTTCACAGCCTCCTCTCTGTGTATCAATGCCTGTTTTCCATAATTAAGTTTTGTTCCTACCCCTGTTTTTGCAAACCTTTTTCACTCTGATGCTCTCAGTCGACTGTCTCCCAAAATTGCTATGATATTTAGCAGCATCCAAAACAGAAAGGAAAAAAGGCAGTTAGGTAATTGGGATACTTAAAGGAAACTTTGCTCCTAAGTGTGCGTTTATATTTTCAAATATATGTTTGGGGATTGGAGATGTGGGGCAAGAGAAAAGCTGGGGAAGGGCTTATTATTAATTAATTGTATTGATCTTTCCCCAAAATTGTTTTGTAAGCTGCTTTTTGTTTATTGTTTCAGCTGGTAGGGCAATATACAAAATTAAGACCTCACAGCACAGTTATAATTAAGGTTCAAAAAGCCTATTGTTTGTAGAAAACTAGCAATTGATGATAATATAAAGGATATTTATAGAGCTTTGCTAACTATGCCATAGATTTGCATCAATAACATAGTTGCTAAGTCTTAACAAACCTCTTTTAACTATTAGTTCCTTATTTAATATATAAGGCAAAAAGACACTAATTCAGTCCTTTTTAAAAAACCCTTAGTCATGTTTGTTTGTAAAGCTCAGCAATTACTGATGCTTCAATCCTTCCCCCCATAAAATAATATTATATAAATGCTAGTATCCTAACATCGCTGATCAACCCCGTCATTAAAGAAAAAAATCCCAATGCCCCCTCCCCCTCACACCTCCCTCAAAATTCCCTACTGTGTACAGAGCAGACAATGTAACACAGGGCTTGATGTTACTCAGTATAAAAGATGATGAGATGCAGCGGTGGAGATAAATATTTCAATCACTTACCAAAAGCAAACCTCTGAGATGTCTCATTAAATGAGATGAAGCCAGCTTGGAAACGTGGGCCTGTAAAAGGAACCAATATAGCATGAGTATGTCTTCTTTCTTATTTTATAAGGTTTCCTTATCAAAGGATGCTACTAAAGAGTACTGAAAGCATGAGGCATCTTTGTGATCAGGAAGGGGTGCTACATGCCCCTACGGTCACAAATAGTGGTGTGAGGTTATGTAGTAGAGGTGATGAAGGTCAAATGGAGGTGAACTCCTCTCATCAGTGATTTAGGGCTGGCTTGTGCTTTAAGGCATAGCCCTGAGCAAGGGACAAGTGTGTAAACTTCACCTCCCTGGGAGTTAACCCTGGGTGACTTCACAGTTCATGGACACCTCTCAGAGAAACAGTTCCCTCCCATCTTCCCCCTTGCCTCTGGGCCTGGGGTAGAGGGAGAATTGCCCATTCTTTATCCCTCCCTAGCTATGGGGTGAGGGGAATGAAGGGAGTAGGCAGGCATATAGCCTGCGCATCCAGACCCAGGGATTAGATAGTCCATTCAGGGATCTGGGCGTGTTTTTACTCCCCTGCAGAGGTGTGTGGTTCCAGGCATGATCTAGCCCTCTGAATCAATCTCCTCTAAGTGTGTTTTGTTTGTTCTTTGAATTAATGCTTCTAGCAGATCAAGATGGCCAGATATGTTTGCACATGAGATTTGAGAAACAGACGGAAGCAATGAGGCAAGGAGAGACCAGAAAGATGTTAGGGAAAACAGAAGATGAAGGGGAGAAGGCACTGACATCAACAGACCAAAGGGATAGAGAGGAAGATGGTTCTAGACTATGAATGTGAAAAGAGGGCAGGGGACATGAGAAGAGAGAAAGAGATTAGGTCTATGTAGAAAGTCGGAATGAGTCTATGAAGTGTTTTAGAATAGAAATCAAGTTCTAGCTACTGTATAATTTAGATACTCTAGAAGCATTTTAAATTCAAGGCACCGATGTCTCAGATCCCGTTTTTACTTATATGATAAACTTTGCCCATGTTAATTACCAAGATCCAGATAGTTTCCCCCCCAACAAGTTCTGCATGTAGAGGGGAATCTATGCATGTGGTTCTCTCCTTTCCTGCATGGAAGGGCACTTAACTGTCTCCACAGCACCGCTCCCCTTCTTTAAGTCCCCACAAAGACCATTCTGTGGGTCTAGAATCTGCACAGGGGAAGAGAGTAGAGACTGGCTGGCCAAGGGGGTCTGGGCAGGTCAGGGAGGATGCACATCATTCCATTCAGACCCTGTGGGCAATCCCAACCCCAGAGGGTCTGAACTGCAAGGAAATCAGGGTAATGGGAGGTTTGCCACAGGCCAGAGCCAGCACAGATGTCCTACAGATCCCTGGAGATCTGCTACACTGGGCTCTGCAGCCTTTTCCATGGGGGTGATGTCTGGGTGAGATGGCATGGTGAGGTTGAAGGGAATCTCCATGCAATGAGTTTTAAAGGAGACTTCCTCTCCCTGAGCTGCGTCCAATGGGTTTAGCCATGGAAGGGGATGAACTAGCCTCCCCCATGGACTGGCCAGATAATTACACTATAATTATTATATAACTGAAGGGAAAATATGTGGCTATTTTTATCCTCTAAATTGTAACTTTTGACCCTAAGTTTAACTCCACATTATTATACAGGGACGTGTAATTACTAGTGGGCACCTTCTGCCCTCAGAGAAGTATGCATAATTCCCACTGAAGTCACGCTGATTTTAAGTGAGAGCACTGCCCAGCGATAGGTTATGTCCTCATCCAGCTACCTAATATTTAACTGTAAAGCCTATTATGTTACCGTATAGCTAAAGAGCAGTTAGTCATCAAAACTCATGAGCAGACATAAACCATTATGTCTATAAATATGAATGGTCATTTTGGATAACTTCTATTCCACTCCAGTTTGAAACGTCACCATCAGAATCTGGAAGAAAAAGAAAAAAAAGTGTTTTATGGGGGAGAAATTGACCCATACTGGGTCAAATTAAGAGTCCATCTAGCCCAGTATTCTGTCTTCTGACAGTTACCATTGTCAGATGATTAAGAGGGAATGAACAGAACAGGGCAGTTTCGAGTGATCCATCCCCTATTGTCCAATCCCAGCTTCTCCCACATCACTGGGAGAAGCTGCATTTGAGCTGGTTCTTTCGAGAAGATATTAGCTAAAAAGCATGACTGGAAAAGCTGCTGACTCAGTTGTAATTCTTCCTTTCTTGCAGGTACTGCTGCGTGATTTACCATGGAAAAATTGCTCTGCAGCATCCTGGTGTTTGGAATGGCAGTTGCGGTCAATGCTTGTCCCAAATACTGTGTGTGTCAGAACCTCTCAGAGTCGCTGGGGACTCTGTGTCCCTCCAAGGGCCTCCTTTTTGTGCCATTAGACATAGACCGAAGGACTGTTGAACTCCGACTCGGGGGTAACTTCATTATTAACATCAGCCGACAGGACTTTGCCAACATGTCTGGCCTTGTTGACCTCACTTTGTCCAGGAATACGATTAGTTACATTCAGCCCTACTCCTTTGCTGATCTAGAAAGCCTTCGGTCTTTGCATTTGGACAGCAATAGGCTGCCCAACATTGGAGAGGATATTTTGAGAGGCTTAATTAACCTTCAGCACTTGATAATAAATAACAACCAGCTGAGCAGCATCTCAGATGAAGCCTTTGAGGATTTTCTGGTGACGCTGGAAGACTTGGATCTTTCCTACAATAACCTCCAAGGCATCCCCTGGGAATCTATAAGGAAGATGGTAAACCTGCACCAGATTAGCTTGGATCATAACCTGATAGATTATATTACAGAGGGGACGTTTGCAGATCTTCAGAAATTGGCCAGACTGGATCTAACCTCTAACAGACTTCAAAAGCTCCCCCCAGATCCCATATTTGCCAGGTCCCAAATATCTCCATTAGAAGCAACTCCATTTTCTCCACCTCTGTCTCTTAGCTTTGGAGGCAACCCGCTACATTGTAACTGTGAGCTGCTCTGGTTAAGGCGGCTTGAAAGAGATGATGATATGGAAACTTGTGCTTCCCCTCCAAATCTAAAGGGAAGATACTTTTGGTACGTACGGGAAGAGGAATTTGTTTGTGAGCCACCTCTCATTACCCAGCATACTCACAAGTTGCTGGTTTTAGAAGGGCAAACTGCCACATTAAAATGTAAAGCCATCGGGGACCCATCCCCAGTCATTCACTGGGTGGCTCCAGATGACCGACTCATTGGGAATTCTTCGAGGACAGCAGTCTACGATAATGGTACTTTAGATATCGTTGTCACGACATCCAAGGATTATGGAACTTTTACATGCATCGCAGCCAATGCTGCTGGAGAATCGACCGCGACCATTGAGCTCTCGATCGTGCAGCTTCCGCACCTCAGCAACGGTACGGGCCGAGCTGCCCCACCCAAATCCAGGCTTTCTGACATCACGAGCTCCAGCAAGTCCAATCGAGGGGAGACGAAAGGTCCACCAGAAAGGACTGTCTTGGTGTCAGAGGTGACAACTACCTCAGCTTTGGTCAAGTGGACGGTGAGCAAGTCAGCCCCCAGGGTTAAAATGTATCAGCTGCAATATAACTGCTCAGATGATGAAGTTCTAATTTACAGGTAAATGTGACTGCCAGTTTTTCCTTTGAAACTTGAGATGATGGGCATGTGGGGGGAAGGAGATTGAGTTAATAATGGATGATGTAGCCTGTCATTGTTATGTCACTGCTTTGAATCTGACCCAATATGCTGGTGACAAAAATTCCTTACTATTTGGTAAGTCTGTCTATCTAATCTATCGACCTGTATACAGTACTGATCACTACTGTATCTAGGTTCTGGCTGGACCATTTAATAGTTAATTGGCATCCTTGTTGGGGGAAAAAATCACCATTGCAGTTGACACCCTTGTTGGTACTCTTGGAAAAGAAGGCAAAAATTACTTTGCTTGAAAATTAAATTCCTTTCCCACATGTAGAGGTGCCCACCTGCCACTCCGCCACCTTCAACCAGGATCAGGTTTGAAGCATTCTGGTATGGAGGGAAGTGGTGTGGATTAAAGCTTGTCCTGTCTGTCTGCAGCCCATGTTCTACTTATTCCAAGGAATAAGTGATATCCGTTGAGTTCTTCAATCTGGCACCTTTAACCATATTGGGGCTTTATTCTCCTCTCACTTACACCAGTTTTAGAGTTCTGTCACTGATGTTGTTACTAGAGCTTTTTATAATTTACACCAATGTTCATGGAAAGAAGAACCAGACTCATAACGTCACACCAAAAATGTAAGGCCTGATAAACCAACAGTGCTACTCAAGCTTTACACCAGTTTTGATTTCAGTGGCATTCCATCACTATAAAACAGGAATAAATCAGGGGGGAAGCAAGCACATGAAAAGGAAAGATGCTGTAAATTTGAGGTGTTAAAAAAGTAGTAGGAAATGCCTTAACAAAATAGGAAAAATAGCTGTGTGTTACTGCTTTTCTCTTCTCTGGGAAGAAAGAATGTAAGATTGATGTAGTGTGTTTACGCTAGTGATGAAAACAAATAATCTTCAGAAACCACTCCTTTCTGCCTTGTGCTACAAAGACCGCAATAGCAGGTGTAGTGGGCTAAATTGTACCTAATGGGAAATCCCTTGTCAAAACACAGGGGCTATGCATTTTTTGTCTGTGATGATGGTTGTGAATATTATCTTTGGGCCTGACTTCAGTGGGAGTTGGGGCACCCATAGAGTCACAGGAGGCACTCCCCAAAAGCAAAGGGTGTTTGCTTTTAAGCTGAATCCTCACCTGCCTGCTGATAGCTACTATAATATCTGGTGAGTGCTCACTTGGCCTTTTCACTCTGTTCATGCTCACGTCCCTCTTGCATTCATCTTTGATTTCAAATGGCAAATGCCAATGTTTGTAGAAACCGAATTTTAAATTAACACATGCAAGTACTTGAGCCAGAAGTTCTTATGTGCTCAGCCAATCAAGAAACAGAAACATTACCATGTGATGTATCAGGCTGCTCACAACTCAGTGACACAGCTCAGAATTTGAATACTGGAAATCAAATCCATAGAGTAAAAAATGTGGAAAAATTCAAATACTGAATAAATCTGAGGAAATCACAATCTGATCATATATTTTATCCAAACAAAAATATATTAAATTAATCAGATCAGTTACTAGATGGACATTATTTGCTTTGCTCTGGCTAACGTACTGTAGAACTAGTGTTCACCTTGGGTTTCACTACCAGGTGAAGCTGGGTAGAGTGGAAGGGGAATAATAAACTAAGTAGTGGTAGAATATTAGGAAGAGAAGGGATCAGCATATGATAGTCCCAATTTCCCCTGAGGACCAACTCTAGAGGTAAGGCCTAGTGGTGTTTGAGTTCTTGATTTCCCTGGAGGTCCGAGGCAGCAGCTGTGAAAACAGGTGGGCCTGAAAATTGTCTTTTAATGCAAGAGCTAGCTATGTAAACTGTCTGATGATGATTATGAAGAAAAGACTGTCCAGAAAAAATAAAAATGGTGCAAGAAATACCATCTAATGGTTAGACTGGAGGGGACTGGGTGATGTGGTAAGAATAGAAGGAGTGGAAGATGTCAGAAATGGTCCCTTCAGCATGGCCTGAAGGAATGATCAGAGGCCTAAAAGTCAGAGTCCTGAATTCTAATAATGGCTCTGCTGCCAACCTGGTGAGTGGCTTTAGACAAGTCACTTTGCTGCTCTGTGCCTCAGTTTCCCTATCTGTAAAATGGAGACAATGATCTTTGCTTTCTATCTGACAAAGACACTGTGAGGAGCAATTAATTGTACCTAGCACTTTTTGTCCATAGATTTCAAAGCCTTTAATAAAGGAAGGTAAGTGTCATTATCCACACTTTACAGAGAGGAGAACTGAAGCATGGCAAGGTGAAGTGACTTGCTTGAGGTCATACAACACGTCAGTGCAAGAGATAGGAACCAAACCCAGGCCTCCTGCACTCCAGTTCAGTAACCTGTCTTTTGGCCCGTTCTGCTTCTCATAGTTAATTTGCTAATATTAGTTAGCTGTTCTTTAATAGGTACTCACATGTCATAGCCATGAGCATGGTAGTAAAGCCTAGAAAATATAATTTTTGTACAGTTTTTGGACTATATAAAGTGTTGTGTAAATGCTAAACAATATTTCAGTGTTTAAATAACACAGCGATAGGCATTTTGTAATCATCTAAGAGATATAGACAGGGTTGACGCGCATTGGCAGGGCTCTGAAAGGAGGAAGCTTGCCCTGCTGCTGTGAATGCTATATGCATTGAGGACAAGTTTGCTGTGTTGTTCGCTCAGCCCTTTTCATTAACATTAAATTCATTTTCAAACAGAAAGAGTGAAGGACTCCACCCTTTTATTGTAAGTTAAAACTATTGATTGATCTCAATGACAATTGCATACAACACTGATTACGATATGCCTTTCTTCTGGCCTGTAGGTCTCCGCTGTCTTCTCAGGGTCACTCTGCACATGTTGCAGGCTGTGCAAATGGGATAGCAGGGCTCCAATGACCTCATAAAAATTAAATGACCTGGGAAATAATGAGAAATGTTTCCCATTAACTCTCCTGACTGAATGGAGCAAAAGGTTATCAAAATCCGAATCTCAGCTCTTGATTCATTAGTGCTGGCGTTATTAGGACTAATGGAAGTGGCAGCCCAGTAATCTGTACGTGCTCCTGTAATTTCTGCTCCCATTGAAATCAACAGCAAAAATCCTATAGATTTCAATGAACGAAATTCTGATGCACAGCTGCAGTCAACTTAGGTCTAGGTCAACAGTACATTACTGTGTTCTACTGCCTTGGAGTGATAAGGACAAGGTTGAAAGAATGGACTGGCACCTAGGTAAGGGTATTGCACAGTGCTTGTGTTTACAGACACAGTGACTTGATCAGTCTTAATTTGCAGTGATGATCCTGGGCATTACCTCTGGCATTTAAAGAGCAACCTGCTTTCCCTGATGTAAGATATCACATGCCACCCTTTCTGCATCAGTGTGATCATTGTGCCAAATCTCCTTTGTGTCAATGGCATTTGTAAATAACTAAAAAGTCTCTTTTTTGGCTCTGCACTCAGCTACCTACCACCTTGCAAGTGCGGTAGTATTTAAAGAGACCGTGACCCACGGGTTGTATGTCGTAGCCCCTGCTTTGTGATAGATTGGCAGATGGGCACCATTAGCTTATTACTCCATGCCTGGGTGCAGTGACCACTGTCTTCCCCTTTTACCTTGACTGCTCTTAGTTCTGTTGGTGTCAATTGGTGGAGTTACTCTGATATATTTTGATTAGAACAAAAGCTTTCTGTCTCTCTTGCATGGCCTCTTCTGCTTCTGCCTCACTGTTCTTGGTTTTTGTTTTGTCTTCCTCTCGCTTTCTGCTTTCTTTTTCCATTTAATGTTTTTCCTTTTTTGGTTCCCTTTCTCTTATAGACCCCCCTCCCCCCAATTCTCCATTTCCACACTCAGATACATGCTGTTTGGAGGCCATTAATTGTTGGAGCCAAGAGGCTGCCATGTGTTGTCATGGGCAACTGGTGCCACAGGAGCAGGGAAACAAAGCTTGGCCTGGCAGGTTGCTGCCTGTGCCTGCAGCCCATATACACTTGGGGTTTTCCCACACTTGGATACTGTAGGGAGCAGCACAGAAACAAGGAGGGAAGATGGGGTGGGGGGTTTCAAGGAGTTCTTTGCTGCTTTATGCACAGTCGCAGGACACATTTGCAGTGGGATGTTTGGGGGCTGGATGGATCTATAATCACATAGCTATCTCATGGTTCCCTTCTTCTGTCTCTGGACTATTCAGGCGTCTCCCCTTTGGGATAGACTCCTTTGGCAGGGCTGGCTCCAGGCACCAGCACTCCAAGCAGATGCTTGGGATGGCAATCTGCAAGGGGCAGCAGTCCGTGTGTTTTTACCCCCAAGCAGCGCGCCAAATTGCCACTGTGGACAGCAGAGGCAATCTGTGTGCCATTAGGGCGACACTCGCATTTCTGTGGCGGCGGCAATTAGGCGGCAGCTTCTATGTTCAGGTGTCCGTGCCGGGGCAGCTTCTGTCTTCTGGCTGAAGACAGAAGCTGCTGCTGAATTGCTGCCCCCGCGGAAACGCATGTGCCGCCCTAACGGCATACGGACTGCCCCCGCCGTCCGTGGCGGCATTTGAGCGCGCTGCTTGGGGCGGCGAAAACAGTAGAGCCGGCCCTGTCCGGGGGCAGGGGGAATTGTGATGTCAGGTGGGGAATATGCCAGTAGAAATGGCAGAAGTCTTAAGAAGAAAAGACCTAAGTTTTCACCTGAATGTCTTTACCAAGCAGAGCAAATGAGGAGAGAAATACGGGATGCCAGAGAAATTAAATAAAATGGTCTCAGGACACATCTTTTCTATCTTTTTTTCTTTCCTCTGTCCCCCACCTCTGAAGCTGCTCAACATCTTAAAAGGGCAGAGACTTTGGGCCCAATCCTCAGCTGGTGTAAATCGGTGTTACTCCACTGAAGCCAATGGAGCTGCACTGATTTATCCCAGCTGAGGATCTGGCCCCTTGTCTCACATCTGCCAAGTGTTGTATGCAGTGGCCGTGTTAGTCCCATGATGTTAGAGAGACAAGGTGGGTGAGGTAATACTTTTATTGGGTCAACTTCTATTGCTGTGTGTTTGAGAGAGAAGTGCTTATACAGAGCTTTTGTGTTTATACAGAGCTCTTCTTGACGTCCACAAAGCGCAACACTCCCCTATTGCATTATATACTTAAGAATAGTAAAGTAGGGAATGCTGTGAGAAGCTGTGCTACCTAAGTATCCCAATAGCATGTAAACTAGCAAAGACCTCTTTGACACATACAGCATCCAAGAACACAGGCTGTATAGATTAGGAGAGCCACATTGGTTGCTCACAATTCCTTTTCCAATTCCTCCCAAATTAACGTTTTTAACTGTAAGAGTAATTATTGCTCTAGTTCTCTTTGCTTTCTATACTTCCCCTCCTTCCTTCCCTCCTGTGAAACTGGCATCCCCTTCTGCTGGAATTCCTCTATATCCCCATAAACAAGCAGAATGGCACCTGCTGGCTGAAAGTGGGATGGAAATAATCATTGCTTTGGGGCTTCAGTGCCCATGACGGTGTTCCATGCAGCAGCCAGGGGTGAGCTAAGGTAGCAGCAGCTAGCACCGCTGCTTGCTTCTGTTCTGACAGCTAATTATTTGAAAAGTGGGCAGGAATTTTCCTAATTGTCATATCAGAGAAAGCCAGTGGGAATTACAAGGGCAGAAGCCAGGTGAATGTGGGGACATTTCAAAATCTATGTGATTCTGTGTTCAGCAGTCTGGTCTTTCCCCACATGCATGCACACAACATGAAGCACAATTAAATGTGCTCCATTACTAAAGCAAACTTAGATCGGAGGAACCATTATGCAGTTTTGTATTACAGTAGAATCTAGTGCACTGAGCCGAGATCAGGCACAAGGCCCTGTCCTGAAGAGCTTACAATCAGCCAACAGAGAGAGAGAGGGCAAATAAAAGTACAGAGAAGGAAAGTATTTACCCAGCGCAGTGACAGAGCTGGAACTAGAACCCAGGTTTCCAGAGCAGTGCCCTACCCAGACACAGCAGTTAAAGCACTAGCCTAGACCTTGGGAGACCTAGGTTCTTTTCTATGTTAGTGCAGCACCCTGCACAATGGGAACCGCAATTCCGATTTGAGACTTTGGGCACCATCATAATGTAATATATTAACTATTACCACTACTACAAAAGAGGAAAATATTTGCAAGTATTGCTGTAGAACTTCTCAGGCCTCATTTAGCTTGTTGGATGTATTTTGGATTAAAGCAATGATGATGTGACAGATATGGCAACTTCCTGCAATATCCCTGAAAACCCTTAATGTACTAAGTTACATATAATTTATGGATTGTAATGTAACCTCTAGAGTGGGGAGAGGTGACAGATATTGCATCCTCCTGCAGTATCTTTGTGGTCCACTGTTCCATGATTTATGTATGATTGTGTTCCACTCCATGGGGGGAAGGCTGCCTGCTCCTCCAGGAACCAAAAACAGTGGGTGAGTATTAAGGCAAATCAGTCAGGTTGTAACCGTGTCCCTACAGAGGCATCACTGCTTGGGGAGGCTTGCATATACTAGTTCAGATTAGATTCTCTAGAGACCAGCTGACAAAGTAAGGACTTCTGGATAAATAGTCTGAGTTTAAACTGACTCAGGGCCTTCCTTCTGATCCAGCAAACATACAGGACCTTCTGTCCAAGTGGGTGGGGTGGGGTGGGGGAAGGGAACTCTTGCGGAAGGGTTAAAAGAACCTGACCTACCAGGGCCCCATAAGACTGATGGGTTATCTCTGGTAATCTGTTAGCATGGGTTTAGGAGCACTTGTTGTTTTAATTTGTTTTCTCTGTAATGCTTTCACCTGAAGAATAAATGTGCTTAGAAAGAGCTGTGTGGTAACTTATAATTGGGGGCTATTACGCCGTTCCTAGCCTCTGGGGAGAAAGCAAAGCACAGACACTGGCCTGTTTAGGCAGTCTGGTTTACTGGGGATATCACAGTGTAGTCAGTATAGTGCAGCCTGGAAAAACCCAAGTCAGGAGGAAGAGAGATGCAGGTCTCTATCTAAGGGAGGCGATGACTGGAAGCCAGAAGTCTGTAGTTATAGTGGGTGACCTTGGTGGACTGCGGGAGGGGAATAAAGGTGCAGTTATCCTGAAACTGACACAGTACTTCTGCTTAAAATACATGCGTTTTAAAAACACTCCACAACCATTACAATTATGATAGATTTTAGGCCTGTTTTACTTTGCAGTATTTAATATAAAGGGTGATATAAACAACAATACAAATTATGGATTTCTGTAGCATTGCACTCTAACCTATACATTCAGGACTGAAAAATTTATTGTATACAGTCCTGAACACTTTTTCTTTCTATCTATCTATCTAGTTAGCTAGCTACCTACCTACCTATCTACCTGGCAGTTTAAGCTGTAAAATATGAATAAATGGCTCCACATCTCTCTCCCGTTTAAACAATAGTGGAGTGGATTGGATTACTTTAACAATGTGGTAATGCTTTATAACAGCTCCTTTCATTGCAAACATTTTACAGGCTAGGAGAAGAGAGCTCACTAAACCAATCACTGACACCCAGCCACATCTCTGTTAGGTCATCGCAGCAACTCTGCACCAGAAACCCAATGCACCAATGTTTTAAAATTCAAAAGCAAAGAATAACTTCAGCAATTGCAATTATGGAAACTTGTAGCTAGGCAGGAAGTAATTAACTGAGTTAGAATTTCCACAGCACAATGAGACTAATACATCTATATTTGCATTTAATGGATTGTTAATAACAAGCACTTAGAGACTAGGATGATGGGTGCTTTAGAATACTGAAAATATGTAGGAACTTGATGGTGCATTTCAACCATCCAACAGCATAGCATCCTCAGGACCAGGGAGTGGCAATGCCCCAGAAAAGAGTGCCAGCACCCAAATTACTAACACCATTTTGTGTGACACATGCTTACTCCATGGAGGGCTCTCATCCAAGGCCTGAGCATGCCTGACTCTGTTTACCTAAGATCACAGGCGAGGTGCACTGGCTATAGTTAGTCAAGCTATGTTATTTTCTCTTCTAAGCAAATCATGAGCAAATGGCTTTGCACAGAGGAGTTCCACAGGTGATAGAGAGATGGAATCCTTCTTTAAGGCCAGACCACTCTATACATGGCGGACGTGGACAGTGGCTCTGTATAGTTGTGGACCAATTGGCTGTGTCTCTTCCCTTTTCTAGCCCACCTGAGTGTGTGTCCCCATGGTCCCCAGGACCTGCCATGGTGCCTAGCCACCAAGCTATCCTCTAGCACCCATAGCTAGTGTGGAGGGACCTTTTCACTTTTCCCCTCCATCCAGAGTTGATGTGCACCAATCCCATTGCACTGTGTGGCCCTCATTTGCATCGGAAGATTTTCCCCTTAACCATTCAGCTTCCAACATCTAAGCATCAGGCAAAGGAACTGCTGGCAAAAGTAGTTGGTGAGGGACAAATAGTCTAAAAATCTAGAGCCAACAAGATGAAGACACAGTATTCATCATTTCACCTTGACAGGCGGAGGTAGTAAGTTTATAAAATAATAATAATGTGCCTCTCCTGGAATCTCATCCTTGAGGTGAAACGAGATCCCCATAAATCAGGCCAGGAGGAAGCCTGCCGGGGACCTCTGGAGGTTGCTTCAAAACAACTCAAAAAGTGATTTGGGCTAATTTCCAGTGGCGCTTTAGTGTGCTGAGGGTTTGCTGAAGGTCTTCTGGGGTATTAAATGCCATATTATGGTGCTTCACAGTGACATATCTGTTAGATCTTAGGGTTATTTTTTTTCCCCTCTCCACACAAGTTTTGTCTCATGCCTAGAAAAGGACGTAGACTGGCTTGTTCTGCAGTACTAAAAAGAAATATGAAAGGAAGAGAAAAAAAGATGGGGAAATACCTCAGAGATGGCAAATGCTGCATTATTATGTCACCAGCGACACCATCACAGGACCTAACCAGATCACCCACACCATCACCGGTTCATTCACCTGCACATCCACCAATGTAATATACGCCATCATAAGCCAGCAATGCCCCTCTGCTATGTACATCGGCCAAACTGGACAGTTTCTACGGAAAAGGATAAATGGACACAAATCAGACATTAGGAATGGAAATATACAAAAACCTGTAGGAGAACACTTCAACCTCCCTGGACACACTATAGCAGACCTTAAGGTGGCCATCCTGCAGCAAAAAAACTTCAGAACCAGACTTCAAAGAGAAACTGCTGAGCTTCAGTTCATCTGCAAATTTGACACCATCAGCTCAGGATTGAACAAAGACTGTGAATGGCTTGCCAACTACAGAACCAGTTTCTCCTCTCTTGGTTTTCACACCTCAACTGCTAGAACAGGGCCTCATGCTCCCTGATTGAACTGACCTCGTTATCTCTAGCTTGCTTGCTAGCATATATATACCTGCCCCTGGAAATTTCCACTACATGCATCTGAGGAAGCGGGTATTCACCCACAAAAGCTCATGCTCCAAAACATCTGTTAGTCTATAAGGTGCCACAGGATTCTTTGCTGCTTTTACAGATCCAGACTAACATGGCTACCCCTCTGATACTTTACAAATGTTAACTACTTACTAATGGCCTGATCCCAAGCCTATTGAAATTAATGGGTTTTCAATCAGCCTTAAACTTTCGTGATGTGGGTATTCTTATTTTACAGATAGGAAACTGAGGCACAGGGTGGTTAAGTGATTTGCCCAAGGTAACTCAGTGAGTCAGTGGCACAAAGCTGGGAACAGAACCCGGAGAATCAGAGCTTGGAGGCGAACCCAGGCGTACCAGTTTATAGCTGTCAATGAATTCCAAATACACCGATTTCTCCTCATACTTTTGACTGCTTGAGAGTAATTCAGCATGCTGTGCTAAACAATTATTATATTTGAATTGTGATAGCACCTATCAGCCCTAGTCAGGGATTGGGACCCCATTGTGCCAAGCACTGTGTCCATACACATAACAAAAAATGGCTACTGCTCCAAAGAGCTTACCATGAAAGTCAAGGTGTTTGATTTTCACATTTTATATTTAAACATGCAAGGAGCTCTGCTAGATGTCTGACTAAGTCTGAGTTTTGCCTTCTGCAGTGATCCATCATTGTAATTCCATCTCTGAGGTTGAACTATAGGTATCTGTAAACTGAGTCCCCAGTAAGTGGGTGATTCTTTTATAACTCTCCTATATGACACTGAAATACACCTCTCAGAGTGAGACTCTGTGGCTCACCTCACATTTTGACTGCAGCAACATGTTTCAGCAGTCCCCAGCCAGCATTTCTCTTCCCTGAAGCCACCTTAAGATAGTCTTTTTATCCATTCTAATATCCCTTTGTTCAGAGTTCATGCCAGAAGATCCTCTAGTGTTCTGAGCAGGGCAACCAAACTAGTTTATGCGTTTCTCCAGAGAGTTTCTCCTCTTCACACAGTGGATTCCTAGTATTGATCCTTGGAGAGCCAGGGAATTGAATTCTGTATACAACCATTATTAGTAGACTCCTGCAGGGTTTAGCTACCTTTTAACCAGCAATACCTTAGCCACCAAACCCACTGAGATAGAGCTATAGATAATATAACATTTATAAAAAAGTAATACAGATAATTTCCATGTTCTAAACAGCTTCTATCTCAGGGATGCAACAGACGAATTCAAAACAATAAGCCCATCACCCTTGGGGTTTTTAGGTGGTGCACAAAGAATATTTTAAAAAATTACGCTGCTGCGGGGAAGGCCGAAGTGCACATAGTCAATTGTAACATGCTGCTGAGGGTACGCAGAGCTTGAGCACGCTGTGTTACCTCTCTGCCTCAGCAAGCATAAGTTTTGCTGGTGAGTAAGCTAAGTGTCAGCTCCCTGCCACACCAGTCTGTCTTCCTCACTAGAACACTCCTCAAGGCCCTCCTGGCCCAAACCTCGCCTAGGAGGTAACAATTTGTGAACTCCAGTCCCCAAACTCCTATGAGATGATTCTCTGAAATGCGCAGCCCCTATCACTGTGCAGTCACTGAAGCTATTAAATTGCCCTGTACCTCACAGTTTATTAATTTAACTAGGGTAAATACACTCTTCCCTTCAAATACAGCACTGAATTCGTTTACAGTAAAACTAAGGCAAGTTTATTAACAACATAGCATGTGTTAAGTGATACCAAATAAGAGAGAGAGGTAGCAATGGTTACAAGCAAGTAAAAGTGAAAACACATATCTAAAAGTGTTAAACTTAACCTAGCAAATTACAGTCTCTGTTCAAGATGGTTTCTCTCACCCACAGTCTCCTTTCCAGCCTTTTACTGGCTAGCCTGGCCTGGACCCATCATAGAGGTCAAATTGCTTGGTCTGTTTGTCTCCTAAGGTGAAGGATAAAGATGGGGTCTCTCTCTGTTCCTTATATCTCCAAAGTTATTGTTTGTCAAGTCAGGAAGGCTTTCTGTGTCTCTCTGGGGTACAGAAGCATGTTAATTCTCTGTCTCTTGAGTTCAGGATCAGGATAACACCCACTGACTTAGCCTGATAGCTTTGTTTATAGCTAATGTGTAAATTGAGGTAAACCCACAGTCTTTTGTCTGGGACAGATCTCTTTTTTGCCTTTAACTAGGCTACCCTATCTTGTTTTAAACATGTTCTAGTAACATCAGACAGAGGGAATTCATAACTTCACATATAACATTAACATATGCATTTTACAATGATATTAATAAACAGTGTGTTATTAACTTTCATCTAAGACCTCACGAGGCAGACTGTGCACAAATATTTACCACAGTAGTGTGTAGGGTGTGAATACAGGGTGCCTAGTGTCATATCGGTCTGCCTGAAACGGGGAGGAATGACACAAGGGCAGGAGTCAAATCAGAGAGTGAAAACAAATGAGATCAGAAACTTCTTCCACTGCCATTGGGAGAGTGAGAAAGTTAAGTAGCCTGAATGTCCTTATTATAATTTTGAGGGATAATAAGAAATACTTGTCTCTAAGAGACTTGTCGAACATCTGTGACCAAATATTTATCAGAACAGACTCCAAGAGGCAGAATTATGACAAATATGTTCCCCCTCCCCCCCCAAAGAATAACTGAGAATTAGCTGGGATCATGCAAATCTGTAATTTACATTCCTTATCTTGGGATGCCATCTTTGGTACTGTCCTTGGGAGAAGAATCTTAAACCACAGTGTGACAAAAGTTTCCAAAGTAAAGGAAAGGGATGTTTCTTTCAATTTATGTTGAGGTGCAACCTATGTCTAAAATAGAGGGGCAAATGGAAATTTTGTCTGCATATGTAGAAAAAATGTAGTGATATTTGAGATACAAATAGAATGTTTAAAAGAATAGGATAATTAATAGAAAATACCATTTTCAGTCTAGATATCTTTTATTTCAGATGAAGGAAAATAAGGAATGAACAAATATAAAGTCTCCACATAAAACAAACATTAGAGAGAGAGCACAGCAAATAGCTCTAACATTCTGCTTCTGAAACAAAACACAAAATGCAGACAGGTTGCCTTGTAGCAAAAAAGCTACATATACTGCATTAGTGGCTTTAAGTTATTATTAATCATTTGTACTATAGTAATGCCTACAGGCCCCTACCATGATCAGAGCTCTGTGACTCTGGGCATTGGACAATTCTATATTAAGAGGCAGTCCCTTCCCCAAAGAGCTTACAATTTAAATAGACAAAACAGATAAAGGCTAGTCGGGGAAACAGAGGGGAAGTGATTAGCCAGAGGTCACACAACAGCTGAGTGGTAGAGTTGGGAGCGGAACCCAGACCTTAACCCAGACCTTAACTCTGAGTCCAGTGCCCCATCTATCAGAACACACAGCCCTTAACTCCCCATTCTGGCTTCCCTGGTGTATCCTGTGTGTCAGACTTCTAAGTTCTTGGACACAGAACCTGTTTTTATTTTGTGCCTTGAGCACATTGCTGGAGCTTAACAAATAACAACAACAGTGCAATTCATTTCCCAAGTGAAATGGTTGAAACCTCATCACTTGAAAGGTTTAAAATTAGACTGGGCAAAGCCCTAGAAAAAAACATCAAGCTGAGATTGGGAATGCCGATTTCAAGGGCAAAGTGTGCTTGCTCAGAGTGGGTGAAAATTACCCCTCTGCTGAGGGGCCAGTATAAGGCCTGTGCACCACGTATGCCTTAAGCCCTATTTTGAGGGTGTAATGAGATTTTACTGGTGCATAGGCTTTGTGTTAATGCTCTGCACAGGGGAGAATTTCACCCAGTATGAGAAGCTTAAATCTTGAAGCAGTAAAGATTCATGCTAAACATACTGTTATAGGGGGCATGCTTCAATGTCCAGTGAATGGTTTTATGACAAAGACGACATTTGTTCTATATTGTACTAAAGTCAAAAGGTGGCCCAAAGTTTAGATGGTGAAGAAAAAAATAGGTGAGGGTGCTGGAAGGTTCTAAAGCTCAATATAGATTATTCCTGTTCTCATGTAGTTGTTGTATCCTTCTGTCGTCTCTTGTCTTACAATCTACTAATAACCTAGTAAGCCTAGTGAGCGTGGAAGCACAATGCACAAAGGGACCCCAGTCCCTGATTTGTGGGCATTTAGGTGCTACTGTAATCCAAATAATGAACAATAATAATACTATAGAAACATTTTCATATTTACAATAAAATGAATCCATTTTCATGCAAGTGTGGGGGAAGGGAATGAAACATTCTCTGGCATATTTGGAAAGCCAAATAAAATGGCTCAAATTCAGCCCTGGTATAATGGCTCCACTGACATTGCAGAGTTGCAGCAGGGATTGATGTGGCCCCATAGCACACTGCTAGAGTAAGAGCCTCAGAAAGTGACAGTGACTAAAAATGAAAATGGAGGTAGTTTCATTGGCTAGAACAAGTGCTTTGCAGAATGTACACAGTATTAATAGGGGAAAGTATACTATGGTTTAACCCAAGGAGAGGGATCTGTGTGGCATCATTCACTGAGCTCCGCAAGTGGAAAGGAGCCTGTGCTCTAGAAAAGTCCTCCAGAACATGTAGTGATGTCAAGCTTCTTGTACACTCTTCATGCAGTCCTTGGTTTCCTGTCACATGCTTGCTGCTGGTGCAGAAACAAAGAAGTTCTTGATGGGGCAGTCACAGTCTACAGCTACACAGAACAGTAGGGAGTTTTATTACCTTATTCGGCACATGCTTTCCATTCCCAATAAAGGATTTATCTTGACACTGGTTCACTCATCAGTAAGATACTACATGGTTCCAGGAGTGGAAAACACAGCGTGCTGGTAGATCCATGACAGATAACATTGCAATGGCTACTCTAGAGCCCATGCAATTGTAAGCAACTCCCCCACCAGACCTGAGACTCCCTGGAAATGTTGAATGTGCCTGGAAATGATTCATACAGCGATTTTAGCAGTATATGAAACCTACTGGGGCAAATAAACTGAGAACGAGCATAAGATTCCTCTTCTCTTAACAGTGATAGGCACAGATAGGTGTCTACAGGTGAGTTGCATCATACGCGCATGTAGCTTATGCAAATTCAACGATAAGCACTCAGCAAAAAAAAAAAAAAAAAAAGATACCTGTAAATAGTGCGGGCAATTCCACCCAATAAGCATATGCCCCAGAGTGAGTGTGAGATGGGAGACATGAATCTGTTGCTCCCTCAGTCGGTCTCAGTTCCCATGTGTCTTTCATAGTGTGAGCATCTTGCTGTGCTGAGTGTGATTCTAGTGTTTAAAGATACATATTTTTCATTAAACATGGTCCCTAAATACAAGCCAACTACTTCATTTGGTGCTCAACCGAAGAAACAGCGATCTGTTCCAACGCTGGAGGAAAAACTGGCTGTGTTGGACTTATTGAGAGATGGTATGTTGGTCTCCAACATGGTGCATAAATATGGTTGCAATGAATTTAGCAGCTATGCTATCAGGATTTGAGAGAGAGAAATTCGTCAAGCTGTGGCATCAAGTGTTCCAATAACTGCTAAGGTGATGAGCCAGGTGCATGTTAAGACTTTAGTGAAGATTGAAAAGGCATTAAACGTATGGCTGGAAGACATGAATCGTAAAGGTGTGCCTATCGATGGCAACATGTTGTGAGAAAAGGCTCTTAGCCTCTACGTGCTGTTCAAACCTCCTGCCGAAGAGGGACAGCCTTCTGATGAGAAGGAATTCAAAGCCAGCCATGGTTGGCTTAATAGTTTTAGGAACCACTTCAACCTCAGAAACGTGCAGACTACTGGTAAAGCTGCATCTGCCAATGAAGAGGCAGCAAAAGCCTACCCTGAACAATTAAAGAAAATCATAGAAGAAAAGGGCTATCTTCCGGAACAAGTTTTCAATGCAGACAAGACTGGGCTCTTCTGGAAAAAAATGCCCAACCGCACTTGTATTTCGAAATCAGAAAGACAAGCCCCTTGCTTCAAAGCAGCTAAAGACCGTGTGACTGTGTTGCTTTGTGGCAATGCGGCTGGGCATTTAATAAAGCCGGGCTTGCTCTACAGGGCTGCAAATCTCCATGCCCTAAAAGGCAAGAACAAAAATCTCCTGCCTGTGTTCTGGCAATCAAATAAAAAGGCTTGGGTGACAGTAGCATTATTTCTGGATTGGTTCCACAAGTGTTTCATTCCGGAGGTCAAGCGGTACCTCTAAGAGAAAGGACTTGACTTTAAAATGTTGCTGATTGTAGACAATGCTCCTGGCCACCCTGCGGCACTCTGGTTTGCACATAACTACGTTAAAGTCGTCTTTCTTCCCCCCCGAATACCACCTCCATCTTCCAATCTCTTGACCAAGGCATGATTCGCTGTTTAAAGGCCACATACAAAAGACTTACGTTCTCACAGATACGTAGCGCTGTGGATGCTGATCCCAGTCTTAATGTGATGGATTGTCGGAAGTCCTTAAACATTGCCGATTGCATCACTTATATTAAACAGGCAATGGATGCAATCAAGCCTGAAACAGTCAATGCATGTTGGCGAAACCTATGGAAACAATGTGTGAATGATTTTAAGGGTTTCCCGACCATTGACAAAGAAGTGAAATGCATTGTTCAAGTGGCCAGGCAAGTGAGTGATGATGGCTTCGTTGACATTCTTGAGGAAGAAATTGAAGAATTAATTGAGAGCCATAGAGAAACATTGACTAACAAAGAGTTAAAGGAACTGATAAAATCATCTACAGAAGATGAAGATGATCATGACGAACGGGAAGAGCCAGCAAGTTGGAATCTTCATAAATTTGCTGAAGTGTTCCAAGCAGCGAAACACTTGAATGATTTAATTTCTGAATACTATCCCTGTATGGAACGAAGCCTCAAAATCACACATCATATTATGGACGTTTTGAGACCGTATCAAGAAATGTTTGAGCAACTCAAGAGACAACAGCAACAGTTGCCGATCGCCACGTTTTTCAAGGAAAAACAGCCAGCAGCAGATGAGCCTACGCAATCAACTTCTTGAGCTGAACCAGAGCCAACCACTACATCTACGACTCGCTCTCCGTCACCCAAGCTCTCCGTCACCTCCGTTTCCTGGATCAGCATCAAACCCTGATGACCCACTGTAATTAAAATTACAGTACTGTAAAATTATATTTTGCATACGTATTCTTTATTATATACTGTACATTACCGTATAAATTATACATTTATACATATTACTGTACAGGGTTGTATACCCAAACCATGTACAGTATACTGTACTCTATGGGCGATTTAAGAGATTTTCAAGGGTAATTTTGACTATATGAGATTTTAGCCTTATGTGCTGACTTAAAAACTAACCCCTGCGTAAGATGTGACTCCACTCTACTATGCATTCCATAGTGAGGTTGGTGGGGAGATAGAGAAAAAAATTGCAGGAATAATGAAAATGTTTGTGGATCAGTGCAAAAAAGTAAAGAACCCCCCTTCCCAGAAAAAATAGAAACAGAGAAAAAATGTTACTTATGAGTGAGAGATGTTCAGGATGAGACTGCAGAATGAAGGGGAGAGTATAGAGGAGTTTGTCATAGACTTAAAACTAAAAAGTCCATCCTGTGAATATGGTATATTAAAAGACTCTCATTAAAAACGAGATTGTCCTTGTGGTGTAACAATAAAAAAGAGTCTGTGAGTGGTTACTAAGAGAGATGGATGTGATGCTAGAAAGGGCAAGATGTACATGCAAAACAGCAGAACAGAAACATAAATAAAAAGCCTAGAAAAAGGCACGGAGCGTATGATTGTGAGGACCATAACTAAACCAGCATGGGAAAAGTTCACAGAAAGGAAATTGTCTAGTGACACTAAAACAGAAAGCAGGAAATAATGCCAGTGATGTGGTCACCTGAATGAATATAGGAAATTCTCAGCATTCAGGCAAATATATAGAAATTGGAATAAGCCTAGCCATTATAGTAAAATGTGCAGAGAAAGCAGGAAAATGTATATATGAAGGGCAAAATTGGATTCCTTGTCTTTGTTCTTAAGTACAATAATGGAGGGGACTGAAAACTCAAAAAATTGGAAATTATAAAATGTGCACAAATGGCACTTAGACTAGAAGAACCAACAGATTAGGTTCACACCTTAGTAATCACAGAGAAAAAGGAGAGGACTTACGGCTGTATGTGGATGCTGAGGAGCTGAATAGCAACATAAAAAGGAAAAGTTCCACTTGCCCACAAGCAGTGAACTATTGTCTGAGATGGCAGGAGCCAAAATCTTCAACAAATTAGATGCATCAGCAGGATTTTGGCAGATCCCTTTGGACAATGAAAGCTCCAAGATCTGCACTTCAACACACCATTTGGCAGATGCTGCTTTCTAAGATTGCTTTTTGAAATATATTCCATTTCAGAAGTATTTAATCAGATGCTAAAGGGTCTAGCAGGCATGAAAGTGTTCACTGATGATATAATAATTTGGGGAAGCACTGTCACTGAATATCAGGAACCATAAAGAGAGTACTGGAAATGTGTATGAGCTAATAACCTTAAACTGAATAAGGCCAAATGTCAATTTCAAACAACAGAAATAACATATTTAGGAAAGAGACTGAGCTCAAGGGGAACCTTGCCCAATGAATCAAAGATTCAGACAATATTGAACATAAAAAGGCAATTGTAATTCAACATGCCTACTTGCCTTTTATCAACAAGTTCATACCTAACTATACAGCTTGCACAGCTCACTAAGACATCTCCTCCACAAAGTCACCGAATGGGCATGGATGCCAAACCATGAAAGAAAGTTCAGTGATTTAAAGCACATTCTGATGTCACCTCGAGTGCTGCACTGTTTTTGACCCATTGAAGGACATCAAACTCTCCACAAAGCCTCAAAAGGATGGCTCGGAGCTGTACTATTACGGTATCATGGAACTGATTGGCTGCCAGGCTTGTATGCATCCAGGACTATGACAGCTGCAGAGATGATGTATGCACAAATTGAAAAAGAGACAAGGGATCTGGCTTGCAGATGTACAAGATTTCACAATTTTGTCTCTGGTCGTAGCTTCAAAGCAGAAACTGATCACAAACCACTGACTGAAATAAACAAAATGGGACTTGGAGAAGCACCACCCGTGATACAGTGACTACTACTGATAATGCAGAAGCATGATGTGACCCTGGAGTTCCAACGAGGATGCCACTTAGTAATGGTAGACAAGCTCAAAAGCATATCCTCCATCTGATAATACGCAGCCTGATGATCTGGAAAAAGCAGTAAACATCCATGTGAACATGATAAAAGTGCCATGTGTGGTATTTCTAGGCATATGGGATGAAGTGGAGACAGAAACAGCTAAAGATGAAATGCAAGCTGTGGTACAAGTGGTAAGTAAAGGAGGGAAAAATAACATTTCCCACCTGCCTATTCCCACTATAAAAATAGCTTTCAGGGATCTCAGGAGTGATCTTGAAGGGGACACAGATTGTGGTTCCCACAGTGACTGGAAGGGAAAGAATGGAATGCATACACAAAGGCACCTAGGAATGACCAAATAAAATGGGAGAATTAGAGAAGTTGTGGTTTGGCCAAAGATAAATAATGACATCAAAGAAATGTCTTTGAGCAGGTGTGGAATGTATCAGAAGTAGAAAGATTCCTAGCAGAAAGAACCAATGATACGGCACAAACAACTTGCCGCTCCATGGGACAATGTTGGAACTGACGTGTTCAACCTCAGAAGACATTACCACCTGGTTATAATGGACCTGCTTTTCCAGTTTCCTAGAAGTAATTACCCTTGAAGATACCACAGCAGCAGCAGTTGTCAGGCACATTAAATCTGTATGTGCACATCATGGAATTCCACGGACAGTAATAGCTGGCAAGGGACCACAGTTCAAAAATAGGGAGTTCCTGGATTTTGCTAAAATGTCTGACTTTCATCATGAGACATCAAGTCCTAAATATCATCTAGGTAATGGATTAGCTGAATATGGAGTATGTATAGAGAAGAACTTACTCAAAAAAGCAATGGATGCAAGAGAAGATCTGTATTTAGCACTATTCAGCTGCAGAAAGTCACCCACTGAACTCCTATACAACACACACATTGATGACATCTTCATCATCTGGACCCATGGGAAGGAGACTCTGGAAAAATTCCACCATGATTTCAACAGCTTCCACCCCACCATCAACCTCAGCCTGGACCAATCTACACGGGAGGTCCACTTTCTAGACACCACGGTGCAAATAAGTGATGGTCACATTAACACCACCCTATATCGAAAACCTACCAACCGCTATGCCTACCTTCATGCCTCCAGCTTCCATCCCGGACACATCACACGATCCATTGTCTACAGCCAAGCACTGAGGCACAACCGCATCTGCTCTAACCCCTCAGACAGAGACCAACACCTACAAAATCTCCACCAAGCATTCTCAAAACTACAATACCCGCATGAGGAAATAAGGAAACAGATCAACAGGGCCAGACGTGTACCCAGAAGCCTCCTACTGCAAGACAAACCCAAGAAAGAAACCAACAGGACTCCACTGGCCATCACATACAGCCCCCAGCTAAAACCCCTCCAACACATCATCAAGGATCTACAACCCATCCTGGACAATGATCCCACACTTTCACAGGCCTTGGGTGGCAGGCCAGTCCTCGCCCACAGACAACCTGCCAACCTGAAACATATTCTCACCAGTAACTGCACACTGCACCATAATAACTCTAGCTCAGGAACCAATCCATGCAACAAACCTCGATGCCAGCTCTGCCCACATATCTACACCAGCGACACCATCACAGGACCTAACCAGATCATCCACACCATCACTGTTCATTTACCTGCACATCCACCAATGTAATATACGCCATCATATGCCAGCAATGCCCCTCTGCTATGTACATTGGCCAAACTGGACAGTCTCTACGGAAAAGGATAAATGGACACAAATCAGACATTAGGAATGGCAATATACAAAAACCTGTAGGAGAGCACTTCAACCTCCCTGGCCACACTATAGCAGACCTTAAGGTGGCCATCCTGCAGCAAAAAAACTTCAGGACCAGACTTCAAAGAGAAACTGCTGAGCTTCAGTTCATCTGCAAATTTGACACCATCAGCTCAGGATTGAACAAAGGCTGTGAATGGCTTGCCAACTACAGAACCAGTTTCTCCTCTCTTGGTTTTCACACCTCAACTGCTAGAACAGGGCCTCATCCTCCCTGATTGAACTGACCTCGTTATCTCTAGCTTGCTTGCTAGCATATATATACCTGCCCCTGGAAATTTCCACTACATGCATCTGAGGAAGTGGGTATTCACCCACGAAAGCTCATGCTCCAAAACATCTGTTAGTCTATAAGGTGCCACAGGATTCTTTGCTGCTTTAACACACACACATAAATACTCAATTACCAGGTATGGGACAAAATCATAGGATGACAAAGGAGTCTGGGATAGGGAAGAAAAGAATGTGAATGTGCAGTCAGACAGAATATTATAATAAAGCACTAAGAGCTCTGTCATTGTGCCTCACTGTGTCACAGCTGAGAATACCAGATTCAAGACAAACTGCTGAGAAATAAGTCAGACTCGCCCCAAAGTGGTGGTTATTCTACCATTTGATATACCAGCCAGTAACAAAAGTAAACTTCTGTCTCACCACATTGGTTATCAAGAAGTCAAAAATGGCATTCCAGCACTTATTTCGCCACCCAGACACTAGACTTTATGATGAGCTGAAAACCAGTTTCATCAAACGAAGGGTTCTTCTGATCTCAAGAGATCAGCCACATAGTCAGGTCAATATGTAACTCAGATCTTAGCCAATAATCATGCTGCTGCCGCTCCTTTAGTAACTACAATCTACAGGTTGATTTATAAGAGACAAGAAGAAGAGAGTTAGAAATGGTTAATAGATTATATACACACAGTACTGGCAATGTCCTTGTATCAGGTTTGTAGCAGTGATATTATAGACTGTTGGCTTGTGAAGTCTCTCTGGTAATTTCCAAAAGATTGGAAGGGCCTCAGTCCATAGTTCAGAATTCTTCTTTTAGTTGTAAATCCATAATCCAGAGAATGAGAGCAGGAAAGAGGCAACATGGAGATGCTTCAGGGGTCTTCTATATCCTCTGCCATGTGCTTGGAATTTTACTGTCCTCAACAAAGCCTACAGCCCCTGTCTGTGGAAACGTACCGGCACAAGATGGAGTCCAGGGTCACATGAGCATAGCACATATCCTTACATGTCTTGCTGACTCACGGGGCGTAGCCATTGGCCATATCTGTTCTCAGGCATCCACAAGAAGACTTGCTGAGTGGGATGAGTTTCTCCTGTGGCCCATTGTGAGAGTTAAGTGTCCTTAATGGGAAAATGAAGCTTGAAAAGTTCCTGCAGCTTGTGTTAGCTAGGCTGGATGTAAACTGCCTTGACGGTGTTACCCCAGGAACAAACACAATGGTGATACAGGTATATAGCCAATATTCATAACTTCAGATACAAAAAAGATACATGCATATAAACAGGATAATCATACATAGCAAATCATAACTTTTCCATTGACACCTTACCTGACACACTTTGTACAAGATTTGTTGCAATTGTCAAACAGTGGCAATATAATTTATATAAATGGCCATATTTAAATCATACAGTATCACAACTGCTTCCACAATTAAAAAACAAAGATTTGGTGAGAATGTGGCAAGATGGACGCTGGCCAGTCAAAGCTATAGTGATCAAAGAGGAATCACCTTGTTCATACCTTTTTGCTTTGTTTCTCCATCCAGTCCCTCTTGTATTGGTATAGTTATATTGGCTGTAGTTTAATCAGCTAGTTAGGCCAGTTCTGGAGTATTATCAGACTGTAAATCATTCTATTTAGTCGTCATTAAGTGCTTTCTGTTGGGATTTTCTCTTGGAGGTTTCTGCATTGCGTGGTGCTGGGAGACTTCTTGGGTGCCCAGGACTGCGAATTCTCTTGTGACCTCTTGCCTCTAGTGAGAGGTAGCCTTGCCTGTGGTGGCTGGGTGTTAGCTCCCTACCACTACCAGCCTGTCAGCCACTCAAGCGCTCTCCTCCAGGCCAAGCCAGACCTGCCTTTGCCTTATGGGTTAGCAACAGGTGCATCTCAATCCCTTTGAAATGTTCTCCTGTGATATCCAGCCCCTGACACTGTCTACTCAAAGATTTGCTGCCCTCAAAATAGTAGTGTACCCCAGCTTACTAGTTTTACATTAAACCACCGCTCCTGTATGACATGTAGCACGTATGAGCCCTTATAATAAAACAAAATTAGGTTTATTTAAGAAAGAATAGAGAGAGACTAGAAACAAGAAAGTGTGATGGACACAAATGATTTCAGTATAAAATAAATTGCAAAATGCGAACTAAGATCTATACATATTAATAATTAATTTCCCTAGCTAATAAAGTAGACTCCTCCTCGCAAAGTTCAGTCTGCTGCAGAGCTGACTGGCTTCCAAGGAACCAGGATGCAAACTTTCATGAAAACACCCCGCTCCACAAGATGTTTCCTTACTGAATGGATCCACGGTGCCTCTCCCCATTCTGCGTTATACCGAAATAGGGTTTTTTTTGTCTCTATTCATAGTCAGGGAGATCCTCTGACTGTTGTAATGTTCGTTGTGGGGTTGGTTGGTTTGTTTGTTTCACCTCCAAGTAGTTTTGATTGTTTCTGATAGTTTTCCATTGATGATCTTGGGATGGAGCAAGGCTAGACAACTGAGCCTTTCATTACATCACCAGCTCACCAGGGAAGAGAGAGAACTTCTTTCCGCGTGAATGGGCCATCCCAAGACATATTATCCCTGGTGACTTTTACTCCAAGACCATAAGGAAAACTTTCAGTATAGTTACAT
This sequence comes from Gopherus evgoodei, assembly GCF_007399415.2. Classification (NCBI taxonomy): domain Eukaryota; kingdom Metazoa; phylum Chordata; order Testudines; family Testudinidae; genus Gopherus; species Gopherus evgoodei. The sequence goes on along the minus strand of NC_044324.1, from coordinate 164,790,967 downwards.
TGTTCCTTAAATATTACTGTTACATACATTTTGCAATGCTTATGAGCCGTGACAAGTTACAAACTTCCTGTATGCACCTTGCATGTTACCTTTTATGGATTAATACCCTGCAAGATATGTGTTTTGTGTAATGAGTTTGTCAAGTCTGAGACAAGAGTTTGTAAAGAACAAGAGAACTTTTGCTGAGGGATCTCTGTGTCACAGCTGCTACTGGTATTTGTAGCAAGTTTAATTGGTGTTTATTAATGTGTTCATTAGCTGGGTGGTGCATATAGAAGAACACCTAAAAGGTCAGAAGTATGGGTAATTTTTGAAGAAAAAGTGACAAGAGGCACTGTGCAAAAGCTGATAGATATTTTTGCTACAAGGCAGAACAATACAGCTTTCCTTCTAATAAATAAAATAAAAATAATTTTGATTTTAACCTTTTTATGACTTTAAGGGACACGTTTTATTTAAATAAATAAGAGCTTTTCCACTGTATTCTCAAATGAAAAGAGCTAACATTTTCCTTACGTGCATTAGGCCATCACTATATAAATCCTGCTACTACTACCATAGACAGATTCAGACAAATACTGAGGCACCTGAACTAGAGGTTATAGGCAAACGTTATCACAGCTGTATCATCATTATTGCCTGGTCTTCTTTCAAAAGCCTGAAGAATAAGAGGAGTGAGAGGAAAAGAACACATGAAACTAGCTATGGAGAATTAGCCATGCATTCAACATAATTATTTTGGGCTGATTGTTACATGCATTTCTAAATTACCCATCACAGTAGCAGATGGCGGCACAACATAAGCTGTCTCAAGTGGTAGCTACATCACTTAATTTCTGGCAACCTGAGTTCAGATTCCAGATCAGGTTATAATTCAGGTAGAGCTGGCCAAAAACTGGAATTCCCATTGCATGAGAAAGTCCAAAATTTAAAAAAAAAATAGAACAAAGAAATCAAAAGTTTTCCATAAAATGGGAATTTCAAAACTTCACTTTGAAAAAGTCAAAATGGCATTTTGCTTCAAACTTTTCAAAATGTTTCCCAGGCTCCTTGTGCTTCCCAGAGTCCTGGCAGTCCTCCAGATAGAGCACTGGGGAAATTGGGGAACTTCTGATAGTTCCAGCCCTGAGGCAGTCCACCTGGGGGGCTGCCCCAGAACGAGGGAACCTGGAAGCTGGGACTCCCCAGCAGCCTGTCAGGTCAGCTGCACCTGCCAAGGAGTGGGGGAGCTGTGACACTGGGAATGATCTTCCAATGGAAAAATCCAAAATTTTGCAGAAAATCTCAATTTTGCAGAAAGTGAATTTTACATCAGAAAACCATTCCTGACCAGCTCTAAATTAAATTAATTCTATTAGTATATCACGATCCCCATTCATGTACATTACTGCCCATGTAGCAGTTTATCTTAGCTTTTTCTAAAGTGCCTGTCAAAATGCTATTTTAGCACTACGCTACTACTAAAGACAACAATGAGCATGACCTTAATGGTAGCATTCTTCCTGTCTCCCTTGTTCCCAGTATGCATGTTTAGGAGGGATTTTGTTTTTTGTTTTTTTCTTATTCCTTCTGTTTCCTGCCCCCAATCTCATCAGTTGTGGCTTGGTGCTGGCAAGATGCCAAGGAGTTATCAGAGAGGAGTTGGGATTGGATTTAGACCTGAACATGTTCAGTATCAAATTCCATCTGATCACTTCTGGTAATGTTTCACATCCTGCCACTGAAGATGCTCTGTCCTCTGCATCTGAGAATCTTATTCTGAGCCATTCTTGTGGAAGTTCTTTGACACTCTCTGGTCAGGATTGGACTAGCTGGGATACAGAGCTTACACAGGACCTGCCTGCACCATGCCCAATTTTCACTATTACTTGTACTACTCTAATTCAGGATTAAATATGTTCAGGGAAGAAAGAGAATCTGAAGGTAGCAAAAGAAGACAATATTATTTTTCTATTTAAAGACATGGCTGAGGGACATCAAATGCAAGAGACTTAAAATCAACCCCCCAGCCTCTTTTCCTGATTTTGGCCACAAACTCACTCCTGTGTGATGTTGGGTAAGTCTGTTGATCTGTGGAGCTAGTTTTTCAAATACCACAGCACCCATCACACACCCAAAATTTTGAGACCTTTTAAAAATCAGGCCTCCTGTTCTGGTTCTTAAACACCTCTTTTGAAAATTTGGTCCTGACTGGAGGTGCTGAGCCCATATGAAAATTCTGGCTTTGGAGCCTCAGTTTAGCCACCAAAAGAAGAGGTATTTGTCATGTGATGGTAAATAATCACAGGAGTTGGTTTCTTCTAACACTGAACAAGGAACAAAACAAAATATAGTCTTATTCCTAAAGCTACTGTCTTGCTTCCTCAGCTTCATTATAGAGCATTTGCCAAGAACCATCGGCCAGATACCTCTTGTCTGGCTTCCTGTAATAACTATAAAGAAACAGTACATATATCACAATCTTTTTGTTTCAGAATTCTTTTGAATTGATAAAAATTGGAATTTTTGTCCCAGGGGAAATTCCAATGTTGCAACATTTGTTTTTGTCCAGAATGAGGGTAAAAAGTTGAAATATCATTTCATTTCATGTAACGAAAATGTCAAAACTTTATGTTTTTTTGAAAATGTCCTTTTGGGTTAGAATTAATCTTTGCCCCTGAGCCAGTACAGGGCCTCATGGGAGCTGTAGTACCACGTTCTTCATGCCTCTATTCTCCCATATGGGTCATTCTGTCCAGCTGGACTACATCTCCCATAATGCACCATGGTGTGTGGGTGTGTGGGGGGGGTGTCTCTCATGCCATGGTTGAGCTGTTATAGTGCATTATGGGAGAGGAAGAGACTACAGTACGTAATGAGAAATATTGTCTAGCTATGGAGAAAGGATCATAGTGCAGAATCGGGGCATGAGGGACATGCAAATACAACTACCCCTGTGAAGATTCAGGTGGACACAGAAATTAAACTCACTCACTCATGCCCGTCACCCCAATCGGGGTATGGACCACCAACAACAGATCTCCAGAGTCCTCTATCCTGGGCCATTCACTCTAACTGGTTCTAGGTATAGCCCATTTTTTTGCTATCAGCCTGAAGGTCACGTCACCAGGTGTTTCTTGGACGGCCTCTTTTCCGCTTGCCTTGAGGGTTCCACCACAGTGCCTGTCTGGTGATGTTAGTTGGCTGCTTGCATAGTGTATGTCCTATCCAACCCCACCTTCTCCTTCTGATTTATTCCTCTGCTGGGAGTTGACAGGTCCTCTCCAAGAGGTGGATGTTACTGATGGTGTCTGGCCAGCGGATCTGAAGAATCCTTCTCAGGCAGCTATTTATGAAGGTCTGGATCTTCCTGATGGTTGTTTTGGTTGTCCTCCAGGTTTCAGCTCCATACAGTAGGACTGATTTCACATTGGAGTTGAACAGTCGAATTTTTATTGCCAAAGACAGCTCTCTAGAGCTCCAGATGTTCTTGAGCTGTAAGAAGGCTGCTCTTGCCTTACCAATCCTTACTTTGATGTCTGCGTCTGTGCCACCCTGCTGGTCGATGATGCTACCTAGGTAGGTGAAGGACTGCACTTCTTCCAGGGGGCTTCCATTCAGTGTGACTGGGTCATTGCTAGTGGAGTTAATCCTAAGGATCTTGGTCTTGTCCTTGTGAATGTTGAGGCCAACCTGTGATGACGTGGCTGCCACTACGTTGATCTTCTCTTGCATCTGCTGTTTACTGTGTGAAAGGAGTGCAAGGTCGTCAGCAAAGTCCAGGTCATCGAGCTGGGTCCACAACGTCCACTGGATTCCATTCCTACGCTCGTAAGTGGATGTCTTCATAATCCAATCGATGATGAGGAGAAAGAGAAGTGGTGACAACAAGCATCCTTGCCTGACTCCAGTATGCACCTGGAAGCTGTTAGTAAGCTGCCCTCCATGGATCACTCTACAGTGTATACCATCATATGAGTTCTTGATCAGGTTGACCACCTTTGCTGGGATGCCGTAGTGCCAAAGGAGCTTCCAAAGGGTCTCTCGATCCACGCTGTCGAACACTTTCTCACAGTCAACAAAATTGATGTACAACGAGGAGTTCCACTCTATAGACTGCTTGACTATGATGCGAAGCGTTGCTATCTGGTCCGTGCATGATCTGTTCTGCCGGAAACCTGCCTGTTCATCTCGTAGCTGTGGATCGACGGCATCCTTCATTCTCTCTAAGAGAACTCGGTGAAGACCTTCCCTGGCACCGACAGGAGTGTGATTCCTCTATAATTGGCACAGTTGCTAATGTCTCCTTTCTTGGGGATTTTGATGAGATATCCCTCTTTCCAGTCTACCAGAATCACTTCTTCTTCCCATATCTTCTCAAAGAGGGGGTACAGCATTTCCACTGAAGCATCCAGGTCTTCTTTCAAGGCCTCTGCTGGGATGTCATCAGGTCCAGCGCCTTCCTATTCTTCATCATGGTGATGGCTTTTCTGATCTCGTCTCTGGTTGGTTTATCGCAATTAATTGGGAGGTCCTCATTAGCTGAGTTGATATCTGGTGGATTTGGTGGTGCTGGTCTGTTCAGGAGTTCCTCAAAGTGCTCCGCCCATCTGTTCATCTGTTGTTCTATTCCTGTTATAGACTTTCCCTGCTTGTCTTTAACGGGACATTCTGGCTTGCTGAACTTTCCAGACAGTCGCTTAGTAGTATCATACAGCTGTTTCATATTACCGCTGTATGCTGCCTGCTCTGCTTCTGCTGCCAGTTCATCCTCATACTCTCTCTTGTCCTTCCTGATATTCCTCTTCACTGCTCTGTGGGCTTCAGCATACTCTTTTTGAGCTTTGGCCTTTGCTGCTCTAGTCCTGCTGTTGTTGACTGCTGCCGCCTTCTTCTTTCTATCTTCTATCTTGATCAAGGTCTCTGCTGTGATCCACTCTTTCTGCTGGTGTTTCTTAATTCCAAGCACTTCCTGGCATACTGACCTAAGTGTCTCTCTCACTTTTTGCCATCTGTTTAGTACACTGTCTTCCTCTTCCTCAGACCGATCCTGTAATACTGAAAACTTATTCTTCAGCCTCAGTCCAAAATCTTCTTTGGTCTTATGGTCCTTCAGAAGGCTGACGTTGTACTTCACTCTTCTGTCTGACGTGTCTATCCAGTTCTTTTTCAGCTTCAGCTTCAATCTGGCCACCACAAAGTGATGGTTGGACGCCGCGTCTGCTCCTCTTCTAATTCTAACGTCCTGCAAAGATCTTCTAAACTTCTTGCTAATGCAGACATGATCGATCTGATTTTCTGTCATGCTTGCTGGTGATACCCAGGTACTCTTGTGGATCCGCTTGTGAGGAAAGATGCTACCTCCTATGACCAGGTTGTTAAGAGCACACAAATCCACAAATCTCTCTCCATTCTCACTCATCTCTCCCAGAGCGTGGGTCCCCATGATTTGTTCATATCCTGTGTTGTCAGGTCCAATTTTGGCATTAAAGTCTCCCATAAGGATGATGATGTCTTTGTCTGGGAGAATCTCTAACATTTTCTGGAGTCTTTTGTAAAAATAATCTTTGTCCTCCTCATCACTGTCATTAATTGAAGCATAGCACTGAACAACATTCATCTTAATCCTCTTCATTTTAGTTCTGAAGGATGCTGTAATGATCGTGGGACCATGTGCCTCCCAACCAATCAGTGCTCTCTGTGCCTGCTTGGACAACATGAAGCCTACTCCCTGTGTGTGGGGTGCGTCACTCTCTTCATGTCCTGAATATAGCAACAACTCTCCTGTCAACAGTCGTCTCGGCCCCGCTTGCGTCCATCTTGTCTCGCTAATGCCTAATAGAGTCAGGTTGTTGCTCCTCATCTCTGCTGCAACCTGCGCCATCTTTCCTGACTCGTACATGGTCTTCACGTTCCATGTGCCTATGGTAATCCTCCTGGTTGCAAGAAGGGTAATCGGCTTAGTGGCTTCCTCACGGCTTTTACCATCCAGCGTCATGCATCTTCGAATTGAAGCTCCTTTATTTTTGCAGGGTAAAAGTCTCTGTTGCCTCTATTGTTGGCGTTTCTGTAGCAGGTTGATTTTTTTACGGGGTGGAGTTGCTAGCCCCATGCCCAACCTTCCTCCTTTATCCTGACTTGGGATAGGCAGATGGCCCCAAAGGATGTCTCTGATGGAGTTCAGAAATTAAAGCTGACCCAAAATTAAATGTTGTGATGGAATTTTCTGTTAGGAAAATCAAACTAAGATTGATCTTTTCCCTTAGAATATTTTGATTTAGAAAATCCCCATTTTCCGCTAAGAAAATATTTCATTCAAAATTTTCAGCAACCCTATTCTCTGTATACTTCTCTATCACACATAGGTATTCTGAGGCTCTGTCTGGTATTAATGCTTGCAAAGTGCTTTGAAATCCCTGAAAAAGATCATTATATAAATGTGAAATACTTTTCTTATACTGTATTACACAAGTATACAAAAATTAAGCCATGAACTGAAATGAGTAACATTACCCTCTACTGGAGATGATCAGAGCTGCTCAGCTATATGGTGAAGTGCTATAATCCTGGCTGCCAGGATCTCCTGCTAGGATTTACATTCAGGGAGCCATCACAATTCTCAGCACTATCCATTTGCAGCAGTAACTCAGGGAAGGATGGTGTTACACATCTTCAGCCTCTTCCATCCCAGCTGCTCCCCTCCCATTGAGGGTTGCATATGAGCAGAACATGAAGTGCCTCTTTGTACTTTGACTGTCTTTTTATTTTCAGTGCCCAATGTTCTCTCCTTTTTCCTTGCAGTGTCCATCCCATATAGCTAGTGCAGTGACGGGCACACATGCTGTTTATCCGGTATGCTCTGTGTTGTCCTAATGCTAATTTAAAAAAAAAGATAACACAACTACACAGCACGTACCTAAAGAAAGAGGAATAAAGATTGAAAGCTCAGAAAAAGGATGCTTATATGGACACACAAAGGGATGCATACAAGTAGGAGCACTGGTTTGAGCATTACAAAAAAACAAACATTTCTCTCACAAAATGTGAACCAATCTAATTAAGTTTGATTAACTTTCTTCCTATTATTTTTATCTCATTCCCCTTTGGGTTTTGGCTATCAGCAGAGATGCTGATACAGCTGAACTAATCAGTCACAGCAAATCATGTATCTGAAACTGAGCCTCTTTTTCTGTTTGTGTTTATATCCATGGCCAGATTTTGATTTTGCCAGATTTATTATTTGTTCAAAATTATCTGACTGATTTTTTTTGGCTAATTATTTTAATTATGGATTGACTGTTGACAGTTCTGCACAGATCGTCTTTATTCAAGATGTGTTAGCTGTATTTGGCTCGATCTATCACGTGCTATCATTAGAACCCTGCAAATCTGCGAGTATCCGCTTTATACCCGTGGACTATTTTTGTGGATCGCAGCTCGGATGCGGATACAAATTTTGTATCCGCGCAGGGCTCTGCAGCACACACTCACCCAACATGCAGACTCCAGCTCAACTGAATCATGGATCAGTGTGGATAGCTCTCTGGGTATTCTGAGAGTTGTAGTCCCCCGATTGCTTGGATGGAGGAGGTAAACTTCAGTGCCCAGAAGGGATTGACCAAGTGCCACTTTGAAAGAGGTGTGGCTGTAATTTAAACTAGTGGGCAGCAAGGGTGCATTCTATGAAGAGAGTAGTTGTTACTGCTCTCTGTCCAGGCTATGTCTGCATGTATTACAGCCGCTGCTGCTGCATAGAGGTGTCTGAGCCTCCCTCCCGACACTGGAAGGGCAGCGCTGCACACAAGGACCCAGGATTGTAGGCTTCCTACCTGGAGCGGGGCACGAAGTGGTACAATGGGGGCAGGGCAGGAGGTCTCTGAGGAGAAATGGGGTGCGGGGGCTTGGCACACCCCTGTATCACTATATCATCCACAGACAATGTTTGTGGATCGGATGCGGATACATATTTTTGTATCTGCGCAGGGCTCTAGCTGTCATTTTTTACCTGATTGAATGAGCACCCAAATTCTTGTGGGACAAATAGTTATGGATGTTATGAATGCTGTTTTATGCTCACCCTGTCTCCATTAGGCAGTACTAGCTGAATGTGCATATGGGATCTGGGTTCATTGCACAGGATGATGGTGACTTTATCTATGTATTTGTTGCCTGTTGAATGGCAACTACAACTGAGGTACCCAATACTGGTCTCAGTGTAGTGCCTCCAGCTCTCAGGAGGGTTTCGTACAGCACCTAGCATAGTGGGATCCAGGCCCATGGCTAGGGCTCTTAGGCACTATGGTACTATAAATAATAACACCTACTGCCTCCAAGGGCAATTTCAATATACATGGCTCTCTAACAAGTCAGTATTTGCTCTTTTCCTGTACAGAAATAGTATAAGAGCAACTTTTTTCTTTTGGTATAATTGGCCAACTCTGGAAGTAAGAATTACTAGAAATCTCACAAAACAACCTGTTAAGATGAGACAAACTCAGACTGGAAGTAAAAAGTAAATTTTTGAGAGAGAGAGTAATTAACCATTGGAACAATGGATTCACCATCACTGACAATTTTAAAATCAAGATTGGAGGGTTTTTTCCTAGAAGATCTCCCCTAGAAATTATTTTGGGGAAGTTCTATAGCCTATGATGTACAGGAGGTCAGACTAGGTTATCATCATGGTCCATTGTGGCTATAGAATCTATGAATGTCTTGTCCTATTTTTCGGACCCAGAAAATCTGGAGAGCAGCTAGAATGATATTTGGATAAGCACCCAAACTCTGGAGAAATTACCCAGCTGAAATCATCAAACTTTTCATGGTTGATCCGCCACTAATTTTTAAAAATATTTAGATAGAGTTTGTTAAAAAAAAATCACAATATTTAAATGAAAAAAGTCTTTTTGATTAAATTTTCATTAATGTTTTTCAGATTTTCATTAAAAATAGAAAATTTGAAAACCACTTTTTTTTTTAATTTTTGGTTTTTGAAAACTGAAAATATTTCAGGTTTGAGTTTCTTAAAGAAAACATGAAAAATACCACAAAAATTAAATGGAAAGAAAAAAGTTTTCCTCAAATTTTTTTGTGGAAAATGAAATACTTTTCCCAGTCAGCTCTATGTATAAGTATTATTGGGATGTGTCTAGTGAACCTAGAACCAAAAGAGAATCTTCTAGTAAAAGCAGTTCTACTCTGAAAAGGGACTTTAAATATATAATGTTAAGATTCCATGTTATCATCTCTCTGAGTCCAGATTAAAGCTGCTCTGTTTGTTATTTATTTTTCTAGCTGCCAGCCTTACTAATTTATTGCCCGGAATCTGAGAGTCAAGCTGGGTTCTTCCTGGCTCATGCATCAACTGCAATAAATATTCTGAAGTTGCAACATAGTTAACAATTTGTTTGATGACACCTGAGTCAAACAAGAATCCAGAACACTCTCTAATAGCTGAAAACTTATTTTAGTCACTACAGTCAGCAGATATGATTCTAAATGATGTGATTGATAGTAGGCCTCCCAGGAATCAGTTCTATTGCCTAAGAAGGTGATATTTTTTATAAAGATTTTTTTTTTCAGAGAAGTACCACACTTCAAAGTATGATTTCCAGCAAAATTGCAAAAGAATGTATCTTGCCAGTCACAGATGCACCTGAATATATGTGATGTCCTTCTGTCTAGCATTTCTTCTCCTTAAAAGTGACTAATAATGAAAGTGTGTGACACTAATCAGTCATTTCTGCTAATGCACCCTTATTAATTTTCTGTGTGAGATTTGTGTCCATCCTCCTATCCCACTATGTGCACATGTTAAACAGAAAGCTATTGTCTGAATCTTAAAGAACCCCCTAGAGAACTAGCAGTATTTTGGTGGCTGGGGATTATTTATGGATTTATCTGTTCCAGTGATGCTCCATCATTCTCAAACACTGAAGTATTAGTGAGTTATGGCTCTGAGGTGAGTGAAATACAGATATTAATCATCGACAACTATGAGGTATCCCTTGCTCAATGGGCAACCTAGGCCATTGTCAATAGATCACAGTTATGCTGCTGACCTTGGTTCAAGGAAAGTGAAGAATAAGGTCATCTTTTATTTCATCAAAGCAACAAGATCTTTGAAATGTCATTTCTTATTTTGAAGGCGTTTGAGTCTACTGCACTGACTCTTGTGCTGAGTGATACTGACTTTCCCAGCATGCAGAACTGTGGTACAGCACCTTAGAACTTAGCCCCACAATCTACTTAATTTTAATGAATATGTTAAAACACCAAAGACTATCTTTTTGTTCTGTGTTTGTACAATGCCTCACCCACTGGGGTCCTGGTCCATGACTGGAGTTCTAGGCATTACACAACAAATAATAAATATACTAATAATATAATAGTTAAGTGCATAAGCTCCGAAGACAGAGCCATCCCTGGGTTTAAGAGTGCTATCTGCAAATTAACGGCACTTATGCCTGGTCACCCATTTTTCTGTACCTCTTGTCTGCCTCCAGACTGCCTAAGACCTCCTCAAGCTATGTTAAGTGCTATCTCTCAGCAGTTTGAGAGTCTCCATGGTCTCTGCTAAACTCCCTCTATCTAGCTATCCATTCATGATAGGTGTTTCTGGGGTCTCCATTGCTATAGTAATCAGAAGAAAAAATAATAATAATTTTAAAAAATCAGCTGAACTACTGTTGTTTAGCTCAATTCACTGTCTCTAGTTTTTCCCTCCCCTTATTTAAACTCCATTTTGTTCCATTCCTATTCTCAAAATACTTTTATTGATATAAACATAATGATCTAGTGGCAATAACATAAGCTACTTAAATTCAATGAGGATTGGAATAAGATGCCACTGTTTTTACATTGAGGGTAACTGTTAGAACAAATATCCAAGGGATGTGGTGGTTTCTTCATTCCTTGATGTCTTGAAACCAAGGCTGGATGTCTTTCTAAAGTATGTGCTGTACCTCAACCAGAAGTTACAGGCTTAATGCAGGAATCACTGGGTGAAATACTCTGGCCTGTGTTTAGATACAGGTGATCAGACTGGATGACCATAATGGTCCCTTCTGGCTTTAAAATCTATGAATCAGCCATTCAGAAATGTGAAAACGTAGTATTAGTCAGCTTGTCAATCTATGACATGTCCTGAAGTCAACAGATTCAGTGAAACTGAACATCTCATACAAGGTTGCACTTTTATGGAACAATCTTATGTATTGAAACTTCACCTTCCTAATCTTGTGTGAATAGGAGTGACTATTAGGCTACTATGTCCACACGATTGACTAGGGGTACCTATGAGGTTCAGGCAGGTTTGTACTCAGTACAGCTAAACCATGCTGCTGCTGCCCCTGCCCCTGCCCATGCTACTGTGATTACACTACTATTTACACTTGTGCTAGCTCTCATCCAGCTAGCACAAGTGTGTGCACACAAGCTGGGTATCACACCCCTACTCATAGTGTACACGTAGCCTTAGTTTAAATGACATTTATGCCACAGCAATTGTACAGCTAATGTGTCGTATTAGTCCTGATCAAATACCAGTATCATGTGACCTTTCCTTACTTGATGATACAGCAAAATCATCACAGCTGACACAATTATAATAGAAAATTGCCAATAAGCTTATACCCTCATGTCCCAACCCACGGCAAAAACTGCTTTGAGTGGGACTGATGACAACAACAGGCATTGGCATTTACAAGGACTGGGGGTTAGTTCCTGCAAAATACCAAGCAGGGTACCAAATACCATGGGGAGGAGAGAGCACCTTGCAAGATCATTTATCAATTGGGTAGAGCTATTCATGTAGCAATCTATTAAGCCAGGCCTTAGGCTTTTTTTCAGGAGGCCCATTAAGTGGATCCTAGCAAACTAAGACCCAACTTGCACAGAATATTTCTTGTTGTGTTTGCAATTTAGACACAGGGCAAGATTCTTTGCTGAGGCCAAGGAGTCTTTGGTGCAGCTAAGGGGGAGGGGTTATAAATGTGCTCTTTATTCTCCCCCCCACTCCTGGAGATTCTCTGTGCTATCCAGTCAATGGCAGTTGGGGATCAGTGGGGTGCAAGGAAACATTGGCTATACCCTTTCCTCCAGCCATGCCCTTTATGCAAGCAGTAACACGGATATTGGAGTAAGAGCTGCAGCATGGACACTGTGCCAGCCAATGATTCTCCTACACAGAGGAGAACTTTTGTGAGCCAAATCCACCAGGTTTAGGACTTTCTTTGCACCGCTGGAATGGAACAGAGTGGCCAGAGGACAGCCCAGAATTGGGCTAACAGTCTTTTGATTTTTTGATCACTACTCGTTGGGCACAGCAACTTGACCTCCTAAAATACCTTATAAGATTGTTCCTAATTCTTCTGAAGTTATGACCACTTAGGCACTCCCAGAAAGAGATTGGAGCTTCTTTGGAGAGACCAGTCTTACAGTTTGAGAAATGTGCTCGGGGATCAAATAGTTTGTGTCCATTCAGGGCTGGCTCCAGGCACCAGCGAAGGAAGCAGGTGCCTCGGGCAGCCAGTAGAAAGGGGCGGCATTCTGTCTGTTAGTGGGGCAGCACGTCCAGATCTACGGCTGATCTTTCAGTCCCTCTCATCCTCTTCAGTGGCACTTTGGCAGCAACTCAACTGATGTGCTTCAGTTGGCGGCAGTACTTCGATGGCAGGTCCTTCAAACCCTCTTTTCCACTTCGGTGGCACTTCGGCGGCAGCTCGATCAGGTTTGTCTTTTTTTTTTCCTTTGCCGCTTGGGGCAGCAAAAAAGCTGGAGCTGGTCCAGTGTCCATGTCATGTCTCAAGCCAGCAGCCACGCAGAACTTCCTAACTTCGAAAACAAAAGCTCTTCAGAAACAAGCATTTTCAGCACCCATCTCTCTAAGTCTAATTCTGATGTGAGATGGGACTGAACAAATCCAGGATGATGGGCAGGAAAAAGAGACTGCTTGTTTTCTTGCTACTTGTGAGTCCATCCCCTCCACTGTGGCTGCAAAGGTATTGAATCAGTGTCGTTCTGCTGAGCAAGGGTTAAAAGGCTGCATGTTGGGGGAGAGCTCTGTACAAATCACATGCATGTTGGAATGCAGGGGACAGGAAGGTGCCCAGTGCTGGCAGGCTGGACAAGGGGAAGAATCCCTGCTTGCTACAAAGCTTTCATGTCCTCCACCCCCTGGGAGTTGAGGGGGGAATGGCACATAAGGGCTCCTACACCAGCTATTGGGCTGTAATGGCCTCCAAAGAGCGGCTCCACAAACTGTGGGAGAGAGTTACTCAATCCAGCCTCTGTGTATTTGCTCAGCCTGGCTTCTTGGGCTGGGCACTACTTAGAGGATTTGCTCATAGAGCTTTCAGGTTTACCCTGCAGGCTGAATAGTACTGCGTAAACCCTGAAAGGTTCTAATCTGAACTGCATCCAAAAATTTAGGGAGCTGATCCTTCTACCACTGGAGAAAATGGCAAACCTCCCGCTAACTTCAGAGAGAGCAGGAGCAGACATAGACTCATAGACTTCAAGATCAGAAGACCATCATGATCATCTAGTCTGACCTCCTGCACAATGCAGGCTGCAGATCCTCACCCACCACTCCAGTAATAGACCCCTCACCTCTGGCTGAGTTACTGACATCCTCCAGTCATGATTTACATACAGAACAACTCCTTTCCTCAGGAAGTCTGTGGCAGAGCAGGCACTGGAACTCGGGTCTCCCAAGTTTTTTGGCTAGTGCACTAACCACTGGAACATCCTTCCAGTCTATTTGCATAGTGTCAGAGCATCCTGTGGTCTTTAATGTGGTTATGTGACAGATGCTAGTCATGTCACTTAATGCACTTTTAGAAGGTGTTCACATACCACAGTGATGGGCAAAGTATTAAAAAACAGAATAGAATATTAAGGGACTAATATTAATTAATTAATGCAGTGCCATTCTGGACATAATCATTCCCATTGAAATCAATGCTATTCAGGGCACTCACCCCATTGTTCGAGGCACACGGGAGCTGACAGGATCAGGCCCACAATCCCAGTCTGCAACACCATAAGAGCACATAAAAGGGAAGTGCCACGGATAAGGACTGAAGAATTTATAGGCAATAGTTTCACTGAGCAACTCACCAGCAAGTCTTGTGGGGGAGCCCTGAACGTTTAAGCGTATTTCTGAATATTTGTGCACATCTTCACATGTCTGGGAAACTGGCAGTTGTGGTGGTAAGAGTGTTTCTGTCCATTCCCTTCTTCAGTGTTACCACACAAAAAAATTACCAGCATGCTCCTTAAAAAGCAATTGCTATTTCTGAAAGATACTTGTGAAGTTTAGCCATTACAGAACAAGTCCTTTTCTCTTGTGGAGGTGCTAACACTAATTACATATCCTTTTAATATTTCATTGGTATTTAATCACCGTGAATCAGAATTATACCTTCATTCAGTGTGTAGCTAAGTGAAACTAAGGCCCAAATTCTGTCCTTGGATACTTGCTTGTGGTTTATTGGCACTGATAAAAGAGGAATAGAGGCATTCTGGGCAGGGCCTGGCTTTGTCTGTATTAAGTGTAGTTTCTTCTGCCTGACACTAATTAATTGCAATGAACACACAAAGTACATTGAACTGTAACATCTGTGGGAAAGGCAGCAGCCATAATAGGCTTACACAATACCTGAACTGGTTGTTTTATGCCTGTTACATGGTGGCTGTAGGCGTACAGCGTAACGGTAAGTAGCAATGTCACAGAAGGTGCTATGTAGAGAAAAGTATTATCACTGTACATACACACAAAAGTGTGCAAATACACATGCATACATACAGTGTGTGTGACCACACACACACTTATGCTCTGTTGTACGCAGTTTGTTAAAGAAGCAGACGTCACTCTGCTTGGACACCAGATTTATCCACATATATATTCTGCTTGTGAAGGCATCATGTATAAAACGTATTTTGCTTATGGTGTCACCAATTAACCTCGAAACAGATACAGCCACTTTCAAAGGCTGGTACATAAGAACATAAGAACGGCCGTACCGGGTCAGACCAAAGGTCCATCTAGCCCAGTATCTGTCTACCGACAGTGGCCAATACCAGGTGCCCCAGAGGGAGTGAAGCTAACAGACAATGATCCAGCAATCTCTCTCCTGCCATCCATCTCCATCCTCTGATGAACAGAGGCTAAGGACACCATTCTTTACCCTTCCTGGCTAATAGCCATTTATGCACTTAGCCACCATGAATTTATCCAGTTCCCTTTTAAACATTGTTATAGTCCCAGCCTTCACAACCTCCTCAGGTAAGGAGTTCCACAAGTTGACCGTGCGCTGTGTGAAGAAGAACTTCCTTTTATTTGTTTTAAACCTGCTACCTATTAATTTCACTTGGTGACCTCTAGTTCTTGTATTATGAGAATAAGTCAATAACTTTTCCTTATCCACTTTCTCTACATCACTCATGATTTTATATATCTCTATCATAATGATTCCTAACATCCTGTTCGCTTTTTTGACCGCCTCTGCGCACTGCGTGGACATCTTCAGAGAACTATCCACGATGATGCCAAGATCTTTTTCCTGACTCATTGTAGCTTAATTAGCCCCTATCATATTGTGTGTATAGTTGGGGTTATTTTTTCCAGTGTGCATTACTTTACATTTATCCACATTAAATTTCATTTGCCATTTTGTTGCCCAATCACTTCCTGACTGGGAAGTTCCTGACTGGTACCAAGCAGTCGATTCTACATGGAGGCAGCAGGTCTACTTGTGATTAGAACAGGAGTCTTGTACTTAACCATTCCCACTTTTGCTCCCTTTCTGTGCTCTCCATACAACAACACGGGTGTTCCATTCCTAGAGGCCTGGACCCAGCCCCCACTCTCCTCTCCCCGTTCAGCAAATGTTGCTATTCAGCAGTTTTGCAGGTTCCATTTCTGCTGATTGTTTGTCTGCCTTCCCTTGTAACACTGATGAAGCATGAGAGCAGAAAAGGATTAATTAAACTTTTAGAAACAAAAACCCCCAAACCCTGAAGGAAATCCCTGGTAAGGAAGTGGGAAAGGTTACTCCATCAAGTAGAATGAAAGGCTCTGTCTAAATTTTAACTCTCTAACGCTCATTTTCTCTTTAAACACAGAGGGCTGTATGGTACCTTTATAAGACAGTCCTGTCTTAAGGGTAGCATGAAGGCGATATCACCCCAGCAGGAGCTCTGAGATCCCTGGTGCAGACATAGTAGGTCTGATTCTCGGTTATCCTAAGGCCTCTCTGTGCCACTGCAGCAGCATAAATGGGCCTTAATAAGAGTGAAAATGGCTCTCTGAAAATACTTGCTTGCACCAGGGCCTCCTTGGCCTGGCATAGGGGGCCAAGGGTGAAGAGAGGGCAAAGCCAGAGTGCACGGAGCTGCAGCTATTTGTTTCCCAGGGCTCATAAGATGCCATGGAAAGCAGAATGCAAATCAGAGCAGGCTGCTCTCATTTACATCAGGAACTGGGCAGGCCCTGTACGGCCCCCAATACAGGGAGCAGAGGTGGTCACCTTTGACACTTAACTTTGATCATGTCTCAGACACAAGAGTGCCATGAACTACAGGGGGAGCACGGTTTCTGAGTGACCATTAAAGAAGATGCATCATCTGCAACCCTCTGTTCCTGTCCAACACCAGTTGGTGTGGAGGCTGGGTTGGGGGTATGGGGCTTCACTCCTCCCAACTCATTCTCACCATTGGCAAAGGTAGCAGAAACTCTTGCTTCATCAACTACAAGACACAGGCTCCACCTCAGCCCCCATCAATGTGCAGGGAGGGATGTTCTTCACTTTCACCTAAAGGATTGTTACTGGCTATTGGATCTGATGAAGCAAAGGCCTAATATGGATCACATGCCCCTATTGGCAAAAGACCCAATGGCAACCTGGATCATAGAGCTAGACCATGAATTAAACCATCAGAACCTTAAAGTGCACTGCTTGATGTATTCATGAAGAAGCAGGGAGGCTTGGGTTTCAATTAAATGCTTTTGTTTAGCAATTACACCAGCATGTAAATGGATATAACCAACAATCATATTCAGTGTCTTATTGAGAAACTCCCTAAACTCTGTGCCTCTTTAGCTTTCATCCTCCTGCCTCTGCCTTTCCTGACAGATCCATGCAATGCCAACAAGATGACACTCTTCGCCATTCTTCACTTTATTTTTTTAACATAAAACGTGTCAACTCTAACAAGCTTTCACAACTCTTCCACTTTTAGTATTAGTATGAATATGAAGATCATCTTCTTTATTCAAAATTCCAAATTAGCATCCAAACTAGAGCTAGAATGAATTTCAGTCTGATTGGGTATTCTTTTCTCCTCCTTAGAAATGGGAGAGTCTAGCTTAAAGTCCAAAGCAATTTCTGAGGCATCGTAACTAGGTTCTGACAGTATGTATCTTAGCTGCTTAGTATTGCGAATCAAGGAACAACCCACCCTCTTTGCTCCTCAGCATAAATGAGGTTTTTGACAAGTTTCTAAGGATGACATAGTGCTCATTTTTATAGAATGCATCCAGCTGTCCCAACCCTGGTTCTAGGGCTGGCAACGTAGCCAAGATCCTCCAACTTGGAAAAATGTGGTCTTTCTATCATCGTGTACTTGATCTGCATTTTGTTTCATTTTCTGTTTATACTCTTTGTGGTGTTTTTGCACCTTGTTTCAGTTATGCAATCTGGAGCTAGGGAAGGGAACCTTACAGCAGATTTCCTTTAAGAGAATTAGTTTTGTAGGCATTTCACCAGAAGCTCTATGTATAGTTGAGCAGTACACCCTTAGTAACTTTGTATATATGGAAAAGGCCAGTTGAAAAGGGACCCTGGTAGTTCCAGTCAGCACTGCTGACCAGGCTGTTAAATGTCCAGTTGGCCACCCACAGCGGAGCAGGCAGAGTGCCTATCTGGCTCCGCACGGCACCCAAAAAACTGCCGGCATCTTCCTCTGGCTCCTAGGCTTAGGAATGGTCATGGGGGCTCTGCATACTGCTCCGCTATCCAGCGCTGGCTCCGCAGCTCCCATTTGCTGGGAAGCTTAGCCAATGGGAGCTGTGGGGCAACACCTGCAGGAAGGGACAGAGCACAGAGGCACCAGGCCACATCTCTGCCTAGGAGACAAAGGGAGATACCAGCAGCTTCCTGGGAGCCACCTGATGTAAGTGCCACCCAGACCCTGCACCCCACACTCCCTCCCATGCCCCAACCCCCTGCCCCAGCCTGGAGCTTCCTCCTGCACTCCAAACCCCTCATTCCCAGCCCCACCTCAGAGCCTGCACCCCCAGGAGGAGTCCTTACCCTCTCCCATACCCCAATCCTCTGCTCCATCTTGGAGCTCCCTCCCACACTCCAAACCCCTTAGCACAAACCCTCAGCCCAGCACTCCAAGCTCCTCATTTCCAGCCCCACTCCAGAGCCCTCACCTCCTCTTGCACCCCAATCCCCTGGCCCACCCCGGTGAAAATGAGCGAGGAGTGACGGTGGGGGAGAGCGAGCGATGGAGGGAGGGGGGATGGAGTGACCAGGAGCAGGGCCTCTGAGTAGGCACAGAGTGGGGCAAGGGATTTGGTTTTCTCCAAATAGAAAGTTGGCAACCCTATTTGTAGGCAGTGTTGTTGTTGCCATATCAGTCCCAGGATATTAGAGAGACAAGGTGGGTGAGGTAGTACCTTTATTGAACCATCTTCTGTTGGTGAGAGAGAGAAGCTTTCGAGCTATGCAGAGCTCTTCTTCAGGTTGAAGAACTCCATGTAGTTCGAAAGGCTTGTCTCCGTCATCAACAGAAGTTGGTCCAATGAAAGATATTACCTCACCCACGTTGGTATCTTTGGCAACTGTTTTCCAGTCCCTTCCCTCACTATTAGTGGCTTTGAAAGCTTGTTTAAAGTACCGTGAAAACTCTCTCTCTTTACATACTCTTTGGAGAGTTTGGGGAAGCTCTTATGTGTTTGCTTCCACAGTCTGTAAAGAATCTTTCAATGAAATTACTCACAAACTTCTCCATTATCTGTAAGGACTTCAAAAGGATATCCATAATGTGCAAAATGACTTCCTCGACTTTCCTTCTAATGTTGGATGAGGATATAGATGTGACTTTGAATGCCTCGAGGTATTGAGAGTAGAAGTCAATCAAGAGACCAACCAGAGTCGGGTCTAATTTTATCCACAGATTACAAGGCATATCTAAATTTTGCAGTGGTTGTTCATCACGTGCAGGGTGATTCTTTATAATTTCTGATCAGCTGTTCAATACCTGTATCCATATTAGGCCTCAAAACTAACTATGCAAAATGTGTTTAGATTGAACAACACCAAGGTGAATCTCACGAAGCAGTACTCTTCCATCATAGAGATTGGAACCATGATTCAGTCTCCTCTTAATATAATGTCATCCAGGCTAGCCAGTTGATTGGAAACTCTGAAATAGAATGAGTTTTTGTCCATTGTTGATTTGGCCATTTTCCCATCTGTACAATTTGACAAAGCTCACTTGAGCTCATCCTGCCAAGAGTCAGTCCACAATTAATGCTGAGAAATCTGCTGTACACATCAAGACTATCTTTTGCACATTGTCTTCTGCTGTTGGGTCAGAGGAGGACCATGTAAGTACTTAGGTATAGATATATATAGTCGGTATCTGGAAGTAGAGGACTTGACAAGCACTGGCTATGTTATTTTTTCCTGCAATGCATTCAGTATTGTGGCCTAGTGATAAAACACCAAACTGAGGTTCAGGGGGGCTATATTCCTGTCTCTCCCATTAGCCTCCATATCTGTCCCAGTGCCAGCGGTAAGGAATATGTCAGTCTTTGGGCTACTGGTGTGACTTTGTCAATTTACTGTAACCTTGTGAGAATAGCTGTTAATCTGTCTGAGACTTTTGAATAAAAGAACATACTCCTGGACAAGACCATTAAACTAGCCTTAGGTGTTTAATCCACCTTATCTCCCCCCTACAGTATGTGTAAATCAAAGCTGCTTTTCTGACCTAGCAGGGCTTCAGTTTTCCCTTCAATAATATATATTACCTGTCCCCACCCCCATGCTATGTTTTCCAACTAGTCTGTGCTTTAAAATATATTCTCAAAGAAGGACAGCGTCTCAGATTTCAGTGAAATGCTTTATTTAACTATTAGACCTCAGAGTAAAAAGATGAAACTGTATTCAGGCACTTACTCAGAGAATACCCAAATTTGATATGTCTATATAAGAACAGCCCTACTGGGTCAGACCAACCCAGATCTAGCCAAGTATTCTGTCTTCCAGCAGTGATCAGTACTAGATGCTTCAAAAGGAATGAATAGAACAGGGCAATTGTCAAGTGACCCATTCCCCAGTTGTACAGTCCCAGCTTCTGGCAGTCAGATGGGGACACATGGAGAATGGGGTGTTGTCCCTGACCGTCTTCGCTGGTTGCCATTGATGGACCTATCCGCCATAAATGTATCTAATTTTTTTAACCCAGTTATACTTTTGGCTTTCACAGCATCCCCTGGCAACAAGTTCCACAGGTTGACTGAGTTGTGTGAAGTACTTCCTTATGTTTGTTTTAAACCTGCTGCCTGTTAATTTCTTGTGCTGTGTGAAGGGATAAATAATACCTTCCCTCTTCACTTTTTCTGCCTCATTCATAACTATAGATCTCTATCATGTCCCCGCTTAGTCATCTCTTTTTTAAGATGAAAAGTCCCAGGTTTTTTTTAATCTCTCTTCATATGTTCCATACTCCAAATATTTTTGTTGCCTGCTCTGTACACTTTCCAGTTCTAATACAATTTTTGAGATGGGGTGACTAAAATTGCACATGGTGTTCAACTAATGGTTCCTAACATTCTTTTAGCTTTTTTGACTGCCACTGAGCACATGTTTTCAGAGAAATATCCAGGATTGCTCAAAAATCTCTTCCTTGTGCAGTAACAGCTAGTTTAGACTCCATCGTTTTGTAGTTGGGCTTATTTTTTCCAATGGGCAACACTGACTTTCATCTGCCATTTTGTTGCCCTGTCACTCAGTTTTGTGAGATCCTTTCGTAACTCTACGCAGTCAGCCTTGGACTTAGCTAATATGAGTAATTTTGTATCATCTGCAAACTTTGTCACCTCACTGTTTACCCACTTTCCAGATCATTTATGAATATGCTGAGCAGCACAGGTCTCCAGAAAGATCCTTCGGGGGCCCTGCTTCTGACTTCTTTCCATCCTTTGTTTCATCTCTTTTAACCAGTTACTGATCCATGAGAGGAGCTTCCCTCTTAACCAATAACTGCTTATTTTTCTTATGCGCCTTTGGTGAGCCTTGTCAAAGAATTTCTGAAAGTCCATGTACATTTATATCAGCTACATCACCCATGGCCACATGTTCGTTGACATCCTCAAAGAATTCTAATAGCTTTGTCAGTGATGATTTCCCTTTACTAAAGCCCTCTTGACTCTTCCCCAAAACATCATGTTCATCTATGTGCCTGAGAATTTTGTACTTTATGATCATTTCAACCAATTTGCCAGGTCGTGGAGTTAGGCATACTGGCCTGTAATTGCCTAGTTTGCCACTTGAAACTTTTTTTTAAAAAAAATTGGTGTTACATTAGCTATCTGCCAGTCATCTGGCACAGTGGCTGATTTGAACGATTGGTTATATACCTACAGGTCTCTTCCTTCCAGTGGTCTACTCTTGCCTTTTTGATGAATAACCATTTCACTCATGAGTTAAAGGGAGACAGCTAGTCTGAGTGTGCAAGAGGAATCCTTTCCAAAATGAATTCAGCTGGCCTCAGGAAAAACTCCCTAATGTCACAGGATGCATGTTTAGCCCATGGACTATGACTCATAGACTACAGTGGGAGTTGAGGGCTTCAGCACAAGTCCCCCATGTGTGTATATGACAGTATATACAGCTGTATATGAAGTAAAACATGCACAGCCTTAATATTTGTCTAGCCTTAAATCTTACTTAGAAGATCAATTAAAACTATTTGTTGAGTTCAATAGCAATGAATAAAAACCTGCAGCAGGTCAGTTTTATCCGCACCCTGTGGCTACAGGAAAAGGAGCAGCTACTGGCCTCCTTTTAGGACTCTGCAGGCTAATTTATCTTCCAGACCATGTTTTGGGCACTCATGCAGAAATCATTCTCATACCTGTAGCTTACCTGCGTCTGACAACAAAACCTAAATGCTTTGCCAGTATTTTTAATGTAAACACTTTGGGTCATTACAAGCCACTCAGCTAGCCTCCCTACCTGAGTGGAACATTCTCAGATAAACTGGTTGGTGTGTATGTACTCTACTGTCCTCTAGTGGATGGAATCAGAACTGCTCAATTCCGTGTCCCAGCACCTATGCTGCTCACAGTTAATGGAGATTCTCCTTTAGTTCAAGTGGCATGAAATGGTGCTATTAAAATGGGAGAGCCCAAGGTGTCTTCCTCATGCTGCTTTGAAGTTCTGTGTGTGTGTAAGGTTTGTAGTACAGTAACAGCCATGAAGTTCCTAGGCAGGGATGAGTTTGCTACATTTCTTGTTCCAGAAAGCTTATTTTTTCATGGGAGCATTACAGGAGAACCTTAACAAGGTCAGAATTACAGGTTAATTCACACAGGTATACAAATAGTCAGCTATTTATTCAAGCGTCTCTGAGGCAATTTGGTTTGCTAAGTGAGGCTGGAGGAGATCTTGAGGTCAGTCTGTTCTGTGATACTTCTGGCAATTCTGCTTCCAGTTGGACAGGGCAGACCCTAAGGGCGGCTGCTCTGGTATTTTCATACTTCCACATAGGAACACTGGAATTGCTATACTGGATAAGATCAGGGCTGCATCTAACTTAGCATTCTGTCTCTAACAGTTGCCAGCGCCAAGCGTGTCAGGGGAAAGGGCAAGAAGCTCGATTTTCATTCAAAACCAGGACGTTTGGAGAAGCTCGGAATGACTAGGTTGTGTGGTAGAAGCTTGGACCCATTTCTATAATGGGCCTGAACCAAAACCCAGAACCCAAACACCCAAACTTGGGGACGAGTCACATCAAGGAGCTGAACACCATTCCCCAGACTTACGTTTACTCAGGCTGTTACACAGTGAGTTTTGTGACTCTCCATTCAGTCAGAAGTGGCTCTCCAGCACAGCTGGCTTGTGGCTCCTTGCTCTAGGCAAGAGTCTGAAGAAAATTCTAGTGGAAGAAATGTATCATAGAACAAAGGAACCTGGAGATGGAAGGAACTCACCAGGTTATATATACTCTTTCCCAGCCAGTGCAGGATTGTTCCCTACAGGCCTAGGTTATGTTCTTCCTGTGGTTTGTTCTATCTCCTTCTGTTAGAACACTATCCAACCGCCTAATAGATTTAACCATTAATTAATGTTCCCTAAAATACAGTATCAGATGTGCCTTTCTTCCTCCCTGTAGCTCAGGGGGTGTATAATTCTGGTTCATTATGTCACACCAGGCTTATAACTTGCCTTTGACTTTTTCCTTCCATCACCCCCTCCTCCCGCCTTCTACCAAGTGAGCAAAAGAGAGCATAATCAAATTAGGAAATAATAATGAGATGACATGTACCGTGGGGCTAATCTGACAAGATGAATTCTCTGAAGAGTGGCTGGATGTGTGAGTGATGAGGAGACAGGATTCAGAAAGGTGGGGAGAGTTTTGGCTCTTGTGATGATTGTTCCATCACAAGGCAAAATTAAGGCTGCTGTAAAATAAGGAAAAATATTAAAAGGAGAAAATTCACGAGTGTATTGGTGAGTGGCTGGGCAAATGTTTGCTGAGAGGTTCTGGGCGCAGGGTTCAGTTTAGGAACACTGTACACCACACAACATTCAGCTAGATATTTCCTTACATTGCTGTAGATGGCAGAAGAATTGGGTCCATCATCAATAAATATGAATCTATGAATAATATCAACTACCTCTTCCCCAGGGTTCCAGAGGGAAATGGACCCAGCTCCCCCTTTGTCCCGTCCCTTATGTACAGTGCCTCTTGTACCACTCACTACTGAAGCTCCAAGACCTAGCATCTTCCTATAAGCAACTTTCTCTCTCACTTCATCAATACTGTCAACTGCTAGTACTGAAAAATCATGAGTCAGGCCCCAAAATAATGCAACTGGGAAAAAAAAGTTGGTATTTTCTTTATTTTTCTGCTGGGCTTTGATCCTTTAGGATAAACTCAGGTCATGTTTTCTGTGTATCCACAAAAATTAGAAACACACTTTAGTTTTTGTTTAAAGGCTAGCTGAAATTCTCACCTTATCACGTGACTCCAGGAGCTGAGGCTTGAAGAACAACCCCAAATATCATGAGACTTTCAATAAAATCACAAGAGCTGGCAACAATGAGGAATACCATCCCACCGGAGGTGCAGCGAAAAGTTGACTCACCCGCTACTACTGGGGCCCAGATCTCTCCAGTCCCCCTCTGATCTTCATTATCCCCATGCTCCTTATAATATCTGGCATGCTCTGAGCTAGGCCCTTTCCACTGCATTGTTTCAGTCCTCTGCCTTCCTAATTGTCTCATATTTGTACACAAAGCTGGTTCACCTGTGTATTGATCAGGTTCTGTGACCTTGATCATAATTCAGCTGCCCGTTGATCTGTTTCCATCATTTTGAGTGCTGCTATTCACGTGCATGTTTACATGCTTTTACCCCGCTGATTGCTATATTATGTCTGTTTGTCTTTCTGCAGCTTCCCACTGCATTGACTCTACTATGTTCTCCACTCTAATCACCTTCTTTGCTTCCCCCTCTTTCATCTTCACTCACCTCACCCATTCCTCTTCAGGTTCTTCTTACTCTACCGGTTCTCATTTTCTCACCCTTTTCCTATCTCTGTCTGCCACCGTGAGGTCTGTCCACCACTGAAGTTCTATAGGGCTTAGAGGCCTTGTACTGGCCCTCTGTGCAAGCGTGAATTTCATTCTCTGCTCTCTCACTACCTCAGCCTAATTTCTATTAATCCAGTCTTTTTCCACCCCAAATACTTTATTCCTCTCGTATCTTCTTCTTGAACCGTTCCCCTTTTAGCTCATTCCAACTTTAATGCTGTCCAGATTCGTCCTGGGAACTCCATCTATAGTGCAGCACCCCACCCTGCTTATACCCTCATCAATGCTCCCAAGTAGAGTTTGTTGAATTGTTTTTCCAAAAATAGGGTTTTTCCTAACTGAATTTTTTTATGTGAAACTGTCATTTAACAAAGCTTTTCTTTCTTTCTTTCTTTCTGAAAATGGTTATTTCAGTTCAAATATATTTTTGTTTCATTTCTCAAAAACAGAAAAAAATCTACTTTTCATTTTGGGCTCCCTCACTCCTTTCTCTCCCTTATCTCTCTCCTCCAACTTCCCTTTCTCTTTCTCACCCACCTCCTCCACACACTTAGGAAGGGGAGAAGGAAAAGTGGAGGGAAAGAATAGGGAGAGTGTGTGTGTGTGTAAGAACAGTGAAGATGGGGAAGGTGAAGGTGTGGTGCTATTAGTGCTATTACACTAAATGATCTAATGTGTCATTTCTTCTCCAGTTTCAATGATAGAATATAAGATCTTAAAGGGAATCTTACTGAAGTGCAGGGAGTGTACCTCTATGGCTAACACACACAAAAGTCACGTGGGAGATCTCAACAGGGCACTAAACTCAAGGGGTGGGCTATTCAAAAAGAGATGTCTTTACAACAAGAACTGGTAAAGCTTCAAGACAAATGTATGTTTGGCCAAACTTTTAGCCTTCTTGCATTCATTAGTCTTTTGCCCTGACACAAGTTAGCTTGCATTCCTTCAGCATTTGCCCTGGGAAATGTTGCACCTCCATTTGACAAAGATCCGATTAGTCATTAAATGCTTCTCCCTCTTAACATTCAGTCATACTCAGGGGCTGGATGTTGGAGCTCAAGATCTCTGATTACTGCAGCCAACTTCAGACTAAGAATAGTCGGTATCTTGTCCCTAGAAAGACGGAAAGTTGGAATGAAATAACCTACTCAACAAGTCTGATCTATCTTCCCCCTAATCCATCTGCTCCACATACACATCAGCTGTAATGTTAACCCGTAAGTTCCCCACAGGTACTCCCTAATGCTTGAAAAGAAGGGATGGGCACATTTGTATATTACGTTATAATAATAATACATAGCTATTCTATATAGTGTTTTTTATCAGTAGATCTCAAAGTACTTTACAAAGGTCAGTATCATTGTCCCCATTTTACAGATGGGAAAAATGAGGCACATATAACTGAAGAGATTTGAACAAGGTCACCCAGTAGGTCACTGACAGAGTAGGACCTGGAACACAGGTCTTCTGAGTCCCAGTTCAGTGCTCCATCCAAAAGGCCACATGCCCCTCCACACATGGCCCTGCTAGCCAGGAATGAAAGTGAGGTCCACAGAAGCCCTGGGAATTAACTGTTGCTGCTGGCTTTTCAAAGTCTTTTATTTCTTAATTTGTTTAAATGAAGCCACGGGATATCACAAAAGCAGTTTGCACTATGCTGTGGCTACAAGATTGCCTGGTATGTACTCAGCGGGGAAAGAGTGCTGGGGGCAAGTCAGGGCTGAACTTGAAAAGGGGAGCTGAGACCACTGGGAAGTGAGATGCAGTTTTGTTTTGTTGTGATCCATTCATTTTAGTGCTCGTGCAAAATAAGAGATTAAAAGCATTGGACCAAGGCAGGCATAATCCATACGGGAGCCATGCATACTTTCCTCTTGCCCTCAAAGATCTACCAATGCACTTCAGTCTTCTCCTATAGCACCTCTGCTATTCCATTTCTGGCTCCCATAAAGCTCTTCCAATGTGCCTCAGTCTTGACCTGTAAAACCTCCTGCGATTCCAGTCTTTTACAATCCCAAAGTTGAGACTTGCAAACTCATTTCATTTTGGAAAGACAACATTTGCAAATGTGTAGCACGCAGACTCCTATGTTGGAGAATCTCCTAATTTCCTGGGACATTTTTAATCTCTAGTGAGAGACTTTAGTAGTTATCTGAATCCTTGCATTAACGCGATGGAGTTATTTGTCTGCTCTTCCTATCCAGAGGGAAAAGGGCAAGGGAAGAAATATAGAAATGCTTTGGTCAGAGGAGGTGTTTTGTGGTGTCTGGCTCATAGCCAAGAGTTGGCAGGGAATGGGTTAATGGCAATTATTTCCAAACCTGTTCTTGTTATACCTAGGTTGCCAGTGGATCCCTATAAGATGGATTGTTTAGCCAGGGATGAGATAAGGTTGGTTTTGGATTATTCAGTGTGAAAGAGACTGTTTGAACTGTTAGTGTAGTTGAGTATTTATTGCCTTTCCCAGAATTTTTATTTTCAGATTTTTAAAAACTTCGACTCCTTTAACTGTAAAAGGAAATGCATAGTAGCAACCTTAGCTTAAAATTAATAGTTGTTTGCCAGTTTATTTCCTTGTACGGTTGTTGGCTTTTTCTGAAACGGGGCCAATGCAGAGTTCAGGAGCTCTACAGGGTCCTCCATTCCTCTTCTGTGAAGTGGATCTCAGGAGCTCTGCCAGATCCGTAACTCCTCCTAGCTCCCCCAGTCCTGCAGAGTTGAGGAGCACTTAAAGATGCCCAGCTTTTCCCCCGATCCCCAGACCCCACTGCATGTGGTACTGAAGAATTCCACTGACTCCCTCTACTATTCCTTACCAAGCAGAGTGATGTCTGCATTAGTAGCTATTCGCTACATGCCACCCTATGTGTGTACTTACACGTCCTAGTGAAAGGCTCTGGCAGGGGGGAAATTTCCAGCAGTTGCTTGGCCAGGATAGTATCAGAGGGATAGCCGTGTTAGTCTGGATCTGTAAAAGCAGCTAAGAGTCCTGTGGCACCTTATAGACTAACAGACATTTTGGGTGACACGAAAGCTCATGCTCCAAAACATCCCTTAGTCTATAAGGTGCCACAGGACTCTTTGCTGCCTTGGCCAAGATAAACACCGTGGGCATGAAGAACACTTGCGTAAGCCATATCTCACCATCTATGTTGCTGCTTGTACCCATGCTAGCTGAGCATGCAGCATCTGTACTCTAAACTCTGTCGTGAGAGTACTCATAGCCAAAGTGGATATTTAAATTATCTCTAAACCATCAGAGAGTAGCTGATCAACAGGGTCATCCCAAGGCCTATCCACCATTTAAGTCCCACTTAAACCTGCAAAATGGTATTTAAATGGTATATAAGTCTTGTATTTGTCAGGTGCATACATCGGTGAATTTCATCTAAAGGGACCATAATCATTATAGTTACCTATAACAAACATTAACAGCTTTACTCATTTATTACCTATGTTATTCAAATATGGACCAGATAAGAATTTTCCTGGAGATTTAACCGTGCGGAATGTTTGAAGAGGCCGCAATTAGCTATTTAACCAAGAGGGGCACAAAGAAACATGAGAATGTCAATGCAGGGCGATTTGTTAATGACCTGGAACTCAAATGCAGTTTGGTTAAGTTTCTTCAAACTTTCCAGAAAAAAAATCATAGCCTTCAGGGGAAATTTAGTATTTTTTAAGCTCAGTCAATTTTGCCAGGCACAGCTGTAACTGCATCAAGGCTAATAATAGGCTTATAATGGAATCTGGTTGCAACCTTACTTAGGAAAGGTGATCATCTTTCCATAATACATCTAAAGCCAAGGATTACGTAAGGTTCTATAAATGTACTTCAGATGCCCCACTCTGCATGACAGTCAGATGAATATTCCTGTAATAGAAGAGCTCAGCGTGGAAATAAATAGTAGGTTCAAGCACTGTAGGGGTTAAGCAACTAAACTCTGAACCAGTTCTCTTGCATCTGAAGAGGATGATCTTGTTTTCATGAAGTTACCTAATCTTTAAAGTATTTCATGATACTCTGTTTGAAATAATCCTCCCTCCCTCAAACTTATTACTAGTCTGCTGTGATTGATGGCAGCTCTTAAGAGTCCCCATACCTAAAATCAATGTAGACACATTTTCACTCTGGGATATTGATGACTCTTTGATTATCCACAACACGGGTAGCTGTGAGATGCCACTTCAATCTTTACTTTGCTCCATCACATGGAGGAGTCTTTCACAGCTGCTCTGCACTTTGAGCACTGTTAATCAGGGAACACAGCACTCAATGGTAGGGAGTTAGCTCAGACCCAAAAGGGCTCTTTAAAACCACAGCTGGGCAGAATCCCTAGGGCTATGTTCAGGCTACTAATGGGCTACAGTTTGGTTCAGACAGCAATAGCAATAGTCGATATCACTGGAGAAGCTGAAGGCACTTTGCAAACATTAACTGATTTCTGTGCCTCACCCCCTCAGCATTCAGAAATTAGACTTATCATAATGTCTTTGCAAGCTCAGGAGGAAATCTCATGAGACCAGGCTTGTCTATGAGACCTGTACTATGTCCCTGCTTCCACATAGACCAGAAAGTGTGGGAGTGAGGGGTGTGAATGTTTTAGAGAAGCACATTAATCACTGATACAGACTCCCCAGAAGGACAGATACAGTATTAGCCAGCAAGAGTAGCTGGCCAACATGAATGTACAAACTGGGTTACTTAGCAGAGGGCTCCAGTGGTAAAATCTGAACAAATGCGATCTCTCATTTCTTGCTGGGTTTTTTTTACTATTATTGTTTATAGGTGGTTGTTAATCTGCAAAACACAGAAGATGCTATGATCTCTGCCCCAGTGGCATTGTATTCTAAGGACTAAAGTATGGATATCCCAGGCAGTGGTGTGGAACATGCATTGAAGAGGAACATTGCCCAAGTTGTGGTGGCTGGAGGTATAATGCCTCTAGAACCATTGGGGGGAAGCGCAGTCAGAAGCTGCTCTAGGTTGAACATTCTAGAGATGGCAGGTACAGCACTCCTGACGTACTACTGAATGTACCTGAGGTGCTCCTGAGTATCCTGCCTGAGTCTGTGCAGAACACATCTGCTCTGATACTAAATGTATCAGGTATGTCTAGGTAGAAATTAGAATGCACCTGCTGGGTGGCCCAATTTTCCAGGCATCTCTGGGCAATACTTACTTTGCCTACAGTGTTCTAAAAGCAATGAGCCAGATCCTCAGCTGTGGCCAAACTGCAGAGACCCAAGTTGTGATGTGTGTGTGCGTGCGCATGCACGTGCACACGCATGCAAAGGTGGCTTAATGTTCACCTTTACACTGCTCTGCTATTGCTCCATCTCTGTGCAGGCTGGTGCCCCTGCATTGTGATAGAACAGCCTGTGGGTGGCTCTACTTTGTGCTCACTGCAATGGCTACCCAAGCCCAAAATACACCTGAATGATTGGCATGGTTTAGGCACATGACAACTACACCACCTTTCTTCTGGCCATGCTGTTTTCCCTGCTACCCTGGCAACAGATGATTGAGTGTCTGTGTGTCTGCTCTACTGCTGGAAGATCACTTGTACATGGAAATGATCCTCCCTGAGATGGTTACACTGGCTTTAGAGACAGGTTACAGTGGCAGTGTAGTGCAAAGCAGCCATACTGCTCCTGAGATTCTGATCTAGCATGTCCAGAAAGAACACACCTTTTTGAACTGCTATGTAAACAGCCAGGCTTAGGCATTATCCACATGCCATCCTGGTGATTATTACATGTATGTCTGGTTGAACAAATCTATTATTACTTAATGTTCCAGGAATACTCTACAGATACCATTGTCATCCATAGAATGCTAGTGAGGTATGACAGCACAGCACATGTGAAGGAATGCCACCAGGGAAAAAGCTGTGTGTGAATTTCTCAGTCGTTTTGTATTTTAACCTTGTCTTCTGTGACCAAATGCTAGAGATTTGGGGGGAGGAGGGTCACACAAAAGTTATTACTGCAGGTAATGAGGTGTCTTGCTGCCATCAGCTGTCTCTGTTGAATATCAGCTACAAAGTAAATACCTTACATATAATTGCTCCTGTTGTTTGCCAGTATGGGAAATCTGCTGAAGCTGCAGAACAAAGGGAAGAGGGATGCAGTATGCAAAGACTTCCACTCAGGCCTTATTCAGGCAAAAGTCAATAGGGATTTTGCTTGTACAAAGACTGTAAGATTTGAATGGCTGGATCTGATTCTCTTTAAGTCTAAAGCCACTTTAGAAACACTCTAGCAGTGGAAATGGGTCTTAGAGTGGGAGTAAGCTAGAATGACAATAAGTTGCCTGAGATATAAATGAGACTCAAGCTTATTATATTTAATTTGCCTTTTCCCCCACTATTCGAAACCATCAGGATGCTGTCTGAAGACAGTGATAAAAAATGTAAAGGCTGCTTCTCAGTTACATGTAGAACACGTAAACCGGGCATGAGCCTGGTTCTCCACTAACCTGCACTTTGTGCCATCATGTACACCAGTGTAACGGTGAATGCGGAGTGGCTGTAGTTAGAACACTACCATCCTGATTTAATGGTGCTTTTACATCTACTTTGCTGCAGGGTCATTAGTGTAAATTACTGCCCAAGATGCACGACAACAGAGGATTAGACCCATTAGCAACCACCCATATTGCAAAGCCCATTGTCTTTTTCCATTCACAACTCCATATTTTGCAAACATAACTCAGGCATATCTTTTGGTTTTTATATCCTATTCATTTGTTGCAAGGTTGGAACTGTTTGGTTTTGGTTGGATTTACCAAAAAAAAGTTGCTCTTCTAATCCAATCTCACACCTTCCCACCCTGCCTCTGCATTTATTGCAGATACTTCTTTTCCACCCTATCTGAGAAAGGTGGTCACATGCAGAAATTTCCAGCAGATAAGTTCTCTGCACTTCAAGGATCCATCCTTCATAGTGTAGGGAGAAGGAGAAAGATGGCTGTCTGCCACCTGTATGCACCAAAAGCAGTCTGTTATAGGTTGGTATTGAAATGTAAACAACATCATCATCATCATCATATCACAATGCAAATTTCCTGACCCTCATGAAACAATGTCAAAGCTGCTGATCCTGAGCAGAGCAAAGTTGAGGATCATTTGGCAGACTCAGTCAGGGTTGGTTCATATAGGCTGAGCTTTATGTTCCTGGAGCTGTTCACCCAGCCTTGGTTACACCATGTACACTCTGAGTTTGGATACAAATACTTTGGGAAGAACAGGCCAGACTGGTTTTATTTACTCTTGTTCCCTTCTGTAACTACATGAGAGATGGACCTGAAGAAAAACCTTATGTCTGAGCACCCCTGACCTTTGAGGAAGTTTGGATCTAGGTCTGAACTTTACAGATCAGGCCCATCTCCACTGGTAATTAACAAATGGTGTATCTGTTTCCCATTAAACCCTAACCTAATTTTCTCTTTTTCTTAAAGGATGATCCCTGCTACAAACAAAGCCTTTGTGGTGAACAACCTTGTAGCTGGAACGGGCTATGACCTTTGTGTGTTGGCCATGTGGGATGACACTGCCACGACACTCACAGCCACCAATGTTGTAGGGTGTGCCCAGTTCTTCACCAAAGAGGACTATCCTCAGTGCCAATCCATGCACAGCCACTTCCTGGGTGGAACGATGATCTTAGTCATTGGAGGCATCATTGTGGCGACTCTACTGGTGTTCATCGTCATACTCATGGTCCGGTATAAAGTTTGTAACAATTCCCAGGGGAAGATGGCCAATGTCAGCAATGTCTACTCACAGACTAATGGAGCTCAACCCGTTCAAAACGGGGTCCTGCCCCAAGTCAACCCCAAAGTGGTGGTAAGAAATGAACTCATGGAGTTTAACTGTGAATCTGTACAGAGCAGCATCTCCTCCTCTTCTAGTTCAGTGAATAGCCGCGACGGTGATGATTATAGCCTCCAAAGCGAACAAGGCACATTGTCCAGTAAGTGTAGGCCTCCTTCTAGGTCAAAACATAACATTGATCGGCTAATGGGAGCTTTTGCCTCCCTGGAACTGAAATGTCAGAAAAAGGAGGACACGGTAGACTCCAGAACTTCCACAGTGGCCCGCCACTCGGACAAAGAGCCACTTCTGGGCCAACAGGAGTCGAAATTCCGTAGTCTCCTCATGTTACCACTGGAGGGGAAAACTAAACGTAGCCATTCTTTTGACATGGGGGACTTTGCCACATCTCAATGTTGCACCTACCCAAAAAAGATAACAAACATTTGGACAAAGCGCAGCCTCTCGGTGAACGGCATGCTCTTGCAGTATGATGACAATGACTTTGCAGGGGCGAAAGGGACGTATGGGAGTTCAGAATGGGTAATGGAAAGCACAGTGTAAATAACAGCTTCTCCCTCCTCGCTTCTCCCTAATTACATCAAATGTAATAAAATTTGGTTTTGTTGAAAAGCCATGGAAATGAAAAGGGGGGAGGAAACATGCTCAACCACGCTGGAGAAAAGAAAAGAGAGAGAGAGAGGTAAATAAAAAGTAAGATAACAAAAGAGAAAAAAGGTAATGAAATGCTAATAAGCAAGTGTGGCCCCATTAATGTCCGGTCCCAACAAAACTGAGTGTGACCATTTCAAGGAATTTACCAGTCATATTTAACACTGCTTTTCAAAAGTCTCCTGGCTGCCTGGTGACCCGACAAACAAGCTTAAACAAGGATTAAAGTGGGTTTAGCAGCACATATTTCATTCAAAGGGTTTGTGGGGGGTTTCCTTCCCTTTTTGGTAACCTGTGAAGTACACTCCCATGGATAGAAGACTGATGCAGGTATGTCACTGGCTGTAATTGCGCATGTCATCACAGAACTACACTGAGGGCATCTGTGGGGACAGAACAGATCAATTTTTCAGCTGAATCTCTTCATGTTATCAAAAGCATATGGAGATTTCTCCCTCACCCCCTGTTGTTGGGCTGAGGGTTATTTGGTTGGAGTGTTTTTTTGCAGGAAAAAGGGATGTTTCTTTTTTCCTTTTTGTTTTTACTCTCTCATCAAATCCCTGTGATGAAACCAAGAATCTGTACAAAGATTAAACTCTTGATGTGTACTGTATAACCCGCCTTCAACACCACCCTTTATGTCCTAGGAAAATGAAATCTAGGGGGCTAATAAATTTTAAAAATAATCATCTTTCTTCCATCTCCTTCATGGTCGCTGCTTGTCAAGGCAGATTGCAACAGCTATTCATATCAGTGGGGGGGGGGTGTTTACTATCCCGGAGGGGGGAAAAATTCAAGATTTCATATAAAAGGCAAGAGAGAGGCGAAAACAAAAGCTGCTCCGGTGAACTCTACACATTATTAATACAAATTGCTGCTGGTCAAGGTTATTCTGTCACTATGTTCGACTGATAAAGAAAATGCAGACTTTAGCTTGTTTGCAACAGAAAGCTCTTTGTCCAGTCAGTCGCCACAACAGGGCATCAGTAGCATTGCAGGAAGTGCAGGTCTCTGAGCATTTAAGGGGATTATAAGTGTAATGGGGATGTTCCTATTTAGCCATGGAAAACAAGTTTCAATTGGATGTCTCAGAATAGATGGTCTCCCAAGTGTCACCTGCATCATGCCCCTTCACCTATTCCCAGACCTCTGTCCCATCCCTTGCAAAGGTACTTGCTACCTGAGACCAGTGATGGTTCTTTATGACTTGTAAACTGATTTTCAAGTTCCTTTTGGGGAAGTATTGCTGTGGTTCTGGGAATGCTGTGGGTGCACATGGTCCATCCACCTGGCTCCATTGTCCATAGTGACTTTAATGTGATTTCCAATATTTTGGTGGCTACAGCAACTGTCTTTATTTAATTTCCTTGTTCCCAGTGATCTGTCAGCTGGGAAGCATTTTGAAATTGCTCATCATCATCATCATTATTTTATAACAGACATATGGAGAAATGTTGTAAGGCACAGAGGAAAACCACAAAAAAACCTCTATGTATTTTTTTAAAAGATTCAGAGATATATTGTGACATGGCTATGTACTTGATCTTGTATTCATCATGTTTCTTACTTGGAGTTTTAGACAATGACATCCCTGTGATCAGAATATTATTTTCCTTTTAATTTTTTTTTTGGCTACAAAATGTACAGTAAAAACAAAACATTCCCGGGGGAAAAAAACACTTTCATTTGTTTTAATGTCTTGTGTTTTGCTTTGAAACCTAAATAAGAAGCATTAATATTTTTAAAGAAAGAAAAAGACCCTTGAGACATTTTCTCTCTTTGTTGTTTCGTGTGCTGAAAGATATTTTTCTTTGGGTGAAATTCATCTCAAATCAGAGGTATTCAGTGGTGAACAGGCCCTTTGCATAAGGATGAATATCATGCTCTCAGAACCTGATCTAAACTTGGCTATATCTGTTAGAAGTGTGATGTATCTACACTGCATGTGGGAAGTGTGGTTTCATGGTTAGATGTACCCAAGCTCGCCTTGATCTAGCTAGCTTGAGTAACAATAGGCATGAAGCTGCAATAGCACCAAGGGTGGTATAGGTTAGCTTCTTGAGTGTGTACTCAGGTCCTGGGCATGCTGCTACCTCTGCTCCCTCCTATTGTGGCTCGAACTAGCTTTGATTTAGCTAGCTCAGGTATAGCTACACATGCTGCAATCACACCTTCTGATTGCAGTGTAGACAGACTCATACACAGTTATGCTGGTATAACTGTACTTAGAGCAGTATAGCTTATACCATTCCCCATAAGCTATACCAATATCAACACAGTTATACTGGTATAACTTCATCCACCCTTGGAGGTTTTTGCCAGTTATTACCAGTATAACTGTACCAGCAAAGTATCAGAGGGGTAGCCGTGTTAGTCTGGATCTGTAAAAGCAGCAAAGAATCCTGTGGCACCTTATAGACTAACAGACGTTTTGGAGCATGAGCTTTCGTGGGTGAATACCCACTTCCTCACATGCATCTGACGAAGTGGGTATTCACCCACGAAAGCTCATGCTCCAAAACATCTGTTAGTCTATAAGGTGCCACAGGATTCTTTGCTGCTATACCAGCAAAACCCTCTTAGTGTAGACAAGGCCTTAGATGCCTTTTAAAAGAAAAGCTACAGTCATTAATAATAATACTTTGTATGGATCCAGTCCTGAACTGTTTGCTGTAGTAAAACTCCCACTGACTTGAACACACTAGGTAGCTTGTGTATGGCTGTGTAGTGTTCAGTGCAAAAGACTAATAGCTAATGTCCTGATGTTTCATGGTGTGTTTGTGAGAGTTGATTAAGTAATGTATATAGCAGGGATCGGCAACCTTTGGCATGCGGCCTGTCAAGAAAATCCGCTGGTGGGCCAGAACGGTTTGTTTACCTGCAGCATCCGCAGGTTCGGCCAATCGTAGCTCCCACTGGCCGTTGTTTGCCATTCCAAGCCAATGGAAGCTGCAGGAAGTGGTGTGCGCCGAGGGATGTGCTGGCCACTGCTTCCCACATCCCCCATTCGCCTGGAACGGCGAACCACAGCCAGTGGGAGCTGTGATTGGCTGAACCTGTGGATGCCACAGATAAACAAACCATCCTGGCCCGCCAGTGGATTTCCCTGACAGGCCGCATGCCAAAGGTTGCTGATCCCCAGTATACAGAGTGCCTCAAATATAAGATATGAGATATACAGTGGGTCTGACGCTCTGCTGCTGTAAATTAGCATAGCTTCATCCACATCAATAGAGCTATGCCAGTTGACACCAGCTGAGGATCTATTACTATTTACTATTAATAGCTAGATTGTTAATGAATTTCCAGAACAGATTTCAGAAACAAGTTACCATTTCCCTGTCTCAATATCAGTGATTAGCATTCGTATTTCTCTAACTGGGAATTGACTGTTTAGTTCCACTTCCTAAAGGAAGGCCATTCTGATGAAGATTTAGGATGAAATCTTGACCTCAATGAAGTCAATGGCAAAACTCCCATTGACTTCAGTGGGGCCACAATTTCACCAGGCATTAGGAATCAAGCAGTTCAGATTCCTTTAGCATGTATCGAGGAGGAAGAAAAAGTGATAAATTAAGCCCTATTTTTTTCTAAGGGTTAATTTTACAGGGGCCTACATTACCAATGTATTTTAACAGTGGTCTAAGGGTCTGATCCAAAGTCCACTGTCTTTCCACTCACTTAAATAGGTTTTGGATCATGCCCTATGTTATTAATGTTCATATAACAAAAAAATATTTAATATAACTTTACAACGGCTTTGAAAGTTTCTGCTTTTCTCATGCATTCAAATGGGAGCTGCATTTCTTGTGTTTTAATCTATATAAGCCAACTGTCCAGATGACAGCTTCCCATTATTGTTAATTATACTTAATTTTAAATTGTATTTAAGACACTTAAAGAATTTTGTGTAGCAATTTAATTTTCTTCGTTATTATATGCAGGGGTAAGACTATTATTTTTTATTACATTGCGTTTTCCTTTAAACATGGCAGCTGGGGTGCTTCGAATTCAGCTGTCAAGTTCATTTGCAATATTAAGTGTTCACCCTCATGAAAATTCAAAAGCAGTATCCAACGCACTCCTCTTTATTAAAGAGAAAAAAAGACCTGTTCTATTTTTGCATAAGATTGGAGAAAGGAACTCAACAGTTGCTGCCTTGAAAAAGTGGATGCATGCCAAAAGAGCCAGGTATTAAGATCCACAATGTAACAACCAGAAGAGCATTTATTATTGTTAATTCTTATTTTTATTCATTTACCACTAAAGGCTGAGGTTCAACACATTTGCAAATGCTAATTGAAAGGTAAACAAGATCCGCATCCACAGGGCTTTGAAGCAGTGGACCTGCAGGTTTTTGCCTGGAGCTGGAGTGGAGCCAAAGTACAGCTCCAAAGCCCCAGGCACCCACAGAACTCTGTCCAATCTTATGAGGCTGGGATAGGACAATATTTGCCTGGGACACCACCAAGCAACACTCAAGTGCTGAATGAAGTAGTGGTGATGATGCAACAGGTGGCACTCTTCTCCCTGACTCAGTATTAAACTAATGCTCCAGTGTGCTAGCTCAGGGAACACTATGTTTTGTGGAAGACCTGTCTTTTGGATGAAATGTAGAATCAACATTCTAATGATTTATGTACATTAAAGATCGCATAGCACTTTTCATGACATCAGTGGTTTTAAGCCACGCATCGTAGCCCAACTCTGATCTCATACCCTTAGTTTACTGCAGTTTTCAGTTGAACACTTCATTCTGCACTGATGATCTATATTTTTGGGTACTGTTGCTGTGTGCTGTTAAAACGGCAAAGTTCCACCTCTGAGGTGGCTCAGTTTCCGTGGTGGGTGAAGTTATATATGCACACAAACTTATTTGGGTTGGAAGAGCGCTTCATGGATCACCTGATCCAGCTGCTACTGAAGTTAATGGAACAACACCCACTGGGCTAGGGGGGAATTGAATCTGGCCTCTTGTTCCCACAGCCCTAAACTGAGACAGAGCTTTACAAACCTCAGGTAATAATACTGTCACACAAAGTAGCACATGACTTAGGGCTGCAGAGTGTTGTATTTAGAATACAGTTTCCCATAATATATTCAAGTGTCAATTGGTTTAGATAGTAAAATACACATCACAGCCTGAGAAGAGCTTTCCATAGAAGACAGCTTGGACAGTTAAAGGTGCAGACACCAAAGCGATGCCTTTGGAAATGCTAAGTGACAGCTGGGCGTATGAGCGCGTGTATGTAAGCAAATTGTGGAAGTTACATTTTTTTGACATCGTGTATGGTGGGAACATAGACATTGTTTCTAAAAATGTACCATGCCCTTTATTTCAAAGAACAGGGCAAGATTCCATTATGAAACGGAGTCCACGTTTTGAAATGCTGAAAAACAAGGTAGTCTTGCATTATAACACAAGAAGCACAGATGCCCAAAATTTGTGCCATTGAAGAACTCACTGGAACCTTGACAGGAACCCAAGAGCTGTACATAATATTCTTATTGCTGTATATAATTTTATTTTTTTTAATCACAGCCTAACTGTGATCTTCCTTGATGAATGGTAAGTTCCCCAGCAATAGAAAATTACAGAGGATTTGCTTTCCCTTTGCCCTGCAGTTATAGGAAGAAAGCATTTTAGAACGCTTCAAGCTTCATTTAAGTGCTTGGGCCCCACTTTGGGTGACCTTGTCATAAGCAATGTCAGCTCCCATAACAACACACAGGTGAAAGGCATCCTGGTCTTGCATAATGCAAGACTGAATGGCACTAGCATCCTGGTACTCAGATTGTTACATCTTGCTACAGAGACTGTTTTCCTCCGGAGTGTTCAAATGAATATTCAGACAGAGTCTGTTCAATTTCTTTTCTGACTGTATCCCAACAGACATGATCCAAAGCCAGCTAACCAAACAGAGCCCTGAGAGTTGTCTGGCTAAGTGATGTAAATCACTCCAGTAGCAATGATTTGAGCACTTTCAAACCTGGGCGGGGGGGGGCTAATGAATAATTCCGTCTGATAACAAAGAAAACATCTCAGTCTTTGAATAGCATGAATATCACATCTGTTTCCAATGCTTTATACCCATTAACCCATGGGTAATATACAACTCACCATATGGTGTATACTGTACCCCATGCTACTTGTTTCAATGTATTTTTCTGGCATTTGCTCTAGCGGCTTCCTTTGTGCACTTACAAATTATTACTTGAGTGATGCTATATATTTAATAACATGCCAAACATGAAATTAACAACCCTTGTTATTAAGATCCAACATGTTTTGCTTTGAAACTGCCCTAAACATGATGATGCTTCATCCTTCATCTTTAAACCCTTTTAGTTAAGGCTGTTTTTTAGTTCTTAAGACAAATGAAATCCAACTAGAATAGCTTGAAGTTGTTCATTGCAATAAAAGAATGCTGGGTTTTTTCCAGTATGCTTGTCTAGCCCCAGTTAATTACACTTGAATCCTCAAAGGTACAGTATCCCCCAGCATCAGCTTTCACTAGGCCCTATTAGATCAAAGAGGAGAAGGTGCTTATGCCTGGAACTGCACTGCCAAGAGCTGGCAAGTGCCACCACTCTATGTATGGAGCTCTCTGACCTTCTGACTAATTGCTGTAGATCTGAGTGTTCTCATTTGGTGTTGCTGGGAAATGAATATGACTCTGTGATGAAATATTAGGGGAGAGAGAAAGAGATGGCAGAAACCTCCTCTAGCTATATAGCAGCTGGTCTGTGAATCAGTAATTGACAATCATACCAATTGGACACATCATCTAGCGTTGTAGAGTACAGCTCTAGGGATGAATTTCCCCACTATTCTGCAGCATTTTGATATAATGGGCTGAATTAAAAAATAAATATTATATATATAATTTAAGGACCAGTGGCTGGGTTTGGATATGAACTTACCCAAAGCGCCTCAGGTCCTTTTCACATGATGCCCATTGCAGTCACTGGGAGGTGCTCATGTTGTGTGCCAAGAGACAGCCACCACTGGAATGTTTGGCTACAGGGTTTCAGTCTGGGCCATTTCTGTATAAAACATCACTACAACTGTGTAACCTATTCTCCCACCCCAAGATACAAGTAAATCCCAGCGAAAGCATATTCTCTACGGAAGGGTCCTGTAGTCAGCGAATGAACTGTATTAACTTTGGCAGCAATTGAACTCTTTGTACTGATAAAGTGTTGGTTTTTTTTAAAGATGCCTAACCAATTGTTTGGGGAAAAGAAAGGGGACGAATAACAGGACTCTACTGGGGTGGGGAGAATTTACCAGAAAACTAACTTGTACTTCTAGTTCCCTTTGTACCGTTAGTGCCAGAGGGCTCGCTCTTTGTATTAGTCAAATGACACTCATCTGTGGTGGTAATTTACAAAGGGAAGAGCAGAATAGGTGCTGGAATTAGAGGTTCCGGGGGTACCACAGGCTTGAGGTGGTTTCCATCATCTACAGGGTTTACAGTTTGGTTCAATGGCTCTCAGTGCTCTCACTATACAAATTGTTCCAGCACCCCTGGAGTGAAGAAAGATTAGTGTTTTGTTTTTTTTTTAAAGAAACATTTGCTCTACATCTGTATTTTATGTAAGAATCACAAAAGAGACATTATTGAAACATCAGCAACCCACAATGTGGGTGGGAGGTGGGGGGGTGTATATAAAGAGTCCCCTGGATTTGTAAAGGAGTTTTATTTTTGCCTTATTCATTCCTTTGGAAGGGAATAACCATAAAACAATTTTTAAAGCCTCCCTTTTTGATGCATGAAGACTTTATCCTTTTTAACACTTCACTATAATTTATTTTAGATTGAATGTATTTATTGAAATTAGTCATGTGCAATCTGATTTTTGTATTGCATATAAAAAACTTAACAGAACATCATTAACTTTGCAAGTCAAACATTCACAAGTTAGGAAATGCTAAAATTTTGGTTGCTTGTGCAACCTTAATTTGGGCCCATTGCGTATATGCATTATGATACAGACTTTAATTGGATTATCACATACTACTTTTTTCCACAGG
Source organism: Gopherus evgoodei (assembly GCF_007399415.2). Classification (NCBI taxonomy): domain Eukaryota; kingdom Metazoa; phylum Chordata; order Testudines; family Testudinidae; genus Gopherus; species Gopherus evgoodei. The sequence continues at coordinate 164,749,623 of NC_044324.1, read as the reverse complement.
GCCCCTGTTTTGTTGAGTGCAGAGGATAGACGCTGCTTATTTCATGAACAGCTATTCAATAGTATGGATTATTCTCACTGTTGAAGGTGTGGCCATAGGCCTTATTTACTAAGCACCATTCAAACCCTGCTCTGATGTCAGAATTATGAATTTCCTCATGGGTTTTTTTGACACCCATCACTGTTGGGCCTGAGTGCATCACATATTAAAATAATTTCTTTTCAAAACACTCCTGTGAAATGAGTATTAGCCCCACCTTACAGATGAGAAACAGAGAGATCAAGGTCAAAAGCATCCATTAATTTTGGGTGCCCAACTTGGAACTTGATTTTTCCATAGTAAATAGTATTACAAAGCACTTTGTATGTTCAAAGCACAACTCCCATTTACAGTGGTGACTTCTCAGCACTTCCACAAATCAGACATCAAGGTTTGAATTCAGGCACCCAGAAAATGAGGAACACACAAATGGCTACCTGTGAAATGTCTGGTTTAAGTGAGTTGCCCAGCATCATATAGAAACTCTGGGGCAGCGGCAGGGATAGAATCCAGTTCTCCGGGGCAGTGGTCAACTGCCTTAACCATTACACTCGATAGCTAAGTGAATGGGGATAAGGTAATTTTTTTTTTTGGACCAACTTCTGTTGGTGATGGAGATAAGCTTCTGAGCTACTCAGAGCTCTTCTTCAGCTCTGGGAAAGGTACTGAGAGTGGCACAGTTAAATACAAGATGAAACAGGTAAGCAGTTAGCACATAGTCTATGCAAAACTAGGGGGAGCGTACAAGGTGAAGTGGCCCATTAACATTAGTGTAGGGATAAGACAAAAGGTGAGTTTAGTGGGTTACAGATTGTTGTAATAGGCCATAAATCCAGGGTCTTAATTAAGCCCATGATTTTTAGTGTCTAGCAAAGTTATGAATTTAAGCTCCCAGGCTTGTCTCTTGAAAGTGCTGTGCAGGTTTCCTTCAAGGATGAGGATCGATAGGTCAGAGCTAGAGTAATCGCTTTCAGCGTGGTAGCCATGTTAGGGCTTGTCTACATCAGAAAGTTGCAGCGCTGGTGAGGGAGTTACAGCGCTGCAACTTTGAAGGGGTACACATCTGCAGGGCATCACCAGCGCTGCAACACCCTGTTTGCAGCGCTGGCCGTACTCCCGTTTTGTCTCGGGTGTAGAGGATCCAGCGCTGGTGATCCAGCGCTGGTAATCCAATGTAGACACTTACCAGCGCTTTTCTTGACCTCCGTGGAAGGAGGAAGCCTCTGGTAATCAAGCTGGTCTCCTTCCCTGCGGTTTGCTGGGTGGCTCCGGGAACGCGAGAGCAAACCGCGGCGAAGCTGGTCTCCTTCCCCGATTTGCTCTCTCGTTCCCGGAACCCCGAGCAAGCAGGTCTCCTTCCCTGCGGTTTGCTGGGTGGCTCCGGGAACGCGAGAGCAAACCGCTGCGAAGCGGGTCTCCTTTCCCGGTTTGCTCTCTCGTTCCCGGAACCCCGAGCAAGCAGGTCTCCTTCCCTGCGGTTTGTTGGGTGGCTCCGGGAACGCGAGAGCAAACCGCAGCGAAGCGGGTCTCCTTTCCCGGTTTGCTCTCTAGTTCCCGGAGCCCCGAGCAAGCAGGTCTCCTTCCCTGCGGTTTGCTGGGTGGCTCCGGGAACGCGAGAGCAAACCGCGGCGAAGCGGGTCTCCTTTCCCGGTTTGCTCTCTAGTTCCCGGAGCCCCGAGCAAGCAGGTCTCCTTCCCTGCGGTTTGCTGGGTGGCTCCGGGAACGCGAGAGCAAACCGCGGCGAAGCGGGTCTCCTTTCCCGGTTTGCTCTCTCGTTCCCGGAACCCCGAGCAAGCAGGTCTCCTTCCCTGCGGTTTGCTGGGTGGCTCCGGGAACGCGAGAGCAAACCGCGGCGAAGCTGGTCTCCTTTCCCGATTTGCTCTCTCGTTCCCGGAACCCCGAGCAAGCAGGTCTCCTTCCCTGCGGTTTGCTGGGTGGCTCCGGGAACGCGAGAGCAAACCGCGGCGAAGCGGGTCTCCTTTCCCGGTTTGCTCTCTCTTTCCCGGAACCTCGAGCAAGCAGGTCTCCTTCCCTGCGGTTTGCTGGGTGGCTCCGGGAACACGAGAGCAAACCGCGGCGAAGCGGGTCTCCTTTCCCGGTTTGCTCTCTCTTTCCCGGAACCTCGAGCAAGCAGGTCTCCTTCCCTGCGGTTTGCTGGGTGGCTCCGGGAACGCGAGAGCAAATCGCGGCGAAGCGGGTCTCCTTTCCCGGTTTGCTCTCTAGTTCCCGGAGCCCCCAGCAAGCAGGTCTCCTTCCCTGCGGTTTTCTGGGTGGCTCCGGGAACGCGAGAGCAAACCGCGGCGAAGCGGGTCTCCTTTCCCGGTTTGCTCTCTAGTTCCCAGAGCCCCGAGCAAGCAGGTCTCCTTCCCTGCGGTTTGCTGGGTGGCTCCGGGAACGCGAGAGCAAACCGCGGCGAAGCGGGTCTCCTTTCCCGGTTTGCTCTCGCGTTCCCGGAACCCCCCTTGAAGCCGCCCAACAGCGCTGCAGTGTGGCCACATCTAACACCACTTGCAGCGCTGGTTGCTGTAAGTGTGGCCACTCTGCAGCGCTGGCCCTATACAGCTGTACTAATACAGCTGTAACAACCAGCGCTGCAAAATTTTAGATGTAGACATGGCCTGAGTCTGTATCAGCAAAAAGAACAAGCAGTCTCTAAGGTGCCACAAGTACTAACAAACTTATTTGAGCATAACCTTTCATGGGCTAAAACCCACTTCATGGGATGCATGCAGTGGAAAATACAGTGTATATATACACACACACACATAGAGGACATGAAACAATGGGTGTTGCTATACTAAACTATAACAAGAGTAATCAGGTAAGGTGGGCTATTAGCAGCAGGAGGAAAAAACATTTTTAATGATAATGAGGCTGGCTCATTTCCAACAGTTGACAGGCAGGCGTGAGTAACAGTAGGGGGAAAAATTAGCATGGGGAAATAAAGACTGGGAGTGGATGGGTCTTTACATAAAGTAAAACCTAATTTAATGGTGTCAAGTTTGCAAACTAGTTCCAATGCTGAAGTTTCTCATTGGAGTCTTTCTGTGTTCACGCATAGGTGACATCATGGTTTTGTCTTTTATCATTTTCCTGTGTGAGTTCTCGCGAGCACAGTGATTCTCTGGTTTCCCTCTCCTTGGTGTTATTGAGGCTTTCAGTACACTGGATGTGGTACCACTTTTCTGTAGACCTCCTGATCTACTCACACCCTATCCCTAGCCCCACAAAGTCAAGGGAGCTCCTTGTCAACCGCCTCCTGTCACTGGCCAGGATGGCGATCCATCACTCCAGGTGAAGGGGGTTGGCTGTGTGACTGTGGAGCCTATTTCTAATCCCATGTGACCAGGAAGAGTTCCTTTGGGCAGTGTCCACTGACTCTTTGGACACCTTGGAGGAGCAATGGGCACCGGCAGGAGTTCTCTGCTTGGTGTCTCCCTCTGTTTCCCTGGTTTTTAACCTTTGACCTTACCCTGGTTGCTGTTTTCCCCATTGAGCACGTACTCGTGAACTGGTTCAAGTGATTCTGCCCCCCCTTCGTGGAGGGGGCAGCCCTTTAATTTGGGGCTGGCCTCAGTCTGTCCCAATACCCACAAAAGAGTACATCCAATCCCAAATTCGTCCTCTGTGCTGAATGAACCAGAGGTCTTGTCAGGAGAAAAAAGAAAAAAAAAAGTATGCAATCATATAACTAAAAAACATATTATAATACGTACACAAGAGGCATGTAAGTGGAGGTGAATTAAAATTCCACAAGCAATTTTAATACTAGTGTTTCCGAACTGTTGAGTACTTGACTTTGCAACTTTAACAGCGTTCTTTTAATACAGTTTGTGTGTGTAATTTTCTAGAGTTTTTCAAAAAGGCAATCTGAGAAAAAACACAAATTCCATCATGTGGCATCAAATTGACCCCCACCTGGGTCAGTAGTGGGGTGGAACCTTTAGATCCAATGTACAAACCTCTGTCACTTGAGCTAACAGAGGAACCGATAGCAAGAGCAGCTGTCATCTTCTATGTGGACCAGCACTAGAGGAGGAGGAGATACAGTCTTTGCCAGTGAGTTACAAAGATATCATAAAATAATGTCAAGATTCAGGAATATTGGGTTCCACTCCAGATTCTAGAGGGGAGTGTGGTCTAGTGCGCACAGACTCTTCTCCCTGTTTGCCCCAAGTTTCACCTCTTCTGGCTGTCCCTGTCCCAATCCTGTCTTCCCCACTCTAGCTCCTTATCTCAGTCCCATTCTCATTGCCCAGTTCCAGTCACCTTTCTTCAGGCTTCTCATCCTACTCTTAGACCATGTCTATACTACCCCTTATGTTGGCAAAACTTTTGTTGTTCCGGAATGTAAAAAAATAACCACACCATTGAGTGAGGTAAGTTTCACTGGCATAAGCACTCACGTGCACAGAGCTATGTTGGTGGGAGATGTTCTCCTGCTGACATAGCTACCACTGCTCATTTACATGGTTTTATTACATTGATGGGAGAGCTCTCTCTCTCTCTTCACCCCCCATGGACATAGAGCAGCTACACAAGCAATCGTACAGCAGCAAAGCTGTATTGGTACAGCTGTGCCACTGTAAGCTTGGTAGTGTAGACATGACCATCATCTCCTTGCCCAGTCAGTCCTAGTCTCACCCACCCGGCTCACTGTCCAAGTCCAAATCTCAAATCTCTCCCCCATTTCATCCAAAACCAATATCTTGGCACAAGCAGAGTTCCCTTCCTCCCACCCCAACTCCTTATCCCCAGTCTCCTTGTCTAGACAATCTTAGTTCCCCCACTTCAAGCTCTTGGTCCTATCTCTCTCTCCCCTCCTTCTCCACTTAGTTCTAGTCCCAGCCCCCCGTTCATGGGCTCCTCATCCAATCTATTTTCCCCTACCCTATGCCCCAGCTCCTTGTCCATTTCTCTTTGTGAAACCAATCCGAGTTGTCTCCTGCATCCCAGCTCCTTGTGAGATTTGTCTCTCTTACGCTCTCCAACAGCTTTGCACTTTCAGTTTCCTTCTCTAGCCAATCCATTCTCTCCCCAGCCCTTTGTCAAATCTCAATGTCGAGATTTTAGCTGCTAAAACTGAAGATGCCTCTATTGAGCATGCATGAACCGTGATTTAAAAAAACGTGATTTTTCAAAGGCTTATAATGTGGCCAAATTTGAATGTGTTTTCACAGGGGCAGCAAAAGTCACATCCCTGACCCAAAGGCCACACCCTGCCAAATTTCACACCTCTTCTCCACAGTAGGGAGGTTCTAGAACATTTTAAACAAGGTCTTAATTTCTCAACAGGGGCAACACACCATATTTTCCCATGGCCTCATTCTCAGGAAATGGCTGAATCATTTTGGCTGAACTTTTCCAAATATTCAGCTTCAGGCTGACACCCAGCATGTAAAACTTCAATTCAAATGGGTAATGTTTGGCAAAGTTATAAGCAACTGAAAACATGGTCTTCTAATAGGAAGTACTGAGCAACCTTAATAACAGGCAGTGCTATTGTTTAATACTTCTAATACGTTCCATGCCACTGCTCATGGAATGTGTCCCTTTAACAATTCCATTCACAGAAATAAATAGTTCTCTTCCATTGTGGTTAGCACATTTAAAAAGTCATCACTTTATAATTTATTAATAGTCTCACTTCTCTTCCCTGGAACGAGCCGCACTGGAATATTTTCATACCATGCAATTAATTACCAGTTGTGATGTTTTATGAGTCAGGCTACAAGACAAGTATCTGAGAAGGAAGACGAGATTATATTTTTACAGGGACGTTGGCCTTGTTTACACTGTCACTAGCTTGATGTAAAAACGAAGCTGCTGAGAAGGCAGAGACAGAGACATACACTTTGCTATATTTGCTTGTTACCACTGGGGTAATGCACATACTTTCCGTTTTCCAGCTAGCATCAGGAAGAGATCCTGATTTATGGATTAGAACTACAGTCCATACTCATTCTGAGGTAACAATTCTTCCTTCCTTCAAACCTGTACATGGAACAGGTCACAGACAGAGGGAAGTATGAATCCTTAATCAGGTAAACCCAATACACCAGAAAGCAGAACTTCACTATATATCCAACATGCCGCTGCACCAAAAAATGGGACTCTGTATACACCTTTGTTTGCATGGAAGAGGGGTGCCCTGAGCCTGTACCCAACACATCACAGAAATGATCAAGTTCTGGGGCTACCACTTTGCCACCGAATCAGGGCCGGCTCTGGCTTTTTTGCCGCCCCAAGCAAAAACAAAAACAAACAAACAAACAAACAAAAAACCCCCACACACCTGCAGGCCAGCTGGAGTGCTGGTGCAGGGGGACTCCTGTCCCTGCAGACATGCCCCAGGCAGCAGAGTGCGCACCCTGGCTAGTGGCGGGGAGAGAGAGAAGGAAGCCCTGGTGGCCCCCCTTCAGCGGGGCGCTCACCACGCCGCCTGCCGGGAAGGACACAGGCTGCCCTGCTGGGCTTGCTACAGACCTGGCACCGCTCCCAGCAGGGTGCTCCCCTCCTCCACGCTGCTGTCCCCTACAGGGAGGCTGGAGCAGCAAACCAAAAAAGAAAAAAGAAAAAAACTGCGGGGCAGCCAAAGCAGCGAAGCAAAAAAGGATTGGACAGAATGCTGCCCCTTGGAATCTGCCTCCCCAAGCAGGAGCTTGCTTGGCTGATGCTTGGAGCTGGCCCAGCACCAAATGAGTTATGGTCATAGAGAGAAACATGGACATTAAAAGAACATAGGAACTGCCAGACTGGCTCAGATGCAACGTCCATCTAGCCCAATATTCTGTCTCCAACAGGGGGCAGCACCAGATGCTTCAGACACAGGTGCAAGAAACCCTGCAGTGGACTGTTACAGAACATCCCCAACGCCTGAGCTCCCAAAGCATTACAGAGAAGCTGGCCCTCCTGATCCTGCACAGCTGGTATGTCACAGGCATGGAAAAGCAGAATACTCCCTTCAAAATCTGTACTCAAACAAAAAGTAAATATGCAGTAAACATGGAACTACAATGAGCACTGAGTGACTCATCTTGTTCTGAGTTTTCTGCCTCAGAGTTTGCCAAGACTCGCTTTGAAAAACCAGGCCTGGCCTCCTGGGAGTACAGTGCCGGAGCAGATAAAAAATGTAGCACATGGCAGAGTGTTGCAGAGACATGAGAACAGTTCTGATTTAAGTCCATGCAGTGTCTTCTGCGTGGCTCCTGGAGTCATGTGACACAGAAGTCAAATGTACGGGGGGGGGGGAGACATCAAATTTGAAGATTCAGTCTTTTTAAAAGCCCTCAAAGCAAGTACCTTTCTTATATGGCTTTGCAGAGTGTAAGAAACCAGGGCAAATATTCTCCGTGCTGCATGCACCCATACTGTTTAGGATGAGCATGTAGACCAGGCATGAATAAGAATGATTCTGCTTAACAGGAGACTTCACTGCACTATAGAAATAGAAGGTATAGATGTTAATATCTGGCAGAATAAAGGATACACACAGTATGAGTAGGTTACTGTGTAACTAGCGTTTGCAGATTTTTAAGGCAGATGGGACATTATCTAGTCTGACCTCCTGCTTAACACAGCCCAGACACATTCACCCAGTGCTTCGGCATTGTTACCCTGCCATAGCAATAAACGTGAAATGACTAAGCAGATGCCAATAAGCAAAATGTAACTGTTCACATGCACCAGAGTGCTGCCTAGCTGTTACTGTAGGGTAGCAGCCAAAAGACAGGTGGGCAAAATATGGCTGCTTTTGTGTGCAATCGTGGTTTGCTTTAAGCCAAAATCACCACATTTTGCTTCAGCTCAGCTGAACAATTTTGACAGTAAGACCCATCCAATTTTAATTTCCATCAGAAACAATCTTAAAGCTCAAGTCTGCATGAAATTGAGGCCAGGCTTGTATAATCCATCGGTATCTGCGTGCGCCAGGTCCCCCTTGGTGCAGATCACAGAGGCTATGAGCTTGTTACAACTCTAGTTGAAGCAGGGGTGGGCAAACTTTTTTGGCCTGAGGGCCACATCTGGATATGGAAATTGTATAGCAGGCCATGGGGTGTGGGTTGGGGTGTGGGAGGGGGTGAGGGCTCTGGCTGGGGTGGCAGGCTCTGGGGTGGGGCCAGAAATGTGGATTTCAGGGTGTGTGGGGGGCTCTGGGCTGGAGCAGGGATATGGGAGGGGGTGAGGATTCTGGCTGAAGGGGCAGACTGGAGTGGGGACAGGGCTGAGGGGTTTTGGGGTGCAGGAGGTGGCTGCATGCTGGGGGTGAAGCAGAGGGGTTTGGAGTATGGGAGGGGGCACCGGGCTGAGTCAGGAAGTTCTGGGAGCCCCCCAACCCCGCTCCCCAGCTGGAGGGGGGCGGGCCCCTGTCCCTGCTGCCCAGCAGGAGCTCGAGGGCCGGATTAAAAGGTCTGACAGGCTGGATTCAGCCTGCAGGCCGCAGTTTGCCCACCCCTGAGCTAGAGAGCTGAAGCAGTTCATGCTTTTGGGTTAGGAAAGGTCTATACGTATCTAGTCAGGAATCCAGCCAGGCTGAATTTGACTAGTTCTCTCACTCAGGGCCACACTGCTCTCTAAATTACCCTGGTGCAACTCCATTGTTGACTTCAATGACTGGTGGTTTCAATTAGAAATGTTTGAATTATTCAGGGCAAGTAAATGATCAAATGAATTGAGCCCTTTTATCATTCATAAACCATCCCAATTTATGAGAATGTATTTGTTATCCATAATTATTCCCCAAAGAACTGGATGTGAATAAATGTCAGCCTCTAGGGTCTTTTCAAGCTATTCACTCTTGATTGTTAGCTTAAAAAAGTCCAGCTGTGGACAGTTTCTTGAGGACAACAATATAGCTTTACAAATTGGTGAACCAAACTGCTAAACCAACTAGGCTTTCACCCGTGTACTTTCAGGGAAGAATGTATAAAGTTCAAGAGAAAAACTGCACTGTGACATTACCTAGGGTACAATCTGGACTGATGGACCGCTGTGTCCCCTCAATTCTCCAGCCTACGGTGCTTTTTACACTGCTTCGCTGTGAGCGCAACCACTCCTGGTCTGCTTTCACACAGACTCCCGGCTATACAGTATGAGTGATGTAGCCAACTACTCCTGAATTACACTGCAGGGCACCACCAGCAAATGCCCAGTCCCAGACTGCCCCTAGAAATGTGGGTCTTGTACTGCCCAGCTCCTTCCTGGACAATACAAGCTCATATAAAGTCCATCATTTATTAACAGAAAATGATATGCACAAAATGTATCGCAAATGGAGTTCTCCAAACACATCAATCTAAACACACTGGTTTAGATACAAGAGGACAAATTTATTAATCACAGAAAAATAAATTTTAAAGTGACTACAAGTAATGAGGCATATAAATTCAAATTGGTTACAAGGAAATAAAATGTAAAATACAACCAACACCTAACTTTGCAGGCTGAATGGATACAAAGCAAAGGTCTCTCACACCACATGTTCCAGCAGTCTTACTGGCTGAAGCTCTTTCAGTCAGGATTCCCCGCCTCCCCCTCCCCAGTCCAATCCTGCTTCCTTTGTTCTTCAGTAGTTGATAATGCTCTGGGGAGAGAGCAAAGGAGAGATGGTTTGGGGCATCTGCCCTCTCTTCTTTTAGCCCTTTTCTTGTGCAAGATTAATCTCCAGCTAATGTTCAGGAAACAGAAGGTCAGTGTGGCCAGGAACCTTAAGCTGCTTCCTTGTCAAAAATGTAGATCTTTTGCCCACACCCTCTTGCCTGTCAGAGTGGCCACTTAATCATGTGATGGTCCCTTTGAACGTGGTCACACCTGGTGAGGCATTAGGTAGCCTTCTGTCTCTGTGGAACTGTGTGACTGCCCTCCGGAACTTGTCCTGGGTAATATAATACAGTGGAAGCTTATATCTTTACAAACAAACAAATGTTGCCACACATTTTACCAGGCCAATAATGATCAGCAAATGACAGAACCAGAAGAGTACCCAGAAGTCACCTACTACAAGACTGGCCCAACGAAGAAAATAACAGCACGCCATTAGCCGTCACCTTCAGCCCCCAACTAAAACCTCTCCAGTGCATCATCTAAGATCTACAACCTATCCTGAAAGATGATCCCTCACTCTCACAGATCTTGAGAGACAGGCCAGCCCTCGTTTACAGATGGCCCCCCAACCTGAAGCAAATACTCACCAGCAACCGCACACCATACAACATAAACACTAATCCAGGAACCTATCCTTGCAACAAAGCCCGATGCCAACTCTGTCCACATATTTATTCAAGTGACACCATCATAGGACCTAATCACATCAGCCATGCCATCAGGGGCTCGTTCACCTGCACATCTACCAACATGATATGTGCCATCATGTGCCAGCAATGCCCCTCTGCCATATACATTGGCCAAACCAGACAATCTCTACGCAAAAGAATAAATGGACACAAATCTGATATCAGGAATCATAACATTCAAAAACCAGTGGGAGAACACTTCAACCTCTCTATCCACTCAGTGACAGACTTGAAGGCGGCAATTTTGCAACGAAAAAAACTTCAAACACAGACTCCAAAGAGAGACTGCTGAACATGAATTAATATGCAAATTAGATACAATTAATTTAGGTTTAAACAGAGACTGGGAATGGTTGGGTCACTACATAAATTGAATCTATTCCCCCATGATAAGTTCTCATACCTTCTATGGGTCATCTCGATTATCACTTCAAAAGATTTTTTTCTCCTGCTGATGATAGCTCATCTCAATTGATTAGCCTCTTACAGTTGGTTTGGCTACTTCCACCTTTTCATGTTCTCTGTATGTATAAATATCGTCTGTCTGTGTGTTCCATTCTATGCATCCGAAGAAGTGGGCTGTAGCCCACGAAAGCTTATGCTCAAATAAATTTGTTAATCTCTAAGGTGCCACAAGTAGTTTTTTCAGCAAATCATGAGTTTTCAAATGATGCCTTACACAGTATGCTTTGTACAACATTTAACATGGTCTTTAAAGAGGGGTGAGCATAGAGGGTACAGCCTGCCACATGTACACCTTCTATTTATTGAAGGATCATCTGTCTTGTGCCCTAGTGCCCTACACTGCCAAAAGGTTCATCAACAGTGTCAGGTAGGTAGATTTACAGCTAAAGCAATTGCAGGTAAATTGCACTTGGCATTAATATGGATTACAACTGCTGTGGCACTTCCAGGTTAGTCTCCTGAGTAGGTGACCTGGATCTCATTTCAGAAAGATGAGGCATTCATGTACTTCTGAGGCCTCATTCGCTCATGGACATTTTCCAAAATCATCTTCTATTCTAATCTACTCAGGTGTTTATACTTCACTTATCACCACAGCATCTGTGTACCTTCTAGTAGTACATGAAGCAACAAAACTATATATCTGTCATGGGGGATCAGTTCTCACATCCCCGCCACAGAACAAGCAGCATATGCAGTCGAGTGACTTATTGTGATAGGTGTGTGTGTGTGTGTGTGTGTTTTAAATATACTTATTGCTATGCATTTATATTAGAGAAGACATGGTCAAAGAAATGTACCTTGCACTTGGAGTGCAAAGTGGTGAGGTTTGTAATGGACCTTTGTTCTATGGGGCGTTCATTCCACAGTCTCAGACCACCACCAGAGCAGGTTCTTGCTCCCCAACTTTAGGCTTATTGTTGAGAGTGCCACTCGGGCAGAGGAATGGAATTGTTGACCATGGTCTTCATCCCAGAGCTTTAAACAGTCTGATGGGTATCTTGGGCCCAGTCCTTTGATGATGAGGACTGAGACCTTTAACTTGATTCAAAATTCTATGGGAAACCACTGTAGAAAGCAGAGGATAGGTGTGACACGCTCACAGTAGCCTGTGTTGCAGAGGAGATGTGCTGCAGCGTTTTGTACTAACTGGCATTTCCTAAGCACTGATGATGGTTTCATGCCCAGCTACAATGACATTGCTGTAGTCCAGCAGGGAGGTGATGACGGCATGAACAACTGAGGCCACGTCTTCATCTGCCACAATGGGACAGTGTCTCCCAGCCAACTGGAGATGGCAGAAAGCTTTACTCAGGGCCATTGTGATGTGAGAGTTCAGCATCAATGAGGAATCCAACAATACTCCTCTAGGTTACAGACTGAATTGATCAATTGTGGATGTGAACTTTCAATCAAAGGAAACTGCACCATGGCTGCGAATTTCTCCAAACACTTTCCTCCGCTCTCCAGTGTCACTGTTTTGTTCAGGTCCAGCTTCAGCCGGCTGTTCTTTATCCATGAGTTGATCTCATCCCAGCATTGGGTCGTCTTGGTGGTAGTGCTGTGATCATATATGGTGAAGGATAGGTAGAGCTGTGTGTCACCTGCATATTGCTGGCACTTGAGTCCATGTTGTCTGACCAGTTCACCTAGTGATTGCATGCAGATGTTGAAAAGAACCAGAGAGAGAACAGATCCTTGTGGAACCTACAAGTGAGGGGACAGTGGTGGAGGTACAGTTTCCCATCATTACTATTAGGGTGCATCCCTCCAGGAATGACAAACTATTTTAGTGCATTACTTTGGATTCTTGCCATCTCTCTCAGGTGAGACAGCAACATCTCATGATCAACAGTGTTGAACTCTGCAGAGAAGTCCAGGAAGATGAGAAAGGATGTCTGTCCTCTATCTATTGACAAGAGGACACCATCCATCAGTGCTGCTAAAGTATTGTCAGTTCCATGTCCTGGCCTAAATCCAGCTTGTGCCAGGTCTAGAACATTGGCTTCAGTTAGAGGAGCTTTCCAGTGGGCTCAGTCCTCTGCTGTGCCCACTACTGAAGAGTGGTGTAAATGGGCCATTCTGATGCTTAGAATTGAGCCCAAATTCTTCTTTCAGCTATACAAGTTGAAATTTGGAGTAACTCTACTGGAGTTACTTTGCATTTATACTAGTGTAACAAGCCCCCTGTGTAAATTGGGGCAGATATAGGATTTCTCTAAGTTATATCCACTATGGCAGCCACGTAGGAACCGTTCAGCTGGTCCAGGACTGCCAGAACACGACATATCTAGCCATACAACTCCCACACCCAGCATGCACCAGAGGTGCCAGGAGCAGGTGACAGAGCTGCCATGCCAGCTTCATGCCATGAATGCCCAGCTGCCACTGATTGGCAAAGGGGATGGACTAGTGCCAAAATCTTTCCCAGGGAGAATAACTGGGTCAAACAATGCAAAAGCATGGGCTTGATTCTCCACTTCTTTGCACCTTATGCCATCATCTACATCTGAGTCAAGTGAGTGGAAAGCGGATGTAAACACCTCCAGAGCAAAATTCTCCACTGAGGGCAGCATTTTACTCCCACTCCACCTTGCCTGTGCAGTTCTCCCCTGCCTGCTCTTTTACCTGGTGCAAAAGGGCTCAAGAAGGTAGAGGATCTTGCCTCCAGTGTTTGTGAAAAATCACTCAGATTCCTAACATCTGTTTGGTTCTAGTGTACCCTTTGTTAGTCTCTATTCACAAAAACATTCATGTGAAATGCTTCTTGCTGATAGGAATGTCAGGGGAACGGTTGTTCTTCCTACCACTATGAATATTTGCATACAAGTCACAGAACTGCTGTATGAGAAAGAATGGTCACTATTCATTATTAGTCACCATTTCTTTTGTGCTTTCCACCTATTTAAAAAGTATCTATCATCCAGCAAGGGTGTAGAAACAATAGCATGATCAATCACAAATCACCAAAAGCAAAGAGCAACAGTCAAAGTGAGCAGAGTATGAACAACCCGTGGGCTGATATTCATTCATCCAGATTATGTGCAAATAATGAAAACATTTGCTAAAACTAGGATTAGTCAGTGACTGATTCATGAATTAAAAAAGGGACTAAATTCACCGGCTAATTTGTCTGCAGTAAAGAATTCTACCATCTTTTGAAGGAGAGTTAGAAGAGAAGCAGTTATGGCTCCTTAATTGTAATGGTCAGTACTGCACTACTTAAAAAAAGAGAAAAAAAGCACTATCTGGGCTGCTAAACCAAAGCCACAGCAACACTACCCAACACTGTATTCATTTCTAAAGTGCAGAGGAAATTTCTACAGCAGGAATGTAATTACTAGAGATAGGGTTACCTAATAATTAATCAAATTGCAATTCTAATTGGAAAGGCATTTCCTTGCCGTCATCCCAAGGGGGTGCATATCTTAAATGAATTTTTAAACTGGGGTGGGGGGGGGAAGACAACCGTGCATCTGTAATCCAGGCCTAATGCTCAGTTTGTTACTATTCTCAGATTAGAGGAGATTATCTCCGATCAAACCCCTTTCATGGAAAAGAACCTTTTAAATCCACCTCAGCAGTGCCCTTATTAGACATGAAGGAGAAAGGCTCCTTCCACTGGGAATAAAAAGAAGCCCTTAATTCATAACTTGTCAGAAGAAAGGTGCTTGCTTCAGCACTGAACCCGGTTAGTTATGGCTCTAATTTACACAACTGCAAGTCATCTTGGCGAAAGAGACGATACCTTTAAGTAATAATGAATAAGCATGCACCGGCAGAATAATAATCGCGGAATGAAAAGGTTACAGCCAGTAACGTGGTGAAGCTAAGTGCCTGCTCTAATTCCGCTGGGTGCTGTAACAACAGGGATCTGGAGCTGCACTTACAATATAAAATAACATTAGAATGGCAATTAGGACATAATGGTTTGTGGAGGGAACTCTGCAAGACTTTATAAAAACATCCAAACTCGGCTGTATTTGAGTTTAGCTTCACTCTCTGTTTTTCTGGCTGTGTCATTGTCATCTTCAAAGGCAGGCTTCTCTTACGATACCATCTGCAATAATAGCAGCATCAGGCCAGATCCTCAGCTGCTGTAAATTGGTGTGACCTCAACTGAGGTAGGCCAGTTTATGCCAGTTGCAGCACCTGGCCCATCATACATAGGGAGGAAAATGCTGACCCTGGAAAAATCCAGTTGGATTTAGAAGCAGAAAAAACAAGTCAATAAAGGTAGATCCACAAAGACGACAGACCCAGGGTTGCAATGCCTAACTTTTAGGTGCCATGGCACCTAGTGGAATCCACAGCCCTGAGTTAGATACCCAGGCTCCCCACACAAGCTATGGGGAGATTTAGATGCCTAAGAATGAAATTCGCAAACAGCCAGCAAGCTGAACAGGAAGCCAACTACACTAGCCAATAACAAATGCTGAGGAGACCGGAGGGGTTTAGCCCTAGTCCCTCAAAAGGAACTAGGTGCTTAATGGGAGATGCCTTCCTGTGAGTGGGATTCAGCGCCATGTACCCTCTCCTGGAGTTACGTGCCTAAGCCAGGTTGCTCTTTACTCAGAAGAAAACAGAGGAAGCGGAGGTGGTCTCCTTCAACCCAATATCCCAGTGGTTAGAGCGCTCACTAATCCCTGCTCTGACTGATGAGGATCAGGGATTTTGAATACACATATCCCACCTTCTAGGGAGGGGCTCTCTCAGTATCTCCTGCTGAAGCAGTTCCACTTTGTATAAAATACTTACATAATCATTGCAGCGGAGACTGGCACCTGGGGCTCCCAGGAGACTGCCCTAACCACTAGCCCACAGAATCATTTTCTCTCCCTCTGGCCAAATGAATATCCGAGTATTAAGTGCTCTAATCACTGTGTTTAAGGGAGGCACTACCTCCTCCTCCAGCTGTGCAGGGCCCAATCCGGTAGGCACACTCAGAGAGATTTGTGACTGTGTGTGACAGAATCTGTTTGGGAGCTAGCCCACACCTGTGGAACTTGTGCCTCACAAGAAACTCAAGCCACCACACATCGCAACTACAGGAAGAGTGAACTGTGAGTCTCACTTCCCCAAATTAGCTATCCCACAATAACCAAAAGATAGCATGAGTGAGAGGAAGAGAGAACAAGCAAAATCCACGCCAATATCATTTTTCAGAATATGTTAGGAAGTCGCATACCACTCAGACAGGGGAGGTGTAAAGGTCTAGAGCAAAACAGAATCACAGCATTAGAGCTCATCAAGATTTCCTGAAATGGGAGTTTTATTTGAAATTTTTCAGGATTTTTTTGACCACATGTAGAGCCTCTCAAAAGTTTTCCATTCACATTTTGAAATTTTGATATTTTTCATATTTTTGAAAAAAGTGTTGGGGAAAAAATATTCTGGGATTAAGACCTCGACAAATAACACATATGACACAGAGCAGAAGATGTATCCTGCAGAATACATATATGTGTTTGATGGAACTGGGTGTGTATGGGGTGAGCTGAGACATGCGCTCAGACTTGGATAAAATAAGATCTGCCCTAAAACATTGCCCAAAATGGATATGATAAAGTTGTCTTAATTGTCCCGGTGGATCTACATGTTTCTGGTTGCTGGCACCAAAGTGGGGCTATTATTCCAACCTGAGTGGGAAAGAGAATGCCAGGATTCTCTCAAGAGAGTCTGTTTTTACAATCCAGTTTGTATTTTGGCGTGTCAAAAAACTCTGACCACATATTATCCCAACTCCATAACTGTTAACCACACCAATGAACCTACTGAGATTCGCCCAGCATTCATTCTAACATAAGTGACGTTACAATACTTACGAAAGAATTTGTACTTTGTAACATGCTATTGCATCATGGGATGTGACGTGAAACTGAATTTTACTCAGCAGAGTTATATTCTTACACATCTTCGGTACTACAGGCCCATAGCTATTCCCATTAAAGTCAATTACCAAAATCCCATTGACTTCACGGGAGAAAGAAATAGACCTCAGGAAATTAAAGATGTGACTCGGAGCCCATGGCACTCTTGCTGTTGACTTCAGTGAGCATTGGATCAAACCCTAACTTGTGATGCAAATCCCATACAAAATGGACAGTGAAGTGACAGTAAGATGGAAATGATTCCACTCCTGTAGTATTGTTCCATGTTCTCCCTGTATTCACAAGGTATGACTTACATATAGGGATCCTGGTCCAGAGCCCACTGAAATCAATAAAACAAATCCTGTTGATTTCCATGGATTTTTGACCATGCTTAGAGTGAGAACTGGCAGCCAAGGGGTACCCCACCTCCCCTTCATTCATATATCAGGTTTACAGATTCCTCTCCAGGGGATGGAGGCTCTGAGACACCAGTCAAATACATGACTATGTTCATCCATACATTGGCAGTGGATTTATTCTTTTAATTACAACATACAGATTCCAGAGGGCTATTTTCTGTTAGGAGAACCTTGAGGGAGGATAGGAGGTGTCTGGTACAAAGAAAATGTCTTTCCTGAGCTACTCTTCTAATGGAGAAATCTTTGTTTTATTTCAGTAAATTCCAAATTCATCCATATATTTCCTAAAACCAAAAAAAAACAAACCCAACCCACTAATATATGACAAAGGGAAGAAAATAAACAACAGAAACCCCACTGTTAAGTATTGAAGAGGGGATAATATTTACTACTCAAAAAGAAATATCCTGCAGCAGTGAGGGAGCGGGGACCTCATAAGAGTCTTCAAATATGTTAAAGGCTGTTATAAAAAGAGGACAGGGATCAATTGTTCTCAGTGTCCACTGAAGGGTGGATAAGTAGTAATTAGCTTAATCCACAGCAAGAGAACTTTAGTTTAGATATCAGGGAAAAAAAAAACTTTAACTGCAAGCATAATTTACTACTGGAATAAGCTTCCATGGGAGGTTGTAGAATCCCTGTGTTTGGAGGTTTTAATAACAGGTTGGACAAAACACCTGTCAGGGATGGTCTAAGTTTACCTGCAGGGAGCTGGACTAGATGACCTCTCAAGGCTACTTCCAGTCCTGCATTTCTAGGACTCTACAACATACCGTCTATATATAGCAAACAGGCTGTGATGGAATTGGTATAATAATTATAACAACAAAAACAACAGAGAAAGCCACATCCACAGCTCTGGTTGGGCTATGCTTAGCAGTTAGTACAGGACTGGGGATGTGGAGGGAAAAGGTGGCTGCTTCTGAATCTCAGCCCAACCAAAGGGTGAACCAGCTACAGCAGTCCTCTGTGCTGTCTATATTAGTTCCATTGGGACTGCTCTGCCAGCTGAGGAACACTCACTACCACTCATTTGTGCCACTAGCCATGCCCTCAGTCCACCTAGGAACACACCCACAGCATACGAACAAGAAATAGGTGAGAAGTAGCCAGTAATGCCTGTTAGAGACGCTAATGATTTCCTTTGCATTACTGGAACAGGCCTTGGACCAAAATAGCTTGATGTTGGTGACATGCTGCAAAAACCATCTATTTGATAGGAGGTTTTGAGAAGGTGTAGGGTATGGTCCTGGAATAATGTGGGTGCGGTAGAAAGCAGGTTTTTTTGTAGTTAGTTAGTGGGCCAAACTGAGTTGATTTCCTGTCTAAATGTTCACCTTTTAATGCTGCTAGGGCATCATGTTGTAATGCCAATTACACCACCAACCCCTTAGAGCCTTTGTATTAGTGTCTTTTTATTATTTAAAGCCAAATAAATATAAATAAATGACAGGATGGAGCCAGAGGCCAAGAGAGCTTTTCCTCAGCATTGTAAATATTCATGTTCAGGACAACCTTGCCAGCCAGTTTAAGTATTATCACCATTTTTACCACAGAGGAAAAAGAGAGGTTAAATGAACTGCCCAGGGACCACAGAGGGAGCCAGCGTCAAAGATCAGCGAAGACTGCAGGAGCTCCTCGATGCCAGTCTTAGGCTCAGATATGCTGATCTCTCCCTCTCTCTTTAACATTGCTTGAATAAACAGTTCACATGTGCCTTCCATATCAGAGCTGGCTGAATTTCAAGAGTCCCATTAACCTCCAAATCTTTATCACCCGTAACCGCCTCTTCTCACTGAAGGCAGACATCTGACATTAAACAGACCTAGCTGCTTCCATTTCACTGCATGGTCTTCTGCTGGAAGCAGAGCCAGTGCAAGAGAAGAACAGCAGAAGAGCAAGGCAGGCCTGCTGAGAGGATTTAAATAGGAGCTTGGTATCTAAATTCCTTGCAGGAGCTGGTCTGCAGTTTTTATGGGAAGGCAAGACCTGTGGGTACCAATAGACATCTCCACCCACCCACATTCTCATCACAGCTCTGGTCTCTGACATTGCTAATATGCCCATCACTACATCTCTAGGCATCAGCATGGTGAAGACACAAAGGGGAGCCAAAAGCAAGTTGCTACTGCTTTGCTGAAGTGGAAGGGCAGAAATTTACTATGCAATTTCCATCATAAGGTCCACTGCCCTGGGAATGGAACATGCCACCTACGGCAGATGTTCCCTACAGAGCCTCCTACAATCTCTTCCCGCTCCCTATTTCCCTGACAGGGCAAGCTGCCATGGTTGCATGCAGCTCAGCTTCTGTGATGTGGCAGGCTACTGCTTGGTAGCCACCCTTCCCCTCTATGGTTGTGTGTCTGACTAAATTTATATGGATTTTCTCCTCCACACTATGCACGGGAGGAGAAAATTTAGCCCTAAAGTAAAGTCAATATCAGTGAGTACATTACACCCAGAGAATCATCCCTGTTTGGTGCATTTGATAACTGAGTGTCAAACATATCCCTCTGTTAAGTACTCCTTTTAAGTGGGCTTCCCTGCTTTTCACTCTGTCTTCTGCTTTGCTGCCTGGAAAAACACTCTCTTAAACAGTCTAGTCCACTAGCTGATATATTCCTTTAAGTGGATGCCACTGAAGCAGGAGGGCTTGACGTATGAAATACTAGAGCATTGTACTGCTGCCTTTGATCTCTGAATCGAGGGAAGCAAAATAGGATTGTCCAGCCCAATCAATCACTCAGCACATTAGCTTGCACAAGAGCTCTGAGGGTTAGTTTCTGGAGCAGAGGAATGCGGCTTTACTTAGTCTTGAGAAATGTCAATATTAGTCCCTGTGCTACTGGTTCGCACTGCAGCAGTGCTTGGGCCTTGGGAAAGGTGATAAAGCTGGTACAAAAAGACAGCAGATCAACTTTGCCACTGGAGCAGTTAGTTGGGTAGTGGTTCTACCCCTACCCTGAGGGATGGGCTCAAGGTCCACAGCCAGGCACTGTAACTGCTGGAGCCCAGGTGCATAGCATGTGTATTACAATTGCAAAGATATCAGGGGAGTCGATGTGTCCACCAGTTTAAGATGCCTGTCCCCAAACTGTCAAAACAACTGCTGGCTGAGGGGACTCCTTGGCTCTTCCTGACCCTGGACTTTCAACAGAGCATTGCCCACAAACCCCATATTCTATTCCTGCCAGCTTGCTGGAGGATTACATCCCATTCTGTCCAGTGATGGCCTTGCCTTGCTCACACAAGCTTTAGTTACCTCCAGACCAGATCAACACAGTGCTCTTTAAGCTGATGCTCTGAGCCCAAGGTAAACAAGCTGCAGCTGGCTCACAATCCAGCAGCTTGGTTCCTGGGCAGTGCACGTCTTCCTGGCTGTATCCCCTTTGTACGCCATAGTCTCTCTGTTGAAGATCATTCCAATTTTGTGATCTTGGGACCAGTTTTTTAGAGGTATTTGGCTCCTAAAGATGAAGATAGGTGAAAATCCCACTAGGTGCCTAAGTGAAGTACTGTAGATGCCTAACTCCCATTGACCTTCAAATTCCTCATTGCATAACCTACTAAAGTGCTTTTGAAAACCTCACTAGACACTTAATTGCACTCAGGCACGTAAACATCTCTATATATCTGGCCTTTGGTGTCCTTTTCCCCAGGCTCTCAATGTTCTGGGACCAGGATCCCTAGAGCACTGCCTTGCCTTCCTGATCTTTGCCTGCCCTCAGCAGCTCTGCTCTTTGGGAACAAGGGATTAGTCTATCTCAAAAGTGAATCTGAAGTAGACAGGACTTTCTTGGGGGATGGCCTGACTGTGGACAGTTGATTCCCAGGATCTAAGGGTGACCATCAACCTGACCACCTTCAGGTCCAAATGTAAATCCTATTTCTTTGAACATGATTTCCAACAAAGCAATTCAATCTATTAGCATCTCTAGAACCAGAGGCAGCGGGCATAATAGGCCAGGGGAAGCTATGCCTCCCCTAACCCAGGCCATGGCCCCACTCATGCTTTGCCCAAAATTATTTTGGGGGCAGTTCTAAGACCTATGCTATGTAGGTCATACTAGATGATCACCATGGTCCCTTCTGGCCTTGGAATCTATGGAATTAGACATTTTAAAATCCGCTAGATCACAAAGTCCATCTCTAGGACAATGCCAGGTGGTACCCTATAGTACCTTCTCTAGCACTCTGTGCAATCCAGTGTTAAATGACTCAAGCTATGGTGTTCCCATCATTTTCCACTGCCTGTTAGACCTCACCTCTTGGCTTAGTATAATAGATTGCACCTTTGTTCTGCACCAGTGACACATCCCCTGTATTCCTATCTTTTAAGCTATTAACTGGATAGCATCTTGCCTTCCATGCTAAGGAGACAGGATTTTATAGGCTAGAAAAAGGTTTAAGGTTAACTAAGCTCTTCAAGGCGATTACAAGTAATGCAATGAGACACGCCAGTTGACAAATGCCTTTGGGCTCCTCTGAATGGGAGCAGCTTGGCTTCGCCTTTGCCGCCCCCGGGACTTTGACACTCAGAGGACAGACAGGCATGTGAGGGTGTACCCTACTGGCACAGGAGGAAGTTGGCTTGTTCCCACCAGTGCATGTTTTGGAGCCAGCTGGTGTGAATTCACCAGGATTAGAGACATGATGATGGCCAATCCCTCCTTGATGTTTGTGCGATGTCAGTTTACTCCTTGTGAATGGTAACTTAGAGAATGCTCTCCTCACATGCTAGGAACATTCAAGCAACGAGGAGAGCCTCGACAAGCAGAGGAAAGACAATCCCTGTGATCCCATGTGGATGGGTAAAGCCACTTCACAGGAAGGCCTTGTTCCTGATAGCTCTTGGATGGCACACAGTACCAGAGCAGTTGGGAGGGGTGGGGGGAGGCACCATGTGGTCACAAAAAAGGATAAGCACTAGTTAGAGTTGCCAGATATCCAGTTTTCAACTGGAACAGCCAGTTGAAAAGGGACACTGGCAGCTCCAGTCAGCACCAGCAACTGGGCTGTTAAAAGTCCAGTTGGAACGGGGCTAGT
This sequence comes from Gopherus evgoodei, assembly GCF_007399415.2. Lineage (NCBI taxonomy): Eukaryota > Metazoa > Chordata > Testudines > Testudinidae > Gopherus > Gopherus evgoodei. Next base: position 164,727,489 of record NC_044324.1, on the reverse strand, counting down.
AGGCTTCCTGTCTGGCTCCATACAGCTTCCCAAAAGTGTCCAGCATGTTCGGCTCCTAGGCGAATGGGCAGCCAAGGGACTCTGAGCACTACCTCCACCCCGAGCACCAGCTCTGCAGCTCTCATTGGCCCGGGAACTGTGGCAAATGGCAGCTGTGGAGGTGGCATCTGCGGGCATGGAAAGCATGCAGAGCCCCTCCCCCGTCCAGACCCTCCACCTAGGAGCAGGACATGCCAGACACTTCTGGGAGCAACCTAAGGTAAGCGCTGCCCAGCCAGAGCCCACACTCTGAACTCCCTCCCCTGCCTACACCCCAAACCCCTCATCCACATCCCCACCCCAAAGCCACACCCCCAGCCAGACTCCACACTCCCTCCTGCACCCCAATCCCCTCCCACCCCCTGAACCCTTCATTTCTGCCCCCACCACCACCACTCCGAGCCTGCACAGCCAGCCGGAGCCCTCACTCCCTCCTGTACCCCAACCCCCTGCCCCAGGATGGTGAAAATGAGTAAGTGAGGGTGGGATGGATTAAGTGAGGGTGGAGCCTCAGAGAAGGAGTGGGGCAGTGGGCAGGACAAGGACGTTCAGTTTTGTGTGATTAGAAAGTTGGCAACACTAGCACTAGTGTAGCCAGCCAGTTATGTTCAGCAGCCGTATGTCTTAGATTCCCACTCCCTTACATGCACAGAAAGGATAGGACGTGCACAGAGAAGGGCTTAAGAGCACTTCCTATCATGCTGATAAAGCACATAGGTACCTGCTCCCACTTTCCTTTCCTCGATGCTTGCCTAGTAGCAGGATTAGCAGCAGTCTTGTTACTACAAGAGTGGGATCTTGTGCATGTCCCATCCTGCTCACCCCTTTTTACCTTACGCATGTATACCTGCACTCTACACTGCAGGTGTGCAGGATCTAGCAGTAACAATCAGTTTTACTTTCCTAAATACTTTGATTTATGAGGGGGTCTTTGTGGGTGTACACACACCCCTCTACCTAAATTCCCCTACAAGCTTCAGTTGCAGCAATCTTCTTCTGCCTTGGTGCACTGCAGCACTATTGCTAGTTCCATCACAGAGGTGACTGCATTTCATTGGTGACTGAAGGCTTTACAGTCGATAAGGACTGAGCCAGGTTAGCCCAATGTTGACACATACACTATAGGCCTGATTGCCAGAGATGCTACAAATCCACAATTCCAGTTGAAGTCGATGTGGGGGCTCAGTGCCTGTGGGAAAAAAAAAACAGCCCTATATGAGCATACACATAGAATATCAGGATTGGAAGGGACCTCAGGAGATCATCTAGTCCAACCCCCTGCTCAAAGCAAGACCAATCCCCAAATGGCCCCCTCAAGGATTGAGTTCACAACCCTGGGTTTATAGCAGGCCAATGCTCAAACCACTGAGCTATCCCTCCCACCCCAGTACACAGATGATGGGGGAGATAGCTATTGCCATCTCAATAGCAATCAAACTGTGAGTCAAATTATGCTTTTAGAGTGAGAGCTTTCCATGCCTTCTTCATGGGTGAGTTATAAATAACAAAAGGGTGGTGGGGGGTTTGCTCATGCAGATACTGACATAAGTTAGACCTTGGGCAAGTCTGGAGAAATGAACATAAAAAAGGAAACAAACACTGGGATGAATACGAAGAATAAAAAGGCTCAGAAATGTCACAAATGAGGGGAGAAAGTTTCTCATTTTAGGATTATATACAAAAATCGATTTGAAACATATCACAACCATGATGTAAACTGGGTTAAACATTTGCATAGTTTCAAGCAACGATTATGAGACCAGTTCTTAATCTTGCTTAAACTGGTGTAAACGTGAAGTAGCGGAGGATAACGGAGGTATTGCAAATTTACTTTGTTGCACTAGGCCAGGATATACATTATAATTGGAGGGGGTGAAATTTTAGCACCAATTTTTTCCTCTGAAAAAGATACAAATTTGGTGTCATTGAAATGATTTGTGGGTGTGCGTCAATTAGCCAAGTTTTCATTTTGAAAAAAACTAAGAGAAAAATATATTAAAAAAAGCTTCCAAAAAGCCTGTTTTGACATTTTCTAAATTATTTTTTTGATTTTTCAGTTTGAAATGAATTTCCTTTATTATTTTTTAAAAGCTCAAAATCAAAACAAAGCACTTGAATATTGTCAAAACAACACATTTGACCTGAAACTACTTTTTTTTTGAATTTTCAATGCACTGAAAATTGATATTCATTCCGACCCAAAACTATTTATCTTTAATTTCAAAAACTTACCAACAAACAGAAAAGGTCTGTTTTTCTGCCAGCTTTAATTATAATGACATCTGTATACAGCCCTCTTTGCCCTCCAAATATCATCCCCTTTCTTCTCCTTTACTTTGTTGGTGTGTGCATATGCAGACTCAGACCCCAACCATAGAGATAAGTATTTATTGTTACAGCTGATAGAACCAGATCCTCTGCTGGTATAAATCAATATAGCACCACTGAAGCCAAAGGAGTTACACAACTATATACCAGTAGGGGATCTGGCCCACAGTTTGCACATAGCATACATAGAGCTAGTTGAAATGTTTGTGTCAAAACTTTTTTTTCCAGGGGGAAAAAAAATCATTTTGGTCAAAGTTTCCCAATTTTTTGACAAAAGAATGGAAACCCGAAACTGATATTTTACTGTAAAAGTTTTTGGGGTTTGGTAACAAATTTCAGGTTTAGGTTTTCAAAACTCAATTTTTTTTAAAACCAAAACCAGGATTTTTTTGTTTTGATTTTCATCAAAATGCCTAAAATTTAACTGGGAATTTTTGAAACAATGCAATTTTTAAAAAATTTCCCATTACAAGACGTTAACAGTTTTTAACCAATGTTAATCTTACACTTCCATTAAAAGAACAATAGCCATGTGGTATCTTTTTGACAGGTACTATATTGCAATATATCATTTGATTGTTTTATGGTATAAAATTTGCTGTGAACTGTATGCCTGTCTCTATGCACTGGGCTATACACAATTTGATCACCAAATTATCCAGTTCAGTTAAATTGGTGCAAGTTGTGTGTGTAGACAAGCCCTCTGTGTTTACTTTAGTTGTATGCTCTTTGGGGTGATGACTGTCTTCTGTTCTAAGTTTGTACAGCACCTAGCATAATGGAAACTTTGTCCATGACTGAGCCTCCTAGGCATTAGCACAATACAAACAAAATAACAATAGTAAGTATTGGAGAAAGTTCTGTCCTCTGGTTCCTATCAAAGTCTTAGCCTGTCTCCATATCCTGGAAATATGGATTGAAATATTTTTGGAGTTTGCCTCCACTTGGCACCTGTACTTACAAACGAAACAATTAAGCTTTTCATAGATTCCCCTTTATTTTGCGACAACCCCCAATATTTCTTAAACAGCATAAATGGGGAACCCAGACTGAATGACAATGGGCACCTACCAATACCTGGAGCAAGTAAATTTTAAGTGAATTCAAATGAAATATTTAAGGAACACAGGAATTATCATACCAGATCAGAGCAATGGCCTATCTACTCTAGTACCTTATCTTTGCAGGTCCCAACTTCTATTCTTCACGATCACTGCAAACCAAATTTAACTCCCATCCTCTTTCTGAAGATAAGGCCCTTTCCAACAAAGTGGTAAGCACCCTCAGCTCCTGCTGAAGTCAACAAGAGGACCTCATCATAAGCTTTATACAGTGGGGAAAAAAAACAATGGAAAAAGGAGAGAGATATTGGTCTCTGGCTTTTCCACTGAACTCTGCCTTCAGACTGCATGAAAAGCATTTGTGGCCTGTCTCCAATTTTATTAAGCAGTGCTTCATAATGCTTTGCTCAGTCATCTGTTACTTAAGATAGAAAATTGCCATCATTGGCATGTAATAAAATTAAAAACTAGCTCTGTGGATATTTTTCCTTAATACCTCTGGAAGGAGGGATAGCTCATGGTTTGAGCATTAGTCTGCTAAACCCAAGATTGTGAGCTTAATCCTTGAGGGGGCCACTTAGGGATCTGGGGCAAAAGTCAGTACTTGGTCCTGCTAGTGAAGGCAGGGGGCTGGACTTGATGATCTTGAAAGGTCCCTTCCAGCTCTATGAGCTAGGTATATCTATACATATTTGCGGGAGGGATAACATTAGCCTGCTAACCCCAAGGTTGTGAGTTCAATTCTTAAGGGGGACATCTAGGTAGCTGGGGCAGAAATCTGTCTGGGGATAGGTCCTGCTATGAGCAGGGGTTGGACTAGATGACCTCCTGAGGTCCCTTCTAACCCTGATATTATATGATTCTAAGCTGCTTGTGTCTAAGCTCTCTTTTTCCTTCCTCATTTATTTCACTGGTCTTGTTGTTGATGCCACTGACTGGTAAGTGGCAAAACAAAACTGTTGTCAGTACAAATTATCCTTTGTAGAGAAGCCAAGCGAGTGGCGGCAGCGTAGTGGGAAAGATAGAATCCAGAAGCCAGTAGGAATATTATATTTTTCTTTTCTCTGCTAGGGGCTTTTTAGCAGAGAGAAACAGTTTGGTTTTAAAAAGGAACCAGAGAGAATTTTTTTTTTCTCTGCTCTCTCTGACAGTTTGGCTTGCATATTAAGCAAGGAACCATTAAGCTGTGACAAACAGGTCTTTTGTCAGACAATAGCACTCCCATTAGGAGTCATATACCAGCACTATATACATGCAAGTAAAGTGGTTTTTCTGGTTTACCTTACATTGAAAAAATTAGAGTGTTTTGGGGCACTCTGGTCCCCCCAAAAACCATCCCTGGGGACCCCAAGACCCAAATCCCTTGAGTCTCACAACAAAGGGAAATAAACCTTTTCCCTTCTCCCCCCCTCCAGGTGTTCCTGGAGAGATACACAGAAGCAAACTTCGTGAGTCTAAACAGAAGGACTCCACCTTCCCCGTTCCCAGTCCTGGAAAACAGAATTACTTCCCTCTTCACCCCGAGGGTATGCAAAGTCAGGCTAGTACATCTAACACACACAGATGTCCCCCTGACTTCTTCCTCCCACCAATTCCCTGGTGAGTACAGACCCAATTTCCCTGGAATCCCCCACTAAAGAAAAACTCCAACAGGTCTTAAAAGAAAGCTTTATATAAAAAAAAAGAAAGAAAAATACATACAAATGGTCTCTCTGTATTAAAGTGACAAATACAGGGTCAATTGCTTAAAAGAAATATGAATAAACAGCCTTATTCAAAAAGAATACAAATCAAAGCACTCCAGCAACTATAGACATGTAAATACAAAAGAAAAACAATAACCCTTATTGTTTTTATGATCTCTGTACTCACAACTTGGAAACAGAAATCACTTCTCAAAGCTGAGAGATAGGCAGGCAGACAGACAAAGAACTCAGACACAAACTTTCCTCCACCCAGAGTTGAAAAAATCCGGTTTCCTGATTGGTCCTCTGGTCAGGTGCTTCAGGTTACTTTTTTTTCAGGTGAAAGAGACATTAACCCTTAGCTATCTGTTTATGACAGATTGTGTCTGAGCTCTCTTTTTCCTTCCTCATTTATTTCACTGGTCTTGTTGTTGATGCCACTGCTGACTGGTAAGTGGCAAAACAAAACTGTTGTCAGTACAAATTATCCTTTGTAGAGAGGCCAAGCCAACAGCAGTCATTGACCTAATGAGGTGTGCCCAATCAGCATGAAATGCTGCTCCATTTCTCTCCCCTACGTAGCAACCACTTTATAAGAATGATCAATTCTTGGATGGTTTAAGATGAGGAAACAAAGAAATCTGCATAATTACTCTGCCTGTGTGATCTCCAGAACAGCTGTGGTGAGGAAGGGTTGTAGACCACACGGCAGGAGCCTAGGAAAGTCTACAAGCTGAATCCATTAGCATATTTTGCCATTGGAATACCAGCACCTGCCTCTCCTGTTTAGCATCCACACAGGTACCAAGGAATTAAGACTAGATCTGCTGCCACTGAAGCCACTGGCCAAATTCCCACTGACTCCAAAGGGAGTAGAACCAGGCACTTAATGAGGCCTCTACCACCTGTTGCCTATTCTTTAGTTTGGGCTCAGAGAGAGAGCACAGTCCAGTGGTAACATAAGGAGACCAGAGTTTGAGAGCCTTGGGTTCTGCTTAGAGTTTTGGCAATGACTCACTAGGACCTTGAGCCTGCAATGACACCTGTGTCCAGATAGAATTCACTGCAGGATCTGGGGCTATGTGACCTTGGATAAGTCACCTAACCTCTCAGTGTCCCCAGCTGTAACATGAGGATAATGATACTCATTTAAGGCCTGAGCTGAAGCCCATCAAAGTCAAAGCTTATTCAACTGCAAGCCCCTGGAGCAAGGGCTCCTAGGTGCCATGATAATACAAATTATTAACAACAGATGTTAACTGGAATCTTTGTTTCTTCAGGGGGCTTTGGCTTTGGCCCTTACAGAACCTGACAGGGAGTTGTGCCATTGAATCAATCAGCATTTGCAAAGTGCTTTGAGAACCTCACATAAAAGGTGCTAAGAGTTCAAAGTATTATGATAGTTTATGGGAACAAGAAAACACTTTTTAGAATACTGTAAAACCAGAGCAAAATCTACAGGCTGGAAACAGAGCTATCAGTTTCTTTTCTCCAATAGCTCAGCTCAGTCCTGCCCTCACTTCCTACCCACCTCAAGTACAGGCTCACTGGTATGGCTATCAGAATTATCCTCTTGAGTAGAGATTTCTTTCTCCCTAACTCAGACGTAATTTTGTGCCTCAGTGTACAGAGTTGCCAGTTTTCTACTTTTACTGAATAGTATAGCGGCTCCAAAAATGGCATGTTCCTTTATCTAGAAATTAGACCTAATTTTCCATTTCAAATTAGAATGAAGAGTCAAAATACTGAAAATTCTTCACAAAGGAAAATTCTGAAAAGTTCTGAATTGAACTGTCAAAACAGAAAATTGACTTGTTTCAGTCAAAAAAGGACACAATGTGCTGAAGTGATTTTTTTCATTTCAAAAAAAAAATTTTTTTTTAAATGACATCTGCAAACAACACTTTTTGTTTTGATTCTCCTAATCAGAAAACTCAAAACTTTTAGTTGAAGTTAGTTTAGATAAAAGCACATTTTCTAAATTAAAAAAAAAACTGAAAAATTTCAACCCTCTACTGAACAGTTTGGAAAAAAAATTTCTTCTTTCCCAGATGAAGCTTTTTTCACTTTGCATTTCCCTTTGTAGCTCCGTACAGCAGAACCTGCTTTAGCTTTCCATAGGATTGCAGCTTTAGGCTTGGCCTCACATCCTACTTACTCATCCTTCTCTTCTGACTCTCTTTTCCCCTCTGACCCACAGCTCTGTTTTACTCTTTGTAACTCGGTTATATCTAGCTTCCATCTCTTTCTTTGAGCCCTTCCAATTCTATTAGTCTTTCCTTTCTGGCCTGTGGGACCATACTGCCTGGTCCCTGAGCTCCTGACCTGGGAGGCTAGCCCCAACCCCTCCCCTGCTTTCTCCCCTGTCCCGCAGCCTCAGCTTGCTCTCTTCACCAAGGTGCTATGCTCTGGGCAGCGGGGCTGTGAGCTCCTGGGGCAGCGCAGCTGCAGAGCCCTGCCTGATGCGGTATCTGTGCTGCATGTAGCGCTGAGAGCCACTGGTCCTCCAGGCAGCACAGTAAGGGGACAGGGGAGTTCTGGGGGGTGGGGCAGTCAGGGCAGGGGTTCTGAGAGCAGTCAGGGGACAAGGAGAAAGGGTGGTTGGATGGGGCAGGGGGTCCGGGGTTGGATGAGGCAACGGGGCTCCAGGGGCAGTCAGGCGACAGGGAGTGGGGTATCCATCAGTGAACAGGCGAGGTTGGGTGGGGCAGGAGTCCCAGGGCGAGCAGATAGGAGGTGGGGGCCAGGCCACAATCCCCTCCCCTAACTGGCCCTCCATACAATTTATGAAACCTGATGCAACCCTCAGGCCAAAAAGTTTGCCCACCCCTGCATTAGACCTACTGGGCCACCTCAGGTGCCGTTTGAATGGCAGAGGGGTACTTACATTTTTTATTCACCCACTCCATAATTCATATACCCTCCTCGGAGAGAACGCAAACAACTGCCTCACAGTGTCTCACTTCTGTCTCACAGTGGGGAAGAACATAATTGAACCAACTCTGCTTCCATTGAAGGTGATGGCAAAACTGTCACTGACTTCACTAGGGGAGGAATTCCTCCCTGTGCCAAGGGGCAGCAAAAAATTTTGTGCACTACTTAAGGCCCCTGTGGGCTTAAGGGGGCTTATGTGGAGCATAAGCCTTTGGCTGGCTCTCTATAGGACTTGGAGTGAACTTCAACCTGGGAGGAGGATTGAGGCCCCATATCGTATATTTCTAGACCCCTTTCCTTCCAAAGTGTCCCACCGCATTTTACAAAGTGATATAAATTCTCATCCTTAGCCATGCATTAACAAAGGCTTTTTCTGGGGGGAGAAGATCTTAACTGTGTCTGCAGTTGTACGAAACCTACTCAGTCATCATCAATAATGAATCGACTTAACCAATCATAAGCTGGTGTGGATGCACAATGCAAATAAGAGCTGGCTCCAGCCTCTAAGAAAAAAAAGTGTTTCCTTTTTAATAATACATTAAAAAGAGATACCTGGAGATTTCCAATTAGCAGACACTGCATCCCCTTGCGCTCAATGTTTAAGTAAAGTTTGTTACATGGTTCACATGGTAATAATGCTGCTAATGCTGACCTTGCAAAGCACAGCTCTGTGCTGTACGAATCAATCACCACAGCCTGGAGCAAGCAGGGGGAAGACAAATCCTGCAGAGACAGTATCCAGAAAACAGAGCTATTGAGGAGTACTTAATGAAGGCAAGATGCTGCAGAGCCAGACAGAATCTATATAAATATACACATTTATAATCAGGAATATAGATCCTGATTCTGCACAAGGCTGAGTGCCTTTGAGAGATGCAAATTCCCAGCAAATTCAATGGGAACCGAGGGTGTTGTGTACTTCTCCAAAGATACTTAGCACATTGCAGGATCAGGTCCTGAGAGTTGAATCCACCCTGTGTGAAGGCTGTGCGCTACTTAAGTACACCCATAATAAGCCTTGCACTGTTGGACTTCTGCCCTAGGATGAATTTCACCCCAAGTGATCAGAACGTTAACCACAGCTGAGATCTGCCTTGTCACAATTCCAAATGTAAACTTGGCCCATCTCTCACCTAATTGGAATCTCTCCATTCACCCTCCAAATGGTATGTTTGCATGATTGCCAATTTTGGTGGGGCTTTGAGCAGGCCCACAAGAGCAGCCTTAAATGAATTAGAAGGCAAACTGCTTTGCCTGTTAAAAGATCAGAAAGAAAATACAGAAAAGAAAGATGCACATTTGTGCTGTGTTTTTCCATAAATATCCTTCTACTTTCAGCCCTAATGACAATTAATTATTATTAATTATTATTATTATTATTGATAAAGGGGCAACATAAGAAATAAGCAAAATACAAAAATGCCAGGAAAGAGCACAGCATGTGCCTCTCCTCTACAACATGCCGCAGCTGAACTGAACATAAAATGGTAGCTGCCTCCAACAAACAGCAAACTTCTAGACTTAATGAGGTGCAGAACAAAGAAAACAGAAGTATAACAGCTCTACAGCAATAAATTCTAACGGTAGTGGATGTAGATGTCACAATCCTGGGTAACTGCTTTTACCAGTACACACCAACTGCATTTTAACAACAAAACATAAAGGATGATACTTCTGGAAAAGACATGTAGGACCATGGCAGGTAGAAAGGAAGGACTACTATATTATAAATAATTACGGTAACAATATACTACTTTGCATTTCAAAAGCAATTCCATCTCAGAGATTTGCAGAAATTAATGATAGGTAAGTGTTATTGACTCTGTTTTACAGGTGGGCAAAGAGAGGGGGAAGTGATTTACTCAAGGTGAGACAGGAAGGTAGTAGCATTTCTAGGAATACCATCCTGAACCCCAACTCCCAGGCCTATACTTTAACCACCAACCCATCCTTCCCTTCCCTCAGCCTGTCCATCTCCCTGCAGGGGAAGGATTTTTAGATTTTGTTGGTGTGTGCAGGATTTTAAAAACACTATATTAATACGAAGTTATTAGAACACACTAGACTCCACCCTTTCCTTTTTATTCAGTTATCCAATTAATTTTCATTAAAAGCTAGAACATTTTTATTTGTATGGGGGGGAACCATGAAATACTCTCCCCAAGAGAGTATTTTTCACTTGATAAAATGTAAGCTTTACAAAGTTTTTATGAGGTAGCTGAATTAGTGATTTATGTTGACTTATCTGTGATCCCAAGGAGCTAACATTTTATTTATATGGCTCTACAAGTGTACATGGCACTATACAATAATACCACTTGACAATGCAGCACTTTTCCTCCTCATATTGTAAAGGTTCTGACAAAGGGATTAATTATCATTATTCCCATTTTACAGGTGGGGAAAACTGAGGCACCAAACAGAAAAGCAGAGCTAGGACTAGAAACCAGTCCTCCTCTCTCTGAGGCTAGTCCTCTAGCCACTAGACCATGCTATTTCCTAGATTACTGCCTCTGAACTCTTTTGTATACCAAGACTGCCCCCACTGAATACCCCTTCCATCTAGCCATGATTTAGCCCAGGGATTGGCAACCTTTCAGAAGTGCTGTGCTGAGTCTTCATTTATTCACTCTAATTTAAGGTTTCGCATGCCAGCAATACATTTTAACGTTTTTAGAAGGTCTCTGTCTCTAAGTCTATAATATATAACTAAACTATTGTCGTATGTAAATAAATAAGGTTTTTAAAATGTTTAAGAAACTTCAATTAAATTAAAATGCAGAGCCCCCTGGACAGGACCCGGGCAGTGTGAGTGCCACTGAAAATCAGCTTGCGTGCCCGCTTCGGCACCCGTGCCATAGGTTGCCTACCCCTGATCTAGCCCCTTCAGTTTAGCACTATGGAAAGGGCAGAGTGGTCATGACCTAGTCACAACCCCCAGGTTGAGATCCCCTGTCCCAGGTAATGAGTATATGCACGGAGCTGTCTTCAGTGGGAGCTGTGGTTGCTCAGTCCCTCTGAAAGTCAGACCCTAGTTGACATCAGGTATATAATGTATGCAACCAATGCCAAGTTTTAATTTGATTCATGCAAATCTTAACGTCAGGTTTATTTTAACATCAATTTACACAGTTTACATGCTGAGAAAGAATTGTAATGTTAATTGCAGGTATCCTTAAACTGTGGATTGAAACACTAGACTACCAAGGTCTGTGGGTAACCTGGAACATTCTCTCTCATGCCCTCTGGGTTAAACATTTCTTATTCCAACTGATTTTTTACTGTCATTATGTAACTGATCATCAACTACAGCAATGACTGGGCCTATAATTAGTTCATCTTCTATCTTCCAAATGCATGCGCCTTACCTTTACTATGCAGGTGTGGAACACAATGGTCAGTGTGCTCAGCAGCAGGTTTCTTGGCAAAGACAACTTTTCTTTACAAGTGATCCTCTTGTGTGGATCCAAGTATTTGTATAACTTTGTCTAGCATTTTTCAGCCCTTGAATACTCCCACTGGAGTGCTTGGTAGATCTCTAATGCCTCTGGGACCGCTACATGTAGCAATGGGTAGGATTTCACCTCTCCCGTTTTCTCTTCTGTTTCAGGAACAGCTGGAAGGTCTCCAGCCACCTCTTCCAGGTGTCTGCCAAGCTCTCTGCCAGACTGAGGGATTCAGGTGATTTCACTGGTTCCAGTTTCCTAAAGATGTAGCTTACTTCTGATATCCCTGACAAACAGAAGCCATAGTAAGGGCCTGATCCTTATTTCCTGGTTCTAGTCACATCACATGACATGCTTCAGGGTTACATATGTTCTCTGTCACATGGCAGGGGTTAATATCAGACTCCATTGGCTATTTTACATAGGTCACCCCTCATTTAACTTAAACCTCTTGCTATATATATCATCAGCATAGTAGTTGCACCAGATTGGGCTCCCATACCCTCCTGTATATATCAGTATATGGATATAAGTAGAAGGATAAGGGAATGTAAGTGAACTTTAAATCAGTTTAACATATCACTTCTCAGAGATGCTAAGGATGGACTATCCTTAAGAATGAGATTTACAGCCCTAAAGAAAGAGATACAAGGCGAAAGAGTGAGGCTTTCCTGGTGGTGTGTTATGTCATTGCTTAAGACAGGGACTCATCTTTGGACCTTGGCAACACCCAGTAGTCCAGGTTTTTAATCCAACTAGCACTTAATAGTTTGTTTTAAAATGTACACTGCTTAATATTGCATATGAAACACTTAAATATCCTAATTCATGTGAAAATCTAGGGCATGTGAGAATTCTATAAAAGTGTAAACCAGTGGATTTTAATAAAAACAATTATTTGCTGATTGGAACAAAAACGTGGATGGATAGAGATCCCTTAGGACATTAATTTGTCCAGTGTGATCTAAATTTTGAACTGTATTTTGCAAAACTCGCAAACTATCGATCAAGTCCTGCTTGTTTTTTGGGTAACCCTCATTTTTTTCAGACTGTCGCCCAGTATTCACATACAGACCCCCTCCCCCCAGCTTCCTTTCATAAACATATAGAATGCAGGCAGTAGTCTCCATAGTTACCACAGCACACAGGCGTTTTTCCAAGCTCTAAGCCCCACGCTTGAGCACCTAGATGTATTGTTGTCTGTTGCAGTGCCTGAGTAAAAATATTTTAAATCTTTATGTATTTACTCAAAATGAGTGAGATAAGCTTAAGAATGTGTGTGAGAGTGAGATAGCATGTTAATGAGTAAGGCTCACACCCAATGAGCAAGACTTGACATATCTGACTTCTGAATCTGGCATGTGGCTATGCTTGCAAACGCAATACCCATATTCACCACAAGGTGGAGATAGTGTTGCCATCTCACTTCAAAGTATTTACCCAAGATAGCACCCGCAGTTCACGTTTAATGGGTAAATAACCCGTGTTTAAAGTATAACTGCAGATTTAACTGATAGACTGGAACAGCTCTTAACTGCGCACACAGTATGTTTTTTAAATGACTGCCTGAATGCTTCTTTATACCCAAGAGAACAGCTTGGTTCCTCAGGTGCTGTTCCAATCTAGCATGTAAATATACAAGTTTTATGAACTGCCATACAAGGTTTGTTTTTCTACAGCAAACTAGAGAGCTACACAGGCTCAGATGACTGGTAATGGGACACAAGGGCTTTCTCCTCTACATCACTGCTTTGAATTCGGCCTTGTTTGGCCAATGACTGAAGGGGCCTTGCAGACAGATCTACCTCCCTAAAGATGGTCCTGCCATGAGAGGGATGGGACATACTTGGAAAAGTGAATACAATGCATTGGCAAACTATACATTACATCCCCCTCAAGTGGTCAGTTCCTTTGAGGATAAGAGCCTACTTTGTGCTTACGTGGTAGAGGTCTATGTTGCCGCACTGAAAATCCCTACTGATGACCCATGCAGTACATTATACTCAACTTCTGATACTCATTTAGGTGGAAAAATAGAAGCCTTCAGTCTCTGGAGATGCCAACCCAGCAATTTTCAATCTCTAGCATATCTCTTCATATTAAAACAGTAGAATAATCTCTTTATACTAGAATAAGGAAAAGTTGAGACTGTGACAAAAATTGATCACCCTCCATCTTCAGTGTATGCTTTGTGCCCTTTATTTCCAGCTCTGCACATTGAGAAAGGAGGGGACAGTTACAGTGCAATGTACAGGTATCTAGCTGTTCATTAATGAGAGTCATGGAGCTAAATCCTCACCCACCGCACTGAAATTTTCCCCCGGAGGGGTCAGGCTCAAATTTGAATTTGATGGCTTTTTACTGCTGGGTCTCCTAACATTAAATTTTCTTTCAGCACTCTGAGAAATTCCTCAGTCCTCAAAGAAGTAAATAGGATCTCAGGTACTATGGTGATAAATGCCCCTGGAATACTTAAGAATACTAATAAATGCATTTATTGGTGGTGGCCTAGATCAATGGCATTTTAAGAAGGCATGTATAACCACCACCACCACTTTGCACTTTTCTAGGTGCTTTTCATCTAGAGAGCTCAAGGAAGAGTGTTACAAAATTAGGATGGTTTCCCAAGTATAGAATGTGAGGCTCAGAGAAGTTAAGCATCTTGCACCAAGATATCACAGTACATCAGCATCAGAGGCCAAGTGTCCCAACTCCCAGTGCTGTGCTCAGAGCTGCTGACAATGACAGCCCATGTGTCATTCCTCCACTCCCACCTCACCTCGCAGGTGAATGACTTTGCACCAGGCTACCATTTCTCACAAGTAACTGGATAAACCAAATATTTTAGGCAAAGCATGTTTAAAAGTGTAGCTGAACTGGCATGGGAGTATCCAAGGGCCATGATTTCTCATATGTCCACCTAAAAAACTATTGACCCAATCCTCTGCTGTACCCAGTCTGACTGGGCATAGTAGCAATGGTGAAGCTGCAGCCAGATTACAGCTCCCTGAGCCTGGGGGCCATAGTTCAGAGCACTATGGGAGGGCTGCTCTATGCCATAACCTAACTATAACAGCCACAAGGTGACCATCCACAAGCCAAGAACTGCTGGAGCACAGCACACTCTGGCCCTCACTCCACTACCAGATATGCCCCCTGCACTGAGGGATATTAAAGGGACAGTGGAGAGCCAACTACACTGGCTTTACAGGACGTAAAGATTCCTTCCACTCCACTTAGCCTCTCTATGCCTTAGCTCCGCATCTGTAAATGGAGATAATATGTCCTTTCTCCCGCCCTATCTCTGTCTAGGCTATTTAAATTGTAAACTCTTCAGGGCAGAGATTATTATTGTGTATGTACATGTAGTGGGGCCCTGAGAGAGGTTGAGGCTTCTACCACTACTAGAATACAAATATTACATAATGTTCATTGTAACTAGGTCAGCTGTATAGCCCCTTTGTCTCATCAGAGCAGGGCAAAGGGGGCAAAGGACCTTGTGGCTTATAGGTTCTTATTCTGATTGGAGACCAACTGAGTCTCAGTGAAGCTAAGTCACTGTAGCTTGAGCATTTTTTTTGCTCCCTCAGAAGCTGATTAGACATTGCAGTACTCCCATTTGCCATACGTGTAACTCTGTGAAGTTTCCCCAGTGACACACTGGAGTAATGCAGTGGGGACGCTGGCATACACCTCTGAATTTGTCCCAGAGATCGTACAAATTCCTGTTACATCCTCATGAGAAAATGGGACAGATTTTCATTTACACTAATAACACTTAACTCACACCACTCTGGCCATGTAAAGAGATCTGGGAGCTGTATTACATTTATACCTACTTTAAAGCAGCTTACACTGGCAGAGCAATGTGAAGGGCATTAGTGCCAATGAGAATCTGCCCCAATATCTCCAAGGAATAATATCAGATGGTCAGTAAATAAGCTCATCAGCTCCTTTTAATGCAATTTTTTTACTTCAGGGACCCTCTCTTTTAGATCCCATCCACCCCAGGGATATCTTGCAATATCTTCCCACCATCCCTAACACTGGTTCAGCTCTAGCAGCACCAGCAACGTTGGGAGCCCTAGTGTAGCTGGGCTGCCACTGGCATTGCAAGCACTACGTTGACAAGACCTGAGCAGAGTTAGATCCTGTAAATAATTGACAAGAGAGCTGTGTTGGGCAAAGTTATTTCTGCCGCTTTGCCATTCCCTTCCAGAGATGTCATATTTCATACTCAGTGGATTTCCAAATGCAACCGCAGTGTAAATGTGCACAGCGTTTTTCCAATGTAATGCATTCCAATTAATCAATTTCAGTTTGGCATCAGCAATCTGGGGAAGGCTGCTGGGCCCTTCTGTTTAGAACCAAGTAATTGTTTATTTTCCCCAGCCCCAGAACGTAAGGGGAAAAATGACAACAAGTCATTAACAAGATCTTCAATGTTTCCTTTTATGAGTGTCAGCTGTTCTCAAGCAATCAGTCACATAAAACCAGCTTTTCAATTAAGACTGCAGTGGATAACCATATAGAGGGAATTACTTTAGAAAATTATTGGAGCCTTTTGCAGATTGGGACAATTCTAAGGTCCCGGGTTTTTAAAAGGAGCTACAAAACCAGCCTCCAATTTTGTGGTGCAACTGCATGTACACTTGGCTATCTGTGTAGCTGATTGCATCCACACAACAGGTAGTTAAACATCTAAGTGTTATTGTGATATACTAGTTGACTGACAGAGAGAGCAAGTCACACCCCAGTGACTGGATCAAAGCTTGCTAGTTACAATTACTGAAGTCACCCCTTTAGTTCAAGTGAGAGGCCTGCATTCTGCTCCCCTTTTGTATATATACACAATGAATTTGGAGTCACTAATTTGTAGATGCAAAGTTATGTACACACACACACAAATCACAGGCTGCTTCTCAAAATCAGGTAAAAAAGCTGCACCCAGCCTTCCCAAATTCCCTGTGCAATGGTCTTCGGTCCCCACCAGGGTCCTTCCTGCAACCCACTAGAAGAACAGAAGGCTTGGAAGCAGAGAGCTTCTTGATTATCTGCTTGGCAAGTGCCAGACACTCAGATACATTTTTATTTATTAATTTATAGCATGCCAATCTCTCAAGAGTATCTGGGATGCTGTGCATCATAAACAAAAATTAAACTAGGCTAGGTTCAATGCCCACAGAAAACAGACAGACAAAACTGAGGAGAAAAAACGCTGCAGAAAGGCGATGCTGATACGAAAGCGAGGCCAAAATTGGGCAAGACTCACAGATGGGTGAAATTCACCCTGTGCAGAGGGGCAGCACAAGACCTACTGCACCATCTAATGCCCACACAAGCTCCAAAATTCACCCTTGTGCAAAGAGCCTAAAAACATCAGTGGATTTAATGTGGTATATGGCCTTTGCCCTGATATTCTACATGAAGGGCTGGCTTTAAGAACTCTGGGGCCCAATTTGGCGGCAGTCTGGGTCTTCGGCAGCAGGTCCTACTCGCTCCGGGTCTTCCACTGCACTGAAGGGCCCACGCTGAAATGCTGCCGGAGACCCAGAGCGAGTGAAGGACCCACTGCCAAAGACCCAGACAGCTGCCAGGTGAGTAAAAATTAAAAATTTAGGCCCTCTTCCTTAGGGCGCAGGGCCCTCTTAGGTGCGGAGCCTGATTCGGGGGAATTGGCCTAAAGCCTGCCCTGTCTACATGTGATGAATTCAGGGTTTGAGCTGGACTTACATGATGTATAGGGTTTGTGCTTGTTTTCTGCATAGGGGTGAAATTCACCCTGGTCTAAACAGAAGGCACATACAAGAAATCTTACCAGGAACTCCCGCAGACATCTCCAGAGAAAGAGTTGCTTAGGATCTCTCAACTGATTCTGAGGGTCAGATGAAACCTTGAGACAATGGCCAATCTAGATTGTAAATCTTTTCAGGGCTGACACGATGGGCCTGATTCACCCTTGGATTATTCCAGTTTATGTTGGCGTCAACCAGGAGTAATGGAGTGTGATCAAGCCCTTTGCCTCTATTCTTCCCATAAAGTGCCGTGTATATGTACAGTGTTACATGCAAATGAAAAGTACAAATAACTATGTACAAATGACCTTGAGGGGTGGATGTTGCAGCCTCATTGTATCCATTGAAACATCAAGTATTGTCCTGGTCCCGTTCTAATATCCTTATATTGCAATGTGACATTTGCATGATTATGCAATGACCCTGAGCCCTTAGATGATAACATCACTGCAACACAACACTGCATCATGACATGACATGGCATTGCACTGCACGAGCATGAAACTGCAGCATAACTGTACTGCATTAGCCAAAGGAAGCCTTTCCTCAAGGGTTTGTTAGAGCTGAATGGTGAGAGCACGTCAGTTGTAACAATATATACAATTAAATAAACGGGATACATATTTCTATGGAGTTCACCTGCTGGAGTCATTCTAAGCACCTCATAAAACTGCTAAGACTCTGCTGCCAGGGATGACAAACCTGTCATGTAAAGAGCAAGAGACAAGTGATGGAAGCTTCACTACCTGCATTGTCAAGCTATGGGCCCGTGGCAGTTTTGCCTGACTAAAAACTGCAGGATTTTGGCCCATTACTGGAAGCACTTCTCTACCCTACTCTCATGGCACACCCTGTTTGCAGCCATGGCACTATATAGGAGCCATAAAAGATCCTTGTAAAGTCTGTGAAGAATTCCCCTAGGGCAGGCACTGCATAAAACAGCTGTAGGCTGCACTAGATAGTTATCCTGGCAAGCAATGTGCTGGGGGGAGAGACTGGGTTTGGGAAGGGCTGGAGCTATGCTCTGCTATGCCCATTCTGAGCAGCACCGCTGGTTTTTGAGCCACGCAGGCCAGACTAGGCTGTCTTAATTTAGAGCTACACTCTGAGCTGCCTGAGTTATGCTGTGGGACACTTAGGCTTAAAGCCATTTTTTTTCCCCTTCGCCATGGGCCATATCTATTTGTTCTCAGAATCTCACCCATTACATACAATTGACACTATAAATTATGGGCATGCAGAGGAAAGGATGGTGAGGCATTAGCAGCCCTGGAGACTGAAGTCCTTATTTGATCCACAGAAGAGAGATTTCCCCATCCTGTCCTACTGCTGGGCTTCAGCAGTGATCTGGCACTTCATTTTCCATGCCCTGAAAATACAGGCTGCTAGCAAAGGTGCCCTCTCTGATGAGCGATTTTGCAGTATAACACCGGCTTACTGGGAACTGGACTGAGACTCCCACCATCCCATTTCACACTAGGTTAGCACCAACTGATGTTAGTATCTGGACCTGAACTGGGTTCAACTCAGTGACCTAG
This sequence comes from Gopherus evgoodei, assembly GCF_007399415.2. Taxonomy (NCBI): domain Eukaryota; kingdom Metazoa; phylum Chordata; order Testudines; family Testudinidae; genus Gopherus; species Gopherus evgoodei. The sequence goes on along the minus strand of NC_044324.1, from coordinate 164,708,663 downwards.
TGAGATTCCATAACACATTGTGGTTACATATTTCCACATAGACAACTATGTAACTCCATCTTAATGATTTAGACCAAGGGAAAACAAGCCAATAAGATCTCCACAACTGAGAGCACTGTGTGCCTCTCCTAAGGAACATGCTGAAGCTGAACTGAAAATAAAATGGCAGCTGCCTCCAGCAGACTCAGAAATTTAAAGCTATAGGACACAAAACAAAAATCATTACATTTCAAAACAGTAGCTACATAAACCACAGTTTACAGCCACTTGTGCCATCTGATCCCCTAAAGCAGCAGTTCAGTCTTAAAGTTGGTTTGTAATGGGAAGATCTTCTCAGTTCAGGCATACAGTGAAATCCCATCAGAAAACAGCAGTAAAGGCCCATTGATTTCATCTACTTTTTAATATGCAGCAGAGGCAACAGCAAAGGAAATAAAGGAACAGAGTTCATACCAGCTATGAAAGTATCTGCAGCACAAACCCAATCCTGTCTCACACAAATTATGACAAAAACTGATAAGCACATTTTCTCCTTACAGTCAGAATTTATAACCTGAAGTGGCTGTTATACTACAAAAGTAAATGATCCCCTAATACTCAAATCAATCTTGTGAGAATAACCTGAATAATGAGTTACAATTGCAAGAGATGAAATTAAGACAAGAACAGTTAAATAGGGATCTAAAGGAACAGATAACATTTAGCATGATGTTTGGAGCTGAAATTAGGCTTTAAATGTATGCAGAGTCAGAGAGAAAGGGGGAAAATAAGGAATTGGAACACAGTCGTCAGATAAAGATGAGCCTTTTGATGAAGAATAATCAGAAACAATTTCAAATTGACATTGTTCGAGAAACGGGGGAAAAATCCCTTCAAATAGCATTTTGATGCAAATACCTTTGAGGGCTTAGGAGACATAACAGGATCTCCAATTAAAATAATAAATATCCCCCAAACAATTCCAACTCCAAGCAATTTGTTGCAGATGTGACTGGAAATGGTCTCTAAAAATATGCCCAATTTGAAAATTTGGAAGCTTAAATACTTAATACTTAAATACTACTTAAATATCCCTCATCACAATAATATCTGGGTGCCTTACAATCACTAATGGATTTTACCCTCACAGCACCACAGCGAAGTAGAGAAGTCTTAGCACCATTTTACAGATATGTGACTTGCCTCCGGTCAGACGAGAGGACTGTGACTGAACTAGGGCTTGAAATGAGCTTAGGCTGGTGCTATAGCTGTAGCTTAGGCTAGTGCTTTTACCATAGAAGCACTCATACTCCTAGCTCTGGAGCCAGATTTTGCATTTGCATATTTTGAGCCATTAGCAATTATCTTTGAAAAATCATGGAAGACGGGAGATGTTCCAGAAGACTGAAAAAGGGCAAATATAGTGCCCATCTAGAAAAAAGGGAAATAAGGACAGCTCGGGGAATTACAGACCCATCAGTTTAACTTCTGTACCCGGAAAGATAATGGGGCAAATAAGCAAATCAATTTGCAAACAGAAGATAAAAAGGTGATAAACAGTCAGCATAGATTTGTCAAGAACAGATTGTGTCAAACCAACCTGATAGCTTTCTTTGACAGGGCAACAAGCCTTGTGGACAGTGGGAAAGTGGTAGACGTGGTATATCTTGACTTCAGTAAGACTTTTGATGCTGTCTCACATGACCTTCTCATAAACTAAGGAAATACAACCTAGATGGAGCTACTATAAGGTGGGTGCATAAACGGTTGGAAAACCATTCCCAGAGAGTAGTTATCAATGGTTCACAGTCATGCTGGAAGGGCATAATGAAGGGGGTCCTGCAGGGATCGGTTCTGGGTCCGGTCTGTTCAATATCATCATCAATGATTTAGATAATGGCAGAAAAAGTACACTTATGAAGTTTGCGGATAATACCAAGCTGGGAGAGGTTACAAGTGCTTTGGAAAATAGGATTAAAATTCAAAATGATCTGGACAAACTGGAGAAATCGTCGAAGTAAATAGAATGTAATTCAACAAGGACAAATGCAAAGTACTCCACTTAGGAAGGAACAATCAGTTGCACACATACAAAATGGGAAATGACTGCCTAGGAAGAGTACTGTAGAAAGGGATCTGGGGGTCATAGTGGACCACAAGCCAAATATGAGTCAACCGTGAAACACTGTTAAAAAAAAAAAAAAAAAAAAAAAAAAGGCAGCAAACATTCTGGGATGTATTAACAGGAGTATTGTAAGCAAGACATGGAAAGTAATTCTTCCTGCTCTACTCCGCACTGATTAGGCCTCAACTGGAGTATTGTGTCCAGTTCTGGGCGCAACATTTTAGGAAAGATATGGACAAATTGGAGACAGTCCAGAGAAGAACAAACAAAAATGATTAAAGGTCTAGAAAACATGCCCTGCAAGGAAGATTGAAAAAAACGGGTTTGTTTAGTCTGGAAAAGACGACAGAGGGGGAAATGGTAACTGTTTTCAAGTACATAAAAGGAGGAAGGAGAAAAATTGCTTTTCCTTAACCTCTGAGGATAGGACAAGAAGCAATGGGCTTAATTTAGGTTGGACATTAGGAAAAACTTCATATCAGGGTGATTAAGCACTGGAATAAATTACCTGGGGAAGTAGTGGAATCTCCATCGTTGGGGATTTTTAAGAGCAGGTTGGACAAACACCTGTCAGGGATGGTCTATATCAGGGGTTCTCAAACTGGGGGTCAGGACCCCTCAAGGGGTCACGAGGTTATTACATGGGGAAGGTTGTGATCTGTCAACTTCCACCCCAAACCCTGCTTTGCCTCCAGCATTTATAATGGTGTTAAATATATAAAAAGTGTTTTAATTTATAAGGGGGGTGGGTCACACTCAGAGACTTGCTATGTGAAAAGGGTCACCAGTAAAAAAGTGTGAGTGCCACTGGTCTATATAATACTTAGTCCTGCCTTGAGTGCAGCGGACTGGACTAGATGACCTCTCGAGGTCCCTTCCAGTTCTATGATTCTATATATCCAACTGTTTAGGCACAGACCGTTACAAAGGAAGGAGCCAAGGGCCTCATTCCAGTATGGTAGCATTTTGCACTCACTATGCAGAGGTGTAATTGAAGGTCTAAGGTACCAGTCAGAATCAGATCCAGAGTGCAACATTTGGATCTGGGTTTGGATTCTAAGCCCCTTCAAAGTTGAGGAATGCTCTGCTCTCTGGGTTTTGGCTCAGGCCCCTCTCTGATTATATCCAGTACCTGGAGTACGAACAGTGTGAAAAACATTCACCCATCCAGATCACTGGGCCTAAGTCAGAGTGTTATCTATGCCACTGATGTGAAATTCCTAGAGGATGGGGATGAATGGGAAGCCACACAGATGTTACAGCTGCAGAATGGCATTGGGATTTTAAAGCAGTGGTGTAGCTAGGAGTGGAAATTTGGGTTGGTCCCAACTTTCAGGTGGATGCGCAATGACAGACTGTGCTAGCTCAGCTTTTCCCTGATGCCAGGCCCTCTTCCTAGCCCTGGTGCCCCCAGATGCAGGGTTTCACCTGCCAAACTGGGCATGGGCAGGGGGCAGCTCAGAATATGGCAAGGCAGAGCTGCCGGAGCATAGCTTTCAGAAGGGTGGGCGCATAGCTCCGTCCCGGATTTCAGGTGCCTACCCCAAGTGATGCTCTGAGCCGGTGTGGCAGCACTACATTCCTACTCAGATTTGGATGGGCCTGGATGCTAAGTGGGTGAGCCATGGCCCACCCATGGCTACGGCCTCTACTTTAAAGTTTGACTGGCAAATTATTAGATAAAAACCCTTTAAAAAATCGCCCTGCATTGACATGGAGCTAGACTGGATGAGAACAGATCTCTACCAGAGCGAGCTAGCTACATATCTGTCAGCTTACTTGTCTCTAGGATTTCTAAGGAATTGATCACCTTGCTGTCTGAGCATCTGCCTCTAACTCCCATGATTCTAACATGCAGATCAGACAATAGAAAATTAGAAGAGTGTTAAAATGCATTGCTTGACTAGGGAGTTACTGAATGTTTAGAAACAGGGAGCAGAGCTTTTAGATGGGGGTAAGTTTCAGTTTCTCTGCAGACTCAGGCGTACTTTGCTGCATCCATTACACATGCTTTACATTTTCAAGGTTTTCTTTGCCACCATGATGGTTAGGGACTTAAACACAAAAACAAACTAAGATTTTCCCTAAAATCTGTGAGTGATACCCACATCCCCTGCCTACTGCTTGATTCTACTTGAGGAGGTGCACCCACACTTTGGGAAATACTGATTTAAGCTGTTCTTTTAGGGCTTGATCCAATGCCCATTGTATTTAGTGACTGTCCTTCCATCAGCTCAGGATTAAACAAAGGCTGTGAATGGCTAACCAACTACAAAATCAGTTTCTCCTCCCTTGGTGTTCACACCTCAACTGCTAGAAGAGGACCTCATCCTCCCTGATTGAACTAACCTCATTATCTCTAGCCTGATTCTTGCTTGCATATTTATACCTGCCTCTGGAAATTTCCACTACATGCATCCAACGAAGTGGGTATTCACCCACGAAAGCTCATACTCCAATACGTCTGTTAGTCTATACGGTGCCACAGGACTCTCTGCTGCTTGTCTTCCAATGACATCAGTGAGCACTGGATCAGGCCCTTACAGTACAATCTTGGTTATCCAAATGTCTGCAGAACCCTATAGGTGTTTGCATAATCAAGCTTTAGCTTTTGCATAATCAAGGATATTTTTAAAGAACTGACTACATATCAGTAGATATGATTTTGTCTCAGGTAATAGGCAGTTACAAAACATTGGTTTTGGAAAAATCAAAGCTGTCCTAGATTTCATGTTATTTTCACAGCTGTTTTGTAATCTGACCACACTTATATGGTGTGGATTTTTGTTTAAAAGGAGGCGTTTATTGCTGCTTTTAATTATTTGCCTGGCAACCCAAGAGCCTCTCCTAACTGAGGGAGAGGGTTTAGAAATAAAATAAAGTAAAATTATAAATAAAATACACAATTTATATAGCCCCTTTTATTCCAGGAGTGCAAGGCACTTTACAAGCACTAATTACAAGGAACCCTGTGAAGAAAATGTTTTTGTGTCTGCTTCACAGACGTTTAAGTGACTTCCTCCCAGCTTATATAGCATGTCCATGGCAGCAATAGGATTGGAACCCAGAGCTTTTGTTTCCTGAGCCTCTGCTTCAACCACCCACCCACAATCTCTCCCTCTGAGCAGTTTGTTTTCTTTCTATAAAACAATGCTAATACACCGGGAAAAAAAAGGCATCAGCCCTTTGCTAAGTTGCAGGCTTAAATCATCGTCAAACCTGGGAAATAAAAAAGGAATGACCTCATTCCTGCTAGCTGTTAAACAGCAGCTAAAAGACATTGAAATGCTGGATAAAAGGAGGTGACTGGTGGGATCCCAGCAAGATTCACCCTGTAGTTTAGATTTCACATCAAGAACAGGGTTTGTTAAGTGCAATAGTCTTACAGCCAATATCGTATAGTGCTGGCTAGAAACCAGCTAGGGTTCTCTGTAGCTGCTGTATGGGTGCTTAAGTTAGAAACACATCAGTACATCAAAGGCAATCATAGGTGTAGAGGCAAAATAGCATTTCATGAGAAGTGAAAGAATTTGGGAAGAAGAGGAAGCAAGGAAAAATCTCTGTTATGCAAATGTCATTATACAAACAATTTGAGAACATGAAAAAGCGAGAAATGAACCTGTTCTACCAAGTAAAAGCTCTGAATTCAAACAGACAGGACGTCGGTGCATGCAAATCAAGGCCAAGGCAAATGACTTGAGGATTATAGCACTAAGCTTCCATATTTTCTCACCAGTTTAAGGCTGCGTGGATTGTTATAAATTTTTTGTACAGTATTTAGCATTGGTAAAAGGTGCAAGATTAGGATAAAGGATATTTTTGTGTGCAAGGGATGGGACTATGTGTTAGGGAGTCTGGGTCTTATTCCTGATCCTGCCCAAAACTTCCTGCATTCCTTGGGCAAGCCCCCTAGCCTCTCTCTCAGTTGCACACCTGGAAAATGGGATTATTTGTATCTCAGTAACATCTCTAGGCCCCACTGTGCCAGCCACCCCCCGCCACACACACACACGAGACACAGTGCTTGCTCTGCAGAGTTTACAGCCTAAATAAACAAGGCAGACAAAAGATGGGAGGGGAAACAGATGTGAAGTGACAAGTCCAAAGTCACACCAGAAGTCAGGATCAGAGCTGGGATTTAAAACCACAATCTCCATTGGACCACATTGGTCAATATGCTGCACATAGAAAGACAATCTCCCAGAAGAGTTGCAGAGATTAACCCATGTGAAAGGCTCAAACTATGACGAGCATCATAGAAATGCCTCTCCAACTATAGCCAGTCACTGGCGACTGAAGTTATCCATTCACTCATGTAAGCATCTCCAGAGCCGTACATCTCAGCTCAGACCCCAAAGCCCACTTCTGGGTAAGTCAGGCTTTGTGACCTATTGGATGTATGGCCTCTGCTGAAAGTGGTAACAAGAGGGCTAGTTAATACCAGTTCCCTCCAGTGGGTCAGGAGTCTTCATCACAAAAAATACCATCATCTCTCCTTTGTTAGCAGTTTGAGAAGACACACCCATGATAGAATGGAACAAGACGACTAAGATCCTCTCTGATGCACCGAGGTGGAACCACCATCTTAGGGTTCAGGCATGTTTGCAGGGTGGCCTGTGGGAAGCTGGCATTGTTACGGTGTATTCTGGACCTGTTCTGCAGCTAAACAGAGGACCTCGGGTCTCCAGGGCCATTGGTTTAGCACCTTTTGCCAGCATTAAATTTACTCTGAAAAAGCACAAAGGGAAGGTTGGCAGATTGGCCATTTTCCCAGGTGCTGCCATTTGCTATTTGTAGATAAGAACAGCCCATTTCCTTACAGACAATTGTCTAATTCTGTAAATGCCACAGGTGGGGAGAGGATGGTAACCTATTCCCACCCCCCTTAGCTAAGTTTTAGATTTAGCGTTCATCCTTGCTCTCTCTCTTGCTTTTTCTGACTTCTGGTAATCTTTCTTCCAAACCTCAGCCCTGATGACAGTAATTCATAAAGTCATTTGAATTACATGGACTGGGAAAGGTTTTAATCAAATGGCAAATACAATTTTTGTTTAGCTCCAGTCTTATTTATTTCCTGTGAGAAAAGGTTAGGAGCAATTTTACACCCTATTGCACTGTAAATCCTAATTTGTATATTTTATTTGCAGCGTGGGAGTGTGGGCACGGGGGCTGTAGTGAACCTGACAGGAGTTTAAACTAAGGCCCTGCCCAGAGAAAAATATGAGACTGAAAATGGCAATGGGCCAAAACCAAGACTCTAATTAGGCTACCCTTAGAATTTCAGATTGATGATAGTTTCAATTTAAGCTCCCACACTCATACTCAGAGTCAGCTCCAATGAGCAGAAAGAGCCCATTTTTCATTTGATTCTAATGCACAGGAAAGGCCATTCCCACCAGATTTCATCACTAGATGACCAAAATCTCTAATCTCAAATTGAAAAAGCAGAGATTGGATCATTACATGATTTTGGAGCAAAATTCTAACAGGAGGGTTCATGACATTTCATTGCTGTGGCACTTGAACTCCAGGCCTAATTCAGCTTCAAACCCAAACCCCAGCCAAATGTGGATCTGAACAGCATCTGTTGAAAACATCTCTGATTAAAAGGTTATAAGGTCTGATTCTGCCCTCTTCAGGTGCTGGTACTGCACCTATCACCCCAAGATCTGGTTGGCACCTGATTCTCCATTGCCTTACAAACATGCAGGGATAAGATGTGGTGTAATGGATCTTAAATCAGACAAGCTGAAAACCCAACAAGATCAAATGTTACATTGGACCTAACAACAATTAGGAGAACAATTTGAACTTATGATTACAATACTAGTGAATTCAAAATACTAAGAGCAGAGGACAGTAGCAAAACATATAGAACATTAGAAAGACATGGTATGACAGAATGTGAAAGTAGTTGCACACAATCAGTGGGAATTTATCAGTGCACAAAGAACAGTGGTGGAAATTTTAGATCCAAATCTAGCCCCTGTAATTGTATTTTCTGTACTTCTCTAAGCTGTGGCATGGTGATGGAAGGTACTGCTAAACAGCTGCTACATTTCACCCCCCTGGATGGCTGCATTTTCAGAGACAGGTGAAGTGATTCGTTTGTATGCCAAGCGGTCTGGGATGCTTCAGGATGAAAAGTCCTAAGTATTTAAATGTAAGATAGTATTAGCATAGCAATCAAAATTCCCGCTGTAATTAAAAAAAAAACAGAGCAATAGAGACCAATGTGAGTAGGCAAAGAGAAAAAGACAAATGAATTTAATGTGATAATTAGAATTTGTTATTATTCCTGGATAATGAGACAGAGGAGAAAATGTCAGCTGGCAGAGAAGAAATGTCCCACAATGTTAACACAGTGAACAATCGCTTTCCTGTACTGTAATTAAAGCAATGGGTTTTTATCAGCTTATTCTTGCTGCTGCCTTATCAGTCAACAAAGAGAAATAAGTTGGTCTGCGACTTTCTTTGAGCCACATTGGCTCCTGGTGATTCATCCTGCTTCAGACACCCACTGCCCATTCTGGAGTGAGTGTGTTTGTAAACTGACACCTTAGCAGTTGGCAATAATGAAGCTGTTTGCTTTGGGCTTCCATGCTGCATTTTCATTCCCCTTTCTTTGCAGATGAAGATCATATAATGATCCGTGGCAACTAATGAGAAAGAAAGGGGTCAAACTGTCAGTTGTCCTTCAGAGCAACCGAGAACAGAGGTGAACCTCCAGCTAGAAATTAAAACCAAACCTTAAACCTCTTTCTTGACGTATGGAAACATTTGGTTTCTTTCCTTCCTCATCATTCTTCACTTCTGGGCACCTTTGCGCTTCTAGGGTCTACCTAAAGACAGCAGAAAAAAGTGCCCAAGCACCATGAGAAAAAAAGTTAACCTCATTGTGATTTCCAGCCTGGCCTGGAGCAGGAAGTCCTGAAAATCTCATGAGGAAGATGGGGTTCATGAGGTTTCCAGCCATACCCAAGAAGTTCCAGAAAAGGTCCAATCTTTAGGATCCTTAGCTGAGCTGAATTGCTGAACTTTTAGAAGTGCACATACCACCGCTTCAGCAGTGGTGTTGCAGGACCCTGTTTGCATTTGTCTTTTAACATTTGCATGGCTAAGAGACAAAGACACAGGGCTAGATTCTGACTCAGACTACATGCTCGTGTGAGAGATTACAAACCCCTACCCCTTATAGTCCTACATAAGCAACCCAGACCTTGTGCCATGTCATGCAAGACTCGGCAGGGCACAAAGTGGGCCAGGAATGGGTGGAGCCTTGACTCCATCCTTCCACCCATTCACTAGCCAGGGAAGGTGTGCTGAGGGTGCAGGGGTGGAAGCTGCAATTTGTTGTTGGTATAGGCCAGAAGTAAATGACTACATTCTCTGGAGCAAGAGGAAAGAAGTGGAGGCTCTGGGTCTCTGAAGGTATGTCTGATATGCAGCTGGAAGCATGCCTCTCAGCCCAGGAAGACAGACTTGCACTAGCTGGGTTCAAGCTGGCATGCTCAAAATAACAGTGCAGATGTTGCAGTTGGGGCTGCAGCTCGGGCTCTTGGACACACGAGGCTCACTTCCCGTTGCAGCACAGCCATACCCAGAGGGTGTCTCTGAGGTATAGTGCTGCCCAGGGATATTCCTGGTGTGATGCAGTTTATGCATGACCCACTGGCCTGGGCTGTTTTCAAAGTCAAAATCTACCCCTTAAATTAGTTTAGAGGCTGACAAGAATTTTTCTATCCCCATTAGTAGTAGGAAGGGACTTACGGGTAGATGAGAATGGAGAAGATCAGGTTTGGGTTCTGATGACAAGCACGAAGTTCAGGGAAGTAGAAGAAAACCCAGCCCCTTTCATCTCAACACAGTTTGTGGTTGAGCTCTGGAGAGTGCGTGCTTCTTGATTGGCTATTTCTACATGCATGTGACACGTTCTTCCTCCTAGCATTTCAGAGTTGGGTTTCTAAAGTCCAGGGCTTTTAATCATCTTTTTCCCAGTAGGGGAGTCATCTTCATCCACTTACCCTCTGTGGATGGCTTCTGAGAACAAGGGCTCTTCCTTAGGTTGGGCTGACTTGAATTTCTCCCTGAAACATGTGCCAAGTCCCATTTAAAATCTCTCTAGAGCAGGCTTTCTTGCAGACTGTCCAGTATGACCCACATTTTATGGGGTCAGAAATATCAGAAGAACATCCTCTCTTGCTATATATGGACATCGCCTCTTCCCATTCCAGCTACAAACCAGGGAACATCAAATCAAGGGGCACCAAACTTTAACTTACAGCATAAGTTTGATTTTGCTTAATGACAGTCACCACTCGCCCCCCGCTGTCATCCAAAAAGGGTTGGAATTTGGGTCAGTTCTTTTATCCAAACCTATTTGTTATTATTTAAGGATGGTTAAATATCAAGTTTTTATCATGTTTATTGTGGTAAAGTCTACCGGCCAGCTGAGAAGGGTCCATGTTGTGCTAGGCAATATGTAAACTTATAGCGAGGCAGCACCTGTACCAAATAGCTAACAAATCTAAGAGCCTAATCCTGAGAGGTGGCTGCTTAGCCTCAACTCCCAGCGACACCAGTAGGAGTTGAGCATTCCGGAGCTCCTTGCAAGATCCAAATGGATTCTTTCACAAGGAAGGTACTGATGGATCAGAAATATCCAAGGGTTCCCAGCATGTCTGGCTAACCTAGTGTGCAAAGATTTTGGATGTGGGGAAGGAGGCAGGATGGAGAAGAGGAGAAGTATGCATGTGAGAGAGAGAGTTTGTGCATTTTTAATTCAGTCTGATGGTTATTTCATGTCTGTATAGAATTTTTTCCATCTCATTTTCACTCTCTCTTCACGGCAACTAGATCAAACCAGGGGGAGCTCTGCCAAGCTCTGAGGACCCCATGGGGCACTAACACTGCCAGCCTCTTCAGCACGTTCCTTTCCACTGACAACATTGAGCTTTGTTAGGAAACAGTGTCACTTGTCATGAATTAAAAGAATCTCTGCAAACACCCTTTATTGTCTTGAACCTCCAACTAGACCAGACACATTATTATGAGGAGGAAAATAATCACAAAGGCCTATCAGCTTTTGCAATTTCCCTGCCAGTGTCGGTGGCTTCCAGGTGATGGAATTATTTATTGGATTTTCTGATATTAGTAATACATTATTCCATTCCTGTCAGAGCTGCTTACATGCACAAGGCTGCATGTAGTTAACTGAGAATGATTACCAGAGATAAGGATAAAAAAATTACTCTGGGTATCAGCCACTGATCAGGTGTAAATGAAGCTAGTTATAAATTCTATGGCTCCTCCTGGACCAACAAAATGCAGGATAGTTCCTGCAAGTCTCATTGCTCATTTGTAGAAATTCTATTAACGAGAGCATATTTTATCTGTAAGTCATTATCTACACAGAGCATTCAGAACAGCAGGGAGGATGATGGCAGAAGTAGTTTTAAAAATTAAAGAGGACTTCTTAACTCCAAGCAAACATAGGTTTGTCATTCTTTGAGTGTATCCTAGCAGGACAAACTCTATTCCATCAGCAAGCTGTAACTAGATCTGGGCAAGAAAAGGTCTCCATGATGTCACAGACCAACATTGTGATGCAATGGTGTTTGATAGGCCCCAAAATATGGCAGGGGAGGGGCCTTCATATTTGTTTTCTCTTCCATCCATTCTTGTTCTCACAAGGTCCTCCGTTCGATCCACTCAGGCAGGCCCGTATGCCTGCACAAATCCAAATGCAAGCTTAGGGCCATACTATGGCTAAGATTATCAGAAGTAATTAGTGATTTGGGTGCCTCGGTTTGAGACATCTTAAACTTTGTGAGGGCAGGTGCTCAGCACTTTCTGAAAATCAGGCCCCTTTACTGCATCTCAAGTTGGGCCTCTAAGAATTGAGGCACCCCAAATCACTGGTCACTTTCAGCCATATATTGCAAGGCTGTCATGGCAGGGACTTCATTATTTATTTTGCAAAGCACCATGCACATCTAGGGCACTTAGTAAGTAAAAAAAAAAAAATCATCATAATCAGGCACCTAGAAGGACTTCAGTCAGCATGGGAGGCAAAAATGCAACTTGACTTAATTAACACACAAGCTTTTATGCAATAGGCTAGTTAGTGTAGTTAATTTTTGCTAAACTCCCCCACCCTTTTAAGCACATGGACTCTGATTCAGCTAACAACTTCAGTGTGTGTCTCACTTTAAACTTGTGCTTAAGAGTTTTGTTGAATGGGGCCTGGTTTGAGCAACAGTATTTATTGTAATTACCATAGTGCCAAGGAGCCCTACTCGTGGACCAGGACCCCATAGTACAAGACAATCATTAGGAGACAGTTGAGGGGGGTGGGGATTACAAATCTGAAAATGCAAATGCAATCGCAAAGCACTGGATGAATGTATGGACTATTTATGGGAGAATCAAAAAACCTCAACTTCTTAAATTATTTCTCTCTTGGCTAAAAATACTATGGAACAGCCCAAGAATGGATGCCTGATACTTTATGACTGAGCAGCAGCATATGTACCTACCACGTGCCATGGCAGGTTCTATGGGCCAAGATTTGCTTTGTTAGCTAGCAAGTGACAACATGCCAATGAATAAAACCTACACTCATAGCCAGGGAGCAAAGTAACTGTTTCTTCTCCAAGCTGCCTACTTCCCTTTTTGACTGGGTTACTAAAAAAATCTTGTGCTTTTGCAGAATCCTAGAATATCACTGTTGGAAAGGACCTCAGGAGGTCATCTCGTTCAAGCCCCCACTCAAAGCAGGACCAATCCCCTACTAAATCATCCCAGCCAGGGCTTTGTCAAGCCTGACCTTGAAAACCTCTAAGGAAGGAGATTCCACCACTTCCCTAGGTAATCCACTCCAGTGCTTCACCACCGTCCTAGTGAAAAAGTTTTTCCTAATATCCAACCTAAAACTCTCCCACTGCAATTTGAGACCATTACTCCTTGTTCTGTCATCTGCTACCACTCAGAACAGTCTTTGGAACCTCCCTTTCAGGTAGTTGAAAGCAGCTATCAAATGCCCCCTCATTCTTCTCTTCTGCAGACTAAATAATCCCAGTTCCCTCAGCCTCTCCTCATAAGTTATGTGCTCCAGCCCCCTAATCATTTGTTGCCCTCTGCTGGACTCTAATTTTTCCACATCCTTCTTGTAGTGTGGGGTCCAAAACTGGACGCAGTACTCCAGATGCGGCCTCACCAATGTCAAATAGAGGGGAATAATTATGTCCCTTGATCTGCTGGCAATGCCCCTACTTATACACCTCAAACTGTTGTTAGCCTTCTTGGCAACAAGGGCATAGCGTTGACTCATATCCAGCTTCTCGTCCACTGTAACCCCTAAGTCCTTTTCTGCAGAACTACTGTCTAGCCATTCAGTCCATAGTCTGTAGCAGTTCATGGGATTCTTTCATCCTAAGTGCAGGACTCTGCACTTGTCCTTGTGGAACCTCAGATTTCTTTTGGCCCAATCCTCTGATTTGTCTAGGGCCCTCTGTTTCCTATCCCTACCCTCCAGCATATCTACCACTCCTCCCAGTTTAGTGTCATCTGCAAAATTGCAGAGTGTGCCGTCCACACCATCCTCCAGATCATTAATGAAGATATTGAACAAAACTAGCCCAGGACCAACCCTTGGGGCACTCGCCTTGATACTGGCTGCTAACTAGACATGGAGCCATTGATCATTAGAGTTCATTTCTTATCAAACCTTTTATTGGGGATGGTGGGGTGAGCATAGGCCAGGGTGGTGTTCTCCCAGATGGAGACTTGATCACATCTCAGCTTATCTAAGGTCCAAATATGGGATGTCATCTGGGACCTCAACCAGGGAGAGAGACAAGAAAAATAAAGATGTGGGGAGGATGATCTAAATGCTGGGATTAACTTCACTGTCATAAAGCACATCAGGTATAATTTCTACTCCCTGATGATGCACTTTTGATATAAATGACCTGTAGAGATAAGCTGTGAGAAGACAGCTCTGTATGGGATGGAGCAGAATTTAGATCTAAACTGACTGTCCAAATCTAGGACCATCTTTTTCATACTAAATAATTCATCCATTACTCAAATTCAGCTACCTTTCGGGTGTGTTGTGGATGTTGTTAATATTGGCAGAGTAACAATACCCAGTAATTAGGACTGGAAGTGAAAAATATCTTAAGTGTCAAATCCTGCTCCCACTAGAATCAATGGCACATCTCCCTCTGACTTCAGTGGAAGCTGGACTGGTCCCAAATTTTGGGACATCTATGCTGCCCAAGTGATCTGCACTCTATAGCAACCTGGAAGATTGGGATTCAGTTTCTTGAGTGGGTCTCTCACTCTGCAGATTGACCCTATAGAGAATCTACAGTGTGCCACTCCTGTGGTCAAATATGGAGTGCTACTGATGGGCTGTTAAGAATGTCCTTTCTAGCCCTCCTCTGTCCAGGGAAGTGGCTGCAACACATGGCCTAGGGTAAAAATACTTCAGGACAAATGAACATAAGATGGATGGGTTAAATTTGGGCAGATGTGGTGCCCTGTGGCAGAGCTGAGTGTCATAAACAGATAGCTAAGGGTTAATGTCTCTTTCACCTGAAACACCTGACCAGAAAACCAATCAGGAAACCGGATTTTTTCAACTTTGGGTGGAGGGAAGTGTGTGTCTGAGTCTTTTGTCTGTCTGCCTGCTGTCTCTGAGCTTTGGAGAAGTAGTTCTATTTTCTAGTCTTCTGTTTCTAAGTGTAAGGACAAAGAGATCAAATAGTAAGTTCTATGGTTTCTTTTCTTTGGTATTTGCATGAATATAAGTGCTGAAGTGCTTTGATTTGTATTCTTTTTGAATAAGGCTGTTTATTCAATATTCTTTTAAGCAATTGACCCTGTGTTGTATCATCTTAATACAGAGAGAACATTTGTATTTTTTCTTTCTTTTTTATATAAAGCTTTCTTTTAAGACCTGTTGGAGTTTTTCTTTACTTCAGGGAAATTGAGTCTGTACTCACCAGGGAATTGGTGGGAGGAAGAAATCAGGGGAGGTCTGTGTGTGTTGAATTGGCTAGCCTGATTTTGCATTCCCTCTGGGGAATAGGAAAGTCCTTTTTGTTCCCAGGACTGGGGAACGGAGAGGGGGAATCACTCTGTGTAGTTTCACAGAGCTTGTGTCTGTGTATCTCTCCAGGAGCATCTGGAGGGGGGAAGGGAAAAAAAATCATTTCCCTTTGTTGTGAGACTCAAGGGATTTGGGTCTTGGGGTCCCCAGGGAAGGGTTTTCAGTGGGACCAGAGTGCCCCAAAACACTCTAATTTTTTGGGTGGTGGCAGCAGGTACCAGGTCCAAGCTGGTGACTAAGCTTGGAGGTTTTCATGCTAACCCCCATATTTTGGACGCTAAGGTCCAGATCTGGGAATAAGGTTATAACATGGTGTGCAGCGTTGTGGGAAAGATACAATCCAGAAGCCAGTAGGAATATTATATTTTTCTTTTCTCTGCTAGGGGCTTTTTAGCAGAGAGAAACAGTTGGCTTTAAAAGGGAACCAGAGAGAATTTTTTTTTCTGCTCTCTAGCAGTTTGTGGTTTGCATGTTAAGCGAGAAGCCATTACCAAACTGTTAAGGGTCTTTTGTCATGCAATAGCCCTCCCATTAGGAGGCAAGTACCAGCACTTATATGCATGCAAATACCAAAGAAAAGAAACCATAGAACTTACTATTTGATCTCTTTGTCCTTACACTTAGAAACAGAAGACTAGAAAATAGAACTACTTCTCCAAAGCTCAGAGACAGCAGGCAGACAGACAAAAGACTCAGACACACACTTCCCTCCACCCAAAGTTGAAAAAATCCGGTTTCCTGATTGGTTTTCTGGTCAGGTGTTTCAGGTGAAAGAGACATTAACCCTTAGCTATCTGTTTATGACACTGAGAAAGGAAGTTTTGAGTGGCAAGGTTAACTGTCAGCCTTATGCTTGCCAAGTATAAGCCTCTGAGAAATATTACAGAGTAAACAGCATGAGTAAAGTATTTCTGAACAAGGCTCCCAAACCAATCTGACAAATGCTAATAGCAAAAAGCTGAGGCACCGTGAAGGCAATATAGTATACTTTCAAGGAGTCCTAATTCATATACATTAGCATACTATGGATTGTCCTCTGCATGTCCTCCCTATTACAGTTATAATGCTACATGCTGGTTAGCATTTTGGCAGAATATTAATTAAGCCCAGAATCCAAATACCCTTCTCTGCCTGGGGCAGCTACTGGCATCATTTTTATGCTGCATTTTTGCACAGTTTTCTAAGTTTCCCCTTCAGGGTATATTTGCAGACAGACAGACTTGCTTTAGTGGCCTTAAGCTATTGCACTAAAAATTGAAGTATGAACATTGCAACTCAGGCTGGAGCACAGGTTCTCAAGCCCACCCAACCCCCTAAACTTGAAAGCCCAAGCTTCAACCCAAGCCAATCTCCATACTGCTATTTTTTGGGCACTAGCTTGCGCCCTGCCAAGATGAGACTGTTCTCCCAGTCTGGGAGGCTTGCTTCCCAATGAAGTGTAGATATACCGTTCGTGAACACTGGTGTTGCTGATCTGGAAAAGGCTGAAGCCAGCAGATGCTAAAGGAATAGTCCCAGTGCCTCTGGTTAAGTCATCCAATGAGAGTTGATCTGGCGATACAAAAGCTGCTATTCCTGATCCTCCAGTGCTGTGAGTTAGAGCTGCCCCTGTGCACCTCAAAGTTGCATTGGAGGTTGGTGTCTCAGGGTCAAGAAGCCACAGCTTGGATGACATGGAGAGCTGAGTACTGTGGTGCTGGAATCTAGATGCCCAAGGGATGGGCATCTTAGAAATGCATCAGAAGACGAGTTGAGAGAATCTCATGACCCAACTGTTTAGTGAACTTAATATGTTTGGATGTTCAATTTGGATTCCCCAGTATGCTGAAAGTATGCTTCCTGGATTGAAGATTATTTTACAGAATATCCTGCTGTAGAGTTTGGGACAGCGATTCTGTGACAAGTCAAAGAAATTATACAGGTCCTTCCAGCTCTTATTAAAACTCAGTTATTTTACCCAACAATCTTCCAGAATTATTTACCTTTGCTTCAGACCTCTCTGTCCTTCACATAGCTGCTTATTGCAAGCCAAGATTAATAGTTCTAACTAATATCCTACTGTATGCAACAAACACCTAAAGCATATCATCAATGGCTGCATAAGGCTGTCAGTATGTAGCTGGATGAATCAGTTGGTTTCCTTATTTTCACACAATCATGAAAGTTAAAGGTGACAAAGCTGTTAGGTCATTCAGTCAACTTAACAGTGCAGCATACTGCAGGAACACATCTTTTGGTGTTTTGTCAAGTTTATGTTTAAGTGTCCCAAGGGATGGCCCTTCTTCCATCATTGATCACATGCATTCACCTTTCCTGGCTTTTGGTAGGACAAGAAACCCGAAATGTTGAAAAATGACACTATTTCTGGCCTGGTTGGAAGCAAAAAGTAGAAGAACTCTTGGGTGAAAACCTGTTGTCATGGAGTTTCCAGAAAAACAGATAAAAACAGACTCAGAAAAATGGGGTGGCCCAGATAACATCAATCCTACCACCATTAGGCTTGATTCTTGTTTATGCTAAGACTTCGTTTATGCTAAGACACCATGCTGGCAGCATAAAATAGGATCATAAGTGGTCCTAAATTATATTTACATGCACTTTAAAGTTTCTTTACACTGCCAGGGTATATCTACAGTGGAACTGGAAGGTGTAATTTCCAGCTTGAGTTGATATCCTCATGTTAGTTTTGATCAACTAGTGTACAAAAAAAATAGCAATATACCTGTGGCAGCATGAGCAGAAGGATGGGCTGGTTGCCCTGAGTATGATCCTGTCAAGACCTTAGGAACACAACTCACATGGCAAGACTCTCCTGCCACTCACACAGTCATAGTTACACTTCTGTTTTTTAGCACATGGGTTTGACCAGAGCTGGTGTGGGTATGTCTATCTGAGCTGGAAATTCTACTGTCTAGCTCCAGTGTAGACATATCTTTAGTGTAAACAATCAGCCCCAATGGAATTTTTGGCTTTGACTTTAGTGGGATCAGGATTGAGCTCAAAGACTGGATAAGTGTTCTGGGAAATCTGAATTGAACATCCAAAGATATTAAGTTCACAAAACAGTTGGGTCATGAGATTGTGTCTCAACTCATCTTCTGATGCATTTCTAAGATGCCCATCCCTTGGGCATCTAGATTCCAGCACCACAGTACTCAGCTCTCCATGCCATCCAAGCTGTGGCTTCCTGACCCTGAGACACCAACCTCCAGTGCAACTTTGAGGTGCACAGGGGCAGCTATGACTCACAGCACTGGAGGATCAGGAATAGCAGCTTCTGGTTCCTCTTTTCCTTCCCCTGCCAGAGCATCCCAGCTCTTCGCCCCTCCTTCCTTTTAGCACTCTCACCCCTAGTGAGGCACAAAGAGGTGTTGGCAGACTGGAGAAACCAGCCCATGGTGTCTAGGCACTGACAAGAGCCTACGCTAGCACAGCTAGTTTAAAAAAAGCTAAAGCATGAAAGCTATATGGTTCTTCTGTACTGAGGCGGAATACGTGAAGCTGGCATATGTGCAAGCCATGTCAAAATCATTATGAGACCGGAAGCCTTGGGTCAAATTCTACTGTGGGTAACAAACAGCAGAGTAAGAGTGAACCCAAGAGGGAAAAAAGGCATTTGCAGTCCCCCTGGCAGGCGAATGAAATAATTATGACTGCAAAAGCTTTTTAAATATTTCAATTCTAGTATATGCTATAAAGAAGTCATTGAGACCGAAAAATCCTTCCTTTCAAAACAAAATGCTCCAGAAGTAGAGGTTCAGAATTAAATGGTGTCTCCAATCAAGAAGCAATGAAGGGTGACAGGAGGGGACTATCTGTGATCCAGGCAACTGCATAAAGATAAGAGGGTGGATAGAGGGGGTGTGGGTGTGGGAGTGAGAGAGGGGAAGGTGTGTAGTGGGGTAAGAATTAAGGGAGGTTTGTGTCTGAGTAGACAAAAAAAGTGAGTGCGTGCAAGAGAAGAAACCAGAAGGTGAGAGAAAGACAGCATACATACAATGGGGTTCTGGGCACTGGAACAATTTGTATGGTGGGGGTGCTGAGAGCCATTGAACCAAAACTGTAAACCCCGTATCTAATAGAAACCACCTCAAGCCAGAGGGTGCAGTAGCACCCCTAGTTCTAGCACCTGTGTAAGGGTCTGAGAGACTTTAGAGTCCAGGGGTTCAAGAGAATGGAGTTCTATCCATGGATCTGCCAGGATATGCATGACTAGAAGCACATTGTATGTGCAACACACCCATGGAATTGCCCTCACTATTGAATTAGTATCTATCACAAGCCTATGGCATTAAAGCCTTAACTGTTTATACAGTCAAAAACAAATAAATGGGCTGTCATAAACAGATAGTTAAGGGTTAATGTCTTTTACCTGTAAAGGGTTAACAAACAGGGAACCAAACACCCGACCAGGGGACCAATCAGGAGACAACATATTTTCAAATCTCGGTGGAGGGAAGCCTTTGTGTTTTTTGGGTTTTGCTTTGTTCTCTCTGGGCTCTGAGAGTGACCACACGTACCTACAGGCTCTCTAATCTTCTATTCCAATTTTATGAGTACAAAGGTAGAAAGGCGGTATAGTCTTTTTATTTGTTTTCCTATATTTGCAAATGTGTAGTTTGCTGGAAGTATTTTAAATTGTATTTTGCTGGGGGGGGGGAGGCTTCTTTCTAGTTTCTATAAGTGACAGACCCTGTAACTTTTTACCATCTAAATTGCAGAGATAAACTTTTACCTTTTTTTCTCTCTTTTTATTAAAAGCTTTGCTTTAAGAGCTGTCTGATTTTTTTTTCTCATAGTTAAGGCTCAAAGGAACTGAGTCTGTACACACCAGGGAATTGGTGGGGAGAAGGGAAAGAGAGCAGGGGGGAGAAGGGAAAAGTGAATTTCCTCTTTATTTTAGATTCATGGAGTTTGAATCTGGATTGCCTCTGGGTGAAGGGAAAAGAGGAGGGGGGAAGGTATCATTCCTCTTTGTGTGGTGATTCAAGGAGTTTGAATCACGGTGGTCTCCTAGTGTACCCAGGGCGGAAAGGAGCTGAGAGGAAGAAAGGAGAGGGAAGGGAAATGGTTTATTCCCCTTTGTTGTGAGACTCAAGGAATTTGGGTCTTGGGGTCCCCAGGGAAGGTTTTTGGGGAGACCAGAGTTTATCAGGCACTCTACTCTAAGTCCTGATTGGTGGCAGCACTACAGGATCTAAGCTGGTAATTAAGCTTAGGGGAATTCATGCTAGTACCCATATTTTGGATGCTAAGGTTCAGAATTGGGAATTATATTATGACACGGGCACAGATAGAGGGACTGATTCTGCACTCATCAGATTTACCCAATGTAACTCCCCTGATGTCAGAGAATAAGAGTGGTATCATGGAGTGGAGAATTAAGCTCTCTCTGTTTCCACTGAAGAGAAGGCCCCTGTTCTCAGATGCTCATGAAAATATGTAGTGCCACCTGTATTTCATCAGCTGCTTTAGAAACAAGCATCATGTACAATTCTGAAACATTAACAAAATAATTCTATTAAAACCAGTTTGATTCCTTTAGCAGCCGTAACAAAGCAGGGACGCAGCCTGAATGGAACAAAAGGCCAATGATGGCAAACTATTTGCCAGTGTTAAGTTGTGTGAGTAGGTTGCAGACAGGACTACGCATGCCATGTAAAATGGGCTCTGTATGCCAGTTACTCCCTGGTTATTGAAATGTGTCACACTTTACATGCTCTCTGGGAGTCCTCCCAGCTGAGGAGGCTGTTTGTTGTGTTTCAGGAGCTGAGCAAGTAGATCCTACCATCGCAAACAGGATCCGGTGCAGTGTTTGATCCAAGAAATCCATCGGCCCAAGTAGTATTTAACTGGAGTTCCAGGTCTTGAAGGGAGCACAAGAACTAGCCACTTACTGTCCTACACAACGAGCAAGAAGCCATAAACACTAGGGCAGGAGAACACAAGAGCAAGTACATTAATATTCATAACCACATGGATATATATTGTATAAAAGGTCAAAGTATGGCAGCGCAGCAGCCCGCTACTATAATGTTTATGCCTTGTTAAAGGGACTGTATACAAATTGTAATGGCAAGAGAGAAAGTGCCTAAAATACAACTAATCTTCTCCTTTTCATTTTAGGTTGTAATCTTGCTGACCCTGTGCTGTTCAAAAGCCATAGCCAAAAGTGGGGAGAAGGAAAAAAGTGCTAATAGTGGGCTAGAGATATGGATTATAAATGCAGTGGAGCATTTAAAGGGTTTGTATTTGTTGTAAAAATAATAGTCTGGTGTCTCTCTCCTTCATTACAAGATCCAACTCAGGTGATTATGCCGCCTACCTAATCCCCCACCAGCTCAACTGTACTCTCAGGTGGCTGAATTACTTGTCACTTTCCCCTGTTGTATTGAATGTCACGTGTCCACCCCAGAGATGGTGCATTTCAGGAGTGACTAAAATGATCCTTGCACACCAGGTCACAGTCCTGATTTCACATCACTGGGTAACTCCCTTAATAGTGGGAGTGTCACAGTGGTGTAAAATTTATGTAACAAGGTAACAGAATGAAGGGCCTTTACTGAAGCTGTTTGAAATTAGTGAAAGCCTTTCCACTGACTCCAATGGGCTTTGGATCAGGCTTCAGACCCACAGCCCAGAAAGCATGTTGAGACTGTGCAATAGGAAGGGTGCTGGAGGAAAAAATAAGGGATTATTTATTATTGTATTGATGTAAGGAATTAGTAACGTTTTTTGTTATAATCTTTGCTTTTGTAACAAAAAAGGCATTATTTCTATCACGCCAATAATAAAACACTGAGCTTATAATGAAAGTTGCTAAACAAAACACATTTAATCTGCATAAAGCTTTAAAACAAATTTAAGACATGAATTTTTGTAGGAATAAAAAGTACAGTTTTAAAAACTATTCGAGACTCTTCTTATGCAGAGTGTGTACAGATTAGTGGTGGGAGCTGGGGACTAGCAGCCAGGACTCCTGGGCACTATTCCCAGCTCTGCCATTGGCTAGCTGTGTGACTAGAATGGGACTACTGGCATGGGTAAGCGCCAATCATGGAAGTCAATTACTCAGCACCTCTTAGGATTTAGCCTTTGTTATTTTAGTGATATGATTCAGTCAGAAACCTCTTTCATTTATTTTGTTTGACACGAAAGAAAATAAAAAGCCAACTTGCCGGCTGAAGGATGAATTATTTGCCTCATAATTAAGCTACAGTTCCTCTTGATCAAATTTGGAAAAATTCCTGGTGGGAAAAAAATACCAAGAGCCATCTCACTTGTCCAGTTCATTTTTATTATTGGAATCAATCTTGTTAAAAGAACCCATTAAGAACAGTGTACAGAGCAATAAACCAGAACCACCAATCAAGCAAATGTGGTACTCAGAAAACACAACACTGGCATGGTCTCCAACTGAGATTTGCCAATATGAAACGGCTTCTTTTCAAGTTTGTATAAATGTCCTTTTGCGAGTGAAATTCCCACCTTATGCCTTATTTAAAGGACTATATACACCACTTAAATCCCAAAACATCTAAAGTGGTCTTGTGCTGCTCTTCTGCACAGGGAGAACTTCACAAAACACATAGCAAAGATGATCTTTCCATGGCGGCTTTTAATGTTTGGTTTATCTTGTATAGGAAACGTGTGCTTGACAGATCAGACCCTTTGAGGAGTTTTGAAAGCATTCCAATAATATTTGTATTTCTTATTTTTCCATTTCACATGTACCTATGTAACCCACACACTTTCTGGGTGTGGTGTTCTGTCCCATCTAGTGGCACTGAGACCACTTAGAGAGACAGAGAGTTAAATGGGTCTGTCGGCATTACACCTACACTCCAAGTTCTGATCGGAAGGGACACGACTTGCCAATCTTTGTGGCAGTTAGCCTCTTCAAAGAAGCATGAATTGATTTCCTGAATCTTCATTAGAGCAGGTTAAATAGTAAAAATAATACTGTTTGCAATATTTTCCCACAGAGGAGGGGCAAAGATTGGCTTGCTGTGATTTGTGTACCCATATAGTTAATTGTTAGTGAATATTCAGACCATTTGCCTGGTGCTCATGAATTTACCAAGAAGAGTTATTCATCTGAAAAACATTCTGAAAAGTGCCCTACTCTCTGTTTGTTGTTATTCTTCTGTTAAAAATGTTTCATTTAGCCAACAAGGGCACAACAAGACAACACAAACTGCTACACAGTTATGGAGCGGAAACAATCCCATGGGACTCAAGTGACCAGTCACAAAACCTGACTATATAACAAGTAGTTGTAGAAAATCAGTCACGAACCCCTGGGCTGAAAATTGTTTGTCCAAACTAGACAGCAAATACTCACAAATAAAAGATGCAATAGAAAAAATCAGAATTGGTTCACCAATGATTTTTTACCCTGTACATGGGCAAAATTCCTAACAAATAATTCAACCTGCTCTTCTCCTCATCATCATAGAGCACACAGTCCTAAAGAGAAGTCACATCTCTAGACTCTTATTTGAAAAATCCAGCCCCAGAATTTCATGGAGGTTAAATGGCATTGTTATAGTCCTATGTAGGAGGGTGGAGAAATGTGCAAAACTTTAAAAAAATAGGTTCTCTTAACTGCAATTCAATAAAAGTAATTTTGCAGCTAAGACAAAGTAATGACCACGTTTCCGAGATTTGTAATACATTGCAGGAGCTGGGCCCAAGGGCAGCAAATACTTATTACTGGCAGTGTATATGCTCTTTCAATCAACATAAAATATTATGTAGTTCAGTCTGACACGGTCAGCAGACAGTCTGCACATAATACTGCTACAATGAGTCTAATTTCAAGAACAGCTCAGAGCCAGAAGTAAATAAACATAAAATAACTAAAACTAACCAACTTTGCACAGAGAGAAGGACTGAGCCAGAGCAGCTGCAAATGAGCTAGGCTGTACTTCTGCTGTACGTTTTAAATTTCTGGTGATCATCATCCTTTGCAGGGGATGAAGTCTCCAAAGCCACTGGAGCCTGGAAATAAGCAAAGGTTGGAGAGACTAAAATGGCATTTAATTCTAGAACCAGGCAGGAATGGGGTGCCTGTCTCCCAAGGGTGATGTTTACCAAGATGGGGAAGGGATTGCAGTTTCCAATAATAGTTTTGGAGGGTGTGCATCTGTGCTTCTTGGATGACAAGGAACAGGCATTGTTAATTATGCTGCTGCTATGAACAGTCTGATTTCCTACAGCCAAACTATTTCTCTCAAAGACTAAACAGATAATAGCTCCCAAGATGGATGCAGTGTCTCACAGATAAGCTAGGGATGCATAGTGGTTCCTAATTAGCCCTTGTCAGACATGAGACAATGGCAAAGCGATGAGAGTCCGTTTTTACAAAGGATTGAAAGCCAGTTTGCTCCTGTGTGAATTTTTAACCTTACAGGGACAGATTAGTAGGACCTAGCATGATTTGCTGGGTTCTGCTAAATAAAAGTGGGCTAGCTGATCAGCCTCAGGGTAAAGGTAGTTCAAACGGCAACCTGAAGACTCTGAGGAAAGGAGTGGAAAGACTGATGGTCACCTTTTGAAGTGCAATCCTGTCCCAGTACTGGCATAGAAGGATACTGGCCTCTCATCTTCAGCCTCCCCGCCCCCCCGCCCAAGAACTGCCATCAGATGCTAGGCATCCAAAGACTGTTTCAGGGAGAGTTTGATGTAGGGGTTGAGGAGCGAGGACCCAGAACTGGGGAATTCGGGGCTAGTCTAAAAAATGTTGATAATTCAGGTTGGCATCTAAACAAAGCCTGAACTCTGGAGCTTTGCCCATTGCTAGGTTTCGTTATATACGGGTGAATGAGCCCAAATCTCAAGACACTTAACTGAATATTTTTTTAAAGTTACAGATCAATTTGCTTTAGTAGCTCCCCAGATGAACCCTAACATGCTGTCTAATTTCTCTTAAATAATCATATTTGGACCTCAGCAGATTTGCCTCTGTGTGGAGCTGTCTGTCATCTTCAAAACTCATACAGTCTTTATTCTGAGCTTCCTCAGGAGATAGAATCTGAGCCAAAGAAGCTTTAGAAAGAGCCCAGCAGACAATACAATGGACCTGAGATGGCATGGATTGTCAAAGGGGACTTGGAGCATAGTCATCTTTGGAGGATGGAGAGGGAGTTGGGGTCAGGCAAAGGGAGAGGGATCTGGCTGCATTGAGAGCAATGAGTACAGCTGGTCAACTTTAAAATTTGTCAAAATTTGTGGATTTTTTTTAATATAGGGGAAGTTTTTCATTGAATATATTCAAAAATAAGAGGTGGGGAATGGACATCAGTTACAATGAATTAATCTTTGAGTGGCCACCTCCACTTTTGGTGTCACTAACAAGTGATGTCACCGCTGCTTCATGTTCCTTTGGTGGAAAAGGGGGGGAAACAACCCTATCTAAAAGATCACTGAACTTCCCACATTGACAGATAAGGGTAACATTTTGAAGAATTGCATACTAAGTTGCTCTAGCCATTTCTATTATAGTCAGAGCAGCAACTGAAATACTTTAAATAAAAAATGTTAAGTCTTTGATTATGCACCTTTTTGGGTACTTAACACCTTAAAATGTGTGCCTTTAGCTCTTCAAGCACCTTTCCTGATGAGCTAAGAAACATCTTTACCTAAGCCACATGACTCACTGTAGGAAATGAAGGACCTCAAGAACTGCATACCACCTGGAATCTAGTACTTGCACTTCAACAGCAGGTACCTTGACAAACGCTTATTATTATGGTTGCACCTAAAACACCAGCTAAGAATGGGACACCAATGTGCTACACACTGTACATAAGAACATAATAGCCATACTGGGTCAAATCAAAGGTCCATCTAGCTCAGTATCCTGTCTTCTGACAGAGGCCCATGCCAGGTGCCCCAGAGGGAATGAACAGAACAGGCAATCAAGTGATCCATCCCCTGTCACCCATTCCCAGCTTCTGGCAAACAGGCTAGGGACACTGTTTAACTGTCACTTTTTAAAGTATGCCTTTCTGCCTCTCACTGCTTCTTTTACTTCATTGGTTAGCCAAGGTGGCACTTTTTAGTTCTCTTACTACACATTTAAGTTGAGCTTCTATTATGAGGTCTTTAAAATGTTTCCATGCAGCTTGCAGGGATTTTACTTTTGGTGCTGTACCTTTTAATTTGTTGAACTAACTTCCTCATTTTTGTTTAATTCCCCCTTTCTGAAATTAAATGCTACAGCAATGGGCTGTTGTGGCATTTTCCCTGCCACAGGGATGTTTACATTTAAGTATGGTCATTATTACCAAGCAGTCCAAACTGAATATACAACAGCCCCCGCCTAAAGAGTTTACAGTCTAATTAAACAAGACTGGCAAGTGATGAGGCAGTGGTGAGCTGGTGCCGGTTCGCACTGGTTCATGCGAACCAGTTAAATTTAGAAGCCAGTTTAGAACTGGTTCTTAAAGGGGTGGGCAATTGGGAGAAGGAGGTTTGTGTTGTTACAGTGGCCCGCGGGCCACATCCGGCCTGCCTGAGCTCCCAGCTGGGGAGGCTCCCCTAGCCCCTCCCCTGCCTTCCCGTCCCCCCTCGCAGAGCCTCAGCGTGCCGTGCTGCCGGCGCTCTGGACTGCTCCTGGGCAGCTCTGCAGCTCCTGCCGCTTTGAGCAGCATGGTAAGGGGGTGGGGTTGCGAGCTCCAGTGGGTTTCACGGCATCCATACACGCTGCCCTGAGCGGCATGGTAAGGGGGCCAGGCCAGGGCTGGGAGAGGTTGGATAAGGGGCAGGAAGCAGTTGGAGGGGGTGGAAGTTCTGGGAGGGCAGTCAGAAGGATGGATTAAGTAGGGGTGGGGTCCTGGGACAGGGAGCAGGAGGGGTTGATGGGTTGTGGGTTCTGAGAGGGGCAATGGGCTTATACTCATCCAGGCGATTCCCTACCGGGTCTTCAGTAGCATTTTGGTGGCAGGTCCTTCACTCGCTCCAGGTTCTTGGCAGCTCTGAAGGGCCTGCTGTCAAAGTGCTGCCAAAGACCCGGAGCGAGTCAAGGACCTGCCGCTGAAGAACCAGTAGGGAACCGGTTCTTAAGACTTTGGCAGCTCATCACTGCGTGGAGGGGTGGGGGGGAAGGATATAACATGGAAGCAGAGCACACAGAGTGATGGTTTTCAAGTATTGTTTAAGTTCTGCATAGTTTTTTCTTCTTGGTGGGGGAATCTTAAATGAGGAGGAGCTAAAAGAAAACACAAAGGAAAGGAGAATGGGACACTGATGTGGGGATGATAGAAGAAGGTTTGGATGGAAAGGAGCATAGAGGGCAGTATGAGTTTGGTTGAATGAAGAGACTAAGAGCAGGTGTGAGCAGAGGTCAGTGGAGTAAGTCAGTCAGTCACCAGTGGAAAAGAAAAAAACTGCACAAAACAGTCTGTCAGCACAATCAGCATCCAAAGGTTTACCTTTAGCTGCTGCTGCCTAGTACACCCATAAATTGCTTCATATAGCAATAAGGGTGAATTGATTTAATCATAGTTAAGACGCATATTGAATATGCTACACATGCTTAGGCCTTTGTTGTACGATCCACACTGAGTTCACCCTCCCTCTCTCCCCTGAGTCTACACAACTAGAATTCCTAGAGCACAATTCAAATGAAATTTTTTGCTCTCTGGATGAGCATGAAGTTTTAGTCTGTGTTTTCCAATTCATTTTTTCAGAAGGTTATTTTTCTGGGGAAACTGAACCTTTCTGAACCAACAGAGAGAGCTTAGTGAAACTCAGTTTGGTTTTAAATTTTCATTTAATCATAGAGGATTTGAACCTGAAACTTAGATCAGAAGTGAAAGGTTGAAAATACCATAGGATTGGAGATGGATGAAAAAGTTCATCAAGACCCATGTGAAGTGATGCTAGCTAATATGACACAGATCTAGCAACTGATCCTACTCCCCTTGAAGTCCAATGCGAAATTTGCTATTGACTCCAATGACACCCAGATTGAGCCCTTGCCCCTTAGTTTGTTATCCATTTTTAGAGGCAGTACTTTACTTCACAGAAAAAAATATTGGTTCAGAGACAGCACAGAAGCATTGGTTTCTCCAAGTCCACTTGATCTGAGTTGGGAAAGATAAATGGCAAAGATTCTAAATGCACAAAAGTAAGAGGAGTAGATGGACTAACAGACAGAGCGATGGTTACGCCTCACTCTGGGATATTATCTTCAGGTTTACATGAAGGATGTGAGCTAAGTTTCAAAACTACTTAGTTATCTGTCATGCAATTATAGGGCTCAGAAAAGAAATTCACAATAAACAGAAAAGAATTACCTTGTGAGCTTTTCAAAGCCTGTGATTAAAGCAATTTTAAGTGTTCTGCAAAATTCGTCTGTCCACCAGCAAACATGACTAGGGAGGCTGTTCATAGGCAGCAATTAGTGTTAACTGGGAGTAACACCAATATTTGTACTTCACCTTATTTCCTGCCTTTCAAAACCATGTAATCTCTGTACTAGAAGCTCAGAGGTCCATTATGGCTAAATTTCCATCTACCACCACCTCTCAATGCAGTTTGAGGCAGTTTGTTATAGTTGTGTGATTTCTGGCAGGCATTTGTAAGAAAAAAAACAACATTTTTATACAAGACCGTTTTTGCTTAAGGGATTGATAATGGGATATGGAGTCTCACTTTTAGGACTCTGGTGCAAAATCTAATCTGGGTCAGTAGTGACCAGAAATTATTCCCATCTGACAATGGTTTCTGAGTAGATGTGAAGCAAATTGGTCACTCTCAGCCAAGTGGCTAAGTCATAAAACCACGAGCACAACTGTCACAAACTGTCTTGGTACAGACCTGAAAGACAGACTGGATTATAGCGTTTAACTCCTCCGTCAGTCCAGTGGTCCAGGCACAGCTAGTTGCCAATTTTCAAGCGGGAAGTTTTCCTGCCAAAAATGCAGTTTCATCAAAAACAAACTTTTCACAGGAAAGTGTCCATTTCAATACACACAAAATGCTTTTCCAGTGGAAAATGTCAAAAGAAAACAAAACTAACATTTTAAGTTGAAAGAAATGTTGGGTTTTTTCAGGGTAAAAAAAGAATGTTTCACATGCTGAATCAAAATGACAATTTGCCTCATTTGATTTAAAGCGTCATTTTGTTTCAGTTTTTTTAAACTGAAGAAAAAACAATGACACTTTCAGCTGAAATAAAACAAAAATTGTCATTTTGTTTCAAACTTGATTTGAAATGAAAACTTCTGTTTCAAATTGGTTCAAAATTCCCCGTGGGAGAACCAAAACATTTTCAATGGTTTTTTATTAGAAACCTCTCCTTGGTAAAAACCCCAGTCTTCCAACCAGCTCCAGTTCTCACCAAAACAGGGAAATATTAGCAGGGCATTGAGGGAAGTTCACCCACCTTTTTGTCTGTTTTATGGCTGAAGAAAGGACTTCTGTCACCAGCACTGTGAACCTTGCACTAGCACTTCACTTAATCCTGATCCCACTGAAGTCAACAGCAAAATTCCCCACACAAACACATCTAGGAAGTGGAATTCAGTACAAAATGTGCCCTTCTCAAATCTCAAAGAGTGAGGTGGGGTGTGGGTGTGAGTGAGAGAGTGTGAATTAAGGCACTGAGCAGCAGAGATGTATATGAGAAGGGAGAGCACTGAGGGAGTGGAGAGAAGGCTCTGAGGAGAGAGCATGTGAGAAAGAAAGAAGAGATCAGAAGGGATGGTGGAGTGTTAACAGGAAAATTTGAGTAGGAGTAGAGGTGACTGAATAAGGGATGTTTCAGATCAAGGCTGAAGTGGAAAAAAATTGGTTGCAACTGCAACTGCTTTTATTTTTAAACAATTGTCTGTTTTGTTCCATTTCAGGTCATTTTCTGGGTGTTTTTTCACCTGTTTAAAAGAAATAGCTAAATTCCAAAATAGAACACTGCTTCAAAATGAAGAGAGTCAAAACATTTCATTTCAGAACTGTCTAAATCTAAAATGTTTCAGCTTGAAATGTTTCATTTTGGAAATGTCAAAACAAAATGTTTTGACCTCTCCAATGATTTTTTCCAGGTTTTTTCAAACAAAATGATGCACTGAATTTGACCTGTATTTGCTAACAGTTTTGGAGCCTTGAAAAAAAGCATCGGATGACAAAATTGTACCCCACTGTATGTGTGAGGAAGGGGAACATGGTTGACAGGACAGAGTATATGGGAAGAAGAGGAGAAAGGAATGAGAAGGATGGGACAGAGCCATTCATATTTTTTTAAAAGAAGATCAAGAATCCAAAATACACCAGTTTCCCACAGCTGATTATTAGCCCTTAAATACTGCCTAGCAGAATTCACACAGCATATTAGCCCTGTGGTCTTTGCTTTCCCATTAACATTTAATAAATTCTGATTCAGCCTCAGAGCTGCTTAGGGCCTCCATTCCCACCCCAACCTGAGCACTGACATTCTCCATCGACCCAGTCCTGCAGACATTTGTGCTACATATTGACCCAACCTGGGGTTCAGCTGAGCATCCACAGACCTGCTTAGTTTCCTCAGTATGGCTAGAGATCGACAAGAATAAAGTTAAACTGATTAGTGTCTACTGCACAGATCTTCCCCACCCCCTCTTCATAACAAAACTGAAGGAGGTTTTGAGTTGGCAATAATCTCAAACAAATTAGCTTGACTTTAACTCCATTATGCAGGCTAGTCTCTCTTGAATTCTGTACCATTAACACAGGAAATGGGCTCATTAATTATGAATGGTGTATACCCTTGCTTCAGTAATTTGAGGAATATGTTAGGTGGTTTGTGGTGGCATTTCTCTTAATCATGTGGGTACTGTTGGAATGTCTTTCCTAGAGCATGGCATGTTTCTGAATGCACAATATTCAGATTCAGAGTAATAGACTCCTCAGGGTACTGTGTAGATACAGGGATGGGTGGAACAGGATTGGATAAAAATAAAATTGAACCGAACCTTCGTCTCAAACTGAGCTCCTGTTTATTACTGGAGTTTATAAAACTTCCATTAACATTTGTGTGTTGCCTTCCATTTTTGATGCACCTCAGTATTTCACTCGGGAGTGGAAACAAAATGATCAGAAACACAGTGGATTGAGCATAGGACTGGAAACTATGCACTCCAGAGTCCTAATCTCAGCTTTAACATGGACCCAATGGGTGGCCCCAGGTGAATCCTCCCTGTTTCTGTGGAGCAAGCCACATCGCTTCTTTTTATGGATTTGGAGAGAGAAATATTTAAGTAACGCGATCTGCATTTACCACACTATGGTATATATAACCCCAGATATTATCTTCCATTCTAAGTCCAGGGTAATAGCAATAGTTTCTCAGACAGCAACTGTCTTCCAATCAAAACACTTCTGTGGAATCTATTATGACAATAGATCAGCTCCTCATAGTCAGCCCCGAAATTTATCTTCACAATGTGTCTAAGCATGGGTGGCACGTGGCTCCGGTATTTGGGGAGGCTGGCCTCAGTGCCAGAAGCTCCCCCTGCTCTGTCCCAAGGCCCTGCCCACACACAGCTCCTCCTCCAAAGCCCACAGGCATGTCCCTCCTCTCCTCTACCCTGTTCCCCAAGACCCCTGCCATCCATCAAGTCCCTTCACCTCCTGCAAGACCCCACTGCCTGCTGCGTCACTCCTCTACTCCCCTTGACACCCGACCACCTCCCTCCTTTCCCTTCCCTGTGCCTCACCCACCCGCTGCAGCACTCGCTGAGTCCTGACTCCCTCCTCTTCTGCACCCCCACTCCCGATGGCCCCCCAACACGCCACAGCACTTGCTGAGTTGCGAATCCCTCCTCTCCAGGAATCAGCGGGGGGTCAAGGGGGAGGGAAGGTGGAAGAGGATAGAAACACAGCAAGCAAGTAATGCGTGTTTCTGGAGAAGGAGAGGAGGGGACTACTCAGTGAGAAGCGGTGGGCAACGGAGGTCTCCGGGGAGGGGCAGAGCAGGGACAAGAAGAGGTGAAGCATGGGAAGGGCACTGGGGAAAAGCAGGAGGGGGCCTCAGGAGTAGAGTGCAGGTGGGGCCACCACAGCTCAGGCATCCACACGCTCCAAGGCAGTGGGTCAGTGGCTGCCCTGCAGGGGAGGTTAGCCTCCCCTGGCCTATTATGCCTAGGATTACCCCAGATACTTACATGGGGGAACTGAAGGACAGAAAGGTTAAGTGACTTGCTCAAGATCACAGGAAGTTTGTGGCAGGTGCCCCTCACAGTCTGTGTCAGAGAAACCTGTTTTAGCCCACAAAAGCTTATGCCCAAATAAATGGGTTAGTCTAAGGTGCCACATTGTTTCAGTATTTATCCTCAATTCCTATTCAAGAGTCTGGTCTCTTCCTTTATGAAGAAAAATACGGTGATTAACTGCAAAAACAATGTAGAGCCCCTGCATATAAGATGATTCTTTCCCTGACTTGAACAACTGTTTGTGAAGGAGCTGTCAGATGAAATGGGAGGAGGGCACACAGTTCTGTACAACTTAGAGAGTCATATTTGTGGAGGAGGTTTGGTGCAGCTTCCTCTGTGATGGTGAGAGGAAAGAGCTGTTGACCATTCCCTTTCACTCTATTACTGCTGGGCAGAGGGGATTTTTCTGGCCTCTGCAGAGATGGGTTATTCCAGGAAGCTACCAATCTAAAAGTTTATTGCTCCGGTATGGATTATTATGATTATGAATAAACCTAGATGTCTGAGTTGTGAAAGATGGTTATTGCCTTTCTGGCTTGTCATTCGGATGTGCTCACCATGGGACGGGGGTGTTGGAAATAACTTTTTTTAAGGAAGGCTAAAGGAATCTCATAATGGCAAGATAGCACCTGAAATAGCTAGGGTGGGATAATTTACTCTGAGCTTGGAGGGACTTGATCAGCTCGATGCTTCTAGTAATCGGAGTCTCTTATATGTGTGTGTTTTGTACACATCACCATAGTATCTGAACTCTTTCCCCCATTTCCCCTCCCCTTTCTTCTGCCTCCCTCTCTTCTACTTCCAACAAAGAAAAACTCAAAGAGCTAAACATAGTTCTGACTGAGGGTTTTAACTCTGCTCAGCATTGAAATACCAGCCATTTCCCTCTGGCTAGAGCTGTCCCCAGAATGCAAGCTTCAGGTGGAAATGCCACCAGTGCTCTAACAAGTGCAGCATCTAATTGATTCTCAGCAGGCTCCTGTACTGTTGTTGTGTTAGTGTAATCTTTCCATGCCCTTAAAGGGCAGTCTCCTCCAGTCATTTCTATTCCTCCTTTTGTATCTATGCATGTATTCCCTGTTTTCCCCAGGTTGCCTGTCCTATGATCTGCATTCTCAGTCATAACATCCATATTACTACCATAGTGGCTCAGTAGCACTTTGAATAGAGAGTCTCAATTAGCTTAACCATGCATGTCATTTCCACAGTTCAAGTCTCTAGTCTGTGAAGTAGACACCAGTTGTGTGTTACAAATATATACTGTGTATTACATCTTCTGTAACTGGTGCCCGCCCCCCACATCTATGGGGTATTTAATTTGATGGGATGTTGTGGAGTATCTGCTCTATTTAGCTGTTCAGCGAAAGTGTTCTAGCTGCATGTGCCTGGTAAACATCAGCCCCACACCAAGCGGGTAATACTCCCAGGACCAGTCCTATAGAAACAGAGCAGTGCAAAGTCCAGCTCCCATGAGCAACCTTGCAATAATCGTCATGCATGCAATGCATAAGGCTCATGAGCAACCCTATAAAAAACAAACCAGCATACAGAACCCAGCATGCACCAAGAACAACCCTACAACAACAAACAGGTCTGTAAAGCTCAGGACTCAGGAGCCACCATATAAAAACAATCCACTACACAGAACCCAACATGCCCTAACAATAACAAAACAGGTGTATACAGCTGAACAACCTATAATTATAAGCAGGTACTCACAGTCCAGCACTAACCATAACCAAATCTATTGGAACAAGACATGTACTATGCACAATCCTACAATAACACACCAGTGTGCATTTTTACAAAGCAATGAACAATCATTTTGTTAAGGAAAGAGAGGTCACACTCAAGGTTTTGATTATTATAAGCTTTTGGGAAATTGTCTGGAAAAAATGTGGACATCTTTTAAAAAGGAGAACAGATTATACAGAGATTCAATTTGGAGTGAAGCTTTAGTACTCAAGGGAATGATAGAATTGGCTCCAGCCAGGCATAGAGCAGGTAGGTGTCCTGCTGAGCAAGTTTCCCCACAGAATCCTGATCTTGTTGCAAACTCTGCTATTCTACTGTTAGCCTCTGCCCAGCTCTGCCAATGAACCTCTATTCTAAGCTGCAGTATTCTCTGCTGTTTTAATCCTGAGCCCCAAAGGAGCTCTACCGAAACATGTTACTGCTTACCTGCAGCAGTTCACACCAATTCACCTCCAAAACTAAGAAGTTCAATGTTACAAGGCTGTTCTGCTCATGCTGGGTGATGTCACCATCTGGCCATATCCAGGGATTAGATCTGCCAGGCTTCTTCCTCCATCACTCTCTCTGTGTCTTGCTCTGTCAGGGCTTAACTTCTCCCACTTTGTGGTTTGGCCTGCCAGGTTACTGTAACCCTCCCCTTTCAGGGCATACAAAGTCTTTCAGGAGACACCATCCCAGACAGTCTTCCCATTCACTGCCCCTTAATGGTGCCACTTCCCCTTCGGCTGGTCAGGAAACCCAGGCCCGCCCTCTGCACTGGGTTCCAGCCCCAGAACCCTACAACAAGCAATCAAAGTCTGCACTATCCTAAACCTCACGGCTCGGCTCGGCTCGGCTCGGCTCGGCTAGGCTCCGGCTCCGGCTCCGGCTCCGGCTCCGGCTCCGGCTCCGGCTCCGGCTCCGGCTCCATGCAGCCCCCAGATGCACTTAGCTACTGGGCTTAATATAGTCCTTTCCTGTTCCTGTCCAGCTGAGCCTTCTCTCTAATTAGTCCTTGTTCCCTGGCTCCTCCTCCAGATGCAGCATAGGCAGTTAATTGGCCCACTTAACCCCTTCAGATCTTGTGAGGGGTGGACTCCCCTTCACACTGAGACAGACACAAAAAAATATTTAAAAAATAAAAAGAGGAAACAACTTTTAACTGCATTTTTTCAGATGTCCAGAACACCTCAGGTTTGTTTTGAGTTCTGCTCCGGCTCTTCTTTTAACACAACCGGTTTGCCCATTTCTAGTGAGAGGAGTCAATAGGAAGAGACAGTGTTGTTCCCAAGTGAAACCAGACATCTGTTGCTTGAAATGTTTCAGAAGAATACGGGCATTGTGTTTCTGGATAAAGCACCTACAAAACACAGCATTCAGACTGCTCCAACCGAAATGGCATGGCCCATACTAGCATCCATAGAACATTCTGCTGGGCAGCTCAGATGAACTCCCCTTGGCAGACAACAAAGCTTCTTGGAAGGTGTGCAAGGAGCACCTTCCACCTGTGACAAGCACCTTCACTTGGGAAAGAGAAGAAACCACCGAGGCAGCAGATATTATTTTTTACGATTGTGGGTATTTTCCATTTGGACACAGACCATTGGGTAGGATGTGCTTTTAAGACACAGCCCTGCGGTATTAGATGCACAGGTGGACTACCCCCTGTTGGAGATCCAGTAGGTATTGTGCAGTCATAAGGAATTCTTCAAGGATTCTGGGCAGCATGGATGAGAGCAACTCCTGTTATGGGGTTGCATGTGAGGGCAGCTTCACTGGCTGTGACCCTCACCCACCCCATTTGGGAAGTCTGGTACCCCTGTCACCTCTGGCCACTTACAAGCCTTGTGTTTCTGGAGACCAAGGAATAGAATTGTGCCTTACTAGTGAGCATGCAAAGATGGAGAGGACAAGAAAACGTGTGTTTCCTGCCACCACAGTTAGGTTTTGAAAGTTGCTAGATTGTTCTGACACTTTAACAACAGGAGCTCTGAGGATCCTGGGAAGTTCACAAACTGGTGAGCTTCCCCTTGGTTCTGAGGGAGCCAATGAATAACTTAAATCTGCAATCTCACCATGTGGGAAATGTCTATGTAAGTCATTAGGAGCCTTTAACACAATCAGCCCCTGAGAATCTAATACAGGATCCAGTAAGATATCACTAGGACACATCCCTGGTTATTGTGTATGTGTACAATTGCCCTCTACTGGATGGAAGCAGAACTGCAAACTGTCTGTCATAATGCCTATAGTTCTAGCTGCTATGGATTCTCCTTCAGTTCAGGCGCTAGGGGTCTGTGCTTCTGCAGCAGGAGTGTCAACAAAAGGTGTCCTCCCAGGGATGCTTTTATTGTTTCAGGGCTGTCCTGAAAGCAGTCTCTTGCCTCAGTTTCCCCTCTTGTTCCTCAACTAACTAAAAAAGAGGCTTTTATAAATCTAGTAACAACAGATCTCCTTAGACTCTGGTTTATTAAAGTTAAAAAACAAAAACAAACAAACAAAAAACACCCATAACCACAAAAATCTTCCCTTCTGCCAGGCACAGCCCCCAAATTCCCCACTCATCGCAGGCTCTTTCCTGCTTTAGCAGGCTACTCCAAGCACTTCCTAGCTGAGGCTGCTCCCTTGGTCATCAGGTCTTGCAGCAGGAGCCTTTCTCACTCTGCAGTTTCCTAAGCTCCTGCAGCTCCCTCCTGTCCTTATAGGGGAATCCTCTGACCCATACCGAGCTTACTCTAATTAAACCCCACATCTCATCTCAGGTGTGGCTGTCAGAGCAAATTGCATGGGGATGGCTAGCCCCAAGGCTCTGGCCTTTAGAAGGGCAGGTCATCCCAATACAAGGTAGGTCTGAGTTTTAAGGGTATGTCTACATTTCAGTTAGGTACCCATGGATGGACTATGTGTAGACCTCCGGGCTGAGATTGGAGCCCAGGCTTGAGTGCTCAGCAAGGAGGAAAGGTCCCAGCACTCAGACTGTAGTGAGTCTACACTGCCGTGAAACAGCACTGCAGCAATCCAAGCCCCACGAGCTTGAGTCAGCTGGCACAGGCCGCACATTTTAAATTGCAAATTAGACATAATACAGCATGGACATTTAGGGTGTTTCTGTGAAGTTCCTAGTGACCATGATGCACAACAGAGTGACAGTCTAAAAATCTTATGAGGACACAAATTTGTTACAGTAAAATCAAATAGGTTCAAATGACTTGAGGATGAGGAGTCAGGTGGCAAACTGACACTTCTGTTTATTACACTTCCCTGCTACCACTCCTTTCTCCCTCTACCCTTCCTAGAACAAGTTGACATTTTTTCAACTAAATGTCTTTGGTTGAAAATTGCAGATTTGTCAAAATTGAAATGTTTTACAAAACCAGTTCCAGCTCAACTACAATTTCTAGCTTTCTCCTGGAAAATTTTGAGACAGGACAACATGATTTTTTGTTTCATTTTTAATTAAAATTGTCAAAATTCAAAAATCCACATTTTGAAATTTATTAATTTTGGCTTCTAAATACCAAAAAAATGTGTTTTTGTTTGGCAGGTTTGGGATTTTTGTTTCTTTTCTCTCTCTTCTCTCCCTTTTCTCTGTTCTTCTACCTTTTCCATTGGAAAAAAAAAGGGGAAGAATGTGAGAAAGGAGGGGAAAAAATAAAAAAACTGAAAACCAAAAATAACAAGCTGGTTTTTTTGTTTTGAAAAACAAAAATTCCATTTGCAAATTAGACCAAATTTTCCATTTAATTTCAAATTCTCTCATGCAAAATCAGAATTTTCTGTGAAAAAGTTCAAACAAATTGTTTCATTCAATTTTATTCATTCAAACATAAATGTATTTTTGACCAGTTCTATTCCCATCTTTTTTACCCACTATGACTGTATGTAACCCTGTATTCAGATCCTACAAGCTATTGTAATTATCTTTGTACAAAATATGCCTTCTGAGTTATCATTTGAAAACTAATAACTTGCTAGTCAATAATAGCATAGCAAAATATGGGAAGCAACATTATATGTAAAGTTATGAGCATAAGTTAAAATTACAACTGAAATGTGTTTACCAGAAAAGTCTGAGGAGGAGGTAATCTAGTTTCTCAAAAAAGAAAGGACAAGCTGACACCTCTAGCCAGGCATCATCAAAGTGAATTGGCAATCACCTGTCAAATGGCCATTTTTTGGCAAGGAAGCGGGGCAGGAACAGATAGATCTTCATTCTAGCAAACAACATGGAACCTCTTGCACCATGAGACTCCATGTCTCCATCCTCACAGCTGGAAGGAACTTTATCTAGGGGTAACCCTCAGGAAAATACACTTCAAAGAGTGATTGGACTATAAGGAGCAGAACCCTCAGCCGTTCCATGGAGCTGCATCTTCTCCGGCTCCATCTGTACAGCAGCAGCAGCCCTGCCAGAGGACAGGGCTAGGGCAGGGCTCGGGGAGGTACAGCCGTAGGAGAAGCTGACAGCATTCTGTTCCTTTCTCCACTGCAGTTCCTGAGAGAGCCCTAAACTGCAGGTCTTTCCTGGGAAGCGCAGCAGGGAAAGGAGCAGAACATGGGTCCACTGGGTGGCCCCACACCGGCAGCTCCTCCGGTGTGGCTGTACTGCCCCCAGCCCAGTCCTCCAGCAGGGCTGCCGTACAGACGGAGGACACCCTGCATGGAAAGGCTGGGGTGGTACAGCCAAACCAGAGGAGCTGCGGGCCTGGGGCCACCCTGCGGCCTCATTTTCTGCTCCTTTCGCTGCTGCGGTTCTGAAGTCTCCGGCACACCAGGAGGAGGACAGAACGGGAGGGTATGGATCATTGGAAGGGGATGGGGAGAATGTGGGGGCCCTAGTGTCAAAGTTAGAATCAAGACTCACAATTTGTCAGACCACTCTGTTTATTAGCGCAGCGCTCCGCCAATAACATTCAGAATATGTGAGCGGCCATGCAAGACCCAAACAGTCTTATTTATACAGATAAAAGAGCGAGAATTAGACAAAGGAACAAAGAAAGCAAAACAGGAAAATTCACCTGGGGCACAGCATGCATATCCTATTTCCTTACTAACTGTTATCGATCTAAGGCTAATGCTTCACCAATTGCCCTTAAACGGTGCAATTGTTCTATGTTAATGTCTGTATTCCTGACACCTGGTTGCAATATTCCAACATTTTTGCTTAAAGATACAGACAGCATTTCTTTAATCCTTTCTATTCTTAATATATAATTTATTTTACTTTCACAATCCCTCCTTTTGGTCAGGCGTACGCCATGACCAATCCTTACTGGGTTCCACAAATTAACCGTTCCTTATCTCTTAGTTCATCAGTGATATTCAAAATCATCATGTTAGCACTCTGTTTTGGGGTAGTCATCTGAGTGACACAATTGTGAATACAACAGGAGATTAACTGAAAGCATACAAAAATCACTAAGGGCTTGTCTACATCAGAAAGTTGCAGCGCTGGTGAGGGAGTTACAGCGCTGCAACTTTGAAGGTGTACACATCTGCAGGGCACCACCAGCGCTGCAACTCCCTGTTTGCAGCGCTGGCCGTACTCCTGTTTTGTCTCGGGTGTAGAGGATCCAGCGCTGGTGATCCAGCGCTGGTAATCCAATGTAGACAGTTACCAGCGCTTTTCTTGACCTCCGTGGAAGGAGGAAGCCTCTGGTAATCAAGCTGGTTTCCTTTCCCGGTTTGCTCTCTCGGTCCCGGAGCCACCCAGCAAACCGCAGGGAAGGAGACCTGCTTGCTCGGGGTTCCGGGACCGAGAGAGCAAACCGGGAAAGGAGACCAGCTTCGCCGCGGTTTGCTCTCGCGTTCCCGGAGCCAGCCAGCAAACCGCAGGGAAGGAGACCTGCTTGCTCGGGGTTCCGGGACCGAGAGAGCAAACCGGGAAAGGAAACCAGCTTCGCCGCGGTTTGCTCTCTCAGTCCCGGAACCCCGAGCAAGCAGGTCTCCTTCCCTGCGGTTTGCTGGCTGGCTCCGGGACCGAGAGAGCAAACCGCGGCGTTCCCGGTTTGCTCTCTCGGTCCCGGAACCCCGAGCAAGCAGGTCTCCTTCCCTGCGGTTTGCTGGCTGGCTCCGGGACCGAGAGAGCAAACCGCGGCGAAGCTGGTTTCCTTTCCCGGTTTGCTCTCTCGGTCCCGGAACCCCGAGCAAGCAGGTCTCCTTCCCTGCGGTTTGCTGGCTGGCTCCGGGACCGAGAGAGCAAACCGCGGGGAAGCTGGTTTCCTTTCCCGGTTTGCTCTCTCGTCCCGGAACCCCCCTTGAAGCCGCCCAACAGCGCTGCAGTGTGGCCACATCTAACACCACTTGCAGCGCTGGTTGCTGTAAGTGTGGCCACTCTGCAGCGCTGGCCCTATACAGCTGTACTAATACAGCTGTAACAACCAGCGCTGCAAAATTTTAGATGTAGACATGGCCTCAGATTCCAAACAGGATAGTTAGGGCTCCCTGAAACAACCAGTTTCCTATGCCAGAGAAATTGAACAGGTTACTTAGCCACTTCCATAAAGAACTCAGCTCTTCATGAGGAAGATATGCGATTTGTTCTAAGTGGCTAGCGTGATCTATTACCTCATTGGTATTGTCAGGTATAAACACACAACATTCTTTTCCAATGAGAGCACAGGTTCCTCCTTTTGCAGCCAGCACTATGTCTAATGCTTGACGGTTTTGGAGGGCAACCTGTCTGATCACCCCTGTTTCTTTGGCCAGGGTTTTTAAACTTTCTCCGGTTTCATTTGCCATAATTTCAACCACTGCTTGTAACCTTAGGAGTCTTTTTGCGTGGTGTATTACTCCCCCAAGTGGGATAAAGGAAGTGCCAATGGCCTCTTCCCAAGTTAAGGGGCTTATGTTATGTATATACCATTGGGCATCTAGTAAGTCCCTTCTTTTTCGCCTGAAATTACAGAGGCGTTCTCGTGGGAGGGACTCTAGCACCCGGAATTGTGGGAAGAGTTGGGCGGGATAACAGATACCTGACCAGTTAGCTGGTAATACAGTATAAGCTTTGGTTCCACAAACCCAATGATGGCCTATTAAGGCCGGGAAAGGTCGATTGCATCCATTTGTTACATAGGTATCTGCAAATGAGGAGTAATATCCTCCAAAGGGCACAGGGTAATCCTCCTTACGAAGAGTGGTAGTATTTGTATGGCATTGGAAGATTGTATTATTTTTACTAAGATTACTGTAGAGGGAACATGAGATTGATTTTTCTGTTTGATCCCAGGTTGAGAAAAAATTCATATCCCCATACCCAGTCCGCCACTTCTTAGTTTTGTTTGAATAATCCCATACACCATTTGCCACAATATGCTGAAGGCAACGGCTTGTTCCCAGATCCAGCCCTGTCCCATTACACACCCAACACCAATGACCTTTCCCCTCCACCACACTTATCCATTTAGATACATTTATTCCCACTGCTTCCCAAGTGTCATTGCTGTTCCATGTTTTGTTAAATGGATGGGGTCCTCCAGTAAGGTCTGGGGAATTCAGTGGGATAGCCAGGACAGGAACACCAGCTTGAGAGTGGGCTGGGATGTGGCTGCAGACCCAGCATTTAGAAATATTAAGGGTCTGGGCTATCCACACTTGCTGCTGGATAAAAGAATTGTCATTGTGGGCACCCCAGACCTTAAGATACCAGCAGCCGAGGAACAGGCGCCACCAGAGCTGCATGTTGGAGGCAAGGCCCTTCTGGTTCTGACAACCTCAACTGAGGGAACTGCACTCACAGTTTTATGTCCACCAGACAGCAGGCGCTAGGCTCACTGCTGCTGCTTCTTGGGCCTTGCTTTAGATCGTCATCTGCTTCTGGCAACCCTTACGAGAGCGTAGATTGTAAGGTATTGCAGGCTGTTCCTCTGCGTCTTCTTCTGGAGTCAAAACTGACTCTGCGCAGTCCTGAGGTGTTGATTGGTTCGCCGGGGAGGGTGTCTTCTTACACTGTGAAGCATGTATCCATGCTGCAGTGCCAGATAGCTTAACAGCTGTCTGGGTAGTAAGCAGTACCTGATGAGGACCCTTCCAGCGAGGTTCCAAGGCGTGTTTTCGATGGTGATGCCGTACGTAGACCCAGTCACCTGGTTCGAGGTTGTGGCAGGCATCAGAGGTGGGTTCCGTTGGCCAGGCGGCTCGAACCTGTGAATGGAAGTGACTTACAGCTTGCATTAATCCTTTGCAATATTGAAGGAGCGTACTGTGAGTCAAATTCAAGTCTGGGACTGGAGTAATGGTAGCCACAGTTCGCATAGGGCGTCCCATAACGATTTCAAAAGGACTCAGTTTATGCCTTTGGGATGGAGTGGATCGCATTTCCATAAGGGCTAGTGGTAAAGCTGCTGACCAGCTTAACCCTGTGGAGTCACAAATTTTAGCAAGTTTATTCTTAAGTACACCATTTCGCCTTTCCACAGCACCTGCACTTTGTGGGTGGTAGGGACAGTGCAGCAGGTGTGTGACATGTAATATACGATCCAGGTGTTGAACAATTTGTCCGGTAAAGTGTGTACCCCGGTCACTGGACAGAGTGGCAGGAATTCCCTTGGCAGGCATAATATGGTTTAACAAACATTTAGCAACGGACAGTGAGTCAGCCTTGCAACAAGGAAAGGCTTCAATCCAACCAGAAAATAAACATACCATAACCAAAATAAATTCAAATCGTTGACACTTAGGCATTTGTACAAAATCAAGTTGCCAGTGCAAGAAGGGTGCTTGGGGCAAGCCCCGGAATCCCTGAGCCACTTTTACAGGTTTACCAGTATTGTGGCTTTGGCAAGTGGTGCAGGCGGCACAGTGGCGGGCTGCAAAAGAGCTGAAATGGGGAGCCCACCATCCCGCCTTAGTTAGAGCAGACACCATTCCCTCCTTTCCGAC
This sequence comes from Gopherus evgoodei, assembly GCF_007399415.2. Lineage (NCBI taxonomy): Eukaryota > Metazoa > Chordata > Testudines > Testudinidae > Gopherus > Gopherus evgoodei. The sequence continues at coordinate 164,665,633 of NC_044324.1, read as the reverse complement.
ATGCGAAACACCGTGTAGCAGGGCGGCCAGCGATGGGTAGAATGAAAAGGGGGCTACGAAGGTACCAGTAGGCGAACGCCAAAGGGAATCAGGATGTAGAGAGCAACCCTGGGCAACCCAGGAATCTTTTTCAGTTTCTGGGGCAGAGTCCTGGAGCAGGGTGAGGTCAGTGAGGGAGGGTGGTGGTACAGAAACAGAGAGGGAACCTAGAAATGCATCTGGGGAAGGTTCTATAGCAGCAGCATGTTTAGCAGAGGCATCAGCAAACGCGTTACCCTTAGCAACATCAGTGTCTGCCATCGAGTGGCCAGGGCACTTAACAATAGCCAGGGCAGAGGGAAGTAAAACTGCATACAGGAGAGCAGCGATATAGGGGCCGTTCTTAATAGGGGTACCGGCAGATGTAAGGAAACCCCGAGCTTGCCAGAGGGTACCAAAGTCATGTACAACCCCAAAAGCATAGCGAGAGTCAGTGTAAATGGTGGCGGAGCGTCCCTCAGCCAAAAAGCAGGCACGGGTGAGGGCAACTAATTCAGCAACCTGTGCTGAGGTTACAGAAGGTAAAGGTGCAGCTTCTAGGGTTTCAGAGAGTGACACTACAGCGTATCCTGCAAGGAGACGACCTTGGTTGTCTCGAAAACAGGAACCATCAGTAAACAAAACAAGGTCAGAGTTAGGGAGAGGGACATCAGAAAGGTCAGAGCGCGGGACGGTGATAGCAGAGACAGTAGCAAGGCAGTCATGAGGATCACCGTCATTAGACAAAGGAAGGAGAGTGGCAGGATTTAACTGAGAACAGCGCTTTATAGTGATAAATGAGGCCGACAGCAGTAGAAGTTCATACCTGGTAAGGCGAGCGGAGGAGAGGTGGCTTGTATTGCGTTGTAACAGCAGAGTTTCTACAGAGTGAGGGACCATGAGAGTAAGGGGGGAGCGAAGGACAAGGGATTCAGACATTTCGACTAAGCGTGCTGCAGCAGCCACAGCACGCAGGCAGGGGGGCAGGCCTTGGGCCACGGGGTCCAAAGTGGCAGAGAAATAAGCTACTGGGCGATTCCTGCCTCCGTGCACCTGAGTGAGAACTCCAAGTGCACATCCAGATTGTTCATGGCAGAAAAGGGTAAAAGGCTTAGAATAGTCTGGCAGCCCTAAAGCGGGGGCCGAAGCCAAACCTTGTTTGAGGGAAACAAAGGCAGAGTCTGCTTCAGGTGACCATGGCATGGGATTAGGCACAGAGAGTCGAGTGAGTTCCTGTAGAGGTTTTGCAAGGGAGGCGTATTGGGGAATCCATTGCCTGCAAAATCCAGTCATGCCTAAAAATTTTCGGACCTGGCGTGGAGTGCAGGGTCGGGGAAAGCTAAGAATAGCCTGGACGCGGGTGGGAGAAAGTGTACGGGAACCCTGGGAGAGGAGAAAACCAAGGTATGTGACAGAGGTTTGACAAAGCTGTAGTTTAGAGCGAGAAGCCTTGTGACCTTTGTTTGCTAGGGCAGTAAGGAGCACTAAAGAATCAGTTTCTGAGGCAGATAACGAGGGGGAACAGAGGAGCAGATCATCTACATATTGGACTAGAGTGGACCCAGATGGGAAAACAAGGTCAGCTAGGTCTCGGGCTAATGCCTGGGAGAAGTAAGATGGACTTTCCGTATACCCCTGAGGGAGTGTAGTCCATGTATATTGCTGTCCCCTGTAGGAAAAGGCAAAGAGGTATTGGGAATCAGGGTGAACCGGAACAGAAAAGAAAGCAGAACACAAATCAACAACAGTAAAATGAGTTGCAGCTGGTGGAACAGAAGCCAGGATTGTTGCTGGGTTTGGGACAACAGGAAAAACAGGTATGACAATACGATTAATGGCTCGAAGGTCCTGAACAAATCGCCATGATTTGCCATCAGCTTTTCGAACAGGGAGGATAGGAGTGTTACAGGGACTGGAACAGGGAACAATAATGCCTTGCTCCTGCAGGGCAGTTATGACCGGAGCAATGCCAGCCTCTGCCTCAGGGTTTAAAGGGTACTGAGATAGGCGAGGCAGGGGTTTGGAAGAGTCAACAGTAATGCAGACAGGATCAGTATTTAAGCGGCCCACCTCAGAGGGATGGGTTGGCCACAGAGAGGATGGGACCTGCGAAATTAGGTGCTCAAGGGACGGGACCAGTGGGCAACAAGGGACCGGAGTAGAAAGGGACGTTTCAGACAGCAGGGAGGCTACAGAATCACTCAGGGAAGACTGGGGAATTTGTAAATAGACCCCATCCGGGGAACAGTATATGATGCAGCCAAGCTTACATAACAGATCCCGACCCAAAAGGTTTACCGGAGTGGAATCAGAGAGAAGGAAGGCATGATCCGCAGAAAGGGGACCAACCTGGACTGGTAGAGGTTTTGAAAGGGGATAAGGGGTTGGGACTCCCGTAATGCCCACAGCGGACACGGTTTTTCCGGAGCGGGGAACCTCAGGCAGGTTGGTAGTACGAACTGCAGAGAGCGAAGCTCCCGTGTCAACAAGGAAAGGGAGAGAAAGATCATTGATAGTTAACACACACTCACCAGTGGGAGTGAGAGGTAGTAAAGGGGCTAAAATTTCCTGAGGTTCCCCGGTGTCCCGTCATTGTTGTGAGGCAAAGTAAGGCTGGGGGCTGACTGGCTGTGCTGGCAGGGGGGTTAACTGGTTGTTCACAGAGTTACCAGGCCGGCTTGGACACTCATTTTTCCAATGTCCCGGCTGTTTACAGTAATTACAAACATCCCCACACCCGAAAATCCAGTTCCCTGTTCCCTCCCGCGACCACGTCCCCCCCGTCCTCGTCCCTGGTATTTTCCCCGTCCCCGGTACTGTTTGCCCTGCCCTGAATAATGCTGTATTTGCAAGGCCATTAACTGCTGAGCTGATTGCTCTTCCTTTCCTTTTAAAGTACGCTGGCAATGCTCTGCCACTGTTTGCAATTTGTCCATGGTTTCGGTCTCCCATCCAACACTTATGCGTTTTAGCAGATTGCCAATAGCAGGCAGGAGGCCATTAACAAATGCACTAGCCAGGGCACCCTGTCCATTTGTATCTGGTTGCTGTATACCAGAATGTTGCAGAAAAATGTCAGTTAGCCGGGTGCGATAGTCCCCAGGGTTTTCTCCCTGTCGTTGCTTACAGCTATTTATGGCAGTCCAGTTGGTTTTAGGAGTCCATACCCGAGGGATGGCTTCAAATAGATTTTTAGCCCGTTCCTTACACTTTTTTCGGTATTCAGCAGTAGGACCAGTGTCTGGCAAAGTAGAGTGGCGGTCAGCAGCGGGCCAATCTGCTGCTGTGAGCCACTTATCATGCTCACTAGGGGCTGTTACAAGTAGCTTGCACAGCTGCAGGAGGTCTGCCTCAGAGGGTTCATAGGTATCGCACACCAACAAAAATTCCTCTGCAAATTTGGTAGGATTTTCTCGGGGCTTTGGAAAGCCTTTTATAATTGAAAGGAGCTCAGTTCGAGTCCAGGGTTTATAGCTCCAAGTGGGACCCCCGTCCTGGCCCCCAGTATGCAGGATTCGGAGGGGAGCCTGGATATTTTTAAGGCCTAAGCGTGAACTTTTACGAGGCAGAATTAGTCCAGAGGAATGGGCCTCGGCATTACCAGATGGTCCAGACAGGTCCGAACTGGAGATCTCTGGGAATTGTTCCTGATCTGGGAGATCTGGTGACAGTTGTTCCTGAGCTGGGGGCGTGGGTGACCGTCTATTGATTCGACGCAAGGCTGCCAGGCCAATTAATGCGTCTTCTTCATCCTCATCCCCGGAATCTAGCAAGGGGTTTTCTTCGTCTTTTCCCACCCGGAGACAGGAGTATGAAGGGGGGTCTGCTTGGAGAACAGGGTAAAGGGGAGCGCTCGGTCTAGTGGTGGGAGAGGAGGTTTCCAATAAAGATTTTAACTTATCATTTGAATCTTTGAGAGAGGCGAGTTTCGATTCTGTCCATCTACGATTTGCCTCTTCCCACCATTGCATGAAACAATCGACCTCTCCTTTTGCCAATTTAGTTTTAGATTGGCCGAGCTTGTCTTTTAAGACGTCTACTCAATCCTTATCCCAAGATCCTAACAGTGGCCACTGAGTTTTGGGATCTCCCTGAGTTAGCCTAGACCATTTTTCCAGAAACTTACAGGAGTCTAGACCTTTCCTAAAATACATAAAATGAGCCGGAGTTCCTTTAGGGAACTGCCCCGGCTTAGACGTCTGGTTACCCATACAGGAGGACTTCACACACCAATCACACAAGAAGGAAATTAGGGTTCGTCAGAGCGATGCCCAGTGCAACACAGAAAAGGAGCCCACAGGCTACTGCCTCAATCGCCCTTGCTTTCACACTAAGGGTTTTACCCAAGGTGTGGTGCGGCTGCGATTGTGCAGATTTCACTCACTCAGACCGCAGGGACGGGAACCCCTTGGTCGGCCGATCCCCAGATAGAGACGGCACCCAGACTCAAACACTCCACAGGGAGGACGGATAGACACAGAGACAGGACAGTCCTCAGTCCGGACAAAACACAGAAATAATTACCTGACCAGAATCCTGATGTCAGATCCCGGGATCCCTACCAGAACAGAGTGGGAACCAACAGGTTTGATGGTGTAGACTTCACTGTGGTCGTGCGCCTTTCCGTTTTAGTGGAGGACCGCTTGGGCCAAGTGCCCAGGTGCCGGCTGCCACGGTCGTCCTACACAAACGGTCAGGAATCACACAGCCCCAGTGAAGACGGTTGCCATCTCGGTGGAACCTCCAAATTGTCAAAGTTAGAATCAAGACTCACAATTTGTCAGACCACTCTGTTTATTAGCGCAGCGCTCTGCCAATAACATTCAGAATATGTGAGCGGCCATGCAAGACCCAAACAGTCTTATTTATACAGATAAAAGAGCGGGAATTAGACAAAGGAACAAAGAAAGCAAAACAGGAAAATTCACCTGGGGCACAGCATGCATATCCTATTTCCTTACTAACTGTTATCGATCTAAGGCTAATGCTTCACCAATTGCCCTTAAACGGTGCAATTGTTCTATGTTAATGTCTGTATTCCTGACACCTGGTTGCAATATTCCAACATTTTTGCTTAAAGATACAGACAGCATTTCTTTAATCCTTTCTATTCTTAATATATAATTTATTTTACTTTCACACTAGGCTGGGGGCGGGACAGGGAGGAGTCATGTGGAGTGTCATGTGAAGAGGTCACGTGGCCCCGTTAGCTTCTGTTTCCCCTCGTACCAGTAAGAAATGGATTCCACTTGCACCTCTGTCCATTACTCTTAGCTATATCCTCCCACTCTGAACTTCTCTAATCAATTCCTCTCCTTCCTTAGTGTCTAATTATTTCAGCTACTGGCAATGAGCAGAACCTTACTCTACAAATACTCCCATTAAAATCAGTGGGCCTACTCACAGAGTAAGATGCTACTTAATTTAAATAAGGGTAGCAGAACTGAATATTAAATGTTTATTAAAACTTTCTGTCCTAGATAAAAAAAGAGAACCTAAACGTCCAGGTGCTTAACCATACTATCTAAATCTGCAACGTTGGGCAAGAAATCACCTTGTTTGGTATATTGAAGATCAATTGAACCTCCATTAATCCTCTCTCAGAAAAACGTGGGACATTCAATGAAAATGGGCAAATTCAACAGCAATAAAAGGATTTTTTTTCACATAATGCACAGTTAGCCTGGGGAATTTATTGCCATGAGATATCGCTAAGGCCAAAAGCTTAGCAGACTTCAAATATGGGTTAGATATTTGTATCCAAGAATATCCAAAGTCACTGTTGTAAATATTAAAAAAAAATAAACAAGAGCTTTGGAAGGGATTAAATCATTAGGCTCCCAGGTAAATTCCAAACTCTAATTGTTGAGGTTTAGGAAGAAACTTTCCTTAAGGCAGGTTGTCTCCATGGCAGGATTTGTTTTTCTGAAACATCTGGAACTGGCTGTTGACAAAGATAGGATACTGGGCTATACAGACCATTGGTCTGAGTCACTAGGGCATTCCTGTTTACCTTAATTAATGAAGTTCATTAGTGTGCAGAGGGGCTGCAAGGTGGATTACATACGGTAGTGAGAGAGTCCCTCCTGTCGGTGTAAGTACTGTCTATACTGAAGTACTACAGCAGGGCAGCTGCAGTAGTATAGCTGTGCCACTGTATCATTTTAAGTGTAGACAAGCCCTCAACTATGCCTCTGCGCAAATTGGAGGAGGATGGTGGGAGCAAGGGTGACTTAGGTATGTCTGCACTGCAGTTAGACACCTGTGTCTGGCCTGGGCCAGCTGACTTTGGATCTCAGGCCTCGGGCTAAGGGGCTCTTTAATTCTGATGTAGACATTCAGCCTTGGGCTGGAGCCTCGGCTCTAGGACCCTGTGGGCTGGGAGGGTACCAGAGCTCGGGCTGCAGCCTAAGCCTGAACATCTACAATGCAATTAAATAGCCCCTTAGGCTGAGTCCCAGGAGCCTGGCATGGAACAGCCATGGTTGTCTAATTGCAGCGTATACACACCCTAAGTAACCTTTCTTTGGCCATAGGTCCCCTGGCACTGGCATGGCCCCCAGCAGAAGTTAGAGCAGCCAGAAGGCTTCTCTTTCCTGTGTTTGCTGCCATGGGCCCTCAGTGGTTATTACAATAGCTAAGAATCAACTGGATGCAGGGATTTTCACCAGCTATGTTCCTTGTGCCAAGAGCTGATGGCTGTGAACAGGGGAAGTGGGAGTGGCAGAAGTGCCACCTAAGGATTAGGAAGGAGGAAATGACTGATTCCTCGAGCTTTGGAGCTGCTTGTGCCACTGATCCCCTGAAATATCACTATTTAGTATTATAATACCTTGGACTTCTAAAGTCAGTAGGAGCATTAGGCAAACTCCTGACTCCTATAGTTGTGCTTTGAGCACCAGACTCTGTATTTGAAGAAGATATCAATAGATAGATTCTTGAACTCAGGATGAAGCAACAGGAATATGTGTTCTTATAGACTAAATATGTATCTATACTTCCCGGGTTGTAAGTAATCGCTGCAGTTTTCTTATACACCTCAGCTTCCTCAGTTCTACTCAACACCCACAAAAACAACGAGGAGTCTGGTGGCACCTTAAAGACTAACATATTTATTTGGGCATCAGCTTTGTGAGTAAAAAACCCACTTCTTCAGATGCATGGAAGTGGGTTTTTTACCCACAAAACCTTATGACCAAATACATCTGTTCATCTTTAAGGTGCCACCAGACTCCTTGTTGTTTTTGTGGATATAGACTAACATGGCTAGTCCTCTGATACTTGGTACTCAACAGCCAGTATGCTAACCACAGAGACAATATTGAAGCAACTCTGAAAGTAAAAAGCCACAGAATCAAACAGGTGAAATTACTGCAAATACAGAATACAGATTTCAAGTGAGCTTGGAGATGAAACTCTGACAGGCTCCTTAGCCAATTACAGATAAGTTGGCAGTGGTGCTTTGCTATTGCATAAGAAGCTTTGGATAATTTATCACTCAGTTTGCACAATACTTTGCAATAAAACTTCAGCCTTCAAGTCACTGCCATTAAAACTGAAGGACTTGTGTTGGGTTTGGTAAGAGATTAGGACATCAGAAAGAGGCCCAGAAGCATGTGGAGTAAGGATGAGCAGACCAGTTTCCTCACTTGTCTGTCAAGTGCCACCATTTGGATAGTAAGAACTTTATGGCAGGAATGTGTCTTTTAAATATTTTCCATGAAGCACCTAGCAAGTCTTGTGGAGATAATAGTATTAGTAATTATTATTAATATTGCATTGAGCATAGTCTGTGAGGGTTGTTTTAATTCTTGTGACATTTGGAGAAGTTCTACTATGAACACTCTGCTCTTTATTCCTATAAACTTCCCTAAAATACTCTGTCTACAGGTAATTTAATCTACTAAAGTCATCTTGAGTAAATCAATACCTTGTAGAGAAAACATGGTGACCTGTAAAAATGTGCGTGTTCTCAAATGTCGTGGTGGGGTGGTGTACACAGGATATAGCAGTGTTCATTCCTTCAGATAATTTTTCTCTGTGTGACTTCAGTGCTGAGGAAAAAGAGTTTGGGAGAGGAGTCTGTTGGAGCTGACGGGGTCTCAGTAGACATGCTGGACTCTTGAGAACCTTCCTTTAAAGACCTAAGCACCCTCCACTGAGGCCAGATTTTCAAGAGTGCTCTTCTCCCAGTTAGGCACTAAAATAAGTGGCCAGATTTTCAAAAGATCTCAGTACGCAGGGTGTTGAGCACTTCTGAAAATCTGGCCTTTATTTACACCTAATCAGAGAGCAGCTCTTTTGAAAATCTGGGAGCTGTGGGCATCTCCACATGGCTTAATTCTCACTTGAGCTCTCCCTGAAGAGTCGTCTTGGGAGTGCACTTTAGCAGTCCTGCTACCACATTGCCAGTGTCCTGTGCCACAGAGTTGGGACAGAATTTTCCCTCACATGCTGCATGGTCAGCAAAGTGACTGTAAAAAATGACATGGCGAGCTCCCATATCTGTTTTCTCTTGCTTGCTTTCAGATCAGGTCTGTTCCAATTGCAGGAATCAATGTTCTGAGAATCAATCTGCATTCCCTCTGGAACTACTAGACAGAGAACTACTTCAGTCAGAATTTATCAGACATGTATATTGATGATGCATGAGGAAGGCAAGAATTCAACTGACCCTCCTAACAACTTCACTGGCTGTGTGGAGCTCTCAGGTTCTGTCGGGGATTGTCAGTAGATCTCACAGATGTGACTCAACCACACAAAGGATGCAGGTATGCTGAGTAAAAAGTCACCATTTTTTAAATAGCCATTTAGGCTTTTGCCGCACTTTATCACAAAGTACAGTGTAGGAGTTAGGTGTTAGTAAATAACTTTGCTCATCAATGGGGTACCTAGACTGCTCAATTCACATGTGCTTGCAAGTGCTACCTATATTGCAGGCCCAGCTTGTAGGCCCTTTGTGATTTACACAGAGCTACCCCCAATTTTGCTTCTGGAGAGCAGACTCTGTTCAGCTAAGAGGGACCGTGATGAGACTTGGGAGCATTTTCAGGCATTGTAATACACTGAAACCCACTTATAAGAATTACCAACTATGAAAAGTTTATAAGAATCAATGTCCCAAACTATTTAATGTTTTTTTCAAGGAGAAGAGCAGCTCTGAGTGCAATTGCTGTTAAATAAAATGGATATTTTTTTTTTAAACCGTGGATTTCTCCAGCATTTTTTTTTTGTTTCAAACGCTCACCCTGCTTTGTTCTAGCTCCTCTCAAAATACAGCCCTGCAAACTCCCCATCTTGAGTGTGCCTTTAAAAGTTGTGCAATGAACAGAAAATAATCTGTAGCACCGATGATATTGGGGGAGGTGGTGCTAAGAGGAAGATGAGTAGTGATTGTTACAGTAGGGGAGATGAAGAGCTGGCACATAAGAGCTGGGCTGAGAACAGAGTCCAAGAGTCCTGAGAGGATTACAGTCCTAGTCCACCATCAATACAGAAAAAAACAGACTCTGGATCCAGTCATGTAGGGCCAGATTTTCATATGGGCTCGCCTCTCATTTAAGCACCTAAATAAGGGTGAGATTTTCTAAAGTGTTCAGAGCTCAGCAACAGAGCTGAATGAATTCCCTCCCCCACCCTCTGCAAATAGTAAATTTGGTGGGAAAAGTATTTTGAGTGCACTGAAATTATTCATGAATTTGGGTCCATTACATCAAATAGTTTAGCCCCTACCCCCTTCCACTCCCAAAAATGGATGAAAAAATAAAATGTTGAAATTGTTAGTTTCAGTCATTTTGAAATGTGACATTTTGACTTTTCTTTTCATTTTAAAACCAAAACATTTCATTTCAACCATTTTGAAAGGTTTCCACTTTTTGTTCAAAATGTTGCTACATTTTTTAGAAAGGGTAAAAAATACTGCAAAATGACATGAAACAAAATGGAAAAATAAGTTCTGAAATGAAACATGGCATTCAACTCAAAATGAATTTGTTTTGTCTCATATCAGTTTTCTGCGGTATTATAATGTACATATCTGGAACACAGGAGAAGCTTAGCAGGAAAACAACTTTGGGAGAACAGATTTTATTTATGCAGCTGAGGATCTGGACAATATACACTATGTGACAACATCTCTCTATTTATTTTCATTCTTTTGGATGCTGATAAGGATACAGTTGCAGCACGGTGTAGACTAGGGGACAAATTTTGCTCTAATTTATACAGGGCAAATCCTACTAACCTCTTACTGGAGGGTGTTTGTTGCAAGTTAGCAGTGAGATGCATTGGCAGTCATTTGGATGCACAGGACCGCAACTGTAGTGGAGGAAAGGCAGGAGTGAGCATCACTGGCAAAGAGATGTGGAGGAAGCTTGCACAAAACCAAATCACATTACCCATATTTGGTTAGTTCTGAGCTGGAGTAAATCAGGTCTGCTTCATTGATTTCAGTACAACTACACTGATTTACACCAGTCAATCAGTTAAGGTTTTGATTCTGAATGTCAAGATGACTAGCATTCTGCAATTTGCATGATTGAAATGACTAGCATACTGCAATTTGCAATGAATCATGGAATAGAAATATATTTTCATTATGTTACTCCTGGACTAAAAAGCCGGAGAAGAAAACTGTTCCCTTAAACAGCCATCACTGTATCAGAGTGAGAACAAGTTGGGAATTTTTCAAGATGTTTTTAAATCAGAAAATGCCAATTACATGAAACAGAAACTATTAGGGGAAATTTGACAAATTTTCCATTTCAAGAAAACTTTGAAAAAGTTTTGATTTTTTTTAAATCAAAATTAATACATTTTAGTATTGTGTTGAAATCACTTTTTATTTCAACACTTCTTAATTTATCATAAAAATTTTTAAAAGCTCAAAATCATAATTCCACATTTAAAAATTATCAAAATGAAACATTATGATTGAACACCCTCCCAAAAATTCAGATTTCTGGTTCATGAACATTTTCTAGTTTTTTACTTTTTGTCCTATTCAGCATGTGAACGATGTTCAAAATCTCTAAAATTCATGTGAGTCAGAAAACCTGTTTCTTACCCAGCTCTAATCAGACCTCCTTGTAGGAGCTCCAAATTCATCCCTCTCCCCACGCCCCCACACATAATCCCTCCCCAAATACTGCCAAATATTCTATCAATAATTAAAGGAATTATCTACTTGCAATGGTGCTGAATGTTCCAAGAACATCTTATTGCTCCAGTGAGTTCAATGTACTCTTAATTGTTGATGACAAGGCCAGCAGCAAAAAGGTTAAGAATTTTCCATAGGGACTTTGCCCTGGAAGATCTCTGTGCACCTTATTTTGCAGCACACTATTGAAAGGGAATGCCCTCAAAGGATAAGCTGAGAAATCTGTGGACTTGAAAAGTGGCAGATGCCCAGATCTCCCTTTGCTGGAAACAACAGTGACTACTTTCATAGCTACTTCCCACACACAGTAGCTTTTGCCTGTGGCACTGCACTGCCTGTATTAGGACATACAAACAGAAAGTTTAGTTCAGAGAACCAGCCAAAACATGGGAGCCTGAGCCAAAAGTTACCTTTTTTGGTTTGATTGAGAGAACTATATGCAAGAGTACAGTCTTATGGTTACGGCACTGTACTGGGACTCAGGTAGATCTAGGTTCAATTCCTTCCTCACCCACAGACTCCCTGTGGGCCTTGGGCAAGTCTCATAAGCCTCTCCTCTGTCTCAGGTTCCCATCTGTAAAAAGGAAGATAATACTTCCTTTCCCTCATCCCTTGTCTGCCTTACCTACATAGACTGTAAGTTCTTTGGGGCAGGGACTGTCTGAGAACTGCCTAGTAGAATGAGACCTGATCTTGGCCAGGCCTCAAGGTGCTCCTGTAATGCACATAAATTATAATAGCAGTGGCGAAACTTGCTGTTGTTGGTCCTTCCCCTAACTGGCCAACTTACCATCTGAATAGTCTTACCCTTGCTATTTTATAACTTCCATGGAAGTTAGGAGCCTTTGAGGATCTTGGCCTTCACACTTACTTCTACCTCTAGACAAACATTGAGAAGGACAGAAGTACATGGGAATTAATATGAAAACATTAACCAGACTTTTTTTAAACCCTCAAAGGACAAAGATTTGTGATTGCTCCTAATTTATCTGAATTGGTTTGTTCACCCATAATGTACATGCCACTGCTCTCGGGCCTAATCCTGAGATCATCTGCTCCAGATGTACATAGTTGTAACTGAGATCAGACTGGCTCAGTCTCTTTCTCCATTCCCCTTGTTCTTTCTGCTTCTCTAGTACTGGCTTCCTTGCTCTCTTACCACAATTTTAGATACACAGGTGTGGGTGTGGGGGTGATTCTTCTATGTTCTGCATGATTGTTATTTGTTTGTATTACCAGAGTGCCCAAGAGCGCTAGTCATAGATCAGGCCCCACTGGGTGAGGTGCTGTACAATCTTGCATAGCCACTTGTGCAAAGTGAGCGTAAACACTATCCATGCCATGAGTGGAGAATTCTGATTTGGTAGCATTTTACAGCCATCCCTATCATCAGCCATCCCTATCGTTGGGATCAACTGAGCAGAGGACCAGGGATGTGACTTTAAATTTCCTTAATCACAATCCTGCTCTGTTTCTGCACTAATCTAGTCCACCTTCAGTGACCTTATTCCTGATTTAGATTGGCACAAGATCTAAATTAGGCAGGCAATCTGTACAAAAAACACTATACAAAATTGTTGTTTTTGCTTCTTTATTTATTTTTCCCCCTCAATAAACTTTGTTGGTAAGTCTGCTTCTTAAAGTAGCTATAGACCACCTCTGATCACTGGAATCAGGACAGACTAATTATACCTAATCATAAGTTCTGAGACACAGGAAGAAGCCTGCGAGCGGGAACCTTTAGATCAGCTAAGCCAGAACAGCAAGTTTCATTAATGAAAAATTGGCTTGGAATTTCTGTTTGTCGGTAGGAACAGCTGGCCTCGTGGAAGCTGGGAGGATCCACGCTTTATTAGTTAGACCTATTCCTACTCCCCTTGTTTTAATTAAATGAAGACATTTGATACCAAAACATTTTGACATCCCTCCCAGTCACCTCTGGGTATGATAGGAACCTGGTCCTGTGCTCAGTCTTCCTGGCAGTTGCTCGGGGCTGTTTTTTGCCGCAGTCAACAGCAATGTGTTTCATGAATTCAGACAATCTTTTGTTCTGATGATAGTATTCACAGCCATGAGAAACCGCTCAGAAATCAGAGCTTGTTGTAAGGATTTTTCTTTCCCTGGCCCCAGCCTCCGTTCTTACTATCTCACAAATATACCCGAGGCAAATCAGCAGGGTATACAGCCAGACCTGGCAGATATGCATGAAAAAATGGATCCTAATGATGAATTTTTTGATCATTTCATTGGAAGCAGCCTTATTTATTTGTATGGTCCTTCTCTGCCTTTCAGTTCCCATTCAGCACAAGATTCCGCTGCTAAGCCTTTCAATAATGACCTCTGCATCCTTCTTATACCTGCCGCTCATGCCAGCACAACGTGCATTATTTTATCTGTGTTTGATCTGTGTCTGAGCTATATGGTAAACTTCTGGAACATGGACTGGGAGTTTGGCTGTATTTGTGCTTACATTGATTTAAATTACTCCATGGACTTCAGTGAAGTTATTCCTCCTTCACACTGCTTCGCTAATAACCTTATTTGTCTAGATAGCACACAATTGGCAGGATAATAATACTCTATTGTATTTTTAAGTGGTTGTATGACATCTCATATCTGCTGGGGAGGGTCTAATATAGAATAATAGGGAAAATTGATTTCTGTGTAGCTCCACTGAATTTCTATGGAGTTAAACCAAGGATGAATTAGGCCATTAATTATGATTATTACCATGCTGTTTCCCTTGGCTCTTCATAATACTGAGGTGATTTTCAAATGCAATCCACAGACAGTTCTGTAGAATTCTCAGCAAATAAAACATGGAACTAATGGTAGATATAAAAAGGGTAGCATCACAGTTTATTTAATAAGGTACCAAATTCAGTGAAGCACCTAAGTGTCTGCTTAACTTTATGTTTTTGCTTATATCCTATTAACTTCTATGGGACTTAAAGGACAAGCTTAAGTTCTTTGCTGAACCAGGGCCCAATACATTAAAATCAGTCAATGAGGCAGCATTTCCACAGATGATGAGATGCAGAAATATCCCATATTCTCTTATTCTGCACACTTCTGTGTTAGGAGGAGAGTGGAAGTGTCAGATTCCCATTGAGCAGGACTGATCTTGTGGTATATCTGGTTCAACCGGAAGGGAAAGTCTGGTCTCGTGAAACACTCAGCCCAGTGCAGCAGACCCAAAAGTTCCAGATATGCATCTGATTCTCACCAGTTTTACAGCAGTGTAACTCTACTGGCATATATTGAGTTGCTTCTGATTTACACTGATATAAAAGAGTCTACTCAGACCCCACAATTTTTAGGTGCTTATCCAAATCCAAGCTCTGGAGCTCAGAGTCTTTCCCATTATTATCCGTGCATGTATCCACATAATACTGGTGTGAAAGCTCAGCATTCTCAAACATTTATTGAAATTCAAAACAGCTGTTCAACCTCTTTGTTTGCTATTGGCATGACCGATTTCTCTGTCCTGCACACAGTTTAGGGAGGGCAGGTGAGATTTTTCTTCATACAGATGTATTCACAGGTAAACAAGGGTATTTTTGATGCAAAAAAAAGTATTAATCTTTTTTCTGTTTGCAAATTTTAATTAACCCAATCAAGCAGATGAAACAATACCATGTGGGTCAGGTAACCAATCAGACACCTCCACAGATCATAGTCAAAATGAATAGTTTGTGACGATCCCAATGGCATGTACAATGTTCATTCGGATTATTTGGGTAATACCTGTGAATAACAAAAACATTCCCTGCAACCAAGACTGGACCACAAATGGTTCAGAGGCAGAAAGAAGGACTAAACCCATCAGATAATTTATTCACAATGAGTAGCTCAACAGCTGGAAATTGACTATTCCTTGATATAGCTTTGAGAGGCTTGAGATGTGCATTTCAGATGCATTTGTCTTCTTTTCTCTTCCCTCAGCCTCCTTTCTATAAGTAACCCTATAATTTGTCTGCCACCAGAACAGATTTAATAACTTTCATCTGTGAAAACCCCAACCCTTGCTCAATACTTTGATTTAGCATCTTATGACATCCACACCCGCCATTTATGACTGTAGGGAAACTGAAACATAATCCCTTCATAATCTTCCATTATACTTTCTACCCACCAAATGCGCAATTTACTGACATATCTCTGCTTCTTCAATGTGAGAATAATGACTGAATTTTATGAACACTGATACAAACAGTCCCACAGTCCTTCATTCTCAGTGGGGCATTTCATATTGATCTTTCTTGCCATGCTTAAAGAACCAACTGTGAAAACTCAGTTGGCAACTGCAGTTTATCCAGATCACTACCATCCATGCCCCACCAGTTTTAAACATTATGGCAAATTGTTAGCAGCCTGGAGTAGTTATGGAAGAATCACTGAAAGTCTGGTAGTTTAGTTCAAATAAGGACAATAAAGTTTACTGGTCAAATTCAGCCCTGGTGGAAGAGGACAGAATTCCTGTTGGCCTGAACCCTCTTATGCTAGGGTTGAAATTGCTCTTGGGTTCTCAGTTGAAACTTATCCAGACTGGTTTATCCATGCCTTGTCATAATTAGGAGCATGGGAACAGTCAGTTTCAAGGTCCATCTAGTCCAATACCCTGTCCCTGACAGTGGTCAGCATCAGATGTTTCAGACTTTGACCCCAACACAAGGTCTTATGATATCTTAACAGTTAGAGATTGGTTTAAACCTTGAATATTGAAGTTTAATATCCCTTCCATAAATTGGTAGTATTAACTATTACTACCCTGGCTATAATTTGGTGCATTTTTGTGGGGCTGTATCATGATGTTGCATCCCCATTTCCTGATGCAATGTTATATAGAGCTGGCTGAAACTTTTTTGGTCAAAAATTTTGATTAAAAACGGTTTTCCATTTCCTCCCTATCTGTATTGTCATATATTGTCCAATGTAAAGTCATTGCATCGTGGTCACCCACCATTTGGGACTAATTTTTCATGAGTAAGGCTAGACTATGGTTGCCAGTTTTGATGGACTTATTCCTGGAAGTTTCATCACATGACATAATCTTTAATTAAAGATTAGTCTTTAATTCTGGAGACTCCAGCACAATCATGGAGGGTTGGCAATCCTAGGCTAGAGAGTCAGGGAAAAGGAAAGAATCACCCATGCTTGTATCTTCATACTGTTCCACCAATGGTGATTTTATGACTTTGAAGGTTCCCCTGCAAGGATGCCTCTCAGATCCCCTCAGAATGTCCATCCCCCTTTCAGATGTGTTCCAGGTGAGGGTGAATTAGGCTCCAGAGAACCCAAATCCCCTCAGTACACATGCATATTTACTGTTGGTTACTCTAGCATGTTTAAATTTTCTCTACCACTCAGATTTGAATATCTCCTGCCGATGGGAGGAACAAATTGCTCCCCATCACTAGAACCATCAGATAGATGTCTGTCCCCCTGCCCCACAGGTGTAGAAGTTACTGCTAAAACTGGTGACCTACTTCCATCAGTCTTGCTGTATTGGTCATGCATTGCTACGGCTGCTGTGGCAAGTGACATAGCATAATCATCAGCAGATTAAACTAAAATCTGACCTGATCCAAAAAAAATAATAGGAGATATCCTCTCTCTTAGAACTGGAAGGGATCTTGAAATGTCATTGAGTCCAGCCCCCTTTCTTCACTAGCAGGACTGAGTACTGATTTTTGCCCCAAATCCCTAAGTGGCTCCTTCAAGGATTGAACTCACAGTCCTGGGTTTAGTAGGGCAATGCTCAAACCACTGAGCTATCCCTCCCCCCAGCCACAGAAAGACAGAATGGCCCTGATACCTTTGTGTTGTAGCCCTCTCCTGATACATAGTCATTGGCACAGCAGAGCCCAGCCATTTTTACATGGCTAGGTTCCCTGGCAACCACTGCAATGAGGGCAAGGACTGTGCTAGATAATCTGCTCCGGGACAGTTTAACCCACTCCCTGCTAATTGCTGAATGTGAAATACACCCCCCCCCCCATACCAGGAATCGAGAGAAAGTCTCTAAGTGCTCTGATGCAGCAGTTTCTTTCCATGCCTCTGTAGTGCACCCTTGATCAAGAGAGATATGCTTAGTCAGTCTTGTGAGATTTTGTGCCATTAGATGATGACCTAGCAAACACTGCATCTGGATTTTAAGAAGCCTGGATAACTCTATCACCACAAATAACATTTGCAATTGTGTATGCTTATGTGTCAGGGCATAAGCCCATTGCCACAGGAGGTCAGGAAGGAAATTTCTTCCCCCTGACCCTTCAATGGGCAGCACTGCAAATCTGGCTGGGTGTATTATGGAGGGAGTGATGTCACTGTCTTCTGAGACATCACATTTGTGTAACGGTGAGACACAGGATTTTGGAGTTGATGGACCAATGGCCTATGACAGTATGTCAAAGGAAAGGTGGGCTTGTGCTGACAGCACAGACCTGGGACTCTGCAGAGCTGGCACCTGTTCTCAGTTGTATCACATCCTCAATCAGCCTTCCTGTTGATATACAGAAGGAGATTTGCCATAGATTTCAATGGTAACAGAACCAGACTCTTAACTTCTCCATGACTCAGTTTCCCCACCTGTAAATTAGAAATACTGATGCATGTCTCACAGGAGTGCAAATACAGCAATGTTTGTAACCCACAGATGTGGATGCATAGATGTATAGTATTACTGAAATCTAGCAATAAGATTCTCCCCTGTGCAGAGGGCCGACAAAAAACCATAAGCACCCCTTAAGTGGGCTTGTGCCGGCCCTCAGCACAGGGGTGAATTTCATCCTATGTACCTGTTTTTAAGGAAAAAAAACACAGCACACCATTAGCAGATGTACCTCAGATACAATGCATCTGAAGTAAAACGTGTGTGTGTGTGTGTGAGAGAGAGAGAGAGAGGGTACGTCTACACTATGGGATTATTCCGATTTTACATAAACTGGTTTTGTAAAACAGATTGTATAAAGTCGAGTGCGCGCGGCCACACTAAGCACATTAATTTGGTGATGTGTGTCCATGGTCCGAGGCTAGCGTCGATTTCCGGAGTGTTGCACTGTGGGTAGCTATTCTGTAGCTATCCCATAGTTCCCGCAGTCTCCCCCCGCCCCTTGGAATTCTGGGTTGAGATCCCAGTGCCTAATGGGACAAAAATCATTGTCGCTGGTGGTTCTGGGTAAATGTCGTCAGTCATTCCTTCCTCCGGGAAAGCAACGGCAGACAATCATTTTGCGTCCTTTTTCCCTGGATTGCCCTGGCAGACACCATAGCACGGCAACCATGGAGCCCGTTCAGCTTTTTTTTACCGTCACCGTATGTGTACTGGATGCTGCTGACAGAGGCGATACTGCAGGGCTACACAGCAGCATTCATTTGCTTTTGCATGATAGTGGAGATGGTTATCAGTTGTTCTGTACTGTCTGCTGCTATTGTAAACTGGCAATGAGATGACAGCTATCTGTCATTCTGTTCCATCTGCTGCTATCATGAGTGCCCCTGGCTGAGGTTGGCTGGGGGTGCAAAGGCAAAAATGGGAATGACTCCCCAAGTCAATCTCTCCTTTATGGTTTCTAAAAATAGAGTCAGTCCTGCCTAGAATATGGGGCAAGTGTACTAGAGAACCAGTGTATCAGAGAACCAGAGAGTGCAGCTGCTCCATTTCAGATCCCACAGAAATGATGAGCTGCATGCCATTCACGGGGATTGCCCCTGCAACAACCCCCACCTGTTGCTTCTCGCCTCACCAACCTTCCTGGGCTACCATGGCAGTGTCCCCCCCATTTGTGTCATGAAGTTATAAAGAATGCAGGAATAAGAAACAGTGACTTGTTAGTGAGCTAAAATGAGGGGGAGGCAGCCTCCAGCTGCTATGATAGTCCAGGCAGGACATTAAGCGGTGCGGGGGAGAGGAGCCCAGCATCCCGCTGCTATGACAGTCCAGGCAGTACAGTATCTTTTCTTTACACATGAAAGGGAGGGGGCTCAGCCCCTAGTTGCTATGATGAAGACGGTTACCAGCCGTTCTGTACCATCTACTGGGAATGACCAAGAATCATTCCTATTTTTACCCAGGCGCCCCTGAGGCCAGCCAGGGGTATTCAGCAGTTATCAAGCATATTGTACCGTCTGCCACCGGGGAGGGAAGAGGAGCGGATACTGCTCTTTACTGCAGCAGAATCATGTCTACCAGCAACATTCAGTACACATAGGGTGACATTAAAAAAAGTCAATAAATGATTTTTTTCCCTTTTCTTTCATGGGAGGGGGGTACATTGACGAGCTATTCCCTGATCCACGCAGAACAATGTGTTTGAACCCACTGGCATTGGGAGCTCAGCCAAGAATGCAAATACTTTTTGGAGACTGCTATGGACTGTGGGATAGCTGGAGTCCTCAGTCCCCCCTCCCTCCCTCATGAGGTCCATTTGATTCTTTGGCTTTCCGTTACGCTTGTCAAGCAGCACTGTGTAGCCTGGAGATTTTTTTCAAACACTTTGGCATTTCGTCTTCTGTAACAGAGCTCTGATAGAACAGATTTGTCTCCCCATACAGCGATCAGATCCAGTATCTCCCGTACAGTCCATGCTGGAGCTCTTTTTGGATTTGGGACTGCATCGCCACCCGTGCTGATCAGAGCTCCACGCTGGGCAAACAGGAAATGAAATTCAAAAGTTCGCGGGGCTTTTCCTGTTTACCTGGCCACTGCATCCGAGTTGAGATTGCTGTCCAGAGCGGTCACAGTGGTGCACTGTGGGATACCGCCCGGAGGCCAATACCGTCGATTTGCAGCCACGCTAACCCTAATCCGGTATGGTAATACCGATTTTAGCGCTACTCCTCTCGTTGGGGAGGAGTACAGAAACCGATTTAAAGAGCCCTTTATATCAATATAAAGAGCCTTGTAGTGTGGATGGGTACAGCATTCAATCAGTTTAACGCTGCTAAAATCGTATAAAACGCGTAGTATAGACCAGGCCAGAAGAGATATCTAGGTAAAGATTTCTAAGGGACCAAAGGGAATTGGGTACTCAAATCCAATTGTAATTTAAATTCTCCATATCCATTCTCATTTGTGGTGATTTCTTGTCTCTTTTGCTATGGTTATTTAGATTTTGACTTGATTTTTGAAACAGTAACCTAAACTTCTTTTCAAAATTCAAATAATAATTAAAAAAAAATGAGCCAAAATGAAGTCTGTTTCCAAGAATTGTTGCTGCTGATTCACATGGGGAAATGATTGGCTCGGTTCATACAATTTCCCTTTCCACAACAGTTTTATTACTGTATTTCTTCTCCCATTTCCACCTCCTCACTTTCGCATAATGTAGTTTAAAACAGTGGAATCTAGTTTATTCCAGCCCTGAGGTCTCACCCTCTTATGTTAAAAATATATCATTGTTATAATGATGATATATACTTTCCACATACCAATCTCCCACAAACTATTTGCTCTGACTATTACATACTGAGATGCACTTCAGCTTTGGAAAATTTCTTGCAGCCTCCATTGCCACTGTTTAGGTAGGAGCTACAGTGCTTTGTGCTCTGGGCTTAAGAGCTGACAGAGAGAGGGCAAAGCTATCATCTCTTCCCTGAGCTGATGTGACCAAGGACACTAGAGGGAAAACCTAGCCACCACTTCTATACCTATGGATGTCTCCCAGGTGATGGAACTGGTGCAGTTCAATGTACAAGGGGGAGTTGGATTTGCGCATCCCGCCATGGCATGGAGCCTAGTTCCACGAGAGCTTCCTTTGCACACTACTGTGAGGGTGGAGTCAGGGCAAGCTCAGAGGTTCGGCCGCAGTAAGATCCTTCAGGCCTACTGCCTCCACCTTTTGGTAGGGACATGGTGGGGGCCACAGAGAGTTGCTTCAGCCTGGAGGGATTTCTTCCTTTCCACCCCGGCACTCTTATGCACCACTCGGGCTGGCAACTGGGTTCTGCATTTGGCACCTAGGTTGCAAAGGAGGAAGATAAACCAAAAAACACCCCAAGGAAGTGGCACTAAATTTCAAGCACCGGTTGAAATATAGGGGAATTCTTATTTCGTAGGAAAACAGGGAATGGGTTTGAGACAAAACCCATCACAAATGTAGTCTTTGGCAAAAAAGGACTAAAAATGAAGTTTGGGTCTCTTTGCACCAGTTGTCCTGCAGCGAGACTTATTTCTATAGCACTCAGTACCTCTCAGTGTCCCCTTTCAACATAACACATTAGAAGATTATATATATTTTAAAAGTCCCCATGCTTAATTTCTTTAGAGCTGCACAGTTTGCCAGCAATTAGTCTCTACCTGTTTGCAGGCTTCAAGCCAAAGCCCTCCTCCACATGATATATTAAACTTCTTTCCCTGAAATCAGTACAGTTCCTTCAAACTGCCCTTGCCTGGAGTTGAAATACTTATGTATTTATTTATTTATTTATTTAGGTTGTTTTAACTAACATAAAGTTCAGAGGGTGAGCTACCATGCTTAGAAACATCCAGTTCTTCCTGAGATAGCTAGAGGCTGATCATTCCTCCTCTGTATTTGCAGCATTCCCTAACTATGCAGACATTCATCCAGGTTTTTAAAGTGGTACCCATCATCATGGGATCAGAGACTCAGATCCTCAAAGGTATTTCAGCTCCTAACATCCACTCCTCTTTGAAGATCTGGGCCACAGTACCTTCTAAGGGTAAAACAATGACAACAACATTGTCTTCCATACACTTAGAACAGAGAATGCTATAAATACTAGGGCAATTTTAGTTAGCTATCTAAAGCAGAATTTCCAAATGTGTGGACTACAGAGCCATTGCTAACAGTCCGCAGAGAGCAGCCTGGTCACATGGTGCTGGCTCTACCTCCTTGTTTCTAGCTGCTAAATAATATTAGGCACATAAAACATATTAAGCACTTTCCTAATACTAGTTTTCTAGTAAATAACACTGGTCTACAATTTTGAGAAGTCGTCTGCTTCAGAGATAAAATGTGATATTTATTATGTTTTGATGTGCTGAATTCAAATATGACAATTAAAACAACTGATTGGCTACTGTTTCTAAGATAATACGTTTTTACATTTTATGGCTATGTATATTGTATAGATAGTAGAGTTTTAAATCATAATTGTAAACCTATGTCTTTTCATGAGTTTATGGTTGCTTTAACATGATAATATTTCACCTGTCCTGTTCATGTATTACTTAAAAATCAGCAAAAGGGTTATATAAATAAAATGTATTATGAAACAAAAGTCAAAAAACTATTA
Organism: Gopherus evgoodei; assembly: GCF_007399415.2. Taxonomy (NCBI): domain Eukaryota; kingdom Metazoa; phylum Chordata; order Testudines; family Testudinidae; genus Gopherus; species Gopherus evgoodei. Next base: position 164,643,198 of record NC_044324.1, on the reverse strand, counting down.
TGTACATAGTTTAGGTCCTATTCATGTCTACTCGGCACTTCTTGGCTTGTCTCTTGTATTCATTAAATGGAGCATCTCTTGTCGCTGTCCAGCAATAGTCTGCAAGCATTGATGGGCTCCATTTGCCCTGATAGCCTGCCAGGAGTTTCCACTGCTGTAGTCTGGAGCCCAACAGCTCTGCCTTACTCTTGGCTAGTTCCAAATCCCCGACAAGGTCATTCAGTTCACCTTGTTTTATGAGGTGTGGTTCATAGGAGGAGGATGGGAGAAAATGTGGGTCCTGTGACATTGATGGTTCAGGACCAGAAGTTTCATCCTCTTCCTCTTCCTCATCTGACTCAAGTGAGAATGATTCTGGTGCATCAGGAACGGGCAGTCCTTCTCCGTGGGGTACTGGGCATATAGCTGATGGAATGTTTGGATAATGCACAGTCACTTTTCTTCTTTGACACACCTTTCCCAACTGGAGGCACGGTGCAGAAGTAACAATTGCTGGTATGATCCGCTGGCTCTCTCCAAATCATTGGCACTGCAAAAGGCATAGATTTCCTTTTCCTGCTCAACCACTGGCGAAGATTTGTTGCACAAGTGTTGCAGCATATGTGTGGGGCCCACCTCTTGTCCTGATCTCCAATTTGCAGCAAAAGAAAGGTGATAGGCTTTCTTAACCATAGTGGTTATACTGCGCTTTTGGGATGCAAAAGTCACTTCACCACAAACATAGCAGAAGTTATCTGCACTGTTCACACAAGTACGAGGCATCTCTGCTCACTTTGGCTAAACAGAAATGTGTCCCTTTGCAAAATCAAACACTGACAAATAAGAGAGCAGGACACTGTATGATTTCTAGAGCTGATAGAGGGCAATTTGTTCAGCACAGTGATGTAAGCCTCGTTATGATTGCATCATCCATGACTTCTAGGAATAACATGATGCAATTCATATCATGTATGATGCAATACCAGCTTCAGATTGCATCATTCATTGTTTTGCCTAAAAAGCAAGTACTGTCCAAACCCAGTCATAGATTTATTCATAGATCCAGTCAAAGATGTATTTTAGTCATTTCTGGTTTAAATTGAGATCCCTTCCCTTTATAACTCACTTATCCTCCGCCATTCCCAAGTCAATGGTCGTATATACTGACCCAATAGCATATCTTGAAAACTAGAGCCATCACAATTTTAAGCATCATTTTCGTTCTCAGTGACCCAGAATTAGTAAAATTGGACTACATTTATTTCAGAAACATTTTGGCTGTAGAGCAGTGTAATTGCTGGAAGCACAATGGGGATGTTATGTGGCTGACAAAGGGAGAGGAGACGGTGCACATGAGGCAATCTTTCTATGTCCGAAAAGGTTTGGGAAGTGCTGCACTACGGTAATGAACAAGGGTGTATGTGCAATTACTGTAGATGGGGAAAAATCTAGGAAAGGGAAGCTAGATCAGTAGCCAATTAGAGAGAGAGAAAGAAGAGAGGGAGAGAAATCCACAAGTGCTTCTGTTAGGGCATGGAGATCTCCAGCTCATCCCTCCCTCTCTTGGAAAAGCACAGAGCTAACACACCTCACCGGCGAGGGTCCCAAACTGAAAGCCTAGTTATGAACACCAACGTCTGCAGAATCTAAACTTGGCAGCAATTCTGAATGCTGAGAATGAACCAAAAGCCCCGTCAGCGTGAAACCAGTGAAGACTCATTGGGAGCGCTGCTTTTTCCTAACATGGAATGAGGATGACCTATTGGAGAATAAGGAAAAACAGCATAATCCCTAAAGCTGCTCTCCCTCTCTGCTGCACTGCAGAGCTTCTACCCCCAGCCCTCTACTGCTCTACTTTCCCAGCCCTCTGCAGCCTGGCTCCTTGCAACAGCTTTGAAGAAACAGCACACATATTGTCACAAGCTCTGGCCCTTGCTTCTCAGATGTCATGGTTCTAAGGCCCCTGCCTCCTTTTGCTTATGTGTTGCTCCAGGACCTTTACAATTACAGCCTGTGCATATCTCAGGCCTTGGCCCCTTCACTGGCTGTGCATTCCTTTCAGCACAATGCCCCTTTGGCCTGCACGTTCCTCTTGGGTCATTATTTAATAATGCAGGATTATATGAAAGTTGTGCTGGCTTTTTCATTTCTGAAACCAGCAGTGATGCCTGGAAATGAGGATGATTACAGGGGATAATTACACCAGGGAGGAGAATGCACAATGAATTTTCTATGTAGTGGTGTCATGAAGAATTACTGTTGCTGTGAATGGATAAGAAGGGGAAGCGACAGGGAAGCAAAGAGCACATGTGTATGAGCACCAGTAAATACACTGGAGTGTCTACTTCATTGTCTAAGACCATCATAAAGATGGCTTCATTCTCTACTCTTATCCCAGTTTTAACAGGAGAGAAAGTATGTTCCACCGCCTTCATGTTTTGAGGAGAACCTCAAAACGTTTGAGGTTCAGAGAAGCACCCAGCAGTGATGCGGATGCTCATATAAACCTCTCAGATGATCTGACTGGAGATGTCACAAGAAAAGGCTTTCCCCAGTACTTCCTGTTTCCCAGCTGGGACAGAATTAACACAAGCACAGCCTCTCCTAGGGGATTTGGGCACATTTCCTTCAGCTTCTGGCTAGAACAGAATGAAAATGAACACTAATTAGAACAGTTTATGAATCTATAAAATGGTTCTCTGTAAGTGCTCCCAAGGCCCAGGGGGTCCTATTGGAAGCTGCATCACCGTGAGATTGGCAGAGACAAAGAAAACATTAAGAGCCTATGAAAAATTGTATCATACAATTTTTCATGGTCTAGTGGTGAAGACACAGAACTGGGAATAGCTGTGGACTCTGCTGGCAGCTCTTCCACTGACCTGCAGCATGACATTAGACAAGTTACTGCAACTCTCTATGCTTCTGTTTCTCCTTGTCTATTTAGACTGCGATCTCTTTGGGGCAATGATTGTCGTTTGTATTATACTGGCATAAATGGGTCCCCCATTAAGAATGGGACTTTTAGATGCTACCATAATATAAATAATTTATAAAAAATAACTGATAGGGAAAGATGAATAACTCAGATAAATTCCTTCAGATCTTCACTATTTTCATCTCAGCAGACAACCTTTGAAACACCAGAGCTAGTTGGTTAGTAAGAGAATTAATCTCTCAGCTGCTTACATGAAATCTTAACTAGAATCAAAGTCAGACAAGAGCCTTGCTATGCAAGGTGGTGGATAATGATTTCTGCTGTGCAACAGCAACCTAAATATAAAGTAAATCACAAAACCTAGCAAAATTTGTAATTTATTTCACCATTTTGATCCCCCTTCCCCTGCCCAGGGTAGCTTTTCCTTGAAGTTTAAAAAAAAGCTGAATGTCTCTGTGGGATTTTTTTATGCTTAATTGTGACATATAGTTGTGAGGGTGTGTCCCCCCCCCAGCTTTCATGCCATTGCTGAGGATACAAGGTTCCTTGGGAATGTTAGAGTTAATAAGGTGCTGTGGTTGGGCACATGGGTCAACCATGGTTTCTAGACATAAATGCATGTGTGGGCAGCAGGACTGGGATGTGAGTGTGTAGATAGATATAGGGAGATGAGTGTGTGTATTACATCAGTATTAAGGACAAATTCAGCGGTGATGGCTAAGTAGTATAGCTCCTATAGACTCATGCTTCTCTAGGCCACACTCACTTTCTAATATCTACCTGAGTGTAAAGGACTCTTAGGATGTGATCCAAAGCCCACTGAGGTCAATGGGAGTCGTTAAATTACTGTAAACTACCCTTTAAAGAGCATAACTGATATATTCTAACTCACACCTTCCTACTCCCCTTCCCCAGTGTTTAATCACTTTTGTTCTCAGACTTCTTTCTTCTGGCCCTTCACCATGAGCTTAGACTTACTTGTGCTTTGATAGACTCAGCAGGCTAAATTTCAAGGTGATGCTTACACAAAAAGGATGTCAGTTACACACTGGGAAGTTGGTGTGTGTCTGCAAACTGGATTGTGCTGCCAACCTGTACTTATGTTGGGGAGCCTTTGAAGCCAATGTGACTACTCTTGGAACCGAATACTCATTAATGTACCACTTAATACAAATGGTCACATGTGTATCAAGGTGCTACTCATCATAAATAAGGTAATTGGAACCAGAGCGGTTCCAGGAATTTTGCTGCCCCAAGCACAGCAGGCAGGCTGAGGCCCTCCCAAGCTGCGGGACCAGTGGACCCTCCACAGGCAAGCCTCCGAGGGCAGCCTGCCTGCCGCCCTTGTGGCGCTGGCAGAACATCCCCCGCGGCTTGCTGCCCCAAGCATGCACTTGGCGTGCTGGGGCCTGGAGCCGCCCCTGACTGGAACCAGGTCCTTAGTAAGTACATTTAAAGCCATCTGTGTGCTAAGTATAAGGGAATCTAGAGGGTATCTGAGCAGATCCAATATACAGCTTAGACTCCCCGGTGTTGCTTCCTTGCTCTCTACACAGTCTTAAGACTATAGGGAAACAACACTGGCCCAGCTAGCTTCCAAATAACCATGTTTATTAACTTAGTATAAATGTACATGACTTAGCTACTTATGTACATTGCTGCTGTGGCAAACATTCAATATCAGCCCTCTAGACTTTAGAAGGCATCACAGAAGTCAGGTATCTCAGAAGAAAGAAGAGAGAAAATGTGTAGTAGACTGAAAAATTACTCGCTTTAAAGTTTAAAGGAATTTGGCTGCAACTTTCGTTCTGATGAGACATTGAGATCTCCAGTAGAAGGTCTCCATCAGATATTAATCTGTCCCTTAATTATTCTTTCCACTTGTTTCAGAAATAAATAACCTGTGGTTATTAAGTCTTACATTTTCCAGAAAAATGTTCAAATGTATTCAAGATTGAAGAGACAGTTGGAGGGAAAGCTAGGGGAAGAGAATAGAAAAGATCCCAACTCCTCTTATCTGATTGTGTCAGATCTTGAAAACGAGACACTCAGTATCACAAGCTTCAGTTCTGTGGGTTTTTCATCCTGACATGATGATGTTGGAATCTCAGGGCCAGCCCAGAAGAGCTTGTGCTCCAGGAATCCATCCATTGAACACAAGTGGGAGGAGAATGCTAGAACCTCTAAGTACAGAGCCTATGAAAAAGCAAACAAATAAGGAAAAAGTTACCAGTACTTTAAAAGATGGCATGGCTCGAGTTCTGCGTAAAATTTCAGGTCAAGTCCTATTTTATTTGAACAAATTCACTTACCCCTAATTTCTAGAGCAAAGAGGTGGAGATAAGATAAACCACTGGATGCTCATAACAGTGTCTTGCCTATATCAAGATGGACCATTGCATGCTGGAACATTAAAGTTTCTGTGGGCTGCTCCTTTATATTGAAGAGATAGATGGCTGTCCACATTTCAGTAGGTCAATACTTTGACCAGCGAATTAAGTCATCTGCTGACTTGGAACACAACAAGCATCCCACAGTCTTGTGTCTGAGATCTTCCTGGAATCTGCAGCTTTCTGTGGACTGTTCAACATGCAGAATACATGAATACTCAACATGCCAACCCAGTCATTTTGATGTAACATTTCTCTCTTTGAGGGCTCTCAACTGTCTCAGCTAGCACACTATATAAAAAGTATCTTAACATTCTGCTTTCCTGACAATTCACTCCCATTCACTCCCAAGCTTAGCGAACAGGAGCTGCTAACAGGGAGTTTTGCAAGGGAGTTTGGAAGGGGGGGGGACCCTTGTCAGTCTCATCTGTGACCCATTGGTCCCCTGAACCCATAACCTGAGCCACATCGAAAACCTTTCTGCTTACAGCAGAGAGGAGCGGACAGGGAGCTGTAGACAGGAATTTGCGAGAGTTTGACAGAGGGAGGCTTACAATGGTGAGGAGGACCCGCAACACCTGTGCCAGCACTGCTTCTGTCTCCTCCACCTGCGCCTGTAGCCAGACAGAGCACCAAAGCATGGATGCTTTTACCCAGATTCTGGTGTGGGCTTGCAAAGACTGTAATTTGCAATTTCCACTTACTGATATCCAGGCTGGGGGTGGCACCCAATGTGAAAGGTGCCTACTGGTGGAATCTCTCAGGCAGCAGGTGGGAGAGCTACAGGAGGAGGTGGCCAGGCTGAGGAACATCTATGTCCATGAGCAATTCCTGGACAGTATCCATGTGGAGACAGCTGATGGTGCTGTCCCAGTTGACAGGACTACTGACACTCCAGTGGAGGAGGAGATGCCTCAGGGTGTATCTGACACACCAGTGGAGGAGGAGGCTCAGGGTGGACACAGCCAGCTGGTTACTTCTAGCAGCAGGCAGTGCTCCACCGCTGCTGCAAACCCTCATGTTGTGGTAAAAGATAACCATTATGCTCTTGATACAGGAGAGAAGAAATCACCCCCAACAGTTAAGGGGGTGAAGCCTCGTACCCGTAAGGCTGGGAGGTCTGCTGCCACCACTGATAAGAAACGTAGGGTAGTGGTGGTTGGAGATTCTCTGCTGAGGGGGACGGAGACACCCATCTGTCGCCCTGACCGTTCATCCCGGGAGGTATGCTGCCTGCCAGGGGCCCGTATCCGAGATGTTACAGAGGCTTTGTCGAGGATTATCCGGCCTTCTGACTACTATCCCATGCTACTCATCCATGTGGGCACAAATGATACTGCGAGGTGTGACGCTGAGCAGATCAAGAGTGACTACAGGGCTCTGGGAGTACGGGTTAAGGAGTTTGGAGCGCAGGTGGTATTCTCTTCGATTCTTCCTGTTGAAGGTAGGGGTCCGGGCAGAAACAGATGCATCGTGGAGGTGAATGCCTGGCTGCGAAGATGGTGTCGCCAGGAGGGCTTTGGCTTCCTCGACCACGGGATGCCGTTTGAGGAAGGACTGCTAGAAACAGATGGCGTTCACCTTTCGAAGCGGGGAAAGGCCTTATTTGCGCACAGACTGGCTAACCTAGTAAGGAGGGCTTTAAACTAGGTTCGACGGGGACAGGTGAGCAAAGCCCACAGGTAAGTGGGGAACAAGACCTGGGAGATGGGTTGGAAACAGGAGGGAGCACGGGCTATAATGGCAGAGAGGAAGGAGGGTCAGGGCAAAGCTGGGAGGCAAGATCAACCAGTATCTTAGATGCCTTTATACAAATGCAAGAAGTATGGGTAATAAGCAGGAAGAACTGGAAGTGCTAATAAATAAATACAACTATGACATTATTGGCATTACTGAAACTTGGTGGGATAATACACACGACTGGAATGTTGGTGTGGATGGGTATAGTTTGCTCAGGAAGGATAGACAGGGGAAAAAGGGAGGAGGTGTTGCCTTATATATTAAAAATGTACACACTTGGACTGAGGTGGAGATGGACATAGGAGACGGAAGGGTGGAGAGTCTCTGGCCATGTCTACATCTAAAATTTTGCAGCGGTGGTTGTTACAGCTGTATTAGTACAGCTGTATAGGGCCAGCGCTGCAGAGTGGCCACACTTACAGCAACCAGCGCTGCAAGTGGTGTTAGATGTGGCCACACTGCAGCGCTGTTGGGCGGCTTCAAGGGGGGTTCCGGGAACGCGAGAGCAAACCGGGAAAGGAGACCAGCTTCGCCGTGGTTTGCTCTCGCGTTCCCGGAGCCACCCAGCAAACTGCAGGGAAGGAGACCTGCTTGCTCGGGGTTCCGGGAACGAGACAGCAAACCGGGAAAGGAGACCAGCTTCGCCGCGGTTTGCTCTCGCGTTCCCGGAGCCACCCAGCAAACCGCAGGGAAGGAGACCTGCTTGCTCGGGGTTCCGGGAACGAGAGAGCAAACCGGGAAAGGAGACCAGCTTCCCCGCGGTTTGCTCTCGCGTTCCCCGAACCACCCTGCAAACCGCAGGGAAGGAGACCTGCTTGCTCGGGGTTCCGGGAACGAGAGAGTAAACCGGGAAAGGAGACCAGCTTCCCCGCGGTTTGCTCTCGCGTTCCCCGAACCACCCTGCAAACCGCAGGGAAGGAGACCTGCTTGCTCGGGGTTCCGGGAACGAGAGAGCAAACCGGGAAAGGAGACCAGCTTCCCCGCGGTTTGCTCTCGCGTTCCCGGAGCCACCCAGCAAACCGCAGGGAAGGAGACCTGCTTGCTCGGGGTTCCGGGAACGAGAGAGCAAACCGGGAAAGGAGACCAGCTTTGCCGCGGTTTGCTCTCGCGTTCCCGGAGCCACCCAGCAAACCGCAGGGAAGGAGACCTGCTTGCTCGGGGTTCCGGGAACGAGAGAGCAAACCGGGAAAGGAGACCAGCTTCGCCGCGGTTTGCTCTCGCGTTCCCGGAGCCACCCAGCAAACCGCAGGGAAGGAGACCTGCTTGCTCGGGGTTCCGGGAACGAGAGAGCAAACCGGGAAAGGAGACCAGCTTCGCCGCGGTTTGCTCTCGCGTTCCCCGAACCACCCTGCAAACCACAGGGAAGGAGACCTGCTTGCTCGGGGTTCCGGGAACGAGACAGCAAACCGGGAAAGGAGACCAGCTTGATTACCAGAGGCTTCCTCCTTCCACGGAGGTCAAGAAAAGCGCTGGTAAGTGTCTACATTGGATTACCAGCGCTGGATCACCAGCGCTGGATCCTCTACACCCGAGACAAAACGGGAGTACGGCCAGCGCTGCAAACAGGGAGTTGCAGCGCTGGTGATGCCCTGCAGATGTGTACACCTTCAAAGTTGCAGCGCTGTAACTCCCTCACCAGCGCTGCAACTTTTTGATGTAGACAAGCCCTCTGGGTTAGGCTAAAAGGGGTAAAAAACACAAGTGATGTCGTGCTGGGAGTCTACTACAGGCCACCTAATCAGGCGGAAGAGGTGGATGAGGCTTTTTTCAAACAACTAACAAAATCATCCAAAGCCCAAGATTTGGTGGTGATGGGGGACTTCAACTATCCAGATATATGCTGGGAAAATAACACCGCGGGGCACAGACTATCCAATAAGTTCCTGGACTGCATTGCAGACAACTTTTTATTTCAGAAAGTTGAAAAAGCTACTAGGGGGGGAAGCTGTTCTAGACTTGATTTTAACCAATAGGGAGGAACTTGTTGAGAATTTAAAAGTAGAAGGAAGCTTGGGTGAAAGTGATCATGAAATCATAGAATTTGCAATTCTAAGGAAAGGTAGAAGGGAGTACAGCAGAATAGAGACAATGGATTTCAGGAAGGCGGATTTTGGTAAGCTCAGAGAGCTGATAGGCAAGGTCCCATGGGAATTAAGACTGAGGGGAAAAACAACTGAGGAAAGATGGCAGTTTTTCAAAGGGACGCTATTAAGGGCCCAAAAGCAAGTTATTCCGATGGTTAGGAAAGATAGAAAATGTGGCAAAAGACCACCTTGGCTTACCCTTGAGATCTTGCGTGACCTACAAAATAAAAAGGCGTCATATAAAAAATGGAAACTAGGTCAGATCACGAAGGATGAATATAGGCAAATAACACAGGAATGCAGAGGCAAGATTAGAAAAGCAAGGCACAAAATGAACTCAAACTAGCTATGGGAATAAAGGGAAACAAGAAGACTTTTATCAATACATTAGAAGCAAGAGGAAGACTAAGGACAGGGTAGGCCCACTGCTCAATGAGGAGGGGGTAACAGTAACGGGAGACTTGGAAATGGCAGAGATGCTTAATGACTTCTTTGTTTCGGTCTTCACTGAGAAGTCTGAAGGAATGTCTAGTATAGTGAATGCTTACGGGAAGAGGATAGGTTTAGAAGAGAAAATAAGGAAAGAGCAAGTAAAAAATCACTTAGAAAATTTAGATGCCTGCAAGTCACCAGGGCCTGATGGAATGCATCCTAGAATACTCAAGGAGTTAATGGAAGAGGTATCTGAGCCTCTAGCTATTATCTTTGGGAAATCATGGGAGACGGGGGAGATTCCAGAAGACTGGAAGGGGGCAAATATAGTGCCCATCTATAAAAAGGGAAATAAAAACAACCCGGAAACTACAGACCAGTTAGTTTAACTTCTGTGCCAGGGAAGATAATGGAGCAGGTAATCAAAGAAATCATCTGCAAACACTTGGAAGGTGGTAAGGTGATAGGGAATAGCCAGCATGGATTTGTAAAGAACAAATCATGTCAAACTAATCTGATAGCGTTCTTTGATAGGATAACGAGCCTTGTGGATAAGGGAGAAGCGGTGGATGTGATATACCTAGACTTTAGTAAGGCATTTGATACGGTCTCACATGATATTCTTATAGATAAACTAGGAAAGTACAATTTGGATGGGGCTACTATAAGGTGGGTGCATAACTGGCTGGATAACCGTACTCAGAGAGTAGTTGTTAATGGCTCCCAATCCTGCTGGAAAGGTATAACAAGTGGGGTTCCGCAGGGGTCTGTTTTGGGACCGGTTCTGTTCAATATCTTCATTAACGATTTAGATGTTGGCATAGAAAGTACGCTTATTAAGTTTGCGGACAATACCAAACTGGGAGGGATTGCAACTGCTCTGGAGGACAGGGTCAAAATTCAAAACGATCTGGACAAATTGGAGAAATGGTCTGAGGTAAACAGGATGAAGTTCAATAAAGATAAATGCAAAGTGCTCCACTTAGGAAGGAACAATCAGTTTCACACATACAGAATGGGAAGAGACTGTCTAGGAAGGAGTATGGCAGAAAGAGATCTAGGGGTCATAGTGGACCACAAGCTTAATATGAGTGAACAGTGTGATACTGTTGCAAAAAAAGCAAACATGATTCTGGGATGCATTAACAGGTGTGTTGTAAACAAGACACGAGAAGTCATTCTTCCGCTTTACTCTGCACTGGTTAGGCCTCAACTGGAGTATTGTGTCCAGTTCTGGGCACCGCATTTCAAGAAAGATGTGGAGAAATTGGAGAGGGTCCAGAGAAGAGCAACAAGAATGATGAAAGGTCTTGAGAACATGACCTATGAAGGAAGGCTGAAGGAATTGGGTTTGTTTAGTTTGGAAAAGAGAAGACTGAGGGGGGACCTGATAGCAGTTTTCAGGTATCTAAAAGGGTGTCACCAGGAGGAGGGAGAAAACTTGTTCACCTTAGCCTCCAATGATAGAACAAGAAGCAATGGGCTTAAACTGCAGCAAGGGAGATTTAGGCTGGACATTAGGAAAAAGTTCCTAACTGTCAGGGTAGTTAAACACTGGAATAAATTGCCTAGGGAAGTTGTGGAATCTCCATCGCTGGAGATATTTAAGAGTAGGTTAGATAAATGTCTATCGGGGATGGTCTAGACAGTGTTTGGTCCTGCCATGAGGGCAGGGAACTGGACTCGATGACCTCTCGAGGTCCCTTCCAGTCCTAGAGTCTATGAGTCTATCACTGAGATTTTAAGGACCCAGTTCTTTCTTTTGCTGTGCCATCCATAGCCTGTATCCTTGCTGTCAGTGAGCCCTGGCATTTCTCAATCATTGTGGCATTCTAGTGTGGATAAAGGTAGAACTGGCAGCTTCTTTCTGAGGAACCCATGTGGCTTGGCATTCTGTCAGGGCACAGATGTTCCCTGGTCTCACATCGGATGTCAGAATGGAGAAACTCCTTTACCGGAAATGTGGCTGAAACAGCTCAAATGAGCGAGCATTGATACACACAAGGGTTGTCAGGCTCCACTTCAGAAACACAGCCTGTTTGCTGAGCTGCCTCTGGGTCTGGTATGTGTTCTGATTCTTCTGTGGTTTGTCACACTGGAGACAGCAAGACATCTTGGATGAGTCTCGGATAGTTCCCTTGCCTTGCCTCTGTAGATTTGTCTTTTTCAGAGGGAAAGTGCTGAGGACACTGATACTACAGCTTGGATCCCTTTCGATCTCAAAGCATTGTCTCTGCCAAACAAGTCTCTTCCTCAAGTAGTGAGGGTCTGTTGCAGGAACAAATGCTGGCAAGAAAGGTCTCTCAGACCTTCACCACCATAGGATGTGAGAGACTGAATCTGGGGCTCAAACCCAAATTCGCTGCTTGCTAATACATCTAATTTTGCTTTTGCAATTTTGGTGAGGATCTGATAGCATGTCAAAAGCCAGGCATAATGAGAAAAGATGCTTTTCTTTCTCAACACAACTCTGCCAGTGCAAGCTGTTCTGGCCCTGCCATGCTCTGAAGTTCCTGACTACTCAACCACCATTTCTCCCCCAACAGCTGTATCAGTTCTTTAAAATATCTACTATTCCTATTCTAGCATCCCCACACATAGCAATGCCAGCGCACCTGTCATAACCTATTCCAAGATTTGGACCTTAGCGTCCAAAATATGGGGGTTAGCATGAAAACCTCCAAGCTTAGTTACCAGCTTGGACCTGGTAAAGCTGCCACCACCCAACAAACATAAGCTATGAGACAAAGAAGGGAATTCTCAGGCTTGACCTGAGAAGTAAAGGGCTGGTGGCATACTTAAAATCTGTGCACAAGGAGCTCCAAAGAAAAGGTAATAAAGGGATGGAATAAAACCTGCCACCCAGAATGGCACAGTCAGGGTTCAGGGAGAATGGTTGAAACCAGTAGCTAGAGCAGAATGAACAGGTCACCTCCCCCAGCCAAAGCAGTCTGGTACATCAATACACACTGTTCTCGTGAGCCTGTAGAATTTCTCCACTGTGGACAATGCTGATGTTCAGATTGTGAGAAGTGAAGAGAAATCAGACATAAACTTTTTGGGTTGCAAAGAAGGGCCCAATTCACCAGGGCAAAAGGAGGCCCCTGGGCTGGAAAACCTGCCAAAAGACAATTGCAGTAGGTCAAAATGTAGGTAACACTGGCCAGGATGTGGACATGATGAGCAAAATGCCAAGAAGCACTGATTTATGGCATCCCTTTAGAAATCTCCATTGGCAAAAAGCCTGCTAAGCCCCAGCTATAAGGAGGAGATGTGTCCCATCTTCATCAGTAATGCAGAAGTTGGGTCCCTGCCCTCCCTCCTGGTAAATCAGCCACAGGCCGCAGTGGGCCTAGCTGGCATAAGGAAGTATAATTTATACCTCCCTGCATCTGCCCTGGATAACATAAGCAATGGATCCAATTTACTGGACACTTTTAGGGGCCTGTCCCAACACAACTTTATCCTTGGCTTTCCCTTAATTTTCTGAAAACTCAATGAGTCTAGCCTGCTTCCTCCCAAACCCAAAAACATCTTACCCTATAACTAGTGGAGGGCGGGGTATCCCATAGCAGGTCATACTTGGAGCGTGTCTGTGATCAGACATGGCTGTCAGAAAACTCATTTATCCCAACGAAAGATCCATACCACTGTTCTGTGGATTATATTGATCCAGTTCCAGGATCTGGTGATTGAACCTAGTGTGCGAACCATGAGAAGACTCAAAACCAGTGGCCACCACCTGATATAAGGCACATAGTCAGTTGTTTGCAGTGTGTGCGCAATAAGCATTAGTGAAATTAGAAGGGAGGATGAAAGCAGCCAAACCTACACCCCTCTCAAATCCATTTACAGCCATGTCCATTTGATTTCACTCTCTTACTCGGGACAGTGGAATCTCTCCAACAATCCAAGCGCAGCACTGTCACAACATAGGTAGTGGACAGGATTACACATTTTTCATATCCAGGTGGATAAACATAACTCAGTTAGGCTTAAGTGTACTCCAAACAGGTCTGGCAATTCTGGCACAACCCAGGGACAAACAGCACCAGTGAGGGATAATATTCTCGGTTAGCTATCTGCAAATGTTCTGTCAGTTTCAATCAATTCAGTAGCTGGAATGCATCTGTGGCACAAGAAGATGCCAGCCTATTTCAACTATGGCAACGTGTTCTGGGATAATACCAACAAGAATCACAGCAGAGGTGTTTTCTGATAATTAGGATTGTGACCAGGAAAAAAGCTTCAGGATAATGGAAAAAATCCTTACATAATTTTGGAGAAATACAAAACAACAGGAAAAGCAATTAGAATATTAGGGACTCACTACATGAAGCAGGGAATGGCAGTAATTTATGGATATGTCAGACTCTGATTTCAGTTATCTTGGTAAAGATCAGGAGTAATTCCAATGAAATAAAAAATTACTGAGGATTTACACTAAAGCAGGGATAGGCAACCTTTCAGAAGTGGTGTGCTGAATCGTCATTTATTCACTCTAATTTAAAGATTCTCATGCTAGTAATACATTTAAACATTTTTAGAAGGTCTCTTTCTATAAGTCTATAATATATAACTAAACTATTGTTGTATGTAAAGTAAATAAGGTTTTTAAAATGCTTAAGAAGCTTCATTTAAAATTAAATTAAAATGCAATGCACTTAAATTAAATACTCTGGGAAGTATGAGTGCCACTGAAAATCAGCCTTCGGCACCCGTGCCATAGGTTGCCTACCCCTAAACTAGAGTAATTGAGATCAGTATCGGTCCCAGGTAAGAGCTTTTAAGCATTTCCATTAAAATGTAAACCTCTATTTTTAGGGAATTCTGTTACTTGGTGTGTTCTGGGGATTAAATTTGGCCATACAAATTCCCAACCTATTTTATCATTGGTCTCAAGAAACATTCAGTCTTTCATTATAAGAAACCTCAGTGACATAAAGTGGGAACAAGTTATTGCTGTTGTCTGCTATTCAGACTATGTGTCTAGCAGTGTCTTCCAATGGTTAGTCAGGACTCCTCGCTTCATTTTTCCCCACAGCTCCACCACTGACTCATTGTGAGAACTCAAGCAAGTCATTATTTTCAGTGCCTCAATATTTGAATGCCCAGCTTGGGACACATTCAACTTGATTTTTCAGAGGTGCTGAGCACTGATTCATTTCAAACAGCTTTATGGGTGCCCAGCACTTCTGAATATCAGGCCCTAGTTGGGCATCTAAATACAGAGGCAATCAAAACTAGTGGACACTCCTCATAATGTTGGCCTAACCCCTCTCCCCAGCTGTCTCTGTGCCTCAGTCTCCCCATCTGTAAAATAAAGATATCACTCTATGGGACTGTGAGATTTCATTAATTAATGTTTGTAGGGCACTTTGAGAGCCTCAGATGAAAGATGCTGCACAGTATAACTAGTATTATTACATATTGTGCTGGAGTAAGACCTGACAGTGAGGTATCTTTGGAGGCTAGCCCAGTGAGCAATAGTCTGTGTAAATGTCCTGTCTTACAGACTCTGTGTGTCCAATTCTCCAATCACTTTCTTCATTCTCAATGCTGAATAATTCCACTGGGTGTAAGAGGAGAATCAACATTTTTCTATTAAGTGAGTCCAGAGACTAAATCAGCCTCCAAAACTCTACAATTATATTGAATTTATTCAGTTTAAATGGACGAGAAAAGAGAAATTTTGTCCAACCAAACCTGAATTCTTAGGGCTACATTTGGCCACCCTTACTCATGTTAAATAGTACGTAACTCGGCAGTGTTCCCCCTGCTCTCAGAGTAAGGTACTAGTCAGTGCAAGTACAGGAGGCAGAATCAGGCCTATATTAATTTTATTTTCAGTGGCTTTATAAATACCCATATTATACATCTCCTCCCCCCTCCCCGATGCAAACAAATAGATTATTCTTATTACATCAATTATACATTCACTAATGAAATCAGATAGATCATAGCTGCCAGAATTCCTCCTTTCAGTGCAATGCCAATTGCAGCAGCTTGAGTTTTGGAAGGTTTCTCTCTCTCTCTCCTTTTGAAATCATTTCATTAAAGGTTTCAGAGTAGCAGCCGAGTTAGTCTGTATCTGCAAAAAGAACAGATGTACTTGTGGCACCTTAGAGACTAACAAATTTATGTGAGCATAAGCTTTCATGGGCTACAGCCCACTTCACTGGATGCATAGAAAAATATAGTGAAGATATATATATATATACAGAGAACATGAAAAGGTGGGAGTTGCCCAACCAACTCTAAGAAGCTAATTAATTAAGATGAGCTATTGTCAGCAGGAGAAAAAAAAATTTGTAGTGATAATCAAGATAGACCATTTAAGATTGTTTGACAAGAAGGTGTGAGGATACTTAACATGGGGAAATAGATTCAATGTGTTTAATTGTTCAGCCATTCCCAGTCTCTAGTTAAACCTAACTTGATAGTATCTAATTTGCATATTAATTCAAGTTCAGCAGTTTCTCCTTGGGGTCTGTTTTTGAAGCTTTTTGGTTGCAAAATAGCCACTTTAAAATCTGTTACTGAGTGGCCAGAGAGGTTGAAGTGTTCTCCTACTGTTTTTTTAATGTTATGATTCCTGATGTCAGATTTGTGCCCATTTATTCTTTTACGTAGAGACTGTCTGGTTTGGCCAATGTATTTGGCAGAGGGGCATTGCTGGCACATGATGGCATATATCACATTGGTAGATATGCAGGTGAACAAGCCCCTGAAGGCGTGGCTGATGTGATTAGGTCCTATGATTGTGTCACTTGAATAGATACGTGGACAGAGTTGGCATCAGGCTTTGTTGCAAGGATAGGCTCCTGGGTCAATGTTTTTGTTCTGTGATGTGTGGTTGCTGGTGAGTATTTGCTTCAGTTTGGGGGGCTGTTTGTAAGTGAGGACAGGTCTGTCTCCCAAGATCTGAGACTGTGAAGGATCATCTTTCAGGATAGGTTGTAAATCTTTGATGATGTGCTGGAGAGGTTTTAGCTGGGGACTGAAGGTAATGGCTAGTGGCGTTCTGTTATTTTCTTTGTTCGGCCTGTCTGGTAGTAGGTGACTTCTGGTTACTCTTCTGGCTCTGTCAATCTGTTTTTTTCACTTCAGCAGGTGGGTACAAAAGCCAATTTAAAGGCTGTGATCATTCCCCTCTCTTTGATATTGGTGAGGCCTCATCTGGAGTCCTGTGTTCAGTTTTGGGCCCCCCACTACAAGAAGGATGTGGAAAAATTGGAAAGAGTCCAGCGGAGGGTGACAAAAATGATTAGGGGGCTGGAGCACATGACTTATGAGGAGAGGCTGAAGGAACTGGGATTGTTTTGTCTGCAGAAGAGAAGAATGAGGGGGGATTTGATAGCTGCTTTCAACTAACTGAAAGGGGTTCCAAAGAGGATGGATCTAGACTGTTCTCAGTGGTAATAGATGACAGAACAAGGAGTAATGGTCTTAAGTTGCAGTGGGAGAGGTTTAGGTTGGATATTAAGAAAAAATATTTCACTAGGAGGGTGGTGAAGCACTGGAATGGGTTACCTAGGGAGGTGGTGGAATCTCCCTCCTTAGAGGTTTTTAAGGTCAGGCTTGACAAAGCCCTGGCTGGGATGATTTAGTAGGGGATTGGTCCTGCTTTGAGCAGGGGATTGGACTAGATGACCTCCTGAGGTCCCTTCCCTTCCTGATATTCTATGATTCTAGGGTTGAGGTTACTCCTAATACATCCATTCTTCTGCTTTTAGGAGATGATCTTGCAAGACTGAAGCACGTGATTAACTTTAGTCACCAAAGTAATCCCAATGACATCAAAGGGACAACTCCTTTGAGGAAAATAAAGTTATTCACATTGCTTGAGTCTTTGCAGACTTGGGCATTAATTATTTGGGACTAAATGGTGCCTCATCCTTAAACGGTTGTTCAGCTAGAAAGGAAGGTTTCCTCCCACCACCACCATCACATATGGCCCCATAAGGGCTACTTGATTTGCTGCTCCTGGATTTGGAAGAGTTCAGGGGCTGTCTTCCAGACACTGCCTCTGAATAGCCACAAGCTGAGATGCTCATGGGACAGGAAGCAGGCAGAGCCATGAATCTGCCTTCCCATGACCCAACCAGTAGGACTGACTGGCCACACAGGATGGGAGGGGAGAATATACTGTGCCCCATTAGACTGTCAGAAATTACTCCCTCCACCTAAGTGCAACCAGGGATGTGCAGGAGGACCTGTGTCTCTGAGGATGTGCTGACAGAGGGTTCCTTCCCCAGTGTCACTAAAGGTGTCAATAGAGGAGGTTTTGAAATTAATATATAAACTTAACAGTAACAAGTCACTGGGACCAGATGGCATTCACCCAAGAGTTCTGAAAACTCAAATGTGAAATTGCTGAACTACTAACTATGGTTTGTAACCTGTCCTTTAAATCGGCTTCTGTACCCAATGACAGGAAGATAGCTAATGTAACATCAGTATTTAAAAAGGGGTCTAGAAGCAATCCCGGCAATTACAGACCAGTAAATCTAATGTCAGTACCGGGCAAATTAGTTAAAACAATTGTAAAGAATAAAATTATCAGACGCATAGAAGAACACAAATTATTGGGCAAAAGTCAACATGGTTTCTGTAAAGGGAAATCATGTCTTACTAATCTATTAGAGTTCTTTGAAGGGGTCAACAAACACTTGGAAAAGGGGGATCCAGTGGACATAGTGTACTTAGATTTCCAGAAAGCCTTTGACAAGGTCCCTCACCAAATGCTCTTACGTAAACTACATTGTCATGGAATAAGAGGGAAGATCCTTTCATGGACTGAGAACTGGTTAAAAGACAGGGAACAAAGGGTAGGAATAAATGGTAAATTTTCAGAATGGAGAATGGTAACTAGTGGTGTTCCCCAAGGGTCAGTCCTAGGACCAATCCTATCCAACTTATTCATAAATGATCTAGAGAAAGGGGTAAAAAGTGAGGTAGCAAAATTTGAAGATGATACTAAACTGCTCAAGATAGTTAAGACCAAAGCAGACTGTGAAGAACTTCAAAAAGATCTCACAAAACTAAATGACTGGGCAACAAAATGGCTAACGAAATGTAATGTAGATAAATGTAAAGTAATGCTCATTGGGAAAAATAACCCCAACTATACATAGAATATGATGGGGACTAATTTAGCTACAACTAATCAGGAAAAAGAACTTGGAGTCATCGTGGCTAGTTCTTGGAAGAAGTCCATGCAGTGTGCAGCAGCAGTCAAAAAAGCAAACAGGATGTGAGGAATCATTAAAAAGGGGACAGAGAATATCTTATTGCCCTTATATAAATCCATGGTATGCCCACATCTTGAATAGTGCGTACAGATGTGGTCTCCTCATCTCAAAAAAGATATACTGGCATTAGAAAAGGTTAGAGAAGGGCAACCAAAAAGATTAGGGGTTTGGAACGTGTCCCATATGAGGATCGATTAAAGAGGCTAGGACTTTTCAGCTTTGCAAAAAGAGACTAAAGGGGGATATGATAGAGGTATATAAAATCATGAGTGATGTGGAGAAAGTAAATAAGGAAAAGTTATTTACTTGTTCCTATAATATAAGAACTAGGAGCCACCAAATGAAATTCGTGGGCAGCAGGTTTAAAACAAATAAAAAGAAGTTCTTCTTCATACAGCGCACAGTCAACTTGTGGAATCCTTGCCTGAGAAGGTTGTGAAGGTTAGGACTATAACAGGGTTTAAAAGAGAAGTGGATAAATTCATGGAGGTTGTCCACTAATGGCTATTAGCCAGGATAGGTAAGGAATGGTGTCCCTAGCCTCTGTTTGTCAGAGGGTGGAGATGGATGGCAGGAGAGAGATCACTTGATCATTACCTGTTAGGTTCACTCCCTCTGGGGCACCTGGCATTGGCCACTGTCGGTAGACAGGATACTGGCCTGGATGGACTTTTGGTCTGACCCAATACGGTCGTTCTTATGTTCAGTGCATAATCTAGTCTCTGAAGTACAATGTCTCCCAGCGCTCCCCCGGGGCAGTGCTTCTGTGTACCTCCCCTTCTGAGGGACTGCATGCAAACAGCACATCCGAGACCTTAATTACCAAGTGACTGATCCTATGTGGTGCTAACTGCCTCCTTCAAAGTGCTGAGCTCCCTCACCTCCTGTTGACATAATGGGAGTGGAGCATTTTACCAGATAGGGCCCTTAATTTGTTAATAATGGAAGAATAGGATTTTCAAAGGAGACTAAGGGAAATACAATGAGAGCTGGGTGTGCCCAACTGACGCTGTATTTTCCTTAGGCCCCTTTGAAAATCTCAGCCTAAGGGCTAGTTTATACTGGCAATGCTAAAGCGCTGCCGTGGCAGTGCTTTAACAGAGCTTGTATAGTCACAGCAACGCGCTGGGAAAGAGCTCTCTCAGTGCTCTAAAAAAACCCACCTCCACGAGAGGCTCTGGGGCACCGTTTACAGTGGCGCATTACAGCGCTGAAACTTGCTGCACTTAGAGGGTGTTTTTTCACACCCCTGAGTGAGAAAGTTGCAGTGCTGAAAATTGCCAGTGTAGACAAGCCCTGAAACTACAGATACTTAAAATCCTGGAACATGAATAGATCTCATTGACTCTTCTTCTGAGAACACCTAGTTGTTTGTTTATATTTTGGCTTCTAATTTGATTAGATGAATATTTGATCCCTTACTCCTTAGAATCTCTTTTCTCGCGTAATAGAGAAGATCTTTTTATCATTATTAGGAGGTTCAAGTTTGTGCATTATCATCCTTCATTATAGACCATTGTATAACTATTTGATAGTGTCTGTAACATGCTCCCCCTTTCCTATCCCTTTTTGATTAATCCTGACCTCTCTCTTTACATTACATAGTATCAGTTGCTTAGTGCCATTGCTTCAATTTTACCTTTCCTCTTTCTGTAGCTGGCTCTCATCCTTCAGACTCTTCTCCTGGCACAGCCGGATCAAAAGATCTACAGCTAACAAAAAAAGTTTGAATAGCAGCAATTCAGTAAACTTCCCTAGGCTGTAGAACATGCCTGTAATGAATTTAAAGCCCTGCATTTTTGAAGAGGGTGGGTGCGCACAGTTCAGAGTTTTCCCTCTCATTGTCACCAGCTACCAAAGACCTTAGCGACAGCAAATCTTCCCAGTTACACTTTTACCAAGAAGGGAAGTGGGATCCTTTGCTATTTCTTTTGGTGCTGCTATGCCTGGGAATCCTTCTCGGGGGATATCCAGTGCCCACTTGCTAAAGAGCTGCTGATCTCCTACAGACAGAGTTGGTTGTAGGCATGGGTAACTGAAATGGTTGCTTGGGATTGCCATGCCTTTGACTCCTTTCTCCATGGTCATGCACCTACTCAGCATGGGCTAATAGGTTCTTCCCTTCTGGCAATGGGGCTACAAGGGAAGGCACTTCACAGCTTGATTTCCTTACCTCTTGTGGCCTGAGGCCTCACAAATCATGGGACATGCCCTATCTACAAAGCGGGAGAATTATCACATTTTCAGACACTTGTGATGGCTAGAAAGAGAATCGAGTCTCAAGAGGATACGGAGGTGAGCAAAGCTGATGGTTTGTGACTCTGGATATGTTCTTTCTGACCACAGGAATTTACAACATGCTGGCTACTTTTTCATTTTCCAGGTTGACATCTTTTCATACTGTTTGACATTCAGCAGCAGGTGAAGGTGAGCCATGGAGCACACTGAACGGAATGACACTGTACTGTCGTTTTCCCCAGATAATTATTGACACTTCCACATAGGGTTGCCATCCCTCCTGGATTGGCTGGGAGTCTCCCGGAATCAGTCTCGATCTCCTGGAGGCTACTGAAACCAATCTGGAAGATTTTAATAGGCAACTAAAAGTCTGGTGGGCAGCTCAGCGGGGCTAAGACGACTCCCTACCTGCCCTGGCTCCGCACGGCTCCCGGAAGCAATTGGCACATCCATCTGGCTCCTATGTGTAGGAGTGGCCAGGGCATCTCTGAGCACTGCCTCCACCCTGAACGCTAACTCCGCAGCTCTCATTGGCTGGGAACCATGGACAATGGGAGCTGACGGGGCCGTGCCTGTAGGCAGGGGCAGTGCGCAGACCCACCTGGCCACCCAGAGCCTAGGAGCTGGACATACCAGTCACTTCTGGGAACCTCCCAAGGTAAGCACCACCCAGCCGGAGCCTGCACCCCTCACCCACCCACCCATGGCCCAACCCTCTGCCCCAGCCCTGAGCCCTGTCTCTACCCAAACTCCCTCCCAGAACCTGTACCCCCTCCTGTACCCCAACCCCTTGCCTCAGCCCAGATCCCCCTCCCGCACTCCAAACCCCTTGGCCCCACCCCCAGCCCAGAGCCTGCACTCCCTCTCACACCCCAATCTGCTGTCCCAGCCCAATGAAAGTGAGTGAAGATGAGGGAGAGTGAATGATGGAGGGAGGGTGTGAGCTGGGGGCAGGGGCAGAGGGACAAGGCCTCAGAGAAGGGAAGGGAAGAGCAGGGGCAGGGGCAGGGATAGGCTGTTTGGGTTTGTGCGATTAGACAGTCGGCAACTCTACTTCCACAGAAACTTCTGTCCAAAGATCTCAACTGCTCTGGGAACAATTAAGAGTCACAACAACCCTGCAAGACAGGTAAATAATACAATCTTCTTTTCATAGGTGGGTAAACTGAGCCACAAAGAGAGTCAGTGTTTTACCCAATAGTTCACAGGATGAAAATGATGAAACAGAAAATACAGCTCACGCAATTGGAGTCACCACTGTAATCATTGGAGGATGCTGTCAGTCGACATGCAAAACTTGGTCCCTCCGCTTAGGTTAATCACCTATAAAAGCCTATTCCAGATGTTTTATCCGATTATTCCAGTTTGCTCTCTGCCCTATACAGGCCTCCAGGCAAAATTAGTGGTCACGACCTATAGCTACAAGATATACATCAAACTCTGGCAGGCATGTTTTATTAACTGCAAATATTGCTGGTTCTTCACTCCCATGGAGGTGATGAAGCCACATGTTTTATATCTCCTTGCCATAAAACTGATAAACAGCATTCAAGTGCTGTCATTCACTGCAAAATGCTGTTGCTCTCTGCATTGCTACAAGGAAAGCTCGCCAAACCATTACGTCTCTCCAAATCTCAGTCCTAGCAGCAGCAAGTAAACTCAATAAAGAGCCAATTCCAGCTGAGAGAAGCTGGAATTTATTGAGGCCGATTTTCTTATCCTCTCTCTGATACTGTCTTGCATGACCTCATATACAAATTCAAAGCCCAGATCCAATTTTTGCAGCCAGTTTCATAAGCCCCTCTCAGCACATGAATTTCAAAGAGCTTTCCAGACATTAACAAGTTAAGCCTAGTGAGGTAGTAAGTTTCATTATTTTCTTTTCTGTAGAGGGCAGAGAAACAGAGGCACGAAAAGGTGAAATGACTTGCACAAGGTCCCACAACTAACTACTGACATTGCTGGGAAAATAACCCAGCTTTCTTTGCTCTCAATCCCAGATTTACCTGTAGACCATGCTCTAAGATTAGAGAAATTGTCTCTCTAGTCGTTTTATTCTTTTGGGGAGAGAAAAAGGTGAGAAGTTCTGAGAACAGAGGACTAATAACGAGGGAGCTAAGGGCTTGTCTACATCACAAAGTTGCAGCGCTGATGAGGGGGTTACAGCGCTGCAACTTAGGAGGTGTACACATCTGCAGGGCATCACCAGCGCTGCAACTCCCTGTTTGCAGTGCTGGCCGTACTCCCGTTTTGTATCGGGTGTAGAGGATCCAGCGCTGGTGATCCAGCACTGGTAATCAAGTGTAGACACTTACCAGCGCTTTTCTTGACCTCCGTGGAATAAGCAGGTATCCCAGCATACCTGAGGAAGCCTCTGGTAATCAAGCAGGTCTTCTTCCCCGGTTTCCTCTCACGTTCCCCGAACCCCCGAGCAAGCAGGTCTCCTTCCCTGCGGTTTGCTCTCGCGTTCCCCGAATCCCCGAGCAAGCAGGTCTCCTTCCCTGCGGTTTGCAGGGGGGTTCGGGGAACGCGAGAGCAAACCGCGGCGAAGCTGGTCTCCTTCCCCGGTTTGCTCTCGCGTTCCCCGAACCCCCGTGCAAGCAAGTCTCCTTCCCTGCGGTTTGCAGGGGGGTTCGGGGAACGCGAGAGCAAACCGCGGCGAAGCTGGTCTCCTTCCCCGGTTTGCTCTCGCGTTCCCCGAACCGCCCTTGAAGCCGCCCAACAGCGCTGCAGTGTGGCCACATCTAACACCACTTGCAGCGCTGGTTGCTGTAAGTGTGGCCACTCTGCAGTGCTGGCCCTATACAGCTGTACTAATACAGCTGTAACAACCAGCGCTGCAAAATTGTAGATGTAGACATACCCTAAGAGTCAATACAGAACTCATTTCTTATGGACAATAGAAAAGGAAGGTGCATAGCCATCCTCCTGGGACTGCGGTGGAGGGGTGTGCTCCACATTGCTCTCAACTGGCCCATTCTGGCCACGGTTAAATTAGACTAGACCAGGAGAAGGTGCTCTCTCCATATTAGATAAAGGAGAGGGTGAAGCTGGGGGGTGCTGCTTCCCAAGACCGGAAAAGGAGTGGGAGCTTCCCACTGCTTTTAGTAGAGAAAGGAGAGCTGTGCTCACCCAGCACCTCCTGACTTTAAACCCTGTCTCCTGGCCATCCGAGGAAAGACCCTGCTGAGAACCATGGGAAACCATGTCCAACTCTCTTTATGAGACAGTCCAACACAAGGTTTTAAGGGGGAATAAAGCAGCATCCTACGGCTTCCCATTTCCTCTCAGACAAAGAAATGCAAGGTGAGCTTCCTTGCTGGCAACCCACAGACACTCTTCAAAGAGCAAAGCTTCAGGCAAGAAGCAACACAATTGCAGAGCACATTTAATAATTGGACACAAGTGCTTTGTCAACACATTATAGGAACAATAAACCCACACCTGGCTTTAGGTATTATCACAGGCTGCAGCTAGTGGGGGATGAGGAATCCAAAAGCCCTCTTTGGCTGCTATTTTAGTATCACTAGTATTCTTGTGAGAGAAGCCTGACAGATTTTTAACCAAGCACTACCCAAATCCTGCAGCATCAGTGGATCTCCTGAGGTGTCATTTAAACTGAGATGCCATCCCCCATTCACATATACAACTCATACGTACCTTTCTCTCTCATACACTCATTTACCTTTTACCATGAATGTGCACCCACACACACTCCCACCCCCACCCCACCACCCCCACACTCTTTATCACATAAATACACCTTCCTCTCACACTATTCAAATGCCACTCACACACCATCCAGATAGCTGCATTTTCACTTCTCTTGTGAAGGTCCCCTGTAATGTATGTGAATAAGCTAAATGTACACAGCTGTGAAACTACATATGGGAGACCAACCGGTGTGTAAAAGCATATAAAAAATAAAGCACCTCAGTAAAAAATGAATGGAAAAAAGCCCTAAAGACAGAGTTATTAGAGAGGTAATTAGACCAAATAGCCAAGATGTTAAAGAGAACAGGACTAAATGAGCAGCATCTATAATATACCATACAGTGTTGGAATTGCTGAAATGTGCCAGACTCACAAGAAAAAAGGTACCAATAAGAGGGCAAATCCCCTCGTACCCAGTAAATCAAAGGAAAACCAATTCCCAGATGTTTGCAGAAACATCCAAATCGGGGGTGGCGGGGAGGAGAGATCATGTGGAAAATGTGCAGCTGAATATATTAAGCAGGACTTGTCAAGAGAGAGACAGCTCTGAAGAGAGGCAAATGGCAAACATCCAGCCAGTTCCCAATTAGAGATGTTTACTTTGGCCACATGCAGGTTACAAAATGCAAAGGAAAAACAAAATAGCAGCAGGAAGGGATGAAGACAGATGCATAGATATACAGAGAATGAGGGAATAATTGATGTTGATGTCGCCACAAGTTTGAGGTGACTGTATTAGCTATGTGTATATGCACCCAGTTGGCTGATGCTGAGATCACTTGAAGATACTCATTTGTTCAGGTAAATGGCACTGAATTTCAAGCCTGTCACAGCTTACCTTAAGGATTGCTATTTCAAAGGGGCCCTGAGCAGTAGTAGATGGAGAATTCGGGAATAGTAATGGGATGCATCCTGGAAGTCATTAGTTGGAATAATTAGCAGATAAAGACAGATAATATCTCTCATCTGATGGCTGACCTGTGTGAAATGAGTTGTGTTTCTGGTTTCAAGTGGCTCATAACAAAATACTGTCCCTATATTCATCCTGCTTAGAAGTCTCCTTCTGTCAGATGTCAGTCTCACTAACGTGGCTTTTGCAAAGCCTTCCTTATAGCCTGAGCATTTATCTGTCTATTTCTCTCCCTCCATCTGTCCTCATTGCTGGCATCTTTATTCTGTTGAGAAGTGCCAGAGCCAGAGCTTTAATTATCACCTTAGTACTTGGAACAGCAACAAAATAAGAATAAATGCAGCACCAACAACAAGACAATGCCTCATTGCTCCAGTGTTTTGGATTATTTATATATTTTTGGCCTTCTGAATGAAAAGTTTTAATGGAGTTTACCTATTCTATCTTCTCTGGCTGCATGGCTGTCTCTACTTGCCTTTGCTTCCTTTAACCTTCTTTTTCAGGAATGGCATCTTTTGGGGTTATCACATCCTAGCATTTTGCCTGTGTTTTGCAGGGACCTCTGGAAAGGCTTCAATAAGATCATCTTGAATTTTTTCTGAATGTTCATTTCACAAGGACATCCAAGTTTTGAGCAGATCTGCTTATAACTTAGCCAAACTTTAACCATTTGGCCTGAAAATACCTATGCCAGGTGTCTGCCTCAGATTGACTGTATCTGAAAATTTTCAGCCAGAACAGTTTAGCCATTTCTGAGAACAAGGTTGGCAAAATACATTGTTTTGCCCAGGTTAAAAAAATTCTGGTGTCCTTTTCTTTGAGAAGCTCTAGCGCCCTCTTGTTTTGATGCAAAAGTTTGAGATGTGGTGTGTGGGAGGCTGGCCTTTGTGTCAGGGACACAGGTTTACGTACTGAAAGAGTAATCAAAAATTCTTTTCTCCCAGAGTGCAATGTGAGCACTTTTCCTGAGTAGGTCTCCAAGTGCTTTACAAAGGAAGGCAGTACCATTATCCCCATTTTACAGACAGTAAAACAGGCAAAGAGCGGGGAAGTGACTTGCCTAAGGTCACCCAGAAGACCCATGGCACAACTGAGAGGAGAACCCAGTTCTCTAGAATCTCTGTCCAGCATATAATTTGCTAGGTCACGCGTTAAAGCTACAGCCACTTCCCTCTGCCAAATATAGAGAGGCAGTCCCCAGAAAAGCGTGCTGAGCAAAACAGTTCCTATAAAAGGGTAACCTTACAATAGGGACTAAACAGTCATACAAGAAGGTGAAGTCCCTGCAAATCACAACTATCTCATAATGGTATCCTCTAGCTGTTTTAACAACTGTTATTTGACTACACCTTTGGGCTATGAGTGAGCATGAGTGACCAAATTAATCTCTGGTGTAATTCCATTGACTTCAGCCGAGTTCATGCTGTATACCTACTAAGGATGAAACTGGCTATGAACAAGCACGTTTTTTTTCTGTTTAACTTCTGGGCCCCTTTTCTCCCTCTCAAGTCAATGGGATTAACTCATATCCTGCACAGAAATTTCAGAACAAATCCAGCTCTTTTGCTTAAGAAGAGACCATGCAGATTAGACAGAATGAAAAAGCATTCTCAACCTCATCTATAGGGTTCATTGCATGCAAATTGTAATACATTTAATTATTATTATTATTATTATTATTATTGGATTGTCAGTGCCAATATGCTTAATACTATGCAGGAAACAGTCCTTGCCATAGAGAACACAGAAAAACAAAACATATTGGGAGATCCAGAGCAGAAGGTGTTATTTTCCCTTTCTCTTGCACTAATATTTTCTATTGTTTTGTTTGTAGGCTTCACAGACACACTGAATTTAGGAGGGATTTGCTTGAGCAGAAGCTAGGGTCCCAGCATCCAAGTGGAACTAGATCTTTTTTGCTAAATATTGTGTGACCTTAATTGAGCTAGAACTGGCTTTCTCCTGTAAATTGCTGGACAAGCATCACGCACATTCTTCTCCCTGTTGAAATCCTCAATGAAGTTGCTTGGCAGCATGGTAAGCCCCTGATCTATTCCTGCAGGCAGCTAACTTTGTGAGCTATCTTGCTGTTAACTATGACCTCATCTCCACCTGGATAGAGAAATAAAACCCCACACAATTTGCCCACTGCTCCCTAAGATGGCTTTTCTTCATGATTGTTTATGTGTGCTGCCTGCAGTTGAATCAACTTGGCTTCCAATGTTACAACGCAAGCATATAATTTTGGACAATGCAGCAGCCTCTATGTACTGCTGGGAACCAGTCGGTGATTAACACATTTTTATCAAAGCCAGTCATGACAAATGTCAATTCTCTTATAAGTCAAACAATACAGAGAAGGACTTTCTGGAACCAGTGTAATAAAGAAGCAAGGACATGATATGGCTCATTGTGGGCCTTGGATCTTTGTCATGAACTACATTAGGTTATGTAGTAAAAGAGAAACCCTGAAGTTGTCAGGATATCATTGTTGTGTCTGTAAATCACTGTTAGCCCTGTCTATCGAATTATATGGTCCTCATTGCTGTAATATCCTAGAGGCTCACAGTCATGAATGGATTTTATCCTCACAACACCCTTCTGATGTAGGGAAGCTCTATTCCCATTTTACAGGCAGGATGCTGAGCTACAGGGTAGATTAAGTAAGTTGCCCAAGGTCACAAAAGAAGGCTGTGGTTGAGCAAAGACTTACTTTAGGATATGCCTTAGGACTCAGGGTGCCTAGTTTTATGTGCACAGCAAAAGCTATACACAAGCTATGCCTACTTGAGCTAGCTCGAATCCAGCTAGTGTGGATAAGAATAGCAGTGAAGATAGTGCAGCATGTATTTTATGTACATTTAGTAAAACCACCACATGGACCCTGGATCAGCTTACCAGCCCATTCTCAAGGCCATACAGAGCTGTCCTCACTGCTAGTGTTACCAATGCTAGCTGGATTCAAGTTAGCTCAGGTATGGTATCCTGTGCACAGCTTTTGCTGTGAAGACATATCTTTAGTCTGATACCTTAGTGATGGCTGACCAAACAGCAGCAATTTTCAAAGGAATGTAGTTGTGCTCATGTAGCTGGAATCTCACAAGGCACTGGGTCCATTGGTTAGCATCTGGGGAGCATGTTTCCTGGTATGTATATTAGATGTATATAAATGGGGTTGCCGGTTAGAGAAAGCAAAGTTGAAGAAGTATTTTTTCATGTGGCAGGATCAGAGGTAGAGAGGGGCCAGATTCAGATCTCAGTTATGCTCAAATGAATCTGGTGTCTTCAATGGCAATACTGTGAATTTACAATCGTGTAAGTGAGACGGTATTAGAATCTGGCCCAGAGTGAGGGTGTAAAGCCTGGATTGGAAGGGACCACTGGTCATAAAAAGTATCCAGGAAGTTAAGAGCAATGAGGCGGGTCTAAAAGGTCACCATCATGATTCCTGAACTCCCTGGTGATCATGGAAGTAAAGGAGCAGAGTCTGATACTGGGGAAGAAGTCAGAAGATTCCTGATGGGATGAGTTCACAGGCTGAGTTCAGCCAGTATCAGGCTGGACTGCAAAAGAAATGGAGAAAAAAGGTTCTTGAGCACAGATCAAGTGCAGTTGAGGTAAAAGGAGGTGAAAAAGAATGAACCACATGTGCCAGATGTTAGTCACATTACTAAACGCACTACTGGAAGGTCCTCAGATCCTGTGGGGTTGAGGGCATTATAAGACTAACTAGAAGAGAGTACACAATTTAAAGTCAGATTTACAAATAATTAGAGAACTGCAGGGGCAGAGGTAGAAAAAACCTACTAAGTTTATAACCCGGTTCACGTTTTGAAAGCCCCATGCTTGGTTAAGAAACACTTGGTGTACAACTGAGTACTTACTTTGCATGTGCAGACCTGCATACTCCACAGTGTTGGCACCTTGTGTAATGTGTGTTCCCTAGCTGTACATATATGCAAATCCCTTACTTGCATGCATGTCCTCAAGCAAAGTAGACTGAGAAATCAAACCCCTATGGGTGTAGGCAATAGTGACCTGTTATTTTTCTACACTCGTTAGACCTTTTTAGGTTTGAAGCATTGCAGAAAATCATTTAACAATCTCTATTTCAGAGCTCACCTTGTGAAAAGTCTGCATTGATTCCACTAGAGAGAGGGGGAGAGAGAGAGAGAGAGAGAGAAAATTCAATATAAAATCAGTTTCTACCACAGCTTGGAGAGCAGCACTCTTTCTGACACACTTGTGATGACATTTCACTTTTTCCTCTTCAGAAGTTGCTGTCACAGCTATGCACAAGCACCTTTCCTTTCTGTTTAACTTCTGGGGCCTTTTTCTCCCACTCAAGTCAATGGGATGTGCTCGTATCATGCACAGAAGCAAATGGGGGCTGCTCTGCTCTTCTGGATCCATACAGGCAGAGGTGAAAGTAAGCCAGTATGCCCCGGTACAGTGTACCAGCAAGAGCTGGTGCACCATACTGGGGTGGCCCGGCTTCTCCAGGCAGCAATTTAAAGGGCCTGGGGCTCCCAGCAGTGGCTGGAACTCCAGGCCCTTTAAATTGGCACCAGAGCTCCACTGCTGGAGCCCTGGGGTAGCGGCAGCAGGGCTACGAGGGTTATTTAAAGGGCCCAGGTCTCCCGCTGTGTCTATGGTCCCAGCCCTTTAAATAGCTGCCGGAATCCTGGGGTAGCAGCAGCTGGAGCTCCAGGCCCTTTAAATTGCCACCAGAGCCCCGCAGCTGGAGCCCTGGGGTAGCATGGAGCTCTGGGGGTTATTTAAAGGGCTGGGGTTCCCACTACCTTTATTGCCCTGGCCCCTTTAAATAGCCACCAGAGCCCTGGGGTAGCAGCGGCAGCTGGAGGCTCCGGCAGCAGTTTAAAGTTCCTGGGGCCATAGCGGTGGCCGAGCCCTGGGCCCTTTAAACTGCTGCCGGAGTCCCCAGCTGCTGCTGCTATGCTGGCGGGGGAGGGGGTGGGAGAAGGGAACTTACCGGTACAGGGCGGTCCAGGGCTGGCTCTGAGCCCCCTATCCCTGCTCCTTCTGGGGGCCAGAGCCGGCCCCAACCCAGCCCCGTGCCAGTAAGTCCCTATTTCTACTTTCACCCCTGCATACAGGTGGAGAACCATTAACTACTAAACCCTGTTTAAGCCCAGATGCTTGGAGATGGGTGGATGTCCATCTTATACAACCTAATGGCAGCAGTTCAGAAGGGGGCCCATCACTTATGCAACTCAATAGAAAGATGGAAAGCAGCTGAAATCCCTTGGGTTCACCTTCCTCAGAACTTTAATTTGCCTTTGCAACCTTGGTTCCTCACTGATTTGAAGGCCAAGGCACTGATGTGGCATTTCCCTGGGTCAGACAATACAATCTTGCTGCCTGATCACGCAAAGTGCTTAGCATCCTCAACTCCCTTTGATTTGCAGCAACTGGCCCTAATTTTGTATCCCAAAAATACTTTACTGTTATACAGCATGAATTTAAATAAAAAAATTAGCTTGGGGAGGAAGAAATTAAGAGCTACTCTATAAGCAAAGTCAATGGCACTGTGCAGAAGACAGCAGGTACTGAATGACTGGTGTTATCAAATTTATATAGCTTTCAAGATGAAAGGCTGCCATTTGCAGTCTCTAACCAGGGGAGCTATGACACTGGAACAAAGCTAGTGAGTATGAAGATAATGGGATCCATGAATGTTTGGATTTGGAGCTCTATCACTGAAGCAGACCATTCTGAAACTTTGGCTTAAACAACTCGCACTATCTGGAAATTACTTTTTTCACCTTTCAGATTCATCTCTTGGGTGCAGCCTTCCTGCAGCAGACGTTTGCTTTCAATTAAGCACAGGATGTTTTTGTGCCTCCTTAACTGAGATCCTGAAAGACTCTTGGTTACTGCACAAACCAACCTTATCTCAGCTTCCCATGAATCACCGTGTAGCTCCGATGGGAGATACAGAACAATTATGATCTCTGTTACTGACTTCTGCTGTTCTGAGCCTTTCTTTCATTGCTTTCTTTTTTCAAAAACAAAGTCCACTACAAGCAAATAATGATCACCCAACCTCAGATTCACACTTTTATAAGGTGACTGCTATGGTAACTACTACACATTACAGGGGAGTTAATTAATCTTTATAACACCAACCAGGTCAGGTGACTAGAGCCTGGAAATAAAGTTCACTCTCATCCTAGTCCTACTCTGTGTCATACCTTTCTCTCAGTAACAAACAGGATTTGTGGTAAAGAGGGGACTGGATGACTTCATGGATTGGATAACTGGATTTTGACAGAACCTTGCATCCCATTTTGCTCAGGGCACAGATCAAATGTGGTGGATCAAGTGCCCAGAAGAGCAATGAATAAAAGTTGTTACCTTCCGATTGCTGTTTGGAGGGTGCTGTTTGAAACATGTCAGTGATTTGCATGCTCTTGGTAATGGGTAGGTGCATGTAGAGAAGCAAGATAACAGTGATTAGGGCACTAGTCCAAGACTGCGAGACCTAGGGTCAATTTCTTGCTCTACTACAGACTTCCTATATGATCTTGGGCAAGTCACTTAACATCTCTGTGCCTCAGCTCCCCATCTGTAACATGAGTATAATAGCACTGCCCTGCTTCCACAGTGGGGCTGTGAGGATAAATGCATTAAAGATTGTGAGGTGCTCAGATGCTATGGTGATGGAGGCCATAGATATACCAAAGATAAACAGACACTAAAGAAGCACCACAATTGGTACTAGCTATTCCTCTTTTTGGAACCTCAGCAAAGATGTTAATGACTAAATGGGGGTAGACATTTCCCTCTCACCCTTGGAGCTGTTCTCTCCAGGCCAGGGTTGAGACACGTCGGCAGGTGGAGCAGAGCTTTAGGAGCACAGCATGGGAAAGATAGCACTTCTGCTGCCTGTGCTGTGGGTAGAGAGGATATTGATCTTTGGGGTTCACAATTCTGCACCTTCAGCTTCACCGACTCCCCCTAGTCTCTTTTGTGAGCAGGGGATGTTGCTGGGGATTCTCGGAGCAGTGTTCCCCACTGGATCCCTTGTTTGTCCCTAAAGTCTCACTTTTGCTACTGTTTTTTATTTGTCCTCCACCATTTATTAGACCTTTGTGTCCTCAACAGATCATTGTTTTTTTCTGTGTGTAGAACTCCCTTCAAGAGCCTATTCATCCTCTCAGCTCCACTCATTCCGTTCTCTTCATCAAGCAGTGGGTGCTGTCTGTGGTTCTCCACCCAGTGTCTATCTCTAGCATTTTTTTTTGCTCAACCATTGGCCCTGCCCTTCTTACATTTTCCCACGTAATTAGTCAACCCTGTTTCCTTTTTCGGACCTTCCCTTTCTTGGTGCCCGGGCCACTGTTGTTTGTGTGGGAGGGCCTCTTTGGGCCTACTCCATCATGGGTGGTCACATAGGCCAGCACCCTTGGCTCCACCAATTCCCCTGATCTCTTTCTGGAGCAATGGGGTTCTCTGATCAGTGTCCCCCACTGGTATGGTTTTGTTGTACTTCCTACCTCATCCCTGTCCCTGCAGTTTTCACTGGCTTCCTGAAATCAGCTGACCCCACTTTCTTTTGGCCCCTCCCAAAGTCTGAAAACTGGCTGTTAATTGTACATTTAGGGGTTGATTGTTTAGATTTCTGCTTATGCTAGCAAAGACCATTTCTCCAGGTGTGACAGGAAGGGTTAGCACTTTTATTTGTCACATCATAGGTTTTCTAACCCTCCAAAAGTTCTCTTCAGACTACAGGAACTGGATCCGAAACATCTTCCATTGAGTAAACCCTGTTTCCACTGCCATGCTGTAATTCCCTGTGGCACACAAACAGTTACATTTTAAATGTTCAGAATAACTGTCTAGAAGAGATCAAATGTCATCAGATTATGAGGCTCAGGGCCTGATTTCATAATGAGCTTTTCCTGTTCCACATCAAAATACTAAATAAGTAAATACATTTTTTGCTGATATTTCTAATCTCAAAAAGCCATCGTCAGTTCTCTCTGGACTGGATTAATGTTCAAAACTAAAGCAGAGAAATAAGCTTTTTAGTAGCCCACAAGGAGAGGCTTCAGCATGTTTGAATAAGGCTAAGGAGTTTCAAGATAGGGTCCTTCTTCCCTTGAGAGTAATTGGGCAGTTTCCTTGCTGGTAAAACTCCATAGCTATAATTATTATCAGTAAAACTAGAGCAGGGACAACGCTGATTCAAGGTTTTCATGCGTTTTTAGGTAAATGCCCAGACACCAGTGTTTCTCAAAGCCCCATTGCTGAATTGGCTGCATAAGACCCTATGACAGATTATGGCCACTGCCCAGCTAGGCACCTATGCATGTGGCTAATTTAAAAAACACAAATAAAACAGTTGATGTCAATGAGATTATTTAATTGCTCAAAGTCTGGCATGTGCTTAAGTATCTTACTGAATCAAGATCGATGTGAGACAGAGCTAGAGTTACTGAGGTTTTCTAGGGCATGGCCAAAACAAAGAGGAAAAAAGGAAAGGTTTCCTTCAGCCAATGAGTTCAAAAAGAGGTTTCTCTTCTCCCAGGTCTCTGCATGGAAACTTTCAGCAAGAAAGGTTAAAGCTTGACAGTCTCCCTACTCTTAGTTCTGGTGCTTGGTGCTACAGCACCCTGCAGCAACCGGGAGCAGCAATTGCAGGGAAAGCCCTTCTCAGAATATGCATTCTCGGCATGGAGCATGCTCAGTCACTCTGCGGTGACAGCACATGTGCAATCTGGTTGGTACCTAGGAGCTGTGAAGGGGTGGAGCATGCTCATTTGAGATGGAATCTTCTGAGAATTTAGCTGCTGAACTCTAACAGTCTTTACTGAGCATGTGAAAACAGCAGTTTCTCAAAGGGTCATAATTTAGCCATAGTTAAAGGCAGTTTTTCAAGGAAGTGGCAAAGCCATATCCCTGACACCAGGATAACTCCCTGCCAAATTTAATGTCCATGGTCGAAAATACAGAGATACTAGAGCTCCCCAATTAAACAATTTTAAGAATTTTTTTTAACATCAACAAAATAATATATTCCCTCCCACGTCTCATTCCCAGAAATGGCTGAACAATTTTTGCTGAAACTTTAAGAAATAAAATCAGCCACTGGTAGGATGACCAGACAGCAAGTGTGAAAAATCGGGACAGGGTTTGGGGGTAATAGGTGCCTATGTAATATCAGGACTGTCCCTATAAAATTGTAACATCTGGTCACCCTAGCCACAGGCAGATACCAGCATGGGAAATTTCAGCCTCAAAGGTAAAATTGTGGCAAGGTTATAGGCAACTGACAATAGAGCCTTATGATGGGAAGTGTTGGACAACCTTAACTCTGCTACTAGCTCCACCTATAATATGAGTCAAACTGCTAGCTTAGGCTCAATCACAATTCCTCAGAACATACAGCTCTAATAGTGCCTGGGAGGACAGCATCAGTCACTAAAATTTAGCCCAATCTTATTCTCTTCATGGATGGATCTCTGACAATCCTTCTACTGCTGATATGCAGCTGTATTCTTTCTCCTCCTTTGGAAAGGAGAACTAATTAATTTTTTACCTGTCACTGAACTGGGTTTGTTTCCTGCCAGATACATCTGTCTTTTAAATAGGACTGGCTGAAATTATTTTTAAATAATATTTTTTCTGTAAGAAAGTTACCTTTCATTGAAATAGAATATTTAAACAAAAATAAATGTTAATTTGACAACAATTTATAATGAAATTTTCTAAAAAACAAACCCTGGAATATTTGTTCAAGTTTTTAGAAATTTTCAATTACTTTTTTTAAATAGTGGGGAATCCCACTCTTTCTCAGTTTACTTTTTTCCAAAGGGAGAAAAGATCAGTAAGTGAGAGAAAAAGGAAGGAGGGAGAACACTCTCACTCTTCTAAAATTTCTTCCACTGGAAAAGTGTAAAAAATATTTTTTAAATTGAGGGAAAGTGTCACAGTCTCTAACTTTTTAAACTTAAAAAATGCCACAAACACTACTTTTCTGGGTGTGGCTGGGGTGAGGGAGGTGAGAGAAAGGGAAAAAGAAACCCAAAATTGTAAGTGAGATTTTTCATCAAAAAAACAAACCATCAAATGTCAGATAAAACAAAAATTGTTAACTTTTTTAAAAAAAAATTTACAACTCACCCCCAACATTACTTCTTTATGCCCATACCATCCCTAATTCTACAAAAGGGAAACCCTAATGTTTATCTAAGAAGGCTTGTTACCTTTTGAAATCTCAAGTCAAGGTATGAGTCTGCTGCTATGCCACCTTGGCCTATCAGTTAATCAAATCTTGTATGATCAGCAAGGATGAAATAAATCAGTGCTTGTGTGGAAGGTCTCCAAACCCCACCACCCCCTGCACCTCCACCACGCCATCCCACCCCAAGATATTGAAGAACATGATGTTTGTGATTCAGAAAATGACACATTTCCACCTCAGTCAGTCCTGAGTGCCTTACCATAGTGTTGGTGGATGCTGTCTTTTGGATGAGACACCAGGTCCCGAACTCATGGAGTCATTAAAGACCATAGATTTTTTTTAAATGTATTATTTGTTGCAGAAGTAGAGAAGCTAGGTCCATCCCCAACTGAATTCTAGCTTGTGTATGTACAGCTTGTGTGCCTCATGCAGCTTCAATTGGATACTCTATTCTCCCTCACTTTTTGCCTTGAACTGTTGGTACTGTTAAACAGCAACTGCATCCCAGAGAGGGACAAAATAACTGTGTGAGTGGCTTCATTTTCGAGAGAGATGCAATGATTCCTGTGTATGCAGATACCATATGCAGTTTCCCAAGCTCTTTCAGATGAAAGGAGATCTGAAAACACGAGATGACATTATTTTACAATCTCAAGGAGACAAAAGATCAGAATTTTAATGGGCAGGAGTCAGTGTACTCTACAATCTGGCATGTTTATGCCCATTGTGTACAAAGACACCCACTCCCCATGGCCTGAAATGCTTCTCTACTCTAATCAGGGAACACTAATGTTATTGTGAATGTTATTAGCTTACAGGTTGTTGAATGCTACAACATTTCAATTAGTTCTCAGAAGAAGATGACATAATTTATTTACATTCTGGGCTTCACCATGGACCAGTCAATATATGCCAATTTTATTAGGTGCAAGGTTTTGTAATGGTGAGATGTACTGCTGAATCTCCTTGGCCTTTAATGATCATTGGCTTAGACAGGTAATCAATAGCTGCTTCTCAGAAGGCCCGTAGATATTGACTGTGGTCTCCAAAAGACTTTATCAGGAGTTGTGTGGGGGATACTTTCACTTCAAATTAAATTGTGGATCATTAAATCTCTTTAGTAAAAGAGTGGAACTAATATTAGATGCCAATGTGCCTTCTGAATTTTTAAATAGAACACAAT
This sequence comes from Gopherus evgoodei, assembly GCF_007399415.2. Lineage (NCBI taxonomy): Eukaryota > Metazoa > Chordata > Testudines > Testudinidae > Gopherus > Gopherus evgoodei. The sequence goes on along the minus strand of NC_044324.1, from coordinate 164,606,129 downwards.
GTTCATGGTTGGGGACAAGGTTTCTGCCAGGTTCCTGGGTTATTCTTTTTCTTTAGCAGATTATTGTAACTGTTATAGATTTCCCTGAAGACAGAAAGCTACAGCTTCAGAATGTGCTTTCTGTTTCTCAAACAATAAGAACACCTCCTATGTAAGAGGGCTGGATCAACTGAGCTTCTGCAGGTTCTAAAGACAAATCACATTGCTCTTGGTCACCTTGACACTTGCCTCCTGATTCCTCCCCACCCCCAATCTTGACTGTGTAGGTATAGGTTGAGGTGGTAGATGGAAATGGGAAAAATCTATAACTGACTTTTCTGTGTTATGTGTTACCTTGTGCGCAACTGTGTTTCTTTAGATTTGATGTCAATGAAAAGGGGATGTTACCAACCGTGGCTACAAATTTAAGAGAAATGGGCTGAAGTTGGAAGAATCAGCTTGGCTGGTAGTACCCAACAAAACTGAATTTGAGAGGCCAGTAATGCTAGCCCAAGATAACTCTCTAGGATTGCACTACACCATAGGTGATCACACCACCAAACTTAGCCATTGGCAATGTCACAAAAGCCAGAGCTTCACCTTACTTATATAAAATGGAGCAACCTGCAACCACCCTTGTCCTTTAATACTCCAGACATGGAGTGTGTAGGCTGCTGCTGGGATCAAGTAGGAACATAGTATGCTGGGCCCTTTGGTCTCCAAGGGCCACAAACTCTGTACCAAAGATAAGGGTAGCCAAGGTAACATTGCAGAGATCAGGGAGCTTCATAGACCACATTTGGGCCACCCCTGCACTAGGGGTAGGCCATGAATATCATTGAATCATAGAAGTGTAGGACTGGAAGGGACCTCAGCAAGTCATCTAGTCCACTTCCTTGCACTCAAGACAGGATTAAGTAATAACGAGACCATTCCTCACAGGTGTTTGTCTAACCCATTCTTAAAATCCTCCAATGATAAAGATTCCATAATCTCCCTAGATAATTTGTTCCAGTACTTAACTACCCTGACATTTAGGACATTTTTCCTAAAGTCTAACCAAAACCTCCCTTGCTGCAATTTAAGCCCCTTTGTTTCCACTGCTATCTTCAGAGATTAACTAGAACAATTTTTCACCTTCCTCCTTGTAACAACCTTTTATGTACTTGAAAAACTGTTATGTCCCTCTCAGTCTTCTCTTCTCCAGAAGAAACAAATCCAATTTTTTTCAAGAATGCCACGGTGTTATATATAATAAAATTCCTAGACAGCAGACAGGAAAAAACATGTAAAACACACACACACACACAAAATGAATGGAGACAAATGTAATTTATCTTGATCTATCACCATGATATCAATCTTTCTAGCATTTATACTTTATAGAGTTTTCCTTTATCAGTGGCTGTCTAGCCCTGTTTCACATGTGTTTCTATTTCCTGATTCCAAGGCTGCCTGGTGACGAGTAGACCCATCGTGGGAATGCCCACATGGCTGGGTGTAGTGTAGCAGGCTCTCTCCTCTTTAATGTCCCCAGCCAACAGTCGTCCTGGTCCTATGGTGCTCTGCCTCTTCCTCTGACTCAGCCCTCGTCCCGGATCATGATTTCCACCCTTAACAGAAATCTTGCTGAGGGTATGTCTACATGTGGTCATAGTGGACCACAAGCTTAATATGAGTCAACAGTGTGATACTGTTGCAAAAAAAGCAAACATGATTCTGGGATGCATTAACAGGTGTGTTGTAAACAAGACACGAGAAGTCATTCTTCCGCTTTACTCTGCGCTGGTTAGGCCTCAACTGGAGTATTGTGTCCAGTTCTGGGCACCGCATTTCAAGAAAGATGTGGAGAAATTGGAGAGGGTCCAGAGAAGAGCAACAAGAATGATTAAAGGTCTTGAGAACATGACCTATGAAGGAAGGCTGAAGGAATTGGGTTTGTTTAGTTTGGAAAAGAGAAGACTGAGAGGGGACATGATAGCAGTTTTCAGGTATCTAAAAGGGTGTCATCAGGAGGAGGGAGAAAACTTGTTCACCTTAGCCTCCAATGATAGAACAAGAAGCAATGGGCTTAAACTGCAGCAAGGGAGATTTAGGTTGGACATTAGGAAAAAGTTCCTAACTGTCAGGGTAGTTAAACACTGGAATAGATTGCCTAGGGAAGTTGTGGAATCTCCATCTCTGGAGATATTTAAGAGTAGGTTAGATAAATGTCTATCAGGGATGGTCTAGACAGTATTTGGTCCTGCCATGAGGGCAGGGGACTGGACTCGATGACCTCTCGAGGTCCCTTCCAGTCCTAGAGTCTATGAGTCTATAATGCAATTAAGCAGCCAGAGCTGGCCCGGCAGCTGACTCAGGCTCACAGGACGTGGGCTAAGAAGCTGTTTAGTTGTGGTGTAGATGCTCAGGCTGCAGCCTGAGCCTGGGTTTCTACCTCCTCACAGGATTCTAGAGCCAAGGCTACAGCATGAGCCGAAACATCTACACCACAATTTAACAGCCCATTACCCCCAGCCCTGCAAGCCCAGGTCAGCTGCCACAGGTCAGCTGCAGGTTCTGAATTTTAATGTAGACATACCCTCAAAGTCCCAAACCATCCCAACACAAGAGATCCTTCTGTCTCTGTTTGGGGTACTCCTTGGCACATCCTTGAGGCTCTGTCTTCAGCCTGGGCTCAATAGTCCTTATGTCACTCTTTTGGAGCTCTGCCTCATGCTTGGTAGGGGAATCCAGCCCCACCCTCTGCTCTGGGTTCTGTCCCAGGGACCCTGTATTAAACTGCTAGGTCTATTCTTTCAGATCTACTGCTGTTTCCCTGGGCAACTTCCAACCTCTAAGCCCCTAGTGCTGCTTCCCTGCAGCCTGAGTGTAACACAGCCTCTGCCGTGGTTCCCAGGCCTCTGACTTCTCCCTACATCTTTCCTGCTTGTCCTTTCTCCGCTGTAATACCAGCCCCTCAGGACTACCTTTCTTGCCTTCTCCCTTTTCCAAGACCCAACACAGGAATTATTTCTCTCCCAGTGGCTTTATTCACTCTGTCTTCTCCAGACCCTTCCTAGTAAGAGGAAACTCTCTAACTCATCTCTCCTGGGCTCTTCTCTCCTGGGTCCCTTTGCTGGGCCTGTCCCATAGTTCTCACTTCCTTCTCTTCTGAAGAAGAGACAGTGCCTCTCCAGCTGGATTTAATAACAAGCCAAGCTTGACACACCCTCCAGGTGTAGCAAACCGGGTGAACTGATCTCTCAGATCCTGTTAACTTGTGTTCACCTGCGTGATGTAGAAACCCCATCACATTGCTGTGGGTTATCCATTCCACATGTTAATTTCCTTTGGCAACCAGAGGTCACTTGAGCTTCCTTCATGCTGTAGATTCGTTCTTCACCTCACATTCTGTCTGTCTTATTTTTGAGCCTGTGACCCTCTCAAATAGTTTTGTGACATTCACCTTCTTTGTAACCCCTCAGAAACGTTGCACATCACAGTGGCTTCGTATCTTTTTCCAGTGAGTGCAAGTCTTTTCCTTCCCCACTCTCTTCATAGCTTTAACTCCTGACAACCTCTAGCAGCTTTGCTGCCCTAATCTGTACCATCTCCAGTTTTCCAGCCTCCTCCCTGTGACAGGCAAAAGCTGGAGACTTCAAAGCAGGGCTATGAGAAAGTAAATATGTTTCAGACTGTGCTGTTTACTTTCTCTTTCTGGGTCTCCATGAAAACAGTGGCATGCTACATAGGGAGGGGTGAATCCGACTGGGTGTAACAAAATGCAGCACAAACAGGTGAAATGTAAACATATCTTTATTTGTTTTGCTCTTGTTATAGTGCTTTGGCCTTTCCCTCAAGGTCAGTTCACACCATGTGGGAGGTGTGATGCTCAGTGCAGGCAGACAGACTCGAGCTAGCACACTAAAACCAGCAAGGTGGATGTTTCATCGAGGGCCTGAGTCTAAGCCCACATGACCCCCTGGGTCTGGGTAACTATCCTGAGCCACCACCCAGCCACAGTGTCCACATTGCTACTTTTAGCATGCTATCTCGAACTGAGCTAGCACAATTCTGTCCACCCAGGCTGGGAATCACACCTCCTAGCTGCATACCCAGCATGGCACATACCTGCTGTGGCTTTCCATCAGACTGCTTCATTGCAGCCCTTTTCCCTCCACATCACAACTGCCAAGAGCCATTGTCTTTCCTTTCTCTTTGTTTCCTGTGCACAAAGAGCAAAAGATGCAATTTCAGGGTGCATGACAAATAAAGGAAGAACATTATATCCTCAGGAGAATGAAAGACCAGAATGTACTTCTCATTCAAAGATCATCTGAGTTGAATCTCCTCATAGCCCTGACCCTTAAGCAGAGAGGTAGGCGGAATTCTTTTATTTAAGAAGCAGTATCTATAAAATAGCATCATATAATTCTGTGCACCACAATCAGGTTGGCTCTTGTGGTATATCTGGAAAAGAGAAATATCAGATGTAGGCCTGGTCTACTGTGAAAACTTATATGAGCATAGTTATATCAGTTGGGGGTATGAAAAGTAGACACGCCCTAGCGACACAGCTATGCCCAAAATATCCTCAGTGTAGATGCAACTATGCCACCAGCAGAGTGCTTCTGTCAACATAGCCAATGTTCTTTGAGGAGGTGGAGTTCCTACACTGGTAGGGTTCCTTCTGTCAGCATATACTTCGTCTACACTTGGGGGCTATGTCTGCATAGCTATGCCACCATAGGATCTGTAGTGTAGACATAGCTGTAGTGTGAGTGTAAGGGCTTGTGTAAATGTACACTTCACTCACTCTAAGCTGGGCTGTGAGAGCCCACTCTTAAGTGTCCATGTGGACCCTGCTGCCATGCACTAAGAGTTCCTGGTGTGCTTTGATCTACCCTGCTTTGAAATGGGAATAGATCAGAGAGCACTACGGAACTTTGAATGCATGGCAGCAGGGGTCCACCCAGATGCAGTGCATGGCTGGCTAATGTGGGGTGCATTCACACCCCAGCTTGCTGAGAATTAAGTGTTAGTGTAGACAAGCCCTAAAAGAGCCTTCTAGAGTTCTCTCTAGACCTTGCCTACCTTATGGAGCAGGTGTCCTATATTGCTCTGCCTCATCAACTCATTTGCTTGCTTATCAGAGATTTCCAGCCCATTCCTACACATCCAAGAGGAGACTCAACATGACACATTAACATCTGATCTTTGGGGTAATTATCTGAACTGGACCTCAGATCCTAGTTTGGAGCATCCATCTATCACTGCTCCACTGTGATGTGCTGCACAGCTGGATCAGCAGTGGCACACATACAGCTGTGTAAATCTGACACCGAGATGTTTCAGAATTTTTCTAGCCAGAAGCCACATTCTTTTCTTTCTTTCTTAAAAGGGAAAAAAATCATAAAAAAAATTCACAGTGATTTAAGAAAGAAAGTGAGCAAGCAGTCCCACTATAGGGTGACCAGGTGTCTGGTTTTCAACCAGAACACCCGGTCAAAAAGGGACCCTGGCATTAAAAGTCTGCTTGGTGGTGCTGCGGAGCCATGACAGGCTATACCAGCAGGTCTGGCTCCTAGGTTGGGAGGCCACAGGGCTCTGTGCACTGCCCCTGCCCCGAGCACTCGCTTGGCCAATGGGAGCTGGGGGAGTGCAGTGTCTGTGGGCAAAAGCAATACATACCACAGACTCCTGTCCCCTACCCCTACCTAGGAGCCGGACCTGCTGGCCACTTCTGGGACGAAGCATGGTGCCCCAGGAAAGTCGGGCAGCCTGGCTTGGCCCTGCAGCACCACCTCCCAGCAGGTAAGCCCATGCGCCAACCCTGAGGCCCAAACTCCTGCCCCAGCCCTGAGCCCCCCCAACCCTCATCCCTGGCCCCACCCCAGACTCCACACCCCCAACCCAGAGCCTGTACCCCATCCTGCACCCCAGCCCTGAGTCCCCCCAAACCCAAACCCACCTCCTGCACCCCACAGCCCACAACCCTAGCCCAGAGCCCTCACTCCCCCTGCACCTCAACCCCCTGCCCCAAGCAGGTAATAACCAGAGACCCTTCCCACACCCTGAACCCCTTATTGTCGACCACATACCAGAGCCCTCACCTCCTCCTGCACCCCACCCCCCAGTCTCAACCCACAGCACCTTCAACACTATGAATCCCTCAGCCCCACCCCTCAGCCTGGGGCCCCTTCCTGCACCCCAAACCTCTCAACCTCAGCCCCCCCCGAGCCAGCACCCCCAGCCAGAGCCGTCACCCCAACTCCCATCCTCATCCTGGAGCCCCCTCCTGCACCCTAAACCCCTCATTTCTGGCCCCACCCTGGAGCCTACACCCCAGTTTTGAGCCCCCTCCCACACCCCAGCCCAATGAAAGTGAGTGAGGGTACGTCTACACTACAGGATTATTCCGATTTTAAATAAACCGGTTTTGTAAAACAGATTGTATAAAGTCGAGTGTACACGGCCACACAAAGCATATTAATTCAGCAGTGTGAGTCCATGTACCGAGGCTAGCGTCGATTTCCGGAGCGTTGCACTGTGGGTAGCTATCCCGTAGCTATCCCATAGTTCCCGCAGTCTCCCCCGGCCCTTGGAATTCTGGGTTGAGATCCCAGTGCCTGATGGGGCAAAAAACATTGTCGCAGGTGCTTCTGTGTACAACCTCTCCCCTCCCTCCGTGAAAGCAGCAGACACTGTTTTGCGCCTTTTTTCCTGGGTTAACTATGCAAATGCCATAGCATAGCAAGCATGGACCCTGCTCAGATTAAAACTGCAATCGTGAACATTGTAAACACCTCATGCATTCTCGAGCCGTCTGTGCTGAACCGGGACCTGCAAAACCAGGCGAGGAGGAGGCGGCTATGGCAGAGCGGTGATGAGAGTGATGAGGACATGAACACAGAATTTTCTCAAACCACGGGCCCCTGCGCTTTGGAGATCCTGCTGGTAATGGGGCAGGTTCTAGCCATTGAACGTCGATTTTGGGCCCGGGAAACAAGCAGAGACTAGTGGGACCGCATAGTTTTGCAGGTTTGGGACGATTCACAGTGGCTGAGAAACTTTCGCATGCGTAAGGGCACTTTCATGGAACTTTGTGACTTGCTTTCCCCTGCCCTGAAACGCCATAATACCAAGATGAGAGCAGCCCTCACAGTTGAGAAGCGAGGGGCAATAGCCCTCTGGAAGCTTGCAATGCCAGACAGCTACCGGCCAGTCGGGAATCAATTTGGAGTGGGAAAATCTACTGTGGGGGTTGCAGTGATGCAAGTAGCCAAAGCAATCATTAAGCTGCTGCTACGAAAGGTTGTGACTCTGGGAAACGTGCACGTCATAGTGGATGGCTTTGATGCAATAGGATTCCCTAACTGTGGGGGAGCGATAGATGGAACCCATATCCCTACCTTGGCACCGGAGCACAAGGGCACCCAGTACATAAATCGCAAGGGGTACTTTTCCATGGTGCTGCAAGCACTGGTGGATCACAAGGGACGTTTCACCAACATCCACATGGGATGGCCAGGCAGGGTTGATGACGCTCGCGTCTTCAGGAACACTACTCTGTTTAAATGGCTGCAGCAAGGGAATTACTTTCCAGACCAGAAAATAACTGTTGGGGATGTTGAAATGCCTGTGGTTATCCTGGGTGACCCAATCTACCCCTTGATGCCATGGCTCATGAAGCCATACACAGGCAGCCTAGACAGTGGTCAGGAGCAGTTCAACTACAGGCTGAGCAAGTGCAGAATGGTGGTAGAATGTGCATTTGACCATTTAAAGGCGCGCTGGTGCACATTACTGACTCGCTCAGACCTCAGCCAAACCAATGTCCCCATTGTTATTGCTGCTTGCTGTGTGCTCCACAGTCTCTGTGAGAGTAAGGGGGAGACCTTTATGACGGGGTGAGAGGCTGAGGCAAATCACCTGGCCGCTGATTACGCGCAGCCAGACACCAGGGCGATTAGAAGAGCACACCACGAAGCGATGTGCATCAGAGAAGCTTTGAAAACGAGTTTCATCACGGGCCAGGGTACGGTGTGACTTTTGTGTTTGTTTCCTCTTGATGAATCCCCACCCTTGATTGACTCATTCCCTGTAAGCAACCCATCCACCCCCTTCGATTACAGCTTGCTTAAGGAAATAAAGTCGCTATCGTTTAAAAATGATGTATTCTTTATTAAAAAGTCATTATAAAAAGAGGGAAAGAACTGACGAGGTATCCCAGTATGGCCTGGGAGGAGGATAGGAGGGAAGGAAAAGGCCACTAAAAATATTTCAAAGTAATGACAGCCTTTTGGTTGGGCTGTCCCCTGGGGTGGAGTGGGTGGGTGCACAAAGCCTTCCCCCACACGTTCTTACGCATCTGGGTGAGGAGGATATGGAACATGGTGAGTGGTGAGGGTGGTTACACAGGGGCTGCGGTGGCACTCTGTGACCCTGCTTCTGTTCCTGAAGCTCCACCAGACGTCGGAGGATGTCAGTTTGACCACGCAGCAGCCCCAGCGTTGCATCCCGCCACTGCTGATCTTCCTGCCTACACCTCTGATCTTCCTGGCACCACCTCTCATCTCGAGTGTCTCTCCTCTCCTCACATTCGTCCCTCCTCTCCTCACATTCACTGGCATCTTTCCTGTAATTTGATACCACGTCCTTTCACTCATTCAGATGAGCTCTTTCTTTGCGGGTTGCTTCCATGATTTCTGAGAACATTTCGTCTAGCGTCTTTTTTTTCCTCTGCCTTATCTAAGATAGCCTTCGGGATGGAGTAGGGAGGCTTGAAAAATGTGCAGCTGCATGAGGGAGGTAAAAAAGGGAGAGAAGTATTTAAAAAGATACATTTTACAGAACAATGATTATACTCTTTCACAGTGAACAACACTATTCACCTTACATAGCACATGTGATTTCACTACAAGGTCGCATTTTGCATCTTAATATTGAGTGCCTGCTGCTCTGGTGTTAGAGTTCTCATAGATGCAGGTCCGGGCAGCAGAATTCAGCTTGCATGTGGCCATGGTAAGCCATTGTCTTTCGGCTTCTTCAGCCTTCATATACACAGTGCCCTCCTTTCCCAAATACCAAGCAAATCCCATTCAGTGCTGCTTCTTTCCTGTTAACATGCAGCAGCAGAAACCACCCCCCCATCCAATTCTCTGGGATGATCACTTTATCCCTCCCCCCCACCATGTGGCTGGTATCATGGAAGATCACTGCTAATCACCCCCCTCCCCCCTGCATCACTTGGCTGGTAGCAGGGAAGACCCTGCTAGCCAAACGCGAAAAAACTCAGCACCATTCCCCCCCCCCGCCTCCCCCCGCTTGGCTACCTGCAAGGAAGGATTTCATTTAAGCAACAGGCAAACAGCCCAGTAGGAATGGCCATCTCTGTCCCCTTAATTAAATTCCTGAATTTCAACCAGGTTGCCATGAACGATATCACTCTCCTGAGGATAACACAGTGAGATAACAAAAGGATGTTGCTTGAATGCCACCAATCACCGGGACCATACGCAGCTAGGCTTTGTCATGCAATGATACCAGACTACTTGCTACATGTATGGCGTGGGCAAGTGTCCTACCATGGTGGACGGAATAAGGCTGCCTTGCCCAGAAACCTTCTGCAAAGGCTTTTGGAGTACCTCCAGGAGAGCTTCATGGAGACGTCCCTGGAGGATTTCTGCTCCATCCCCAGACAGGTTAACAAAGTTTTCCAATAACTGTACTGGCCGCAAATGCATCCCAAGTCCTCAGGGCAAATCAATCATCAAAAAACACTTGCTTTTAAACCATGTTTTATATTTACAAAGGTACACTCACCAGAGGTCGCTTCCATGGCTTCATTGTCTGGGCTAATGGCTTGGGAGGGCCGGGAGGGTAATCCCATCTGGGTGAGAAAAAGCTCCTGGCTGTTGGGGAGAACGGAGTGCTGTGTGCTCTCTGCAAGCTCGTCCTCCTCTTCCTCCTCCTCATCTTCCCCATCCGCAGAATACTCAGCCATGGCTGAGATTACCACTCCCACCTCGGAATCCACGGGCAGGGGTGGGGTAGTGGTGGTGGATCCCCCCCTAGAATTGCATGTAGCTCAGCGTAGAAGCGGCATGTTTTCGGCCCTGCCCCGGACCTTCCGTTTGCTTCTTTGGTTTTCTGGTAGGCTTGTCTGTGCTCCTTAACTTTCACTCTGCACTGCACTTCGTCCCTGGTGTGGCCTTTCTCCATCATGCCTTGGAAATTTTTTCAAATGTTTTTTCATTTCGTCTTTTGGAACGGAGTTCTGTTAGCACAGAATCCTCTCCCCATATAGCGATCAGATCCAGTACCTCCTGTGCAGTCCATGCTGGAGCTCTTTTTCAATTCTCAGGAGACTGCATTGTTACCTGTGCTGATGAGCTCTGCATGGTCACCTGTGCTGGTGAGCTCTCCACGCTGGCCAAACAGGAAATGAAATTCAAAAGTTTGTGGGGCTTTTCCTGTCTACCTGGCCAGTGCATCCAAGTTCAGATTGCTGTCCAGAGCGGTCACAGTGGTGCACTGTGGGATACCGCCCAGAGGCCAATACTGTCGATTTGCGGCCACACTAACTAACTAACTAACTAATCAGATATGGTAATACCGATTTCAATGCTACTCCTCTCATTAAGGAGGAGTACAGAAACCAGTTTAAAGAGCCCTTTATATCGATATAAAGGGCCTCGTTGTGTGGATGGGTGCAGCGTTAAATTGGTTTAACTCTGCTAAAATCGGTATAAACGCGTAGTGTAGACCAGGCCTGAGGGTGGGGGAGAGCGAGCCACTGAGGGAGTGGGAATGTAGTGAGTGGGAAGCGGGGCCTTAGAGAAGGGGCAGGAAGGGGATGGGGTGGGGTTAGGTTGTTTGGTTTTGTGCCCATAGAAAGTTGGCAACCCTACCCACCCACTGGTAATAAATCTAAACTTGCCTGGGCCCACCTTCGCCACCAGGCTCAGATTTATTTTCCGAGATGTAAATCACGGAGACAGATGCACCATTTAGGATGTTCTCCTATCATCCTTAACTGCATCACCGCTGATCCTTCATTCCCCATTCCACAGGCATTCCAGTGAAACAGTGGAAACCAGCACGTTCAGTATCAAGAAAGAGGCTTAAGAGGTTAGAAACAAAACTAAGACACTCAGCATGAACTGCATAAATTAAAGCCCTTCTAGCACAGGCAGAACTGAACATATGCACTGAGTATGTGACAGGTGGTAGGGGAAGTCAGTAAGCATTGCCAGGATTGGCCACGGCTAACTTGTTATTTCCCAGTACACTAAATAGTCATCCCTAACATCAGTGGGCCTTTTATCATAGAACTATCCTCCTCCCGTCACTGAGGTAGATCAAGTTTATCGAGGCAATCCTGCCCACCTTGCAGACAATAAGCAATAGGTCTAAATGATCCATATGCTCCACAGAACTCAGAAAATGGCAGGGCATTCTAACAACAATGGGTTGTGTTATTATTTTTGCCCTGCGACAACCAATATTTTCACTATAAGTGTTACTATTCATTGTCTCCTGAACTCCCCAATGGTCCAGAAAGACGGATTACGCAGCAGACAGTTCTGGTGCTCAAGGAAAGGGTGACATGGTCATGTCTATCATTTAGTGAGATAATCTGTCCAGTGAGTTGTCTGTCTGCTTAAGAGGGAAGCCTGGCTTCAGTGCTGGCCATGAAAAAAGATCCAGAATATCTAGAAAGTTTTGCTCCCTGTGCAACTGCAGCAATGTCTCTTTTGCTTTCAAGCTCACTTTGAATTCTTTTTTATATATCACAGTGTCTTTCAAACACAGAGTGTTCCCAAATACTTTACACTGAGTTAAATAATAAATAACAGCAGAGGAAGTGAGAGATTAAGAAGTGTGTCCTAGAGAGAAAAGATTCATAGATTTATAGATTTTAAAGCCAGATGATCTTAGGATCATCCTGCCTAACACAGACCAAAAGAATTTACCCAATAATTTCTGCATGAAGACCATAACTTTTGTTTGAGAGAGAGTGCCTTTTTCAAAAAGACATCCAGACCTTAAATAAAGACTGCAAGAGATGATGGATCCACCATATCCGTAAGTAAGTTATTCCATTGATTAATTATGCTCACTGTTAAAAATTATGTCTAGTTTGAATTTGTCTAGCTTCAGCTTCCAGCCATTGGATTTCCTTATCCTTTTTTTTTTTTGGATAGATTTAAGAGCCACCTACTATAGAAATCTTTTCTCGGTGTTGGCACTTGTACGCTGTGATCAAGTCACTCTAAACTGTCCCTTGAATAAACTAATGTGAGTTTCTTCAGTTTCACATTTTCCAGACGTAGAATCTTTATAGTAGCTCTTTTCAGAACCCTTTCCAGTTTTTGTTTGAAGTGTGGGCATCAGAACTGGACACAGAATTTCATTCATAATGATCTATTCTTACTTCTTATTCCCTTATTTATATATCCAAGGATCACATTTTCCCTCTTACCTACAACACCACAGTGGGAGCTCAGTTTCATTTGGTTATCTTCTATGCCCCCTAAATCCTTTCCAGGATACAGTTCCCCTTCTGATAAGTGTTATCAGATTTGCCTGTTACTTTGGGGTATGCTCATTTATTAGAGTTACTCTTCTGGCTGGGGGAGGTTTCTGTAATTCTATCAATGTACTGCTTGTGTCACTTGTGTTCTCATATGGAGCTCTGCTTCTCCCTGCTGCAAGCTTCCTCCCAATAGAGCTATCCAGGAGGACCTGGGTTGCCCAGGGCTGGGTTCTTCCAGCCCCAGAATCAGACGAACACACACACACATTAACAGAGCACGTCTGAGAGGACTGGGTTAATCTGAACTCCGAAGCTGACCCCTTATATGTCCCTGGACTCAGCAGGCTGGGTTGAGCAGCACTTCCAAGCTTCCACCCTCATATGCCCTAGGTTCAGCATGTCCCTATCCCCACTTTCACATTACAATTGTTCTGGTAGTAACCCACTTGAGCAAACCCCACAGGATTTTTGGGCACTGCAGGGATCTTTAGCTTAGGTATAAGGAGCATTGCTGCAGAGCGAATGGGGTAGCCAAAAAACACCCATGAGGAGGAGAGGGGAGGGGAGGAGAAAGAGAGAGAGAGGCAACCAGCTTAACCATAAAAGTTATTTATTGCCAGGTAATAACCATATAAGGGGAGCCAAACAAACAAAACAGTTATGATTTTAAATCTAACTTAAATTTGATTATAAAAGTCAGGTTTAGAAAACTATAACTGATCACACAAGTCAGGGTCAGAAGGCTGTACCGAGAGAGGGAGAGAGAGAGAGAGAAATGGGTTCTCACCACTCTGTGAAGGTTGAACTGATCAGGGGTCCCAGGTGGTGGTAGCTGAGGGTCTGGAGTGTTGGAGACAGGCAGAGCCCTCAGCATGATCAATCAGAAGAAGATGAAGTCCCAATGGAACTGATGCAGATTTTGGATAGGGGCATCAGAGCACTTACTTGAGCATAGGTAGGGGTTTTTGTAGGGAAAAGAACAATGGTTCAGGGGAGAACACTAGATTTGTTTATGGGTAAACTAATGGCTCAAGGAAGTGTGACAAAGTTGTTTTGTTCAGGCTAGACAATAGGAACTGACCATTCCTGGCTATAGGTGGTGTTTCTTTGAGGGAGCCCACAGTGCAATTAGGCAGCTTTAGTATTTTGGATACCAATAAAGGATTTATTACTAGAATTGATCTGATAACTACTGAGCTGGGTGTGTGCAGGTGTGGGTTCATTAACATCTGGAGCAGAGATCCCCCATCATGCAGTGCTTCCCTGCTTTTTCTGGTCCCAGAGTTCCATGCGGTTCTTGTCTTGGAATCTCTGCTCTCCATTCTGTATGCTAATGGGGATGGCTCCCTGTCCCATCTTCAATGCAAATGAGGCTAGGGGGAATTTCTTTAATCCTGTCACCCTTGTCCGGAGGGCTTTAAGTGTGTCTCCCACTGCCTTTTCATTGCTTTTTGTAAATTTTTCTTCTGATCAGCTTTCGTTCAAGAAGAAGCTGGGAAGGGGGAAGATTTTTCATGAGTCAGACAGTCTGGGTACTGCAACCTAGTTCCCCAAGAACACAGAGCTGATAGGTAACATAAGGGAGGCCTACATTATTTGCTCCTAGAAGTCTGGCCTTACATTTGGCAGTGTTACAATACATGTTTAAAAAAGCCCACACTGCCAAATGATTCAGTCAGTCTGTATAACTGAGGTACCCCAACATAATTTACCACTCCCCAATTGTGACAGCTGCAGATTTTACAAGTAATTATTTTATTTCTTCTTCTAGATCACTGATAAAGATAATAAATAGCATTTGGTCAAGAGCAGATCCCTGCAAGATCCTGCTAGAAACATCCCCAGTAGACGAATATACCCCTTTTACAATTACTTTTACTCTTTAACATTTAATCAATTTCTAATCAATTACATATAGATGGCATTCATAGAATCATAGAACTGGAAGGGACTTAGAGAGGTCATCTAGTCCAGTCCCCTGCACTCAGGGCAGGACTAATTATCTAGACCCATTCCTGACAAGTGTTTGTCTAACCTGCTCTTAAGAACCTTCAACGATGGAGATTCCACAACCTCCCTAGGCAATTTATTCCAGTGCTTAACCATCCTGACAGTTAGGAAGTTTTTCCTAATGTCCAACCTAAACCTCCCTTGCTGCAATTTAAGACCATTGATTCTTGTCCTGTCCTCAGAGGTTAAGAAAAACAATTTTTCTCCCTCCTCCTTGTAACAACATTTTATGTACTTGAAAACTGTTATCATTTCCCCTTCTCCAGACTAAACAAACCCATTTTTTTCAATCTTCCCTCATAGCGCATGTCTTCTAGACCTTTAATCATTTTTCTTGCTCTTCTCTGGACTTTCTTCAATTTGTCCATATCTTCCCTGAAATACGGTGCCTACAACTGGACACAATACTCCAGCTGAGGCCTAGTGAGCACGGAGTAGAGCGGAAGAATTACTTCTCATGTTTTGCTTACAATACTCCTGCTAATTCATCACGCTATGACCCCAGATCCCTTTCCGCAATACTCCTTCCTAGGCAGTCAGTTCCCATTTTGTATGTGTGCAACTGATCGTTTCTTCCTAAATGGAATACTTTGCATTTGTCTTTATTGAATTACATTCTATTTACTTCAGACCATTTCTCCATTTTGTCCAGATCATTTTGAATTTTAATCTTATCCTCCAAAGCACTTGCAACCCCTCCCAGCTTGGTATTGTGTACAAACTTTATAAGTGTACTCTGTATGCCATTATCTAAATCATTGATGAAGATATTGAACAGAACCAGACCCAGAAACAATCCCTGTAGGACCCCACTCGTTATGCCCTTCCAGCATGACTGTGAACCACTGATAACTACTCTCTGGGAATGATTTTTCAACCATTTATGCATCAACCTTATAGTAGCTCCATCTAGATTGTATTTCCCTAGTTTGTTTATGAGGTGGTCATGCGAGACTACATCAAAAGCCTTACTGAAGTCAAAATATACCACATCTTCCACTTCCCTCCTATCCACATGGCTTGTTACCCTGTCAAAGAAAGCTATCAGGTTGGTTTGACATGATTTGTTTTTGACAAATCCATACCGATAGTTACATATCACCTTATTATCTTCTAGATCTTTGCAAATTGATTGCTTAATTATTTGCTCCCTTATCATTAACTCTGTATAGTGCTGATTTTATTATCCAAAGGTCATGTTGGACTATATCAAATGCCTTGTAGAAGACTAAGTATAGTATGTCAACATAGTTACCTATATCAACCAAACTTGTGAGTGCATCAAAAAATGTTATCAAGTTTGTTTGACAAGACCTATTTTTCATAAAACTGTATTGATTATGTCATTATGCTACCCTCCTTTAATTCTTTACTCACTGCATCCCATATCTACCTTTCCATGATTTTGCCCAAGCATCATGTCAGGCTACCAGACATCCCAGGTTAACCCCCACTTACCCTTTTAAAATATTGTTTCAATGTTAGCTTTTACCAATACCCTGGAATTTCCCCAGCATTCCCAGATTTACTTGTTAAAAATCAAAATTAATGTTTCCCAGAACTCCTCAGTCAATTCTTCTAATATTCTTAGATACAAGTTTTCCTGTTCTGCAAATTTAAAAAATGTTTAACTTTAATGGTTGCTGTTTAACATCCTCCCTTGTCATTGATGGAATAGAAAATATTTCATAAACACTATGAATACACTATTCTGATTCAGGATATCCTGAATACAGAACATACATATTTATTGAGTACTTTTGCCTATTTGGTATCAGGATTGAAAGATGTTTTCAGGTGTGATTTGAGCAGAATTGAAGAGCCAGTTGAGGCAGACAGAAATAGGAAGATTTCAAAGATAATATTAACAGTAAATACATTCGATGAAGAGACTAGAACCTGGCAAAGAGTAGAAAAACATTATTTGCAAATATGCTTGATAAACTGAATCCCATTTCCACCCCATCAATGTTGTGCCTTTTCTGTTTTATTGCTAAATGATACTGTATTCAAACAAATGGACCGAGTAATGCAGGTTTTGAGCTCACAGCAAGGTTTCGTTGAATAAAAGAATGATGTTCTTTTTCATGATGAATCATATTTCATACAAGGTGAAAGTAGAAGCTGTTTATAAATGTTATGTCTACAGACGGTCACAATTTTTTCTTTGTAGAGGTTTTGTGATGAAAAAATGTCTTTTTGACCAAAAGGAACATTTTAATGTTGGATGATTTTTTTTAACTAAAAAAAAATTTTTAATTTTTTTTAAAAACATTGTTTTGTTTTGGTGGGAAAAATCTCTGTCAATGTTTATTTGTCTCCTGGGGAGTGAATAAAGAACTGTGAGAAAAGGGGTTTGTTTTGGTTTGTTTACCTTTTTCCCCCACTGGAAAAAGAGTGGGAGAGTAAAAATGTTGGGGAGCATTTCCCAAAACCATTTTTTAAAATAAAAAAAATGGAGTTTTGTATAAAGTTTCAAGCCAAATAATTTTTTGTTTGTTTGTTTCTTTCAACAACATTTTGACCAGTTCTAGTTATGTCATCCAGGCGGGAAACAGAAACATTACCATGTGGGGCAGCTCAAGTAGCAAGTTCCAAATAGAAAACACTCAAATGAATATTTGCTGCATGGTTGAAATGAATTAGACCAAATCTGTCAAATAATTTCAATTAATAAACTAATACAAATTGTGATCTGTGCACAGATAAATCACAAACAAAGAGAAACAATTGTCAGCTGATTCGTTCTCAGGGAATAATTCAGCTGGTCTCAGAAGGGAAAGAGCTAAATACTAAATGGGTAAAAGGAGTAAGGCAGGAAACATAAAGTCTGTTTTGTAGGCTAGAATAGGTCCCTGGAAGGTTTGAGAAACAAGAGCTACAGTATGTGTTTCACCTCTTGAAAGGCTGGGCCTATTCTCAGTATGTAAAGTTAAGCGTGAGTGTTAGTCTTTACAAGAACAAAATCTTAGACTCGAAGGTAGGAATTGTCTTTTACTATAGTTATGTACAGCATGTAGCAGAAAAAAGCTCTCTTCTCACCTTGGACAACTAGGCATTACAATTATAAATAAAACATTTGATAGTTTTCAGCCTGCTAAATCCTATAGATTTTTCCACAAAGGGAAGCTTGTTCATTAGAATATTAATTGAAAGCAAATGTTAAACAGTCATAACAATTTTTAGAATTTTATTGAATACATTTTAGTCCAGCAGCCAGATTTAAAAAGAAGTTTTATTAATGAGTTAAGGAACCCATCCGCTAGAAAAAATTTAATTGCTATCTCATGTAAGGCACATATCAGGTGGTGCAATTTTTCAATATCATGTAATGTTTAAATGCTATCGGGCGTACAGTCTGAAAAAATAATAAAAATCACAAAAAAGGCCGTAACTCGAAGAAACATAGTTTAATTTTGATCAAAATTGGCATAAAGCTTCTAAAAGCTTGATAAAGAAGCGATGTATTCAAAATAGTATTGTTTTGGAAAGTCTTGGAAATATTTTGCCTGAGGTGATATATCCTATGCATTTTCCCCTACTTTTTTGCCTTCGGTTAAAGTAAAAAAGACTAGTCACATTAAAGTATGAGCTTGTTTGTACCATGTAATACATCAAAATATGTATCATTCCTTGTAGAATGGACTGATTTGGGGGAAAAAATTCTTCTCTGGTATTTTTAAAAAGTTATGCAAATAATAGGATCCCTACCTCCTAATTATAAAATGTTTTCGATGTTTAAAATGCTTTGACAGGTTTCATGAATAGTGTCCAGTCACTCCACCAGTTCATGGACACTTACATTTCTATACTGGGAAAACTACCTGAACATTTTTTCCCTGGATAGAAATGTATGTAACGGATTTCTCCCAATGACTAATGGATTACAAAGCAGCGAAGAGAGACAATAACAAGTCCACAGATCTTGAGACATTTGAAGAGATGTTTGGATTGGATGCAAGCTTAAAAACATTGTTATAAAGAAAAACTGCATCACTTCTAGCATGTACAGCCACTCAGGTGATGACCACAAGACATGTGCCTAATATGTGGTAGCAATGAAATTTTTCTAGTTGATGGGTTACCCCTTAGTGCCCAAAATGGGTCTGGGTGGTAGACTACTTCTGTAATCTTCACCTAGCTCTAGTCCCAAGCAATTGGGCCCACATACCTACCCCCTGAAGACCATTCCATAGCCTAATAAAGCTTACTGCCGGGAAATTTCCTGACAGAGGCATCAGTTCAGCAAGATATATGGAAAAGTGATGTATGCAGTAAGTCATTAATGTTTAAGCATCTTCGTTCTTCTCTATGCAGGGATAGGGGGTAACCTTTTTTAGGGTCCTTTGTGTTGCACAGGAACAACACAGAAGGAGGACTGGTGACCTATTCTTTCCAATACCATGTGATCCTGGTTGAATAGCTTTGCATTTATGTTCCAAATGGGAAAGTAGGCTTCCAAAATCCTGCCATTTGCTACCACAGGGACAACAGTACTTAAATATGTCTTTAACTTTAAGCATAGGAGTGATTTCACTGAAGTCAGTGGGACTACTCCTATGCGTAAATTCAGGCATTTGCTTAGGTGCTTTATTGAATCAGGGCCAGGATCTTCCCTGTCTTAATTTCATCCCGTCACTACTAATTGTATCCCCAGTGGCAGCTACGTGATGTTTCAACGTTTACTATATTTACCAACCTTCTATATTAAAAACATCTGATTTTGTTCAGCATCCATGATCAAACCAAGCTTAACAAGGTAATAATTACAAGTAAGCTCGGCAGCTGTCAAATATATTTTAAATGGAGAAACATTTATTAAATGTGAACGTTAATGTGGGGAGATCCAGTTACAGGAGCATTTCTTATAAAGAACAGAAGTTGCTGCTCAACACCTGCATGGTCTGATTTGCACCAAACTGCTCTAATTAGCACATTTTGAGCTATGATTAGAGCACCAGAGGAAGCCTTCCAAATGCCATTAATTATGGATACAATCTTAAATTATTCACTTTGAATATTTTTTCTTGATATGTCCCTTTTATCTTCCACTAACTTTTTGTTGCATCCTAGAACAGAGTCAAATTAAACCTCAAAAGTGAAAGTTTGCTATGCTAAAGAAAGGGCAAACTGAAAATTAATCACACTTTTTTAGGGCATCCGTGTTGGGGGAGAGGGAATGGGGGAAATTATTTAGCTATAAACAATCACCATCCTCTAAAACCATCCACCAGTGCTGGGAAAACAACGTCAACCTTTAATAATTTAGGATGAAAATTTGTATCCCTTAGTAAAGCAATGTCAGGGAAGTCCGGAAGCTGGTAGTTTATTCATAGATTTTACAGCCACAAGAGACCAACAGATAATCTAGAAAGATAAAGGTGGAAGCAGAGAGAGAGAAAGAAGGAAGGAAGGAAGAAAGGAAGGAAGGAACCCCCCAAACAAAATAGAAACACCAGAAAGGAGAAGGGAAAGCCATTTAGTATGTTACATTTGAAAATATATTAATCAGAAAATTGGACAACAAGGTTACAACTAAAAACATGCAAGTAAAGACCTGTCATCACAATGAAAGTGGATGAGAAGTCCATTTTTGGTGGAGTTTATCCCCTCTATGGGAAGCATGGACTATTCTCAGCCAGGAATATTATCTCTGGCTTCTAAAGGACAGTTATTTCCCTTGAACTGTACAAAATTGCATCTATTTTCCAAACCATTTCTAGCCAGTGTCACTCCTGTGCCCCTGGGAAGAGCTGCAAGGGTTTGAGCTCCTTCCCAAACATGACTCAGGACCAGATCATTCCCTTAACAACATGCACATGCAGAAGCAAACTGCAGATATCCCACTCTCTACTCTGAATGAGGGTGAGGAGGCAATTTCCCAGGCAATGCAGAGGGGTCAGTAAATGGGGAATGAGAAGAAGTGATGAGTGATGTGTATCCTCAGTACTCATCTCAAGCAACAAAGGGAATTAATACAGCACTTAAAGATGACACCAGGGACAAGCATCAGTTAGGGAGTTCCCTAACACTGAAGTGCCAAGGAAGTGAAGCAGTTAGGGATCCAGGGCAGGGCAGGGCCAAGCCATCAGGTCTCTGCACAGATAGCCCTGTGCTCCTAGCATATCCCTGATGTCCATGCAGCTGGCCTTGTTTTCTTTGACAGGCAGTAAACCCCATTGCTCTTGATTGGACTAATTCAGAAGACACTCTGAAGAGCGAGCCTCACACTGATTCCTGGCCCCTGGGTGGATATTTCAGCTGGAGGGCATCACCTGGCCCTTGGCAACTTGTGCCTTGACAAAAAAACAGTGGCTGGGCTGCTTGGACTTGCCAGTCTAGCTCTGTGTGTGTATGCGTATGATTAATTCAAGTACCATGCTGCACACTTCTTAGACACGCTAATAGTGAAAGGGAGTTACAACATGTTAAGCCAAAGGCTTTATTTTCCTTATTTTCACATGCTGATCTGATTGTCTGATGACATTTTCAGGAAGTAATCTTGTTTTGCAGAGTTAGAAAGAAATCAGGGGAATTCTAAATGTCTACTTAAAAATAAAACCACATCTAGATGCAATCTATATATAAATGATAAAGGGCTTCTATGCATGTCCTTTGTACTAAGTAGATAGTCATTACATGGAATGAGGATGTTTACTTGAGCATCCTCCTGAATTTTATCTCTTTTCTTGATCTAAATCTCTCCTTTAAAGTTTCCTCTGGGATCAGTTAGAAGCTATCAGCACATGGTTGTTTTGTTAAAGGTTGCTGGTAAAATCCAGTGGAGAGTAGAGATTTTAAAAAGGGTATTTAAAATATGTGTCTATCATAAATTATAGACAGAGGATGAGCTTTCTTTGGGCTGTCATAATAGCACTTAAGGCTGGGATCACATCATCCTTCTCAAGCTGTACAGGACTAAGTCTGGTCACAACCTGCGTGAGAGCCACCCTAAGAAAGCACTGCATGGAGCAGAGATTCAGGACACGGTGCTCTACCTCTGCATCAGTGCTGAACTGGCAAGGCATTTTGTGTCTGAGATATCTTGCAGATAAGATATGTAGAGGGAGCCACCTTATTATCTGTGGTCGTGAAAGCACTTTAGAGACATTGGTTCCAACATCCTGGCTCAATTCCTACCTGGGTATTAACCACATTCTGCTAGATAGCTCATGCCATTTCTATTAGATGCAATATCTTTAGTTCCTCTCCTAAACTATACTGTTACCATGACGTATTAAATCACTCCTATGTTCTTTCACAGATGGCGATTTGTATATGTGTTTTCTGGATGTAAGACCAGATCCAGCACCCATTGAACTTAATAGAAATTCTCCCACTGACTTTAATGGACATTAGATCAGTATTGTAACATATAGCGAACCTGCTCTTGTCCTTGTGAAACCAGTGGAGTTTTGCCATTGATTCCCCTGGGTGCAGTGGCAGCTCCATAATAAATATAGTTCAATCCTTGAGAGGCACTACAGAAATGTAATTGATAAGCTTAAATATATAGCGAAATTACACATAGAACTAAACCAGAATTTCCCATGTGATAATTTATGTCATCACTAGGTGCCAGACTCTGCTGTTAGTTATCACACTGGGAGTAAATACAGAGTAATTCCAGTGATTTTGCCAGAGTAACTGAGATCAGAATCTGGCCCTTTGTGTCCAGATTTAGGTACCTAGTATATGAACCTCAATCCTTTCCATCACTGAGACAGTTGAGAAAAATTTCCGTATAGCTGTAAGACTCCTTCTGGAACTCATTCTTCAAAATTTTGTGTCTTTACCTGGCCTGTAAAATGTAAGATTTGCTTGATATTATCATCATCATTCTAAAATATTGCCATGAAGAGTATATAATAAATATATCCCAGTAGGATACTCTGTTTCAAGCGCTCTTAAACATCACCCTACATTGCATTTCATATAGAAAGTCAATATGCAGCATTTAGCTCATAATATTCAATATGCATCTGCCTTTCATCTCCTTAGATCTGACAAACACCATCTGAGCATGACAGCTGTTGTCCAGGTGTCTCATGGGTGGCAGGTTGGGGGGAACTTTTCAGACACACTTGCAACTACGCAAATGAAACTCCTAGCTGATTATGCCATAAATGACAATCAGAGCTAATTAAAAGGAACAATATCCAGTTTGATTTTACATTAACATTGCTAGAACTTCAATAATGGGATTCTGGGCCTTCCACCTCTAGTCACTAGTCTCAATCTTGCCCTGGCTGGAAGTGAATAACCTCAAATTGTGGCCACCTATGGTATGTCCTATATGAAATGAGTTAGTGGTTCTCAGCCAAGTTCTTAAATGGGAAGTATTCATAACACATAAACACTATTCCACAACTGGTTCACTTGTTTGCAATCTAAGCGGACGGACCAGGGGTTGAATGGATCATAGAGACTGAACTATGCACTCATGTTTGAGAGCTGTTCCTATCAGGTCAAGGGTGGGGCACAAAGGCATAAGATTGTGAGAGGAGAAGCCGTGCACTGCCACTGCTCTTAGTGTTCCTCTTCTGTGGATACAGGACCTTGGACACAAGGTGGGGGCAACCCAGCATCTTACACTAACATTAAACGTATATGAAAAAATATCTGACAACATATTTCTGATGGGAGTCCCTGTGCTGCAATGTATTCAGGTGCATTCGGAGAGAGTGAGAGTGGGAAGGGAAGGAAGATGAATCCAATAAGTGTTGTAAAATCAGACATATTGAAGCAAAAATAATATATTTGGCAACTGATATATCAGCCAGCAGAGAGACCCCAGGTGTGGCTATAGCTGTACAACTGCTTGCCGAGCAGCTTTTGATTTTGCAATCCACTCCAGAAAAAGACAGCCAGGCATTTCTGCCTCCTCCTCCTTACCCTGTTCATCTCCCACCTGCCAGTGGAATTCAGCTGGTGCAACTTGGGAAGCGGTGTGAGGGGAGGGGGCATTGGAGATGGATGGCTCATGGGATTCCAAACAGGTTACTGTGCCTGGGGGTGCCAGTTCAAACTGAGGTCAGATCAATAGTAACCATAAGTTATAATAATCTGAATGCTATTTAGGGATCTGTGATAAAATGAGTCTGATGTTTGTCTGGTTCCTCACAGCCAATTGTCCTCCCTGTACCACAGGTGACTACCTTCTTGGAGTCCTCAGAAAAGAGGCCAAGAAATGAATGGGCCATGGAGATAAAGCTAAATTACCCATAGAGGGCATGGGTCCGATCATGCTGCTGCCATGTCTTCACTTGTTCTCTACCTGAATAGTGGAACTTTGTCACTCTGGGATTTCCTGTGACTTGCAACCTCACTCCTGGTCCTACATTCTTTATCCCCATAATTGGTTGAGCTTTGGGCTCTGTAGCCTCTCCCTCATCAGAGGAGATGGGCCTTTCATCACTTTGAGGGGCTCTGCCCACCAGTCCTAGATTCAAACCAGTTGGCAGTTAGCACCAGCACCAAACTCACAAGAATCTAAATTGCTGCTCTGTAGCTAGAGAGAGGAACAAATTTAATTGTATTCTCCTTAGAGCTATTGTGTCCTGCTGTACATTATTCTCTGTAAGTTGTTTAATACATGAGGTGGAAGTGCTCCCAGGAGATAACAGATTCATCATCATCATAATGTTACATAATTGTTATGTCAGTGATGCAGTGGGTGTCGCCTTTCTCTTCCCATTCCAAGGCAGTACTGAACCAATGCTCCAGCTACATGCTACGGGGTGTGGTGCTGAGAGAAGTTCCTTCTTTCATACCAGTAATAAAACTAAGGTCCCGACCTCTTGTGGTCATTAAAGCTCCCATGGTGCCTTTTAGACCTAGGTAAGTCC
The DNA here is from genome assembly GCF_007399415.2 of Gopherus evgoodei. Lineage (NCBI taxonomy): Eukaryota > Metazoa > Chordata > Testudines > Testudinidae > Gopherus > Gopherus evgoodei. The sequence goes on along the minus strand of NC_044324.1, from coordinate 164,581,769 downwards.
ACCTTCCCGTCTCTATTGTCAAAGTCACTAAAGTTGTTAGTGCCTTTGTCACCTGCAGGCTAGAACATTGTAACTAACTCTTATCTGGCACTCATATGAAACTTGATACAGGTTCCTGCATCAGCCTTTTTACACCTCTGTGTAGGGTCAAGAGAATGGATAATACCCTGCTAAGGCTCTTCTATACTGCTATGCTGATTTCTGAAAACAAACTGATTCAATGTCATGTCTTGCTGATAATAGATACAGGGATCACTGCGAGCTTTACAGACTATAGATACTGTACAAAAGAATTGCTTTCCTCCAGCACTGAAATGCAGCCAGCTCTTTGTTGGAACACCCAGCACAGTGACACTACTAAACTGTTTAGGAGAGGCAGTGAAGAATACCAAACATGCCATTGAAACTGATGGAAGAATTTAGGTAAACGGAATGTAATGACTTGTCTTTGAATTTAAGCAGGACACCCAGATTGACACATGTACTCTTGCAAAAAATACTGTGGAGATTTTAATGCTCAGCATCGTGAGAAGCTCAGTTTTGCATCTCATCCTTAAAGAGGTATCTCCCCTAACCTAACCTAACCCGCTCTCCTCTGAGATGTCCCAGTGCCTCCTATTCCTAGGCTTGAGCATCATAAATAAGGCTGGGTGGTAGTCCTGGGAAGTTATGAGAAAAAGTCATGCAGTGATAATGGAGGAAATGGCAACAGTCCCAAATGTAATAGAGACAGTATGAAAATTCACAAGTTGTTATAAGGAAGCCATCTTTTATTTGCAACTAGACATGTTTAAAACTGTTGAGCAAGCCATAAGTACTTGTTTAGAATATTTAAAAAAACAGGTCACTCTTCCATACTCATTTACGCTGGCTAATAGGGCCTGATCCAGATACCACTGAAGATGAATGAGAATCAGTCCATTGACTGAGAGTTAAATTTGTAAGGACCTGATTCTTATTTATTCTCAGGCCTCTTTACACTGTTCTAGAAGTGTAGAGGGGCCTTAAAATGGGCAAAAGTGTAATCTGCACCTGGTTTTATGCCCCTTTACACAGAGTGGTATAAAAGGGCCTTAGTTTAATTGAGAATAAGGCCCTAAATGTTCATAGAAAGTAAACATTTGATGGGTGACCAGGGAGACAAAGGCATAGGATGTTTTGAGAAAGCACCCAAAAAGGCATGGTTTTTCCACACATGCATCATAGCCATGGCAAAGCCTGAACATTTAATGAAAACAGCTATACATGATAGGTTTGGTAGTGACTTAGGTCCTGATCCTGAAAACACTCACATAGGTAACTTTGCTCACAATGATCATCATTGACCTTATTGGGAATTAGTTATGCACATGAGGAAACGTCTTCAAGAGCAGGATTTAAAGTGAAGAGTGTCACCCTTGTGAATTATTAATATGACTTTATACAGCACCTGCATCTTCCCTGAAGGTTTCCTATCCAAGCACTCATCAGACCTGACAAATCTGCTCTCATTCACATGCATGCAGATCCTGTTGGCGTTAATGGGAGTTGCACCTGTGCAAGTGAAGTCAGAATTTGACCCATATTGCATAAGTTCTGCAGTGTTAATTGGCCTGGTTGCTGGATTTGTTGTTGAAACCAAACTTTGGACTGTTTTTAATTTGTGCAGCATAGTCTTCAAGATATTGTACATTAAAAAAAATTAAATCTGCTACCAAAAAACACTCTAACCTCTCATTAAATTTTCCAAGGAGAAGGAAGGTTTTCCTATTAGTAATAGAACTATCTCCATTTCACCTATGGAGAAAATGTGGCAGAGACAATACAGAAATTAGAGGCTGACAAGAATTAGGAAGTGATCTAGTTGCATCTTCTTGCCTGTGTCAAGGCAATTAAAGTGGCAGGTTAAAAGAGGAGAAGTGACTTGTACAAGGGAATGCAGCATGGCAGTGGAATAATATTCAAATTTCCTGACTCCTACTACCCTTTGTTAACCACTTGGGCACACCCTGTCTCAGAAGACACGATTTCTGCAGTCAGCAAAAGTTTACTTAAATTATGCTCTTTGACTCAGCCTGTGAATGCAGCCATCCACCCACATAAAGAGAAGATAGGAATAATTACATTTTCCTTCTCCCATACTCTGTAATTAATAACTGCAATACTTAATACACAACTTATAATTGGTGAGGGGGATTTTTTTTTTCTGAAGACAATTCACAGCTATTGCAATTATGAAGCATGCAGTATTTATTACCACAGCGGGCACTGTCAAATGCTCATCGGCCATTTGCATGTCATTTGTTAAGGCAGTGTCCTTGATAGAAAAGCTGTGTTTGACAACATATATTGAGCGCCCAGCAGCAATGATCAAATTATTCTTTGCACCATCGAGTCACCCTGGGTGAAATGGTGCCAATAAATGAGACCCAGACCTTCATTCCAGATAAGCCTAAAAACTTTATAGATTGTTTTGAAATTGTCATTAACGTTCATGTTTTCATTAATTTTCATTCCACCATACTTCTGTAACTACTAAGGGTATTGAAGGAACTAGATGCTAGAACCACAAGAAAGGTTTTGTTTCTCTCCTAACCAGAATCAAGAAGTACCAATGTTCTCAAGAGATAGCCTGTTCCCATGAAATTTCCTGTCCATTTTTTGTCCTTGCAAACATCTGTCACTTAATGCTGCCTCAGTGCAGGCGGATTGACTAGAGGTCCTTTCCAGCCTTATATTTCTAGGATTCTACAGTTATTTTCATAGTACAAAATTGTATCCAGTTCCTACTTTATTAAATTATTTATGTATCCAAACTCATGCAGTACTAAACTAAGACATTCATCCCAAGCTCTGGGTACCCTTAAAAATGTGTCTTATAAAATAAATAGACTCAAGCAATTGACTGTAGATAATACAAGAGAAGAGAAAGTCAGATCTTCAGCTGGTGTACAACAATGTAGCTTCATTGACTTCACCACTAAAATATACCAGCTGAAGTTCTTATCCACAGAGAATACATTGGGCCCAATTCTTTGGTGCACCGGGCTGACATGGCAGTGGCACAAAGCAAACCTAATGCCAATTGCTCCCTGTAAAGGTCTCTTTACGGGGCACAGAACCACCCTAGTGGCTCCTGGAGCAGGGTACGTGGTGGGGCCTGTCTACCCACAAATTTTAGATGTCTAGCTGCTTGGTTTGGGGAATGATCCAACGCCCATTGAAGTAAATGGAAAGGCTTCATTGACAGTTAGGAAGTTGGCTTTGTGGACTCAATTAAGAAAATTACAAAATGGTAGGCTCAAATACATGGGGGACAAGAAACCTTTTACAAAATCAGGCCCAGGCTATACAGTCAGCTGATTGCCATGGGATACAGATGTACAGTTATAGACTGGTGACTGATGCTTAAATGAAATTCCTTTGAATCATAAATATGCTCCATTAAGCTCAAAGCTAGCTTTTTGTATCATGGTTCTGTAACGGCTGGAGTGGCACACTTGATTGTGAGTCTCTCCTCTGATAAAGCTGCACCTTTCACTCCTCAGGTGGAGACCAGCGTTTCTGGAGTAAAACTTCCTACACTCTGTCCTATGCTGCATATTAAACATGGTCAGCGGCTGAATGTGGTGCCTGTGGCCTTTATGTATAAAGCCACAGATCATCGCATTCTGACATTCACTGACCTTGACCTCCACTAGGCATTAGGATGGAGCAGGTCTCTAGTCTTGATTCCAGGGATAAGGATGTAAAGGTGCATGTGTTGTATTAATCTGTTTATTCTAAAGTTCTAGCAAGAAATCACCGCCAGTGAGGTTCCCCACTGTCTGCGATTTGGGGGGCATGTCATAAACAGATAGCTAAGGGTTAATGTCTCTTTCACCTGTAAAGGGTTAACAGTGACCTGTTACACCTGACTAGAGGACCAATCAGGAGACAAGATTTTTCAAATCTCGTGTGGAAGGAAGCCTTTGTTTGTGGGTTTTGGGTTTGGCTTTGTTCTCTCTGGGTCCTGGACAGGACTAGAGGTGAAACCAGGTTTCTGCCAATCTCCCTGCTACAGTCTCTTATCTATTCAGAATTGTGAGTAAGAAAAAAGGCGTTTATAGTCTTCTAATTTGTTTTTCTTATTTGCATATGTGTACTTGCTGGAAGTAGCTTAAATTGTGTTTCTGCTGGAGAAAGCTTCTTTCTATTGTCTATAAGCTAGAAAAACCCTGTATATTTACCATCTTGATTACAGAGACAGTTTTTATGTTTTTCCTTCTTTATTAAAGTTTTCCTCTTTTTTTTATAATCTAATTGTTTTTTTTTTTTGGTTATCTTTTGTAAGACTCCAGGGAAGGGAGTCTGTACTCACCAGGGAATTGGTGGGAGAAAGGAAAGGGAGAAGGGAAGAAAAACCTGCTCTCTGCGTTTATCTGTATATCTCTCTCAGGGGAAGAAGGGAGGGGAAGTGGTGATTCAAGGATTTGAATCATAGTGGTCTCCTAGTGTAACCAGGGAGGAAGAAAGGAGCGGGGAAGGGAAATGGCTTATTGCCCTTTGTTGTGAGACTCAAGGAATCTGGGTCTTGGGGTCCCTAGGGAAGGTTTTGGGGGGACCAGAGGGTATCAGGCCCTAGAAATTCCTGATTGGTGGCAGCTCTACAGAATCTAAGCTGGTAATTAAGCTTAGAGGACTTTATGCTAGTACCCATATCCTGAACGCTAAGGTCCAGATTTGGAAATTATACTATGACATGGTGGTAGCGGTGGGATAGATAAGAATCCAAAAGCCAGTAAGATTATAATTTTTTTTTCTCTGCTAGTTGCTTGTAGCAGAGAGAGGGTTTTCAAAACTACAGCCAGCGATTTTTTTTCCTTGCTCCGTTCTGGCTGTGCATAGATATGGCCTCAGGCAAAGGCCATTAAATTTAACAGGGGTCTTTTGTTAGACAATAGAACTCCAGCTGTGAGTCAACTACACCAGCAGAACACACATGCAAATGAAGGTTTTTCTTTTGTTCTAATTTTATTCGGGAAGGCTTGTTAGAAAGACTCTGTTGCTAGCAACAGAGAAGGCAGCAGAGGAACAGCAGTTCAGACAATAAACACCAGAGGGCACCCCAACACAAGAAAGCAGGAACAATGACTACCAAGGATGCCCTGAAACAGGAGCAAGCGAGACTGGAGGCAGAGGGACAAATCAAAGACGCAGAGCACAAGCAAGATATGGAAAAAAAAATACAAGAACTAGAAATAAAACAAAAAGAGACGGAGCTAAGAGAAAGAGAGGTGGCCCACAAAAAAGAACAAGAAGACGGAGAGGCTGCCCACAGGAGAGAGCTGGAACTCCAGAGGTAAGCCCACCAGCAGGCCCTGAAATTAGAAAAGGCTAAGCAACAGAACCCAGCCAATTCTAACAACACTTCTCCAATTATGGTTCCATGTCCCAAGAAATTTCCCACCTACAAGGCAGGTGATAACACTGAGGCCTTCTTAGAAAATGTTGAAAGAGCCTGTCTTGGGTACAGCATCCCTGAAGACCAGTACATGATAGAGCTGAGGCCACAGCTCAGTGGACCCTTAGCAGAGGTGGCGGCTGAAATGCCTAAGGAGAAAATAAACGACTATAAACTTTTTGAAACCAAGGCCAGATACCGAATGGGGATAACACCTGAACATGCCAGTCGGCGGTTCAGAGCCCTAAAATGGAAACTAGATGTGTCATTCCCCCAACACACCTACCACATTGCAAAGAATTATGAAGCCTGGATATCAGGAACAAAGGTTAACAATCTGCCTGATACAAATGGAGCAGTTCTTAGATGGTGTTCCTGAGGAAATAGAGAGGTACATCCTAGATGGAAAACCCAAAACGGTAATCGAGGCGGGGGAGATTGGAGCCAAATGGATGAAAGTGGCAGAAAAGAAAAAACCTACTGTCAAGGGGAGTGAATACCCCAGGGGGCACACTGACAATAAACTCTATAACCGAGGGTAGCACAAGACCCCACCTACAACCCAAGGAAAGCCACAAACGCCCTATTCTTCCACCTCACCAGTCTCCAGTAACCCACCGACCCAGTGACCAGTCACCTGGAAAAGGTCTTTGAGCGCATCAGGCAGGCCGGACTAACTCTTAAGGCCAAAAAGTGTCAAATAGGCCAAAACAAAGTAACTTACCTGGGACACCAGGTGGGTCGAGGAACCATAAACCCCCTACAGGCCAAGGTGGATGCTATCCAAAAGTGGCCTGTCCCAAAGTCCAAGAAACAGGTCCAATCCTTCTTAGGCTTGGCCGGGTATTACAGGCGATTTGTACCACACTACAGCCAAATCACTGCCCCATTGACCGACCTGACCAAAAAGACCCAGCCAAATGCCGTTAAGTGGACTGATGAGTGTCAAAAGCCTTTACCCAGCTTAAGGCGACGCTCATGTCAGACCCTGTGCTAAGAGCCCCGGACTTTGACAAACCATTCCTAGTAACCACAGATGCATCTGAGTGTGGTATAGGAGCAGTTCTCATGCAGGAAGGACCGGATCACAACTTCCATCCTGTCGTGTTTCTCAGCAAGAAACTGTCTGAGAGGGAAAGTCACTGGTCAGTCAGTGAAAAGCAATGCTACGCCATTGTGTACGCCCTGGACAAGCTACGCCCCTACGTTTGGGGACGGCGGTTCCAGCTACAAACCGACCATGCTGTGCTAAAGTGGCTTCATACTGCCAAGGGGAACAACAAAAAACTGCTTTGATGGAGTTTAGCTCGCCAAGATTTTGATTTTAAAATTCAACACATTTCAGGAGCTTCTAACAAAGTAGCTCATGCACTCTCTCGTCAAAGTTTCCCACTACAGGGAGCATTGGAAACACTGTAAACTGGGGAATGTTCCTGCCATACACTATCAGCAAAAGTGTCAGAAAAAAGGAATCAAGGAATTCAAGGCAAGTTTCTTGGACTAATACTCAGAGAGGACAAAATAAGCACAATTTTTACAGTATTATTGCTTGGGAACTGGTAAGGAATTTCCACCATAGTGAACGATAGGTGTGAAGCATGTGAGTAAAACTTGGGGTTCCAGTGTAAGACAGAAAGCCCTTAAATATCCCTGGCACATTTTAGGAATGTGGGTGTTGCATAAACACTATGGACATCATAGTCCTCAGTTAATCTGCAGTGTGCAAATTTGAAGGAGAGAACACAGCACTGTTGGCTCCAAAAAACACAGTTTCCAGTCCCTTAGAAGAAGCATCTGACTTTAGCTGTAGCACTGGGCCTTACAGCCACAGGCAGGCAACACATTTGAGCAAGTCTGACAATCCGTCCAGCAGAGGGCACACTTGGAGCTAGAGAGTGCCCCTGGCAAGTTGGAAGGGTACTGAACAGCTACACTGCATCCAAGAGGATCCGCACTCGACATCCAGCTGGCTCCACTAGCTCTTTAGGATGGTGGTAGGAGGGGTTACTTGACTATACCTTCACCCTGCCCCTTTTCAGGCAGCAAGTATTGTGAGGGGACTAGAAGGGAGTGGGATCTTAGCTCTCTGGCTACACTGAAGAAAGTATAGGAAGAAATTCCTTGTTGCTTCCTATCCCGGAGCACTTGCATAGGAACCAGCCAAAATCTAGTCTCTTAGTAAGGACATTTACAATAAGACTGTCCAGTCTTGTTACCGTTACTAGTGACGAGGGAACAGGGGATGCCACCCAACCCAAACTGGTAACTGTGGCTATGTCTACATTATGAGCTTGGGATGTGATTCCCAGCTCACGCACACTTGCTTGTGTGCTCGCTGGAAGAGCGCTGGTGTGAGTCTTGAACAGTAGTGTAGCTGCTGTAGCACAGGCTGCAGTGGCATGGCTTCGCTGTGCCAAATACAAACCCGCCTGAATCCCGAGAGTGCGAGCTCGGCACATCTAAGCTGTGCCACTGCTGCTCGTGCTGCCATGGCTACACTACTATTTATACTTGTGCTACCTTTCATCGAATCACATCCCTAGCTCACACTGTAGACATAGCCTGTGTGTATAGCCCAATTGCTGCACCTCCCCCACCACCACAGCACTCTGAGCTGATAGGGGCACTGAACTTTTCCCTCAAAAACCCTGGAAACACTGTTCAAGGATGCTGGTGCCACTCATACTGTTAGATATTCAAAACTGTCCAATTGTTTGATGTCATTTTTGGAATTACTATTTTCAACATGTGTGTGTGTGTGGGCGATGGATGGCATCTATGAAAATTACAGCATTGAAATGTAAAAGCAGCAAAGAATCCTGTGGCACCTTATAGACTAACAGACGTTTTGGAGCATGAGCTTTCGTGGGTGAATACCCACTTCCTCAGATGCATCTGAGGAAGTGGGTATTCACCCACGAAAGCTCATGCTCCAAAACGTCTGTTAGTCTATAAGGTGCCACAGGATTCTTTGCTGCTTTTACAGATCCAGACTAACACGGCTACCCTCTGATACTTGACAGCATTGAAATGGGTGGTGCTCATTGCAGTAGAGGAAAACCAAAAGTAAGGAAAAATACCAACCTGGACACTGAAGACTAGGGGCCAGATTTTGATCATAGTTACAGTCAATAGAATCACTCTGAATTTATACATGCATAACCTTGATCAGAATCTAGCCCTAGGTGCATATGGACCCACAGAAGATCAGAGAAAGCAGAACAGTCCTTTCCCTCTCTTGCAGTGCCGTGGGATAGCACTTCCATGTATACATCTGCAAAGTGGTAACATGATGTCTGGTAATCTGAGCTCTTTACACAAATTTGGTTCATCAAAATCCAAAGTGACTGGTTCAGATAGACCTAGATTCCAGCTCACCTTCCTAAATACCTCCTAGGTTGGCGGAGCTCTGAAATTTGCCAGACTTGTGAGACATATTTTTCACTATTAGAGCTTGTCTACACAGGACACTTGGGAACATTAATCCAAATTTATAAAGGCTATGTCTGCACTACAGCGCCTATGCCAGCATAGCTAGGTTGGCATAGCTATGTAGACATAGCACCCTAGTGTAGAGAGCCTATTCACACAGCTTTTCTGCCAGTATAGGAACACCACTTCCTCAAATGATGTTAGCCATCTCAACAGAAGCACTCTTCTGTCAGCATAGCTGCATCTACACTGTGGGTTTTGTCAGCACAGCCATGTCAGTCAAGGGTGTGCGGTTTTCACACCCCTGACTGACATAGCTATGCTTATATAAATTTGAAGTGTAGACCAAGCGAAAAGATGTGAGTTTAAAGTGGATTAATTAAACTGCATTCAACCCCTGTTTGGACACTCTCATTCAAATTAAAGTGGACTTAATCCAGTTTAGTTTAATTCACTTAGGGCTGGTCCAGACTAGGGGGGGGGAAATCGATCTTAGATACGCAACTTCAGCTACGTGAATAACGTAGCTGAAGTCGAATATCTAAGATCGGATTACTCACCCGTCCAGACGGCACAGGATCGATATTCGCGGCTCTCCGTGTCGATTCCGGAACTCCGTTGGGGTTGATGGAGTTCCGGAATCGATATAAGCGCGCTCGGGGATCGATATATCGTGTCTAGATTAGACACGATATATCAATCCCCGAGCAATCGATTTTAACCCGCCGATACGGCGGGTAGTCTGGACGTGGCCTTTAGAAGTGTTGACACAGGGGTTTAATGCAGTTTAACTAATCCACTTTAAATTTACACCTTTAGATTAATTTTCCTGAGTGTCTCCCAGTAGAGAAGTCATACATGGATCCAGGTGCCAGACAGGCTGAATAAGAAGTTACTATTTCTACCAGAGATGGATAAAACTTGAGGTGATTTTAGGTTTGGCAAATCTAATTCTAAACTTGATGTGGTTTGAATCCCCATCCCATTTAACCTGAATCCCAAAGTTTAGGAAGAGAAGATGACAGGAAAATGGTTCCAATACTAATTCACTTCTAAATCTGACAAAATTGCTCCTCTGACAGTGACTGTGATTTAAGGACTGGACAAAAATTGTTGCTTTGAATATTGGCTTTTATTACACCAAGGAATGTTCTTAGCTTGTTATTATTGGTGTTTTAGATAAGATAAAATTGACCATCTGAAAGCTAGACTCCTGCTGCTTCCTATTTGTATAGTCAGGCATATGCATCTATTTTGTGCAAACAATGTTATTAACCAGTGTCTATTAATGTGTGTTTTCCCTGCAATTCTATTTACATTTTGATTTCTGATAGCATTTGAGGGATGTTCATTCATCATGTTCTCGATGAAGGCCATTACTGACTGAATTATTTATAGTTTGCTGAGCATCATTCATTGAACAGATAGGAGCAAAAGACCATTGCTAATTTGAGTAGGTAGCTGGTTAAAAGATAAAGGAATGAAAGCTTATGCTGGATTACCAAAAAAGATTCAAAGTAGTCTATACTGATCCCCAGCACTTTACCTTTCCAACACACTGTACAAACATTAACTCTTTAATCCTCACAAGATCCTTGCAAGATAGATAATTTACAGATCAGAAAAATTAGACATACACAGGTGAAGTGATTCATATTAGAATTCAGTGCCAAACCTGGGATGGGAACATAGATGTGCCTGCCTTCCAGGCCCATATTCAGTGCACTGTAATATGCCGATTCTCCTTAGATTCATAAAGCTGGGGTGAAATCTTGGCCCCACTGAAGTCAATGGGAGTTTTGCCACTGACTTCAATGAAGCCAGGATTTCACCACTGTGGTTTATATATATTTTTTAAAACTGCAGTGTGAATTTGGTGCCTATGAGAGGGAAGGATTGCAAACCATGACTAGAGTCAGCTGTAGGGCAGGAAGGTGCTGTGCAAATCTCCGGTACTGTAGCATTGCTAATGTATCCTGTGACCTTCAGCAGACCCTACTGTTCTAGTTCTGGGGCTCCATACACCTTTGAAATACACATCAATAGCAGCCCACACATATCTCCTGCTACTCCAGTCCTGGGCTGCACCTACGCAGCGACTATTTATTGTGACAAAATGAGACTCTCACTGCATGGTGGCTCTCTGATGTGACCTGGATCAGATTATCAAAATTATTTTTCCTTTAGTCCTTAGGTGAGACACAGTTTCAAACCTCCATTTGGTCATTAACCAACTGCAAATGAGTACCTAGCCTTCAAGGCTGGTGTCTTAACAAAAAGATGACATTATTTCTCAAAAGTAACAGTTCCCAAAGCTGCCTAGGGCTCTTTGAGACTGTTCTGAAGTGCAACATTGCGAAAGGAGGAGGAATGTGATGGGGGAAGGAGAGTTAGTGGCATGGTGGTGAACTGACATCAGAGTAGGGGTGAATGGTTAACTGATTCCAATAGCTGTTAAGGGTAGATAAAGGGTAGGATAGTGAGATCAGACAGTATTGTCACAGTAGGGTATTCAGCCCTGGTATGAAAAGACCCCATCTTCTACTGCTGAGAAGGCAGCTTAGTCACTTTGGCCCATTCAGTGTATGGACTCTGCTGAGGATACCACTTAATGCACGGTCTACACTACATGGTTAGGTCAGCGTAAACTGCCTTCGTCAACCTAGCTGTGGAAGTGTCTTCACTTAAATTTGGCTCCTGTCGACATAAGTGCCTCTGTACACCGATTTAGAAACCCCACCTCTCCTAGCGGCATAGAGTCACAGTCAGTGTAATTAGGGCAATGTATAGTCAGGGTAGACATTATGCTGCTTACGTCAACCAGTAGTGGCTATCAGGAGCCATCCCACAGTGCCCCAAACTGACAATACAATCGATACAATCCTGGTGAGACCGTGCACAGCCAACACAAGGGCCCAGAGGTGCACACACACAAGCGATTTTACAACTGTAGTGGTTCTAGGCTGATGTAAGTTAGGTCAACATCATTTTGCATAGCTCACAGTTGACCTGGAAACCAGAACCCCACTACAAATAGTTCACATAGGCCAGTGACCAGCTTACAGAAAACAGTGACTTTTGTTTTGCCATTGAGCTGGGCTAGGTGCAAAGCACTGATCTGTAGGTAAAATAATGCATTCCCCATCCCGCTTCACTGAGCTATTCAGTTCCCCTGTTTGTTCTGCTTTTCATGCTGCTGATTTGATTTTTGATCTCCACCAAAACCACAGCTACATAATGAAATAAATTTGCTGTCATCAAATGGGCCAATCACACAATGGAATAGGAGGGGAGGCAAATATAACACCATTAATTTCTGTCAACAAAACTCAACTTATTTCAGTGACTATAGCCAACTTTCGTCTTCCAACATAACAACATTTCTATGTGCATGAGTATATAGTACCGTATGCATAGTTTATATGTAGCAATCAATGCCTTAAAGGCGTGTTCTTGTTTTTCCTTTCTGAATAACACACCAAACTTTGGAAAGTGCTTAGAAGTAGTTTTCTGCCTAATCATTTGTTTGGAGTTTTTCCATGTTTTTAGAGCATACAATATTTTCCTTCTCTCAGCAAAAAGTTTTGAAAGTATATTTGATGTCTGAAGGAGTTTTTGATGGGGCGAGGAAAAAGGATTATTTCAAAGATACTTGTGCCGCTAAAGATTTTAAATCAGAAACCCTATTTACGGGCCTTGATTCAGCAGAGCACTTAAGCATGAGTTTTACTTCAAGCTGTGCATGTGAAGAGGAGGACAAGTATTAACAGAACTGGATGAAGACTGCAATAATGATTCATACATTCTGGTGACACCTCAGTAGGATGATAGTGCAACTGTGTTTGCATCCTGTTCCATTCACTTTTCTCTAACATCCATGCAGCCCAAGTTCTGTTCACACCAAGGTTCACAGAAAGTGACTGTCAGGCCTGCTGCTCAAATTCATATAATCACAAACATTTTTTGGTGTTTAAATTTACTTTGAGGGGGGAACTGTACATAGTTTATAAAGGTCAGTTTTCACCCAGTCAGGGAAGGGAATCAATACCAATGGGAAAATGTAGAACAAAATGAAAAAGTGAGAGAAAATGCAGAGATTTTCCTCCAAAAAATGAAACTATTAAAAATTGTCACTGAAAATGAAAAATTTTGAATGAAACAAGGCAAAAATGATTATTTTGATTTTTTTCACAAAACATACCTATATTTTTTGGTGAACTCTCATGATTATTGCAACGGTCATAAAATGGATCAAGTCCAATCATCGTCTAGGACTTGATCCATAGCCTATTGAAGTACATGGAAGACCTTTCTTTGATGCACATTAGGGGACAAGGCCCATTGACATCATTTTTGGTATATCAAGTCCCTCAGTACCAAATAAATATCCTTCATACCAATCCATCATCTTCCATGTAGGGCAGTGTTTCCCAAACTTGGGACGCCACTTGTGTAGGGAAAGCCCCTGGCTGGTCGGGCCAGTTTGTTTACCTGCCGCATCCGCAGGTTCGGCTGATCGCAGCTCCCACTGGCCGCGGTTCGATGCTCCAGGCCAATGGGAGCTGCTGGAAGCGGCAGCCAATACATCCCTTGATCTGCGCCACTTCCAGCAGCTCCCATTGGCCTGGAGCAGCGAACCACAGCCAGTGGGAGCTGCGATTGGCTGAACCTGCGGACGCGGCGGGTAAACAAACCAGCCCGGACCCCAGGGGTTTCCCCTACACAAGCAACATCCCAAGTTTGGGAAACACTGATGTAGGGGATATAAAGGGATGCCTTTAACATTTACAGATCATCTCTTATTCATAAGCAACGTGGACCTCCTCATTAGCCAACAATAAAGCTAGGCTCTCTTTGGGACAGGGTGTATCGACCCTGCACTGGCAAAGCAAGGGTTAACAAACTGATTTGGGCCCAAGAAGCCACACCCACTCACCTTTCCTGGGCATGCTCACAGTGGAGGGAGTATACAAAAGGAAGCATCTCAGCTCAGTCTCGGCTGGCTGAGGATGAGAGTGGTTGTGTGCAGCAGGCTCTTCCCAGAAGCAGTTGGGACTCCAAACTGCCAAGGCTGAGCACTGTGACTATGGCGGGGGAAGTCAGTTGACAGCAGCAACAGAAGGGGACGACGCGCCACAACCAGCAGGTGAACTGCCAAAGACAGAATAAAGGTCAGGAAGCGGCCATGGAGATGTGCTTGAGGGTATGGAGACCTGAGCCCTGTAACAAAGTAACTGGTTTTGAAGAGCCTTGGGTCGGAACCCGATGGAGTAGGGTGGGATGGGTTCATCTACCCTCCCTGCACTTGTCACTGGACAGTACTGCCTCCGGAGAGAGTGGCCCTCAGACTCTTGCTGCTGGGCAATACTGCAATACTTACTCCCATCAGAGTAAGTGCAGTCTTAGACTCCTGCTGTGGGGTGCTACCACCCTTAAACAAAGCAGCACCCTGGACCCCTGCTGTCCCCTGTGAGGCTGTATGACTGAATATGACCATTTATATCACTGATATTGTCACTGTTATACAAATGCAACACATTTTGCACAAAGTATGTCATATAAGGTGTCAATGGAGAAGTTACAATTGGCTAAGTATGATTATCTTCTTTATATGCATGCATCATTTTTGTATCTGAAGTTGTGAATATTGGCTATGTACTGGCATCAGAAATATGTGTTGTATTCCTGGGTAACACTCACTAGGTAAAATTTACATTAAGGCCCAAAAGCTATGTATTGATGCACAGTTCTCACAATGGGCCATGGAAGAAACTCATTCCACCCAGGTAGGTCTTCCTGTAGATGCCTCAGCAAGAATATGGGCAATGGCTACCCTGGGTGAATCATCGAGCCATGTAACGGCATGTGATATGCTCATATGACCCTGGACCCATCTTTCCACAAAAAAAAAAATAAATTTCCAGGCACATGGCAAAGGATATAAAAGTATTGCAACAAAATGGCAAATGAAATTTAATGTGGATAAATGTAAAGTGATGCACATTGGAAAAAATAACCCCAACTATACATACAATATGATGGGGGCTAATTTAGCTACAACAAGTCAGGAAAAAGATCTTGGCATCATTGTGGATAGTTCTCTGAAGATGTCCATGCAGTGTGCAGAGGCGATCAAAAAAGCAAACAAGATGTTAGGAATCATTAAAAAGGGGATAGAGAATAAGACTGAGAATATATTATTGCCCTTATATAAATTCATGGTACACCCACATCTTGAATACTGTGTACAGATGTGGTCTCCTCACCTTAAAAAGATATTCTAGCACTAGAAAAGGTTCAGAAAAGGGCAACTAAAATGATTAGGGGTTTGGAGAGGGTCCCATATGAGGAA
This sequence comes from Gopherus evgoodei, assembly GCF_007399415.2. Lineage (NCBI taxonomy): Eukaryota > Metazoa > Chordata > Testudines > Testudinidae > Gopherus > Gopherus evgoodei. Next base: position 164,566,563 of record NC_044324.1, on the reverse strand, counting down.
AGATTAAAGGGCTAGGCCTCTTCAGCTTGGAAAAGAGGAGACTAAGGGGGGATATGATAGAGGTATATAAAATCATGAGCGATGTAGAGAAAGTGGATAAGGAAAAGTTATTTACTTATTCCCATAATACAAGAACTAGGGGTCACCAAATGAAATTAATAGGTAGCAGGTTTAAAACAAATAAAAGGAAGTTCTTCTTCACACAGTGCACAGTCAACTTGTGGAACGCCTTACCTGAAGAGGTTGTGAAGGCTGGGACTATAACAATGTTTAAAAGGGAACTGGATAAATTCATGGTGGCTAAGTCCATAAATGGCTATTAGCCAGGAAGGGTAAAGAATGGTGTCCCTAGCCTCTGTTCATCAGAGGATGGAGATGGATGGCAGGAGAGAGATCACTTGATCATTGCCTGTTAACTTCACTCCCTCTGGGGCACCTGGCATTGGCCACTGTCGGTAGACAGATACTGGGCTAGATGGACCTTTGGTTTGACCCAGTACGGCCGTTCTTATGTTCTTATTAAATAAATATTTTTTAAAAAAATCCATGCCTACCTAATCCATCCACAAATTCATGGGAAGAGGACCCAAGACTGCAGTTAGAAGAGGAGCAGTGTTAGGGATTGCTGTATATAGTAGACATGTCGGTAATTTTAATCCTGTATGAAATAAGGGTTTTTTTTTAACATCTTCATTTCAAGCTTCAATCTATTTCCTTCTTAGCACAGACAAGAAGCAGGGTAACCACTTAGATGTAGTAAAGGCTTTTTATTTTAGTTTTTTTTTTAATTCAAATGAAATCATACTCTTTTGGAAACAGAGCTGACTTTCCAAATCAGGCTCTTGTCAGACTCAAGGGATGCAATTAGATGTAAAGCAGGCCACCTGGTATGACAGTAATGAGACTCAAGATCTGTTGTTAGCAAGCCCCAATGGCTGCACTGTGAAATTAGCTCCAAACTTTAATTAAACCTGTAGCAACAACTTACTTTTACTTATTAAAATTATTATTTTATTAGTTACCTCTGAACAGGGGACTAGATGGCTCAGTGGACTATCAAGGTTTTGTACCAGCTTTTCCCTCTAGATTAGTGCCAGAGATTAAGCGCGCCTCACTTTTTCTGTTCTATACAGGTTTTTATACTATTCTCACCACACTGTCTGTGTGCCTTCTATTAATACTCTAAGTCAGTGTTTCTCAACCTTTTTGATACCAGGGACTGGCTTGCTGCCATTCTAAATGGTTCAGAGAGATCTCAGAGACTGGTGCCGATCCACGGATCGGTTGTTGAGAAACACTGCATTAAGCAACATGACTACACATCGGTCTCATGTATTGTTTGTTCTCTCATCCTCTCCCCAGATGGAGATGCATATGCAGTGGAGTGTCTTAGTTTGGTAGGTTTTTTTCCTTATTATTTTTATTAAATAACTATACCAATTGCTCTGTGCTTATATTAGAGAAGGCAAGATCAAAGAGATGTGCTTCGTATTAGGAAAGTGGTGAGATTTGTGATAGTCCTTAGTTCCCGTTGGGAGTTCACTCTGCAGTCTGGGACCACCAGAGTTCTGCATTCTGCACAGATGAGTTACTCTTATTGTTAAGAGTTCCATTGTGCCAAAGTCTTCATCCCAGAGCTTTAAACAATCTTTTTTAGACAGTCCTGGTCCAGGCCTTGGAGCATCTTGACAATAAGGACTGAGATCTTGAACTGAGACCTTGAACTTGGTTTGAAATTCTTTGAGAAAACAGTGCAGAGAGCAGAGGACAGGTGTGATGTGCTCATAGTAGCCTTTGTTGCTGAGGAGATGTGCTGCAATACTAGTTGGCATTTCCTAAGCACTGTAGGTTTCAAGGCCAAGTACATCAGATTGCTGTAGTCCAACAGTCATTACCAGTATCAGCCTGGCTGTTTAGTGGTCTATGTGAAATGAATGGAAAGACTCAGTCCAATGTCTACTGAGTCTCAGTTCAATCACCAAATCAGCATATGGATTGGTGGAGTCTCCTCAGCCCCCAGGGAGCTCAGAGGATGATAAGATGATTTGGTTCTCCAGCTCACCCTCAAACCCTGTAGCTCCACATGTTATCATTGCCTGGTGGGTCAGGATGACCTGCCCACCACAGAAAGGATGGAGGGAGAAAGGACCCCAGATAGAATGCAGGAGTGCTTATACAAGGGATATATCAGTATTGAGTTTATTATCATCCGCACCCAAAGTCTTTAGTCCCATTTTCCCTGTCCATTCTCTTACCTCCCAGGCAAGAGACAGGCCCCAGTTGGTGCACAACTCTACCAAAAAACCCAGTACATTTTCTCCCAAGATGATTACCTCTCCTTCTACTCCCTTCCTGAACTGTTTTCCCTTTGGCACGTCTTCAGCATCCCAATCTTCTTCAATGTTGCCCTTCCCCACATCTGGACAATATAGACCCTCAGCCCTTTCCACTCCCATCAGCGGCTGTGAGGATTGGCTAACTGGAGTCAGCTGCGTGGTTTTGTTTTTTGTTTTCTTCACCCATGTGACAGTTCACAGTGTCATAGAGCTAATCCAGCAAGCACACTCAGCAGTAAACCATTCACAGCTTGGGACACCCCAGCCATGTTTTATGGAGAGACAGAACATTGGCCTGGACAGCAAGATTGTCCCCTACTCGAGTCTATTCTGTACAGTTGTGCATGGCATTTTAAAGGCAAAGATATAGACAAGGTCCTTGCCCATTTACAAAGTAAAGTTAGAGTCAAGACATAATATAGTGTCAACAGATATGAAGGCTACAACTCTTAGGGATGCAGCTGGTACCAGATGATCTTTCATTTGCAGCTGGGACCTTGGATGGTCACTAATAATGCAGTCCTTCTCCCTAGTGTCTGCAGTGAGTAAAGGCCTCAGTCTTACTGTGCACAGCTTGAAGCTACGAGCTCCCAGCTAAGAGACAGCCGTGCTAGCCATTCATCCACACTGACACCTCAGAGAACATGATGCAAGTTGCAAGAGCTTGGCACTAATGAAGTCAATGGGAATTTATTAATTTCAGTGGGGCCAGGATTTCACTTGAAGTCAGTGATGAGCTGGAGCTGGTTCGCACCAGTTCACAGGAACCGGTTGTTAAATTTAGAAGCCCTTTTAGAACCAGTTGTCTCATGTGAGACAACTGGTTCTAAAAGGGCTTCTAAATTTAACAACTGGTAAAGCTCCAGCTCCCAGACCCGGTCTCAGCCCCAGCTCACCTCTGCTTCCTCGGCTCCTCCCCTGAACCCTCTGCCCCACTTCTCCTCCCCGTCCCCTGCTTCCCGCGAATCGGATGTTTGTGTGGGAAGCCTGGGAGGGTTCAGAAACAAGTGGTGGCTTCGCAAGGTAAGCTGGGGTCGGGGGCAAGGAGTTGTGGCGCGGCCCAGTCCAGTCCTGCTCTGGCCAAGCGGCACCGGCCCGGGCCCTGCCAAGCACCCCGGCTCTGGCCAAGAGACTTCAGCCCAGGCCTGGCTCCAGTTGAGTGGCTCCAGCCGAGCGCCCCTCCTGCGGCTCAGACCAGGCCTCGGGCGAGCGTCTCCGGGCCCAGCCCAGGGCTGGAGCTGCTCGGCCAGGCCCGGGCCAGAGCTGCAGCCGGGGCACTCGGCCGGAGCCACTCGGCTGGAGCCAGGCCTGGGCCGAAGTCTCTTGGCCAGCCTCCAGCGCAGTAAGGGGGCAGAGAGCAGGGAGGAGGTGTTGGAAGAGGGCAGGGGAGTTTGAGAGGGTGGATAGGGGTCAGGGTGTTCAGAGGGCAGGGAACAAGGGGATTGAATGGGGGTAAGGGTTCTGGAGGGGGAGTCAGGAAGGAGCAGGGGTTGGATGGGGTGGTGGGGGGCAGGCAGGGGCAGGGGTTCCAGGGGCAGTCAGGGGACAGAAGCGGTGGTTGGATGGGGCAGGGATCCTGAGGGGGGGCATCAAGGAACATGGGGGCGTTGAATGGGGTAGGAGTCCTGAGGGGTATCACGACCCACTCCTGGGGTGAGGAGAAGGGAACTGGTTGTTAATTTTTTGGCAGCTCATCACTGCTTGCAGTGCCCCAAACCATATACCCTGGCATCAGATATTCTCTTCCAAGGAATTCAGACATTTTGGTGGAACACAGTGAGTGCCCTTGGATTCACACACACAGCTCCAACTGAAGTCAAAGGGGGCACACTTGTGAAAACAGGACTTTGTGCTTAGTTTTGCAACCATCTTTAGCTAATGCGTCCATGATTTTCAATCTTCCCTGTAGTATATAGGAAACATTTCTACCTTTGTTAATTAAATATTAATTGAAACTTGAAATTGACATGCCATGAATTAGAAAAGACAGGTGTAGTAGAAGACTTCTGGGCATAATTCAGTCCTTTCTGGAACTGTGCCTCCTTATTCCAGGGATTACTTGAGCCACCCTGTATCTAGATCATGAGTGTAGATTTTATTAATAAAGCTCATCTCGTCCATTTCCATTGCCAAGACAGGATTGTTCTTAAAGTATATGAACACAAGCTTTGACTCAGCAGGAAGAAATATTGTCTATATAAAGCTTATATTTAAAAGAATAATAATTTCCTTTCCTGATATTTGACAATAGATTTTCTTGCATAATCTAATTTCAACTTTTCACCATTTATGTTTTTACTTAATTTTCTGCCTTTCAGTCTTCATGGACAGTGATAATAGAAAGGTCACTTTCATTTTCTGTTTCTCATGCACTAGTGCAATAGCAATACTGTCTGGTGAGTTAAGTTCTGTTTGGGTTTCTGACCCCACAAGAGAATGTTCAAATACCAAACACAGACAGACTGTGCTGAAATATAAAAGACCATGAATACATTTCTGTCTATATTAGGTTCTGTAAAAAAATATTAAAAAATGAAATAATACTTAATTGGGGTCCTAAGACTAGCTGACAATGTCTCTTTAAACTGGAGGGGGGGAAATCAATCTTTAAAAAATGTTTTTTATGAAACTGGTAGATATTTTAATAACTCAAAAGATCCTTTTAACCCATTTGAAAGATGTCTTTGTTATATCTTTTAATGAGCAGTTTCATCAAATTTGTTCATCCATATATTTAAAAGAGAAATCATTAAAAGAAATGGAACACTGATGACTTTTGCAAAGTTTGGAAAATACTGACTTAACCAAAGTTTCACTAATAGTAAAGTTGGGTCTTTTCTATTACACAACTACAACTGGTATAATGTACTTGTCCATGTATTTTGCTCTCAGACCCTTCTCCCCACAGCCAGAAAACTCATTCTTCCCCTATATAATACACCTACAGTTACATCTATGTAGAAACTATAGTAGGTTTCTTATGAGTTAATACTGTAAAGAAGCAGCATCATATTGAGGGTTCAGTTTAATAGTTCCCAATGCAAAACCATGCAGATAATCCAAAAGAGGGAAAAGACGGTTACTCACCTTTGTAACTGTTGTTCTTCGAGATGTGTTGCTCACATCCATTCCAGTTAGGTGTACGCGCCGCGCGTGCACGTTCGTCGGAAACCTTTTTACCCTAGCAACTCCAGCGGGCCGGCAGGTCGCCCCCTGGAGTGGCGCCGCCATGGCGCTCTATATATACCCCTGCCGGCCCGCCCGCTCCTCAGTTCCTTCTTGCCGGCTACTCCGACAGTGGGGAAGGAGGGCGGGTGCGGAATGGATGTGAGCAACACATCTCGAAGAACAACAGTTACAAAGGTGAGTAACCGTCTTTTCTTCTTCGAGTGATTGCTCACATCCATTCCAGTTAGGTGACTCCCAAGCCATACCTAGGCGGTGGGGTCGGAGTGAGAAGTCGCGGCATGGAGCACTGCAGTTCCGAAGGCCGCATCCTCTCTCGACTGCTGGACCAGGGCGTAGTGGGCAGCAAAGGTGTGGACCGATGACTAGGTCGCTGCCCGACAGATTTCCTGGATGGGCACACGGGCGAGGAAAGCCAGCGACGACGCCTGCGCTCTGGTAGAATGCGCAGTCACACGGCCCGTAGGGATATGGGCCAAGTCATAACAGGTCCTGATGCAGGACGTTACCCAAGAGGATAACCTCTGGGAGGAGATAGGAAGCCCTTTCATGCGGTCCGCTACTGCTACGAAAAGCTGGGGGGATTTGCGGAAGGGCTTAGTCCTCTCCACGTAGAACGCGAGAGCCCTACGGACATCAAGCGAGTGGAGCTGCTGCTCCCTGCCTGAGGAGTGAGGTTTCGGGAAAAAAAACGGGAGGAATATCTCTTGGTTGACGTGGAAGGCTGAGACCACCTTGGGGAGAAAGGCAGGGTGTGGTCTCAGCTGCACCTTGTCCTTGTGGAAGACTGTATATGGGGGGTCTACCACAAGAGCCCGGAGTTCCGACACCCGTCTAGCTGAGGTGATAGCTACTAGAAAGGCAGTCTTCCAAGAGAGGTAAAGCAGGGAGCAAGTAGCTAACGGCTCAAAGGGGGGCCCCATGAGCCGGGACAACACCAGGTTAAGATCCCAGGTTGGAGCAGGGGGACGGACGTTAGGGAATAAACGTTCCAGCCCCTTAAGGAATCTAGACACCGTTGGGTGAGAAAAAACAGAGCGACCATCCGCACCCGGGTGAAAGGTGGAGATAGCTGCTAGGTGTACTCGCAATGACGATATGGCCAGACCTTGCCCTTTGAGGGACCAAATGTAGTCTAAGATGTCGGTTACCGAAACTTCCATAGGGCGGAGATTTCTCTCCACGCACCAACAGGAGAAGCGCTTCCACTTGGCCGAATATGTCGCTCTTGTGGACGGTTTCCTGCTGCTCAAGAGCACCTGCCTCACCGGCGTGGAGCAGCGCAGCTCAGAGCCCGTCAGCCACGCAGGAGCCACGCCGCTAGGTGCAGCGACTGCAGGTCTGGGTGACAGAGGGTCCCGTGTTCCTGGGTAATCATGTCCGGATGAAGGGGCAGGGGAACTGGGTTGGCTACGGACAGGTCCAGCATCATGGTGTACCAGTGCTGCCTGGGCCATGCCGGGGCCACCATGATCACGTGAGCCCTGTCCCTGCGCACCTTCAGCAGGACCCTGTGGACCAGAGGGAACGGGGGAAACGCATAGTACAGGTGGGTCGACCACTGGATGAGGAAGGCATCTGCTATCGACCCGGGCTCCCTGCCCTGAAAGGAGCAGAACGCTTGGCACTTCCTGTTCCCCTTGGACGCGAAGAGGTCCACTCGGGGATAACCCCACCTCCGGAAAATGGAGAGGGCGACGTCCGGGCGAAGGGACCACTCGTGTGACAGGAAGGATCTGCTCAATCGATCTGCCAGCGTGTTCCGTACTCCGGGGAGGAAGGAAGCCGTGAGGTGAATGGAGTGGGCTACACAAAAGTCCCAGAGTCGTATCGCCTCGTGGCACAGGGAGGAGGATCTGGTGCCGCCCTGCTTGTTGATATAGTACATGGTCGTCGTGTTGTCGGTAAACACCGTGACACAACGACCCTGAAGCTGATGACAGAACGTTTGACAAGCAAGGTGGACCGCTCTCAACTCCCGCATGTTGATGTGTAGTCCCACCTCCTCCTGGGACCACAGGCCCTGCGTCCTCAGGGTCCCTAGGTGGGCCCCCCAGCCTAGATCTGAGGCATCCGTTGTTAGGGACACCGAGGGCTGAGGGGGGTGGAAAGGGAGACCCGCACATAACACGGACTGGTCTAGCCACCAGCCGAGAGAATCTAATACCCTCTGGGGGATTGTGACTAACATGTCTAGCGGCTGCCTTGTCGGCCTGTAATGATTGATGAGCCACAACTGGAGGGGCCTCATGCGGAGCCGCGCGTAATCGGCCACAAAGGTGCAAGCCGCCATGTGGTCTAACAGGGTTAGACATGTCCGCACTGACGTCAATGGGGCTGTCCGCAAACGCTGAACGATCGCCGACATGGTCTGGAACCGCTGCAGAGGCAGCAAGGCCCTGCCTACAGTGGTGTCCAGGATGGCCCCGATGAACTCCACCCTCTGTGTGGGAATCAGGGTGGACTTGTCTGCGTTTACCAAGAGGCCCAGACTTGCGAACATGCCGGTGATCACGCGGACATGGCTGTAGACTTGTTGTTCCGACGTGCCCCGAATCAACCAATCGTCCAGATAAGGAAACACGTGGACACGATTGCGCCGAAGATGCGCCACAACAACTGCCATGCATTTTGTAAACACTCTCGGGGCCGTGGACAGGCCAAATGGGAGGACTGCAAATTGATAATGAAGAGGCCCCACAACGAAGCGGAGGAAGCGTCTGTGGCGTGGCCAAATGGCAATGTGAAAATACGCGTCCTGCATGTCGAGGGCGGCGTACCAGTCTCCCGGATCCAGGGATGGGATAATGGTCCCCAGGGATACCATGCGGAACTTCAACTTCACCGGGTATTTGTTGAGCTCTCGCAGGTCGAGGATAGGCCTGAGGCCTCCCTTGGCCTTGGGGATTAGAAAGTAGCGGGAATAAAACCCCTTGCCTTTCTCGTTTTCCGGAACCGCCTCTATAGCTCCTTTGCTGAGGAGCGTCTGCACCTCCTGCCGAAGGAATTGCTCGTGAGAGGGGTCCCTGAAGAGGGACGAGGAAGGGGGGCGGGAAGGAGGAAATGAAACAAACTGCAGGCGGTATCCCGTCCGCACCGTGCTTAAGACCCAGCGGTCCGATGTTATTTGGGACCACGCCGGGAAGAAAAACGAAAGGCGGTTGGAAAACGGGGGGGAAGGATCCATTAGGGAAACTGTTACTGCGCCCTCGGGCGCACCTTCAAAATGAAGGCTTAGGTCCAGGCGGGGGCTTAGAGGAGCCTTGGTTCTGCCCCCCTTGGTTCCCTGAATGCCTGCGCCTTCCATTCCTGCCGCGGCGCCTGTTAAGGTCCTGCCGCTGGCGGAACTGGGAATACGGCCTGCGCTGTTGTTGATGCTGTGGCCGGAAGGGTCTACGCTGCGTCACGGGAGTGTGCATCCCGAGGGACCGCATAATGACTCGGTTATCTTTCAGACTCTTGAGTCTGGGGTCTGTCTTTTCAGAGAACAAGCCCTGGCCCTCGAAAGGAAGGTCCTGTAAAGTATGCTGGAGCTCCGGCGGAAGGCCGGAAACCTGCAGCCAGGAGATGCGACGCATCGTTACTCCCGACGCGAGGGTGCGGGCAGCCGAGTCTGCAGCGTCCAAAGAGGCTTGCAAGGCCGTGCGTGCGACCTTCTTGCCTTCATCCGAGATGGCCGCCCACTCTTGGCGAGCATCTTGTGGCAGCAGCTCCTTAAATTTGTCTGCTGCCACCCAGGAATTGAAGGCGTATCTGCTCAGCAGGGCTTGCTGGTTGGAGACCCTGAGCTGCAGCGCCCCAGCCGAGTACACCATACGGCCGAGGAGGTCCATCCGCCTGGCTTCTCTGGATTTGGGGGCTGGAGCCTCCTGGCCATGACGCTCTCTATCATTCACGGATTGAACCACCAGGGAACCCGGTGTCGGGTGCACATGGAGGTACTCATAGCCTTTAGAAGGGGCCATGTACTTCCTCTCGACGCCCTTCGCAGTAGGGGGGATGGAGGCCAGAGACTGCCAGATGGTGTTGGCGTTGGCCTGGATGGTTCGTATGAAGGGCAGGGCGACCCTGGTGGGAGCATCAGATGAGAGGATGGTAACAATTGGATCCTCTATCTCCGAGACCTCCTCGGCTTGCAGACTCAGATTTTGAGCTAATCGCCTGAGGAGGTCTTGGTGCGCCCTGAGATCCAGCGGGGGGGGGCTGTTGGAGGAGGTACCAGCCACCGCTTCATCCGGGGAGGAGGATGAGGAGACCCCAGGCAAGAGAGTGTCTAACTGTGGGTCTTCCTCAGCCCTCGCCTCTGCCTCAGGAGCCAAAGCGGAGTCTTGTTGCTTGGACCCTTCCTCCCCATCCGGGGAGGGAGGGGGGCGAGACAACGAGGCTTCAGGAGCCCTACGCTCCGCAGTCGCCGGCCTAGCAGGGAGCTGTTGGGGGCCCTGGGCCTGATGGTATGCCCAGGGTGTCCAGAATCCCCATTGTTGCGGGCCTTGGTCCTGCTGCGGCGGATCACTGAACAGCGCCGCCTGCCGGTCGGTGCCCAGCGCATATCCGCTGTCCGTTTGCGAGGATACGGACGGCTGTCTAGAGGGCCATGGTGGGGCCGACCCTGGATGGTAAGGGTCTGCGCGGGTCGGCACGGAGGATCGTCTCGGTGCTGGGGACCGGTGCCGGGAGTCATATCGGTGCCGGGATCGGGATCGGGACCGGGTTCTGTCACGGTGCCGGGATCCGGATCGGTACCGGGCGCTGCTTCGGTGCCGCGATCGGGACCTGCCACCAGCTCGGTGCCGGGAGGTCGACCGGTGCGGCGAGTAACGTCGGGACCTGCTCCTGGAATCGCGGTGCCGGTATCGGCGGCTGGAGTCTGACCGCGATCGTCTTGATGTCGACCGGTGCCGCGAGTGCGACCGGTACCGCCGAGGGGAGCGGTGCCGGGACTGCGAGCAGCGGTGGGATCTGGAGCGACCATGACGTCGGGACCTGGATCATGAACGAGAGTCCCGAGACGGTGCCGACATCATGGGCTTGCCTCTGGACACGACCCGCACCGGAGGTACCGGGGGTGGCAGCCGAGTGGGCTCAGTCAGGGCTATTAGGTCCCGAGCCGAGGCGAAGGTCTCCGGTGTGGATGGGACCACTATCTCAACCCCAGATCTCATGGGGGAGCTCGGCGGCACCGGACTCGACGGACCCGCCGGGCCCGGAGTCGACGGTGCTGGTGGCGCCGCGGCCGATGTCGAGGCCGGGCGCTCTAGCCGGGTCTGCCTGGCCGGAGTAGTGGACTTCGACGGCCTTGGCTCTGTCTCCGGTGCCGGAGAAGGTCGGTGCCGGGGAGTCTTCTCTGTGCCGGTGCGACCCGGTGCCAGCGCCGAGATCACGGCCTGCGAAGCCGTCGGGTCAAGTGCCGCCTCCATAAGGAGAGTTCGGAGTCTTTGATCCCTCTCCTTCTTTGTCCTTGGCTTAAAAGCCTTGCAGATGCGGCACTTGTCGGATCTGTGCGATTCCCCCAGGCACTTCAGGCACGCTTCGTGGGGATCGCTGGTGGGCATGGGCTTCTTGCAGGCCGCACACTGCTTGAAGCCCGGCGAAACAGGCATGAGCCTGGCACCGGGTGCCGGGAAGGGCTAAGCTGCCGGCGAAGAACTATTTACAAACTACTTAACTTAACTACTATTTAACAATCTAATTAACAACTACGATAGTGCTAGAGATAAACGATAGATAACTAGGAGAGCTAGGGACGTGGAGGACAGCTATGCCGCGCTCCACAGTTCCAACGACCGACACGGCGGTAAGAAGGAACTGAGGAGCGGGCGGGCCGGCAGGGGTATATATAGAGTGCCATGGCGGCGCCACCCCAGGGGACGACCTGCCGGCCCGCTGGAGTTGCTAGGGTAAAAAGGTTTCCGACGAACGTGCACGCGCGGCGTGTACACCTAACTGGAATGGATGTGAGCAATCACTCGAAGAAGAAGAAGAGTCATTTTCTAATCTTGTCATCACTTGTAAATGAATTCCATAAAACACTCAAGCAAAAACCCTGCTGGGTTGTGTAATGTACCCTGAAGATCAGATAACTCAGCCTTTCATGGACCATTTCCAAAGGCAAGATTTTGCTCTCAACCACTCCAATGTAAAGCCAAAATAATTCCACTGAGAAAGCTCTGACTCCAGGTTCCCTAGAGTTCAATTCCTGAACCATCAGAAAGAGCATCCCATTCATCTGAGAAGAAGTGATGGCCCAGAAAGAGAGAGGCCATTAGAGAGAAAAATCAACCCCTTGACTGCACGCAAGAGGGAAGCTAGTGCAGTATATGGTCCACAGTCATAAAATGTTCCATGTTTGAACTGTTGCTAAGGAGAAGCGCTATCTGAGTTTCTGATTGGTTCCCTTGTTACAGTCAGAGTTAGAGACCGGGGTGGTTTAAAATGGGAGTATTTTATTAAACTTAGAATCCAATGACAACACGTGCACCCACATACCCACCCACACACACACACAGCTTGCTCAATACTGCTGGAGAGTCTTTTAGGAGTACACCATACTGGGACCACACCTGGCTCCACAGAGCTGTTTTAAGGTGCTACCCCGTAAGCAGACTTCCAGTCCATGGCTAACAATAGAAAAGTTATCCATGAATAGCTCAGCGGCTTGAGCATTGGCCTGCTAAACCCAGGGGTGTGAATTCAATCCTTAAGGGGGCCATTTGGGGCAAAAATCTGCCTGGGGATTGGTCCTGCTTTGAGCAGGGATTAGACTAGATGACCTCCTGAGCTCCCTTCCAACCCTGAAATTCTGTGTGTATATAGATGGGCTTTATTTTCCCCTGTGTCAGATTCCTGCTAAATGTAGGGAAGCACATGTGTATGGGAGACCATCAGGGAGCCAGTTGTGACACCCTGATCCTACGCTTCCCTGCAAGAGTTAGAGCAGTCAAAAGGTTGCTCTAATGTGCACCCTTGGCACAAGGTCCCTAAGAATCTCTTGACAATGTAGCATAGTATAGCCATTCACTGTCCCACTGTGATCATTCCCCTCTATTCAGCATTGGTGATGCCTCATCTGGAGTACTGTGTCCAGTTTTGGGCCCCACACTACAAGAAGGATGTGGAAAAATTGGAAAGAGTCCAGCAGAAGGCAACAAAAATGATTAAGGGGCTGGAGTACATGACTTATGAGAAGAAGCTGAGGGAACTGGGATTATTTAGTCTGCTGAAGAGAAGAATGAGGGGGAATTTGATAGCTGCCTTCAGCTATCTGAAGGGGGGTTCCAAAGAGGATAGATCTAGACTGTTCTTAGTGGTAGCAGATGACAGAAGATGACAAAACAAGGAGTAATGGTCTCAAGTTGCAGGGGGGAGGTTTAGGTTGGATATTAAGAAAAACTTTTTCACTATGAGGGTGGTGAAGCACTGGAATGGGTTACCTAGGGAGGTGGTAGAATCTCCTTCCTTAGAGGTTTTTAAGGTTAGGCTTGACAAAGCCCTGGCTGGGTTGATTTAGTAGGGGATTGGTCCTGCTTTGAGCAGGGGGTTGGACTAGATGACCTCCTGAGGTCCCTTTCAACCTGATATTCTATGATTCTATGATTTTAAATGGGAGTGGGTCAACTAGCACAGGATCTGGCTCTGCAAGCTTTATGCCATCAAGGAATTTCCCACTGTCGGGAAAGTTTTCCGCCAGCCATTTACAACCATAACCTAGCCATTTTGTGCCACCTGAGCAGCACAAAATCACTGGAGCAGACACATATTCTGCTTTTAGTCCCATCAAACTGGAGTAACTCCACTGACTTAAGTGAAATTACTCTGGATTTACTTTGATGTAACAGAGCAGAATTTGACCCCAAATTTTCCAAATAGCACTTAGAAACACCTGTCATAGTCTCGATGTCATTATAACTGTGCGTAATAATAGTACTTTGCACTTACAAATCAGTGGTGCTGATGTCTTTCAATGAGAATTGCCCTTTTATTAACACGTTCCAGCTGGAACTCCAGTATGATAAATGATGTAGTGAGACACAGACAATGGAGCTCAACATTTGAATGCATCACAAAAAGCAGAGGGACTTCCAATATAGTTTGATTGTAACTTCCATTATTTAGATGTTTTATTAGGGTTCATTGAACAGTATCTTAATGCAGCTGCATTACCAGTGTGTGCAAATATGCCAAGCTGTCAAAGAGGCGGCTTCTTAACAGCATTTAGAGCTTAAACTTCCAAGAAGAGGCTGTGCGAAAAGACGGTTACTTACCTTTGTAACTGTTGTTCTTCGAGATGTGTTGCTCATATTCATTCCAGTTAGGTGTGCGCGTGCCGCGTGCACGTTCATTGAAGATTTTTACCCTAGCAACACTCGGTGGGCTGGCAGGGCGCCCCCTGGAGTGGCGCTGCTATGGCGCCCAATATATACCCCTGCCGGCCCCACCGCTCCTCAGTTCCTTCTTGCCGGCTACTCCAACAGTGGGGAAGGAGGGCAGGTGTGGAATGGATATGAGCAACACATCTCGAAGAACAACAGTTACAAAGGTGAGTAACTGTCTTTTCTTCTTCGAGTGCTTGCTCATATCCATTCCAGTTAGGTGATTCCCAAGCCTTACCTAGGCGGTGGGGTCGGAGTGAGACGTTGCGGAATGTAAGACCACTGAGCCTAAGGCGGCATCGTCTCTAGACTGTTGGACCAATGCATAGTGCGATGCAAAGGTGTGGATGGAAGACCAAGTGGCTGCGCGGCAGATTTCCTGTATGGGAACATGGGCCAAGAACGCGGCAGATGAGGCTTGAGCCCGAGTAGAGTGGGTGGTAAGATGGCCAGTCGGAACATGAGCCAAGTCGTAGCCTGTCCGAATACAGGATGTCACCCAAGAAGCAATCCATTGGGAAGAGATTGCCATGCCCTTCATACATTCTGCCACCGCTACAAATAGCTGAGGTGAACATCAGAAGGGTTTGGTCCTCTCGATGTAAAATGCAAGAGCCCTGCGGACATCCAGAGCATGCAGCTGCTGTTCCCTTCGCGATGAGTGCGGTTTTGGAAAGAAGACTGGCAGGAAGATGTCCTGATTGACATGAAAGGAGGAGACAACCTTAGGGAGGAAAGCCAGGTGTGGTCGCAGCTGTACCTTGTCCTTATGGAACACCGTATACGGAGGATCCACATTCAAAGCTCTAGTTCCGAGACTCGTCTCGCCGAAGTGACAGCGACTAGGAAAGCTGTCTTCCAGGACAGGTACAGGAGCGAACATGTGGCTAAAGGCTCAAAGGGGGGCCCCATGAGCCTGGCCAAGACGAGGTTCAGGTCCCAGGTAGGGGCTGGTTGTCTGACCTAGGGGTAGAGTCGCTCCAAGCCCTTGAGGAATCTGGAAACTATAGGATGGGAGAAAACGGAACTGCCAGCCTCCCCAGGATGGAAGGTGGAAATAGCTGCAAGGTGCACTCTTAGTGAAGAGATCGCTAGACCTTGCTCTTTGAGAGACCATAAATAGTTCAAGATGGTGGGGGCCGATACAGCCTGCGGAGAAAGGTCCTGCTGAGCGCACCAGTGACAGAAGCGCTTCCATTTAGCAAGGTATGTTGATCGCGTGGAGGGCTTTCTGCTCCCCAGCAGCACTTGTTGCACTGCAGCGGAACAACGCAACTCCAAGCGGCTCAACTAGCCAGCAACCATGCAGTCAGATGAAGGGACTGCGGGTCCGGGTGCTGCAGCCTGCCAGAGTCCTGCATGATCAGGTTCAGGCAGAGTGGCAGGGGAATCGGGTCAGACAGAGACAGGTCGAGCAGCATGGTGTACCAATGCCGCCTCGGCCAAGCCAGAGCGATCAGGATAAGGCGGGCTTTGTCTCTGCACATTTTGATCAGAACTTGGTGGACCTGAGGAAACGGAGGGAAGGCATAGCAGAAGTGGCCCGTCCACGGAATGAGGAATGCGTCCGACAGAGAGCCCGGGGAATGACCTTGCAGGGAGCAGAACACCAGGCATTTCCTGTTGTCCCTGGAGGCAAAGAGGTCTATTTGGGGAAAGCCCCACCTCTGGAAAACTGAATGGAGAATGTCCGGATGGATGGACCACTCATGCGCCAGGAAGGACCTGCTCAGGTGATCTGCGAGCATGTTCCGGACTCCTGGGAGGAAGGAGGCTACTAGGTCTATGTAGTGGGCTATGCAGAAGTCCCACAGTAGTATTGCTTCCTGACACAAGGGGGAGGACCGCGTCCCTCCCTGTTTGTTTATATAATACATGGCCGTTGTGTTGTCCATAAAGACTGCAACACAACGGCCCTGCAGATGGTGCTGAAACGCTTGGCACGCCAGCCGGACCACTCTCAGCTCCCGGACATTGATGTGTACAGTCAACTCCCAGGACGACCAAAGGCCTTGGGTGCGCAGGCATCCTAGGAGAGCACCCCAACCCAGAGAAGACGCATCTGTTATTAGGGGCATGGAGGGCTGGGGAGGATGGAACGGTCGTCCTGCACACACCCGGGAGGGCATTCACCACCAGTCGAGGGAGCCGAGAACGCTCGGCGGAATTGTCAGAATGATGTCTATGGCATCTCTGCATGGCCGATAGATGGAAGTGAGCCAGATTTGGAGAGGATGCATTCGCAGCCTGGTGTTCTTTGTAACGAATGTGCGTGCAGTCATGTGACCGAGGAGACAAAGGCAAGTGCGGGCAGAGGTTGTTGGAAACTGCTGAAGACCTTGGACAAGTGAGACTATGGCCTGAAACTGGTGGGGGGGTAAACTGGCTGTTGCAAGGTTGGAGTCCAGCATTGCCCCGATAAACTCTATCCTGCATGCAGGCACCAGAGTGGATTTGTCTAAGTTGATGATCAGGCCTAGATGCAGAAATAGGTCCTTGATAATGGCCACATGGCTGATGACTTGTGCCTCGGAGGCCTCTCAGATGAGCCAGTCATCGAGGTAAGGGAAGACGTGTATCCGACAATGGCGCAGGGAAGCCACGATAACCGCTATACACTTCGTGAACACCCGAGGGGCTGAGGAGAGGCCAAAGGGGAGGACGGTAAACTGGTAGTGACGGTGGTTTACCACAAAGCGCAGATACCTCCTGTGAGGGGGATAAATTGCTATGTGGAAATATGCATCCTGCATGTCGAGAGCGGCGTACCAATCTCCGGGATCCAGAGAAGG
Organism: Gopherus evgoodei; assembly: GCF_007399415.2. Taxonomy (NCBI): domain Eukaryota; kingdom Metazoa; phylum Chordata; order Testudines; family Testudinidae; genus Gopherus; species Gopherus evgoodei. The sequence continues at coordinate 164,549,880 of NC_044324.1, read as the reverse complement.
AATAATGGTTCCCAGGGATACCATGTGGAACTTGAACTTTTTGATGAATTTGTTCAGTCCTCGCAGGTCTAGGATAGTCCGAAGGCCCCCTTTCACCTTGGGAATGAGGAAATATTGGGAATAAAACCCCTTGCCGCTTAACTCCTCCGGTACCTCCTCTATAGCTCCAGTTGAGAGGAGCTTTTGGACCTCCTGGATGAGGAGTTGCTCGTGAGAGGGGTCCCTGAAGAGGGACGAGGAGGCAGGGTGGAAAGGAGGGGGTGAAACAAACTGAAGACGGTATCCAAGCTCCACCATGTGTAGGCCCCAACGATCTGACGTCAACTGGGACCACGCCGGAAGGAACGGGGAAAGGCAGTTGTAGAACTGAAAGGGATCCGGGGAGGCAATTGGTACACTGCTCTCGGGCGCACCCTCAAAAGTTTGGTTTGGGTCCCGGCGTTGGTTTGGTGGGACCAGAATTGTTGCCCCCTTGAGGTCCAGCCTGACATCTGCGATTAGTACGACCTCTTCGTCTGGCAAAGTCTTGCTGTGGCCGAGGTGGGGGATAAGGGCGCTGCAGTTGAGAACGGAAGGACCGTCTTTGAGTCTGAAGTGTATGCATTCCCAACGAACGCATAATTACTCTGTTGTCCTTCAGACTCTGCATTCTGGGGTCCGTCTTTTGTGAAAACAAGCCTTGGCCATCAAACGGCAAATCTTGAACCGTATGTTGCAACTCAGGTGGCAGGCTGGACACTTGCAACCATGATATACGGGGCATGGCTATGCCAGAAGCGACTGTTCTGGCAGCTGAATCAGTGGCATCTAATGATGCTTGTAATTAGGTCCTCGCGACCCTCTTCCCCTCCTTCAGGAGTGCTGTAAATTCCTGGCGGGAATCCTGCGGAACCAACTCAGCAAACTTCCCGACAGCCTCCCAGGTGTTGTAACTATATCTGCCGAGGGAAGGGCTTGCTGGTTCGCTATGCGGAGTTGGAGACCTCCCGCAGAATAGATTTTTCATCCCAACAAGTCCATGCACTGGGCTTCTCTAGATTTAGGCGCGGGGGCTTGTTGACTGTGGCACTCCCATTCGTTGACAGACTGTACCACCAAGGAACAGGGAGCGGGGTGCACACAGAGGTACTCATACCCCTTGGAAGGCACCATGTACTTCCATTCGACCCCCTTGGCTGTGGGTGGGATGGAAGCCGGGGATTGCCAGATAGTGTCAGCTCTAGCCTGGATCGAACGGATGAATGGGAGAGCCACTCTGGTGGGTGTCTCTGCGAATAAGATGCCAATCACCAGGTCCTCCACCTTTGGGACCTCCTCTACCGGCAGGTTGATATTCTGGACGACACGCCGCAGAAGGTCCTGGTGAGACCGGAAGTCAATCGGAGGTGGTCCCGATGATGATGTCCCCGCTACTGCCTCATCTGGGGAAGAGGAGGATGACAGCCCCGGGACAAGTGGGTCCTGCACTGATGCCTGGTCCAGGGGGACCTCCGTCTCCGGAAGGTCATGCGGTTCCGGTGCATGTGCACCGTTTTCCTCTGTGTCAGCGGGGAGAGGTAGGCTGACGGTGGCCTTGGGCACATGGTGCTCTGACTGACCTGAGCATGATGGGCCAGTCGGATCACCTTGGGCTTGATGATACGCCCAAGGTGTCCAAAAGGACCACTGATGAGGTCTGTGGTCAGGGCCATGGGTGTGCGTATCCGAGTCTCCGTAGGAGGCACTGTCAACATGGGAGGAGACAGATGGATGACGTGAGGGCCACAGAGGAGCTGAAGTCGCTTGGACCAGGTCTCTGCGTCCACTGGACTCCTGTCTGCGCAGTACTGGCGAACAGTGCCGAGAGTCATAGCGGTGCCGGGAGCGGGACCGGGACCTGAGACCAGCGCGGTGCCGGGAGGTCGGCTGGTGCCTCGTATCGCCATGCTGAGATCTTCTGCGAGAGGTACGGCGGTGCCAGGATCTGGACATGTGCCGAGAGTACCGTAATGGAGACCGGGATCTCGATCGGTGCCGCGAGTACGACCATTACCAGGATGGAGAGCGGTACTGGGACTGCGAGCAGCGCCGAGAGCGGGAGCGATGTCGGGATCGAGAGCGTCCGCGAGACCTGTATCGGGACCGGCGGCATTGCACAGTGTCCGGTGAAGATGGCTTCATCATGGCGGGCTTGCCCAGTGACTGAAGAACCCGCACCGGCGGTGCCGGGGGTTGGGGCAGCTCAGGCTCTGTCAGAGCAATTAGCTCCCGAGCTGTGGAAAAAGTTTCTAGTGTCGAGGACACGACGAGCTCGACCACAGCGTGCGCTGGGGAGCTGGTAGGCACCAGACTCGATGGCTCCTGAGAGACAGAAATCGACGGTGCGGAGGCAAGCGGTGCCGCGGCAGTTGACGGTGCCGGGTGGTCCGCCTTAGATGTATGCTCCGACTGCGGCATAGACACAAGTGCCGCAGGAGCCTTATGCCTCTTGCTCCTCGGGGAGAGGGATCAGTGCCTGCCAGCGGGTTGAGCCGGCGAAGGCTGGTGCCGAGGAGTCTTCACTGGAACCGTGCGCTCCGGTGCGGAGGAAGCACTCGTCGTCGGTGCCGAAGATGGAGGAGTTAGAGCTGCCTCCATCAAGAGTTTCTTGAGATGAATGTCCCGCTCTTTCTTCATCCGGGGCTTGAACGCCTTGCAGATTCAGCACTTGTCCGCAAGGTGGGATTCTCCCAGACACTTTAAACAGGAGTCGTGTAGATCTCCTGTGGGCATCGGCCGATGACAGGCCAAGCAAGGTTTGAAGCCCGGTGAACCAGGCATGGGACCAGTACCGGGGGAGGAGAAGGGGATAGCCCCCGACCCTCTAACTATATACACAACTACTATACAACTACTAATACTATAAAAGTTAACTAAAACTGTATAAAACTAACTATGTACACAATAACTATATAAACGAGTGAAGAGCTAGGGAGATGGAGATCAGCTAAGCCGCGCTCCACTATTCCAACGACCGACACAGGCGGTAAGAAGGAACTGAGGAGCGGTGGGGCCGGCAGGGGTATATATTGGGCGCTATAGCGGCGCCACTCCAGGGGGCGCCCTGCCGGCCCACCGAGTGTTGCTAGGGTAAAAATCTCTGACGAGTGTGCACGTGGCGCGCGCACACCTAACTGGAATGGATATGAGCAAGCACTCGAAGAAGAACACAGCTATGGACCAGCTGACATCAATGAAAAGTGTCTGTTCAAAAAGTTTCAAACTTTTTAAATAATCGATGGGGGTGAGGGGAGGCTCAGGGCTGGGTCTGAGTTTGGGGTGAAGATTTGTGTCAGTATTTATTTTATCCAAACTATCTCCCATCCTTGATCTTGGGAAGGCAAATTACAAAGTAATGACTCTGATCCTTGAGCACCCATGCCTCTCAGGGAAGTGGGCAACACACAGGCCTCCAGAACAGTCTATTCCAGTGGTCGGCAACCTTTCAGAAGAGGTGTGCCAACTCTTCATTTATTCACTCTAATTTAAGGTTTCGCGTGCCAGTAATACATGTTAATGTTTTTAGAAGGTCACTTTCTAGAAGTCTATAATGTATAACTAAACTATTGTTGTATGTAAAGTAAATAAGGTTTTAAAAATGTTTAAGAAGCTTCATTTAAAATTAAATTAAAATGCAGAGCCCCGCCCCCCCGACCAGTGGCCAGGACCCAGGCGGCGTGAGTGCCATTGAAAATCAGCTTGCGTGCCGCCTTCGGCACCCGTGCCATAGGTTGCCTACCCCTTGTCTATTCAATCAGACTCTCCCAGGACAGCAGAAACCAAAGAGAAAGAGAGTGTGTATGTCAGATGGGAACCGAGAGACAGAGGGCTGCTGAGGCTGCCTGATCTCAGTCCATTTCTACATGTGGCCAACCGGGTGACCTCCCTGGTCTATTCTGCCTTCCTTCACTCCTTATTAAATGCCTCCTTGTAGCTCACTCGTTTAAGGAGGTCTGAACCCCCCGATATCACTATGATTGGCAGAGTCTTTCTTAGGGGTTACACTCCAGCCATTTCAAAGCCCTTTCCCTCATTTCAGAGGTCTTTTGGGGGCGTTGGAAAGTCTTTGCTGGCACAGGTTTCTCAGCTCCATCTGAGGCCCAGCAGCTTTCATCATGGTTGCTGCCCTTTCCTGTAACCAGCTCTTTGTTTTAGGCTCGCTTCCTCCAACTGGAGCAGGCTCAGCAGGTATGTCCATTTGGTAGAGATTGAGCCTGGAGGCGCTCATTAGCCTTCTCTTGTTTGGGACTGTGACACAGTAGGGAGTGGGGTGGATTGACCTGGGAATGTTGTTTAGTTTTACTGGAACTGTCTGCATGGGGGATGGGAGAGCAGGGGATGACTTTAGGTGAGGAACCGTACTTAAGTCTGTAACCTGAGCCAGGAAGGGGTGTGAGGCGAGTTGCTACCTTTGCCCCAGGAAACTGGACAAAGGGGGAGGGGGAGAGAAAGACAGGGAGAGAGCCGGCTGGAGGAGTTTTTGGTTTCAGTTTTGGGCTGGCTGGGAAGAGGCAGGAAACCCCAAGTCTGGGGTCTAAGATCCTTGTCCCCCAGAGGGACCTAGCTGGAGGATCCTGATTGTACCTATAGGCCTTGTTTAGGACTGTGTTCCTGTTGTCTAATAAATCATCTGTTTTACTGGCTGGCTGAGAGTCACAGTGAATCGCAGCAAGTGGGGGGTGCAGGGCCCTGACTCCCCCACACTCTGTGACAGAGACGGGGGGCGTGCCCCATTACACTCCCTTTAAATACACACTGATTAAATCCATGAAGTTACCACCATTCCCAAAGCCATGGAGCTAACAAGATCAATGCTGATGACCAACAACAACTGAAGGCTAAATTCTGCCAATAGTTCTCAGGGCATGTTGTCATGGTATAATTCCCCACTCTGAACCTTAGCGTCCAAAAGATGGGGTACCAGCATGAATTCCTCTAAGCTCAATTACCAGCTTAGTACTTGTAGCGCTGCCACCAACCAGGAATTTCAGTGCCTGGTACACTCTGGTCCCCCCAAAACCTTGCCCGGGGACCCCCAAGACCCAGACCCTCTGGATCTTAACACAAGGAAAGTAAACACTTTCCCTCACCGTTGCATCTCCCAGGCTTCCCCTCCCTGGGTTACCCTGGAAGATCACTGTGATTCAAACTCCTTGAATCTTAAAACAGAGAGGAAAATTCACCTTCCCCCCTCCTTTTCCCTCCCCCTCCTAGACTCTTCCTGAGAGAGAAAGTAATCCTAATACAGAGAGAAAATTAACCTTTCTCTCCCCCTTCCCTCCTTTCTCCCCCCAATTCCCTGGTGGATCCAGACCCAGTCCCCTGGGGTCTCACCAGAATGAAAAACCAATCAGGTTCTTAAACAAGAAAAGCTTTTAATTAAAGAAAAAACAGTAAAAATTATCTTTGTAAATTTAAAATGGAATAGGTACAGGGTCTTTCAGCTATAGACACTGGGAATACCCTCCCAGCCTAAGTATACAAGTACAAATTAAAATCCTTTCAGCAAAATACAAATTTGAACTCCTTCCAGCCAAATACACATTTGCAAATAAAGAAAACAACCATAAGCCTAACTCGCTTTATCTACCTAGTACTCAGTATCCTGAACTTATAAGAGCCTGTATCAGAGAGATTGGAGAGAAACTTGGTTGCACGTCTGGTCCCTCTGAGCCCCCAGAGTGAACAACAACCAAAAACTAACTGCACACACAAAAACTTCCCTCCCTCAAGATTTGAAAGTATCCTGTCCCCTGACTGGTCCTCTGGTCAGGTGACAGCCTGGCTCACTGATCTTGTTAGCCCTTTACAGGCAAAAGAGAGATGAAGTACTTCTGTTCTATTAACTCTTACTTATTTGTTTATGACACGTCTACACTTAAAATGCTGCATTGGTGCAGATGCACTATGGCGTTTTAATGAAGACACTCTAAGCTGATGGCAGAGAGTGTCCCCATCAGTGTAGTTAATACAGCTCCCCAAGAGGCGGTAGCTATGTCGGTGGGAGAAGCTCTTCCACCAACATAAAACTGTCCACATGTGTGGTGGGGCATCAGCCCCAGCCACACCTGAAGAGAGGAGGCACAAGCTGCCTCCTCTCTATGTCTGCATCTCCACCATTTCAAGGATGAATCTACCCCATGTTCATAGGCAGGACCAAAGCTGGAGACCTTACAGAAACCAAGCAAGGTTTTTCACAAGACTCTGGAGTTGCTGAGAGATTTCTAGCTAATTTCAGGTACTTGACTAGCCAAGCTAGGTGTTGGTAATAAATATGCTTTTTAAAAAAAAAATCTATCCTATATCTTAATGAACTAATTAAACCCTCCAGACAACCAGAGACACAACAAGGGACTTATATAAATACATTTGCAGGCCTCTCACTGTATATAACTCAGCTGATTTGCCTTAAACTAAACTCAATGGCAGCCCTTTCAAACCATCACGGTTAGCTAGCGAGAATGACAAAGGGACATATAGGGAGATAAATTACTCACTGCTCTTACCTGCTGGACCTGTCAGCATTAGAGAGACTATTTACTGAAGCAAGCATCCCCGTTCCCTAGGCAAGGCTCTAGTATATTAACCAGAAAATGGACAAGGTTCTGAGCTGGAGGGACTGGGAAACCATTACAGACCTTCATCATTTAAAACTAAATAGCAAGCTTAGTGCTGGTTGGAAAGCCCAGAAAACTGTACTTTTCTATTTAACTACAGAGCACAGACTGCAACAGTGCAAGCTTCCACCAATACTGCTCTGCTGCCCTGATTGCTTCCAGGGGGCAGAGAGGAATTCAGTGCCTATGAGCTGTTCAATATTCTCTGCTGAGACAGCCCCCCCAGGGCAAAGGGGAGTTCGTGCCAACAGTTTTTTCCTTGTGGAACTGCAGCAAAACCAGCCATTTGTTTTATATACGCCTCCAACCAGGTATCCAGTAGCAACAACTTTGGGGCACTACTTACCAGAGCCTGGCTCAAACACATGACCTAGAAGCAAAATCTGTCTTTTATCCAGTCCCATGAGCATCGGGCGCCTGTGCTCAGACCTTTTCAAACGTATGAAAGCTTTATTGATTCATAAATCGTTGGGTAACAACACGAAGAGTTGGGAAAATGCTAGTACCGACCTGCAACATGTGAACTGACAGCAGCAACACAACCTTGAGAGCAAATTTATAGCTAGGGAAGTTGCCTCTTTCAATCATAAATTCACCAGGATGGGAAAATCACAGGTCTCATAAAATATAGTGTCCAATGGCTCTGCAAAGATTCCTTCTCCTTCCCTCTCAAGAGTTAAACATATGATTAAATGGAAGTAAATGCCACAGTAATCTCTCTCAAACTTCTCCCTGGAATAGTGAAGCGCTGCACTGTGCTTAACGGGAGCTAGTGCTTAAATGGCACAGTTTGGCCCTGAAGTATCAAAGTGCTACCTCGCTGAAATAATATTTGCATTTAAATACCTTCCTCTGCAGCAGGATATTGGAGCAATAATAACACCACCTTTCACTTTGACAGCAGCTTTCATCGGAGGACCTCAAAGCATTTTACAAACAAGAATTAATTACAGCTCTGTGAGGTAGGTAACAGTATTAGAGGGCTAGATCCACAAAGGGGTTTAGGTTCCTAACTTCTACTGAAATCAATTGACCTTAGGTGCCTAAATACCTTTGAGGATCCAGGTGCAGAGGAGGAAACTAAGTCACAGAGCAATGAGGTGACTTGCTGAAGGCTACATGTTGATTTAGTAGCAGCCCCAGAAATTGGGTCCCTCACTCACCATTAGACCTCATGGTCCTCATACTCTCATGGGTGTCTGTAGCTTGGTTAAATTCGCTTCATACTGAAGATGACATTATAAAGGCAGTTTTCTTATTTACAGTGCATGCCTGTTATCTCTGGGTGGATTTTTTTTCCCAAGTGAGCTCTTCTTCCTTATTGTTAAATAGCAGAGAAAAAAAAAATCAAATGAGAGTTACTGAGATTGGACTATATTAGTCTTGAATGTCTTTTCAGTGTATTAAAATGTTTTCAATTACCTCCTAATACACCTCCAGGGAGCCTGGGAAGATTAGCAGAATAATGAGTTTAAATTATTTAGAGTTTTTTTTCTCTATTATATGGTGATATTTAATTGAATCCTAGGCCAGACACATTTGACAATACAAGCCAGGTTATGTCTAACGAGTTATCTTGGTTTCAAATCAAAAGGGTGGAAATAATTCATATTAATATGCACATTTTCTTTTCTCCCCCTCCCTCACTCCTAGCAGATGAATTAAGAGGGTTTTGTTTTTTTTGCAATGAGCCAAACAAGGCAACTGCTGTGATAGTTACTGAATCTAGCTAAATAGACAGTCAGTCTTAGTTGTGACCTTATCAGGCTGAGTGAAGACAACGTTGAGAGTGGTGGGGAAGGAAAGGTGCCAGGGTGATCCATTATTTTTGTTCAGTCCAGCTTAATAATAAAACCATTCAACATTCAACCTAATTTGCAAGCTAGCAAAAGGACTTTTGATTGGAAATGTGCTAGGAGGGGGTGGATACATTTGATTGGTTAGTGGAGAACTAACATCTGTCTGGGTTTTTATAAGAAATATTTATGTCAATGAATCTAAGGTATGTAGCTAAAGAATTTCTAAGGTGCCAGTCACCTTGGTAGCTAACTGCCAAGCACTAGTTATGAGGAAAGTATAAAAAGTCCCAAAACCCAAGTTCTCAAGAGGACCAAGTCACACACAGATTCAACCTCATGAACTTCTTCTGGTCCCTAATGTGCAGATTTTTGGTAATCTACAAACACTGTTCTATATAAATGACAGGTGATCCAGAGGAAGGCTTTACTGAAACTCTTGTACCTTACATTTATTTCACCCTGAACATTCAGACTGAGGCTTAGTCTATCCCCATGACCAGAGTCCCACTGCTGAGAATGATCTTCTGCCTCTCTTGTCTTTGTGGAGCAGAACTTTGGAAGAGGAGGGAGGTTAGCCAAATGTGAAGGAATCATGTCCCAGTCCATTAAGGGTTTTGTATACTAGGACAAGGACTTTGAATTTTGATCTGATACAGAAGCAGGGAGCAGTGGAATTTGCAAAGCATCAGTGTGATATGTTCATGGTGTAGTTACCTGTTTATGGACTATCTGCAGCCACCGCAACCTTCTGGTGGCAGCTGAGTTGCAGTAGTCAAACCTCTCTCTCTCCTCTATAGTCTTCCTCTGGAACTTCTATGGTCCTCCTCTCAGTAGAATCTGAGAGTCTTACTATCAATTAATGGATTTTATCCTCACAACAGTGTGATGATGTAGGGAAGTGCTACCCACATTTTTATAGATCAGAAACTGAGGCGGGGATAGATTAAGTGATTTGCCAAAAGCCACATATAGGAAGTTCATAGCCAAGCCAGGAATTGAACCCATATCTCCTGAAACCCACTCCAATGCTTTACTGACTGGATCATCTTTCCACCCCAGGATGTGACAAGGCTGGATCATGATGCCATGAACCTTCTGTTAGAGGCAAAGACATAACATACCAACCTGTCAAAGGTGGAAGAAGGTGTTCCTTGCCACTTTGGCCATCAGTGTTCCTAGGAATAACAAGGAGTTCATCACTGCACTGCCAATATAGGGTCTGAGGCCTTCAACTAATAGTGCTGCTCCAGTTCTAACAAGTTCCTCAAATGTTTCACTTTCCCTCCACCACGTCTGCTTCTCCTGGTGTTGGTCTGAATCAACGGCATTTCATCCACCTGCTTAATTCTTCAAGGAAATGGGACATCTTTGTGATAGCAGAAACTGCATTATTGCAGAAGGAGACAGACAGTAGGGGAAAGATTAGAGAGTTCTATATAATTTCATATGGTACTGACCTCAATGGCAAGGAGTAGATTTCCATCAGACCTCTCTGAGGCCTGCCTGATAGGAATGAATGGATGCAGTGTAATGTTACCCCCCATGTATTCCCACAAGTTCTCATAAACACATCATGAAGCTGATCTAGCAATATCAGGATAGAGGTTTATTTCCTCCGCCTACCTTCTCTTTCTCTTTTGCTCTTTCTGGAGAGAGAGAAAGAGAGGGAGGAAGGGACTCCGTGTGTGTGTGTGTGTGAGGCATAGCACACACAGAGAGAAAATACATGCCTTGCAAAATTAACCAGTTTGGGCACTTAATCTACTCACTAACCCCAATTCTTCTCTGGCTAGTTCCCTGACTTTTATGAACTTCAGTCTCTGAATCTGAAAAAATGGGGCTAATAATACATGTCTATTTATTTGCAGCTGTGGACATCTTCACTACAGTAAATATCATTTCTCTTATTTCCTAGCAGGAGATTGATGTCTGCCCTGTGGATTAGACATGACTTTAGCAAGTAGTAAACCTGGGTTCTAGTTCTAGAAGTTCTAATACTGATTTACCCTGTGGCTTTGGGCAAGCCACTTATCTCAGCACCTCAGTTTACCCATTTGTAAAATGGATGTCATGATGTTTAGCTTGTAAATAATAGTTATAAAGTCCAAAGGCTGATCAGGTCTTTCAGACACATAGATTATGACCTCTTGGTTCCTAGTTCTATGCTTAGACCACCTGGTTTGTAGTCATTGCTGCTGTTTCAAAATTCATAACTGTTTTGAGTTTTCATGTCACCTTTGAAAAATGCTGGGAGATTAGGTGAAAACACTCAGCAATAAACATTTGCATGAAAGATTTTTCAATAAATAAATAAATAAAATAATGCAGCATTATATTATATACCAGTAAAAATTGCCTACTAGAATTTGTAAAAAACAGGAATTTCTGAAGTTCATCATGAGCATCTCTGTTGTATTTACCAACAATAATGGATTGGTCTTCTTAATCCTTAATGACTGCATCATTGTGGAGATTCTTATAACACTACTGAAAAGTTATGGGAGACTCACAGTTTTTACTAATGGATTTAATGGCTGTTGTTAGGAAATACTTCATAAAAAAATGTATTCGGGAGATTGTCCTTGTGGATTAATTCATGCTTTTATGAGTCTCTCTAATAACAAATGAGTAAGTATGTGATAGGTTACATTGTCATATTAAAACCTAAAGTATCTATCAGATACATGAGGTGTTTAGAACAGGATGTGCTGAATATCATGCAACCAGAGAAAATAGTAATGGTGGGCCCAAGCCACAATGTTCAGATATGAAAACCGATCCAAATTTCTGATACTTCCAAGTATAGATTAGACCCAGCCTTCCAGCTGCAGGACCACGTCTAGAAATCAGAGATGGAAAGCAGGATCTGGTCTGTCTTCACATTCTGGATCATTCCTTTTATTATATTCTCCAATGCTGTGTCCATTCTAGTTTTATGTGATGGGATATCTCCCATTTCCCAAGGAGACTATTCGACTATCTGGTAGCTCTCATCATTAGGAAATATTTTCTTGATATTGATCTTAAATTATCCTTAGCACAGTTCATCATATTACTCCTAGTTATGTCCTCTTTTACCACTCTAAATAATTTCTTTATATCCCCAGTGAAGGATTACAGGGTGAGGATTTTCAAAGGCATAAAAGGCACCAGGTATTCAACTTTGTTGAATTTCAAAGCGAACTCTGTGAAAATCTCCCCTGACACCCAGCTTCTTGTAGAATTTTCACCAACCCAATTACATCTATATTTATCATCCAAGTTCATTGCACTGCATCTCCTCTCTAAGAGTAAGCAATGGAAGGGGATGTGGTGACAGTTAAGCGTGTGCAGATAGGAAAGCGTTAAACAGAAGAGGTGATGAGTAGGACCCTGAGAGAGCAGTTACCCAACAGCGTCCTCTGAGATTTCTCAGAAATAAGAGAAGAGAGACAATAATGGCAGATGCTGTCTATTATACCCGTGCAAAGGTCAAATGTTATGGTCAATGCTATCAAAGGCAACTGACAGATCTAAAAGTAGCAGCATGGTCTTTTATCAATCTTCAGATGACCATTAACCAGCACAATCAACATACCCGCTGTACTATGCCCAGACCTAACTGTCTGAGGTCGAGGAGATTTGAGGACTGCAGAAACTGCTGACATCATTCCACCACAACCTTTTCAATAATCTTCCCCCCAAAAGGAATATTTAAGTTTATAGGACAATTACTGCAGACTCTCAATGTCAAGATAATGAAGGGATTTTTTTTAGCTAGGATCACACAATTGCTTCTTTAAAAGAAGCTGACATCTTGTTCGTCTGGAAATTAACTCCAACAATGTCACCAGTATCTTCCCACCTGCCTTCATTAGCAAAGAGCCACCAGGATCTAGCTTTTGACTCCCACAGCACTGTAGCAAGCGACATCAGTCAAAACTCAACCAGCGAAGACCTCATCTTTGTCTCCAGCAGGTACGATGTCACTGTTGTGGATGCGGATTTATCCATCCAGATCCAAGCCTTTTCATCTGAAATCTGAATGCATCTGCAATATAAATTGAAAATTCTTTCACTGAGCGACACATTGGACCCAAACATCAGATGCAAGGAGTCTAAATTAATGTGGCTGAGTGCAAACCAAAACATTTCCACTGATTTTAAGCATTGCATGATCAGTAATTTCTGGGAACTGATTTACCCTCTCATGGTGTCTCACATACACAGTACAATTTAAGAAGTTGTGTGTTGTGGATAGATTGTACCAGAGAGCTCTGAAGCAACCGGAAACATTTTGGGTGCTGATTTACATACCTCTACCCAGCATGCTCTCACAACTCCGAGTTACCTCCAGGCAGCACAGGAATCCAAGGGGGAACAAAGAAAGGTTGCTTGTGTGTGCTTTTCTCTGAGTTCTTTGCAAACTGCTTTCAAACAAGCAGAGTGGGATTTTTAACCTTAGATACATTAATAATACTATGTACAGCTATGGATTATGCAAATTCATACTGGACTATCAGTCAGTGCATTTGCCAATAGAGACAGTTGGTGTCTAAATGGAATTGTCTGATCTTGAACAAATAGGTTCAAATTGTCCAGGGGAGGCACATGACTCTGACTGTGAACTGTTTACAGGTTCATTGGTGATAATCTTTAAAACAATATTTAATCTGCATAATTCATCTTCCTCATTAACAATCTTCTGCTCCAATCCCTGCCTTTGCCCTCTAGTTGGGACAAAAATGCCTCCTAGGGTGAATAAACTGTGCTGAAGCTAGCTGAGGTGATTATGGCACTGACAGTTTTCTGAGTGTTAATGAAGTGTAGATAAAGAATTAAGACTGGTTAGCTAGGCATCGGCACATTGATTTACAACAGCAATGTGTTAAAGACAGCCTGGGGGGAGGAACTAGTCTTGTCATTGGAGGGAAAGAGAGAAGGAAAGGTAAATGATGGAATTCCAGACCCAAACAACTTTTTTCCCAAACCAGCTATCAGGTGTTGAGACCATCACAGGGTGGGTAAGGTTTCCCTTTCCCGCCAGCATAGGGAAGCAGGAAATGCATCCCCCATGTAATGATACCCAAGGTATATTAGTGAGAAATGATGGCCCTGTGGTTAAGGCAGAGGCCTGAGATTCAGGAGTTGGGTTCAACGCTTAGTGCAGCTACAGACTTCCTGTGAGCCAAGTGATTTCATCTCTCTGAGTTTGCATTCCCCAACTGTAAAACAGGGGTAATAATACCTCCTTTGTCTGTTCAGACAGCCAACCCTTGGCAGGGCCCAGCCTGTGTCTCACTAGGTGTTCATACAATGTGGCCCTGGTCTTGGTTGGCGCCTCTTGGTGCTACTATAATACAAATACATTTATGCATACACACCTCATTCCCCAGGAACAGCACAGACTGATGGCAGGGAAGTGCTCCCAGAGGATCAGAGACTAGAGTTTTGGCCCTTTGTCTTCTTGTTCAGGACTCTGCATCACACTTTAAGTCCTACAAACTGCAAGACCTGGAGAGCTGTTATATGCATCACCTTGGTGACCAGGGCCACTGGCCTAGGTATCTAGACACAATACAGCAGCAAGCATGGCACAGATTGTACAATAGAAGGATGCTATTGGCAGATATGCAGCCCCTCTGTTTGTAAAATTACTGTTCAGGTGGAGCACTGTTAATGAATAATCTAAAAACATAAGCAAGTCGGGGGGGGGGGGGTCCCCTTCTTTTAATAGCATTGAGTGTGTGTCTATTTGAAGAGTCTTTTCATTTCTATCTAATGTAAAGATGCTGCAGCTTGTTAGGAGTAGACCAGTGGGAGATTTCTTTCTTTCTTAATCCTCATGGTACTTCAAGTGCTGGGATTAGCATATTATCTGCCTGTTGCTTGCCTGTCATGTGCATACAGAGAGTCCATATACAAATGTGAGAAAATTATCAAGTCAGGCCTCCACCCTCTGGAGGGCAATCCAACTCACTAGTGTTCTGACTATCTATTGGACTCTGGAGGTTTGCAGAGTGGTTTTATCTTATTCTAGGAACCTACGAGAATTAATATGCATATTTTGACCATGTTAAAGGCCTGTTTGTCTGTATTAAATGCATATTTTGACACCTATATTACCTATACTAAGAAATCACCTTCTTTCACAGAGATATGCAAACTGACCCTCTGTGACACCCTGTGCTTCAAAATAACACCCTAGAACCCCCATATTCACCACTGTGATACAATTATGATATGTTTTGTACAAAGTATGCCTTGTGAGATATCATTTGAGAAGTCAAGATCTGTTGAACATTACTATCCTGTTAAATGATATATGTTACCATTGTTTCTGAAGTTATGATGTTTTGTTATGTGCGTGTTATCAAAATATGTTGGGAGGCACCCACCGCTAGCCTTTCAGGGGCAACAAAAGAGCACTGACAAGACAGATTTACATCAGGACCAGCCAGACATATGTTGATGACTGTAGGGAGGCTCCCCGCCACGCCTGAGAGGGACGAGCCAGAGCAGGTGCCTCAGTGGGCAGAGTCACCACTGCCTGTCCCCGCCCCCCGGAAGTATAAAAGCCTGGCTTCAGCGCTCAGTTGGCCGCAGGCTGTCGGAGAGGACAGATGCTGATGCCCGAGCTCCCGCTGGGCCCAGCCTGCCCCGTGCTCACTACCCGGAGGAGCGCTGGCCTGACCTGCCTCGGGCCCGGTATCTGGAGGAGCGCTGGTCTGACCTGCCCAGCGCTCACTACCCGGAGGAGCGCTGGCCTGACCTGCCTCAGTCCTGGTATCCGGAGGAGCACTGGTCCGACCTGCCTCGTGCCCGGTATCCGGAGGAGCACTGGTCCGACCTGCCTCGTGCCCGGTATCCGGAGGAGCACTGGCCTGACCTGCCCCGCGCTCACTACCCGGAGGAGTGCTGGCCTGACCTGCCTTGTGCCCAGTATCCGGAGAAGCTGCAGGAGCTTCCCGCCACCCAGTATCCAGAGGAACCCATGGTCTGGGACCCACCGGACAACGCCAGCGGAGGACAGGTACCTAGAGAGGGGGAGACTGGAAGTGGCCTGGGGGTAGCCGACCCCAGTCTGGCTCCAGGGGACCCTGAACCGATGTCAGTGTGTTGCGGCCAGGATTCCCCACTGACCGCAGCGAACCCTTGCTGCTGCTAGGGCCCCGGGCTGGGACGCAGTGGAGTGGGAGGGCCTGTGTTCCCCCTGCCACCCCCCAAGGGTGGCAGACTTCCCCCTCTCCCTGGCCTGAGGAGGCCTTCTGTATGGACTTACAGTTTAGACTGCTGCTCAGCCCCTGCCTAAGAGTCTGAGCCTGAACTGCTTACTGCCCCGCCCTGCCCCAGGGCTGGGCTTATAGACTTTGTGTGTACCTGGCCCTGCTGAAGGGCCGGGATTCTGCCTTGTTTACAGACCCTTTATTCCCTCAGCCCCTGCTGAGGGGTTCGGCCTACATGGACTGCTGCCTGTAGGGAGGCGCCCTGGCTCCCCGCCGCGCCTGAGAGGGACAAGCCCCAGCACTGGACCCTTACACTGACCCATCAAGAAAAATCCACTCTCTCAGAGACTCCTCAGAGAGGACACAGACAACGAGGGCTACCTAAACCCAACATCACAGCAAGGATCTTTCTAGCACCTCGAGAGAAAACGTAAAAAAGGGACAGTGACATCATCACTTGGCCTTTCTCCTCCCCCATCTCAACACCTGGAAGATCTCTGGAAGATGAAGCCTCAGTCCTAGACTGAGAAGGGAATTCTGCCTGCATAATGAGAATGGCAAACTTCCTGAAACATCCAGTGGGATGAGAAACTGCTTGTTTCAAATCTTGCTTAGTTAGTACAATTTAGACTGTGATTTTATTTTTATTTCTTATGTAACCAACTTTGATCTCTATGCCTGCTACTTTTAATCACTTAAAATCTATCTTTCTGAAGTTAATAAATCTATTTTATATTTTACCTAAAACAGTGTGTTTTGCATGGAAGTGCTTAGAGAATCTCAGCTCAGGTTAACAAGAGCTATTGCATGTCCACTCCCCTTTGTTGGAGTGGCGAACTAATGAATGAGCTTGCACTGTTCAAGGGAGTCATGAGCAATGTAAGATGGTATATTCTGGGGTGCAAAGCTGGGGACTGGGGTGATTTGCTGGTGCCTGTCTCTCTGTTTAATTCACGAATGACTTGGAGAGCCTTCATGCAATTTAGCTGGGTGTGGGTCTCCACATGCTGGTAGCTGAGTGATCACAGTGCCTGAAAGGGTTTGCTGCTTGTCACTGGCATAGCATTGCAAGAGACAGCCCAGACTGGAGAGTTAAGGGGGCACAGACGTCTGACAGTTTCAGGTTGTGCCCCAGAGATCCCATCACACCCTTACACCCCCACCCCCATTATCTGGGGATGTAGTTTTTGTTCATCTTGAAATTCAGAACAAGAAGGGAATAGTCAGCCAACTATTTTGTTATTCCTTCATTAACTTTCAAACCTCAGATTCCTCCCCCAGTATCACAGATGAACTCTATGGTGAGTTCTGTACTAATAATTAGCATCCGATGTTGTATATGTTGAATATAACAGGGCACTACACTTGTATTGTACAGATATTGGCAACTGCATTTTGACCCAGCTTTTTAATCAGCCACTTTTCTTGCTGTATTTCTATACCAGGTCCCTCTGTTGGGCAGAAGGAAGGAATAGTCTCACAAGTGATGAAATATCACAGATTTACAATAAAAATATTGGGCGGAGACAGGGAGTACCTGGGGTGATGAATATGAAATCAATCATTGGAAACTGTCACTTTACCCTGTGAAAATCCAGTGAGGTCAAACCTGATGGTCTAGTCTATTGTGACAAAGGTAACACATAGGGAAAAAGGTTGGTCTTCTGGTTAAGACACAAGACCTAGAGATCTAGGTTCTATTCCCATCTCTACCACAGACTTGTTTTCTGATCTTGGATAAGTCATCTGAGCTCTCTCTGCCTCAATTTTCTTATCTATAAAATGGAGTAGCAATATCTATCTCACAGGGCTGCTATGAAGCCAGATTCATTAGTGTGTGTAAAGTGCTTTGAAATCTCCAGGTGGAAGGTGATTCAGGACCTAATCAAAAGTCCCTTGAAGACAATGGAAAGATTCCTATTAATTTCAGTGGGCTTTGGGGATCAGGCCCATAAAAGGTCAATGTATCAATAGATTATGGTATGGTGTCAATCCTGTCAAAAACCTGAATACGTTTTGCTTTTCAAATGAAAGGAGATGGTTATAGACGCAATGTGATTAGTCATGGAGCCCTCATTATTAATGGAAAGCTGAACAGAAAGAGGGAAGAAAACACTAGGGGAAATCCGAGCAGAAAGGGATAATGTTTGGTGAATTTGACTATAGTTGCTCTTTAGAGTCTGAGAAGGCTGAGAAACTGAAGATCAGAAAGTTTGCTTAAAGCAGACACTTCTGATAACAAGGAATGTGGACTCTGTGTTGGCTGCCTGCCTAACACATCTAAGCTTAAGTAAAACAAGAGGGAGATTGCATTGCCATACAGAGTAAGCATGTGCTGACAAGATGTTTCCTCCTGTGCTCTGAATTAAATTTAATATATTGAGCCAGTTTCTACTCTAAGTCACATCTAAAGCAGTGCAGGAACCAAAAGTTCCATTTTGCTGGGAAGTACATAATTTTGAAATTTGTTTTCATACAAACTCAAAATGAAAACAAAGAATTTCAAAATTTCTTATGAAATGAAATTACGAAAAAAAAATTGGGGGTCCATCAAAACTTTTCATTATTATTTCATGTAATATCAAATAAATTTTGAAACAAAGTTATTTCAGAATGAAAACTTGAACTGTTCCAGTCCAAAAATTTCAAAACAGAATGTTCCAGCTTTATCAAAATGTTTTTTTTCCAATGTATCTGTCACACCATCTTGAGGGCATACACCAATTCAGAAGCCACGATCTCTCACAAATTAGCTAGTTTCATGTTAGGGCTCAACCTCCAAGATGTATAGATTGCATTGCTTGAAAAACAAAGTAAGGAGGAAAATGTTCGATTAAGGCAAGCTATTGGCAAGCAGGGCTACTGGGGTCTGTTCCCAAATCTGCCAGTCTTGCGCCAAGTCACTTAGATCCAGATGTTTATGTAGGTGGCTAAATCCCACTGATCTCAAAGAGCGTTAAGAAGTCTAGTTGCACCTTATAGACTAACAGATGTATTGGAGCATGAGCTTTCGTGGGTGAATACCCACTTGGTTGGATGCACCGACAAAGTGGAGATGCACCCACGAAAGCTCATGCTCCAATACATCTGTTAGTCTATAAGGTGCCACAGGACTCTTTGCTGCTTTTACAGATCCAGACTAACATGACTACCCCTCTGATACTTAAGGAGTCTAAACACCTTTAAAAGTCCAGCTCTTGCATGCTCTCTGCCTCAGTTTCCCTATGAGTACAATGTGGATAATTAGAATTGGTTGAAAGTTGATCATCTAAATATTTTCTTTAAAGAAAAACAGCTTTTCAATCCAACCAAAAATTTGCTCAAAATATTTTCATTTTGTTCAACATCCTCAGTTTTTTCAAGGAGAAACTGAAAATTGATTTTTTTTAATGTATTTATTTATTTGGCAAAAATGTTTTGGTTTGGGTTTTACATAAAAATAAATATGGAAAATTTTGAAAATAGGTTATTTTGAAATATTTGCATGAAAAATAATTGGATTTTTTTTACTAGTTCCACTAATAGCCCTTACCTAAAATCTTAGCTGTGTTGTCTGTCTAAGCATATTAAGTCTTCATTGTGTATAAAGGCCTTTGAGAGGCTCACATGAAAAGAGTTAGGGGAGAAGAAAGTGTTATTATAGACGGATTCCCTCACAATCTTTCCTTCTCAGGAGTTTTATTTTCCTGAATTATCTCCTGTTCTCACTGATACACAGTCAATCAATACCCATACTGGTGTTTGTCAGGGACATAGCATGCCAATTATTTAAAAGGCAGATCCAAACCCAGGGAATGAGCTGTCTCATTAAGATGTTTGCCCACAGGCCTAGCTAGCATCCTATCTAGCATCCTTTCTAATTAAGTGGTTTGTGCTCCAAGACCCTAACAAGATCTTGGCCTTGGATTTTCTCCAATGTAGATAAGACCACAGGGGCACTTTGAGCTATACTTGCCCACGTGATCCACATTACAAGTGTTGCTTGGTTTTGCAGCAGCCTGCCTTTGCAGAATAGGGATGGCAGTACTGATTACCCTTAATAACATTATTATGCTGTGTGCACAAATCAAGCACCAAGTGCAATCAGGTGGAGGATTAGATTGTTTTAAAAATTGATCTTTATGCTTGTTACGTATCTACTGGACCCTGTATGTTGTAATAGGATGGCCTTTACATTCCTACTGCTTTGATAAGATGAGAGGTGATGCCAAAATGTCTTCCTTTCAGCTAGGCGGCCATAGCTATTTGCTGTTGACTGGTGCCTGCAACATGTATAAAGTGGAGATTATGAAAGGAAGGCTTGAACAGTGGATGTATTTGGTATAACCACACTTATCTTAAGACATCAGTGGACCCCTTTATGCAGTTACACCTGCTCATAGCTGCATTCTGAGTAACTGAAGTTACTTGGCCAAATGCAACCTACTTTGCAAAGGATTTGAAGCCCATGGGCATTGGGTGTGATGACGCAACTTGGGATGACTGAGCTGTCTACAAATGCAAAGGTCAAGCAGGAGAAGGAATCATTTAGGGTGATTCCCTCTGGGTATCAGTAGCAGTAACAAGACGAAATTGAGCAAAGATAAATTGGAACGATCAGAACACATTCCCTAAGTATGCTCCCACCAGTTCTCTTGGGTGATTATTTCACAACTGGATACATTCCAGCCTATTAGTCTGTGTAATAATTCCATAGCAAGTGGAGAGAGCACAGACACGTTAGACATTAAGTAATACATTTTCAGTGGGTAGAGTCTCTCCTGTATGCACAATGGTGCATTTACATTTGCCTGCACATTTACTACAACTGTGCCTGCAATTACAATGATTTTGCATGCACACAGGTGGATATCTAATGGTCTATTTGCATATGGCATTACAAAAAACAGATACAAAAATATAGCTGTGCAAGCGCACCGGAACGTCATTGTTTCAAAATTTATCACCCAAATCTAGGGCTAGATCTTCAGCTGGTGTAAATCACTGTAACACCGTTTATTTCAATAGCACTGCATACATCAGCTGAATATCGACCCCTAGAATGGACAAAAGCCTTGACAACATATTGGGGATTAATCCTGCACTGGCCAGGTTTGGTACAGACAAGATGATCTTAGATCTTTTTCCACCTCTGATTTCTGTGATTGTAGGACAACTGCTTGCTTTCTCTATGATGGTGTTAGCATGTGTGACAAAGTTCCTCCTCTAACTTGGAGGGTCCTGCGCTTATTGGCGGATTTGCTCGCCTCACAGATTCACCCTGTGGGTCAGGAAACAGCCCAGAGCCACAGTCCAGGTTAATTCCTCCTGTGTTTGATCGGGAGTTTGGAGTTTGAGAGGAAACCGGGCCCACCCTCTGCTCCAGGTTCCAGCCCAGGGCCCTGTGGACTGCAACTGTCTAGAGTGCCTCCTGGTGCAGTTGCGCAACAGCTACAACTCCCTGGGCTACTTCCCCATGGCCTCCTCCCAACACCTTCTTTGTCCTCACCACGGACCTTCCTCCTGGTGTCTGATAACGCTTGTACTTCTCAGTCCTCCAGCAGTATGACTACTCACTCTCAGCTTCTTGCACACCTCTTGCTCCCAGTTCCTCGCACACACTTCCTCTCCTCCGGCTGCCCAGCTCTCTTTGGCCTGACTGGAGTGAGCCCTTTTATAGCATCAGAGGGGCCTTAATTAGAGTCAGGTGCTTAACACCCTCACCTGGCTCTTAGCAGGTTAATTGGAGTCAGGTGTTCTCATTAGCCTGGAGCAGCCCCTGCTCTGGTCACTCAGGGAACAGAAAACTGCTTATCCAGTGGCCAGTGTATCTCCCTTCTACTACTCTGTTGCTCCCAACTGGCTTGGGTCTATCACACATGCAACATAGCTGATGGAACCAGGGTTAAAGGGAACAAAATAGGCTAGTCCACACTGTGATACTACACCCCATTTGTATCATGGGGGTACGATTATGATATGATTATGACATAATTATGATGCAATTTGTATAAGATGAGTCATGTAAGGTATCATTGGAAAAGTTATGATTTGCTGAACATGATTATCCTATTTCTGTGCATGTATCATTTTTGCATCTGAAGTTATAAATATTGACTAGGTAGCTGTATTTCAAACATGCTTACCATAAGGAACACTCACAGCTAGCCTTTCAGGTACAACAATGAAGAAGCTAGACAGGACTGATGGCTCATCAGCACAGACAGTGGACTATGAAAGGGCTTAGCTTTCCTGTAAACATTTCAGCTGTCCTGTAAATAATGGCTGCTATGACTCAGCAAGGGCATGTTACCAGACCACATGATTCTGAACTCCATTTTGGGTACCTGTATTTTCCCACAAACTAGGGTGGGGACTGAGTTTGGAATAACGGGTTCTCAAAATATGTTAAAGCTATGTCAGGTGGGGTGTGATATCATCTAGGGGCCTCACTCCCCACACAGGGACACTCCTGCAAACATCTGAGAAAGAAAGACTGAACTGGGAGAAGCAACGGTCCAAGGCTAAAAGGAGTTCTAGCCTATGTATGGAAACCTGGTGGACTGATTGTATCATCAGCCAGAGTGAGAAATTGCTAATTCATATCCAATCTTTCTAATATTTTAGGCTTAGTTTGTGGTTTTGTTTTTTACTAGGTAATCTGCTTTGATCTATTTGATATCACTTATAACCACTTAAAAACTATCTTTTGTAGTTAATAAACTTGTTATTTGCTTTATCTAAACCAGTGTGTGTCTGAATGAAGTATCTGGAGAAAAATTTCAGCTTGGTTAACACAGGTTTGTTGCGTATCTTTCCCACATTGAGCGGAGGGTGAACTATTTATGAGCTTACATTGTACAGATCCCTGTGCAGTACAAGACAGTATAATTTTGGGTTTCTAGTCCAGCAGCAGGGTGATGGGGGCATGCCTGGGAAATTGGCTGGCATCCACTGTTTGCACACAGGTAGCTCAGATTGGGTGTGTGGTGCCACCTGCTGTTGTGTTGAGTGATATCAGGGCCTGGTGAGTCTGGCTGTAAATCTCCAACAGAGCAGCGCGAGCAGGGCCAGCCCAGCTGGGTGTTTAGAGGAGGACAGCGATTCCCACGGTTCCCCGACTGCATCCTGGGGGTGACAACCCATCACACACTTACAATAGCTTCCTTTTGAAGTAGGGCGGGCCCTTTGTCCCATCATCCTAAGATGGAAAAGCGTTTTGCGACCAACGTGCAGGATCTAATAGCAATCTATCACAACCTGAAGGTGTGTGACAAATTGTGCCGTGTTTACATAGCTGGTTCAATCAGACAAGGTAGGTTAAGCTGTTCAGAAAATGATTTCTGTATGAGACAAACTCAGTATCACCTGAACAGGCTTAGCCTGACCAAGACTGCTCTATGGTAAGGTAGCTGACTCTGGACTGGGGTCTTGGCTGCAGTAATAAGCAGGCTGCAAGCCCAGAGACTCCAGGCACTGGATGTTGTGGAGTTGAGAGTACCTAAGCAATCAGTCGAGTCTGCTTAGTTAGCAACCACTGCAGCAGCCTCATGGAGTTTCACTGATTATGCTGCTCACTTCTCGACCTGAAGGAGGTGGGAGGAGCAGACCATCTTCTTTCCTTCATGTGCCTTGAATCAATTTTTTTCTCTATACAGAGGGATTTTTACCAGGTTCGTCGGATGATGCTCCGCAAGGATTTGAGAAGCCATTCCAAACCTTTTGCTCATACATTGGGCAAACTTTTTCTTTTAACTCCCTTCTTAAATTGGTACAATAAGGAGGTGGAAGGTGGAGAACTGGCCTATCTGTCCAAAAAGGTGCCAGAGCGTAGCAAGACAGATCCTAATGCATGGCCGAGAGCCACACGATTTTAGGTTAAGAAGCATTAGAAATTCCAGTGGCAATGCCAGGGGTGCTTTCCTCTTTCAGCAAGCACAGCTTTGCCATTTTATCATTTCTAAGAAAGGGCTGACTATTTCCCCTGACTCCCTTAAGCATGGGATCATTAAAACAACAGCTGAGCTTTCCCCTGGGATAGATTGCAGGGGGTTAAGTCAGCTTTTGACCATATCAGCAAAAGCCCCTGTGTTTCTGGGACTCCAAGGGATGGATGCTTGAGAGAGGCATATGCCCTGCCTCATTGAAGCCTGTATTCTATGCTCAGTGTCTCCTCCTTCTGATGCTTGCAGCCCATGATCTTATCCCCAGCCAGCATTCAGTTCTTTAGTCTGTCTTGTTTGGATCCAGCCTCATGGTCGCCGTGTTTGGAGGCTGCTCCCAAGTATCCATCTGTCATGGCTAGTGCTGATCTCCTTCCATGGGCCCAGCTCTTATCCTTTCAATCCCAGCTTCCAAGTTGCCCAACCTACTCGCAGGCTGATGCCTTCAGCCAGTGGCTCCTGTAGCCATGCAGCCTCTGGTCCCGTCTGACCTCAGATTCTACTTTCCTTCCATTTGCTGGAGGGATTATGGAGCTATCTGCTGATGGGATGTTGAGCAGCAAGTTAACACAGTGCCCAGTAATGAGCCAGCAGGCTTTTTACAGTACTTTGCACTTCTATAGACAGCACCTTCTACTTGGGGTTCTCAAAGCCCTGTATGGATATTAGCCTCTCCACTGCCCTGTAAGGAATTGTATGGATTGCAACAGTGTTATTGTGCTGGCTGGATGAGCAACTGCTCCTTGGTGCACACAATGACATCCACTCAAAGGGACCCCAGGATCGGGATGCACTTTGAAGAGGAAGTTCAGGGGTGTGTCTGCTCTTCCTTCCTGTGCAGGAGAGGGAAAACGTATATAACAGCAGCAGCAGTTGCATGTGCCCTCTCCCACTAATAAACAGACATGGATATTTTGCTTACTCAGCTTGTGCCTGCATCCTTCTTTTGGGGAACATGCCTGCGGACTAGTCTCCCAGTAAAAAGACTGAAAGACTATGGAGCTACATAACTGGCATTATAATTCTGTTGTTATAATATAATGTTGTTAAGGAAACTGAGAGATGAAGTGACTTGCCCATGACAAAGTCAGGAACAGAACCAAGGAATCCTGATTCCCCATTCCCTGCTCTTGAGCATAGTCCAGAGCAAACAGTACTTCACTCTGAAAAACTGTTGTCAGGCAGACTGCCACATCTGGGCAACTTCACTCTG
Organism: Gopherus evgoodei; assembly: GCF_007399415.2. NCBI lineage: Eukaryota > Metazoa > Chordata > Testudines > Testudinidae > Gopherus > Gopherus evgoodei. The sequence goes on along the minus strand of NC_044324.1, from coordinate 164,525,106 downwards.
AACTTGGCAGCGGCCCCGATGGCTCAGAGGGCTGTCAGACCACATATGTTCCGCCTGTTGTTCCCTTCAGACCCAATTCACACAGCATTGCATATGCTTGGCAGGTCAGAAACTCTAAAGCCAGGCTCGCCGTACTTAACTTAGCAGTCACCCCTGGATTTGATGAAGACTGTCTTCCAAACCAATGCCTAGATCTATATGATTATGGACAAGCACGCGCTGGTCCTATTAGAAAAAACCCACCCTGCCTGGCATGTTAATGGGGTAGCCATTCTGCTCTCAGAGGGCTCTGTTCGATAAGGAAGTATTTAGCAGATCGTCTGTGGCTTTATCCCATCAGCATTCACGTGTGAGTCAAGGCTACGCATGTGAAGCATTTGCTTCAAACTGTCCTTCCAATTCCCCTCCGACGCAGATGCTGAGAGGCAGGTGAGCAGCTCTGGGATGAGCACACAGATATGATGCAAAAAAGAGAGAGATCAGACAGGATCTCATCAATTATCAATAGGGGAAGCCATTGCTCTGTCAGAGATTGGTTAAGAACCAACCTTTCTCTTTAAAAGTGTGCCGATAAGCTGCCAATTTCTTTCAGTCAGAGCAGAGACAACACAATTCAGGGTTTGTAATGATCTGCAAGCCCAGCGCATATGCCATGGTCATCTGCTGCACATGCAGTATCAGGAAACTAGAAGTCACAGCATTCAGCTCCAGCAGCAGCAGGCAACTGCTACACAGTGAGCTCAAAGGAGCAACTGCATTAGCCCAGCTGGTAGAGGGCACTGATGTATACACACAAGTAGGTCTGAGTGCATGCCCAGCAGAGGGCAGTGCCATGCATACGTATAAGCTGTCTATTAAAATGAGCTGTCCCCCAGTAAAGCAAGGTTCAGAAGCTGGGAGGATTATGTTAGCAGAACACTGTGATGAGGCAGGGAGTGCCTTGCATTATTCTCTAGCAACACCTATCACCATTGACTGACACAAGCATGTTAAGATAAGTTCCTGTCTGCATCCTAAAAACTTGCCCATATCGGTATTGCCCTGGCCTCTTCCTTTGTCATTCAGTGTTAAACGCATTCTGAACTATATACATTTCCGCACCTTTTGGAGGCGAAGCCAGACTTTCAGGCACTTGCTCCCCTACTTGGTGTAAACTTTGCTTGTACCAATCAGAAACGAACACACACAGTTTTTGGGCCCCATCCCCTATGACACTTCTATGATGTCATAGTGGGTATTTTAGGCTGGTCTGCCATGTGCAGGCAGAAGAGGAGAAAGAAAAATGAATCCTGTGTACCTTGTGCACACCCGTAACACAGACTGATCACCTCGAAGCCTCTCTCAGCTCATGTGTTTTAACCAGAGTTTCTACGTTTGCCGGTCGTTATGAGTTGGTTTGTATTTGTAAGTATTGGTTATTACTAAATGCTGCATCTGTGTTTATAAATATTGTTTACTGCATCTTTGTTTATAAATATTGTTTAATAGTAAATACTTTAGCCATTGTATGTTTTAAGTTCCATTAACCCTATTAGCTAATCATACTCTGCTCCCTTACCCCTTGTAACTATCCCCAATAAAACGTTTAATTAATTAATTTTAGTTGTGTGCGTGCCTGCAGTTTGCATCGTGACCCATACCCTCCTTGCATCCCTTACCTATACAGTCTATTGCCACGTGCAACCTGGTAAATAACAGGTCTGTATTTTAATTTCGCCCCTAAAAGGACGTGGCAATCTACAAAGCAGAAGCTCTGAAGGGGCCTGCAACCAGCTCTAGTCTGCCAGAGGCAAGATCACTATGATCCAAAGGGAAATGGCTAGAGGTATCATCAAGGCAGTGATGGAGAAACAGGCCCAGAAAAAGTGACTTGCCCGAGGTCAGAGAGGGACACTGAGTCTGAGAAGAATCAAAAGAGGAGAACCTGACTTGCTGTCCTATGATTAGTCCACCTGGCCAAGCCACCTCCCTCAGTACATAGGGTGCTGCCTGTTCACAGCAGGTTGCTTTTGTCACCAGTGTTGCAATACTGGGGGTGAGGGATAGCTCAGAGGTTTGAGCATTGGCCTGCTAAACCCAGAATTGTGAGTTAAATCCTTGAGGAGGCTATTTAGGGAGCTGGGGTAAAAATCTGTCTTGGGCTTAGTCCTGCTTTGAGCAGGGGGTTGGACTAGATGACCTCCTGAGGTCCCTTCCAACCCTGATATTCTATGAATATCAGGGTGTTTGGAGCTGAAGACTTTGCTGAGGGTCTCACATTAAGAAGTTTCTTGGCCTGGCTTTGAAACTGGGCCTGGACATTACACTAGTAGCTGTGTTATAAGCTAAGGCCAATCTCAAAGGGAGTGGGCTAACTGAAATGTTATAGATTTCATAGAGTCTGACCTCCTGTATATCAAAGGCCATTGAATTATATCCAGTCACCCTGGAGTTGAACCCAATAACTTGGGCTAGCCTGATGCATTGCAGTCCTTCAGAGACTAAACTGTTGTGCACCACAGGCAGAGAACAGGAAAGACCGAGGTACCACCAATGCCTGAGGCCCCCGCAGTGGCAGGGAATTGGTCAGGTGGCATAGGTAGAGATAATCCCAGCAGTTGAGCCATGCTTCACAGGAAGGCTAAAACCCCAATGGTGCCAGACAATCTGATCTGAGGGGAAATTCCTTCCTGCCCCCACATACGGTGATTAGTTTGATTCTGGTGATGTGAGCAAGAGTCACTGGCCAGGCATCTATGAGGGAGGATTTTCCGTACCACATCGGAGCACTGTCCACTACATCCAGTGTCCTGTCTGCAGCTGTGGCCAATCCCTGATGCTTCGGCTGAAAGAGAAAAAGGAATATCAGAATACATTGGCAACAATGGGGGAAAAAATCCTTCCTGACACCTGCAGGTGATTGGCTGAAGCAAAGCATAGGATTTGAATACAGTCATTGTCTTACTGCAGAGCAGCAAGTGTTATGAGCATGGTGAGGAAAATGCAGAGTTTTTCATTTCTCTCAAGGCCCATGAAGGGAGACAATGAACAGGGGGATACATAGACAGTACCAAGGCCCTGTCCGCCATAGCGCCCCCCCCCCCCACACATGCACACAGAGGCTGTAGAATTTCTTCCAGTAGCTGGATTAAACATACCATTTAGAAAGCTATCTGATTTCCCTTTAAAGACTCCAAGCCATGGTGAGTCCACCACCTCCCCTGGTGAGTTGTTCCAATGTATATTTACCCTTACTGCTAGGAAATTGTGTCTCCTTTCAAGGTCAAATTTGTCTAACTTCATCTTCCAGCTGCAGGCTCTTATTCTGCCTTTGTCAGCAAGGTTGAAAATTCCCCACTATCAGGTATCTTTTCTGTACATTTACCTAAACCACTCTTGCTGCAATTTAAGCCCATTTCTTCTTGTCCTATACTCAGAGGTTAAAGAGAATAATTTTTCTCCGTCCTCCTTATAACAACCTTGTATGTACTTGAAAACTGCTACCATGTCCCCTCTCAGTTTTCTCTTCTCCAGACTAAACAAACACAGTTTTTTCAATCTTCCCTCATAGGTCATGTCTTCTAGACCTTACATCATTTTTGTTGCTCTTCTCTTGACTTTCTCCAATTTGTCCACATCCTTTCTGAAATATGGCAACAAGAAATGGACACAATACTCCAGTTGAGGCCTAATCAGCATAGAGTAGAGATATCCTGTATTAACGCTGGCACTGTTTGTTCCCAACATATTACCTTGCCGTTGGCTTGTTAAATTGATCAGACACCCTCTGATGCTAGCTCTGGTTTGTAGCTAGCTCTCAGCAGCCCCATTTGCACATGACAGAGGTTCCTGTTGTTAAGCGGTGGTGCTGAGTTGTGGAATGTTTTCCTTTCTGTTTGGGGAAGAATTGTTCATTTGTATGCCCAGGGAGTCCCAGGGAGGCAAACTGCTGCATCAGATAGAGATGCGCCCTCCTGAGCCATCCAACAGCATTTCTGTTTTAGTTTAACCCATCTAAGTAGTGTAAAAGGCGCTATAAAGAAAAAGATGTCTGCATTAAATTCCCATCACCACAGACAGACATTCTGGTATAGCCACCACAGCTGAAAGAGCAAAGGCGGAAGAGCTGGGGTGGCAGCTGCTCAGTAAAATCACAGACAGTAGTTCTGAGTTGATCCCACTTCAGCTTAAAAACATAACTTAGTGACCATGGTCTTCTTCATCAGCAAAACAAACACACCGTTATGAAGAGAGTTGCTTTGTGACTGTAGAGCCACCAAACACTTTGCCTGATATGGGATGTTAAGTTTTCTTGCAATCAGTGCTGAAGGCTTATCCTGAGAGGTGCAAAGAGCCTGCTGTGACCTTTGACCCCAGCACTGATCACTATCATCATAGGTAATTAACTTGCATTGTAACAGAATGAGTCCTCTTGGTCCAGTCTGAAATCATGGTATATGACTACAGTACTTTTGAGTGTCTTTCATCTTGTCTGAAGCCTATTCTCTGAGGTCTAATCTATGCCTGGCCTATATATTTGTCTCCAGACTATTTTCTCCCCTAATCCAGAACAAGACATCATGATGACCCACTTCACCCCAGCCTGAGTGGGATGATCCCCCAATTAATACTAAATCGAGGTGGAATTAGATCATTTGAGCTAGGAGGTACATGCCTTTGGACCGCCTGGTGTACTCCTCCCTCAAATTCCATAGGCAAAAATATTCCTTCATGAAGGCACCTCATCCCAATTTCAAAGACCATGTTTCATATTAGACCGAGCAGCACCATTATTCTCCATAGATGAGCCTCTCTAGAAAAACGTGACTCCATTTGGCTTTGATTCCCTCTCAGGACTACAGCCAGTGAGTGACTATATTAATAATATTAGCCATGCTAGTTGATACGAGGGCCTCCAGAGAGACTCAGTTACAAGCAACACATTTTAAAGCTCATCTCTGATCTTAATTTAAACTGATTTATTTTGTGCATGTGTGCTCCTGGCTTCCAGCGGCTGGTAATTTACATAGCACTGAAAAAAACCCTGATCTGTTTAACAAGGCCACATTTGAGGTGGGAGTAGTCCCCCATAATAGTCATTAACAGAAGCTCCCAGCCAGAGACATTCTGGCTAGTATAAGGTTGATGGTGCCAGTTTTACTTACACCAAATAGTATTTTACTCTAATAGTCCCACTGAAACTATAAATAAAGATGACACAACTGGGCCTTCACTCCCCCTGCCACACACACACGTCAGGTTAATTTGATAAAAATGGAGCAATTTTCGGTGTACTATGATCATGCTGGTAGCAATTATTTTGTGGAAGAACTTGAGGTTCCAAATCCAGATCTAAGACTGAGCAAAAACAAACAAACCACATTCACCCGAGAAGGATCCACCAGCTCAGGATTCCCTTTTTTTTCTTCTCTTAATTAAATATTAACATAAATTGGCCTGTCAAAGCCACAGGCACATTCCTCACTGAATTCCCAGTCTTTCCTTCAGCTGATCCTTCTCCTCAGGCCCCTTGTTTTTCTTTAATTTAGTACTGAGGGGAAAGGCGCTTGTTTGACAGCTCTGGAGGCTGAAGTGCCACGTTTATGCACACAGCAGGGATTCAAAACTGGTAGTGGAAGTAGAAGCTTCCCCTCTCCCCGCTAAAGCATCTTACATCCCTGCTAAATCTTCTTAACCATGTCTTGAAGGGACCACTTCTAGAAGGAGGAGATATTGCACTCTTCACAGTCTTTTCAACCCCTGGCCTCTCTGCTGAGTTTGTCAACAAGGGAGACAACTAGTGCCAAGTATAGTTCTTGATGTGGATACATGCTTTACTAGTCACTTATCAGAGCCTACCAACTCCATTTCACATAGCGTGCTAAGCAACAATTTACGGGCAGTAATAGTCCAGTGTGGATTTGAACCACTTACTTATATGTGAAAAGCCCCTGGGGTATTACCAACCTCTTCAACCATTCACTACTTAAGTGGATACTTTTAAATGTGAATAGTAGTGCTGCTTTAAAGCAAAAAATAAACATCACCTTGCATGCACTGTGGGGATGTGACAAATCCTAGGTTTTTCTATTTGTTAGGCATCAAGTATCATTGATTATAGAATATGTATCTGACTAATAAGGCAAGTCATGTAGTATGGAGAAAAAACAAAATCTTCTCCCAGCTGATGTGATCTACCCTGTTGTATGCAACTTGGGTGTCATGGGTTATATATAGATCATACAAGCAGCACTGTCAGGTGTCATGAGCTCTTTCCTCACACTGTTCCTGGGACAAGTGGCAGGACAGTCGTGGCCCTGGACTCTAACTGGGCAAACAGATCCAGAAGTGTAGCTGGAAGAAGACTCAACCGGATTTCACAGTGGAGATACAGCAGGGATTTTTGAAATCATAGATTGTGATTTTCTTGAGTTAATTGCTATATTTTTTGACTGATGGTACCTTCCCCTCTTGGGGGAAGTAAGAGGAATTACCATATCAGATCAGACTCATAGTCCACATGGCAGTCTCCAGTTTGGATGGCTCTTATTCACACATGCTATAGTGATATTTCAATTATTAATATTAATTCATTATTAGAGAAAGACTCCTATTCTGAAAACCACTATCTTCATAATAACACTGGATGCGGAAGGCAGGACCATTGGCCTAAACTCTGATGTGTACTTGCAAAAGGCTGAGGCTCACATCCTCAAAAATATTTAGGCACCTAACTCCCATTGAATTCAATGGGAATTAGGTACCGAAGTATCTTTGAAGTTCTGGGCCTCACTCTACAAATACTTCCACAGTGGGCTATGGGAGACAGGATTGATTCTGGGTATCACATGTGGTAGTTGGTCTGAATTTGAGAATATGGGTCTCCAATGTTCTTTTGCATCAGGACAAAAGGTAATTCTAGAGATGGGCCTGAACCAAAAACCCTAGATACAAACACCCCTGAACTACAGGGAAGTTCAGAACTGAAGCCAAAATTTGTGGCCAGCCTCTCTCTCTCTCTCTCTCATTTATTCTTAGTGACAGGTCTAGCAAGAGATTGTATTGCTCAGGGGACTGGTAATAGGATAAGAAGTCGTTCATCTCTAGTTTGGTAGTAACTAGCAGAGGGGTCTGAGAGAACATTGCTGAGGACTTTTGGACTGTGTTGAAATGAGCCTGGTAGTATCAATCCAGTTTCTACTGGCCAGATGTCCTTTTCACAAAAACCATCACTATACTTGGCATTAATTGGCACATGCCTTTTCAGAGTCAGCGGAGAGGCCAAGGATTGATTGGGCCATTGATAATTATTTATACCATATGTAATGGTCCCTCTGTCTCAGGCTTAGAGGGTGGCCACACTGTGTCAGGCAATAAACAGTTAATTAGGGGTCCCCAGCCTGGGACTCCTGGCTAGGGAGAATAGTGCTCACAGTCTGAGTTTCAATCTTCGGGGCGTGGATAGGGCAATAAGCAGTCTTTAGCCTAGCCTCCTGGCTAAGGCAGATAGCCAACATGGTCAGTGGCTCTGGCCCTCCAGGCAAGGCAGAGCAGTAAGCAATTAAAAATTATGTAACCTAGTTTCCTGGCTACGGCAGACAGCATACACAGTCTAGAGGCCTACAGTCTTCTGGCTGGGGCAAGCCACAAACAAGACACAGATCTTCTAGCCTAGGATGAGTAGGCCACCACTCGAAGGTCGGGCTTTGCAGCAGGGCAGTAGGGGGACCCAATCCCATCCTACTCCACCAGTTCCCAGCCCAGGGCCCTTACAGTGGCAGGGGATCCTACCAAAACATGCTGACTCATACTACAACAGCACAACCTGACTAATGTCTGGTTCCCCTGGGCTACTTCCTCCCCAGTCCATTGGTGTAGCTCTGTAGTCTGCGGGTCCTCAGTTTCAGGGTAGGTGACAGATGGCAGTCCCAGCAGTTGCTCTCCACTTTCAGTGTCGTCTTCCAGGGGCAGGCAGGGCATCACACAGCTTGGGGTCTGGTCCAGAGTCCTGCAATGGACTAGAGACATCTACCTCTTTCGCTGGCCCATGCCCAACTGAGCCAAAGGGCCCACCTCTTATACTTCCTGTCCTTCCCATGTGTCTCCAGCACAGGGGGTGGGGCTGGCTTGGCTCTGCCCACCTGGTGAATGTAGTGGTCCCTCCATCTCTGACTCGGAGGGATGCCACTCTGCCTCATTAAACCATATTAAAAGTGGAACTTTACAAACATGACAGGTCTCCCACCTCCAATTAATTTGCAATCTAAGTTCATAGATGTGTGAATGGCAGTTTCCTAGTGGCGAGTTTATTGAATTGTACTGCTGCACTTCAGTTATATTTGTATGCTTCAGTCTTTTAAAACTAGACAGGACTAGATAGCTCTGAAGATGATATAAAGAATAATCTTTCATTGCCCCATGGGACAGACTGGATGATTTAGTAGGTCATTTCCATTTTTAATGTCTACAAAATGGAAGATGAACTAGCCACAAACAACATGTATAACCTGTCTGGGGATCAGAGAAAATGAGCTAGCAACATCTCACTTTCCTGCTGCTTTTATTTCTGCCAGTTACTATTTTCCCCTAATATATCAGCATCTGATTAGTGTTACACTCTTGGAAGTTGCAGCAACTATTAATGCTCAGTGAGCTTCTTCCAAGTAGCCATGGCAGAACCCTTGATATCAGGTAAATTACTTGCTGACAGGCTTTTAATTAGTCCTGCCAAACTATTCCAAAGTCTAAACGCTGAATAAGATGAAAGAGAAGTGGGGATGCTAAGGACAAATAACGTGTTTTGTAATCAATTATAAGTGTCCAAATACCCACTAGCAACAGTGCCAAGATAGACCATGTTTCAGCCATTTTCATTCTGATGTGTGCAAATAAGACCAAGAAGTTCTTTTAAAAACTGTGTGTTATAGAGCGATATTAATAACTTAATAACTTAATCAATGGACTTGGGTCAGGTCCTGATTCAGGAAAGCACTTATATGTGTGTTTGATTTTAAGTGCATGCTCAACTCCCATTGACTTCAAAGTACCTAAGCAAGTTTTTAACCTGAAGCATATAAGTAGTCCTGTTGACTTCACTGAGGTTACTCACATGTTTAAAGTTAGGCACATACTCAAGAACCTTGCTGAACTGGACCTTAAGTGGACAGATACACAGGCTGTTCATATGTTAGGACTCAGTTCTTCCCCAAGCCCAGAAACCCAAACTCATGCCAGCAAAATGCTGTCACACCCACTTTAGCACTGTATAACAGGACTATAAGGTGGATAGAAAGCTGGCTGGATTGTCGGGCTCAATGGGTAGTGATCAATGGGTCCATGTCTAGTTGGCAGCCAGTATCAAGTGGAGTGCCCCAAGGGTCGGTCCTGGGGGCCAGTTTTGTTCAATGTCTTCATTAATGATCTGGAGGATGGCATCAACTGCACCCTCAGCAAGTTTGCAGATGACACTAAACTGGGAGGAGTGGTAGATACGCTGGAGGGTAGGGATAGGATACACAGGGAACTAGAGAAATTAGAGGATTGGGCCAAAAGAAATATGATGAGGTTCAGTAAGGACAAGTGCGGAGTCCTAAAGTTAAGAAGGAAGAATCCCATGCACTGCTACAGACTAGGGACGGAATGGCTAGGCATCAGTTCTGCAGAAAAGGACCTAAGGGTTACTGTGGACGAGAAGCTGGATATGATTTGACAGGGCGCCCTCGTTGCCAAGAAGGCTAACGGCATTTTGGACTGTATAAGAAGGGGCATTGCCAGCAGATCAAGGAACATAATCATTCCCCTCTATTCAACACTGGTGAGGCCTCATCTGGAGTACTGTGTCCAGTTTTGGGCTCCACACTACAAGAAGGATGTGGAAAAATTGGAAAGAATCCAGCGGAGGACAACAAAAATGATTAGGGGGCTGGAGAACATGAATTATGAGGAGAGGCTGAGGGAACTGGGATTGTTTAGTCTGCAGAGGAGAAGAATGAGGGGGGATTTGATAGCTGCTTTCAACTACCTGAAAGGGAGTTCCAAAGAGGATGGCTCTAAACTGTTCTTAGTGGTAGCAGATGACAGAACAAGGAGTAATGGTCTCAGGTTACAGTGGGGGAGGTCTAGGTTGGATATTAGGAAAAACTTTTTCACTAGGAGGGTGGTGAAGCACTGGAATGGATTCACCATTCACCATTCACCAGGGAAGTGGTGGAATCTCCTTCCTTAGAGATTTTTAAGGTCAGGCTTGACAAAGCCCTCGCTGGGATGATTTAGTTGGGGATTGGTCCTGCTCTGAGCAGGGGGTTGGACTAGATGACCTCCTGAGATCCCTTCCAACCCTGATAGTCTATGATTCTATGACTATTAGTCCATTTGTGTGTCCGTTCTTTTTCTTTTGTTGGTCCATTTCAGACCAGATGCCGCTCTGATTTATACCAACATAAATCCAGGGTTTTACTGAGGGCAGTAAAGCTCCTCAGGATTTACACCATTGCAAATTAAAGCAGAATTAGGACTTTTGGCCCGGAACCTCTAACCAGATACCATGTTGCCCTTTATGTCCATGCAGGATACCATGTTGCCCTTTATGTCCTATACAGGTGCAGATGACCACTCATGCACATCCAACTGCAGGATAGATTTTAATCCCCTCAGTGCAAGGACTGTGCCTTCCTTTGTGTCTTGTGCAGAACCAAGCACACTACTAGAACTTAAACAATAATGGCATTGTTTAGGAGGCATTGTTACACACAAGACCATACATAAATATTTTGTCATTTCATTTTATTATGGGTATTTATTAGGTATGGCTGACATCAGAGCTGCTGACTTGATATGTCTGAACTGCCATCAAAGGCATAAGGATATTGGCTAAAATGCAGCATGGTGATCAGAAATCCTATGAGTGAATCCACTGCTTCAATGCTTTATCAAAGTGAGAAGAAACTGAATATCACCAGCCTGCATTTCTATCACCAATAATGCCACCAGCCACTGGGCTGCAGGGCTACAACTATAAGGGGTCATCATACCCCTTGTATTTCCCTCTGTCACAGCCTTGGTCCTCCTGCCCCTGCTGGATACTCACCTGGCTGTTGTGTTTGGATCCCAACACTGGATGTGAGTGCTTTTTGCTCCCTTTGATCTGGGGAGGCTTTAAGCACTCTCTTTTTCTTTGGACTCTCAGCTTACTTTCTGTCTGGAACTCCATTTGCAAGTGGGACCCAACAATCCAGCTTCCCAGGTCCCAAGATCAGCGCTGAACCCTCCAAAACTCCCCAGTAGCTTAAGCACACCTTTCACAGAGCTCCACTCTTGTTTGTAGTCTAGTTCTTCATTTACCTCTTCAGAGACACAAGATAGTTGAAGCAAATAACTGACAGACTTAACTGAGAGATTTCTAAACCAATCACTCTTTACTTCAGACGGCACAAGAGATTTGCAGATCTAGGTGTGACTCTATGCCCCATATTCTTCATAGTGATATTGTTATGATATGAATATGGCACAACTAAGATGTGTTCTGTTCAAGATGGGTCATGTAAGGTTTCATTGGAAAGGTTATGATTTATTGAATGTGATTATCCTATTTGCATGCGTGTATCATTTCTGTATCTGAAGTTAGAAATATGGACTATGTATCAATTACAAAAGTCTTTGCACTAGGGGAATGCCTACCAGATAAAATGCAATCAGTATGTCTGACTAGTCAATGGGCCATTAGGGAGAACAATATTTCTTTGAAGATGCTAATCTCACACCTTCCTGAGAAGCTTCCTGGGATGCTGCTTTGACACTGCAGGGTCATGTGAACATGTCACCTGGTACTGAATGGAGAGAGGTAAATAGTGGTGTCCCTCAGAGGTCTGTTCTGAGACCAGTCCTATTCAACATATTCATAAATGATCTGGAAAAAGGAGTAAACAGTGAGGTGGCAAAATTTGCAGATGATACAAAATTACTAAAGATAGTTAAGACCCAAGCAGACTGTGAAGAGCTGCAGAAGGATCTCTCAAAACTGGGTGACTAGGCAACAAAATGGCAGATGAAATTTGATGTTGATCAGTGCAAAGTAATGTACATTGGAAAGCATAATGCCATCTATACATATAAAATGATGGGGTCTAAATTAGCTGTTACCACTCAAGAAAGAGATCTTGGAGTCACTGTGGAAAGTTCTCTGAAAACATCCACTCAATGTGCAGTGGCCATCAAAAAAGTGAACAGAATGCTGGGAATAATTAAGAAGGGGTTAGAAAATAGGACAGAAAATATCATGTTGCCTCTATATAAATCCATAGTATGCCCACATCTTAAATACTGTGTGCAGATGTGGTCACCCCATCTCAAGAAAGATATATTAGAATTGGAAAAGGTTCAGAAAAGGGCAACAAAAATGATTAGGAGTATGGAACGGCTTCTGTATGAGGAGAGATTAATAAGACTAGGACTTTTTAGCTTGGAAAAGAGACGGCTAAGGGGAGATCTGATTGAGGTCTATAAAATCATTACTGGTGTAGAGAAAGTAGATAAGGCAGTGTTGTTTGCTACTTCTTATAACACAAGAACTAGGAGTCACCAAATGAAATTAATATGCAGCAGGTTTAAAACAAATAAAAGGAAGTATTTCTTCACACAAAGCACAGTTAACCTGTGGAATTCCTTGCCAGAGGATGTTGTGAGGGCCAAGAGTTTAACAGCGTTCAAAAAAGAACTAGATAAATTCATGGAGGATAGGTTCATCAATGGCTATTAGCCAGGATGGGCAGGAATAGTGTCCCTAGCCTCTGTTTGCCAGAAGCTGGGAATGAGCGACAGGGAATGGATCACTTGATGATTACCTGTTCTCTTCATTCCCTCTGGGGCACCTGGCACTGTCAGAAGACAGGATACTGGACTAGATGGACCTTTGGTCTGACCCAGGAGGGTCGTTCTTATGTTCTTATGTACTGGACCACATGTTGGCCATCTAGTATTTTTCCACAAAAGCGGTGGAGACCAAACTGGGAAACAAAGGATTCCCACCATATGTAAATCCTATTTAAGACAGGAAAGTGTGTTAATCAGGGTGCTCTTTCTTCACTAAATCCCCACCCAGGATGACTGCTGAGAAGATCTAAGGCTTCATATACACTGCCAAGTTTTGTCGCCAAAAACTACCTTTTGGTGATAAAACAGTGAATGTGTACACACTGTGATGCAACTTTTGTCAGAAAAACACCTGGTTTTGGCAACAAAATACTTCCACCTCTATGAGAGACTTTTTTCTTTTCCCTTCCCTTTATTATCAACAAAGAACCAGTGTAGACACCGTGCCTGCTTTTATTTGGCCTCTAGGGAGTGTCCCACAATGCCCATCCTGACCGCTCTGGTCAGCAGTTTGATCTCCGCTGCCCTGCAGCCAGGCAAACAACAATCTGCCCCTCTCCCTTGCAAGCCCTGGGAATTTTAAATTCCATTTCCTGCTTGCCGGCTCGGCATGAGGAGATCTTATCGCATCTTCCCAGGTGACCATGGCTGGCTATTGCACCAAACGTTCTCCCACCTGGATCGCCACGGAGCTGTTGGATCTGATCAGTGTATGGGGAGAGGAATCTGTGCAGTCCCAGCTGCACTGGGCCCATAGGAAATGGAATACCTATGGGCACCTTTCTCAAGGCTTGTGCGAAAAGGGTTATGATCGGGACATGCTGCTGTGGCAGGTGTACCATCAGGCGAGAGAGGCAAACCATCACTCCAGTGCTGCACCTAAGACGTGCTGTTTCTATAGGGAGCTGGACGGTATCCTCGGTGGTGACTCCACCTCCACCACCAAGAGCCCTGTGGATACTTTGGAGGGAACAGAGGCAGCACAAAGAGGACCTAACCTCTGATGAAGAGGTGGAGCTAGACAAGGATATGGAGCTCCTGGTTGGGTGATCTGGTGGCACAGACAGTCAGGGAATTTTCTCCACTCCTGAGGTGCCTAGCCAGTCTCAGCAGTTGCTTTCCAGCAAGCAAGAAGCAGGAGATGAGATGCCTGGTAAGTGGCTGTGGCTTGTGTAGTGTGGAGGTGGGTTCAAGGCATAGAAATGTGGTAGGCTGGCTGTGTTTCTGTGAGCTGGACATTTCCCTATGTAGCTAATCGGTACAGCAGAACAGGATGTTGATGCATGCGGAGATCTCATGAGAATAATCCAGAGAGATCTCCAGAAAAGTTTCCTGGAGCTACTCAGCAATATTCTGCCGCAGGTTGCGTGGCAGTGCAGCTTTGTTCCTTCCCCCATTGTAGGACACTTTCCCGCACCATTTGGCAATCACTTGTGAAGGGACCAAAGCAGCACATAGGTGAGCTGCATATAGAGCAGGGTGGAAGCTGAAAGCCTGCAGTAGACGTACCCTAGTTTCCATGCTTACCCTCAGCAGTGAGATATCTGATAGAATGATCCCTGCCTGTGGAAAAGTGTGGGATAATTTTAGAATTATTTCCCTGTAAAGCTGCACTGCGACCCCTGAAAAGACTGTATGTTCTTCTGTCCAGGTGCAGCCTCCTCTGCCTCCCTAGCCAACACTCACCATGTTTTGGGTGCTTGCAGAGATGTTTGCCTGGCAAGGGTCAGTGAGAACTTGATTGGTATGTTGCAATAGGTGCATATAAGTGAAATGTGTCAATGCTGTGCTTGAATTTAACAATCCCACTTCTGTGCATTGTCCCCTGTGCTTCCCCAGATGCAGCCTTTAGGAACACTCCACGCACCCTGCTGACCGTCTCTGTCAGATAAGAAAGAGGCCAAGACGCAGCAAAGAAGACATGTTCCAGGTGGTACTGCAGTGCTCCACTACAGAGAAAAGGTAACAAAAGGAGTTCTGGGAAGCCGAAAGACAGGACAGAAAAGAGAAGCAAGGATTTGCTAGGGATGCAACTGAGTGGATGATAAAAGTAATGGAGGAGCAAATAGAAATGCTCAAGTCTTTAATAATGCTGCAGAGTGAGCAGGCCCGGGCTTGACCCCAAATGTCAGCATAGCCTCCTAGGAAAAAGCATGGAATACACCATGGAAGCTACTCTAAGAAAGATATACATTACTGCTGCTCATTGTCAAACTGCTTCCTCAATGCCTCCCTCATTTCAATTGCCACTCTCTGGGCTCCTCTGACATCCCTGGTATCTGGCTGCTCAAACTCAGCAGCCAAGTGCTCTGCCTCAGCGCTCCACCACAAGCAAACATTTCACCCTTAGATTCACAGACAGTATTGAAAGTGCAGCACGCAGCTATGACCATGGGAATATTCTCCTCATTAAGGTCTAACCTGCCATAAAGGCAATGCCAGCATGCTTTTAATCTGCCAAAAGCACATTCAACTGTCATTCGACACCTACTCAACCTGTTATTGAAATACTTACTTACTGCTGTCCAGGTGTCCCATGTAAGATTTCATGAGCCAGGGCTGTAAGGAGTAAGCTGGGTCTCCCAGGATCACTAAGGGCATTTCCACTGTAGAACTGATAAATGAAATTGTTTTTAATTGTTCATTTTATTAATGTAACTTCTGTTCACCATTCACTACACTTGCCTACACTGTAACTTCTGTTCCATATTGTAATTCAAACCCCATTTTAAAACACTCACTCCATTCTGCAAAAGCTTCCTCCAACCTTCATTTTTGCAAACCCTGCTGTAATCTTATTAGTTTAGTTTAGATATGTGAATGAGGTATGTATGAATGATGGAATCAACCTCCAGCCCCAGCCTGTCCTGATGAGATAAAGTTCAAATACCAACGGCTGAAGACCTAGACAACAGCCCTAAACAAAGTAAGAAGCATCCACCCTAAAAAGAAAAGGACAACAGAACAACAGAAGGAAGATCAAAGCCAGGTCCAAGGCTGAAAGTCACGCCTGCAATTGATGGGTGATCAATCTAAACCCAGAGGCAGCGTGACACAGCAAGACCTATAGACTTTGAATCCAAACTAAAAGCCTATAAAAAAGAAGGGTGAGATGAGAAACTCTGGGTAACATTCTGCTGCCAACATGGAAGAACATCGGTGCCTGCCCAACAGAGATCCAGCTCAGCCTTGTGCCCAGCTTTCCTGGCCAGTTAGCTGCCACAAGCTACAAACCCAAGCTGCAAAATCAAGCCATGAACTTAAGCTATCTTCAGGACTGGTAACTATGCAGCAGCTGCAGAACACCTGATGAATGTGTGTGTGTGTGTGTGTGTGTGTAAAGGTATTAGGTATTATAATATGAGTGTGTGTGTGTGTGTGTGTATAGGTAATAGGTATAATGTGTGTGTATAAGAATTAAAATATTAGTTATTAGTCATAAATTGTTATCATAATAAATGTGGCATCTTTGCCTTGTCCCCTTTAATAAGATCCTGCTGGTTTTTATTGGTCTAATATAATTGGTACAACACCACATCCCCCACTATAATGCTGTAGTATGGAAAGAAAGTCTCTGCTGCAGCTTTCTGTACAGGCCAGTGTTCCTAAAGATGCATGCGTCATGCACCTTTCCAGACCACCCCGCGCTGATATCTGTAAAACACCCATGATGATCTACAAGTGCCTGCACCACCATGTGCCCCTTCCTATTGATGTACTCTGCTGCAAGGGGGTCTGGTGCTAAAATTGGAATATGTGTGCCATCTATTGCCCCTCCATAGTTAGGGAAACCCATCTGCAAAGCTGTCCACTATTTCACGCACATTTCCCAGAGTCACAGTCCTTTGTAGCAGGATGCGATTTATTGCCCTGCACACTTGCATTAATGCAGCCTCAAAGGTCAACTTCCCACTCCAAATTGATTACCGACTGACCGGTAGCAGTCTGGAGTCACCAGCTTCCAGACAGTGATTGCCACACACTTCTCTACTGAGAAGGCAGCTCTCATTCTGGTGTCCCTGCGCCACAGCTCTGGGGCCAGCTTAGCACACAGTTCCAGAAAGGTGACTTTACGCATCCGAAAGTTCTGTAGCCACTGCTCTTCATCCCACACCTGCATGATGATGCAATCCCACCATTCAGTGTTGGGTTTCCCTAGCCTAAAAGTGACAGTCTATCCTATGCAGCTGATCTGTGAATGCCAAAAGCAATGTAAAGTTGCTGCTATCCAAATCACGCAGAATGTCAGGTGCCTGCGAGTCTTCTTCCGTCAGTAATTTCACAATTAACTGCACTGCCATGCGCGATGTCCTCATGACACTTAACAAAGCATAGGCAATAAGTGTGGGATTGATCCCTTCTCACTACAGATGTAGGGGTGCACAGCAAAGAATGGCCGTTGAAAAATGGCACAAAAGAAAGCTGGAAACCAGTGGAGGGCTGGGACACAAAGCAATGCATGATGGGCATTTAGCACGGTCCCAAGATGCACTGCGATCTGCTCTGCCTTCCCACAACACCTATGGGATACATACCCACAGTACATTGCTCACACTGTCGATGATGGTGCCCCCAGTATGGATGTGATCTGGGAATAGTGTGAACAAGATTTTCTGATTTTTATTAAGTTGACTTTTGGGTGTCGAAAAGTGTAATCGACAAAACTTGGTAGTGTAGACAAAGCCTAAGAAACAAGGACTGAGGAGTGAGGGAAGAAGATTTGAGCCCAGGCCGGAAAACGTGTCTGGCCTGTGAAAGAAATGTCTAAAACAATTAGGGTGATAAATTACAACTTGTAGCCAGTTTCTTTAATGTACAGTAACTCCTCACCTAACGTTGCAGTTATGTTCCTGAAAAATGTGACTTTATGTGCAACGATGTTAAGCTAATCCAATTTCCCCATAAGAATTAATGTAATTAGGGAGGGTTCGGTTCCAGGGAATTTTTTTTTGCCAGACAAAAGACATTATATTCATATACAGTATAAGCTTTAAACAATTTTAAACACTATTGTGAAGCTTGGTTGAAGTGGTGGAGGGTGGAATATTTCCCAGGGAATACCTTGCTGCTAAGTGATGAACAAGCACTCAGCTGAGCCCTCAAGGGTTAATAGACTGTTGTTAATGTAGCCTCACACTCTACAAGGCAACATGCAGTGAGGCAGGAGGGAGGAAACACAATAGATGCAGGGCAGTAGCTGCAAACACTGCCCTGCAAAAACTGAACATGATGATGAGCACATGCTATCCAGCTGGAGTGCACCACTCCCTCCTCCTGACAGCACATGCATGGCTGCACAGGTGCTTACTTTCCAAAGTGCTGGGGTATGCATGCATGAGTGAGAGAGAGAGACGTGCATTGTCCCTTTAAGTAAGCTGATACCACTTCAAGTATGTTGCCCTTTTAAGCAGATCAGCCAGTTCAGACAGGAAGCAACAGCTTCCAGCCAACTCCCTCCTTTCTGTCCCTCTCCTCTGCTTTGTGGAGAGGAGGTACAGAGCACAGGTGGGGGGGGGGCAGGAGCAGGGAGACATCCTGATATCAGCACCCCTCTTCTCCTCTCCCCCAGCAAGCAGGAAGCTCCCAGGAGCAGCTCCAGGGCAGAGGGCAGATCAGGAGCAGCACGGCTGTGGGGGAGGGACAGTTGAACTGCTGCTGGGCAGCTGCCAAGCCACGAACCTTCCAGGGAATTTAGGGGAGCTGATGGGGGTGGGGTCTGCTGCCCCCCCCCCCAGTTCTAATCCCCACAAGGAGGGGCTGCTCTCCCAGAGAATCCTGCAAGCAGTGGACAAAGCAGACAGCTGCCAAATCACGATATTAGGGAGCATTGCATTATTTTAAATAAGCTTATTCCCTGATAGATCAGCAATGTAACAACATTAAGTGGGACAACGTTAAGTGAGGAGTTACTGTATTGATCTCAGTTTGCATGTTTGTTTTATTTGTTCAGTAACCTACTTTGATCTGTTTGCTCTCCCTTAGAATCACTTAAAATCTGTCTTTTGTAGTTAATGAACTTGTTTGTTTTCTTCAAACCAGTTTGTGCAATTTATAACTGGGGGTGGGGGTGGCAAAAAGCTGTGCATATCTTCTTCCACACTGAGGGAGGGAGGGATTTTCATGAGCTTACGCTGTACAGACTTCTGTGCAATGCAAGACAATACAATTTGGGGTTTGCACCCCAGAGGGGGTGTGCACTTGAATACTGGGCAATCCCTCGCAGAGCTGATTTCAGTATCTGTCTTTCTGCAGCTGGTGTGTGTGTGTGTGTGTGTGTGTGTGTGTATGCGCGCACACTGGAGGAGGCTTAAGGGCCTGGCTCAGCCGTATAGGGCGAGGGAGCCCAGGCTGGTGGAATGGGCAGGCTTGGTGGTACCCCAATATCTCAGGGGATACCTTGTAGTGAGGGGATAACCCATCACACTAGGTAAAACAAAAAAACAACTATATGCCATTCCCTGCCTCAGTTGCCTCTCCACTTTTGGACATCCTTTGGGATTTGGTCAGTGTCTTCTAAGGAGTCCAAGATCCTTTCTCCCCTGCTTTTCATTCTGGTCAACCTTTTCTTCTTCTAGTCTATGCTCAAAATGGCCATGAGAGACCCTTCCTTTTACAGGCTTCCAGTCTCCCTTGTATCCCTGCCAGGTGAGCAAAGTCTCCCCATCAGGAGATCAGTTGTTTGATTACCAGCTCATCTGGGAGAACAAGTTTGGCCTGGATGGTAGCAAGAGTGCTTCCATTTGAATGGATGAACATTAACGTTTAATAACTTTGTATTGTTATCACTCTGCTAGGTGGTTTCAGGAGAAATTCTCACACCTGTGTGTTTCAGCTCAATATGGAGGTTAAAAAAAAAGTGAAGGCACAGATTAGACTCATAAACAAAATGGTGTTCAGAAAACAAAATGGAAGTTGTTTTATATAGATACATGCAGCTATATCCTCGCCATACAGTAATCTGTCACACATTCCCTCCAATTTTAAACCTGCCTTGCTGATCTGCCTGAGAGATTTCTGCTTTATTTTTATTCTCCCTTTTAACAGCTGCCAGACTAAAAAGGAAGAGGACCCTGAAGGATTTAAGAGATTTTATTTCCATTGACTCCTCATCTTTTTCTTGACACAGCTGACAGCAGATATGCACACATATTATTCTCAACTGCAAGCAGCAGAGGAACTGCACTAGGGAGCAAAACTAGGGAGGTGAAAATGCCACTTGACATAGTCCCAGTGCAAGGGATCCTGCAGAACTATAAGCAGCTCTGTTCTTTACTGTTAAGGAAGGAGGCTGAAAGAATAGGAGGGAAATATTTTAAAAAAATGATTCATGGAGTGGAGGATATGTCACAGGAGGAGACAGTGAAGGAGTCTATTAA
The DNA here is from genome assembly GCF_007399415.2 of Gopherus evgoodei. Taxonomy (NCBI): domain Eukaryota; kingdom Metazoa; phylum Chordata; order Testudines; family Testudinidae; genus Gopherus; species Gopherus evgoodei. Next base: position 164,504,884 of record NC_044324.1, on the reverse strand, counting down.
AAGAAGACCAGTGGGAAGAAGATCTGAGTCTAATACCTTCCAGGTAACAAAGAAATGAAGGAAGGGAATTAATTCACAGCCTTTGAAAATTGCAGGATAGGAAGAAATACCCTGAAGCTAATGAAGGAAAAGTTTAGTCCAGATATCAGGAAAAAGTTCTTAACAGTCAGAACAAGAGGAAAACAGATGAAACTCCCCAGGGGAAAAGGCTGAGGCAACATCACTGCACAGATTCAAGAGGTTAGATAAGACATTAGTGAGAATGAGGTAAAGAACAAAGTCCTATGAAATGCAGAGGGCACAGAGCAGATGACCTGAGAGGGCTTTTCTGGTCCTGCTACCTATTTTACCAGCGGTGGCTTTTCTACAGAGAAGCTGTATGGGTGGTAATAATGCTTGGCATGCTGTAAGCATGGAGCACGAGCTGCTTTGAATTGCTAGAGAGCAAATTGGAAGGAGTGTGATAAAATCTTCCCAAAACTCTTTAAAACTCACAGGCAACTATGCCTTCTCTTTCTAGGTGTTCAACAATGAACGAGGAGCTTAACCTTTAACCTCATTCCAGTTGTCCTATACTCTCCTGAGCCAACCCACCTGCTGTCAGAATTATATGTGGATCGCTGCAACCCACCCGAGAGCCAAACAGGAGCCCTTCAGAGCAGGGTCTTTTGAAAGAGCAGTCTCCATGGATTGTTGGCAGCCTTGTCTAAAGCATTGCTGCTGGCTACTGCATACATTCCCGAATGCTGGCCCTCCACCCTGTGGAAGAGGGGAAAGAATTGACAAGGATTTGTGGGGGATCTTGGTGCATGTCAGTCGGTTGGCAAGGGTTGGGCCAGCTGGGGCCCTGATGGCATGGGATTTGTGGAGGCGAGGATGGTGGGGGCGAGTGGGGGGGCGCTGTGTGAGAAGTTGTCGCGGCCTTGCACTGATAATCAAATACGTAGACTGGCGCCCAGAAGTGAGGAAAATGAGATAGCAGGATAGCCCATGTATAAACAAAATGCAGCTGTTGCTCATTATTGTCTGTATTATTGCTTATTATTGTCTGTGACAAAGGTATAAATGCTTGCTGTAATTGTTTACCTGTTGAGAGACCTGTCCGGGACTGGGGCGACCCAGTGTCCTAGGGCACTCCCTCCTTCTATTGCAATTGCTGGAGAAATAATAAAGTATTTGATTTTGCTGCAGCCAAACAAAAAAGCTAGAATTGCGTTTTTCTCCGACAACCCAGAGGCCTCAGCTGGATTCCATTAAATCAGGCAGCTGCAAATGGCACATGTACTTCATCGGGGATGGGAGTCAGTATATTGTATGCTGATGTTATTTATTAATTTTTCTGTGTGGGGCAGAAGCCTTTCCTGCCTTCCAACATCCTCTCTCAGTGGCTTCAGCTGGTTGCCTGTTTTTTTATTATTTATTGATTCGCCTGCGTTCCTAGCACTCCAATGTATAGAGCTCATGAGTCTGGCCCCAGGAATCATGACATGGCTCTAAAAATCACACTTTTTAAATTTCTTTTTTATTTTGCCTTCTGTTTTTTGAGCCTTTAGGCTACACTCAGTGATGTTTTTATACTTTCCTTTGGTGAGAACCACACAAATTTGGACAGCTTTTTTGCTGCCCCAAAGCTCTTCTGGAAGTGCTAATATTCTTTGTTTTAGAATTGTAATACAATTTTTCAATGCCTCATAACCCTCCTAATTACCTGTAGTGACCCCACACACACTCTTCTCCACTGGAGTCACGGCCCACAGATTGAGAAATTCTGCCCTACAAAATGTAGAAGAAGCCCTGTTGCTTGAGTGAGTTGAGCACAAAGTGGAAAAACCATTGTAAAAAACACTAACAGTGCTGAAGGGAAGGATGAGAGAATATGAATTAACAGGTCTTGTTCGCAGTGTTATTGTAGCCTTTTAGGTCCCAGGATATTAGAGAGACAAGGTGGGTGAAGTAATATTTTTATTGGACCATCTTCTGTTGGTGAAAGAGACAAGCTTTTGAGCTACACCGCTTTTGAAGAAGAGCTCCGAGTAGCTCAAAAGCTTGTCTATTTCACAACAGAAGTTGGTCCAATCAAAGATATTACCTCATCCACCTTGTCTCTTTAGTAGACTTTCTCCATCTGGGCTTCCTGTGTGTTGGATCAGCTGTGGCAGACTCACCGATCTGTGGAGATGTGTACACACCTCTTGGTTTGGATGCTAATGCTTCATGGCAGGAATGTCACTCTATATAATTAGATTGCAGGCTAATGTAAGATTGGAAACAGGCAGTGGACTAATTAATTGTGGCAGGAAGCACATGGTTCTCCATTTTCTAGTAATTAGCTGGAGCTGAACCAAAACTTAAAAAAATAATTAACCACTTAAAAAAACAAAAAAGTACGAATTTGGATCAATTCCACCATCAGTGCAGAACTTAACAGACAGAATCCTCCAGAAGGAGAGGACCCTGTCAGGGACTTGAGGGAAGGCAGGGGGGATTTGTCTGTGTCTGAATGGAATGTGAGCAATCATACTCGCTGGCTGCCTCACTCCCTTACAGATACAGTGAGGAATCCATAGGCATTCCCTGATATCTGCAGCAGACAGTGGGGCCAAGCATATCAATGAGAAGACAGGGGAGGGGAGAAGAGTTTTGGGTTTTGAGAATTTTAGTGGATTAACAGTGTTTTTATATTGGGTTACAGTGAATATAGTTAAATAAGGATTATTATTCTAATTAGAAAAATTACTAAATTCCCTACCAAACTGGTGACATTTCCTGCACTTGGATAATTCTTTCACTATGTGCCTGTATAACGAACCATAGCAATATCTATATAAATAAATCTACATAGCGGATGGTGGCAGGAAGGAAAGTGAGAGGGTAGAATCATCAGTGAATGTGGAATCCAGTCCCTTCTGTACCAAAACCACAGACTCTAATCAGTCGAGCAAAAGGAAAACATCACCAGGTGATGTCAGTGGTAGGGTAATCATGAGGTCAGCCACTAGAGGAAGACATTATCACACAAACTAAGCCAATGTACTACGTAAGTGTCCTCTCTCAGAGGACAACATCACCTTCAGAGGCAAGCACAAGACTCATATTGTCCTCTATAGAAGCTATCCTGACTCACTCAGAGCAGGATTTTGGCCTATCTTGGAAGTCAGCCTTTTTCAGCAGCCGTCTCTTTAAAAAGATTGGGGCTCTCATCTATTCACTAAGATCATACATAATAAGACCCATAGTGCCAGATCCTGGATCCTGCCACCAGCTGTTTTGAACTGCTCAAAGGGTGGATGGGAAGGGAGAAAGGTGGTTTCCTCCCCTGCACACACACTCCCTGCAGGTCCCATGATGAGTACAGCTCAGCTGGACTCTAGGATCTGGCTGACTGTCTTGTTGCAGATGTCATGGGCCTGCTCTGCCTGAGAAGTAGTTCCCAAAGCAATACCTGGGGCTTTGAAAGCTTCAGTTTTGCTTTACTTTGAGAACAAGCTACAACCAAAGCCTGCAAGGCTCCTCTCATGTTTGTTGTGGCACATTAACTGTATCTCCCATAGGTATTGTTCTGACCATTACTACAAGGCAACATTACACAGAAAAGTTCCAAACGGGATGGAAAAGGTGTTAACATTTAATTTTTTTAAATCTTTGATGATGGGGACGTTCAGGCTTTGGGATACCAAGGGTCACATTGCATTTTGCCAGAAGGCCAATGCTCTAATTTGCATAAAGTTAGCATAAGGTGATCCTTAGAATCACAACATCTGTTTGTGCTTGTATTGTCAATGATGGGGACTAAAAACTGTATTTTGTGTGAGTCCATCCGCAATAAAAATTGGCAGCATGGTCCAGTAGATAGGACGATGGACAGGGAACTAGTTTTGTTTTTTTTCCTGGCTTCACCACTAGCCAGCCACGTTACCGTAGGTGAGTCTCTTAACCTGCCCTGTGTGTCAGTTACACTAATATGTAAAATGGGGAAAATGCTTACCCACCTTTGTAAAGCATTTGGGAGTTTACAAATAATCACTAAGTGCTAAAGATTATGATTAATTGATCATCATTATTCTCTCCCTGCAGTGATTGGGAGAAGGTACTCAGGAACCCCATTTTAGGACTCCCAGATTTCATAATTTATTGATTTTGCTAAAAGTGTCCCTTAGAAAATACTCTCTGTTTTGTTGTTTGTTTGTTTTTTTACTACAGGAAAGGGCCCAAACAGTCTACTGTATAGGCCAGTCACGTAGCATACAATCGTATATCTATTTCTGTATATTTGCACAGAGCACATTAGGAGACAGGAGCTGCGACTCGATCGCAGGGGAGTGAATAAAAAAATTCAAAGTAAAAAACTGAAATTAAGCGGGTTAACACCTAGAATTGATGCATTAACACATGGAGCTGCCCAGAAACAGTTAACTGCAGCAAAAAAATGCACTTTCACTATCCATTTGGCATGCACACAAAAGCAACAGACACTGGGGGAACAAATGTAGGTTTTACAAGAGCAGGTAACTACCCCCAATCTCCTCTCAGAGCCAGAATAAAAACCAGGGGTGCAATTCCCAACTGTGCAGGTTCCCAATTACTTTGACCCACGGAACCACACTCCACGCTCATTTCTAAAAATAGAACCTTCTTTCTCAAATATTTTTGCATACCAGTATGTTTTTCTCAGTTTGCTAAACTCGCTGCTGCTGCCTGTACTTTCAAATACCTTGATAGAGTTAATCTCTCTTGGCTCAGGTCTCACTACCTTCCTAGGCCCACGTCCAGACTACCCCGCCGTATCGGCGGGTTAAAATCAATTGCTCGGGGATCGATATATCGCGTCTAGTCTAGACGCGATATATCGATCCCCGAGCGCGCTTACATCAATTCCGGAACTCCATCAACCCGAACGGAGTTCCGGAATCGACACGGAGAGCCGCGGATATCGATCCCGCGCCGTCTGGACGGGTGAGTAATTCGATCTTAGATATTCGACTTCAGCTACGTTATTCACGTAGCTGAAGTTGCGTATCTAAGATCGTTTTTCCTCCCATAGTCTGGACGAGGCCTAGGTTGCTCTTCACCCTCCCTTTTCCCCCGCCTTTCCTCACTTCTGCTCTCTCTTTGTTTTAAAAGTTAAAAGTTATAGTTTTTACAGAAACCTCCAAAAGATAAAGCAATTGAAAACAGAACAAAACAGGAAACAAAAAGAAAACAAGGTAAAAACTTTAAATCCAGTAAATTAATTATTTTAACCCTTCAGGAATGCAACAGCTGGAATTATTCCTTACTTTCTTGAAGATACGGTTGCCAAGCAACAGAAATGCACTCTTTGCTTCTAATCCTAACCACTAACTAATATTTGAAACACGGGCTTTTCTTATTTCCATAGGCAGAGTTTTAAAATAATGTTAAATATAGAGTAATGCAAAATTCCTGGTTACCAAATTAATACAATACATTTGGCAAATATTAATATATTTTTTATCAAATTTATGCTACAAGTTTTAAATAAGGTAATAACTTTGTTTATTCAAATAATCTCTTTTATCAATCGCAGTTTTGTTTTTTAAATTTTTTTAAATTTGTTATTCAAAGAAAAAATGTTAGGGAAACCTCATCATTAAGGTAAAGACAATATTAACAAAATGTCAATTTCTTGTTTGCGCTTTTTATAAACTTGTTTGCACTTTTAAGTATAGTTATAAGATTGTCATAACCAAAATGTTTTAAATAACAATTTATGCATAAAGCTAACCAAACAATTTCAGCAGGTTTCCACATTTTCAACAGGTTTCCACCTTTGGCTCCCAAACATAACAAAGCATCTTGAAAGTATACCCTCAAATACCCTAAAGGTATTTGCATGTATCTGTATTTAAAATTTATTTTGGTTTAATGTTATAGTTGGTTTAATTTTATATGCTTTTCTTCTGTTATGTTATGTTAATGGGAAGCAGTGGTTGTTAAAGTTTGTGCTTCTAAACAATTAACAAAAGTGAAATTGATATCACAAGCAAATTAACTCTAAAAAGCTTGTTAAAATTATGTTACTAACTCTTTTGCTGTAACAAAGTGTTCAGCAAGGGAAAGCAATACACCTTCTCATGGAAGATTATAAGCATTTATTTTAGCCGTTAAGCATTACATTTAGTATGAAATATTTGTAATGTACCCCAAATGAAAATGAATGTCTAGACAACAATTGCAAAAGTATACCTTATGTTATAAAAGGCTCGGTGTCTATTACATTGTTCTTATTACATTGTAAACAAACTAAGTTAAAACTGTGTATTAAGTTTGGGTTACTGAAATGAAACAAAAAAAAAACTTTACTATGTTAATTAACAAAAGTTGTTTAAGTTGCATCCCACAGACGAAAGATGCCAGAAAATATCACACCCTGAAGACATCAGATAATATCAGTATACAGTGAAAAAAAACCCAGGCATCAAGAAAAGAAAAATGAAGTGCTTTATAAATAAAAGACTGGTCAAATACACTTCTATCTACCATATATGGACAATTAGGTTAACAATCAGATAAAAACCACTAGCCGGACCAGAAAAACTGTCATTTAATTTCAACTTGGTTACTGTATAAAAACAACTGTATTCTTGCTGTACTACTGTATTATCATTGTACTGCTGTATTATTGCTGTACAATATGTACAATGTGTATAACCTTGCTAAACTGTTTAACCAACACACAGGTAAAAATCAACATACAAATGGAAGCCAACACCATAAAGGCAAGGAAAAAACAAATTGGTAAAGAAATTAAGTTACATAGTAACTATAAATTGGGTAAACAAATTCCCTTTTAGTATCAGTCCTAATCTGGGTCAGTAACACTGCATCCTAACTGAGGCACATGTTATTCAAAACAATCTTGTTTGGTGTCTGGGTACCAATATTAAATCCTGACACAGTAATATTTGATAAATTGGTTACTGTTCATTCAGTAGGTTATCTGGAAGACAGCATCCATAAAAAACAACTGAATCTACATCAACCAATGGAACAGAGAAGCTACCCACTTCTGTTTCCTGCCCAGTAAAGCTTACCCAAGGGTGACAACCAGCAGCAAGGGTAATCTATAATATGAATGGACAGTACTGTGTAGTAACTAATTACGATATATTTATATATAAAGGCCTCAGTGGTAGTGTCTCTACTCTAAATTTCTGTTTTACTTCTGTATACACTGTGGGACACACTGTCACAATCCCCATCACAGTATCTCAAAACACTCAGCCTACTATTAATGAGGAGACAGGTGATAACTGGAATTGCCCTAATAAGAGTGTGTTTCTATCTGTGTCACCAAAGTAAAAGGGCCATGGTTACGCTTGGATATAAGGTGGTGTCATAGGTACACATACATACTATACATATATGCCTATACACACTACAAATATATATGCCATATCCATATAATTCATATATATTAATTATTTGGAAGTTCCTCTAGGGCTCAATCATAACACTACATTTCTCAGTCATGGTCCCGGGCCTAACATTCCCAGGCCCACCATAAGGGACTAAAAAAATAATTGGATAATAAAATCTGCCTAACAGTCATATGAGGGAATGTGCAGACTAAAAAGACAGATGGGGCATGAGTGTATGGATGGTAAAATAAGGTAACCACATAACAGTGTTTAGCCCACTGGGTTATCTTCAGTCCATGCAGTATGCTTTTCTGGGACAATGGGTAAACATCCTCCCCATAAAAAGACAAAAAGTGGGGGAATGTAGTAAGAGGATGCCCTGAGATATAAACCTTGGTATCAGAGGCCCGGTATGAGGCCTGAGGCCTGAACTAAAGTAATGGTCAAGACTTTGCCAACATAAAGCAAAGTTAAGCTGTGAGCCAGAGATAAGCCCTGCTCACAGAAGCTGGCAAGGAAAGGGCTAATGCTGCAAGAAGATACGTACCTAAAAGGTACTGAACACTAGAGATCAGAACATTCACATACTTGCACATTCCACACAGATAACAAGGAACAGGCTGACCCATCCCAATAACAGGGCCAAAAGGGTAATATGATGGATAGAGTTGTTTTGTTCTAACCAACATGTAGAAGGTGAGAGGCGACACCTTACTACGTAGAGGTGTTGTACCTTGCTATGTAGAGGAGTTGCACCTCAATACATCAGGAGTGACGTGTAACTTGTTTGTACCTGTGTATTAGAATGTATCCCTGGGGCGGTGTCTTTGTCCAGCCTAGGGGGCAGTGGAAAGTCCAGCCACTGATTGAGCTGAGCCCCTTGTCAAGGAGCACATATGTACTGGCGAGCTGTACCTTAGCAGCACCTTGGACTACGTTTGCCGGGGAGCTGGAGCCTGTGCTTTTCTTCGACAATAAACCTGGCCGACGTGCCTTTGCACCTTACTAGACTCTGTGGTCATTGGGGGTTCTCTTCAGGTCTGCCGTGTCAGCTATCTGCGCAGAGCTGGGGCAGCACACAGAGGGAACACACGCACGCAGTCGAGTGATATCAACATTGAACAGAGCAGAGCACCACACCAGTAGCATCTGACAACAACTACTTGCATCACAGACTGAAAATCATTTGGGTATATATGCTTGCTTGCTTGAACCTGCAAATAACTCTCATTCCTTTTTTCTAATTAATAAACTTTTTGTTAGTTTATTACAGGATTGGTTAGCAGCATTGTCTTTGGTGTGAGATCTAAGATACAAATTGACCTGGGGCAAATGACTGGTCTCTGGGACTAGGAGCAACCTGAAATATTTTTTTGATTTTTGGTGTAAGTGGCCATTTATCACTTAAGTCATCTTGCCTGGGTGGCAACATAGACTGCGGAGCCTCAGGGAACTGTGGCTCCATGGTGAGACTGCAACAGTGATCCAGGAGTCCACATTTGTTACTGGGTTGGTGAAATCTAATTATAGAACATACCACCTGTTTGGGGTGTCTGCTCTCCTTTTTGCGGTTGGCACTCTCAGTCATGAGCCACTCCAGACAGCGTGATAACATGTAATCAGCCTATTGTGTAGTTTCGGTATTTTAGTATTCTACCGTAGAATTCTAGTATGTTTCATTTGATGAGGGGCCTGACATGAGCTATATGAAGTACAGACGTGTATGACAGATTGAACTTGTGATCTGCATTTGTCACCCTTCACAGCTTAGAGTTTAACTGCTCTCTTCTTTGCCCTTGCAGGTGTTCACCCCTGTGTGAGCTGTCCATTTTCACCCATACAAAGTCAAACTCTTTAGCCAAAGCCATGGGTCAGGCCAGGATGCATAAGTTAATCCTGCAATCAGGTTACGGATTGCATGCCCTAGTGATATGTTTGTTTTCCTGACGTTTGGTTACTTTGAATATGAAATAGAATTTAAAACCCCATTTGAATTCCAGAGCTTGAGCTGTACACAATGCTGCAATCAATACCTGGTCACTTTGAGGTCTAGCAGTAGGGGGAGGATTCTTTGGGAAAAGACACATTCTCTGTGTCCCAAAATGAGTCTGTGCTTTCGTGTACCAAGAGCAAGTCGTACAGAAGACAAATCAACAAAGCAGTTGACTTACTTTCAGTGGAAAGTTTTCTTGCGTAAGGACAGAGGAGCCAATCCTGTAAACACTTACCACTGAGTGCACTATCCACTCAACAACACTGCATGACTGGGCCCATGGGTTACCAGACAAACAGGGAACCTGTTAGGCTACAAATCCCAGCACAGAATGTAGCAGCATGGAGAATAGGATAAAGTGGCAACTTAGGTTTTGGCTTATCACATGGCAAGTAAAGCACCATATGCAAAAAAATAATAATAATAATCCCAACCTTAGTCTAGCCCAGAGGCCTAGTGAAAAGTGCTGTGCATGGCAGTACAGAAGGCCTGGGATTCATATGGTAATAACGTCAAAGACTGAAGATTTGTGGAACTAAATGGATCAAGGGATTGACAATGGGCTTTGGCATTTTTTTTTTACAATTATTTGCTATTCAGTGGCCTATGAGATGAGGATCTCAGTCCAGGTTCTGGTGACCAACCAGTGTCCAATGAGAAAAAATCACTGTCACTGCTGGTAGCATCTGGAGATCAAGCACTTAACTGTCAATGGAGACAGAGCTTCATTTTGAGCCTATGAGGTGCCTCCTCAAGGTGAGTATTGAAGCCCATTGGCAGAGTGTGTTTGTGGAGGGAAAAGCTTGATCTGCCAGTCCATCCCTTGTGGTGCCTGTTCCACAGATAGGAATTCAGTCACCCAGCATATTTAACATGGAAAGAGGTAGATTAAAATCAGTGCCCTGAAAGGCAATGAGCTGATTTGAATACTGTGGGACTTGAAAGCTGGGTTGGAAATCTCATGAGAAAATGGTGCCGCATGAGATATTCAGTAGGTCTCTTTTCTCTGGCCGATGAAAGGAACAGCATTGGTGCGTAAAGGAGCCCTGCTCAGTTCTCTGTCAGAGTTAGAGTGGACAGGACGTAGGACCTGAAGTGGTAGGAGATTGAACACAGAGGGATCCCGAGAAGGAAACCCTCTTCCTCTGTGCATTTACAGTTTATCCTTAACTGTCTGATAATTAGTAGTGGGGACCAAACACTGTGTAACGCTTGCCCTTGAGGTGTCCACACAACACCGATTAAGAATAAGAGGCATCAAGGACCGCATATAGTTGTAGGCCTTATAGAGCTCTTTATTCCTAAATAGTCCTTATGTTAGCTAATGTCTGCCTCTAGTTAGAAACAACAGACATCAAAACTGGCACTAAATAAATCATTAGCTGATGGACACTTCTAGACTGGTGTTTCTAGCAAGGAAAGCCCAAAGCAGGACATGTGCCATTATGTACTACAAAAAGGTCACCCTCAATTACCATCTCAATCACACAGCCTCAAGGCCAAGCCATCGATGAGCATGGGAGAAGCACCTACTATTCAGTTCATTGAGAACAAAGCACTGTGGATTTGTATCACTCAGACTGCTCCCATCCCTCTCCCTCTCAGCGGAATGACAGTTTAACTGAGCCAGAACAGGACCCTGGAATTATATCCAGCAGTAAATATGTGTGTAATTGAATTATCAAAACAGACAGCAGCATATTTCCACTGCTGTATAATACAAACAACATGTTCAAGGCAGCGGCACTCGTATAGCACAGGAAATAAGATGAGATGCATGCATGCTTCTGGGACTGAGTTTAAGCTTTTAATGGCTAAGCATGAGTTAGCTGTGCTGTTACTAGTCACTGTATATTTATTTTTAAGAGTGCTGGCTTGACAGCCCTGGAGCTTGAGTGCTTTTATAGATACTCAAAAAACAGGTGAAGCACAAGTTTCTCCCAGAAATCCCTGACTCAACTGTTTAATTCCTTCCCGACTGGGAGCACTGTTAGGGGGAAGAAGGTAGTTCAGTTTCCATGAACTTTGAATCCTCAACCTCTCCACTGAGATTGCCAGTACTGGATTGGATTGTGGTGGGATGGACATACATCTTCTAAAGAGTTTGCCATGTTCCCCGCCACTGGCTACCCCATCTTGACGTTAATAGCTGTGACAAAGTTCTTCCTCTACCTTGGTGGATCCTGCACTTATTGGTGGATTTTGCTAGCCTCAGAGATCTTCCTGTGTTGGATCAGGAATTGGGAGGTTTTGAGAAGAACTGGGCCCGCCCTCTACCCTGGGTTCCAGCCCAAGACCCTGTGGACTGCATCTGTCTAGAGTGCCTCCTGTAACAGCTGCACAATAGCTACAATTCCCTGGGCTACTTCCCCATGGCCTCCCCTCAACATCTTCTTTGTCCTCACCACAGGACCTTCCTCCTGATGTCTGTTAATGCTTGTACTCCTCAGTCCTCCAGCAACACATCCTCTCACTCCCAGCTCCTTACACACACCTCACTAACTGGAGTGAGAGCCTTTTATACCAGGTGTCCTGATAAGCCTTAATTAATTCTAGTAACTTCCTAATTGGTTACAGGTGTCCTAATAGTCCTGCCTGCCTTAATTAGTTCTAGAAAGTTCCTGAGTGTTCTGGAGTAGTCCCTGTTATCTTACCCAGGGAAAAGGGACCTGCTTAACCTGGAGCTAATGTATCTACCTTCGACCACTCTTTTGTAGCCATCTGGCCTGACCGTCACACAGCCTACTGCTACCAGATATATGGAGTTACTCTTTTAGCTGAAGTGGCAGTATGTCCATGTTTTGGTGCTGAAGGTCCTATGTTTCAAACCCTGCCAACAACCCATGATAGAATTGTTACAGACACCTCTAAGCTAGTACTTGAGAAGTACCAACTCAGTTCAGTACTCTGTTCTGGCTTTGAACCAGTAACCTGGATTTGAAAGACTGTATTCTCCAACTCCTACTCTACTTTCTTTGTACAACTGTAACTTTCACGTTAAATGGCAAGTTTTAGGGATCATCAGCCATTAAAGCCAGGGACCAAAACAGAACAACAAGGCAGCTCAGACCAATCACATTGAGCCTATTCAGTTTCAACTGGTCTCTCATTCTGTGTGTCTCATTTTCCAGGGGAGTCTAGAAACAAATGTAATGGAGCATTCAGGGCTCCCACAGGTTTAGAAACAGTTAAGCCAGCATATATAATGCCTGCTGCATTAAATATTAGGAGCAGATAAAGATTATCATAGATAGCTGTGGGAGGAGGAAGTAATTTGCCTATCAAATGGAATTTAAAGTATTTAGGTGGGAGACAAAAGGTTGCTGTTTCTTTCTACCCCATAGGACAAAATTATCTGGCTCTTAATTGCATGTGGCTCTTCTCTGATATCCTTCTTGAATTGTGGACACTGGAACTGGACATACTATTCCAGTAGTGGTCCCACCTGTGACAAACAGAGAGGTAAAACAACCGCTCTACTTCTACTAGAGATGCCTCTATTTATGCATGCAAGGATCACATTAGCCCTTTTGGCCCAGCATCACACTGGGGAGCTCATGTTCAGCTGATTATCCACCACGATCTTCAAATCTTTTTCAGAGTCACTGCTTCCCAAGACAGAGTCCCGCATCCTGTAAGTACGGCTTACATTCTTTGTTCCTAGGTGTTTAGCCATATTAAAAACACATATTGTTTGCTTGCCTCCAGTTTACCAAGCAATTCAGATAGCTCTGTAACAGTGACATGCCCTCTTCACTGTGCCCAATTTTTGTGTCATCTGCAAACTTTATCAGTGATAATTTTATGTTTTCTTCTAGGTCATTGATAAAAATGTTAAATAGCGTAGGGCTAAGAACTGATCCCTAGGGGACACTTCTAGAAACACATCCACTTGATTACCCTCTTTACAATTACATTTGAGACTGATCAGTTAGCCAGCTTGTAATCCATTTAATGTGTGCCAACGTTAATTTTATATCTTTTTAGTTTTTTTATTAAATCAAAATATTGTGCAGTACCAAGTCAAATACCTTCCAGAAGTCTAAGTATATTACGCCAACACTATTACCTTTGTCAACGAAATTGGTAATTGCATTAAAAAACTATATCAAATTCGTTTGACAAGCTCTATTTTCCACAAACCCATGTTGATCAGCATTAATTAAATTACCCCCTTGAATTAATTATTAATCCATGTTGGATATCTGCCTGAGGCTGACTTTTTCTGGAAAGTTTTAGCTCAACTTGCTCAGACAATTTTAAGAGCAAGATTGGGGGCGGCGGGGGCAAAGTTCTTTTGCCTGTATACAGAAGTCTTACAATCATTTAATTGTTACACTCTAGTACCTCAGTGCTTTGAAGCAGAGTCCTGACACTTCTTTTGGTGGGGTGAGTGGACTTCCTGATGTCAAGGATTCAATGTCTTGTCATTCCTGTGAAAACCTGCACAAGTTATAAACCTCTGAACAATCTCAGTTTGCATATGCTCGGTAGAGACTTGTTAAAATTTGGCAGCTACATTCTCTGATGATTCTGTCTGCACTGAGCATGCTCCATCCCTTTTATCATAGAACCATAGGGTTAGGAGGGACTGCAAGGGTCACCCAATCTAACCTTCAAAGTATCACACCCCTTCAGAGAGTCTATGTGAGATTGGACTGTATATACAATTTCTCTTAAAAGTGCAATTGCTGCACCCAGCTGCTGTGGTTCCAGCCACGGGAATTGAGAGCAGGAACAGCATCTCTCCTGGGCTCTGTATACTCACATGGCTGGTGCTAGAGTGACCAGACAGCAAGTGTGGAAAATCGGGATGGAGGTGGGGGAACATCTGGTCACCCTAGCTGGTGCCCAGACAGTATGGAGTAGATGAAAGGATGTGTCTGCAACACAGAAAATATTTCTAACTGTTGAGTGTTTGACTTCATAATCTGAATGTTCCTTTAACATTGTTTTTGAATGAAATTACAGTTTATATCACAGCAACACCCTGAGAACCCAACCAAGCTCAGGGCTATTTGTATTGAGCAATGTACAAATGCATAGTAAGAGACGGTCCCAAGCACTGATTCACTTGCACTCTAAATAGACAAGGCAAAGGATGGGAAGGGAAATAGAAGTACACAGAAATTAAGTAACTTGCCCCACATCGCACACAGGCCAGTGTCAGGAGCAGAACCTGCATTTTCTGACTTTCAGTGGAGTGCCTTCTCCATTAGACCATGCTGCCTCCCAGTCTTGGTTTTTATTTTGCTTTAATTACTAGTTGTTTGAAGCTACTTGAAGTTTAGAAATAGTCTCCAAATGGATGGATTAATGGACATATTTGAGTATACGTATATCCTGCACACCAGTTCTCCTTTCTTTCTGAGAACCTAACTACTCCATAGCTGCGCTTTGGGAAGCTCCCAGAGCCCTTCGGATGTGGGGCGTGGAATGTCCTTTGTTAGTGGTCAGAATACTAGACGAGATGGAGATTATAAAATCAAAAAGCAGATGCTATAAGCAAGCTGTCTTCAGAGTCGATGTTCTGTGGCTGAATTCAATTTGGTAATTGCACCAGGTCTGGGTCACCTTTCCAGGGAGCAGCAAGTTGTGCCTAAAGCAGTAATTATGATAAATGTTATCAAATGTCTCTCTGATTAAAAGCACATAGTAAGAGACACTCGATCATCATTGGAAGGCTGTGTGTGGGAGACAGACTGCCACACCAACAATTCAAATTTAATTATGCCTCCATTTGGATTACAAGTGCTCACACTGCTTTATCCTCTCCACGTCGGCTCTTCCTGTAGCCTCAGAGCTCTTTCTCTGCATGCACCTGCCTCCCCATTAGAACCTTATTAAGATGCACACCTGCAGTGGCTTCTGTCCAGCCCTTAGCATTATAGTCATTAACCCTGTGCATGGCTGCATGTATGCACAGATACACAGTGGAGGCCATTAAAAAGAGTGAGCATTTACCAGCAGTTATCAGACAATAGCATTAGAGCTTACCCTGTTTTTTTCCATACTTAGAACAGGACATGACTGTTGGAAATGTCAACGACTCATCTAGTGCACTTTCTAGCCCAATTTTGAGTTTCCCATACTATTTTGGCACTTGCGGGTGTATGGTCTTAGCACCTCTTCTGCTCCACAATATTTCATCCATGATGTCTCATCCTGTGAAGAGCTAGTCTCCATGCCATTTCCTTGCACTACACAGGTTGCCTCCAGAAGAAAGACATGGGAGCTGAATAGAGAAATTGAAAAACCAGTACCCCAGTGTATATGCAGTTGTAATGAAATATCAGTAACCAACCTGGCCAAGTGGTGTCTCATCTGAATCTGCTGAAGTGACACAGATTTTGTGGCAAGTGCTTCCCACCCCAGCAGACTAATCATTGAACCTCTGGAAGGGTAGGTTTGATTCTTACATTGTGCAGCCATTAAGGCAGTTTCACTTTCAGCCTTTCCTGCAGTAATACAACACAGAATCTGCCCAGAGGTATCCCACCTCTAACAAATTGACTTTGTTGGAATTCAGAACAATGCACAAGAATTATTGCTGTAACTCCTCTACGAGAGGTTCGCCACCCGAAACCTACCTCCTCCAATACCTTAACATTTGAAATGTGAGCAAACTGGAAAGGGAACTACACAGCTGCATTGCTGGCAAGCACAATTTTTGTTCACTGTTAGATGATTTCCCCTGACCAATAACCAGAATCCAGACTACACATTTCTGAGGTAGGCCTAGTATCGGAGGGGTAGCCGTGTTAGTCTGGATCTGTAAAAGCAGGTAGGTAGGTAGGTAAAAGAGGTAGGCCTAGTATTCACTGTACAGGGCAGGAGCTCAAGAGGTACAAAAGTCTCTGCCGTGCTCAGTGGTACCCATATTTTTCTTCATCTGCTCAAAACCACTTGTGCTGCTAGATAGGTAGCTTTTACTAATATGTGCATGGGCAAGGTGCCAGTGTGCCTCCAAAGGGAACAAAAGCTGCCCAGGTCGTGCTTTCAGAGCAACCCACTTGATAAATGGTGATTTGGAGACAACTGGGAACAATACAGGTTTGCCTTTCAGACCTACTGGTTATGACAAAGAAGGGAGACAGGGTCAAGAATTATGTAAAAGAGACTCATCTCTGCCTTTAATTGAAACCTTAAAGGCTCTCATAGGTCCAGCTGGCTCCACGGAAATGTCATCTTCTGTTTCCCAACACAGTATCAGTGCCGCATCATTTATAGAGGTGTATTTGCTTAAGAGCCATTCTCATTAAAATTCAATTACACTGAAGCTGTATAATCCCTCATTGTAATAACCTGCTAAAAAGCTCTTAACTACCACCTCACATGCCCATTTAGCAGGGAAATTAGCTCCGCAAAAAACATGGTCCTAATTCAGCAATTAGGGTGCAGTTTGCATCCGCCTATTGCAATAAGATTGGAAGGCAATTTACAAGGGAGTATCACTCATCGCAAACGATTAGAGCTGCATTTGCAAGTGAACAGAATTCCCAGTGGGAGTCTGTATAGGAAAGGTCTGTTTGTGTTTCCAAAAACTAATCAATGATATAGATGATATCAAGAAGAGTGAGACTTTTTCCATAGTCTTATTTCTTAAGCTACTGTATTATTTTCCCATCACCTCAAATAGGTAAATAAGGCCTAAGCTACACAACATGCATTTTTAAGGTGAAGTGGAACTAGTGGAAAGGGCACTTCCCTAGAGAACGAGAGACAAATATCTTTAAACTTTGGAGTGTACAGTTAGGCAGGTAAATTTATATCTAGAGTCCTAAATAAAAGGGCTGATTTTCAAGGATTGTGAGCATTACAACTCTCATAAATTCATATTTAGATACAGATTTCACACTTGGCCCCTTTTCTTATAATGAGTCAAAGTAAACCCCTAGGAGATCTAAACTCCTTGAACTTGGGGAAAGTTTGGATTTGGATCTAAAGCCTGGGAGTCAGGCCCAGCTCCACTTGCTGCTTTCTAAGGAAACATCCAGCAGACCCAGGGTCAGAAAAAAGCAATACATTCTTTTAAGTTCCTTGGTGAAAGGACTCTGGGTTTGGTTTGGCTACATATGGCTAAGGGAATTCTATTTTCCATTTAGCCACAGTAGAGAATTGCTAATGCAGCAGCAGCTCAAGGTGTTACCTTGCCAGTGTCTCCCAGACTTACCTTTTCAGGGACCACCCTTAAGGATTAGACATGGGGTAGCCAACCTGTGGCTCTGGAGCCACATACGTCTCTTCAGAAGTTAAGATGCGGCTCCCTTGTATAGGCACCGACTCCAGGGCTGAAGCTACCGGCGCCAACTTTCCAATGTGCCAGGGGGTGCTCACTGCTCAATCCCCTGGCTCTGCCACAGGCCCTGTCACCACTCCACCCCTTAACGCCCCTTCCCCTGAGCCTGCTATGCCCTCGATCCTCCCCCTCTGAGCCTCCTGCTCAGCACGAAACAGCTGAGCGGGAGGTGCGGGAAGGGAGGGGGAGGCTCTGATTGGTGGGGCTGCTGGTGGGTGGGAAGCGCTAGGAATGGCGGGGAGGCGAGCTGCTGACGTATTACTGTGGCTCTATGGCAATGTACATTGGCAAATTCTGGCTTCTTAGGCTCAGGTTGGCCACTCCTGGATTAGACCATAGATCAGTCTCCAGACCTTTTAAACCTTTGGCCTCTTTGCTGAAACTAACTGCAGTAATGACCTTATTTAGTTGATTTTTATCCAATATCAGCCAGACTGAGACCATAAACTCATTTCACATATGCCACTGACCAGGCTCTGTGACTTGCACTACCTATCAGACTGGGTAATGCTTGAACTGGTGATCTAATGATAAAAGGCCAAGGGTCTATTTCCTGTTACTAAGCCCAGGTGCTATCAACTGTACCAGTGTTTCATGATGGCTCATCCCAGTCCCTGAGATGT
Source organism: Gopherus evgoodei (assembly GCF_007399415.2). Lineage (NCBI taxonomy): Eukaryota > Metazoa > Chordata > Testudines > Testudinidae > Gopherus > Gopherus evgoodei. The sequence continues at coordinate 164,486,590 of NC_044324.1, read as the reverse complement.
CCCTGACATAGTTTAGGAAGGCAGCAAAACAGTTCCTGGCATCAAAAGAGTTGAGAAACACTTAACTGTACTAACTCATAATAAGTGTGACACACCAGAGCATTATAGTTCACAGCTAAAGGTTTCACTAGAAATAAAACTAGATGGTGTATTCCAAATTGTTTTTCAACAGTTGGAACATATTGGTACCCAACAGTCCATGCAAGAGAGAAATGGGTTTTGTGGACCTTGTTTTTAACATGTCACCCAAGATAAATCTAGCAGCAATTCTTAGAACCAGGTTGGGTTCAGTATTGACTCAGAGGCAACAGTCTTGACTAGGAGAAGTCCAAGGAACAATTAAGGCTCCAACCCTTGGGTCTAGCCAAGCTGTATGTGATCCAGGACTCAAGATGAGGAGGGCAAATGTGGCTTTATGGCATCTTTTCAATAGTCCAGGCCACAAAGGGGCCAGTTCACCAGCTGCCATAAGTAAAAGCCAACTGTCAACTGCTCAAACCTATACTAGCTTTTAACAGTCCCCGATGACCCCAGCTCCTGTAAAAAGGTCATTGAAGTGCAGTACTCTCCAGCCACATGCCCCTAGTTCTAGCCCTAGCACAAACCCCCCACAGCAGGGTGGCCTAGAAGAGGCTGGCGTATGCAGATGACTATGCAACCAGTGCAATGAAGTGGCTGAAGATCTGGCCTGTTGGTCAGACCCCACCCTTTCTTCTAGCTCTCTTTCCAGTTTATTTTCTGCTTCCTCCTTCCCCCTTCCTTGCTGATGGTTTTGATGCTAAATGTTAATTGTTTTCACTATAGAGCACACATGTCTCTTATTTGAATAACTGGTTGCTATCGCATGCCAGCTGTGTTTGTACAATTGCACCTGCTGTGCTGTATGTTATACAATGACATCTGTTATTACTGTCTCCAGTTTTCTTGGTAACACCTTTCAAGAACATTTAAATTTTAAACAAATTGTAACTTTCAAAAGAACAAAGAGTCAATGCATATGCAAGCAGCTACCAGCACAATACTAGACAGGCAACCTAAATTAAGCCTGCAGCATAGTTAATTGCACACACTAAGTAACTGCATGCAAAGACAAGATCATGTGCAAAAGGCTTATTTGGTGTAGGCTTACCTGTGTGTGACTGTGAAAATGAATATTCCACGGGCAGCTTCCACAACTACATCTGAAGCTGTGACCTGGGTCCTACAGCATTTTCCTCAATATTGGCAGGCAAGGGGTTAATTTCCCTCCCCCTGAAAAGTTGAGCTGTGTTGCAAGGAGGGATTGGAACAAGCAGATGGGAAGTGGCACACCCTACCAGGATTCCTTTAGGGAGCCCAGCATTGTTTGCATGATTTACAGTTTCACTTAAAAGGGGCGGGGGGGGGGGAGTGGGGGCGCTAACAGACCAAAACAAAACACAAAACTCATTACCCTTTTCGTTGCAGAGAAAGCCTTCCAAATGCCACCCTAAGACAGTGCTGCAGCAGACAGGCAGCAAACGATGGGCCAATGTGTCCCTGGTGGGTCTCCATTGACTTCAACAACGTTACACTGGGATGTTGATGAAGTCTAATGATGATGTAACACACTGAATAGTGCTACAAACCTCAGGGGCTGATCCAGAGATATTAATGAGCCTGCTGTTGCTCCCACCTCCAGGACTTGGCTCTCTAGCTCAAGGACTAGAGACATATGCTCTTAGCTTTGAAAATCAGTAGGTGGGGGCCAGTTATAATAAATGTTATTCCTTAGGCCTCTTTGATTATTTTCTCAGGCACATCGGGCTATTCCTGGATCCTGGGCAAAGCTTGCGTTGATTACCAACACCACTTTTTTCTCTCTCCTACACTGAGCCTTAGTTGTAGCAACCAGTTCTTAGCAAACTCTCACATTGTTTTAGCCTTTCTGGCTGCCTGAAACTCAAGCACAAAGAAATTATATACATTTGACCACGGGAGCCGCGGCTTGTGTGGGATTGGATTCCAAGCCACTGTCTCCCCACTGTGTTGTAAGCAGTCACTTTCAGTGTACATACTGCAAAGAAGAGTCTTGAGACAGGGACTCATACTTGGATACGATAGTCAAAATCCAGTCCCGCATTTGTCATGGCCAGGGGAGGGGGAAGCAGTCATTACAGCCCATGAAATTCAGCTATGTCCCCTGAATTTAGTGAGCAAAGATTAGAGCGATAGAAAATAGAGGCATTTGCAACTACCCAGCCCCAGCTGATGGGATAAGGGGAAGAAGAAGATAGAGGAGGAATAGTCATTAAAAGCCACCTAATCCATAACTTGTTGCCATCACCCAGGGATCAGGACAAAACTGTTCCTCACTGTATATTATTCTCCAGTACTTTAGCCAGTCTACAATGTGCCAAGGAATGGGGCTTCCACTGAAACCCTTAGGTGAACTACTCCACAGCCTAACAAATCTGAGCCTCATACTCAGCCTCAGTGTTCCCACCATTTGGGGTTTTCTCCCCTGGCACCTTGTCTTACCCAGCCATCGTGTGAGAGCTGATCCAGAAAGTGATTTCTTCCCAGCAACATGAACCTCTGCCCGGGATCAAGGTAAATGGAAGTGCTTTACCCAGACTCACTGAAGGCTCCTGAGGGCAGGCACTGAGACAATCACAGACATTGAGCCGTATCTGTGAAAGGGCACAGCTGATACCTCTGTGTGTCAGCTTTGTGCATGTGACATCTGGCTGTCACCATCTTCCACTGGACAGCCTGCAGCTGCCTTCCACAGCAGCCTCATTCCCATTGCTTTTAATGAAATGCCTGATGTGTTGCTAGGGGTAGAGCCTGAAAGGGGCAGGGTCACATCCTTAAAAATGTTTTCCTCTGCAACAAACCACTTAAGGGAAAGGGATCTGGGCCTGACATTTTTTTGTCACCAGCTGCTTGGCTGTTTCCCTACCCAGAATGTTTCAACACATTCTGTCCCATGGAATATTTTGCAATTCTAACTTTTTCTTCCCAAAGTGAAAAAAAAATGGAAATGTGAAATTTTCTGCAGAATGGAGAATCTGAGTCCTGCACAGCTCTCGTTCAGACGTCACTACCTGTAACAGGCCCTTTAGCAGGAAGAAGCAAAAGTATAGGTAGAAAATTCTGAAGTTTGCACTGGTGACAGCACGGTGTACAGGTTGGAGCATGAAGTGAGAGAAAGCAGGATGCTGGCTCTTTTCTATGGGGAGGTTCATTTAAAAAAAAATAATTGGGAAGCTTCCAGAACGGGCAGCCATAAGTGATCACATCAAACAAATGACCTTCCCACAATGATTTATGGGCTAATCTCTCACCAATGGTTACCACCAGGGCAGCTTATCAGTGAGTGCCCAGTACAATTAGCGCTGCTCCATGAATCACTCCCAGAGCTGGCTCCTTTGGAAGAGGTTCACATGCAGTTTGTCATTACAGCAGATAAAGACTTTGCCTGCCCCTCTTCTCCCCCCTGCCCAGACAGTACCGCTGAAGGCTAGTGGAACTCCTGTTAGCAGGCATCTTTGGCCTAACCAGGACTCCATTCAGTTGCTAAGTGTGCATCGGAAGGTCGAGTGGTGAGGGCACACATTGAGTAGGGGGCTCAGGACTCCATTGACAGGGGGAGCTGTGAGGAATCAAGGAGAAAGGCACTGAATAAATATAGAGCAAGGAAAGGGGGGAAACTGAGGATCATGTAGCTGTCAAGGAGAAGGGATAAGAAGGGACTTGTTGGAGGTGTGATGAGACTAGTGAAAACTCATCTATGCCCCCTTTCTAAGCTGCTCCATATGAATACGACAAGGGCAGCACCCCTATTACATTACTGGCAGGCAAATTTATCAAGAATGGAGGAAGCGGATGCTTTCTTGTGCAGCCTGGAGCCAGCCTAGAGAATTCACTGTCACACATATATACATTAGCTGGATTTTAGAAAGGTCCAAATAGTCTTTAGACCAACAATAAAAGTTGTAGTTCTGCATGTGAGCAGAATCCACTCTCCAGCTTCAAGGAATAAGCTGATCATTGCCAGGGCCAGGAGTAAGCTTCTCTCCTCTGTCCTCACAATTTGTATGCTGTCATATAACGGACTTCAATTATGAGCACCAGAATAATGCCTAGGCCGCAATCCCTGAGCCAGTAAGAAGAGAGAGGCATTCTTCCGCCTCCCCAGAGGCTGGTATCTGTAGCAATTACTACCATTATGGTTCCCACAGAGGCATTTTCTGGGACCTTCTATGGCTTGGAAGATTATGTAGTTTTACTCTTATTCTGGGAAGCTCTGGGCTCCAAGGATTGTGTTGGTGGAATATGGATCTGAACCTCCTGAGAGAATCTTTAGGCCTGGCCACTAGTCTGTTGCTATAGAAATAGAGCCCAGATCTGCTTTAGCCACTAGGCCATGCATCCTCCTTTATTGATTATAAGGACTTCTTCTTTCACAAATAATTTCTCAGCGACCATCGATGCCCAGAGCAGCAGAACTAAAACAAGCTCCTTTGCACAACACATTGAGTTGCAAATTATGTGGACTCCCTACTCAGACCCTATGCCGCCAGCACTCCCAGCTATCTCCATGCCACCACTGATTTCCTGAGAAAACGACAATGCATTGGTGATCTTCCAGAAAACAAAATCCTAGCCACCATGGATGTGGAGGGTCTCTCCACAGACATCCCACACACAGAGGGAATATAATCTGTCAAGAACAGTATCCCTGATGATGCCACAGCACAACTGATTGCTGAGCTCTGTGACTTTATCCTCACACACAATTATTTCAAATTTGGTGACAATATATACCTCCAGATCAGTGGCACCACTATGGACATCCGCATGGCCCCACAATATGCCAACATTTTTATGGCGGACCTGGAACAACGCTTCCTCAGCTCTCATCCACTCACACCCCTTCTCTACTTACACTACATTGAGGACTTCTTTATCATCTGGACCCATGGGAAGGAGACTCTGGAAGAATTCCATCACGATTTCAAAAGCTTCCACCACACCATCAACCTCAGCGTGGACCAATCTACACAGGAGGTCCACTTCCTGGACACCATGGTACAAATAAGTAATGGTCATGTTAACACCACCCTATACCAAAAACCCACCAACCGCTATGTGTACCTTCATGCCTCCAGCTTCCATCCCGGACACACTGCATGATTCACCATCTATAGCCAAGCACTGAGGTACAACTGCATATGTTCCAATCCCTAATACAGAGATCAATACCTACAAGATCTTCACCAAGCATTCTCAAAACTATGATACCCACACAAGGAAATAAGGAAACAAATCAACAGAGCCAGAAGTGTACCCAGAGGCCTCCTGCTGCAAGACAAGCCCAAGAAAGAAACCAACAGAGAACTCCACTGGTCATCACGTACAGTCCTCAGCTAAAACCTCTCCAACGCATCATTAGTGATCTACAACCCATCCTGGACATCGATGTCTCGCTTTCACAGGCCTTGGAAGGCAGGTCAGTCTTCGCCCACAGACAACCCGCCAACCTTAAACATATTCTCACCAACAAACACACACGGCACCATAGTAACTCTAACTCAGGAACCAATCCATGCAACAAACCTCGATGCCAACTCTGCCCACATATTTACACCAGTGACACCATCACAGGACCTAACCAAATCAGCCACATCATCACTGGTTCATTCACCTGCATGTGCACCAATGTAATATACGCCATCATATGCCAGCAATGCCCCTCTGCTATGTACATCAGCCAGACTGGACAGTCCCTATGTAAAAGGATAAATGGACACAAGTCAGATATTAGAAATGGCAATATACAAAAACCTGTAGGAGAACACTTCAATCTCCCTGGACACACAACAGCAGATCTTAAGGTGGCCATACTGCAGCAAAAATACTTCAGGACCAGACTTCAAAGAGAAACGGCTGAGCTTCAGTTCATTTGCAAATTTGACACCATCAGCTCAGGATTAAACAAAGACTGTGAATGGCTAGCCAACTACAAAAGCAGTTTCTCCTCCTTTGGTGTTCACACCTCAACTGCTAGAAGAAGGCCTCATCCTCCCTGATTGAACTAACCTCATTATCTCTAGACTGATTCTTGCCTGCATATTTATATCTGCCTTTGGAAATTTCCACTTAATGCGTCTGACAAAGTGGGTGTTCACCCACAAAAGCTTATGCTTCAATACGTCTGTTAGTCTGTAAGATGCCACAGGACTCTTTGTCACTTTAAACAAATTATTGATTTTTTAAAAGGTCAAAACATTTAATTTAGAAGATGACTAAATGAACCACTTTGAGTTTTTCAACTATTATTTCATTTTTTATTCAGCCAATAGTATTTGCTGAATTCAACCTGAATTTGTGAATAGTTTTGTTTGACTGAAAAATGCCTTTTTTTGGAGAATAAACTATTTGCCACAAATAACTCACCTCGCTCTAATAGTGACCTTTACACAATTGGTCACGTCCACCAGAATAAGTACTTTCAACTGAGGCTTCTTCTATCAATTAAGCTAAAGGAGTAATTTAGCAGACAGTAAGACAAGCTATGTGGACAAGCTATTAGGGGTACATAAAACATGTAGCCAGTGAGTTACACGGGCAGATAATGGGAAAACACCTGGACATAGGCCACTTACTGGACAGTTTTGTGGAATTATCTTTTCTTTTTCCTTGGTGGAGGAGGAAAACGTTATCCATTTTTGCTGCAAGGATCCACAATCACTGACCCTATGGCTGGGATCAAAAGAACGAACAATGTTGACTTGTTGCATTTCTGTGAATACTGACAAAGCAAAAATGTCTTTGTTGTTCTGGTTGCAAGTGGTAGAAACAGTTCAAAGGACAGTTAGTGCCCATAGCCCACTCAGTACAAAGCCTAGTCCAGCTCCATTTAGAGACAGCATAGAGAGTTGGCCAAATAAAAGGACTTGCATTTTCTTCCTTATCTAGAACTGAACAAATTCACATCCTCATGTGGCAATGGCTGGCATCAGAGCTGGGCTGTTTGTACCTGTTTATTAGCAAATTTTTTGTGAATGCTTCCTGGGTAGTGTGTGATATTTTGGACAGCTCTGCTCAGTCCTATTCCAAAGCACAGAAAGCAAGGGGAACTCAGGCCTGAATGCACAAAAGCCGTTACATGCCTAAGTCCCTGTTTTAGGCTCCATTCTGATTTACAAAAGTGCCATTGAGTCATATAGGTGCTTAAACACACAACCTATGTGTTGGCAGTAGGAGTTCCCTATGCACCTACGTTTCTGCCTCTGAGCATGCACACTGCTGCCTCCCTCTAGGCATCTGGATACCTATTTCCCACCTCAGCCCCACAGTGGTTCACAAGGCACGGGGAGATCGGCATTTGGCTGCCTAACTGATATGCAAGGTCCCATTCAGTAGGCTCTGTCTGAGCACACCTAAGAGATTGGGCCCCTTGGGCTGCTGCCACCTCATAACTTCTATCCTGCTGGTTAGACTACACACCTGGTATGTGCGGGTCCCCCAGTTCAAATCCCTCCTCCGGCTGAGGCGGGAGAAGGGATCTGAATTGGGATCTTCCACCTCTCAGGTAAGTGCCCTAGCCACAAGGCTATGGGAGATTGTGATGTGGGGCTCTCTGCTAAAGCTGTTGCACTGAGGATAAATGATTTAAGAATCATTTGGGGGTGAGGGGAGGCGGGGGAAGGGAGAGAGAGCCAGGATAAGAATGACTCTAGAGCCTGGTGGTTAGCACACTCACCAAGGGTGTGTGAATCAGGGTCCAGTCCCTCTACTCCAATTACTCTAATTACCCACAGTGCAGCCACCCCAATAGCAGAGACTGCAGCACCCCCTATGAGATTATCCCATAGCCCAATGGCTAGGGCACTCACCTGAGGGGTGGCCCAACAACAAAGAGAGGTGTCTCCCTGCAGCCTGGACTCAGGCACTTAAATCTGAGAGGAGAGCCAGGCTCACCCACCCCCACCCCTCACCCATCAGCCCTCAGCAGCATCTTTCATTTGCTAGCGTAAGCCACTCCCTGCCTAGCATGCTGGCTTTTATGAATTGCAGGCCAGGGTACCAGTCTCTCCCCATTTATTGTACAGGGAGCCTACGCTCCCAACTCAGGCTCTACAAATCACAGCAATGGTTGAGGTGCCTTAAACTTAGGCACTGTGCTACTCAGTGCCACAATACCTAACTCCTGCTGTGCATCCAGGCCGCAGCGCCTGCCCTCAGATGTGCTGAACCCTCTCAGCTCCTTGTAGGATTCCATTATTATTCCACAACTTCCGTCGTCTCCAATTATAATTCAGTACGATTGTAACAGATACTCAGCAGCTGGGAAGGAGCAATGACTGAAAGGCTGCTCCTAATGCCACTGAGGAGAATCGCTACAGCAGCTTTGTTGACATCACAACAACTCCATTGAATTCACGGGGCCCCACGGCGCTGACTGAAGGGGGAATTTGGGCCCATAATAGCCAGACAACATAGAAATCTGACGGCTTCTTTCTGAGCTTGTAACTTTCCAGGCTGGAAATCTCCGTGAAGGTGACAGAACTGCAGCCTCCAGACTTTAAATCAGACACTGAGATAAATGGAAGCAGAGCTGATTTGAGGATGTCATGGTTTGAGGAGGGGAAATACAAATGAGGCATCTATCCACTGTTCAACAGTGTCAATGCATTGCTTATGCAAGATTTCCATTGCCAGTTGACCTCTTGGCCCCAGCCCTAATTATACCCTGGAGACAACAAGGCATCACCAGTTCTTCCCCAGTCACACAAACTGCATTTCAATGGCTGCTACGGCTTGTACCCCGGCTAGTGACATCTTAAGCAGAAAGAGCGTGCATGTAGTTTACATTCAAAACTAAAGCTGCACAGTTTGTGTCAGAGGAAAGTGATTCACACAACACGCTCCCTTATTAGCTTCCTATTGCCTCCAGTGCTTGCAAGCCAAGTTCTGATCTCCCATACCCCTTTGCATCCCCACGGCAGTAAATGTATCTGTAGAGGTGAAACAGAGAGCAGAATATGGCTTGCTCACCTGCACTCATTTGAGGTTCTTGCGACATATTATGCCCATTACCCTGGCCAAATTTCAGTTGAGAAACTACAGAGCTCCAAATTTTGGGTATGGTATTCTTCTTCAATATGGTATTCTGTCTTTAAACAGCTGCCACATTCCACCTCAGGGATGGCTGAATTCCAGGGCTGGTTGATGCCACACTATGGGATCCTTTAAGGTGCTGTGTACCTAAGAGTAAAAGGCGTTATTCCTTGTGTAATCTGAATTCCAGTGTTTGCTGTTTGCAATTTGATGTTTATTCCTCCATAGGGTTAGGAGAGGGTGGAGTTTGGTGGTGGTTCTCAAAGATGGTTTATTGACGAGTATCACTATTTGACAGGAAAAAGATGTTTGACTTAAGTGCTCTTCCACCCCCTGGATAGCAATGATCATCCTGTGCCACAGGGAAGGAGAAGCCATCATTTGTAACTGTGCCTCTGAAGCATGGCTCAGCAATTGATACGAAAATAAAATCAGCTAAATCCTGCAACTTATTATTTATATTATAGCCATTCCTAGAGGGCCGAGCCAACACTAAAGCCCATTGTGCTAGGCACTGCACACACATATTACACATGCTAAGAGACAGCCTCTGCGCTCAAAGAACTTGCAGTCTAAATAGACAAGCCCGGTCGTGAATGGAAGCAATGAAATAATCATAATCCCCATTTTGCAGATGGGGAATTGAGGCACACAGAGATTAAATTTCTTGTCCAAAGTTACACAAAAAATCTGTGGTAGACCTAGGTATTGAATCCAGATCTCCAGGGACCCAGTCCAGCACCTTAACCAGAAGAACAACCTTACTCTTAAATATCTTTCCCCCTCTTCTTCACCTCTTTCCTTTCTGGCCCTTCATCTGACTGTTTGCTACCATTGCCCCTTTCCTTAACCTCCACCCCTTTGTTTTTCTTTTTGTATCTTTCACGTCCTATTCTCTCCTCTTTGCTTCCAGCCTGTTTCCCCTCTTCTGTTCTCTCCCCACCTTCCCCATTGCCTCTGCATAGGAAAGCTTCTGCAGCATCTCCCTGCCAGCCACTAGCCAGTTCTCTCACCCTGTTGGCCACTCAAGATACACCTTAATCACTTTGAAGATCACAGAGGAAGGAGGTGACAAAAATATACATCTCAGGGGAGATTAGCTAGTGCCATTATCTTATTTGATAATTTTTTTTTGGAAGAGAGTGACACTCAGTGTGGGCCTAAGTGAGCATTAAAGTGTGAAATTAGTTTCTGTTTGTCAAATAAAGAGAAGGATGGGGCTATATAAGAACAAAGTGCATTCTCAGTGAAATCTCTTTAGAGTTCCCTGTGCTTTTTCTCGTAGTCAGTGACAAAGCTTTTTGTGTTCCTGTGACTCTTCTTAAATACCAGAAACTCCAGTCTGCATTGGTGCAGCAGCTCAAACCACAAGAACCCCTCTGGTGTCTTCTGTTGACAATCAAAAGTCACTGTGAAAAGAGAGTCTAAGAGGATGTCTACTTTGCAATCAGAGGTGTGATTGCAGCACAGGGAGACATTCCCTTGATAGCTTTACCCATGCTACCACGGCTAAAAATAGCAGTGCAGACCCAGCGGCAGGGGCTTCAGCCTGCATGAGTAACAAAAGTACATACTCGGGTCCCCAGTGTGTTTCTCCAGGCTGTGCTGAAGCTCCTACCATCACATCTAAACTGCCATTATTAGCTGTGCTAGCATGGGTATGTCTAGCCGCGCTGCCATCACACCTTTGAATGCAGCATAGATATACCCTCCAATATGAAACCATCTATCCAGAGATTCAGGTCAAATCCTGGTACCTAGAACAAGTATTAAATATTCGTGGGGAGGCAGGCCTAGATCAAACTCGCACGTGAGAACAGCCCCAAGCATTAGGAGTGTGACATTCCCCAGAGGAAAGTCTGGGCTGTTGAACAGTCGTGTCCCCTCAGGTCTCCAACCCTGTGTGACTCTTACACTGCTTTGTTGTAAGAAGATTCACTCCTGGCCTGCTAACACACAGCCTCTAGCATGTAACTTGCTCCCAGCTGCACGATATTGAGTACTTCTAGTTAGCCACTCATGAATTAAACTGGAGAGCCACGCCAACAAGTTCTCTAGTCCCAGACTTTCCCCCTAGAAATGTGTGTCCTATACTGTCCAGCACACTAATAAACAAAAGAAGCTTATAGAAATTCCGTCATTTCATCAAAGGAAAATAATACGCAACAGCCTTGTTGTCCCAAATGGCATTTCCCATACACTTCAACCAAAACACACTGGTTAAGATAAAACAAGAAGATACATTTATTAAGTACAGAAAAATAGATTTTCAGTGATTATAAGTAATGATGCACAAAAGTCAGGATTGGTTACAAAAGAAATAAAAGAATAAAATGCAAGCTGAATGCCCAATTCAACAAGCTAAGTGATCTTAAAAGCAAAAAGTTCTCTCTCCATAAGCTTACAGTAGTCTGTACTGGCTGAAAAGCCTTCAAGCCAGGACCTCTCCCCCAGTTCAAAGATGTTTCCTGTCTCTTTCAAGCTTTGTATCTGCCATGAGTAGAGATATAGGGGGAGGGATAATTTGTGTTTTTGTGTTCTCCATTCTTATACCCTAATCCCCTCTGGGAGGATTATCTCCAACTATGGTTCAGGTGACAGGTGATCTGTTACATGGAACCCCTCCTCCGTGTCTTTGCCAATATATAAAGTCCTCGCTCACACCTTCTTCCTGCTAAGGAATGGCCATTGACAAGGTGATTGTCCAATTGATTATATTGATACCTGGCTGGGGGCATCGGTGTGTCTTTGTCTCTGAAGAACTGGTTTGGGCCTGCCTTTCTAACTCTGAACATGTTACAGCAATATTATGCAGTTGAAATGTATAACTTAACATACAATGTTGAGACACATATTTACTAGGATAATAATATTCAGCAGATTATGATGTTTCAAATGCTACCTCACAAGGCATACTTTGTACAAAATGTATCATGGTCTTGTAGTATAGAGTAGACCATCACAAGGAGTGTTTCAGTTCTCAGACAGGATATGGATCTGTATTTTGCAAATGACCACTACCTTCATGATGAGACAAATCCCAATCTTGGATCTAAAGACTCTAGCCCTTTGAAACACTGGAAATCTGGATTGGGAATTGGCTTGTGAGGTTTGGGTCCATCTCTACAACATAGTCAAACTAAAGACCTTATGTCCTGCCCTAATGCTTGTGAATGGAGATGGGAGATTGCTCTGGGAATTTTACTATTAATCCCTTTGCGGATACTGACTATGAGCTAAGGTAGACTCAGACTAAGTCCTGATCCAAAGGGGGATATGCTGTGAAAGTGGCAGAGTCAGTCCTGTTTCTTCTGCCTGCAGAAGGAGTGAAACAGAGTAGTAAAAAAAAAAAAAAATTGCTGCAGAGATGAGACAAATTGCTTGGCATCCACAAGATCAGCTGCAGCTGTTTCTCTGAAAATGACTTTGACAGCCTCTCCCACTACCCCCTGCCTATGGCCTCACTCATGCATTATGCACCAAAGTGGTCACCCCCGCATTTGGTTGGTGGGATGGCTGCTATTGCTGCTGCTGCTGCTGCTTTGATGTCCTCCAGGGACCCTAGTTTCATTTTCTTTTGCTCTGCTGATATATCAGTGATTCAGCAAGCCTGGCCTGGCAACATGTGTTTATTTCCTAGTCAGTAGAAAATCACCAATCTCTAAATAAAAATCAATGCAGAAAACATTCTTTCATACTATACTATATATATATTATACTATATATATATAGTTTTCCCTTTCCTCTCCCTTTGAAGCTTCTGGGCATGTTTGCACCACACATGCTGAAGGAACTTTGCTAAGTTTGGCTACTGTTACCGCTGAGGATCACTGATGAAACCTAACTGCATTTAAAAACAATACAGCCTTTGCTTCTACTAGAAAAAATCAATCTGTTGTATACCGATCAATTGTTCCACCATTGACCGAGTCTGTCTGTGTCCACAGGGGCCATGATATACCAGTTCAAGGCCACAAGCAGATTTGCCCTGTGTCTTCACTTACAATGACCTGCACCAACTGAAGTGCAATCCCAGAGTTCCCTGCACTCCTCCCTGATATAACTGGGTAGGAATGGGAACACACTGGTATCCACTTTGGCGCTCACTTGATTGAACTTGTTTCAGCTGAGGCTTTACCCCTACAAGTTATGGGGGTAGTTTCTATAGATTGTTTACTGAGCAACAATTGACTGATTGTTGTCAATCTGGGTGTGGACACATGGTGCCCTTCAACCAACTGAATGCCATTATAATTGCTTGATTACTTGAGTCCAGGGAAGGCCATGGTCTGTGGGCTTACCCCCAAAATACATTGTTTGCCTCCAATAAAAGGAACCTGACAAACAGAAATCCAGCTGGGAAGATATCCTCTTTCCAGGGATTTGAGAGGGACTCTACCAGTCATGCTGCAGAAAGGCTGGCTTGTGAATCAGCCAGGGAAATGCATACATGGAATAGAAATCCATCCAAAATGAGATGGCAAGGAGGAATAATAAACAGAGGCAGGTTTGTCACCTAATACATTTAACTCTAAACTAGACATAAGCTCTAGAAAATAGATTGTAGGGAACAAACCTGCATTGGCCAGAGGAGAATTAGCTGACCAAACTGGCAGTATTTGCAGTTTCTGTGGCTGCTTCTCCCTCACTGTGCTATCTGAGCACCTCAGAAATACTAATGAATTAAGCTTTGCAATGCCTCTGAAATGTGAGAAAGTATTATTATCTCTATGTTTCAGACATGGAAATGGAAGCACAGAGAGCTAAAGTGATTTTAGCCACAGTCAATAGTAGAAGTAAGCAGAGACCACCATGCTTTGGGATAGCCTGGTGGATAATCAACTGAACATGAGCTTTCAGTGGGATGCTGTGGCCAAAAGAGCCAATGTGATCCTAGGATGGATAAGCAGGGGACTCTCAAGCAGGAGTAAAGAGGTTATTTTACCTCATTTTTTGGCACTGGTGCTACCACAGCTAGAATACTGTGGGTTTAGTGCCCACAAGGATATTGCGAAACTGGAAGAGTTCAGAGAAGAGCCACAAGAATGATAAATGGATTAGAAAAAATGCCATATAGTGACAGACTCAAAGAGCTCAATCTGTTGAGTATAACAATAAGGGTAATGGGTGACTTGATTACAGTATGTAAGTATCTACACGGGGACAAATATTGAATAATTGTCTCGTCAATCTACCAGAGAAAGGTATAACACGATCCAATGGCTGGAAGTTGAAGATAGACAATTTGACTGGAAATAAGGTGTACATTCTTAACAGTGAGAGTAATTAATCACTGGAATAACTTGCAAGGTAAATTCTCCATCCCTGATCATTTTAAAATCAAGATTGGAATTTTTTTTTCCTTTCTAAAAGCTCTGCTCCAGGAATTACTTTGGGGAAGTTCTATGGCCTGTGCTCTATAGAAAGTCAGACTAGATGATCACAATGGTCCCTTCTGGCCTTGGAATAGAAACTTCTAACTCCCCATCTTGTGTCTGGACTGCAAGGTCATCCTTTCCTCCCCCACACCCCCACTCTGTTAGGTCTTTTCCGTCTCTAACTCTTGGGTTCCTACGATAGGTATTAAAGGAGAGAGTGGAATCCTAGGGCTATTGTTGCCATCTGCTTCCCTAGCCACAAGGCAATGCCAAGCCCTGTGCTGGAAGCTGCTGTTAAAAGAGAGCCCACATATCGGAATATATGTTTTATGCAAGAGGCCTAGAGAGAATCTCCTCTGTCAAACCATCTGTTCCTACTTCAGTGGCAGAGTGAGTGCTCTTCTCTGCTGGGAACGTCACATTGATTTCAAATCCTGGCACAAACAGCCCTTGTGAGTGATCAGAGACAGACAGCCACGCTCACATATAGAATGTGCAATGAGCGAACCATTAAGTCTTTCTTTTCTTTTCTTTTTTTCTTTGGAGTCAGTGCAAAAGCAATTAAGAAACGTGGCATAACTTTCCATCTGAAAAAACATTTCTTGCATACATAAAGCAGATGAACTCCATCTCCCTCCAGGGGTTTATTGAGAAGGGGCCAGAGATTTCTCGTTATAACTACAATTGCCTTGGCTGTGTGGACATTATCAATAAAGAGTCATATTCCCCCTGCAATCCTTCCCAGTGCAAGTGAACACAATGTGTTTTAAAAGATATGTGATATATTATTAGCATTAGCATTATTGTGGGGCTTCTGTCTTTGGCTTTGTGTTTAATCAAAAAGGAATTTTAGCAGGTTGTTTTTGAAATCTGCCTCCTTATAAAAAAGTGTTTCATGAAAAGTAGCTCTGATTGTAAACGTCGCCTTTGAAAATATCCTTGGCGAGGTTCATAAAGCCAGCCATGTAATTCAGTGCTATTCTTTCGGAGTCAGTACTGAGCCAATGCCCCGGTCATGGGGTTATTTTTTCAACGACCTATTAAACCAAAGCCCATACCATTTCCAGCAAATTGCTGCTGGATTCCTATTGCTTGGTGGTAACTGATAAATATTTTACCTTGAAATGTCCTGTCTTGTGCAGTGTGATGGGGTATACAAACCCCACACAGGACAACAAGGGGCTAAGAAGTTGCTTGGGGCTTAGCCAGCTCCACCCCGCCACACCTGCAGGCAGGGCCAGTGCTACCATTTAGGCAGCCTAGGCAATCGCCTAGGGTGCCAGAAAAATTGGCGGGTGCCGTTTTGCCGGAGGGGGAGGCAGGCGGCTCTGGTGGAGCCGCCGCAGTGGTGCCTGCGGAGGGTCTGCTGGTCCGCGGCTCTGGTGGAGCTGCCGCAGTCATGCCTGCGGATGGTCGGCTGCTCATGCGGCTCCGGTGGACCGCCCACAGGCATGACTGCGGCAGCTCCACTGGAGCCGCGGGACCAGCGCGCGGGGCAGCGAAATTGCCGTGCACCTACGGCGCTCAAACCCCTAGCGCCAGTCCTGCCTGCAAGGCATGCATTGGCTGGCGGAGGAGCTTAAAAGAGGAGAAGAACAGGTCCCTTGTTGGCAGGCTAGGGAAGAGAATAGATCTTTAGCCCCCCGCTGCTGAGGAAAGAGCTGACTGAAGGCAGGAGCTTTCCAGATGATGCTGCCTGAAGGCCCCACCCAGAGGGAAGGGAGGGCCAGTGTCTGACGCACACTGAGAGGGAGTCAATGCCCTCTATTTTTATTAATTCAGTTTATCTGTGTTAGTTCCCGCTTGCTTTTTGTTCATGGACAGTGTGCCCTGGAAGAGGGGAGACTTACAGTGACCTGGCCGGAGGACCAAGACACAGGGAAAGGTAGGTGGCTTGCAGAGATGGAGCAGCTGTTAGCAGGGGATACCCAGCAGGAAGAGATCTCCTATGCCTGGCCCGGCCCCCCAAGGAGGCACCAGTGGTGAGTCATCCCTTCACCGCAGATATACTATAAATTCCCACTGCATTTGCAATTGTTGTGGTCTCAGAGACTAGTCTACGGGGAGAACAGTGTGCCCTGGGACCCAAGCCCTTTGAATCCTCTGTCGCCTTTGGTAATATCGAGCTTTGGCACTCCATGCCAGAGGTCCCACTAAGCAGAAGAGGCAGAGCCAAGATGTATACTTGCCTGTGTATGGGGACAGAGCACTGCTGCTGTAGCCCCCAAGTTAGTTCAGCACATATCTCCAGAAAGGTTGCCTTCCCCATCCTGAAATTCTCTCACCGCTGCTGGGCCCAGGTCTGCAGAATAATTCTTTCCTAGCAATCCTCACTGGTTTCCCAAGCCCAGAAACAGTGCTGCTGTGAAGCCTCTCCAGGAACCAATCCTCCTCTATCAGTGGCTTGGTGTCTCTCTCTTCTTCCTCGTCCACCTCCCAGTCCCACTGGATTGTGTCTGAAGATCCTCCTGCTGCTGGAGAAACTGCTGCTGCTGCCATATCAGATGCTTGGTGCAGCAGGCAAAGTCCTAAGCTGAATTCTCTTGGCTCTGAGTGAGGATATAGAGCCCAAACAGCCTTTGTATATTCAGAGTTGTCAGCATAGTGGCACAGAGCATTTGTTGGGTCCATGCTGGTAGGCAGCAATTCAAAAACTGTGCTAGCTCACCCAGAAAGGAAATACAGGATGGAGACAGATGAATCATGGGATTTTTTTAAAAAATGGAACTAGCCAGGCTTCCACTGAGCATCCCACAATGCACAGTAAGAAAAATCCCAGAATGCACGTATAAACACCAACAAACCACAGTCATCAGGATCAAACCTAGGACCTCTGGAGCTAAATGCATGAGCCTCTACTGCATGAGCTAAAAGCCACGTGGCCCTTAGCTAAGGCTGTAGCGGACTCATTAATCTCTCTCTAAGTGGTCTTGGTGCCACTGGATGGGACAGAATACTACACCCAAGAGGTGTGTGGGTTACACACACTTCTCAGCAGCCAAGCAAAGGTGCATGGAATACCCTCCAAGAATGCCACACCTTCAGTTTGCAGCAAACCAGCACCATATGTACACAGCAATGTGCATTGCCAGATGTCCTGTATGCATGCTGGTCCTGCAGCTTGCATAATGTGTGTTACCAGATATGCAGCAAAAAAGCTGAGGATTAACCCCATTCCCCCCCCCCCGCCCATGTAGACAAGCCCTGAGACTCAGAAGTGGGTTGACTCTTACTCCCTTGAAGCTAAATCAGGGCTTAGTACAGCCCATATTGTTAAAGTTCCTAGATACTCAGAGATTCCTTGTTTTCCTTCAAAGTGTTAGCCCATCAGTGTTTTCAGAATCCTGTTTCCTGAATCCTATTTTCCTCCCAGGCCCTAACTCCAGATGCTTTAGGTTTCATCTAAATGTGCTAACCCATGACAAGGGGGTTCCATGTTCAGCCACAACTTGTTGTTTGTGGAGTGGCTTGGGGCAACATAGTTACAGAATCATGTTCAGGAAGTGAGTTATGGTTAGAATTGTAGCCCTGCTGGAGAGTAGTGTATCAGGGACACTCCCATGGCTTCTGAACAGCCTTCTTTCAAGTCCTCTTCTCAATTCTTGCTACTTGTTTAACCTACAAACTGAATAGTGAATACTTTGTATTTTGTTTACATTTTACAAATATGTAACTTTTGGATAGTACAAAACTGGAACCCAAGCCAGTTCAGAGTAACATAACTATATAAAAAGGTCATCTCACTAACCAAATGACGTTAGACCATTGCAAAAGACCTTAGACTAAAACCAAAGCAAAACCACTCTGCAGTGCCCTCCTGTGATGCTAATGGTGCATGTCAGAACTAAGCTTCAAATGCTCAAATAAATGTGTTAGTCTATAAAGTGCCACAAGGACTCCTGTTCTTTTTGCAGATACAGACTAACATGCTGCTACTCTGAAGCCTAAACTTCCACAGTAATCCAGAGAGGTTGCAATAGCTTTCAGAAGAATTAAATATTCACTGAGTTCACTTTACAGCACACCGGGTAAAGGTTTTAAGGAGATGTGTGGAAAGAGCAAATTTTGTTGAGTGAAAAATAAATTTGAGAGTAGGGGGATATAATAATGTCCAGAGTGATTGATCCAAGCCCCCATATGGTACTTTATATGACATTTTTGGAAAATGGTGGGTTTTCCATAATGATGTTACATTAAGAAATTTCATTGTAAAACAGATCTTCATCAAAACAAAACAAAATTGAAATTGAAAAACTGAGAGTTTTGTTTGAGGGTAGTATCAACACAGAACGAAATTCAACAAAATTTCACTCAAAATGATCCTGTTAACTACCACACAGCAATAACAAAACCCCACAGTCAAATAAATAACCCCCTCGCACACACACGCAATTTGAAATTTCAGTGGTTCCTTGTGAGATGGACTCGTTTTAAAAAAATCAAATCAAAACAAAAAGATTCCCATTTTTGTGAATTGTCCTGTGACTCTTTTTCACATCGCCTTTTTAAAAAGACATTGTCAAGTACAACTGGGCCCAAACCAGAGCCTTCCTCGAAACTAGTTGAGGCTGAGAAGGAACGTTTGCTGTGGCACAGTTATTCCGTTGGTTGCATGGGTTCAATTGCAACTGCCACGGAATTTACCAGATGTCTACACAGGCGTGGGTTGGAGATGCGAGGACACTAGCTGATCTCAGCACAAGGATTGGAAGCTAAATATGAAGCACAAAAAGTCTCTTTCCTGTTCGTGAAGCAATGTGTTGTGGTTCTGTGGCTCATTTACAAACTGCTGCCTCCTCACTTAGCCGATGGCCTCTCCTCTACCTCCTTAGGTTTCCACCTCTTTTTACTGTGCATCATTTTATTTGTGTTTGCTATTTGATATTCTATACATAGTTCCCTTTGCCCCATTTTAAGGCTGAGTTCACAAAGGGAATTAGGCACCCAATGCCTTCTGGAAATCCCTCTTAATTTTATTCCTAGTCTCTATTTTGGTTTAAATTTCCCACCTTCTTTTTGCTCCTCTTTTATTTAAAAACATAAGAATGGCCATACTGGATCAGACCAATTGTGCATCTAGTCCAGTATCCTGTCTTCTGACAGTGGCCAATGACAGGTGCCCCAAAGGGAATGAACAGAACAGGGCAATTATTGAGTGACCCATCACTTGGCAGCCCAGATTCTGGCAGTTTTACTTACTTGTCAGCTGCTACCTTCTCTCTCTTCTTCTATCTATGGTACTTATATTTTCCCCATTGCTGTAGCTCCTGAACACACCCTTGTGAGGTAGACAGTGCTATTTATATTGAGGCACAGAGAGGCAAAGTGACTTGCCCAAGTTCACACAAAATTTGTGGCACAGCAGGGATTTGAACCCAGTTCCTAAACTAGTGCTCTAAAAATTGAATCCTCCTTCTTCACCTGATCTGGGTGTTCCAGGGGAACTGAGCCACTGAGTAAAACTTTTCATTTTCTTTTGGTGCTAGGTTATACTCCCTCAAATTTCACTTTATCTGCAGTTTGGTCAAGATGGCTACTTTGGAATCAGAATCATACAGACACATTCACTTTGAGCTCTTTCCAGTGTAAAATTCATGACATCCAAGAGTCAGATGGTGACCCCCTCACTCCTACAGATAAGCACTACATACATGCGTAGTGCCATGGACTTCAGCAGACTATTTGCATGAGTACAGTGAGAAAGAGGAAGTCACAATGTGGCTCTTGGTGAAATTGTCCACACAGACC
Source organism: Gopherus evgoodei (assembly GCF_007399415.2). Lineage (NCBI taxonomy): Eukaryota > Metazoa > Chordata > Testudines > Testudinidae > Gopherus > Gopherus evgoodei. The sequence goes on along the minus strand of NC_044324.1, from coordinate 164,466,374 downwards.
CATATGGGCAAGGCAGCTTAAACAGGAAGTGAACTGAACACACTTGGAGAAGCATTTAAACTACTATCTGCTTATCCAATCGAAACCTTCCACTCTCTCTAGGGTTCATGCATCACCAACCCTGCGCAGAGCCCCCCAAGCGCTATTGTCTACATAGAGTCTGGGCTTAGATTTTGAAAGCTGCCTAAAGGACACAGACATATTTGAAAACCCACACCCTAAAATTCCTCCTTTAGAGTTGCGCCGCAGGGTGAATTCTTTTGAATACCATCAAGTTTCCAGTCAGATGAAGAGCACTGAGTCCCTTCAGGGTAGGTGGAATGTTAAAACTACAGGACTGTGCTAAACAGCCATCACTGCAAAGGTAACTAGGAAATGCTTGCAACTGCAGAGAAATAAACCTATTAAAAAAGCAAAGCTCTGCCTTAAAGGAAGAATTTAATCTCAGTCTCCTAGATCACAAGCTGCCTGCCTGCATTCCCCTGCTGGGAAGAGTGGATTCCCACAGCTTGCTGCATCTTCTGCCCTTTCAAATTTGCTTTACTGTATGCAGACAAGGCTCTTCTTCCACTAGGGAAAGAGATTTTTCTCCCATTTCCTTTCTCTTCCCCGCCACCCCCAATCCTTTAATGAAAAATAGCATCTACAGATAAAGCCTCGTTCTCTTGTTCTAAGAAGAAAAAGAAGTTATCTCTCTGCAATCGGGAGATATTTTCAGTAGATGGCATTGGAGTGAGAAACATCTTTTGTGACCAGGGTCAAAACGAGGTCTATGCACCACTTAAGTACGAGGTGTCAGCATCAATTCATGCTTGCCAACCACGTTGCCTAAACTCAGACCTCAAGAACCTCCTCTAAAGAGTACTTTCAGCCTCCAAAGCCGTCAGTCCTTGACCTCTCTACTGAAAATGCCAGCAAGTGGCCTAACTAATACAGACTGGGTAGGTTTAGTAAGAACAACTAGAATGAGATTCTCTAGTGCATTTCACATAGGCCACTGAATAACTTCCAGTTTATTGTAACTAGTGACCTAGGGCTACGGTTGAACCACTGAACTAGTGAATAAGAATTCTGTAGCTTGTTACCAAGCTGTTGAGCAATCTAGGAACATGAACACTTCTAGCAGTGGCAATTAAAAACAAATATTTCTACCCATTGTCACAGCTTGGATTCTTTCCCTGTTCAAATAGCATCTGCAGCTTATAACAGAAAAGGGTCAGGAACTGGTGGATGAAAAAGGAGAAATACCCAGTTGAACTCAGAAACTTTACAGGTAGACTAGTGATGCTGGATGCACTTAGAAAGATTTGCTTCAGCTCAGCATCCACAGGCTCATGAAAATGTATATAGACCTCATTTGGGTATGTTCTTGTGGGAATTTTGGTACTTCTTGGGTTTGGTGAAGTCTGAAAGTACCTCAAGGCCAGTGTCTCTGTTGCTGTATTCCAGCAATTCTGTCAGGGATGTTCAAAGGAGCCTACAAGAGTTAAGTGCCTACATCTCATTGAATTTCCATGGGGTTTGATCACCTAATTTCCTTAGGCTCTTTTGAAAATTCAAGCCTTTGCTTCTGGTCCCACACGGACTCCTGAAATGCAAAGTAACATGCAAAATTTAAACAAACAGAAAATAGCCTGGAACTAATTAGCTCACTCAATATTTTGAAATATCAGACAACTTGCATTTGGTTTGAGGTTGGGACGTAGATTCAGACTGATTTTTATTTTAGCCAAACTATTTCATCTGCCATTCGTTTGAGAATAATAATAATTAATAACCCATCTTCCTTACCCGTTGTTATTACCGCAATACCATTATCTGACATCATGGAAATGATCTACGATTATGCTCTCAATGCTTGATGTGAATGAAAGGGAGAGCTGCAGAAAACCCAGGCTAATGGCAAGTGGTAGCACAGGCTGAATAGTTCATCTACTGCATAATTGCAGACAAAGCTCCTGCAAGCTTGAGTATTTGTATGTAGGAAATAGGCAGTCTGCGTTTGTGTGATTTTTTAAAAATATGTTTTGATAATTCCCGCTGGTTGTTAGCACAGAGCCTAGGAGGCAGTAAATGAACTATAATTTCACATAGGAGATGAAACCTTTCACAGAAATTAATGACTGACTTTGGGGAAAAAAGAGATGTTACTCAGATAAGGAACAAATGTAAGACAGAATGACTCTCAACACTACTTTAAACCAAAGCTACCTTGTTTTTAAAACTGGAACATGGTAAGAGCTGAAGAAAATATAACAAGGACAATTTGGAGTTCCCTCAAAGCACTGAACACTTTCCTGATACATGCATCCGACGAAGTGGGTATTCACCCACGAAAGCTCATGCTCCAAAACGTCTGTTAGTCCATAAAGTGCCATAGGGCTCTTTGCTGCTTTCTGATACATGTTACCTTAATTTACATACAGGAAACACCCTTCCCTCACATATTTGAAAGCCTAATTTTTTCCACCTAATAGTTAATTGCCCAAATACCCTATGTGCATGTGTAAAGGCCTGTTTGCAACTCACATGCAGTAACTTATCTTTTAAGAGTCCCATGCAAAATACAGCATGCACAGAATTAGGGTTTGCCATTTGAAAATATTAGTCCTTAATGCATCCTAATCCTTATATAGTCCTTAATGATACTGCAGAAATGGAGAGAATCCAATGTTATCCTCAGATATCACACTGATGAGCAAGGGAGAGAATTCAAAGCCTCAGTTTCACATCTAAGCCAAAAGAGAGCACCACCACAGCACAGTGCCTCTGCTCTTAACACTGTACTGGGACATTGACATAAAGGAAAGAATCCCAACTACTCACTCACCGACACTACATCCTGCAGCATGCAGGTGTCCCTTAGGGTTCTCCCATTGAGCCAAACACTGACCCAACATGACTCTTAGTTAGAGAGTAGATGATTATAGTGAAAAGTAACTTTTTAACAGGGTTGGAGTTCCAGGCTGCAGACTCAGGGGTGAAACAGCTGCCCCATTGAAATCAGTGTTAAAGCTCCCATTGACTTCAGTGGGGCCATGATTTCACTCAAGATCTGCAATTTAACTAGTTAGATTACAGTGGTGGGATTTTCCTTCAATACTTCTATTGACCAGTGGATCAGAGTTTGGCCAACACTGGGTTCTTTTGAAAATCTTACCCTAATTTACAAGGTCTATCAGTGTTACAGGATAGAAGTTGATTGGTCATTTGGGGAATTTGGAGGACATTAGGAAATATTGAGACTTAAGAAGCTCAATCTATTTCTTTTATCCAAGAAAAGGTTAAGAGGTGACTTGATCATGGTCTACAAATATGTACATGGGGAAGCCAGTTCTGACAGAAGGCAGCTCTTTATTGTAGCAGGAAAAGGGATAATGGTTTCCAGTGGTTGGAAGCTGAAGTTAGACAAATTCAGACTACAAATAAGTCAAAAATGTTAACAGTGAGGATTCTGAACTGTTGAGACAATTTACCTAAGGACACAGTAGATTCTCCATCACTTGAAGTATGTTAGTTAGTGGTTCTCAGCCAGGGGACCAGGGCCCCCTGGAGGGCCCTGAGGAGGTTTCAGGGGGTCCACCAAGCAGAGCCAGCATGAGACTTGCTGAGGCCCAGGACAGAAAACCAAAGCACCACCACATGGGGCTGAAGCCCGGGGCCCGGAGCCCTGACACCTCGAGCTGAAGCTGAAGCCTGAGCAACTTAGCTTCATGGGGTGCCCTGTGATGTGAACCCAGGGCAGCTGTCCTGCTTGCTACCCCCTAACATGAGTCCTGCCTTTTATATACAGAAGAACAGTTGTGGTACAGCTGGGCTGTGGAGTTTTTATAGCATGTTGGGAGGGCCTCAGAAAGAAAAAGGTTGAGTATTGCTGGTCTAAGTCATAGAACCATAGAATTAGAAGAGACTGCAAGGCTCATCTAGTCTAACCCCCTGCCAAGATGCAGGATTTGTTGTGTCTAACCAGAGGTTCTCAACTTATTTACCATTGTGGGCCACATCCAATACTACCTGTATGGCCCTGAAGATGTCCTGTGGGTCACAGAGCTGTACTGTTTGGGCCACAAGCGGTCCGTGGGCTGCAGGTTGAGAACCGCTGGACCATCCAAGACAGATGGCTATCCGGACTCCTTTTGAAAACCTTTGTTGAAGGAGCTTCCACAGCCTCCCTAGGCAGTCTGTTCCATTGCTTACTGTTCTCACAGATAGGAAGTTTTCCCTGAGATTTAATCTAAATCAAGGCTGGATTACTTTCTAACAGACCTGCTATGGCTCAAACAGAAGTTAGAGAAGTTTGGGCTTGATACAGAAATTGCTCTGTGAAATTCTATCGCCTGTGTAATGCATGAGGTCAGCCTAAATAATAACAACAGTTCCTTTTGGCCCGGAAAATCTATAAATCTCTTAGTCAATTAGGAGTGTGAAAATCTAGAGGAAAGTATTCAGAACTTTTTGAACCCCTCCAGAATAAGTGGATTTGGTATTCATTCTGAATTTGGGGCCAAGTTGTAACTTGGTTTTCTTTTCTCTAAATTGCTTCACTCATCCCTAAAGAACATTGTTTGGATTCTGCACTATAGTCTTTAGTTTACTTTTATCCTACTTTAGAAATAGAACTTCAAGTAAATAAATCCTCTCTACTTCCTGGTCCCCTCTTTAAGCATCTAAAGGTTCTCTCAGTTCAGCTCCTGGGAGACAGTTTAGTATTCAGTATAATAATAATAATTCTAATATGCTATTTATATAGCGATTTATGTCTTCCAATCACTTTGCAAACATCCACTAATTAATTCAATTAACTAAAACAATTAGTCTGTAAAGCCACTATACACTCTTCAGATCACCCATATGTTACAGTATATAATTGAGTGTTTTGCTACTAACTTTTTAGAACTAAAAATGTAAATGCAACATAACAAATTCATTTAATACCTGGCTCGCTTATTCTGCAGCGATTAAGTGCTCACATATTCCTGTCTAGCAGCTTAGGGGGGAAAAAAGCAATATTGGTTTAATGTATTAAAGGGAATGTAATTAAATATTTGTTCAGGGGTAATTGTGCATAAATTGCACAACAATTGAGTTTTATATAATTAGTACATCTTAATTAGTCACCATCTTTACGATCAATGTTTAATTTACTCACAATTGTTTTGCTTAAATGTAAATTAAACACTTCTTCATGGGCCTTTTACTCAAACCCATTACCTAGCACTTTATATAGGAACTGATGCTTTTTGCTGTTATTAAATGTCTGCCGCTTATGGTCCCAAACATTCTAATGTCTCAACTTACTTTTTTCACATCCAGCAAAATTTACTTTATTATTTCCAGGCTGAGAGACTGTGCTTCAGGCCAGATTTTTATATATGATAAAAAAATAAGTGAAATAGACACACACATTCAGCTAAGAGCAGAGGCCTTTTTGGTTACTATTGGAACTGAAAGGTTCATGAATTCATGATGCCAAAGGGAAATATAATGTTGAATAATGGAAGAGGAAGAAATAAATACGATCAGAGCAACTTTGTCCCATGTATGAGTCAAATCTCTGTCTCTCTAGCTAGGAGTGTGTTTTATTTTTTAAAACAGGTGGATCAGAGCCGCTGCCTGTGCTGACACAATCACACTGCTTTTTCAGGTGTTAGCTCAAGCAAAGATAGCATATGTACGTCTGCCAACCCGGGAATACCAGCAACTGTGTAGATGTAACCACAGGGAGATGGTAGCAGAGCTGAGCACAGAATTTAGGAATCTTGGCACCCAATCCTCTGGTCTAACCACTTCCACTTGGTTATATTACATTCATCTGTGGCCAGTGTGCCATTCTAGACACAGAGACACAAGTGCATGCCCTTTAGTTTTTTGCATGGCGTATTAGCTGCTCAACCAGATTAATACTTGCATGTAGTAAGATATCAGCGTGCCTGGCAAGACTCTCAGCTGATTGGCAAATGCAGTCTTCCGCTCAACAGAGAATGCGCCTACAGAGATTATGCACGTTGAAATCATAGCAACTCAGGAATATAGCATGAGACTGCCTGATCTGCAGTGTCGATCGTGAGGGGAGGCAGGGTAGGAGAGAACTGTGGAGCTGGTGTGTGTTCATTGCACTCCTGCTCGCCACTTCGATTTGCTTCAGAGATTAAACTAACAGCTGGGGACATTCTACCCCCATAAAGATTTCTTGACAGCCATTCATGTCTATATAATCCTCCAGCAGAAGCAGAGTCTGTGGCCAGCAGCAGCTTCCTGCTTTGAATGCAGTAAGAGACTTAGCAGTGGGGTGTTTGATGAGGGTGCTTGTTTGATGATGACTGAACAGGTGAAGCAAGACAGTAGCCAACCAACCTTGGACATGAAGCATGAGAGAACGACTGGCATGAGAAATTGTTCACAGAATATGAACCTAAAGCTAAAGGAAATAAGCATTCAGAGAGCTAAGTTCTGGTATTTATTAATATTATTGATTATACTCTTACAGTGCCGTAAACGTACTTGGTGCTTTACAGATGAACTGATGACAAAGTGGAAGCTCTTCAGGGTGGGGACTTCAAAATAAAAACTCCACGCACATTTTCCAGTGCTCGGCACCAGGGTTGGACTAAATATTTAAAAATGCTCAGCAACTAGCCCCTCCCATTGCAACACTTGGCCAAAGTTTCAAAAGGGCTCAGCATCCACCAACTTCTACTGCGACACTTTAAGGCAGATATTCAAAAGCGCTCAGCACTCAGCCTGCTGGTGCTTCTTGGAGAATCTAGCCCCAGCTATGGGTGCTGAGCCCTTTTGATATCTGGCTCTAAATACATCTCGTTCAAAGTGATTTAGATGCAAAAGGCCCAGTCCTGCTTTCAAAGTCGCTGGAGCTTTGGCCTTGACTTCAATGGGAACACAATCAATCATAAAATCAATATTCAAAGCAATTAACCAGTAGTATTTTTAACAGATAGCACTTGGTTTAGAAAAAGGAGGACATGGAGGTGGAGGATAGCTTGTCTATAAAATACTTGAGAGGGGAAGAAATGATTGGAGGTGATATTACGGAGATAAGTCAAAGGGGAATTTCCATAAATTGCCAATGGAAAAATTCAATGTTGTTCTAAAAAAGGGTGTTGAAAGCTCTTCACAACCAAGTGGAATTCAAATAAAACACATCCCCATACAGGATAATCTTGCACTCGTGTCAGAGTGTAGGATAGACAAAATCCATGGCACACTCTGCAGCCCCCGCATTTAGGAGTTGGTCTATCAAGTATATGTATTTTCCTCTTTTATGAAGTATGCAGTCATTATATTGTCCTGTGTACTTTTAATCTCACGCTACGATTTCTGCAATATGTGAAATCACTTTCTATGCACTATATATTTCAAATCTCTTTACTTCCAGATAGATTTGTGACTCTATATAAACTTTTACAGAGAGTGCTGGAGAAAACAAGACATACACACACAATATTCGTTTTATGTGGTGACCCAATGCCTCCCAAGACTACTTATTTGATTTATCCTGCTGGGGCCAAATATTTGATCACTTTCTCATCAGTGACTAGTAGTAGATATTTGAAGGCAAATATTTCCTATGCATCCTATGATGCCGATGATAACAGTAAAAGGACAAGTAGCCATTTAACTTTTTTTTGAGGACTGTGTTATGACATCCAGCTCCTGTATGGTTTATCAGTAGAGGTTGAACTCAAGACCTTCAGCACCACAGCTACATCTTGAGCTAAAGGATTAATTCTGTTAGCTGGTCACAGTAGCAGGCTGATGCACTCTGGACCAGCCTACAGAGAGGAAGAGATCACATGCGTCACATGTATGTTACAACTACCAGGAGTTTGTTTTACAACTCCCTGCCACCCACCCACAGGCATTGACTCCAGAGCTGGAGCACCCACGGGGAAAAATTAGTGGGTGTTCTGCACCCACTGGCAACCAAGCTCCCCTCCTCATCCCACCTCACCCCCTCCTCCGGGTCCTCCCCTGAGCATGCCGCGTCCCCACTCCTCCACGTGAGTAGAAGTCAGCGCATATGCATAGGTGCTCTGAGACTCCAGCACCAATGGGGAAAAAAAGTGGGTGCTCAGTACACACCAGCCACAGCTGTTCAGTGCCACCACCAATTGGCTGTTTGGCAGCTGGTGAGGAGCGCTTGGGGCGGGCAGAAAGCCAGCGAGCAGCCACCTCAGAGGAGGGGGCAGAGCAGAGGCAGGAAGAGACAGTGAGAGCATGGTCTGGGGAGGAGGCGAGAACAGATGGAGCAGGGGCAGGGCCCTTGGAGTTGGGGTGGAGCACCCACAGGAAAAAATAAATGTCAGCTCCTGTGCACCCACCCCAAAACACACACAAACAAAACCCTAATAGAACAAACCGAAGAGAAGAACCTTCCCTGTGGTGCTCTCTACGTATTTATATAGCTCCCTCACTCTAGTATCTGAGTATCTCCTGAATATGGTTGGATTTATGCTCAAAAGACTCCTGAGGTCCGGAGGTACTATTATATAGAGGGGGAAATGCAGCACAGACAGCCCAAGTGATCCTAAGGTCATATGGAAAGTCTACGACACAGCTAGGAACTGAGCTCAGATTTCCTCATTCCCAGGCCAGCCCAGACTTAGCCACACACCCATCCTCCTCAGCTACCACAGATGTCTGAATCAGAGGGAAGCAGTACCATGGCTACCATTCTGAACATGGGCAGACAAACTAACATAAGCATAGTCTTCATCATTGTTTTTGCTTTCTGAAGACTTGAAGAGGTGAATGTAGATGTGGTGTGTTCAAATAAAAATTGAGGTATGTTTTCTACACATGCCAGCATGCCATTTTGTTCATTATCTGTTTCACAATCTTTCTTACTCTGCAGTTGCAACTGCATAGCAACATTTACGTTCTAGCTTTCTTCTGATATTTGCATGCATCAGTGTCTGGTGACTCCTGACCTCTGTTAAGGACTGCCCATCTCATGTAATGGCTCACTTGTAATCACTATTCAAACTGCCGTATATAAGGAATAGAATAATCAAAATAATAAAATTCTTCTACTGTATCGTCTCTTCCATCTCAGGATCTCAAAGCACTTTTATAAACATGAAGGAATTAACCTTAACCGACCATTTTAGGTTGGGCACATAGCAAGGAGCTTGTCAGATGACCTCTATGGTAGAGCTGGAATTTAGACTCATTTCCAGATTTCCAGCTCCAGATTTCACTAGTCTAGACATTGCTTCCTCCCTGGGGAAGGTACAGCTGCCTAAAGTGTCTGCTGATAAACCGTTTTGTGCCTGTACCTCTTGTTTTGAATATTTCAGCAAGTTTGACAAACTAAGACCAGTTGCCACTGATCAGGCAATGTTTTCCTAAATCAGTGATCACATTTAGCTAAAAAACATAAATCCATCAAGGGCTTGTTTTCCCAGGTGTTCACTGTTTGAAAATACAAATATATAAATTAAACTAAGCTTTCTGTACTGGATGTTTTGTAAAGCCTTGATGAGGACTCTTAGGGCATTGCTAAAGTTTTGGTTTTTTAAAATTCTCATAGGAACTGTAGTTGGATCTATGGAAGCTCTGTATCAAAAAGACCTTTTTCTCTATCATATTTTTTTAATGTTATAGATTATTTCTCCTTAAAACTTTTCTTTTTACAGAACATTTTTACAAGTTCATTTCCCATTTCAATTGCTTTCTAAAAGTAAAGAAAGCACAACAGAAAAAGTCAAGGCCAAATTCCATTTCAAAACTCATTGTGCCTGTAGGTGTGCAGACGCATGCAAGAGCATATTTATGCACAAGCTTTCATACCCATACAACTAATACCTCCCTGCTCCTTGGTAGTATCTTCTGCACCTGAGACATACTTTTTCAAGTCACACAAGTGTCTGTGACCAAACATCCACCACAGGAAGTGCTGATCAGTCCTGAGCAAGCTAAGTAACTGTGGGGAATTGTTATTAAGGGTGAACAGTTTGCACATTCCAGGAAACTGAGCCAAATGCCAGTCATTGCTTAGAAGGGCAGTCTGGAGAAATAGGTTTAAGCAACTGTATCAGCCAGACTCAGCCAATGGGATTCTGCAGAGGAGAGGCATCCTCAGGGGTTAGCAAATCCCCAAATAAATCCCAGTGATGGGTGAACCTTACTGTCCATAAACAGATAAGTAGAGTTAATAGAACAGAAGTGCTTCATATCTCTTTGCCTGTAAAGTGGTTTAACAAGAACAGTGAGCCTGTCTGTCACCTGACCAGAGGACCAACAAAGGTAGATACTTTCAAATCTTGAGGGAGGGAAGTTTTTGTGGTCCTGTCAGTGTTTTGGTTGTTGTTCACTCTGGGGGCTCAGAGGGACCAGACGTGCAACCAGGTTTCTCTCCAATCTCCCTGATACAGGTTCTATAGATCCAGAATAGTGACAGTAATAGTGATAGGCGAGTTAGGCTATGCTTGTTTTCTTTATTTGCAAATGTGTATTTGGTTGGAAGAAGTTCAAATGTGTATTTGGCTGGAAGGAGTTCAAATTTGTATTTTGCTGAAAAGATTTTAATTTGTACTTTAATATTTAGGCTGGGAGGGTATTCCCAGTGTCTATAGCTGAAAGACCCTGTACCTATTCCATTTTAAATTTACAAAGAATTTTTACTGTTTTTCTCTCTTTAATTAACAGTTTCTTCTTTAAGAACCTGATTGTTTTTTTATTCTGGTGTGAGACCCCAGGGGACGGGGTCTGGATTCACCAGGGAATTGGTGGGGAGAAAGGAGGGAAGGGGGAGAAAGAGGCTAATTTCTCCCTGTGTTAGGATTACTGTCTCTCTCAGGGAAAATCTGGAAGAGGAAGAGAGAAGGAGGGGGGAAGGTGCATTTTCCTCTCTGTTTTAAGATTCAAGGAGTTTGAATCACAGTGGACTCCGGGTAACCCAGGGAGGGGAAGCCTGGGAGAGCCAACGGTGAGGGAAAGAGTTTACTTTCCTTGTGTTAAGATTCAGAGGGTCTGGGTCTTGGGGGTCCCCGGGCAAGGTTTTGGGGGGACCAGAGTGTACCAGGCACTGGAATTCCTGGTTGGTGGCAGCGCTACAAGTACTAAGCTGGTAATTGAGCTTAGAGGAATTCATGCTGGTACCCCAACTTTTGGACGCTAAGGTCCAGAGTGAGGAATTATACCATGACACTTACAAATAGGGAATTTTGTCTCAGCTTTTTCATCTGAAAATTCACATAAGGGAAGATAGGAGATGCAGACGCCATGGTGATATAAGCACCTTAGAACAACTTAAAATAGGAGCAGTAGACATTAGTACATTATTTGTTATTGTTATTCCTTATTCAGTGTTTCCCTCTTTAAAAAGTTTCAGTTGCCTAATCAAAGAGACGAAACAATACCATGTGACATGGGTGACCAGTCACAACACATACTGATTAGCTGAAATGAAAAGTTTGGATTAGCAGTAGGCTGATTAGCTTTGGGTTCAATGTTTTATGGAATTTCCTCAGCTTCACCCATGATTACACATATGATCTGCCAGTTCTTTACGGTGCACAAGTATATTTTCCAAGTGTCATCGGGCTATTTTACCTTGTGGTGGCTACAATAATTAAACATGGCATGTTTTGCAGTGGTTAGAACAGGAGTCTGGCAGTCAGAACTCATGAGTTCAAGTACCTGCTGTGTGACGGTTGGCTCTATGCCTCTGTTTCTCCTATGTAAGGTGGGGATGGGGTATGGCGAGGCAACACACATATAAAGCAAAAAGCCACCTGAAAAGCTGTGTCCTCAGCCATCAAAATCTGCTTTTCATAGAATATTAGGGTTGGAAGAGACTTCAGGAGGACATCTAATCCATCTAGAGGTCATCTAATCCAATCCCCTGTTCAAAGCAGGACCAACATCAACACCAACTAAATTATCCCAGCCAGGGCTTTGTCAAGCTGGGCCTTAAAAACCTCTAAGGAAGGAGATTCCACCACCTCTCTAGGTAACCCATTCCAGTGCTTCACCACCCTCCTAGTGAAACAGTGTTTCCTGATACCCAACCTAGACCTCCCCCACTGCAACTTGAGACCACTACTCCTTGTTCTGTCATCTGCCACCACTGAGAACAGCTGAGCTCCATCTTCTTTGGAACCCCCCTTCAGGAAGTTGAAGGCTGCTGTCAAATCCCACCTCACTCTTCTCTTCTGCAGACTAAACAATCCCAGTTCCCTCAGCCTCTCCTCATAAGTTATGTGCCCCAGCCCCTTAATCATTTTCATTGCCCTCCGCTGGACTCTCTCCAATTTGTTTACATCCCTTCTGTAGCGGGGGGACCAAAACTGGACATAGTACTCCAGGTATGGCCTCACCAGTGCCGAATAATCACTTACCTCTAGCTGCTGGCAATGCTCCTACTAATACAGCCCAATAAGCCATTGGCCTTCTTGACAATGAGGGCACACTGCTGACTCATATCCAGCTTCTCATCCACTACAATCCCCAGGTCCTTTTCTGCAGAACTGCTGCTTAGCCGTTCGGTCCCTAGTCTGTAGCAATGCATAGGATTCTTCCTTCCTTCCTCCCTCTACACTTGTCCTTGTTGAACCTCATCAGATTTCTTTTGGCCCAATCCTCCAATTTGTCTGGTCACTCTGGACCTACTCCCTACCCTTTAGTGTATCTACCTCTCCCCTCAGCTTAGTGTCATCTGCGAACTTGCTGAGGGTGCAATTCATCCCATCATCCAGATCATTAATAAAGATGTTGAACAAAACCGGCCCCAGGACTGACCCCTGGGGTACTCTGCTTGTTATCTGCCAACTAGACATTGAGCCATTGATCACTACCAATTGACCCCAACAATCTAGCCAGTTTTCTATCCACCTTACAGTCCATTCATCTAATCCATACTTCTTTAACTTGCTGGCAAGAATACTGTGGGGAGACCATATCAAAAGCTTTGCTAAAGTCAAGATATATCACATCCACCACTTTCCGCATATCCGCAGAATCAGTTATCTCATCATAGAAGGCAATCAGGTTGGTTGGGCCTGATATGTCCTTGGTGAATCCATGTTGGCTGTTCCTGATCACCTTCCTCTCCTCCAAGTGCTTCAAAATGGAATCCTTGAGGACCTGCTTCATGATTTTGCTGGGGACCGAAGTGAGGCTGACCGGTCTGTAGTTCCCGTGTTCTCTTTCTTCCCTTTCTAAAATATGGGCACCATGTTTGCCTTTTTCCAGTCATCTGGGACCTCCCCGATTGCCATGAATTTTCAAAGATAATGGCCAATGGCTCTGCAATCACAGCAGCCAACTCCCTCAGCACCCTCGGATGCATTGCATCCGGCCCCATGGACTTGTGCATGTCCAGCTTTTCTAATTAGTCCTCAACCTGTTATTTCACCACTGAGGACTGCTTATCTCCTCCCCATCCTGTGTTTCCCAGTGCAGCAGTCTGGGAGCTGACCTTGTCTGTGAAGACCGAAGCAAAAAAAGAATTGAGTACTTCAGCATTTTCCACATCATCTGTCACTATGTGGCCTCTCCCATTCACTTTCCCTGACCTTCTTCTTGTTGCTAACATACCTGTAGAAACCCTTCTTGTTACCCTTCACATATCTTGCTAGCGGAAACTCCAGTTATACCTGGGACTTCCTGATTACAACCCCGCACATGCTCTAGCAATATCTTTATACTCCTCCCTAGTCATCTGTCCAAATTTCCACTTCTTGTAAGCTTCCTTTTTGAGTTTATGATCACAGAAGATTTCACTGATAAGCCAAGCTGGTCGCCTGCCATATTTGCAATTCTTTTGTACATCGGGATGATTTGTTTCTGTGCCATCTTCTCCTTGAGCTGCCTGTTGCAGGTGGCCCTGTGCGCAGGTTGGCTCTGAGCATCCCTGCTGTCTGCCATAAAACAAATGATGCCACTTCTGCAGCTGAATAATGAAAGCAGAGGCACGATTGATAAGAAGATAAGCTAGTTTAATTGGCTTTATTTCAACAAACATAAATTAATAAAATTAAACACCAGAGGGAGGGCAGCTGCTCTTTGAAGTAAGCCTGGGATTTCATTTTGCCACTCTCTGCAGCTTGCTGAAAACGATGGGGCTTGTTGGACTATCTCTGGGAGGAGCCATCTGATCATGACAATAGTCCCCCATCTTGGTGCTGACATATGGTCAACATCCCTAATTCCTTCAGCTCCCAGCTGGCTGGTAAGAAGAGATAGCCAATGGGATTAATTCCTCCATCACTGTGAAACCTGGTCAACGAGAATCTAAACGTGAAATTCTGCTGGTGAGGAAAAAGTGAGAAATCTGCCTCCTGCAGCTTAACTTGCAGAATGTTGTCGACATTCTTGTGAACTCAAGACCAGAGTCAGGGAAGCTATTAGTGGCTCTGCCTGCAAATGCAACACTGCCCTTGCTTCTCCAGTGCTTCATTCTATTCCGTTTTAAAGCTGCCACAAGAAATGGGATTTCCAGCACTGAAAGTTTCTCCTCATTCTTTTACACAGGGAACAATATATGGCCACTGAAAGCCTCCCATTAATGCCAACAGGCTCAGGAACAGGCCTCCTACATACATCATTTATTTTATATCTTATACTACAGAAAACACAAGCCATTCTGAGGAGAGATCTCTTGCCAGACATTGTGCTTTTTCTAGGAACCTAAAAGTTAGGTGTGGAGATGCCTACTGTCACTATGCCTAAATTCTTTTGTCAATCTAGCCCACGGACAGTGTTCAAGGCACTTGCAAGAGATCTGCTATATTCTGTGTCCCACTCCAACTGGTTGTGCTTAATAAGAGCTTTGGAGTGCTGCACCTAGACTCTGCCTGGGAAACTCAGCCCTACAAGACACCACCCTCAGTATCACAGTACACACGTTATTCACCGGTGTGTATGTAATACCAAAGACACACAAGGTGGCTAAGCTAACATTTCAGTGGCTCAGATCCTTAACACCGGAACATCTTGATTTCTTTGCATTTAAATTCTCAGCCTCACTGTAGAATTTCACATTTAATTTCACTCTCTATACCTCTTGCTAAGGGAAGCTTCCTGAATAGCCTGAGTGCTTTCCATTCCATTCCTTTCTGTGCTTCTGAAGCATATATGTTCTAGGGGACAGTGATGCCTATTGGCTAGAGCAGAGGCCTGGGAATCAAGTAGCATCCTTGCCTCTGCCCTTCCATCTAACCTTGGGCACACCAGTGAACTTCAGCAAAGCAGAGTTAAAGTGGGGATAGAGAGGTTTAATGAGCCTAAAATACTTGGAGATCCGTGGCTATAGTAAAACAATGTATTGTTATTATGTCTGGGCAAAGAAGATGGAACAGATCCTCCTTCATATGGACTAAGCTGACAGGACCACTAGGCTGTGTGCTTGGCCCTCAAATTCCTCATGTGCTTTCAAATATCCTCTCCCACAGCTGCCTGTATTTGCTACATTACCTGTAGCTGCCCCAGTGGGAGGCAAATCAGAAAGCAGCTGAGGATGCATAATAAAAGGAAAAACAGAAAGCTAATGGATTTAATTTCTCTCATACACAACTGGAGTTATAGGCAGTTACCAGACTCAGAGGGACAAATAAATGTGGTTGGACATACATTATTAAATGTAATTATATTGTTACTTATAGGTTCAATTAAATATCTTGGACATTTTTTGTAACAATTCAAGTCACAGTATGTGCTGTGATGACATTAACCTTCAATAATCATCCTCTTTTCCTGTGGCACTGCAAGAATGACTACAGTAATTAGTAATGAAATGATTAAATATGAAGAGCACAAACCCTATCATGAATCTCGGCATGTGGACACCTTTCAAGGACCGACTGGCAAAGAATCAAATGCACCTTGAAAGTTCTACGACACATCCTTATGTGTTAAAATTGACCCTTTTCATCTCCTTCCTCCCCCATTTTGTCTCAGCAATTAAAACGTGACAAACAAGACTGCTGCAGGGACTCTACAGTTGGGAGAGTGAATGGGTTTCTGGTTTTGTAAACTGAATGGTCTAAAACCAACACAGCTAGTTTGTACTGCTGTTCTGGAAAACGTTAAGCCTTTCACCACCCTGCTCCCAGCTAAACTGTGTTCATCTGCCCTGCAGAGATCAAGCTCTGTCCTAATCCTTCAAATAAGACATCTTACAGCAACTTCCATCTCTTTATCAGAGGGGTAGCCATGTTAGTCTGGATCTGTAAAAGCAGCAGAGTCCTGTGCAGCACCTTATAGACTAACAGACGTATTGGAGCATGAGCTTTCGTGGGTGAATACTTCCGACGAAGCAGATATTCACCCACGAAAGCTCATGCTCCAACACATCTGTTAGTCTATAAGATGCCACAGGACTCTTTGCTGCTTCCATCTCTTTGTGAATCTCTTCACTGCTGAGCGCACCAGATGGGTTGAGCCGTTCTCAGGGATTAGGGACACAGCTAACACTAGACTTTACTAGCAATCTTGGGAGAAAGCCTGTTCTCTTGAAGTTAAAACTTGACTTCCTGGCCACTGAATCGCTGATAGATTTGCACAAACATCTTCCCCTTTGGGTACTGATCCACTTGACCTCCAAACATTTTGGACATGTGTTTTCCAGAGATTTACACTACCACATGGAACTACAGACCATGAAACTACAGACTATAAAGTGCATTGGACAAGGCAAGCTGTGGTCACACCATGCAGTTCCCATGTACTGAATAGCGTCCTGGGCCCAGATTCTGTTTTCAGCCACACCTGGGGAAATCTTGAGTCACTCCACTAAAGTCAGTGGAATGACTCCAGATTTACATTAGCATACACTGGGAGCATAAGTTGCAACTGTCCAGTAACAGTCAGTTTTTTACAGGAACTCAGGGTGTCTCAACGGTATTATTCACACTGCAGGGCAGAAAATCCCATGCACTGCATGCTCCCATTCTGCTCTGCGTGCTGTATCTATTTCCAGAACTGCCACAAACTGAAAATCAACAGTGAAAACTCTCTCCTCTCATTACAGACTCAAATGACAGGCTTTTAGAATGATTAGCTGGAAATTGCCTTTTCCATCAGATACAAGCCTAGAGGAAGGGAGGTGCCAAAGAGAAAGGAGATGCTGATATGAGCTTCTTTGTAATGCAAATGTAGGAACATGCTTTTTATCTTCAGACAAGTGCAAGTGCCTCACAAGATTTATTTAAGGCCTGTGTTCTCATGCATTACAAAAGTGAAGCAAAGAGACGTGTCAACTTTAATGAACTAGGGGCCATATTATTAGTTTCGAGAGAGAGAAGGAAAGAGAGTGCACAAGGAATTTAACGTCACGCTTATTAAGAATATGCCATGCATTATGAGCCCTAGAAAGGTGGTGGATTTCAGTCACATCTCTATTTAGTTCCAGGACCTCAGGTAAACTGTACACACAGCAACAATTCCATCTCCATCAACACCTAAATCACTCTCTGTAGCCTTCTTAAAGATGCTGCTTCAACGCTTTTCCTCCCAGTTCCATATCATAAAGCTGTGATTGTTGCAGGGGCAGCACAATGCGGTTCAAGGGAACGCAGCAGCATGGAAGGCGCATGCCTCGTTTTATGCTTGCACGAGGTTAACAACAGCCATGTCATAAATATGGCACATCGCTTCTTCCTTTTGTGTGTTTAACTCTAGCACATAATGATGTATAGCTGGGCTATATGTAATGGGCTGGCTGCATGAAGGAGAAAGCAAAGCTTCACAAAACAAATCAATTCAGAAAAGAGGTGATAGCATTCCCCCCAAACCTGTTGACTGATGCCTGATGCAGAAGCCAAGTTGGGGGAGGGGAGACTCCAATGCTCCACAGTATGTGCTGTCATTACATAGATTTCTTCTGCACTGCTTCATCTCTGCCCAAGCAAGCGCCTTATTCCACCAAGCAGTGACTTCCATCTCCACCTGAGCATTAGAAGAGCGGTGCACGACTGAGAAGACCCAATAGGGGAGGCTTCAGGATGCCGGCACTTTTCAGTTGCCTTCTCAAGTGATGGTGGATATTGACAGACTGGTAGGGGCATTGCAGGAACCTTAGGTTCTCATCTCACGTATTGCGTAGGACACAACTATGGAGGAGACGGACTTATCTTCTTTCTCCTCATGTGGGCAGAACCTCTGAGGAACAAGCAAAAAGGCCCAATGGTATGATGGAAAAACCCTGCATCCCAGCATACTAGGATGGCAACAAGAATTCTTAATTAAGTTGACAAAGTTCCAGGGGGGAATGATCCAAATGGGAGTATCCAAGAACATCCATTATGAAGTCCATGCAAAACTAAGCTTCCAGCACTCCAAATATATGACATTCATGCTCATCTTCTGAGAGTTCTTGGTATGTAGGCACAACAAGACTATTCTCACTAGATGCCTTGAAACCCGGGTTTTAGGCCTAAACCATTTCTTTCAAGAACAGTTTCTACGACACATCCTTATGTGTTAAAATTGACTCTTTTCATCTCCTTCCTCCCCATTTTGTCTCAGCAATTAAAACAGACAAAACATCTAAGGCCAAGATTTACAAATAATAAATGCCTAAATGGTAGACTAAGTCTACACTCTCAGTGGCCAGTATCACAGGTAAGGGGAGTACCTTTGGTTTATACAATAGTATTATGGTATTTTCAGTCTCCAGACTGTGCTAGGCAAGGAGCAGAAGTTTCCTTTGGGTTGGGTAGCATTGATGCCAAGGTCCTTTTCCTGACTAATTGCCAATTAATTTAGCCACCAGCAATGGGTACGAGTAGCTCAATTTGTTCCTTCCAGCGTGCATTACCTTGCTTTTGTCCTGGCTGTGTAATGTCTGGACTACACACAAATAGACAGATGTGCAGCCAGCCTCAAACTGGGCATCAATTTTGTAGGTTAAACTGTGCTCATTAACCAAGCACTTAGGTATTTAAATCACATTAAGTATGGTGCAAAATTGTACCCCCTCAATCATATGCACACGTACCACAATTTGTGCCAGCAAAACTGGAGGAAAAGGTTTGAAAGTCTGGCCTACCATTCTGTAACTGCTGAAAAACTGCTACCAGTTATCTGCTACTCTGTTGTCTGGCCTTCCTCTGGAAGATACAAGGACAACCTCTTTCCAGCTCATTTTCTCCCTGAAGGTCTGACCGCTCTTCATAATTTTTTGCAGCTGTACATGCGGTTGCACAAGTGGATGAATTTTGCAGCATTCACATGCATTACTCCACTGACAGTTACCCATTCCCCTCCCCAATCCCACTATTCTTCCAGCACTGAAGGGGCTAAATGAAAACTTTATGTTTGACAAGTTGTGTTTCACAGCTTATTAGTGATGAGAATGCATCTAATGTTGATCTTTGAGCCGCTGTGCTGAGCGACATGAAACCAGCTTTTCCCTTAACATCTTCCTCCAAGCAGGAGCTTTTGCGAATGTCCATCAATCCATACCTATGCCGCAGAGAGGCTGGGTTAGCGAACAAGAGGCGGATGTGTTCTGAAAGTGCTGATTGACCATGAAAGCACATGCAAGGTAGAAATAAATACTGTGGGATTTATAATAAAGAGAATCCATAGTTATCCCAATGACTGGTCAGGACAAATGAGCCTTTTCTTTCCTCACAGCATTTAAGAAGCACTAGATGTAAATGACAAATGCTGGATTTAACACTCTCACTGAACTTAAGCACTGAATAATTCAGTGAGACCCAGCTCTGGGTCTGGTAAAGCATTCTTGCTAATCACCAAGGCTTATTTGGATATTGCCTGGTGAAACACACTTTAAAAATACACTAAAAATGTAAAGACCTTCTGAAGAATTAAAATATCTGCAGGAATGTGTGGCTCCCGAGTAATCACAGTGACCTTTGTCTTCTTCTGATTCAGTCCCTGGAGCCCTCAGAAATCTCACCTGGCCTGTAAGGAGGGAGGGCTGCGAGTTACATGGAGTTCATTGTTATTCAATGGAATTTATTCTGCAGGGTGTGTGGGAATTTGAAAGCTCTGGGACTGTACCTGAGAAAGGGAAAGAGCAACAGCAAAATATGTATATATATTTGGCTGCTACAGATCTACCTGGAAATCAAGTTTATTTTGTCTTGTTCCTTCATGTTTTCTTGCATGTTCCTCCTTTGTTTTTTCTCACTGTCCTAGTGCAAGCCTTCCCATGCTACAGAGTGTGAAAACTGAGCGCATTCTTCTTATTGTTTAAAAACATTAGGGCTCACAAATGATGGAGCAGAAACCAAATCCTTTGCCCTTCATTTGCTGCTGCTCTGCCTCCTATGGATCATGGTTGTTGGAAACATAATACATCCTTCTTTCCAAGTAGCGCAGTGGTTCCTAACCTTTTCCAGAGTCCCCCTTGCACTGAGACTGATGGATGACGACCCCCGGCAGCTTCCACTCCACCAGGCCCTGGTGCTGTTGTCAGCAGCTCTGCAGTTCTCTGCCTTATTGCAATTTTGCACTACTGTTCTTTTTCCTTCTCTTTGATTTTTTTTTTTTTCCCCATTCTGGGTTGTTGTTTGTTTGGGGGGTTGGTTTTTGTTTTGTTTTTTGCTTCTTTCCCATGCCCCCCAAAGATCCCCTGTTGCTTAAGACGATGCCCATAGTATCCCCATAGGGTTGAGCCAGCTGTGGTCTAGTTGCCGAGCTGAATGCTATGAGAGAAAAGACACATGGGTCACTGAGCAGCCCATGACACAAAAAGCTGTTACTGTGGCCAAGTGCAAAGACACTATGGGAGCAGGGAAGGAAGGAAGTGGCTTTCAAGAAAACTTGCATCTTTTGACCTCTCAAATGCAAGGGCAGGTCTGCAGTTTCGGGGTAGGAAGATGCGGTTTCCCCGCACCATTATTGTTCCCCTGACGTGCTCCTAAACTCTTCTCCTGGATTAATCTAGTCTAGTGCTACCCTCAAGCCCTGCCGCTTTGGTAAACACTGATTATAGGATAGAAAGTCTTATGCATGGGCACAGCTATATACAGATAAAGCTTCATGGTGAAGTCCCTTCAGACAGCTTGGCCAGTGGCTGCATCTTCTCCTGCCTGCTCTCAGACAGCCTCAAAGTACCAGCACCAATGTCACAGTGATTTAAAAAATATGGAAATGCAGGGGACGTAGCTAGCAGTGCTACTTATGGTTGTGATGGGGAATGTGAACAAGAATATCCAGTTATTTGTGGAAGGGATATTAAACCTCATGTTTCAGTCCTAAGCCAATCTCTAACTATTAGAGACCAGGATGAGATCTACTGTGGGGAGCAGGATTATCCCACAGCTACTACTGCAGGGTTCTGATACCTTCCTTTGATGCATCTTGCACTGGCCCTGTCAGAAACAGTATACTGAACTAGATGGGCCGTGGGTCTGATCCAGTATGGCTATTCCGATGAACTGGCTGGTCATCATTGCAGGGGGAAAAGGAGGGGAACCAATGAACTCCTATTCCTTTTGAGAAACAACCACCTAGGACCCAGGCATCTTAAACAAAGGCTATAGAGACAGTGGCTGTACGTGAAGAAATTTGTCATTTGACCTTTTAAGAGCTGGGAGTGGGAGATGAATTAAGATTTGGTGTCTGTTCATTTGAGAGGCAGAAGACATAGAGGCCTGTAATTTTTCGGCTAGCTCCTCAGAGCAGGACTTCAGAACAATCAAGTGACTGAAGGAATCCAATCCAATCCACTCTCATTGGTGGGATTCTTGGAAGGAGCTAGTCAGTACTATGTAGACAGCCTGCCAGTGTTCAATCAAGTTGGTAGTTCTTCCTCTTAATACTGAGCCCATCTCCATCTAGGCATCAGGGCTCTTACCATCTCCAGACAGAAGAGAGAGAGAGTGCTACCACTAGAGTCAAAAACTTCTTGAAAAGTCACATTAAATGCACATGCATGGTATTGCTAGACCAAGTCCCGGGGGGTGTGGGGAGAAAATACCAGTCCCAGCAGCATTTTCTGACTGTGGGAAGCAATATTAGTAATATCTGCCAGTTCAACCAATTGCCCCAGTGTCAGGAAATGCCTCTTCCTTCTTCTAAATAGTGGTATCCTTATCCATGTGTCCTAAAGCCTCTCTGCCTGGCAATGCAGACTGAGTATGCAATTCAACAGGAGGAGATGTTTTCCATTCAGGAGCTTCTCTTTCCACTGACTGAAATTGTGAACCATCAGGAAGTCAGACAGTTAAATTCAGAAGCAAATATCTAGATTCTAGAATCACGGAATTGAATTCCCATCCCAGATAGATGGAGAAGAAGTGGAAACTGCTTTGATCTCAATGCTGAGGTTGAGCCCCAAATTGGAGAGCGCTCTAATGAGGACTTACAGCTCAGAATCAGGTATGCTACTTGCAGCGGGGTGGTTACCCCACTCCAGCGCTGAAGAGCTTAAAACCAGCCCTGGGAAAGGGCTGTTCTGGGGAGCCAATAGGGTAGGCTGAGTAGGGAAGCAGCCACAGCTGGGGCCATGCACCAATCAGGCCATAGATAGACTTATAAAAGGGAAGTGAGGCAGCAGCTCAGGGAGTCTCTCTCTAGCGGTGGAGAGAGATGGGCCTGGCTGCTTGGGAACTCAGCAGGGTACCTAGAGTGGAGCAGGGCTGGGGGAAGGCCAGAGGAGCTGGGGAGCTCCCGCCTGAGAAACCCCCAGGCTGCAGGCCTTGCTGAGGCCCAGAGCAGGTACTGGGTTACAGAGTGAGGAGACCAGAGACTGCAGGGGTACTGCAGAGGCATAAACTCTGATGTAGAGGGGCATTGGTGTCTGGGAGGGACATGGAGGCAGCGGCAAGTGGGGACATTGGCCAGCAGAGGGGGCTCTGGAGCTGGAGAGCTAATTCCCAGCATGACCAGCAGGAGGTACTGTGCCAGTGAGTCGTCGCCTTGCCACACTCCTCCGTAGAAAGCTCTCTCTTATAGCATTCTCTCCTTCTGCAAAAAGATAATACTAATACCGTAGAATATTTACAGGAACATAAAACCTGTGGAAAGTACTACTGAACTAATGACGACAACACTCATTCCTGTCTTTACTGCTCTTTGAGTCATACAGTCTTGGAGTTTAAGGCCCGAAGGGACCATCAGATCATCTAGTCTGACCTCCTGTATATCATACGGCACCAACACCACCCAACAGCCGCACATAAAACCCAACATCAAATTTGTTCATGGATGGTTATATCCATTTGTTCTTGTGCCAACATCATCCCTTAGCTTAAATAGCTCCTCACCTTCCTAGGGTATTTACCCCTCTTTCCCCACTGTATTTATAGGAAACAATCATGTGCCCTCTCAGTCTTCTTTTGCTAGACTAAACAAGTCAAGTGCTTCTAGTCTCCTGCCATAAGATAGGTCCTCCATTCCCCAGATCACCATACTAGTTCTCCTCTGCACTTGTTCCAGTGTTGAATTAATCTTGAGTGAGTAAGTAGTGGTGAAAAGTGATGGCTTATTCAAACCCTGGGAGACTGAAATCTCTTGTTCCCAAAGGAATGAGTCAAGACCATATTTTCTAAAATTCCAAAACACTTCACTGCAGCCAGAACCCTCACACAGCAGCATCTGCCTTCACAAGAGCTAGAGACAAGCGGAACAACACAACAAAAGGACAATTTGTTCTTCTCCCAGGCTCTTTCTCCAGCCATACACCCACCCAGCTAACAGCAGGGAAATCCATTACACTATGCATGTGCAGAACCAGTGGCAGCACCAGTATAACCTTTCCTAGGGTGACCAGATGTCCTAATTTTACAGGGACAGGTCCCAATTTTGGGCTTTTTCTTATAAAGGCTCCTATTAACCCCCACCCTGATTTTTTCACACTTGCTATCTGGTCACCCTACCTTTCCCCACACCAGTATGCTTCATCCCTAATCTGGATTTTATCTTCACAAATCCCCTCTGAAATAGGAAAGTACTTACTTGGTCCCATTTTTAGATGGGGGACCTGAAGCACAGAGTAAGTCACTTGGCCAAAATCATACAGCAAATCTGTGGCACAGCCAGGATTTAGAGCCTGGTCTCCCAAGTCCTAGGGTAGCACCTTGACCAATGAGCTGTCTCTAACCTGGAGGGACCCACCTCTAGGGGTAAGGAGGAATATTAGGAGGATCTTCATGGCTCCTTCAGTCCATGAATCATCGTAACTCTGAGGTTTTGTCCCATGCACCCTGGCCACTAGGAATTAGAGTTTTAGACTGAGATCACTAAACTCATTTCACAAGGCTGACAAGCATTATTGTGAGCTGGTAATGAGTTTCAGCTCCTGTTGGCCTGGAATAGGTTTGAATCAGCAATCTAGAGATGAGAGACTCCAAATACCATTGCCAATTACCTGAATCACCCAGTCCTCCACACTTTGAAGTGGCCATCAGAACTTTCTACGTGCAAGAGCTCCCATCCTCTATATGTTGAGCCATGCTGTGCATCACTATAATGGTACATATTATACACAGAAATATAAGAACATAGGAACTGCCATATTGGAGCCAAACAAAGGGCCGTCTCTTCAGAGTCTCTCTGATAGAGACCAGTGCTGCATTCTTCAGAGGAAGGCATAACAAGTCTCCATAGTACATTGGGTGGTGCAATTCTAAACCACTGGCCAATGGGTAAAGTTAATAACTGCCCCCACATTTGTGGACCCTGATGCATCAATATTTAGCTTACTAAAGGGAAATAACTAGCAGAGGAAAGGATGGTATCGATATTCAACTAATGTGACAGCTAACTTCAGCTTAGTCTGAGTCCCTCAGAAAAATGACCAGAAAACTGGTCTCAGAAAACTGACCAGGTGGGAAAGTAAAGCTGATCTGGAATTTTTCAATTAAACATTTTTTTTGGCCAAATAATTATGGTTCACTGAAAAGGTGGCTTAGGCCATAAAAGAATATCGACGAGGGGTGGGAGGAAGAAAGAGATTACTTCTCACCCTAGAATAGTCAGCAGCCTGGTGGTTTAGGATGCTCACTAGGAGATCAAGGTTAAGCCTCTCCTGTCTGTGATTCATAGCAGAGGACTGAACCAAGTCTCCCACATTCTAGGGAGCATCCGAACCACCAGAACAGTTATTCTGGGGTGGGTAGCTCTCATTTTTCTCATGAAAAATGTCACAAGGTCTAGTTTTTGTTTGTAACGTAGAACAAAAACCAATGCTGAATCCTTACATTTCTTTTATGAAGAGGAATTCTTGTTGTCTGGCCATCCCTAATGAAAAGTTTGGAGGAGTTCAAGCTAGTCCTTGAGGCGCTAAGGCAGCAAAACGGTCCATCAGGCAGTTATGTCATCAGTGATGAAGGGCAAAAACCCTATCAGCTGATTGTGATTTCTTCAGTCCATTATTTATTTACACAGATAATTAATTCCTCTGCAGTACAAAACATTTATCAACAACAACTCCATTAACCAACTCTTCCTTTTTAGTTCTTTGTGGGGCTAGTCATGCGACAGCTTCAGTAACCACAGTCTAATTAAAGTAATTGTTGGCCCACATTCTTATTCTGTTTTCATGTATAATATACTCTGTGGGAAGTCTTGTGGGATTAGAAACAGACTTTTAATCTATTCCACATGAATCAAAAACAACTCCCAGTAAACAGTTAATAGCCATGTTTAAACAGTGTGCCAATTTATTTTTCACTGGAGATTTCACAGGCTCAGTGCTACCCGCAGATGTTTTCAGCCCATACAGAGATGACAAAAGGCTCCTTTAAAAGTGATTTTTTTTTATTTCCTTAAGTTACTTAACTTGGTTTTTAAGGGAAATCTTGGACAAAGTATGTGGTGCAAGCGACAGCTGCTGCTCCTCCAGTGTTCTGGGTGGCTATAAACTACTGTCTTTGCCTCATCACCCACTTTTGAAATGCATCTCTGAATCCACGGTCCTATGCTACCTGATGTGAACCAATTACCCATGCTAGCAATTGCTGTGCACCAGCCTTCATTGCTTCTGCTTGTCTCTATTCTCATCTAGTCTCACACCTTCTTATTCTGGCATCAACACTGCCATGACTGTGTGGCATTGCAAGATAGTTATATTGAAGATGGCACAAAAGAAACTGTGCTTCTTTGGGATCTGCTTGTCTCTCCTCCTGGCTTGTTCAGAAAGCAGGAATTTGGGCCCAGAAGATAGAAAATTCATATGAACAGAAGAGATCTGGAGTTAGCTATTTTTGGTCTGTAAGGCTGGTCCAAAATGGCCAAAACTCTCTCATGACATTCGAAAGAAAACCATTGCTAATTTAAATAGGGGTTTTTAATTCCTCAGTATTTTGCGAGAGTACACTTTATGTGGTATATAGATTTTGTGCTGGCCCTCTACCCATGGTGAAATTTCATCCATTGCTAGTATTTAGTTGATTAGTAGATATGAATTCAAAGTTTGTGGATGGCCAGTACAGTCACATTATACTATTTCTGTTCCTTGATTGGATGACCTCAGATTTGCAAAACTACTTCTGCATCCATACAAAAGGGTTTCATTTATGCCAATATGAACGTAGTTCTATGGGTACAAAATTCATTGTTTGCTATATTTGCATAAGCAGGGCCAGGCTCTAGCAATTTCGCCGCCCCAAGCATGGCGGCACACCGCGGTGGGCGCTCTGCCACTCGCGTATCCTGCGCTCCGGTTGACCTGCCACAGGCGTTTTCTGCGGAGGGTCCGATGTCCCGCAGCTTCGGTGCAGATGCCGCAGACGTGTCTGCGGGAGGTCCACCAGAGACACGGGAGCAGTGGATCGTCTGCAGTCATGCCTGCGGCAGCTCCACCGGAGCAGCCTTGCCGCCTCGCCCTCCAGCAACGGCCATGAGCGCCCTCTGCGGGTGTGTGCCGCCCCAAAGCACGCGCTTGGTGCTCTGTGGCCTGGAGCTGGCCCTGTACATAAGGCAAACAAAACTTTGGTTGCATGCATCTGTGCAAGAACTGTATAATAAATGGCCTCATTTCTAATTCACAAACAATTCACTGAACAGGTTCTACTCTATTCAACCAGCTCCAGTTGGAATTACTTGTTAGAATGTTGGAAATTTTTCAAGCAATGTGAGTTGAGCTTACACAGACAGCGGACATAGCATAGTTCTGAACGATTCAAGCCAAAAGGCATTATTTTGTAAATTTTCTTAAGGGGCCAGATACAATGGTTCTGAAGATTCCTGTATTTCAGAAACTTTTTTTTATACAACATCACTTTTCTATATTTTTTATTTCATCATTCTTTATTGATCACCGTAGTCCAATACTGAAAATATCCTTATTTTAGCTTCACATTGTTTCATCCACAACAAAGACACTAAGAGACATGTTCAGTTGTCTGTTACATTGCTTATCATTTGCTCTGTCCTTTGTAAACCTACTCTGCTTCCTGTGTTCACTGCTACCCAATTAGCCATAGCTAAACTGCACTCCTGCAGTACATTTATCCTCAGGTAAAGCTCTGTAGTTTTAATCTATTCCCATACCCCACAGTACATCACTCATTACAGACCTGAATTATAAGCGAGAGTTTCAAAAATTTAATTAGGATTCAAAATCCCCTTTAGGCACCTAAATGAGTGGTGTAATCTTCAAAATGCTGAACACTTGCAGTTTCTGTTGGTTTCCTATGAACACTGCTGGGTGCACAGCTCAGCACGTTTGGCAATTGGGCCATTTATTAAGATGACCTAAAGTTAGGCTCCTAAATCCATCTTTAGGTAAGATTTTAAAAAATTAATGCCTAAGATATTAAACAAATTATATGGACACATGTTTATTATGAGCACAGGTTATATGGGCCAATTAGAATATTCTGTTCTGTATAGGTTCTTATACCCTGCTCACTGTCATTTTCTGAGCATCTTTCAGGAATGCTTTACAGCAACATAACTAAGCATCTTCATGTTTGGTTCTCTCATCTTCTTCCCAGAGGGAGAAGCATGTAGTGGTGTCTTGTTGAGCTAGTGTTTTAAAAAATAAATAAATAAATAAATAATAAATAATAAATATATATATATATATATATATATATATATAGTATATATATATATATAATATTATATATATATATATATATATATATAATATATATAAAATCTGTTGATATACTTTTACGTTAGTGGAGACGAAGTCAAAAAATATGCCTTGCCCTTGTAGAGGAAGGTGGTAAGTTTTGTGATGGTCCTTAGTTTCTGGAGGATTCTTTCCACAGTCTTGGACTGGCCATCTGGGAAAGTTCTGTCTCTCAAGCAGACTTGCGTGACTACTTATTGCTTGGGAGTTACACTGAGGAGCAGTGTTTTCATCCTTGGTCTTCGTCCTGGAGCTTGAGATACCCTTTTAGTTATCCTGGGCCTAGACCATGGAGCTCTTTGAAGAGAAAGGAACGAGATTTCAATTTGACTCAGTCTGTGGAAGCCAGTGTACAGTAAAGAGGATGGGTTTTGATGTGCTCATGGTAGCTTATGCGGCTGAAGACATGCTACAGCATTTGGTACTAGCTCGAGGTTTTTTCAATGCTGAAGACTTCATGCCCAGGTATCACATTTCTGTAGTCCCTGCTGAGAGGTGATGGAGGCAAGAATAACTCAGGCC
Source organism: Gopherus evgoodei (assembly GCF_007399415.2). NCBI lineage: Eukaryota > Metazoa > Chordata > Testudines > Testudinidae > Gopherus > Gopherus evgoodei. The sequence goes on along the minus strand of NC_044324.1, from coordinate 164,437,831 downwards.
ATACCATCATCTGCAATGATGGGACTGTCTCCTAGACATTTGGAGATGATAGAAAGCATTATTATGGATGATACTAAGGGAGCACGAAGGAATCCAATAATATTTCTAGACTAGGGATTGAATTGACCAACTGGAAGATATGCATCTCCAACCAAAGGACACTGCATCATAGCTGAAACTCCAAAATACTTTCCTCTGTCCCACCAGCATCCACCTCTGTCTTGCTCAGGTTCAGCTGCAACCAGTATTCTTCATAGATGAGCTGATCTCTGTCAGGAATCAGCTCCTACAGCACAGCCAGTCTCTGGGCAAACCTAACAAGAGCAGCTGGCCTGTAGTAGGCTGCCTGCATGGCTACACCACATGATTGGTTGGAAGAACCAGCAGACCAGCATTGAAGCCCAGCAGCAGCAGCTGTTTCAGTCATTGGCTGATCCAAAACCAGGTGCTGCAAACTGTATGGGTGCCTTCGTCACACCAGATTGCTGCTGGGGAAATGCCGTTACTGTAAAGCTGAAGCTTTCAGACTTAATCTTTTGGGCTAAAGTCATAGGAAAGCATGAAGATGAAATCACTAAGCTAATATACAATGAAGGCTGAGAATTAAGTGTTGTGACATGTAGGGCAAAACTAAAAATGCTCATTTAGTAGGGTTAAAGCACAAAGGATCTTCGTGAAAAGAAAGACCTAAAAGAGATTAAAATCTATATCTTTGGGAAAATGTATTATAATTGGAAAATTATACCTCCTGAGGTAGATATGGAATTGTACAAAGTTAAACAGAAATTAAAAGGTACAGTGCCAAAGTGAAATCCGTGCAAGCTGCGTGGAAACTTAAATGTATATCCAAATTTAAAACATAGTAAGAACCAAAAAATGCCACCATGGCTAAACAAAGTAAAAGAAGCAGTGAAAAACAAAATGCTTCCTTTAAAAAGTGGAAGTTAAATCCTAGTGAGGAAAATAGAAAGGAGCATAAACTCTGGCATATGAAGTGTAAAAATATAAGTTAGGAAGGCCAAAAGAGAATTTGAAGGAAAGCTAGCCAAAGACCAAGTAAGTAATAGCAAAACATTTTTTAGTACATCAAAAGCAGGAAGCCTGCTAAACAATCAATGGAGCACGGACATTGAGTGCTAAGGAGCATGCAAGGACGGTAAGGCCATTATGGAGAAACTAAATGAATTATATGCATTGGTCTTCACTGTTGAGGATGTGAGGGAGATTCCCAAACCTGAGCCACTCATTTAGGTGGACAAATCTGAGGAACTGTCCCAGATTGAGGTGTCATTAGAGGAGTTTTGGAACAAGTTGATAAACTAAACGTAATAAGTCACCAGGACCACATGGTATTCCACCAAAGAATTCTGAAGGAATGTGAAATTGTAGAACTACTAACTGTAGTCTGTAACTCTCATGTAAATCAGCTTCTGTACCAAATGACTCGGAGGATAGCTACTAGCTCAAGAAAGAGATCTTGGAGTCATCGTGGATAGTTCTCTGAAAACATCCCTCAGTATGCACAGCACAGTCAAAAAAAGCTAACAGAATATTGGCAATCATTAAGAAAAAGATAGATAAGACAGAAAATATATTGCTTCTATATAAATTCATGGTACGCCCACATCTTGAATACTGCATGCAGATGTGGTCACCCCATCTCAAAAAAAAGATATATTGGAATTGGAAAAGGTTCAGAAAAGTGCAACAAAAATGATTAGGGGAATGGAAAAGCTGCCATATGACGAGAGATTAATAAGACTGGACTTTTCAGCTTGAAAGAGAGATGACTATGGAGGGATATGATAGAAGTCTATAAAATCATGACTGGTGTGGAGAAAAGTAAATAAGAAAGTGTTAATTACTCCTTCGCATAACATAAGAACTAGGCAAATAAAATTAATAGGCAAGCAAGGTTTAAAACAACAAAAGGAAGTATTTTTTCACACAATGCACAATCAAACTGTGGAAACTCCTTGCCAGAGGATGTTATGAAGGCCGGAACTATAACAGGGTCAAAAAAAGAACTAGAATAAATTCATGGGGGAATAGGACCATCAATGGCTAGTAGCCAGGATGGGCAGAGATTGGGTGTCCCTAGCCTCTATTTGCCAGAAGCTGAGAATAGGTGGCAGCCCAGGGGATGGATCACCTGATGACTACCTGTTCTGTTCTTCCCTCTGGGGCACCTGGCATTGGCCACTGTCAGAAGACAGGATACAGGGCTAGATTGACCATTGGGTCTCATTCCAGTAGGGCCATTCTTATGTTCTTAAGATATAGGAAATCAGTATGTTTCTGACTAGTGGGGGATGCTACTGTCGAAATATATACTGATGCCTCCTTACATATAAAGATGTAAGAATAGGAGGAGGGGGAACAGCCTCTGCCTTCTACATTGGAATCAATAAAGCTGTAAGATTGTCAGAATTTTGTAGCTTTTGATGGCTGAAATGGCAGGGATAATGCTGGCATTAAATTTTGAAAGACCTGTGCCCAGTCACTGGGGTAATCCTATTTGATTCTTTATCTGGACTACTGGTGATTAGAAACACCTCTTCAGATAACAGAAATTATATATTTTGTGTAATATATTGTTAACAGAATTTACACAGTTTGGGTTAATCAGGTTGTGTACGGGTTTGAATCACAGAAAACCTCCTGGAATTGCCACATGATGTGCAAGACTACTTAGCCCTTGCTTTCCCTGCCAGCCTGCGAGTCCAGCCCCCTTTCTTGTTGAGCCCAGACAACACCAGTTTGCTCCTGCACAGACCCAGGATCTGAACCACATGCCCCAAAGCTGCAGACTTAACTGAAAGCAATTTAAGAATGTTCCTGTCTATAACACTCAGATGTCCAATTCCAGTGGGGGACCAAACCCCAAATAAATCCATTTTACCCTGTATAAAGCTTATGCAGAGTAAACCGTGATTGTTCACCTTCTATAACACAGAGAGATATGCAACAGCTGTTCCCCCGCCCCCCAGGTATTAAATAAAAAGTGATTTTATTAAATACAGGAAGTAGGATTAAGTGGTTCCAAGTAATAACAGAGCAGAACAAAGTGAATTACCAAGTACAACTAAAATAAACCGCAAATCTAAGCCTAATACAGTAATAAAACTGAATATATATAAATCTCACCCTCAGAGATTTCAATAAGTTTCTTTCACAGAGCTGGATTCCTTCCTGTCTGGGCACAATCCTTTCCCCTGGTAAAGCCCTTGTTTCAGCTCAGGTGGTAGCTAGGGGATTCCTCATGATGGCCTGCCCCTTTGTTCTATTCCACCCACTTATATATCTTTTGCATAAAGGGGGAATCCTTTGTCTCTCTCTGGTTCCCATACCCCTCCTTCTCAATGGAAAAGCACCAAGTTAAAGATGGATTCCAGTTCAGGTGACATGATCACATGTCCACTGTAAGATTCATTATCCCCTTGCCACCACACATATTATATACAGGAAGACTTACAAGTAAAACAGAGCCATCTACAGGTCAATTGTCCTGGTTAATGGGAGCCATCAAGATTCCAAACCACCAGTAATGGCCCACCCTTTGCATAATTACAATAGGCCATCAGATTTTATATTTCATATTCTAGTTTCAGATACGAGAGTGATACATGTATACAAATAGGATGACCCACACTCAGTAGATTATAAGCTTTGTAATTATACCTTACAAGAGACCTTTGCATGAACATATTTTAATTACATTATGTTCAGACTCATCAACATACTTTCATAAAATCATATAGAGTGCAACGTCACACAGGTATCCCAGCACATGCAGGGGTAGTAAGCAATGAGCTGGAATACAAAATGGCAAAAATGCTGTTAAAAACAAGCAAATTGATTTAGAGAGCCCGTAAAATAAATCAGAGTTTAAAAATCTAATTAAAAATGGGAGGTATGGAAGAAATTATGAACAAAAGAAACAAAGGGGAAAGAAATATGCCCAAGCTGAAATGCTGATATACACCAAGACTGTGAGGGATAGAAAGAAGTGGCACCATTTAGAACTATAGCTACCCATTGGGGATTAGATAGTAATTTGTTTCTAATTAAACATAAAGATGGATTACGTGGCATGCACAAGGTTCAGGAAATGGTTGCTCATCTCCTTTGGGAGTGCAAAGAGTGCACCATCGAAAGAGGTTATCTATATGAAAAACTGAGGCCTTAAAGTATCAAAATGTTTACTGAAACACCTAGTAAGAGCACCAGGAAAATGGGAGCCTATAAGAAATACTGAAATTATTTAAGAGTACTGGGAAGGGTGAAAGACTTTAATTCTTCAACTATCTATGGTGTCCAGTGATTGGTCGTCAAAGACTGAGCAAGTAAGTTTGCTTTGCCATTAAACAGAAGCAGCAGCAGCTCAAGGTCTGTTCAAAGCATTTGCCCAAGGCTGTGATAGCTCCTGCTCCTGACTTGTTCCCAGCCCCGCTCCTACCTTGGACCTCACCCTGCTCCTGCCTCACTCTAGGTAACTCAGTTCCCACCCTCGACTCCAATTCCTGAGCTTTGACTTCGACTCTGACCCTTGCTCTGCCATCTGGCCTCTGATTCTGGTTCCCACTTTGGGATCCATCTCCTAGCTCCTGCTCTGACCACTAGGTATGACTCCTGTTCTGACCACTAGGCACAATCACACATATTATGGTCACTGACAATTTCATCCAAGTACAGGACCATCTCGGTAGGAGTGGTGGTGTAGTATGTGAAGGATAGGTAGAGTTATGTATCATCCGCATATTGCTGTCACTTGAATGAATTCTTTAGACAATAATCACTTATACTTTACATTTACACAGCAGGATCCCAGTGTGCGTTACAAACAAGACTAATGTTATGCACTCTGAAGGGCAACTACTTCTGGCACAGAACATAGCTTAGCAACACTTTACAACAATGCAAGACAGAATGCAAAGAAAAGTAACAGAATGCCACTAGCCATCACATTCAGCCCCAACTAAAACCACTCCAGTGCATCAAGGATCTACAGCCTATCCTGAAGGAAGATCTCTCTCTCAAACCTTCGGAGACAGGCCAATCCTCGCTTACAGACAGCACCTCAACCTGAAGCAAATACTCACCAGCAACTATGCACGACACAACAAAAACATTAACCCAGGAACCAATCCCTGCAACAAACCCGGTTGCCACCTCTCTCTGCATATCTATTCAAGGGACACCATCATAGGACCTAACCACATCAGCCATATCATCAGGGACTCGTTCACCTACATGTCTACCAATGCGATATGTCATCGTTTGCCAGCAATGCCCCTCTGCCATGTACACTGGCCAAATTGGACAGTCATGATGCAAAATAATAAATGGACACAAATCAGACATCAGAAATGGTAACATTCAAAAAGCAGTAGGAGAGCACTTCAGTCTCCCTGGACACTCAATAACAGATTTAAAAGTGGCAATACTTCAACAAAAAAACTTCAAAAACAGACTTCAATGAGAAACTGCAGAACTGGAATTAATTTGCAATTTGAACACCATAAAATTAGACCTGAATAAAGACTGGGAGTGGCTGAGTCACCACAAAAAGTAATTTTCCCTCTGTTGACATTCTCCCTTCTTGACAACTGTGGAGAAAAGGCCACTTCAACACCTTAATTGAATTGCCCTCATTAGCACTGACCTCCCACTTGGTAAGGCAACTCCCATCTTTCCATGTGCTGTAATATATATACTACGCTTACTGTATTTTTCACTCCATGCATCTGATGACATGGGTTTTGGCCCATAAAAGCTTATCCCAAATAAATTTGTAGTCCTCTAAGGAGCCACAAGGACTCCTCATTGTTTTGGCTGATACACACTACCACAGCTGCTACTCTGAAAACAAGGCTCTTGTCCACTTAAAAATGGTGGGGGGAAATTAGAGTGGCGAGAATGCAATTGCTATAGCTGGAATATGCCAGGGCACTGAGGCAAAGCCCCCAGTTACAGTATATTGGGGAAAAGCACTTAGCTTGTGGAGTTGGCAAACCTGCAGACACAGGGTGCACTAGCTCCACCAATGAGTAAATAAACTCTAGATTCCTTTCCTTCTCTATTCAGACTATTTTAATCATAGCCTGCTGCAGACATATCATTCTTGCTCCTGTGGGCATTACCAAATCCCCTCACACCTGACTTCCTGTCGTCCCTTTTAGAAATAGGGAGTGAACACCAGCATTTCAGTATTCATTGCACTTCCTGTGGAACCAGGAATTAGCAGGACAAGAGGCCAGACATTCTATCGAAAGACCAGGCCCAGGGCACGATAAGCAGTAACACATCTAATCCCCACACAAGTTGATAGGTTTGTGGGAAGGGGCTATACTCTACAAGTGACTGCTTCACTCTGTGTTAGCATTGCTAGTTAAATGTTATAGAGCCCCAAGAAGCGACTCGAGTCTGGAAACTGAATTCTCCCCTTTACTGGTAACGTCTTCAGTTTATCCAGGATTTCTTCTTTTTTCCCTCCATTTAGGAGTATAGGAGGTGGAAGGGAATTTTGGAGTAGTGTTATTGTTTTTCAATGGCATTGTGGATATACTGGTTTGCTTGCCAGGGCAAATATGGTACCGACCACAATGTCTTCACAATATTTGTGGGAGTTAGCTCTGGGATTAATCCAACACCTTTTTGTTTTCTGTCTTCAAGAATCTCAGAGCAGTTTGGAACATGAATTAAGCCTCACCAGACGCCTGTGAAGAAAAATCCAGGAGTACTGTGCCCCATCTACGAGCCATTACCTTGGCACTCCACACTATTGATCCATATTGAACATTAGAGAGTTTCCCAGTCATTAAGGACCAGATTTTCAGCTAAGGTACTGAGCTCTTTGAAAATCTGATCCCACCTGCAAAGAGATTGGTCACTACTCTGCATTAGTAACCTACAGATGTTATCATTGGTGAACTGACCAAGCTGAGACTCTGCCCCAGGAGGAGCTGATCCACCAAGGAGTTTTTAAATAATAGACAATGAAAAAAAGCAACTGTGAAATTTTAGACTAACCTTATAGACAAGAATATTGATGGTTCTGTTGTTTAATGTGAGGATGACAGACTTGCTTGGTTTGCTTGCAAAATAAGTTGGAAGATTAATATCACCCAAGCAGTGGAGTGATTGAGCCTGCAGCCTCATCATCTTTTTTATTCCTGAGCAGTTTATTTCCTCATACGCACAAAACACAAATGCATTATCTAATTAGAGATCCTGGGGAGGTGGGGGAGAACCCACCCAAACCCGCCCTAACTTGGTCCAGATGTGTGTCCAAAGAACTTGCTTCACTAGCAGATTTTGTCCAGTGGTTTCAGAAATCATTTCAGCACTGCAGCAGGTGGGGGTAATTTTGCCTGCTCTCCTCTGCTAATCCAGCTAGTGCTGTTGCCTGTTATTTGGATTCCAGGAGGAAAGAAGGAGAAAGGCAGAGTAATTGCCATGCACACTCCTCTGCTTCCTTACAATGCTGCAAAAATATTTTGATTGTTATTAAAAATAATTCCTGGCTAAATTCTACAATCGTTTCTCTTAGAGAAACAACTTTAGCCCAGGAGCCAAACTTAGATGAAGAGCAAAAATTTGCAATTCTGAAGACAAAAGCATTAAAATCTTTCCATAAGACTTACCTTTGGAAACCTTTTTGGCATGTTTACACGTAGTTAATTAATCTAAATTAAATTGGGTGCCTCCCTCCCTTAGCGACCTTTGAAAATCCCTGTCTCCACACATGGCAGTACTGAACTACAGCACCTTAAAAAAAAAAACAAAAGTAATTTTCCCTCAGTTGATACTCATCCCTTCTTGTCAACTGTTGGAAATAGGCCACATCCACTGATTGAATTGGCCTCATTAGCACTGACACCCTACTTGGTAAGGCAACTCCCATCTTTTCATGTGCTGTATATTTATACCTGCCTACTGTATTTCAGTCCAGGCATCTGACGAAGTGGGCTGTAGCCCACAAGAGCTGATGCCCAAATAAATTGTTAGTCTCTAAGGTGCCACAAGGACTCCTTGTTGTTTTTGCTGTTACAGACTAACATGGCTACCCCTCTGAAATGTGTCACTACTTAACCCCAGGGAGTTGTGCCAGCAACCTTATGAGATTTTTTTTTTTAAACACATGAGGGTGTGGAAGCTGAGCCCTCAAACACTGTTGCGACTTAGCTGATACCACCCCTTCCTTAACAAGTAAGGCAAGAACTATCTGTAGCATCAAGTCTTTTGCCAGTTGCCATGCTCAGGAAGCCACCAAGCGCTCTCTCCCTCTCTGCTCAGGAGCCTAGCCTATTCTCACAGGACAGACAGGAAGAGGGAGCAGCCCGAGCCCCGCAGCTCAGCATGGCTCCACTCCCTCTTCCCCGCTCCCTTCTTGTCAGCACCCAGCCCCGGGGGAAGAGGCTGATGAACCTGGGGAAGCAAATGGGATGAGAGGCCCTGTTGCAGTCCCCTTCTGCCCTACCAGGCCTGGGAGAGTGGGGAGAAGAATCCCAGCAGGAGCAGGTGAGACTGGGGTGAGGAGAGCACAGCTGATGGGGGGCTGGAAGCTCAGGGGGCTAAGCAGTTGCGGGGCTAGCAGGCAGATCCATTTCAGTTTATTTTCCTACTGTTTACCTCATGCCATGTATTAATTTCAAACTTTTCATTTACATTTAAGCACATTGGAGCTGGAGAGAGTGTTGATACACTTTGATTTACAATGGTACGCTTTTAATCAGGGGCTTAATCAGACACTTATGCGACATGAAGCGTCTGTAATTGACATTAGTTAACCTGATTGCATGCTGCACAGTACTTTTCCGAAGGAAATTTTACAATAAAAAAGACGGTGCAAGTGAGTATCAAAATTTCAAGCAAGAAGAAAGGGTAATTAGATGGTCATTCATTTCTGGTGAGTTTAACTTCTATTTCTAATTTCATAGTTTTGCCAGAATTAATATTAATAGCATGCTAGTTTAAAGTCACTACAGTATATTTTATAACTCTTTGTTTGCAAGAGTTCGTTGGAATATTGTTTACTGACACTTCTTTTGAGATTAATAAATAGAATCCAGCACACCACTCTTGAGAATGATGGGCTTGTGGCAGGCTCACTGGAGAGCAAACACTTGGAGAGCTCTTTGTCCCTTGAAAGAACCCTTTGACTAACCGAGATTTGGCCAGTGCCTTATCCAACCATCCAGAAATGTAACTGAATACCAGTGCTTTAGGTAATTAAAGCCATAGCATCACTATAGGCATTACTATGGATTACATGCCAAAATTAAAATGGGTTTTGTTTGTTTGAACTTTCATTCAGCTTTGCATATAGCACAGGTAAAAAACAGCACTGAAACAATCAAGCTGCTTTACGAACATAGTGTTTGGCATCAGGCCTGGATGGTGGTGAAACAGTCAACGGAAGGACTGAATATGTACAGAGGTGGCCCCCAAACTATAACAACCCTAGGTCTCCATCAAAGTTAATCCAGCCCTGTGCACAGGGGTCAGTTTGAACAATTTGAGTCAGGCAAAGCAAATGGTGATAGGGCGGCATTCATTCTTCTACTTCCCTCCCACTCAAGTCCTATTGAAGTGGTGCATTGACCTTTTGCTGCTGTCCGCATGGGGGCAACTTTCACCTCAGGGAGAGGATTGTGTTGCATTTCAGAAAACTAATGTTGAATGCCACAAAGAATCCAAGCAACACAGGATTTCTAGAAGAGTTTCACTTTGTTAATAGAACTAAGCCCACTCACTTCCTCCCTGGAGGGAAATGGGTCAAAGACAGGGAAGAAAGAGAATGTGACTAGATGAAGGTTCTTTTCAGAATTTCACCTTGCCTAATGGGTCCATTTCCTTTACCAGTTCCAAAAAGCGGCTTAACTTAAGGCTTGTCTACATTTGAAACATTACAGTAGCACAGCTGGAGCAATTCAGCTGCACTGCCATAGTGTAGACACTACCTACACCAACATGCAGGGATTCTCCTGTCACTGTATTTAATCCACATCCCCAAGACTTGGTAGCTAGGTCAAGAGAAGAATTCTTCCATCCACATAGCGCTGTCTACACCAGGGGTTAGGTTGGCTCAAATATGTTGTTCAGGGGCATGGATTTTTCATACCCCTAAGCAATATAGCTGGGTCAGCCTAACCTTTTAGTGTAGAGCGAGCCTCATGGGGTATGTCTATATTGTAATTAGATACCTGTGGCTAGCCCGTGCCAGTTGACTCAGGCTAAGGGCCTGTTTAATTGCAGCATAGGCATTTAGGGTCAGGCTTCTCCAGCTCAAGCCCAAACCTCCAAACTGCAGTTAAACAACCCCTTAACCCAAACTCCAGAGCCCGTGTCAGCTGGCACGGGCCAGTCACAGGTGTCTAACTGCAGTATAGACATACCTTAAGAGATCAAGTGGTGTTCCAATAAATATCAGGTTCCCTGCTTGCTGTTTGCAGCGTTGTAGCCGTATTGGTCCCATTAATTTAGAGAGTAAAGCTGGGTGAGGTAATGTAACAGAACCTGATCTTTTAAAAGACATTACCTCACCCACTTTGTCTCTCTAAAGTTCCCTAATGACAAGCAAACCAGGCTGTTTAAAGGATACATATAAAATGTGTCATGGAATGACCTTATTTCCCTTTCTTAGTAGTCAGAATTGCTTGCTATACTGTCTGACAGTGCTACGATGAAAATGTATGAGAAGAAGAGGTGAACTACATCAGATGCCTGGAAAATGTTACACCACTCACAAGATCTGTGACATTAGAAGATTGACTTGTGTCGATGCTTCGGGCATTATAGAATCTTCAACAGAGGCTATGGCAGCTAAAAGAACAGAGTCTGGCCACTCTGAATGGCACTGGAGTATGATGATGCACAAGACAGGTGCAACCTGACAGAAAGAGACTTCAAAGATCTATGTTGTTGTACTCATCACTTTGAGCTGATGGGCAAGCTATTCATAGTACAGCAGTGATGACTCTCTAGGGTGACCAGATCACAACAGTAAAATATCGGGACACTCTGGGATGCTGTCATCCCTGCCCAAAGTCCACTCCCACTCTTCCCAGGCTCCCCCCCCACTCTGCCCCAGGTCCTGCCCCTTCTCTGCTACCCCCCCAACCCTTCCTCATCTCCTCAGTCCCCTTCCCACTGCTCCCCTCTTCACCCTCCCCACCTACCGCTCACTCACCACTCACCCTACAGCACCTTCTCCTTTACCCAGTGGGTGCTCGCCTACCCCCCACCTCTTCTTGCCCCTGCACTTCCCTCACCCTGCCCTCATTGCATCTGGTTCCCCTAAGTCTCCTCCCATTAGCACACCACATCCCTGCTCCCTCCCAGAAAGTCCTAAGTGCCGCCAAACAGCTGTTAGGTGGCAGGAAGTGCTGGGAGGAAGTGGGAGGAGTGAGGACATGGTGTGCTGTGGGGGAAGAAGGAGGCAAGGAGGGGGAAGCTGGGCTGTAATTTGTAGATTTGGAAGGGACCTTGAGAAGTCATCAAATCCAGTCTCTTTTGCTGAGGCAGGACCAAGTAACCTAGACCATCTGTGACAGGTGTTTATCTAACCAGTTCTTTAGAAACTGCAATGATGGGGATTCCACAACCTCCTTTGTGTACCAGGATAGTACTTAACTATCCCTTAGAGATAGAAAGTTTGCACTATTACAATTAATATAAAAGTCAAAACAAAATGAATCAAAACAAAGTCAAAATCAATTTTTGACATTGTCAAAAGAGAATCAAAATGAAATGGTTTGACTTTTTCCCTTTGAAAATTTCATCTAAATTGACATGGTCCCAGGAAAAATGTCACTTTTCGAGACATAGTATGTTTTGAAGGGAAAAAAGGTTCCATCAAAAAAATGTCAACCAACTCTACTGGTTGTTTTGCATGTCTCAATTTTTGGGAGCCCAGTTTGAGACATCATAAAGGAGCATCATCTTCAAAAGTGCTGTGCATCTACCCCCTGAAAACATAATCCTTTCACGGCATCACCAGTGAGATACTCAAAATCACTAATCACTTTTGAAAATTTGTCAACATTTTGCACAAGGAAATCAGTATAACTGGAGAAGGAATTGGCACAACTGACTTGAAAAAAAAATTACAGCCATTAAAATAGCAATCAATGGTGGATCTCTCTCTTTGCTGTTTCCTTTAACAGGAAACAAAAGTAATCTAAACTAGTTGCATAATGTAATAGACTGTATTGGGGAGGAGGTTTAATTCCCAGCCTTTAGGGCATGGCTACACTTGCAGATGTAGAGCACTTTGAGTTAAACCAGCCTTCGTAGAGTGCAGTAGGGAAAGTGCTGCAGTCTGTCCACACTGACAGCTTCAAGCGCACTGGCATGGCCACATTTGTAGCACGTGCCGTGGCATTGGGAGTGGTGCATTATGTGCAGCCATCCCAGCATGCAAGTGACTGCAATGTGCTTTTAAAATGGGGGCAGAGTGTGACAAGGAGTGTGTTCTGTGTATGTAGGGGGAGAGAGAGTGGGTTGGGGGGGGTGAGAGCATGTCAGCATGCTGTCTTGTAAGTTTAGACAGCAGCAGACCTCCCCCTCACCTCTCTCTCACACACACACAGCATTCCACAGTAATGGCTTGCATGCCGGCTGTCAGAAATGGAGCTTTGAAAGGGCATTTCTGCATTCCTACAGGAGTTCAAACAATGACAAGAGTGGCCACTAGACTTAAGGGGATTATGGGGTGTTTCCAAAGGCCAATCACAGCGCAGTAATGCAACATCTCGTTCACACCGGCGCCACAGCACTCCAGCGGGGACACAGCAAACATTATTCCACTTGCAGAGGTGGAGTACCAGCAGCACTGTAGCTGTTGAGTCAGAGCGCTCTACGTGCCTTGCCAGTGTGGATGGGTAGTGAGCTAGGGCACCCAGGGCTGCTTTATTGTGTTGTAACTTGCAAGTGTAGCCAAGCCCTTTGTTCTCCCAGAATTAGATAAGTTAATGGAGGATAGGTCCATCAATGGCTATTAGCCAAGATGGGCAGGGATGCAACCCCATGCTCTGGGTGCCCCCCTAAGTGTTTGACTGCCAGATATTGGCACTAGATGACAGGATCACTTGATAATTGCTCTATTCTATTCATTCCCTTTGAAGAATCTAGCATTGGTCTCTGTCAGAAGACAGGATGCTGGCCTAGATGGACAATTGATCTGACCCTGTATGGGCATTCTTATGTTTTTTAAATTTGTCTTCTAGACTGTAATTCTCTAGGACAGGGACCCTCTTGATGTCTGTATGTTGCATAGCACTGGGCATTTAGACGACATCAATATTGCTAACCCCAAGGGTTTAAAAATTATGAGTCAGGCTAAAAATCACAAGATTTTAAAAATCAAAAAATTGAGGGTAGGGGGATTTGCTTTCTGGCCTCTGAGTCTCCAGGGTGCCATTGGGTCATGTTTTCAAGCTTTTTTTCCTCTCACAAAGGCCATAAACTTTACCTTTTTGTTTTAGTCAATGCTGAAGTTTTCCTCTCATCACACAAATCTAGTAGTTAGGACTTTAAGAAAACCTCCAGATATTGCAAAGGTCAAGATAAAATTGCAAGAGTTGGCAACACGTAACCAATAAAATACAAATATCTCCATTATAGAACCATAATCAACTGCCTGAGATGGAGCATTAGCTTATTGGCTGCTGCAAAGTCTATATCCAAGCAATCTTTCACATAGAAACCCAGGCTATGCTTTTGGAACTGTGACTGATGGTTTAGCCATGCCTCTCCCAGAGCATCATTTCATGAGTCTCAACATTTAGCTGAGGTGGGCATCATTATTGCTTTCAATGGGCACAAAGAGATCTGAGGAGAAAGCAGCCCCTTTGCCAGCGTGATTTCATAATGTAAAAGTGCTGCACAATCCCTGCAGGTGAATCACCCTGGTTTCCTACTCAAGCTGTTTCTAAATCAAATGTCTGTCTGCAATACACAAACAGCATCCAAATGGCAGCAGAGGACTGACAGCCTCACAGATATAAATATTTACCCATCATGGGAAAGATTATTTGTCTGGATGTTGATAACCTGCTGATTTGCCTTAGATATGTATTGTGTGATGGTCATTTCCTCCCATTCTCCGCAGTCCTACCACCTCTGGTTGTAATATCTTCAGATCTCAAAAGCTAAGTGGGGTTGTGAGATCTCCAAGGGAAAATAAGGTGTTGCCAGAAGTGATGAAGTTTTGATTCAGTAGGTAGAACTGTTCCACATAAGTACCCAACTAGTACCCCAGCATGATGCTGCTAGAAGTGCCATTTTTGGGTGAGACTCATTATTGAGATCCAAATTGCTTTAGAATATCATTTCTGGCTGGTCTCTCTGTAAAGAGCCTCTAACTACCCTTTTTTCCTCAGAAAATTCAGAATCCAAAGCTATCTAATGGGACTTGAGCCCACCTGTAGTGAACGAGCAGCAACATGCACTCTTAGTCATAGAACATGGTTGGAAGGGACCTCAGGAGGTCATCTAGTCTAATGTGCTGCTCAAAGCAAGACCAATCCCCAGACAGATTTCTACCCTGCTTCCCTAAATGGCCCCCTTCAGGGCTGAACTCACAACCCTGGGTTTAGAAGGTCAATGCTCAAACCACTGAGCTATCCCTCTCCTACAAGGTAACATGAACCTTTAGAACATTTCAGTGGTGATTCTATGAAAACCCAAGGGCTGAAGGATCAAATTACTTAGGGGTTATGGAATCTGCATTCCTGGAGGTTTTAAAGAACAGGTTGGACAAACACCTGGCAGGGATGTTCTAGGTCAGCATGGGGAGACAGACAGACTAGATGCCCTCTGGAAGTCCCTTGTAGCCTTATGTTTCTCTGATCCTTACTTAAGTAGTTACTGGATCTTGCCAAGACTTACTACTGAGAACAGTGTTTAAAGCTAATGAGCGTATCCCCAATAGTAAGCACCACACTTGACTGAAAGCATTTGCAGGATCAGGCCCTAAGTGTGTAAGCTCCTCCAGGCAGGGAGCATGTATCCAATTGAGTTTGTAGGGCCAGGCACATCTGTAATGTTTAGAGCTGGTTGGAAAGGTTCCAATGGAACAGTTTTTCCACTGGAATTTGCCAGTTTGTCAAAATTGAAACATTCAGAAGCCGGGCAGCTTTCAAATCCTACCTGCCAGACAGTTTTCTGAGGCAAACTGCCTAGTTTTGGACTAGTTCACCCACCAGGCTGCTCTGCTGACTGCCGTGGGCTGCTGGGGAGCCCAGGCTTCCAGGGCCTCTGGCTTCCCTACCATCCAATATGCAGATCCCCCTGGGGCTGTGGACCCCAGGGCTTCCAGGATATGCAGCTCTGAGGCAGCCAGCCAGGACCCAAAGGCTTTTCTTGCTGTGGAGAATTAAACCAAATTTTGAAATACTGAAATCCTCAGTTAAATGTAATTACCTTTCTCCACACAGCTCTAATATTGTTGTATAATAATAGCCCCATTGAACTCACTGGGAATTGGTTACTCACACAAGTGAGTGTTATAAAATTAGAACCTAATAGAAGTCAGCCTTCTTCTGAAGAATATGAAACTGTGACGGGGCTAGGACTCATTACCGTGGCACCTCCCGCTGGTTGCTCCAGGAATTAGCTCAGTCCATAGGTGTCCCATCCATCATCTGCTCTCTGCTGGTGTCCAGACCGATGTTGCTCTCCGCTTGGCAACATCCATTTCAGGCCACACTACCCTCCGGCAGTGCCCTCTAGTCCATCCTCACCCCCTTCCAAGGGAGGTTAACAACAGTCTCTCTCTGTGCCCCAGCAGTCAACCACACCCCAAAGTCTAACCCCTTGTGTCAGAGGTCTGGTGCAGTCCACTACTGACACATCCAATGGCTGAGTGTCCATGCAAAGGGGACCCAGGCCCACCTCTACATTGGCTCCCGACCCAGGGACCCTTTCACAGCAGCCTTCCTGCCCTCCTTCTCTCCCCTTGTGCATTTCTCTCCCTGGGCTGCTGCCTCTTCGACTCCTTTGCACTGGCTAGGGCCTGCAGCCTGGCAGGTACCAGGCTGGAGTTCCCTTCAGCTCCCCAGAGCCAGCCCAGCCCCAGGCACTAGTCTCCTCATGCAAGAAACAGTCCTTCATCTTTTGAAGGCCTGGGAAAGACTGCCTGCTCCCTTCCTGGGCAGCCTTTATATAGGGCCTAGCCTAGCCCTGATTGGCTGGCTTTAATCTCAGCCTGATTGGCTCTCAGTAGGCCCTTTCCTGATTGGCTGCCGGCCTGTGCAGCCACTCTGGCCTACTCTAGCCCCCTCCCACATGGGGGTGGGGCAGCCGCCCCACCACAGAAATCATTTTAAATGAATCAAAAATAAGCAAAATACTAAAACACTTCTATAATTAAGGGAAGATTCTAATGTGCAGAGAAAACCCTTTAATAAAAGCGACTGATTTGTATCTTTCTCCTCAAAAGGGAACATGTCTGTATGTTTAAAGCCAACTATAACTGCATGTGATAAATTTAATCCTTTTATGTTAGACAGAGAAGAGCAAGAGATAATTAGTTTTATCAGCCTTAGATACACTTGATGGTTATAAAATATGACAAAATGCCAAAACTTATCAGAAGAAGCTTTTAAAAAAATAAGTAAAAAATGATATTTCAAATCTTCAGGCCTAAAAGGTGTTCTTAAAAGAGTCATTAATTGTCAAGAAAGGCTGGGGAGGATCTAAGTATAAAATTAGATTTAATAAATGGAGGAGAGGGCTTAATGAAGAGATGAAAATATAACACATGATGTGATACATATGACAACACAAGATATTATGCCTACATAAGGGAGTGATAGATGATAATTAAATCAGAGACCAGTGCAGGATGGAGTCAGTCAGGAAAATCAAGAATCCCTGAGACACTCTTAAAGGGTTACTGAAAGAAAAGGATAAGGGATCATGGTTTGAGTTCCAAGATAGGAAAATATAGAAATGTGAGGATAGGCAGTGCACAACTGCCTTAGCAATGGAAAGGTTGTTGTGTAACTTTCAGCTCAAACATCTCTCATCGATCGACTTCAGTTCAGTCACTCACACAGAGAGAGAAAGGGAGAAAAAAAATTTGACTCAAATACAATATGTTGACTCATAATAAGAAACTTGTATAATGTTTGTAGTGAGAGCTCCTAGAACTGAAATGCTAATGGCCTGATTGTAGAGATTCCAGTCAGTTCCGGCCTAGACTGATAACAGGGGTGACTGCGTGAAATCAACCATCATTTGAAAATTGAGAAAAGGAGTGTAGGAAGGTACTGGCACGTCCTCAGTAATATTGACACTTCAAGGTCTGAGCAAGGTAGGGCATCAGACCGTGGACTTCAGGAGCACTCATGAACATCAAAGCCAGTTCCTGAAACACAGGAAGAGGAATTACCAAATGCAGGAGGAGCACAGACAACTCTACGCATTACAGCCATTGTATCCTAATTAACCTTACCATCTTCATTAAAGGTGATAAAGAGCTCTGCCATAGTGAGGAGACTATGAGCCTGGCTCTCCTTGGGGTAGTCTATTGGGTCTCACTGGATTTAGACTCAGGTGACCTCGGTTAAGTTCCCACCTCGGCCACAAACTCCCTGAGTGATCCTGCCCAAGTCAGTTAATCTGTCTGGTGCCTCAATTCCCTATCTGTAAAATGGGGATAATACCTGCCTACTTCACAGATGTGCAGTGAAGATAAAATCCAGTGATGCCTCTGCTCAGCAATGGCGATGAGGGCCATATAAATACCTTCATAAGACAGATCCACTGCCTTGAACCTTGTGCAATCATTTATACCTGGGCAAGGTTAAAGCAGTATGCTACTAACTCAGAAGCATGAGCATGGCACTAGAGAATCATGCCCCATGTGCCTGTGATAGCAAAGACAGGAAGTTCCCTTCTCTCATATGCGGATCCACAACCCATGCCATTTCAAAGATCCTTGGTGCACATCTCAGGTCACTGCAAGCCTGTGCTAAATTCAGACTTGAACTGCACAACATTGCATGAAAAAATATGAACTTCTTGATGAAAATGTCCTGAACACATGAAATTACCATCAGAGAACAATCTGGCAATGCCAGAGAAGAACATTGCAGCAACTGAAAAAGTGGGAAGGATTCCCAATTCCAGCTTACATTAATGCACAAAGCAGTACATAGCTAGTGTGCTTACTCCAGACCGAACAGCTTACAGTTTAAAAAAAAACCACACATTATAGCTGCCCCTACAGTATCTGTGTAATAGCAGAGGCTGTCATCTCAGACAGGGTTAAACAGTCTTCAAATGAAAGATAGAAGGAACTCATCTTGATAGATAAGGAGTGAATGAGACTTTGGGAAAGTACCAGGAAATAAACATAAAGGGAAAAGCTTTGAGCTCAGCTTAAAGAATTCTTAGTTGAAAAATCAGAGACTGAACAGAATCAGAGATAAAGAGATGAGATGCAGAGATTCAGTGTTGCTTCTAGTAAAAGGTCAAAACATTCATCCAGATGTACAATACTTTTTTGGGGGGGTGGCTTCTTATTCCTTTTAAAATTTTAGATGGAAATTTTCTTTGGAAATCATTTGCTCCAAAATTGTAGATCATCACTTGGGTTAGCTAATAAATCTAATTGCGGAGAATCCAAACTCAAATAGCTGGATTTATATTCCCTCCACCACAAAAGCCTCATTGCCATCTTCATCAACAGTGCTGATGGGAAAAGTAAGGCCATGTCTACACTACCACTTATGTCAGCAAAATTTATGTCACTTAGGGGTGTGAAAAAACATCCCTCTGAGTGCCATAAGTTTCTCCGGCATAAGTGGTAGTGTGCACAGTCCTATGTCGGTGGGAGAGCTTCACCTGTCGACATAGCTACCACCACTCTTGGAAGTGGGTTTCTGATGTCGATAGGAGAGCTCTCTCCTGTCGGCATCGAGCAGCTACCCAAGCTATCTTACAGCGGCACAGTTGCATTGGTACAGCTGTAGCAATGTACAGCTGTAAGCTTGCTAGTGTAGACAGCGTAAGGAGACACCAACTTATCCATCGACAAATATAGTGGGGCTATTGGAAGATGTTAATGTGAAAATGGACCATATACAGATTGCAGTGCCATTTCTAAACATAAAACTGGAGCAAATAAACATGTCCACCCACAACATAGCAAAAGTGGTAACACTTTAAAATATATCTACATTTCAGACCATTTGTGGTGGCATGTCAGGTATGTTTAGCTACACGTCACAGTGAAAAGAATGCTGCATCCAGACTGCAGTGTGTAGCTAAAAGCAGCAGTGAAAGGCTCTGGCAGTGGGAAAAGGCTCCAGTAGTGGGAAGCTGCCAAAGACTTTCCCCAATGTCTTCCCCATGCCAGACACTTTCACTGCTGTGTCTCCTCAAGACCATTGTGAGGCATCATGGGAGATATAGTCCAGCCAGAAGCCCAACCCATAGAGGATAATGAAGATGAGGCACCCAATCTACTAATCCCATCAAGCACCGAGACTAGAGTTCCAAATCAAAATATGTAGTTTTAATCCAAAAGTTTTGAGCTCAGAAATTTCATTTTTCAATTATTTTATTTCATTGTTTATTTATTTATTTATTTATTGCTGAAATTTTTACTCTGATTTTTTGGCAAAAAGTCAAAATTTTCCACGGTAGAGTTCAACAAAAATCATATTTTTTTATTGACATTTTCCACAGAAAAAAGAACATTTTCTAACCAGTTCTATTACTATCCTAACTTTACAGATGAGAAACTGAGGCCCAGAGAGAATAAGTGACTTGCCTACACTCCCATAAGAAGTCTATGGCAGAGCTGTGACTTGAAACCAGATCTCCTGATTTATAGTCCAGTCCCTCAACAAGAAAGAAAGAAAAAAAGAAAGAAAGAAAGAAAGAACTAAACCCATCATTAGACACTGCAAGCAGAAAACCATTTGATAATTGCACCATCCTTCTTAGCATTAGAGATCACTGTAATTTCAGATAAATAAATCTTTAGTACCTTGTACACTTCAAAGTCAGGTGGCATAATAAATTTATCCTAGGGTTCTAACAATAGAACCTACAAGATTAATGACCCTTCTCAGCCACTAAAGAGAGCAAAGATCCAGAGGGGCAATGTTTTTTTTAAGATGGCTAATCTATCTGAGGAACAAATCTGCTTAGTTTTGTGCCCCTATCTCTCCTATGATTGTTAGCTGTGGTGTATGGGGAATTTAACTGGTCCCCTGAACCCTGATGGTATGTCTACACTATAGCTGCACAGCACAGCTATGGTGCTGCAGCTGTGCTCCTGTAGTGCTGTAGTATAGATGCTTCCTACAGCAACAAAGGAGTTTTTCAAGAGGTAGTAACTAGGTCTTCTGTCGACCTAGCCGCATTTACATCAGGGTTAGGTGGCCGTAACTATCTCATTCAGAGTGCAAAAATTTTCACAGCCCTCAGCAACTAGCTAGGTTGATCTAGTTTTTAAATATAGACCAGGCCTGAGTCAACTAGATCCCACAATCCTTTACAGAATATGAGAAGAATGAGAAGTGTGGGAACCTTGAACAGGGCTGCCCAGAGGGGGGAGCAAGTGGGGCAATTTGCCCCAGACCTCGGGGCCCACAGGGGCCCCACGAGCTTTGGCCCTGCAATGGTCTGGGTCTTCGGCCAGCATTTTGGCAGCAGGGGGCTGTTCAATGCTGCCGAAGACGTGGAGCGACTGAAGGGCCCCCTGCCACCGAAATGCCCCACGAGCCCTGGACCGGCAGTGGTCCGAGTCTTCAGCGGCATTTCAGCGGTGGGGGGCCCTTCAGTCGCTTCAGGTCTTCAGCGGCATTTCAGTGGCGTGGGGCCCTTCAGTGCTGCCAAAGACGTGGAGCGACTGAAGTGCCCCCCGCAGCCAAAATGCTGCCGAAGACCCAGACCGCCGCCAGGTGAGTACAAGCACCGCAGCTCCCCCTCTTTGCCCCAGGCCCCCTGAATCATCTGGGTGGCCCTGACCTTGAACTGGTTGTTAAGTGGCCAGGGGCAACTCACCGAAGCCAGTAAACAATTTTCATAGTATGCTAATTCCTCAGAGTCCTTCTCACCAACTGCTACTTGTAGTATGGTCACTAGGATTTGTGAGGAATACATGAACGTGTT
The DNA here is from genome assembly GCF_007399415.2 of Gopherus evgoodei. Taxonomy (NCBI): domain Eukaryota; kingdom Metazoa; phylum Chordata; order Testudines; family Testudinidae; genus Gopherus; species Gopherus evgoodei. The sequence continues at coordinate 164,416,693 of NC_044324.1, read as the reverse complement.
TTGTGACTAATGCTTTGCACTGTTTTATTTTAACTGTTTAATTGATTGTTTCTCTATATACTATTGCAAAAACTGATCATCAGATTATCAGTTATGAAAATTATCTTTCTACCTCTCTATTTAATTTTACTATTACTACTAATATGCTGTATTTCTAGGATGACTCCCATTCAATGATCCTAATGTGCTTGTACAAATAATCACAACATCCCTGTAAAGTACTGTAACAAATGTGGAAATGGAAGCCCATAGAAGTGAAATGACTTGCCCATATTCAAATATCAAATCTGCAGCTGAGCTGGGAGTAGAAATTAGATCTCTTGAATCCCAGTCCTGTGCTTTAATCACTAGCTGTGCTTCCTTTATTTCATTTTTCTTTCATTCCTTATCCTGAACTTTAACTGCTGGACACCAACTGCAGAAAGCCACATACCTGCACCAGTACACCCATAATGGAACAGTTAATTGACTTTTGAATAAAGTGTTCCTCTTATCTGTTTAACTGTGTAGCTGTTTTCCTTTTCTCCCAGGCAGGTATATCATCTCTGTGTTTTTGATATTCATATTACTTTTACATCAAAATCAATGCAATATTTTGTTGTGAGTATTTTGGCCTGTGGATAGAGCTTACCATTCAGAAGGTATTTGAATTTATATGGAATACTTCTATTGATCGTGAACTGAAAATATGATCAAGTTTCTGTCCTCGCTTGCTTGACAATGTCAGCGCTGGAAAACTATCAGACTTAAGAATCAAAGTAATTTGTCTATAAACAAAGCCCTGTGGCTCTCAGAGGATCACAGCATTATGGAGGTGGTTCATCTTGGAGCAACATAAAGTCTGGCTTTCTTCGTAAAGAGAGCAACTATTCATCCCCAGTACATTTGACAAGGGAAAAACTCACATTTTCTAGTCATCTTAGCCCATAGCACACTGGCATTTTGCAGACTGCCTGCTGAATGAATGCTGAGGAGGACAGAGATAAATAACATGTCCACAAGATTTTAAATGGCTTCTGCTGTACAGAATTTCAGGAGCAGAAAAGAAAATTGAATTCCAGGCGGTTCCTTGGTAGGCAGGGCTGGAGCGCCAATTTTCTGTCTCAGTTTCATCTCTCTGTGGCTAATGGAATGACGAATGAGCCTACATTTTCTCAGATTTTTAAAAAGATTTTCAGATTAAAATATTTTTTTAAAAAGCTAGAGTTAAAATTCAGGGATTTCAATATTTTCCATTTTTCTTTTATTTACTTAGATATCAGTTTTATAAACTCAGCACAAAAAGATGCATATTTAAAGCTCTGGGCATGCCTCATGTACATGTAAAAACTCAGTAACAAAGGAATTACAAAACATGATCCATCCACAGCAGCAGCATTTTGAACTCTTCACACCCTAAGCCCATATCCACACTACAGAGTTAAGTCGACTTAAATAACATCATTGATCATAAGCCACTTTAATTACATTAGTTGTGCACATCCACACAACTTCCTTGTGTCAGCAGAGTGCGTCCACAGTCGGTGCTCTTGCACTGATAGAGAGAGCGCTGCATCATGGGTAGCTATCCCACTGTGCAATTCACCACCTTCTGCTACTGGGAGATCCGGGAATGGATCGCAGTGCATCATGGGGTCATGCTCCCCATCCTATGATGCAGTTCTTTCTGTCCCATCGTTCCAAGGACTTCCAACTTCATTCTGCACCATTTTGAGCAACCCTGTAAACTTTGTGCCTGCCCTCTGTACCTGAAAGAAAGGATCCTGAACTAGTGATCAGTCTGGTGATGAGCATTATGTACATAGCACAGCTGGTCCTGCAGTATTTTGTGAGCTGCAAAACAGAAAGGGAATCTGTGGTACTTGCCCTCCTGTGTGCAATGGAAAGAAACAATTCAGGATTGCTACTGGCATTCACGGAGCAGCTTCACATGGTGGACCATCAGTACTGGGCTTGGGAAACAAGCACTGAGTGGTGGGATTGCATCGCAATGCATGTATGGGATGATGAGCAGCAGCTGCAGAACTTTCAGATGTACAAAGCCACCTTGCTGGAACTGTGTACGGTGCTTGCCCCTGCCCTGCGGTGCAAGGACACCAGAATGAGCGCTGCCTTCACAGTGGAAAAGTGAGTGGCAATTGCTGTGTGGAAGCTGGCAAATCCAGAAAGTCCACCATGGGGGTTATGGTGATGCAAGTGTATAGGGCCATTAATCGCTTCCTGCTATGAAGGACTGTGACTCTGGGTAATGTGTAGGAAATACTTGAGGCTTTGTGGCAATGGGATACCCTAACTGCCCCAGGGCGATGTATGGCATGCATATCCCAGTTTCGACCTCAGATCATCTTGTGACAGAGCACATCAACCGAAAGGACTACTGCTCCATGGTCTTGAAGGCGCTGGTGGATCACCGGGGTTGTTTCACTGACATCAATGTGGATTGGTCAGGGAATGTTCATGGTGCATGCATCTTTAGGAACACTGGGACTTTCTTTCCAGACCATAAGATTCAAAAGGGATGTGCAAATGCCCATAATGATCCTGGAAGACCTTACCTACCTCTTGCTCTAGGCCTCTCCTCAAGGTGGCTTGATTTCGGTTGTAGCAGGGGAGGTACATTGGTGGTAGGAGCATTTCAGTGTGTAGAACTCCACTGTTTTGTCAACTAAAACTGACTTTTGGCAACAAAACTGGGTAGCATAGATAAAGCCTAACAACATCATTGATGCATCAGTCATTTGACCAATACAACTTAAAACTAGGCCTGTCCAGAAAATGGAAATCACTTCCTATGAAAAACTTCACACTTTTGAAAACAATATCATACCATATTGTGAAAAAAATTCAAAAACGTATTATGTATCACAGGAAGGGATTCCCAGAATTTACAGATAAAATGCCATTTCAGGAGAACCAAAATGGAATTTTTTGGCTTGCCAGCTGCCTGTCTAGAAGAATTTGTCAATTTCACCTTTTCCCAGAGAAAATTATGCCTCACAACTTTATTGCAGAGAAAGTGAAATTAGCAAGAGTCTTCCAGGTGTGCAGCTGAGGAGCTGTCATTGACATTTTCCTGACTGAAAATAGAATTTTTTTCCCAAGCTGAACTTTTTCCTGATGGAAGGTGCAAAATCAAACGTTTTCCATAGAAAAAGAAATGATGGAAAATTCCCAACCAGCTCTACTTAAAACCTTCACTGGACTGTTCCCACTAGTCAGAAATCCCACTCAGCTGCCTTAGCCCTCCCTTAATGACCACTTAAACAGATGAGCTTTGAGACGTCTGGAAGGCCAACTAATATAGGCTATTTTGGACCTTAATGGAGAGAGCATTCAACAGGAAAAGGGGCCTTGCTGAGAATCTGCTGCCAGCAGCTCTCTCCCTTTCATAACAAAGGGAGAATCAAGCTCCAGGTTCTCTTCTGGTCCCAGTTGTGGCCAATACTTCATTAATTTTAACATCAGTTTATTGTCTTTGAACCTTTTTAGGTGTGACCGAAGATTACCTCTCTTGTGCTAACCTAAAGATTTCCAGATGCTATATTCAGTTGACTATTAAAACCTACCTTGTTTTGAAGAGGATGCTCAGTGTCAAAGCAAATGCCTGAAGTGCATTTCTCCCTGCAAAAACAAAGGCTCTCTCAGGAGTCTGAGTTCTGTTGGATTTGCTCCAAAGAGTCATGGAGAGAAACAGGGGTTGCTGGAGTCTGAAGGCTCAGTCGCAGAGTTTTTGAGGTTATAGGCCTGCCCTTGTGGAAAGTGTGGATCCTTGTGGTCCAGCACGCTAAAGGGCTTACTCCCAGGAGACTATACAAAGGCCAAGTCATAGCCCAGACACTGTGAATCCATGACAACATGACTCATGATGGTATGTTTCACATAACTAGCAACAGTATACACAGAACACTGGAGAAACACTGGTAGCTTGCAATGATAGGAACCAGATGAGCTATGAGTGGCTGCTGCTTAGTCCATTACAAACTGTGCTCCAAAAGGAGTGTTCAGACATTGAGGAAACTCTGGACCAAATCCCACTGCAAAAGTGGATCAGGCTCAGCACACAACAGGCCCTAAATCATGCTTAGAACAAAATGTTTAGATCAGTTGGAGTTCTTACAAAACCTCTATTGCTCTTGTAATAAAATCAATGTTTTTTTAATACTTGGCCAATCTTCCTAAATAAGTAATATCCCCAATAGCTTCTCTCAAGTTTCCAGCCACTAGAAGGAGTGGGAGGCAATCATAATCATCACAATCATGGACTTGCAAGAGATTTAATCCCTGACAATAGGACTCAAGTGATCACTGAATATAATCATGCCTGAACCATTTCTTATTTTAGTTTGCTCTAGAAGAGTGGACAATTTGTAATCCTGGCATGTCTGCAGTAGAGACTCTCCTCTCTGCTAGGTTGTTCCAAACTCCTACAATTCACTGGGGAGGTAGGAATTCATGTAATCACCAACACAGAGACCTATCCCAGTGCCTTTATTAGCATGTACAGAATCTCAGTCTCATTGCAAAGAGCAATCAGACAGTGGGAATAGGACATAAATCCCAGATGCCTAAAAGTAACTCTAGCTCCCTCAGTCAAAAGCCATCTTGACCTGCCCTCCAGCTGGGGCTCCTTAGTTCGAGATTAAAACACCTCCTTCCCTTTGGGCAGTGGCTAATTCTTACATGTGGTGCAGGATCAATAGGACCACACACTTAAACTGCTCCCTAAGTCTGCCCCAACCTTGGGCTCAGACTCTGGCCTACCGTGTCCCTGGAGCTGCAGCACATGCACTTTCCTGCAGCCTTCACAGAGCTTTCTTGAAAGGCAACCCCTTACTTTATTTGGAGGGGAACCAGTAGCAGGAAATAAGGACTGCATTTCCTGCCAAGCTTCTAGACAACCAAGGCTCAAGGAGGAGAATGCAGATGCCAGCTTCTCCTCTCTGCCCACCTACTAACCAATCAGGGATTTGAGGGCAAAGCCTGCAGTCCTAGGGTTGCTACTGAGTTTTGTAGTGGGGGCTCCAACATCTCCTCTCTTGAATACCCATCTCCAGAAATGCCTTATCCTAGCTAAAACCCATGTTATCCTATCTCTTCTGCCCAGGTCTCTTCCTGATGCAAATGTAGTTCAAATTTCTGCAATGCCTTGGCAACTGTCTTCATCACAACTCTGTTTCCCATTAACATGTAACACTTTAACATATAACACCATTAGAACAAAGAACTCGGTATAGTGCAAGCAATAACTGTGCTGCCCTCTACACTGCCGAATCAGTTAGGGAGGAGATACCCTTTTATTCTGTTTGTAAGAGCACTAGAGTTCCTTAAATCCTCCCTCAGACCCAGGGCTATGAGGGAGAGAGAGAGAGGGAGAGATGGATTCTGCTCAGACAGACAATAAAGCCGCCTGTCTCCCATCATTGTCTGATTTCACTTAAAATAAAAATTATACTATTTTCCTGACTTAAAAAATGTTTGCAATCAGATTTTTTTTCAAACAGCTGAGAGAAGGGGAAGGATTTGAGAGGGTTAGAGGACAGGTGAGGGTTGGCAAAGAGAAAAATCTGAGGCTATTGAATTTTCTCCTGTAGGCAGGTACAGGGAAAGAGTTTAACAGAACACAAAAAATGCCAAACCAACTGGCTGGAGGGAGGAAAGGCCAAACAGAAGGTGTATCCTCTGCCTGGCTTTTGCCCAGCACTGAAAGATGCTATCAGGGGGCTTTCAGATTAGTCCTTCCCAGCAGACAGAGAAATTGATAGGTTGTTTTCCTTCCTGACAAACAATGCTGCTTACTCCATTCACATTTACTCTTTGGACTGCTTGCAGAAATCTTCTAGATTGTGTTAGCTGAAGGGTGGCAATCCACACCTTCCAGATTGTTCCTTGTCATTGCTATGGGACCATGAGCTGGCTTTAGACAAAACAACCCTCTCTGACAAGGCAACAGATGCTGAGAAATTTAGGACCTACATTTAGATGAAAAGGGGGGTTGCATGAAGGCATTATGAATAGAAATCATAGAATATCAGGTTGCAAGGGACCTCAGGAGATCATCTAGTCCACCCCCCTGCTCAAAGCAGGACCAATCCCCAACTAAATTTTGGAAGTTTTAAAAAATATTTTAATTCCTGCGCAAACAATTTATGTTTTACAAAAATTAAACATTTCCCTACACTCTTGGGAATCTACACATAATTAGATTGCTCTAATCCCTGAGAATCACAAAGTGAAACTGACTAGAACTAGAAAGTGAAACTGACCAGCCTAGTTTCATTGTCCTTGCTGAGCATTCTAATCTATTCAGATTCTTTAAACCACTCTCATCACCTTCATATCAACAAGGAAATGGAATAAGTAGTGACAAGTGAATTAGATGTTTAAAGTTCTTTCAATGTTAATAATATACACTAGAGAGATAAGGTGGGTGAGGTAATATCTTTTATTGAACCAACTTCTGCTGGGGAGAGAGACAAGCTTTCAAGAAACACAGAACTCTTCCTCAGCTCTATTGTGTGACATCCTGTACAGGCACCTAATGAAAAGACAATCCTTGTTCCAAAGAGCTCACCATCTAGGTATGACAAGATGCAACAGCTGGCAGAGACAACTAAGGGTTGGGGGCGGGGGGCGGTAAATGAGGTAACAATAAAGTGATTGAGTTCTCCTCCGGTAATCAGTGGTCTCAACTCACTACTTGCCTAGCTATTGTCAGCCAGGCAAATACTATTTAACTAGCTCCTTTAATAACGCAGATCAGAACATTATACATACACACACACACACATTAGATGAACGAATTTATGCTTATGTGACTTTTGTCTTGACAGTTTGAGGGTGAAGTGTTTCTTTTTCTGGATATGCTGCATTAGTTGTTGGAGCAGAGAGCATTTCTCTGAGTCTTACTAAATATCATTGATTCTGAAGATGGCTGTATGTGAATTATGAAAAAACACCCAAACCAGCCTGGATTTTTGAAACCATACATGTTTATCTGTTTGTGTGCATAAGATGCACAGAGTAAATAGTAATTTATCAAAATAGAATCAGGCTTCTGAGTTTAAAGATATTCTTCCTGCAACCTTCAATCCGAGGCTGAGTTACTGACAAGTAATAAGAGAATGTGTGAGTTCTTGTCCATTTTAGATTCAATAAATCCTCAGCAATTCTGGTTTCCAGGTAGTGCATACAGCACCATGACAACCCCTATTCACAAATGCATATCTTCTTTGACAGGAAGCTGTGCCCTTAATAAGATATGCTGTGGCAGATGTTGCTTTTGTCATGAGGAGAAAAGCTTCTTTGTCCAGATAAAGACAACTGAATCTTCCTCAATGAAGGCCCTGTCTGAAGGGAGCAGAGCCAAACTGAACTCCAGTGCTCCTAATGACACCTGGGAGTTCCTGCTTTCAGTGACAATGTGACCATCATCATTATCTCCAGCTCTTCAAGCTCCTGGCTCTTCCAGCTGAGCCAACACTCCTGTGGCCAAGATGGGGTTTAGAAGCTAATTAGATCAACAATCAATGAGAAGCACAGCCAAAAACTCTCCACTGAAAGGCTCAGACATCTGAGAGCCATAGCAGTGTGGAAGTTAATAAAGAAAGGACAGGTTTCAGAGTAGCAGCCGTGTTGGTCTGTATCCACAAAAAGAACAGGAGTACTTGTGGCACCTTAGAGACTAACAATTTATTTCAGCATAAGCTTTCATGGGCTACAGCTTACTTCTTCGGATGCATAGAATGGAACACACAGACAGAAGACATTTTACATACTTGACAAAGTTCCTCCTATCTTGGTGGGTCCTGCACTTATTGGCAGATTTGCTCACCTCAGTGATCTTGCCCACAGTCTGGATCAACTCCTCCTGTGTCTGATCAGGAGTTGGGAGGTTTGGGGGAAACCCAGGCCCGCCCTCTACTCTGGGTTCCAGCCCAGGGCCCTGTGGATTGCAGCTGTCTATAGTGCCTCTTGAAACAGCTGCATGACAGTTACAACTCCCTGGGCTACTTCCCCATGGCCTCCTCCAAACACCTTCTTTATCTCACCACAGGACCTTCCTCCTGGTGTCTGATAACACTTGTACTGTACTCCGTTAGTCCTCCAGCAGCACAGCCTCTCACTCTCAGCAACTTGTGCCTCTTGCTCCCAGCTCCTCACATACACTTCCTGTCCTCTCTCCCTGACTGAAGTGAGCTCCTTTTTAAACCCAGATGCCCTGATTAGCCTGCCTTGATTGGCTGCAAGTGTTCTAATCAGCCTGTCTGCCTTAATTGGTTCTAGCAGGTTCCTGATTACTCCAGTGCAGCCCCTGCTCTAGTCACTCAGGGAACAGAAAACTACTCATCCAGTAACCAGTATATTTGCCCTCTACCAGACTCCTGTACCACACTGGCCTGGGTCTGTCACAATACAGAGAACATGAAAAGGTGGAAGTATGCATACCAACTGTAAGAGTCCAATCAATTGAGATGACCTATCAGCAGCAGGAGAAAAAAATAAAAGGATGAATTGAATCTATTTCCCCATGTTAAGTTCTCCTCACATCTTCTATGGGTCAACTTCAAAAGTTTTTTTTCTCCTGCTGCTGATAGCTCATCTCAGTTGATTGGCCTCTTACAGTTGGTGTGCATACTTCCATCTTTTCATGTTCTCTGTATGAATACCTCCTGTCTGTGTGTCCATTCTATGCATCCGATGAAGTGGGCTGTAGCCCATGAAAGCTTATGCTGAAAAAATTTGTTAGTCTCTAAGGTGCCACAAGTACTCCTGTTCTTTTTAAAGAAAGGACAGAGAACTGTCATCCTTCTCTCCCTAATCAATAATAAATAATAACCTATACAGGCTTAAATTGATTTGAAAACTATGGGCTCACGGATGACACATCTGGGCAGACTCAAGTGCAGAATCTAGCCCTATGGGTAAGACTTTGGCCAGCCCTGTACCAGTGGGGAAGGATGCAAGAAACTTCTTGTGCCACTGTGTTGGGAGCTGTTTAGAATCCTGATAGGGGCAGGGGGGAAGAAAAAGCTATATGTTCGCACTAGGGTGACCAGATGTTAAGGGGAAAATATCAGGACTGCTGGAGGGGAGGAGGGGAGCATTTTTTTTTGTTTTTTACATTTAACTGTTTGGAAGCTCGGCGGCAATTCGGCAGAGAGCCCTTCGGTCGCAGGGGTCTTCAGCGGTTTTTTTGGCGGGGGGTAATAAATCTTGCCACCAAAGACAGAAGCACCCGCTGCCAAAATACCACCAAAGACCGTCCGCGACTGAAGGACTCTCCGCCGAATTGCCGCCGAGCTTCCAAACAGTTAAATGTAAAAAACAAAAAAAAATGCTGGAGGACGAGTGCTTGCACTGGAGGACGAGTGCTTGCAAGAATAATAGGGGTCAGATTTTCCTGGATGTGATAGCGGATGGATTTCTTCATCAAGTAGTTGAAGTACGTACGAGAGGGGATGCCATTTTAGATTTGGTGTTGGTGAGCAGTGAGGCCCTCATAGAAGAAATGGTGGTAGGGGACAACCTTGGTTCGAGTGATCATGAGCTGATTCAGTTCAAACTAGATGGAAGGATAAACAAATGTAGATCTGGGATTAGGGTTTTCGACTTCTCGAGGGCTAATTTTAAAGAGTTAAGGAAATTAGTTAGGGAAGTGGATTGGACGGAGGAATTAGTGGATTTAAATGTGGAGGAGGCCTGGAATTACTTTAAGTCGCAGCTGCGGAGACTGTCAGAAGCCTGCATCCCAAGAAAGGGGAAAAAAAACATGGGCAGGAGTTGTAGGCCAAACTGGATGAGCAAGCAACTCAGAGAGGGGATTAGACAAAAGCAGAAAGTTTACAGGGAGTGGAAGAAAGGCAGGATCAGTAAGGAAAGCTACCTTGGTGAGGTCAGAACATGTAGGGATAAAGTGAGGAAGGCTAAAAGCCGCATTGAACTGGACCTTGCAAAGGGAATCAAAACCAATAGTAAAAGGTTCTACAGCCACATAAATAAGAAGAAAACAAAGAAAGAAGAAGTGGGGCCGCTATACACTGAGGATGGAATGGAGGTTAAGGATAACCTAGGCATGGCCCAACATCTAAACAAGTACTTTGCCTCAGTTTTTAATAAGACTAGTGAGGAATTTAGCGATGATGGAGGGATGATAAACGGGAATGTGGATATGGAAGTGGATATTACCGCAACTGAGGTAGAGGCCGTACTTGAACAGCTCAATGGGACGAAGTCGGAGGGCCCGGACAATCTCCATCCAAGGATATTAAAGGAACTGGCGCGTGAAATTGCGAGCCCGTTAGCGAGAATTTTTAAGCAATCGATAAACTCGGGGGTTGTGCCGTATGACTGGAGGATTGCTAATGTAGTTCCTATTTTTAAGAAAGGGAATAAAAGTGATCCAGGTAATTATAGGCCTGTTAGCTTGACGTCTGTAGTATGTAAGGTCTTGGAAAAAATTTTAAGGGAGAAAGTAGTTAAGGACATAGAGGTCAATGGTAATTGGGACGAATTGCAACACGGATTTACGAAAGGTAGATCTGTCAAACCAATCTGATCTCCTTCTTTGAGAAGGTGACGGATTACTTAGATAAAGGAAATGCGGTAGATATAACTTACCTAGATTTCAGTAATGCGTTCGACACGGTTCCGCATGGGGAACTGTTAGTTAAATTGGAAAAGATGGGGATGAATATGAAAGTTGTAAGGTGGATAAGGAACTGGTTAAAGGGGAGACTCCAGCGGGTCGTATTGAAAGGTGAACTGTCAGGCTGGAAGGAGGTCACTAGTGGAGTCCCTCAAGGATCGGTTATGGGACCGATCTTATTTAACCTTTTTATTACTGACCTTGGCACAAAGAGCGGGAATGTGCTAATAAAGTTTGCGGATGACACAAAGCTGGGGGTATTGCTAACACGGAGAAGGACAGGGATACTATTCAGGAAGATCTGAACCACCTTGTAAACTGGAGTAATAGAAATAGGATGAAATACAATAGTGAAAAGTGCAAGGTCATGCACTTAGGAATTAATAATAAGAATTTTGGATATACATTGGGGGCGCATCAGTTGGAAGCGACGGAGGAGGAGAAGGACCTTGGGGTACTGGTTGATAGCAGGATGACTATGAGTCGCCAATGTGATATGGCTGTTAAAAAAGCAAATGCGATTTTGGGATGCATCAGGTGGGATATTTCCTGCAAGGATAAGGAGGTGTTAGTACCGTTATATAAGGCGTTGGTGAGACCCCATCTGGAATACTGTGTGCAGTTCTGGTGTCCCATGTTCAAGAAGGATGAATTCAAACTGGAACAGGTTCAGAGACGGGCTACAAGGATGATCCAAGGAATGGAAAAACTGACTTATGAAAGGAGACTCAAAGAGCTTGGCTTGTTTAGCCTGGCCAAAAGAAGGCTGCGGGGGGATATGCTTGCTCTATATAATATATCAGGGGAGTTAACATTAGGGAGGGAGAGGAATTATTTAAGTTTAGTACTAATGTAGGCACGAGGACGAATGGGTATAAACTGGATATTAGGAAGTTTAGACTTGAAATTAGATGAAGGTTTCTAACCATATGGGGAGTGAAGTTCTGGAACAGCCTTCCGAGGGAAGTAGTAGGGGCAAAAGACTTTTCTGGCTTTAAGACAAAGCTTGATAAGTATATGGAGGGGATGTTATGATAGGATCGTTAATTTGGGCAATTGATCTTGGATTACCACCAGATAGGTCTGCTCAATGGTCTGCGGGGAGATGTTGGATGGGATGGGAACTGAGTTACTGCAGAGAATTCCTTCTTGGGTGCTGGCTGGTGAGTCTTGCCCACATGCTCAGGGTTTAGCTGATCGCCATATTTGGGGTCGGGAAGGAATTTTCCTCCAGGGCGGATTGGCAGGGGCCCTGGAGGTTTTTCGCCTTCCCCTGCAGCGTGGGGCACGGGTCACTTGCTGGTGGATTCTCTGCAGCTTGAGGTCTTCAAACCAATTTTGAGGATTTCAATAACTCAGTCCTGGGTTAGGGGTTGTTATAAAATTGGATGGGTGGGGTTCTGTGGCCTGCCTTGTGCAGGAGGTCAGACTAGATGATCATATTGGTCCCTTCTGACCTATGAGTCTATGAGTCTATGAGACTCTCCGCTTAATTGCCGCCGAAGACCAGGAAACAAAATATCGGGACAAATGGCATCCTGACTGTATTCTGGTCAGGACGTGGGACAAACGCATCAAAATCAGGACAGTCCCAATTTTATCGGGATGTCTGGTCACCCTAGTTGGCACCTATAAAATAGATACCTAAAGGAGAGATGAGGAGAGGTCCCTGCTTCTCTGTCTCCCCCTCGCTCTTCCCTCCCTACCACAAGCATTGTGGGAAGGAGCATGCACCCTCTTGAAAGGTAGTGCAGCAGGCCTGCCAGTGTACACTACCTGGGGGCCCCAAGAAGGAATTCAGGATATGTCAGTACAGGGGCTCCAGTGGCTTTGTGGCCCTTTCATACCATCTCTAATGAACCAAAGGATACCTAGACCAGATTCCAGCTCTATTTGGTGGTATCACTTCACATGCTACTGAAATGCAGCTACCTCTGGGGCCAAACATGGTAGTTGTTCAACAGTGCGTAACAGCACAATACCACAGTTTAGACTGGGCAGTCAAAAACAACTTTCCAGTTGAACTGCCAGGGAAATTTTGGCAGGAAAAAAGTAACCTCCAAATTGGTATTTGGCCAGGACTCTGGGGTTAATAGCGCTCCCTTTCAGAGATTGCCGTGGGATCTTTCAGGGTCACACATGGTTAGCATCTGAGTCTAATACATCTCATCTGAAAGATAACACTACCACAGGCAGAATGGCACACTCTAGGGCTGTGCTGAGGCACTGATACAATATTAGCTCAGAATGCCCCCTAATGAATCAAATAATGAAAAAAGCAACTAATTATATAATAAAATGCCAGCAGCCTTTGCCCTTTCCAATTATTTATTTTATAAACTTATCATAGTGGTTGCAGAAGTACCTTGTATGGGGAAGTGCTATAGGACTTCAGAGGGATGAAGCCAGCAGAATTCCATAGAAATTAAAAAAGGGCTCCATAGAAAGTGCTTTTAAGAACCTGTCAAATGGAGTAGAGACTTGTATATCCCCTGCTAAAAAAATTGTATAGGATTGTTTTAAAAATCCTACTAGGAAGGTTGTAATCCTCTATTAATCCTATAGGACTTTTCCATAGGGGCAATAAGAAGGTGGCAGGTTAGTAGCAGAATGGCAGAGAAAAGAAGTGAGTTTAGAAGAAGGATATGAATTGGGGGAGAGGACATTGTTTGACAAACTGGAAAAAGAAGGTCAATTAAGGCATGTACCTTGGTGTGATCTTTAAGGCTTCTGTGCTACTTGCTTCCCTTTGATCTCTTGGCTGCCCTCTGGTGAACTGCCCACTGCCACCTGTTGCAAGTCACCCTTCTTGGAGTGGATTTAGAGTGAGCAGATGTCCCCATTTTATAGGGACAGTCCCAATTTTGAGTATTTTTCTTATATAGGCTCCTATTACCCTCTACCCCCATCTCGATTTTTCACATTTGTTCTCTGGTCACCATAAGTGGATTCCACAAACCTGGTCCCCCTAGACCAGAACAACAGGAGGTGCCTAGGTCCATAGATGCCCTTAAATTTTCTGGCACATTAGTGGCAGGTCACCCACTTGGGTTAACTCTCCAAAATGACAGAGGACAGTTTGCATTCTGCAGAAAACTAGCAGGTCTTTTTGAAAAACAAGTTGTTTTTATCTAAAGAATTCAAAAGCAAAGAGAAAATGACTAAACAAACTTTAGCACACATCTGCTTCTATCTAGGCTAAAGGCTATGAGTTAAGCTAGATAAGGCTATTTCATCTTAAAATATAGAAAATAAGGGACACACCTTCCATTCTTACAAGCCAAAGTCCCCTCTTACCTATTTGTTGGCAGCCTGGCATAGGGTCCTGGAGTGGAACACCCACAGTCTCTCAGGTGTGAACCTGGGTCTGTGTTCCTTTAAATGCCTACTCTCCTTGCTGTTGAGAACCTACAAGCCAGTTTTGTGTCAGGAGCAAAAGTCATTCCCCCCAGCCCCCCAGGAAGAATAGATTTCCTTTTTCCTAATCCAGTTATTGTCTTGTCTACATAGGGACGTTTTTTTTCAGTATGAGCTAAGTTGTGAAATTACACAGGTGTAATCCCCCTGCATGGGGATGCTTATTCCAGTAGAAGAAGGCCTTTTTGCCATTTAGCTTACATCGCTTGGGACGGGATTAAACAAAATGTTAAAAGCTACTCATATACCTGAATAACAGTATCTACATGGGGGCTACACCAATATAACTATACCTTATATAGCTATAGCAATATAACTGGTGTAAAACTTTCCATGTAGATAAAGCCAGCTATTTCAGTTAAATAGCAAACTATAATTAATAGATTCATAGATTTATAGATTCTAAAGGAGCTCTGTGATCATTTAGTCTGGCTGACTCCTGCATAACACAGGTCACAGAACTGCCCTGAAATAATTCTTGCTTGAACTAGAGGTATATCTTTTAGGGGGGAAATCCAATACAATTGTTTTAGAATTATCAGTGATGAGGGGTTGAGAATTGAAATTTGGCTTCTATTTGTCACTCTAAGCAGAAGTGCAATGACTTAATGGGGGTCAGAGATTCAACACAGGGATCTTGCTGCAGGTGAAAGAATTTCAAATGACCATTGAATAGCATGGCAGAGTTAATGTCACAGTAGAGGGCTATGTTCCCTGCCAGCAAAGCCATTGCCTCTTTAAGAGCTATGCAGAGTACTGTCTCTTTGTGCTAAGGAGAATCCCCCATTCCAACTTCCCTTTCCCTCCCTTTCTAACTGCCAGTAGAACAACAGTGTTTCAGAAGATGAAATATATGTCTTTTTTTTTCATTCTTGTTTTAAAGAAAAACAGGGCAGTCAATCTTCAAACTACCAAACTGTAAGTGTCTGTCTGGAGTGTTTGTCCCTGCTGACCTCCTTGAGAGAGAGAAAGAGAGAAAGTAAGTGAAGCAAGAATAGTTATAAAAAGGCTGAGAGGGAACAGTAAATGTGTTCCCTAGTTTGTCTGACTGCTGGAATACAAGCAGAATTACATGACTAGGCAGATACACCTGAATCACCCACATGCCCCATGCACATCACCTCGGGATCTTTTAACTCTTGATCAGCTAGCTACTTGCAGTGTCATTGTGTGTTGTCAGTCACCCAGCATAACTTGTATAACTCCACCTATTGTGCATGCATTGTCACAGGAGATCCTACTCCAAAACATGACGAGACAGTCTTGGAAAATGTTCATCATCATGTAGCAGGACAACCACAAAAATCAGTCAAACCTGCTCTTCAGGGGGTTACTTTGACAGGTCAGTTAACTCTCTGCTTGTTAAAGAAGTATACTCGTCTACAGGTTCTCATTGCTAACAAGAATTCCCCACACCATCACCCTTTCTCTTTTCTGTTACAGTGAGCTGTCACTTATACTAAAAGAATTCAGAACAATGGACAAATTAAGCCCTGGTGTATCACCATGGAATTCAATGGAGAACTTTAGATAAGCAGAATGTAATTTGTGCTGGACACTGAGGCTCACTCCCATACTCTTTCAAAAATGCTATGGATTCTTGAAAGACCACAAGTAGCCAGAACCTCAATTTTATGTCCCATCAGAGGTCCTCATGAGATGATATCACATCACTGTGTGATGACTTAGAATCATAGAACCATAGGGTTAGAACGGATCACAAGGGTCATCCAGTCTAACTCCCTGCCAAGATGCAGGACTTGTTGTGCCTAAACCATCCCAGACAGACGGCTATGCAGCCTCCTTTTGAAAACCTTCAGTAAGAAGGTTCCACAACCTCCCTAAGCCAGTCTGGTCCATGGTCCTACTGTCCTTGCAGTTAGGAAGTTTTCCTGAGATTTAATCTAAATCTGCTGTGCTGTAGTTTGAACCCATTGCCTCTTGTCCTGCCCTCTGTGGCTAAAGAGAAAAACTTTTCTCCATCTTTTGATGGCAGCCTTTCAAGTATCTGAAGACCACTATCATATACCCCCTTAATCTCCTCTTTTCCAAAGTAAACATACCCAGTTCCTTTAGCCTTTGCTCATATGGTAAGGGGGTGGGGCTGCAAGCTCCAGCAGGGCCTGTGCTCCCAGCCCTGCCCTTTACCACGTGGCTCTGAGCGGGGCGGAGCTTAGAGGTCCTGCCGGAGCCACGCTGCAGCTGTTCAAGGACACTGCTGGATACGACGTGCTGAGGCTCCAGGTGAGCGGGGCGCCGGGGACAGGGGTTAGATAAGGGGCAGGGAGTCCTGGGAACAGTCAGGGGATAGGGGAGGGGGCAGAGGTGGGGGGGGCTGTCAGGAGACAGGACAAAGGGGGGTTGGATTGTGGGCGTTCCGGGGTCTGTCAGGACTCAGTGGGGGGGTGATAGGGGTTGGGGCAGTCAGGAGACGGGGAGCAGGGCTGGGTGGGAGGTGGGGTCTCTGGGGGATGGTGAGGGGACAAGGAGCAGGATAGGTCAGAGATTCTGAGGGGGGGCAGGCAGTTGGGGGTCAGGAAGTGGGTGGGGGTCAGATAGGGGGCAGGACCAGGCTGTTTGGGAGGCACAGCTTCCCTATCCTAAAGCTCATTCAGCAGTTGAGTCTTGCAGAAGAGCCAAGCTGTTAGCTTTTCCATTAGGGCTACCATCCCTTTCACGTCTCAAATGCAAATTATAGTCTATATTTAATTTTAGTGCCATAGGGAGATTCATGTCAGGGGAGAGTAGCTTCATTTAAAATAGCCACTGGGGAGGGAATCACATGAGAAGAGCAATATCCTACACCACCTACCTCCTTCCCAATCCTACCAAGGGAGACCCCCCCCTGCATTCCCTGAAGCTTCAGAGGGGTTAATTCAGTGGTTCTCAATTTTTTTGTCCTGGTGACCCCTTTCACATAGCAAACCTCTCAATGTGACCCCCTCCATACACTGAAAACACTTTTTATATATTTAACACAATTATAAATTCTGGAGGCAAAGTGGGGTTTGAGGTGGAGGTTGACAGCTCGCGACCCCCAGTAATAACCTTGTGACCCCCTGAGGGGTCCCGACCCCCAGTTTGAGAACCTCTGGTAACGAATGGTGTCCCTAGCCTCTGTTATCAGAGGGTGGAGATGGATGGCAGGGGAGAGATCACTTTATCATTACCTGTTAGGTTCACTCCCTCTGGGGCACTTGGCATTGGCCATTGTGAGTAGACAGGGTACTGGGCTGGATGGACCTTTGGTTTGACCCAGTATGGCTATTCTTATGTTCTAAGCTAAATGAACCCAAAGTTATGGAGACAGATATGAGTCCAGGAAGCCAGCAGAGTATCAGAAACCTGGAAAAATCTCTGACTGGATGGGCTCAGGCGTTTGGTCACAAGCTGAGGTGGTTCAAAAGTTTTGGATTTTTTAAACAGAATTTTTTAGTGTTTCTTTAAACAATCAAACACAGCAAGCACAAATATTTGGCCACACACTTCTGAAACCCCAAACTATATTCAAGTTTTGCAGAATAATTTCAGCTTTTCAATTAAAAAAAACCATAACACATTTTGAAGGAAAGCAGATATTGTCTGGGATTTTTTTCTGCTTTTAAAAACCCCTAGTTTTTCGATCCAAAAAAAGTTTTGACGGAAAATATTGTCCAACCCTTTTAATGAGCTTTAGTGCCTTTTAGCACTAGCTGATTCTGAGAACCAGTGATGCCTTGTAAAGAAGTTTACTCAAAACTGGGTTTGTGCCGAGATGCGGAAGGTTTATTTTTCCCAGGGCCGCCCGTGGAGGGGGAGCAAGTGGGGCAATTTGCCCCCACGAGAATATAGTATTGTAATTTTTTATGGAAGGGGCCCCCAAATTGCTTTGCCCCAGGCCCCCTGAATCCTCTGGGCGGCCCTGTGCTTCCCTCTGGTCCTCACTAAGATAATTGCAGGGGTGATACATTCACAGCATTACTAATTATGCTCTGTGATACTAATTACACCTTCCTTTAGTATTCAGTGCTAGCAGAAACAGAAAAGAGGGGCCTGATTCTGATTTCTCTTATCTAGTGACACTTAGAGTTACTCCACTGAAGTCAATGGCGTTTCACCAGTGTAAAAAACAGGGTGAGATCAGAGCCTGGCCACTCATATCTACACGACATCTTAAGAAAGAATTGCTTTAATTTAGTTCCTGTATTTTGAGATGAGCAAACCTTTTCTTATAATGCAAATTTGTTGAAAGTACTGTAACCCTTTCCTTGTTGGACCTTCCATCACCAAATCTGTGGATTTCCTCTGCTACCATGATGCAATGAAATCAGTGATATGTTAGGAGGAACCAGACATGCCCAGCAGCCTAGGAGACAAGTTCTATCAGAATGAAGCAGCACGGGAAGTGGTTTCTCCCCAGACATGCCTGGCATAATCAACAGAGCTGCAGCAGGTACATTCTAGCCTGGATGTACCTTGCACATTCAGTGGGACAATAGATATATTCTACTTGGGTATCCTTACTGTAGACAGCAATACAGATAAGTCTTTATTACCCAGACATACTTGGTACATAGCGGCATGTTCTACCTGGTTGTATCTAGGACATTCAGAAGCATATGGGGCAAAGTTCTCAGCTGGTGTAAATCAGTGTAACTCTGCATACATCAGCTGAGCATCTCCCCAAAATGTACTATATCCAAGCTGCATCATACCTGAACAACCTGGTATCAGTTTAATATTCCACCCTGTCCTGGGGGAAGGGGCATTTTCTTTTAACATAAACTCAGTGCTAGTCAATGGAATTCAGGCTGCAGAGTAGAAATCTACTGCAGGCGGTGAGGAATTTAAAGGGCCAGGACTGTACATTCAGCATGGCAGGCATGTTCTGCACAACTAGCCTGGTACATTCACTAGCAAAACTAGGGTGTTCCCTCAGCATGTACCTAGTACATTTAGCAGCAGGTGTATACCACCTGAATGGACATGGTTCATTCAACTGTACAACAGATGCAATCATAACTGGCTGTACCTGGCCCATCTGACAGCAGTCTAGCCGTTAAATCCCTTATTACTAATGCTACATAATCAACTCATTGTGTAATTGCCAATCTATCACTCTGGCAGTACATTTTGCAGTGTGTATGTTTATGTGTTTCATATTTCAACTATGAAACCCTTTCTTTGGACCATTGTTGTGTTTTTTACTGCCTAGGCCTAGTGATTAGGACTCTGAGAATTGAGACCCACAATATGCCAAACAGTGGCTTTGTGTTGCCTTCATAGAAATGTCTATTACAGCAGAGAATACATGTCACCATTGATGGCAACACATCCATATTAAATGCCTTTGTCCTGCTCACAGTACTGTCTTATCTAAATGACTATTATTTCTCTTTTTTCCCCAAAGCTTTTATTAAATCCCATGAGCAATTTCAAGCCATTAGCCCACAGATATCAGCTTTATTAAACGGGCATGCATTACTGGCTTAGAGGTTGCGTGCCTAGCTTGGTCCTCTGGCCTAGTTGTGTCAGAAGGCTCAAATCTAAGGGGCACGGTTCCTCTGCTTTTGATTGATGCCCTGCTCCCGTTTTTCTGGCCAAGTGCGGTTGTACTTCACGCTCGGCAGTTCAGCTGTCACTTATTTCTGCATGGAACGTCTACTTTTTCTGGGTGAATTTTAATTTGTAGGGTTTATTTTCACTGCTGTCAGGATTCTTTTTATGCTGGAGGGACGGCTCCTCAAAGCAACTAATCAACAGGAATACTAAATAGAAGTTGTTAGGGGGTAGGTGTCATTGTCCACTCTATGTTTCTCTGTTCTGCCTCCTCTGATTTTAATTGTTGGTGAGGTACATACATCTGCAACCATAGCTCCTCAGGCCATGATCTAGTCAGTCCTGATTGTGCCAAAAAGGCTTGGCCCATTCGGCACCTCATTTCTCACCCTGTGTTTGTCTTGTCTATTTACAACTGTAAGCTCTCCAGGGCAGACATTGCATCTTGCTAAGTATTTGCACAGAGCCTAGCACAACGGAGCCCCAGTCATAGCACTGCTGTAGTACAAATATTAAATAGTAATGTATGTCATTAAAGATCTTGTGGCACTTTTTGCAGAAGTGGGGACATTAGCATCAGTTTTCAGGTCTATCTTTTTCCCAGCATTCACCCTTAACTTTCAGTTGGATACTGTTGGCTTCACTTCCTGTCCTAAACAGTTATGCTATTTAGTGTGCCCTGTTCAATAGCTATCATGCTCTGCCTCAGAGTGTGGCTGCATGTCAATCACTGGTGTAATGATTGCTTTATTTATGGTTTATAACGTGATTCAGGCTCCCTTAGAATCAAAAGTTCTTTGGACATGTAGAGCCAGAGTGTCTTCTGGTAGAAACTGGCACAGCTCTGTGGAAGTCCATGCATCTACACTGATAGATAGTACCTCTAAGGATCTGGCACATAATGTGTTGTTGTTAGTAAAGAGTTAATAGTGGACACGTCTGTGAGTGTATGTGGGCTCATAATATCATGGGATGACAGTGAGCAACAGACAGAATTCCCTTTTAATAGGTTGTTAGGCACATGAGACTTACTAGTGACACACCAAAGACAGCTCAAGAATAAACCTTCAGCAGGTGTATTGGTATGTCAGGGTGGCCTCTGTGTCTGATTCAGGGCACCACCCTGAGCCTCCTCAGTTCTCAGTCAGTAAAGCCAAGAATATCCCTGGAATGCCAAGGTAGCAACAATAGCAAGAATACCTTCAGGACATGCTTTGGGGCCCACCTATTTACTAAAGAATTCCTGCCATAATAGATAAAAGGACAACACTAGCATGGGCAGGGAAAGGAGAAACAAACCTACATGTACTCCTAGAAGCTGGGATAGATGAAGAATAGAGTCCCTGTATGGAGTCCACTCTGGATCATGGTCTGAGGGTCTTATTGATCTCTTCAGAGCTTAGATACTGTGATGCTTGGGGTTCTAGCAAATCCTAACATAAATTACATTGTGCTCCATATCTTTGTCTCCCTCATTTTTCTGAAGGTTTCTGGAACCAAGGAACCTACTCTCTTGGTGGAAATGTCATGGTGCCTCCCAACATCTACCCACAGCAGGAAAAGCTGGATCTTGATGTGAGTGGGACGAATGAGCTTCTCTAAGGTTAGATAAAAGGCCCACCCAAAACTGAGCCAGCAGTGAATCACGGCTTGGCAGAGATAGATCATCAGCAAACAACTCGAAACAGAGAGGGCCACCCAGCACCACTGTCTGCTGAATTCCCTTTGCTCAAGGGGCATTTTTGGTTGTTTTCCCCCGCTCGTTTCCTAGAGATATGTCAGAGAGGTGACTGATGGGGGACTTTATCTCTGATAGAGGAGACATCCCTCCCCCCCCGCCTTACATATGTTGTGTTATCCAAGTCAGATTAATGTAATTGTGCTCAGGATTCTAACACACTCTTATCTACCCTATTAACAGCAGCCTGCCACGATATTCTACTTGCCCTGGGGGATGCAGTGGGTACCTGTGCAAACCATCCTGCAGGAAAGGCTACAGGTCAAACCCTCCTGCCCTTGCTCAGGCACAGAGGTTGACATATAACTGTCAGGAGGGGGCACAATTTTGAACCATTCCTCACAATAATAAATAAATAATATAAACTCTGACAGAAATCTAGAAGGGCATGTGACCCACATTTCACCCACCCCACATACACCCCCCAATGCGTCACCTCTGCTCAGGCAACGCTCCCACTGAAGTCACTGGGAGCGTTGGCTGAATGAAAACGAAGTAGAGAGCTAAAGATGTGGCTTTTTCTGTTTATTTCACAGCTGCATTCACTGAGATAGTCTCAGGGAGACGGGTCTTCACCCTGAGGAGGGTTGCAGGGCAGAGCAGTCAGACACTCTGATACCACAGTAAGTTCAGTGCAATTAAACATTCATTCTCCTTCAGCATCTCCTGATCTTTTCTCTAAATCCCCCCCCACTGCCACACATCACTAATTGTTGCCTGGGGCTGTTACAACCTCTTTCTCTCTAGCCCCTGACTCTTCATCTTTCCTTCCCACTAGTCTTTCCAAAATGCATCTACTCCATCCCGTCCATCTCCCGCTGCTAGGGGCATGTCAGTCTCCTCCTCAAGGGGTCTGATGCCTGTGTCTCACTCTCCCCAACTTACACCTGTGTGAATGAGATCATGACCAGGCCCGCAGATCTTTCACTGGCCCTGCCCACATCCTAGTTAAGTGGCTTGCTGTCACCTTGGATGCTTACAACTGCTCTGGCTCACCTACCCACTGCCCACATACCGCCTCTGCCCCCTTCTTTGCTCCGTTAACTTTGCTGGGCTACATGCACCCTTGGCCTCCTACTCCTGCTCGCACCTCCTCTAACACAGCTTCATGGGACTGCAGCCGCCTCCCTTTTCCAGAGCATCACAGCCTTGATCTTGCATCCAGTGAACTCGGTTCGGAGTGTGTCATGGGCTTGAACGGCTTCCCCGTCTGAATTCTAACGGAATGCCATCCTCCAAAGCAAACCACCTGACTCGCTCACTGTACCAAGAGGGAATGGTGCAGACCGAGAATGGCAGGGGTTAGTGCTAACAGGTGCTATTTATTACCATAAACTATTTCTACTACCCCTTGAATGTTCTTGACACTTAATAGAATAAGACATGGTTCCCTCCCCAAAGAGTTTGCAATCTAACACAGACTAGACAAATACAGCTGTGCACTGTACAGTAGATCACCTACATTCTCTTTGTGCTCTACTAGAGACTCGAGTTATGAACCAAAGCCCCATTTGTCAATGGCCCTTCCTCACTCTTCATCTGAATTAACATTGAATAGGTGGGTAGGGTACCTAGCTTGGAAGACAGGAGACCCGGATTCAATTCCCTGCTCTTCCACAGACTTCCTGAGAGTTCTTAGGCAAGTTACTTAGGCCCAGATCCTCAAAGGGATTTAGGTGCCTCAGTTCTCATGTGTGAAACAGGGAAAACAGCACTTCCAGACCTCACACAGGTGGTGTGCAGCATTCAGATACTGTGGCTATAGGGAGCATGTACGCACATGAAATAGATAGAATAGTGGCCTTTTTTAAAAAAATCAATCCTCTCTGCAGTTTTGTTTTGACCTATTTTACAAGATTGAGGCAAACAGCTTTAGCAAGTTTCAAGAGTGAATTAGACACTCACCAAGTAAGATTTGCATCAGTGTGACATTAGTTGGGATGAGATTACAAGGACTATCAATCATAGATTCAGAGACATTAGAGATACAACATCCATTTTGTAGATCATCTAGCTCATTCCCTGGCCAGTGCAGAATTTTCCGTACCATATATCTTCTGGCTTTTTCATCCATCCTGTTTCTACAGTCTTCATGGCTTCGGGCAGAAGATGATCTCCAGATGGGGTCATAAAGAAATGTCTCCCTACCCACTTCTGATTTCCCAACTGTGCTGAATCAATTTATTAATTTCCAGCAAGACGCTCTTCTATTTCTCCTCCAGTGTGGAGCAGATGGCCTCCTCTGAAAGCCAGCGACCTGAACATGTGCAATTTGTTTTCCTTGGGTCAACCACTGATCTTGCAGGGATGGGGGGGGGATAAAATACCCAAACATCAGCTTTACTAAGGGGGAAATGAGACTGTCTCAAGTGACTGGTTAAATTTGAACCAGTCACTTGAGACAAAGTTGGAAACTCACCCTAGAGACCAATCAGTTGCTTTACAATGAAGCAGTGTGTGTTATGATTTATGATATGCCACTAGAGACTCCACCCAAGAATGAGTCCCATTGTACCAGGCACCATGCAAACAAATATCAAGAGACAGAAACTGTCCCAAAGAACCTGTAATCTAAACAGACAAAGGATGAGAGAAAGGAAGAATTATTATCCCCACTTTATGGAGTCACAGGGCAACTACATGACTTGCCTAAGGAATTGAACCCAGATGTCCTAAGTCCCTGTCCAGTGCCCTATCCACAAGTCCCTCTGTCACATACTGGCTGGCCCTTTAAGGCAAGCCAGACATCCTTTCCTGTTCCTAACAGACAGCTATCCCCTAGCCAAAGACCTTAGCTTCTCCTCCTTCAAATCCACTTGTATTATTTAGGTTTCCTATGGTCAGTATCTCTGCAGTGCTGAGTGCTCTTCCATTTATAATGACACAGTTTCTTGTTCATTTGCAGATGTATTTCAAGCTGCTGGCAATGATCATCAATACCCTGGGGAAATTATCTGCCAGACCATCTTTTACCCCATGCTTCATCTCTGCAGTTCAGATCAGCTGGGAGACGCATGTTGTGAGTATGGATGTTTAAACAGCTTCAGTCAGATCCATCTCAGGCGTATCTCCACCTTCAGCAGCAGAATTTTATACGCAGAGGGCTCCCACCTTTGGAGTTCACTCTTCTTGGCAAGTCTGTTACAAGCCAGATCATCAGCAGCTGTAAATCAGCACAATCACATTGACATTGGATCTGGCCCAAAGTCTAGCAGCTTACAGATCGTGATGTCATATTCATCTGTTTAGTAAAGCTGCATTGGGAGGACCAAAATCTTGTTTTGTGAGAAATTCTGTGATTTCAAATTATGGTTTTGCTACACATTAGAACAAAAGCAAAACAAATTTGGGGGAAAAACTTCATTTTGGGTCCATTGAAATATTTTGCTTCATGCTGACTTTTTACAATACATTATTCATTTTATATTATCATTTATAATACATACTGAACTTCTAAACAAAAAGTTATTTTGAAATGAAAACTCAAAGCATTCCATTCTGACAGTGTCAAAGTGAACGTGATCAAAACACGTTGTTTGAGTCAAGGCGTTCCTGTGGAAAGTTTTTTGCTTTTGACAAAATGGCACGTTCTGATTGTTTTTTAAAGTCCATCAGATTTTGACTGGCTCTACTGTTTAGGTTTAGAGTTTGATTAACCTATTCTTGTGATGATTTCATTACTGGAAACACCTGGTTTCTTTGGCAGCAAGTGCTATTGGATTGTAATTGATTGTAAGCTCTTTCAAGCAGGAGCAATGTCCTTTCCCATTTTTCTGAGAAGTCATGCCACCCTAAACATAAAGGAGCACTGAGTAAATACATAAGATGTCTCATGGCATTTTGCAGAGTACCAAATACTTCTCCTATTGTGTCAATCCTGCTGACTCTTAGTAGCACTTCTTTTGTGAGTAGTCTCAACCACTACTGCAGTAAATGAGATTCATTATGTGTAAGGACTCAGAATAAATACTTTATGTTGCTTACAAATGTGATAACAGAAATGGTTTGAAGCCACAAAGCAGAGATCTGGATTTAGCCATGAACTTCTTCAAAGATGGATCCACGGTTTTGTTTCGGAAAACAAGCAAAAACACTTCCACAATTACTTGTATTGTTAAATGAACCTTCTTTTATTATGCATAGGTCTCGTTTGTTCTCTGTCCATGACAGTTGTAGTGAATGAGTTTACTCACAGGAATGTTCATGGAAATAGCAAATGTTGAGTATTATAGAACGTCTGGAGAAAGTATACGCTGATTCACAATCCCAGGTATTCACACTGGTAACTTGATTCAAACTGTTATTCTTATCCAGTCAGGGAGCAGAAACATACCATATGACCACCAACCTTCTCAAAATAGTTTGAACTGCAAGTATCAAACACAATGAGCTAAAGACTGACAATTATTTGCACAAAGATATTGATGAAAACGATTGAATAATTAATAAATCTGAGAAGATTGTGATCTTTTCAAGGACAATTCATGAGCAGACAACAATGTGATGCTCATCAGAAATTATTTTGTAGATGTTATTTGTCCAGTTCTAAAAAATGTGAATAGCAAAATAATATGTAATTCCAGTAATGGAACATTACTCTGCAATAAAACCCCAGCTATGGGCCAGATCCTCCGCTGATGTAAATTTACATAGTTCCATTGAAGTCAGTGGGCCATGACCTCAGCTAGTATTAATGCAGCTCCACTGAAATGAATGAAATATGCAGATTTATGCCAGCTGAGGATTTGGCCCTATAAGTACTAAAGCAAAGATACTAAACAAGTAAAAATAAATATCTCTGTCATTTCACACCATCCAGAGAGCTTCATGGTATCACTTTCTCCATCTGTTGTTATCAAACACTAGAGAGAGGAACACATTTTGTCACTGACTTTAGAGGCTGCAATTTATCCACTCACCTTTCTTGCCACCTACCTGTTCCAGCTGGGTCACTGATTTACTAAACCACTGGTGCTCCCTTGCCAGCAGGTGCTATTTCCAGATGCGCTGAATATTCATTAAAGCAGCATGTTCACTGGAGCTAGTGCTTCGTTTCTAATTTATTTTCTTACATTTATTCCTCACACCTCTGGACCAGTTGCTGCTTGCAGATCTATTTTGGGGGGCTTCTGCTCTTGTCTTTGTGCATATGCTTCCGTTCCATGTGTGCGCCTTTATTTACTAGAACATTAATCAGTGACTGACTTCCTTAATCTTCCTCTTTATTAATATCTTTGCTTTCTGATCCCAGAGACAAGGTTAAGAGCATTCAGGTGCTGCAGAATATGATGCTGAGAGTTAGTATGGGCTGCTCTTCCCTCTGAATTAGTAAAGAGCCTAAGTTTGAGGTGCTGTGTTGCTGGTCATGCCATCTTCTGGATGATATGGAAAGACAAAGTCCAGACCATTTATGATCATCATAAATATCATGGCATTCTTCACAAGTATAGTGATCTAACCCTGGTTCATTAGCTGAAATTCCAGTGGGGTTGGAGTACGTAAAATCTGAAGACCTGAATTGGATGCATTATTCTGTTCCTCATCTAAACTGCTGTGAAGAGTTGCCAAGTGCTGTTACCTGCTGTATTCCAGCCCAGACAGGGCTTTCGATGGGGGATGAAGTGATCCTGGTATGTACAGTTTGTAATGTTTGAGCTCTCATAGGCGAACTGGGGAAATGTGGTGTAGATGAAATTCCTATAAAGTGGGTGCACAACAGTTAAAAGACTGTACTCAAAGAGTAGTTATCTATCAAACTGGGAGGGTGTATCTAGTGAATCCCATGGGGTCTGTCCTGATTCTGGTATTTCTCTGTATTTTCATTAATTACTTGGATCATGGAGTGGAGTGTATGCTTAAACAGCAGAGAGTACAGACTAAGGCCCTGATTCTCCACTTTGATTGATCTGTGCTTTGGACATAGTAGGCATTGGTGGCTGCAGGGAGCTGATTTCAGCCCTTGATCCTTAGGCTGCCTGGCTCTGGGAAGAAATTGGACCAGTAGGAACCTACTCGAAATTATACCACTGAGATATTATGACAGAGCAGGATCCTTTCCCAACCACGCACATTCTATTACTCCCCCTTTCCTCCCCTTGTGCTTGGTGGGGTGGATGGTTAGCTAGAGTAGGAGGTGGCAGAGCAGATCGTCTGTCTGCTTTTCCACTAGCAGAGCATTCCCCATGTCATGGTTATAATTCCCCACTCTGAACCTTAGCGTCCAAAGATGGGTACCAGCATGAATTCCTCTAAGCTCAATTACCAGCTGTAGCGCTGCCACCAACCAGGAATTACAGTGCCTGGTACACTCGGGTCCCCCCCAAAACTTGCCCAGGACTCCCAAGACCAAGACCCTCTGGATCTTAACACAAGGAAAGTAAACCCTTTCCCTCACCGTTGCCTCTGCCCAGGCTTCCCCTCCCTGGGTTACACCTGGAAGATCACTGTGTGATTCACACTCCTTAATCACAAAACAGAGAGGACAATTCACCTTCCTGCCCTCCTTCTCTTTCCCCCCTCCCAGACTCTTCTGAGAGAAAGTAATCCTGGCACAGAGAGAAACAGCCTCTCTCTCCCTCTTCCCTCCTTTCTCCCCACCACTTCCTGGTGAATCCAGACCCAGTCCCCTGGGGTCTCACCAGAATAAAAAAAAAATTAGGTTCTTAAACAGAAAAGCTTTTTAATTAAAGAAAGAAAAAAACAGTAAAAATTATCTTTGTAAATTTAAAAAAATGGGAATAGGTACAGGGTCTTTCAGCTATAGACACTGGGAATACTCTCCCAGCCTAACTATACAAGTACAAATTAAAATCTTTTCAGCAAAAATACCAATTTGAACTCCTTTCAGTCAAATACACATTTGAACTTCTTCCAACCAAATACACATTTGCAAATAAGAAAACAACCATAAGCCTAACTCGCTTATATCTACCTGGTACTCACTAGTCTGAACTGATAAGAGCCTGTATTGGAGAGGATTGGAGGAGAAACCTGGTTGCACATCTTGTCCCTCTGAGCCCCCAGAGTGAACAACCACCAAAACTAACAGCACAGCACAAAAACTTCCCTCTCTCAAGATTTGAAGTATCCTGTCCTCTGATTGGTCCTCTGGTCAGGTGACAGCTAGGCTTACTGAACTTGTTAACCCTTTACAGTCAAAGAGATATAAAGACTTCTGTGCTATTAACTTTCTGATCTGTTTATGACACCACCACATGAGGAGGATGCTTTGTTAGCTACTTCTGGCCATTTTGAGGCCACTTTGTGAAGTGCCTTAAAGACCCTGTCCTGAATGCTTCCTCTCAAGCATAGACCTGCTGACTTAAAGAGCTGCAGGACCGAGCCCTGTGGAGCCAGAAAAGCAGTATTCAGGATCAGATCCTTTAGTCCGTACACAGGAAAGCACCTATAGACTTATAAAAGCTACAGTCCCATAAGAGTAGGGAAATAACCATAATAGTGAAAAGTTATATTCTTGTCTCTGCACCATGGTTAAAACATCCACATTCCCCAGAACTAAGCTGAGGTCTGGTAGAATAGAGCCCTCCCCCCACCCCTGCTTTTTTGTGGGTTGGCGGGGTGGAGATTCCCCCATTCTTTTTCTGATATGATACTGGGTTGTGGTTGGTTGATTTATAGAGTCATAGCAATTACAGATGGGAAAAGACCTGACAGGGCATCCTGGGACTCAACCTCCTGCATGCCAACACAAGTTTGTTTTCTGTATTCCCTGGAGCTTTGATATGGGTAAAACCATTGAGATTTTCAAATGCAGATTACAGAGAGAATGTATAAATAACCAATAATGTGTCTGTGTTTGCAATTACAAGTGAATTTGTTCTGCAAACAGAGAGGTGGTGTGTGTATGTGTGTGTATGTGTGTGTATACATTCTGTCCAATTATGTGGGGCCTTGGGCCTTCGATGGAGTCTCAATGTGTTGGTGCTCCTGTAATAGCACTACTACTACTAAATGCAGAAAAAGACAAAATGCATGTGTGACGCTCCACAGGAGCACCCGGGGCTGTGAGGCACCTCACTACCACTTGGCCCTTAGCGTGCAACCGTCTTATTTGTCAACTCTGGTTACAGACTTTAAAACGTGATTCTAGTGGTGTATGCACAACTTTTAGAATGCCATATGTTTTACAATGATATTAACGACCAGTGTGATACCAGCTTTCATATGATACCTTACAAGACACAATTTCTGGATAAATACCATGAAGGCAGGTGTTAGGTGTAGTGAGTTTGTCAGTCATGTTGGGAGTTGCTGTTACAGACCAGGGAAACCCTTTGCCAGTTGGCTCAAAAGGGCTGCTGAGTGTAATGCCATGGGAGTTGCAGAGAGGACCTTTTCCAAATAACACCTGTTTACATCTCCCAAAACTGGTTCCCTCATCCTCCTAGATATTTACGCTGGTAGCAACAAGCTTGCTCCCATCCGCACTTTGTGGGAATAGCTATCACTTCAAACAGGCATTAATGAAGATGCAGTAGAATTTCTCTTCCTGGAGGTTACTATCTCACGCCTTTGCATTGGCTTCACTTCCAGAGGAAAATGCATCTTTAATAAAATGGTCTAAACTTGTGAGCTTTGATGTAATTATTTTATTTGTAATCAATAATTTTATTTTTCAAAACCATATAGACCTTGCTTCTGAAACCTGTAATTCCCACGACAGCTTTGATAATGCTAATGTTGATGGATTATCTTGCAAATAATTGCCCATTTATCTTCAAAGAACACCCTGCTGCAGCTGTTATGACATCTAAATTAAGTTCTTCCCACAAGACCTGACCGATAACCTTGATTATGTACACCACAACACTACTCACAACGTTCCACAGCACAGAGTACAGTAGCTGATAGACCTAACAATGTAGAAGAGACCAGCATGCTTCAAGGGAAGAAGGCTGTGATGTCTAGTAGTTAAACGGCGAGCACAAGAAGACATGCAAGTGTTACAACCTCAGAGCAGTATTTCTTATGGTGACTGGCTAATTGTTTGGTTTGTCATCAGTAAGGCTATGATTTGGCATGGAATGTTTAGCAAATTTCATGGCAAAGATGCAGGAAAAAATGATAAGTTGCAGAAAGGTTACTCACCAATAATGTAAGAGGGGGTGGGACTGGAGAGTTAGCCCATCTGTGCTTATCCTGAAACAGTGACTCCTGTCTCACAGGGTTGGGCCTGGCTCCCCACCCAGGCATTCAGCCTGGTGCACAGGATCTCAGTGCCACTCGTTTTAGGCCTCTCTGCCCCTCCATGTCAATCTACAGAGGGGCACCTGGGCCAAACCTGAGTGGCATTGCAACCCCATGTGCCAGGTTGCAACACCACTTGTATTTCATGGAGTTTATTCAAATTAACATTTGCATGACCTCTGACAAAATTGTAGCCCTATTCATCAGGCATTTTATCACACACTATAGGCAAGCAGCAAAGTAATACAAGAAGCCCCCTAGTCTTGGAAATATAATCTATCTGTACTTCTAAGTGCAGGATTCTGGGAGATTGCACCATCTTGATCATTATGAAAAGAACAAAAGAGAAAGAGAGACTGCCTATGGTATCAGAATGAGATGGATGAGAATAGGGAACAAGATAAGAGACACAACACATGACTTATTAGGTGCAAATGATCATGACTTTATCACACGTTATGCGAAAACAGAATAAAGTCCCAGCCAAAAATATATATTAATTACACTTGAGCCCAGATCCTCAAAGGTAGCAGAATCTGTGGAATTCCTGTGGAACTTTAAGAAGCACTGGACCAGCTATTTCTTTTGTGGCTGCTGACGCTGTACAATATAATCTGCAGAAACACAATCAGTCCTGGCTGGCTGGCAAAAAGGCATTATTTTATCACTTTGGAAAAGTAGAGGCAGCAAACAAATCAGTTCTAACAATTGTAGCATTACTCTTCTATCCATCCTGGGGAAGATTTTGCTTCTATCTTGTTGACTTATGTCTTAAGGAGCAAGAGAAGACCACAACAGCTGACTTCACTCCCATCCACACCACGACAGTGGCAATCTTCCTATGGCGTCAGCTTATCCAGAAGATATAAGACTTCAAGTATTCCATTCACACTGCATTTGTGGGTATCAAGGCCACATTTGACTCTGGCAGGGAATCATTTGGCTGATCTTGAACAACAGAGGCCTACCCAAGAAGCTCTGTAGAATGTTAAATCTCTTATATGATGACTCCTCAAGCTATATTCTTGTAATAGGAAAAGAACCTTCTTTTTCTGAATAGGTCAGGCATTTGTCAAGAATGCACTGTCTCCCCAGAACTCCACAATGCTGTCAGACTACATGCTTGACCTGACACTAAGTAAATATATTTTAGGAATAGCCTGATTATAAGAACCTTACAACCATCAATTTGCATAACTCTAGTTGTTGAATCACTGGGCAAGCTGGTTGTGTTACTTAATCCCTGGAAAGCTTAGCAGCAAAGTCAGTCTGAAAATTAATTGGGGTAAAACCACATTTCTTCTGGTCAATGATTTCAAACATACTGCAGGCTGTAGCATCTTAGTGGGTGATGACCCTGTTGAGATTGTCAGTAATTTCACCTACCTTGCTCTGTCAATAACATGGGCAGCAATGAGAAAGAACTTGAAGCACTGCACAGCAGAAGCATCATCTGTAATGGGATGCCTCATCAAGAATGTATTTAAGTTTAAAACCGAGCACCCTGATTATGCAGAGAGACTGAGGATATATGATGCGTTGGTGGTCCATATTCTCAGGTATGGGACTGAGCTCTCACTCTGAAGACTAAAAGGAAGCTGGACACCATTCAGATGCAGCATCTTCCAAATAATCAGAAACATCAAATGGTATGAAGTCAAGTTAAATGAAGAGATCCATTTCCCAACAAAACAGGTCCTATTCTCTCAAACAGTCACCCAGCTGGTATGGTCATTTGCTGCAAATACCTACCAACTTCCCTGCAGAAGCGTCTTGACTTGGACTCAGTGACAATAGGAATGGAAACTGCCCCCTCCCCCCCACTCTCTGAACATCTAAACCTTAATGGCTGGATGGCATCAACAGACCCTTGCCCTTCTCAGACATCCTGCCTGGTATGTGCCTGATTTAGCCCAGGACAGAACATCACAGAGGTATATAACTTTTTCAGTGCTCTCTATGCTGTCCAAGTGACAGTATGAGAACTAATTTACCCAGATCCTCAAAGATATGTAGGTGCCTACCTCCCACGGAAAGTTAGGCACCTCTTTAAAATGGCCAGTTTCAAAAAGCTGAAAACAATTATGAGTCAAGTCAGCTGGTGGAAAGAAATTTAAACAGCAACTGGGAATGATATTGGGAGCTGTTTAAGAACATTTTACTAAATGCTCAAAATGCCACCATCAAGAAAGAAGGCTACACTGTTTGAAAAAAAACCTGTGAAAGCAGAAATACAAAATAAAGAGATACATACCGTATTAAAATTTATATCTCACAAATAGAAAATAAAGAAAGCTGATAGCAATGAAAATAAATTGAAAGCTAGAAATTGTAAAAAATTGATAAAGGGAGGCAAAAGGTCATTAGGAGAACTGTGGCTTGCAACGTTAAGGAAGCAAGGTGGTTTTTAAGTCTATTAGGAACAAAAGGAATCTTAACTATTGTATTGATCCATTACTAGATTGACGTGTTAGAATTGTTTATATAAGGCAGAAGTGTGCAATAAATATTTCTCTTCTTTATCTGGGAAAAAGCCATATGATCTAGTCAAATCAGATGACCAATGATGGAATACTTTCCAGTCCAATAGTAATTTAGGAGAATGTTAAACTGCAGCTACTAAAAACAGACATTTTTAAATCTGCAGGTCAGGATAACTTGCACACAGTAATTAAAAAAAAGCTGACAGGTGCTCTCTGGACCACTAATGTTCATTTTTAATAATCTTGGAACACTAAAGTTCCAGACAACTGGACAAAAGATAATGTGAACTATTTTAAAAGGTAAATGGAATACCCGAGTAATTATAGACACATCAGTCTGACTTTGATTCCAGGCAAAATAAGGGAACAGCTGATACAAGACTTGTATTAATACAGAATTAAAGAGGGTTTATCCAAACATGGATTGTGGCAAATAGAGCCTGTCAAACTAACTTGTATTTTTTTGATGAGACTAGAAGTTCAATTGATAAAGGTAATTATATTGATATAATAGACTTCTGTAAGACATTGACTTGAACACTTCATGACATGTCAATGAAGAAACTAGAGCAATACAAAATCAATATGGTACATATTACATAGATTAAAAACTGGCTACTGATTGCTCTCAAATCATTGTTCAGTGGGTGTATTTTTAGTGGGGGGCCTGCAAGGGTTGGTTCTTGGCCCTACACTATTTAACACTTTTTATCAATGACCTGAACAAATATAAAATCTCACTGAGGAAAGTTTGCAGGGACTCCAAAATTGTGGGAGCTGTAAATAATGAAGAGGACAGCTCACTGATACAAAGCAATTTGGATCTCTTGGTAATCTGGAGCAATCAAACAAAATGCATTTTAGTGTGGCCAAATGCAAGATCATACATCTTCCTAGTCAATATGGGGATAATTGAAATCCCCCACTATTACTGGGGTCTTAATTTTGATAGCATCTCTAATTTCCCTAGCATTTCAACATCACTATTACTTCCTGGTCAGGTGGTTAATAATAGATCCCTAATGTTATATTTTTATTAGAGCATGAAATTTCTATCCATAGCATTCTATGGAACATGTGGATTCGCTTAAGATTTTACTTCATTTGAATCTACATTTTCTTTTCACATATAGTGCCATTCCTCCCCCTGCATGACCTGTTCTGTCCTTCTGATATATTTGTACCCCGGAATGATTGTGTCCCATTGATTGCTCTCAGGTCCACCAGGTTTCTATGATGCCTATTATATCAATATCTTCCTTTATCACAAGACACTCTAGTTCACCCAGTTATTATTTAGACTTCTAACATTGTGTACAAGCACTTTAAAAACTTGTCCTTGTTTATTTGTCTGCCCTTTTCTGATGTGCCAGATTCTTTTTTATGTGACTGTTTATCATCTGATCCGGTCCTTACATTATCCTCTTCCGTCTTTTGTTCCTACTATAACCTGGAGATTCTTTATCATCAGACTCTCCCCTAAGAGAAGTCTGGTGTCCAATCCACATGCTCCTCTGCAGCAGTCAGCTTTCCCTCATCTCCTAGTTTTAAAAACTGCTGCTACAACCTTTTAATGTTTAGTGCAAGCAGCCTGGTTCCACTTTGGTTAGGTGGGAGCCCATCTCTCCTGTACAGGCTCCTCCCATCCCAAAAGTTTCCCCAGCTCCTAATGAACGTAAACCCCTCCTCTCTACACCATCGTCTCATCCACGCATTGAGACTCTGAAGCTCTGCCTGCCTACCTGGCCCTTGCGCGTGGAACTGGAGCATTTCTGAGAATGCCACCATAGAGGTCCTGGATTTCAGTCCTCTTTCCTAGCAGCTTAAATTTGGCTTCCAGTATCTCTCCTACCCTTCTCTATGTCATTGGTACCTACATG
The DNA here is from genome assembly GCF_007399415.2 of Gopherus evgoodei. Taxonomy (NCBI): domain Eukaryota; kingdom Metazoa; phylum Chordata; order Testudines; family Testudinidae; genus Gopherus; species Gopherus evgoodei. Next base: position 164,381,785 of record NC_044324.1, on the reverse strand, counting down.
TACCACGACCACTGGCTCCTCCCCAGCGCTACACATAAGTCTGTCTAGATGCCGCAAGAAGATCCGCAACCTTCGCACCAGGCAGGCAAGTCACCACACTTCTCCCGATCATCACAAACCCAGCTATCTACATTTCTAATGATCGAATCTCCCATTACTAACACCTGCCTTTCCTAGCAACTGGAGTTCCCTCCCCCGGAGAGATAACCTCAGTGTGAAAGGCAACCCCAGCACCATCTGGAAGGAGGGTCCCAACTATGGGAAGGTTTCCCTCTGCTCCCATTGACTGCTCTGCTTCCCTGGCCTTTCTTCCTCCTCAACAGCACAGAGGCTGTCTGAGCAGAGGTGGGACAATTCTACAGTGTCCGGAAAGCCTCATCAACATACCTCCTCTGCCTGTCTTAGCTCCTCCAGTTCCGCCACCCTGGCCTCCAAAGTCCGTACGTGGTCTCTGAGGGCCAGGAGCTCCTTGCACCAACTGCACACATACACCACCCGCCCACAAGGCAGGTAATCATACATGCTACACTCAGCGCAATAAACAGGATAGCCCCCACTCTGCTGCTGGGCTTCTGCCTGCATTGTGTCCTAGTTAATGAAAGGTGGATTTAAAGAAAGGGGTTTTGGAATATGGTTTGGAGTATAGGTTTTAAGGGGACTACAGGGGAACAGGTAGGACCGACAAGGGACCCCCACTCTCTTCCCACTCCCCTTCCAAACTCCCTTGTGAAACTCCCTGTTAGCAGCCCCTGGTCGCTTGTGCGTGGCTTTATAAAGCCCTGGCCTGAGTGAATGCCTGCCCACTGATTAAGGCTCAGCCAATTACCAGAGGCTTTGAGCTTTCAAACCTTCCCTTGAAGCTCACGGTGTCCAACTGCCAGCCACAGCACACGGTCCTTCAAACAACCAACCAAACAACGAACAAACAGACAAACAAGCTCAGCACACAGCAACACAGCAAGTAACCCCCAAACACACACACACTACAGACAGTCACTTACCCAGTTCAAAATTAAGAACCCATAATAGTAGGGGGATTTCAATTATCCCCATATTGACTGGGAACATTTCACTTCAGGACGAGATGCAGAGATAAAATTTCTTGATACTTTAAATGACTGCTTCATGGAGCAGCTGGTACGGGAACCCACAAGGGGAGAGGCAACTCTAGATTTAATCCTGAGTGGAGCGCAGGAGCTGGTCCAAGAGGTAACTATAGCAGGACCGCTTGGAAATAGTGACCATAATACAATAACATTCAACATCCCTGTGGTGGAAAGAACACCTCAACAGCCCAACACTGCGGCATTTAATTTCAAAAGGGGGAACTATACAAAAATGAGGGGGTTAGTTAAACAAAAGTTAAAAGGTACAGTGACTAAAGTGAAATCCCTGCAATTGCATGGGCCCTGTTTAAAGATACCATAATAGAGGCCCAACTTCAATGTATACCCCAAATAAGAAACACAGTAAAGAACTAAAAAAGAGTCACCATGGCTTAACAACCATGTAAAAGAAGCAGGGAGAGATAAAAGGCTTCCTTTAAAAAGTGGAAGTCAAATCCTAGTGAGGTAAATAGAAAGGATCACAAACGTTGCCAGCTTAAGTGCAGAGTGTAATAAGAAAAGCCAAAGAGATTTTGAAGAACGGCTAGCCCAAAACTCCAAAGGTAATACAAATGTTTTTTAAGTACATCAGAAGCAGGAAGCTGCTAAACAACCAGTGGGACCCTTTGACGATCAAATACAAAAGGTGTGCTTAAATACGATAAAGGTCATTGCGGAGAAACTAAATGGATTCGTGCTTCAATCGTCATGGCTGAGGATGTGTAGGGAGATTCCCAAACCTGAAGCTGGCTTTTGTAGGTGACAAATCTGAGGAACTGTCACAGATTGAAGTGTCACTAGAGGAGGGTTTTGGAATTAATTTATAAACTCAACATTAACAAGTCATCAGGACTAGATGGCATTCACCCAAGAGTTCTGAAAGCACTCAAATGTGAAGTTGCGGAATTATTAACTAAGGTTTGTAACCTGTCCTTTAAATCGGCTTCGGTACCCAATGACTGGAAGTTAGCTGATGTAACGCTAATATTTAAAAAAGGGCTCTAGAGGTGATCCCGGCAATTACAGACCGGTAAGTCTAATGTCGGTACTGGGCAAATTAGTTGAAACAATAGTTAAGAATAAAATTGTCAGACACATAGAAAAACATAAACTGTTGAGCAATAGTCAAAATGGTTTCTGTAAAGAGAAATCGTGTCTTACTAATCTATTACAGTTCTTTGAAGGGGTCAACAAACGTGTGGACAAGGGGGATCCAGTGGACATAGTGTACTTAGGTTTCCAGAAAGCCTTTGACAAGGTCCCTCACCAAAGGCTCTTACGTAAATTAAGCTGTCATGGATTGAGAACTTGTTAAAAGACAGGGAACAAAGGTAGGAATTAGTGGTAAATTCTCAGAACGGAGAGGGGTAACTGGTGGTGTTCCCCAAGGGTCCAGTCCTAGGACCAATCCTATTCAATTTATTCATAAATGATCTGGAGAAAGGGGTAAACAGTGAGGTGGCAAAGTTTGCAGATGATACTAAACTACTCAGATAGTTAAGACCAAAGCAGATTGTGAAGAACTTCAAATGATCTCACAAAACTAAGTGATTGGGCAACAAAATGGCAAATGAAATTTAATGTGGATAAATGTAAAGTAATGCACGCTGGAAAAATAACTCCAACTATACATACAATATGATGGGGGCTAATTTAGCTACAACGAGTCAGGAAAAAGATCTTGGCGTCATCGTGGATAGTTCTCTGAAGATGTCCATGCAGTGTGCAGAGGCAGTCGAAAAAGCAAACAAGATGTTAGGAATCATTAAAAAGGGGATAGCGAATAAGACAGAGAATATATTATTGCCCTTATATAAATTCATGGTACGCCCACATCTCAAATACTGTGTACAGATGTGGTCTCCTCACCTCAAAAAAGATATACAGGCATTAGGAAAGGTTCAGAAAAGGGCAACTAAAATGATTAGGGGTTTGGAGAGGGTCCCATACGAGGAAAGATTAAAGAGGCTAGGCCTCTTCAGCTTGGAAAAGAGGAGACTAAGGGGGGATATGATAGAGATATATAAAATCATGAGTGATGTAGAGAAAGTGGATAACGAAAAGTTATTGACTTATTCTCATAATACAAGAACTAGAGGTCACCAAGTGAAATTAATACATAGCAGGTTTAAAACAAATAAAAGGAAGTTCTTCACACAGCGCACAGTCAACTTGTGGAACTCCTTACCTGAGGAGGTTGTGAAGGCTGGGATTATAACAATGTTTAAAAGGGAACTGGATAAATTCATGGTGGCTAAGTCCATAAATAGCTATTAGCCAGGAAGGGTAAAGAGTGGTGTCCCTAGCCTCTGTTCATCAGAGGATGGAGATGGATGGCAGGAGAGAGATTACTTGATCCTTGTCTGTTAGCTTCACTCCCTCTGGGGCACCTGGCATTGGCCACTGTCGGTAGACAGATACTGGGCTAGATGGACCTTTGGTCTGACCCGGTACGGCCGTTCTTATGCTCTTAGGAACAAAGAACAAATTGCTTTAATTTCTTAATTGACATAACATGTAGTACCAAGTCAGATGCCTTTTGGAACCATATTACACCAACACTATCCTCTTTACTAACTAAAATTGTCATCTCATCAAAGACCAACACTAGGGACTGTTGTAATATTTGGGCCTATAAATTTACCCAAGTTGAAAACTCAATTCTGGAAAGTAAGTGAAAGTTTATACAATGTCACAATAACCTATCATAACAAATGTTGATGAGAAAAGGGGCAGAAGGGAGACAGAATTAATTAGTACAAATAAAAAGGCCTCCTGACTGAATTCAATGAATGTGTTAAGATTATACCTGGAAAACCAGAAAAGTGTGGAGTTGGAAACCAATGGACTGAAATTGGTGTTTCGGAAATTAGCCTTAATTTGTGAACAAAATAATGAGAGGATGAGCTATGCTGCTCATTTCTTCCTTTGCAGGTTCTTAAAAAGAAAAGACTTTTGGGTGGGGAATGGGCAGAAGGAGTTGTGTGCCATTACAGCTGTCTCCCCCCCCTCCCGACACACACACACACTCTGTCTCCTCGGACCCCAGGATCTACCATGATTCCTATGGGCATTCAGCATCCTGAGCCTGAGAGAGGCCCTGACCAGACCAGGCCAGCGAGAGGGACCTAAATGATGATGACACCTTCACTGGCTTCAGCTAATTCTCAACCACCTCCTGGGATGTGGGGCGTTGAGCTCTTCTCTCTCTTTCACCCTACCACGCTGTGTGACCTTTTCCTTCTCCACCTTATTTCTTCTCTCTCTCTTTCTCCTGCTGTAAAATAAGAGTCTGGTTTAGCCAGCCAAGACTATGTTTTGCAAGACTGTTGTCAGCCTGTGACCAGAGAGGCAGCTAAAAGCAATGCCCTAAACAGTCCGATGCTGGTGCAAGCTTGCCAGGTCTCAGAGTGGTGGATAAGACCGTGTGCTGTGCCTGTTTCTCCAGCAGTGAGGTTTCATGTACCAAAAAAATAAACTGGAAGCCACTATAGACTCCAGAATATGGGTGAAATTCACCCCTGTGAGGAGGGCCAGCACAAGGGCTTCACTTAAGTCCCACTTATGTTCTCAATGTTTAAAATGGTGCTTAGGCCTGGCCTACACTAAAACTTCGGTCGACCTAGCTACAGCACTCAAAAGTGTGAAAAATTCACACCTGTGAGAGACACAGTTGATCAGACCTAAGCCATGGTATAGATACCACTAGGTTGATGGAAGAATTCTTCGTCAGCCTAGCTACTGCATCTTGAAGGGGTGGATTAACGACAGTGATGGAAAAACCCCTTCCCTTGCTGTAGTGTCTACACTATTGCACTACAGGAGCATGGTTACAGTGCCATAGTGGTGCCTCTATATGGTCTGTATTGTAGAAAAGCCCTTAAATTCTATGCTGGCCTTCTCCATAGAGGTGAATTTAACCCTGAGCCAAAATTCTGAATCGGTGCATAGGCCTCATGCTGGCCTTCTGCTCATGAGAGAATTTTATTCACTGTGAGAAAGTTTCAGAGCTGGCAGAAAAGAATGCTTAGCTGGGTTTTCTCTCTCTCTCTCTCTCTCCGTTTTTTTTATTTTCCTAACATCTGCAAAATTCCAGGATTATTTCAAAACAGCAGCAGTGGTGGTGAAAGAGAATAAGAAATGAAAGTCATGTTTATTGCTTCCAACAAAAGCTTATTCCTCTTCCCTTTCCACGGTGACATGCACACTTTCTTTGTGCTTTGTCACCAGAAAATATAAACAGCAGTTTGTATTTCTTTCAGGGCTGTTGGTTTTGCTTTTTATGTTGTTGTTTTTTTTTTGTTTTGTTTTGTTTTGCATAGATCAGGATTTTTATCCATGCATTTCAACCTAGATCTGCAGGACTGCTTGTACTTAGGGATCTACCAAATTTGAGGCTGTGAAAATCGCATCACAAACTGTGAAATCTGGTCTCCTCCATGACATCTGGTCTCAAGCCGCCCGGCTCTGAAGGCAGAGCAGAGAGTGGTGGCTACTGGCCAAGCACCCGGCTCTCAAGGCAGCACTGCTGCTAGCTAGCAGCGCAAAGGTAAGGGTGGCAATAGCATGACCCTCCTACAATAGTCTTGCAATCCCCTTTTGGGTCAGGGCCCCCTGTTTGAGGAATGCAGCAGATAAATCACACTTTTTGTGGGCTGGTCACGGCATAAGTTGCAAATATTGCAGATATGTTACGAATCTGCGAAATTTCCTATTTATGCCATGACCAACCCATGAAAAATGTGTGATTTCTCAGCAATTTAAGTAGACCACTACTTATACCGTAAAAACAAAGCAAGGAAAAGTTTAAGCAACTTCCTTTTAATCTGTGCAGAGCAATGATTCAGGCTGCCGGTAGGAGTGTGATTTAATACCATGACAAACTCCTTGAAACATCTAGTGTGACTTGTATTTAAATGGGAGCACCCTGATGCCAATGAATCAACTCCTGCTATGTAAATGAGGCCAAACTTTCTTTACAAATGAGACTACTACCATCCCTAGTATAGTGTCATCAACAGGGTTTGAACCCAGCACTTTCAGCACAGACTTCTATCACTTGAGCTAAAGGAGTAACTCAGCTGCTAGGAGTAGTAGGCTATAATCCTCTAGCAAACTAGCCATTAGCAGGGGCATGTGGCACACACTTTTCCAAAGTGTCCCAAGAGCATCCATGTGGGTAAGTGGGACAAGTCCCTCTATATGTGTGAGAAATCCGCTGCACAGAACTTTCATATCCTGATGAACCCTTACACATTATGTGCTTAGTTTATGTCCCAGTGGTGCAAGAGAGTGCAGAGGGAGTGACAGGATCCTGAACAGCTTCAATGACACCACTTAGTTCCCTCAAGTGATGATGCTCCCTAGCTCACAGGTATTTTTAGAGACACACATGGAATGAGTCAAACCTAACCTGGGATGGTTCCCTGCACCAGCCTTAAAGAGCCTGTGACACAGTCTCTACTGCTCATGCTGTCACTCTGTGCATCATATTGACCTGAGATTCAGCTGTACCTCATTGTAAGTCCAAGATGGCAGAGAGAGCTCTTCTGGGCTTCTATGCTATGCCATACCAATATATCTATTTGCATGAATATCAGCTTCCCTTTGAAAATTTGTATTAACAAAGCTTCACATGCATAAATGTTCATAGAAAGTAAATTAGACGAGGGTAGACTAAAACTGACTTGAAATCAATTTAATGTTAGTAGTAATGTTCATGGAAATATTTTTCACTCTTCACGTTGCTCTCATTTTTAAGCAAAGTGTGCACTGCACATTGTAAATCTTATCTATCTATCTAAGCCTTTGTAAGGCCGGCATCAGCATAGGCTCTGAGTGCCTTGCATAATGGCGGGGACGGACAAGACAAAGGAATTTATCATCTCTCCATCATTAATTTCTATGATTCCAATACAGCTAGGCAGCAATTTGCCCATGATGGCAGCCTCTCAGTGATGTGTTACTTTCTTTGGCTTAACATTTTCTTTGACAGGACATTAGAGGAGACAGAGCAGAGATATGGTGCTGTTAAAGTAGAATGAAGTGATGTCTGGGAAAAATTTAATCAAAATGCCCTCAGTTTGCCCAGTAAGAGTTCTGGAAAATCTTGTCGATTTCACCTAAAGAAGTTGGGGGGGTGGGGAATGGAAAAAGAGGAGGAGCAGGACAGAGATGGCATCAGCATTCTCCCCTAGAGAACTGAATTGTGCTACGGCTATCATTTAGACAAGACACAGGAAAAGGGGAATACATGTTTTCTCTTTGACGTAAATATGGATTAATTTAGCAAGTGTGGTTATTGGCTTTTTTTGTTATTCCTCTGAGATTCCAGTGGCTTCCTAATGCTAGCATATACTGTGGGACACAACTTAGCAGAAAAAAAGGTATTCATGCAAGTTGATGGATATCAAATAAGGAAAAAGTCAATAGACTTATTCTCCTCTCACTCCCAGTTTTACAGTGCATTACTTCTATTGATTTCAGTGGAATGTGGAAAGAGAATCCAGACAAATGGGTTGACACATCTGTCCTGAGTTTCAGAATCCCTCTATTTCTTTTTTCTTTTTATTGGATCTACTATCGTTTTGTTTTTTGTTTGCTTTTTCTTTTGAGTTATGGGGACATAAAGTCTCAGAGAAGCATCATAATTTTTATGCTGTCTCTTTTCAGTTTTCATTTACATTTTTATTCTTTTCTCTGAATAAAAATTGTTCCTCAAGGGTAATGGGAGAGACAGCAAATTCATCTTCCACAGTCACTGTAGTCACATGATTCCCATGATGTACTGTGGAGGCTCAACCAGAGGAAAACCATGATGTGTTATGGGAGAGGTAGTCCAGTCAGGGAACTCAGCCCAGAGAGGAGAACAGGGACATGAAGCATCTGAACTACAATTCCCATGAGGCACCTCAGCCACTCAGGGAGACTCAGATTAATGTGGACCTGACCTAAAACTAAATATTTTGAATAATTTCAACAAAAAGAAATGTTTCAGTTTAGGTTGTGCCAATCCACACAAAATATTTTTTCCCATTTTTCCAAAAGAAAATTTTTAAAGAAGTAAAAATCAAAAATTTCTGAGGAAAATTTAGATTTTGCAGAAACTGCATTTTCCATCAAAAATACATTTCAATGGAAAATTTCCAACACTTCATTTTAAACCTTTCCACAATGAGTAAGCTTCACTGCTGTGCACTGGGCCAGCACAAGGCCTTGAGTGATGCCTTCATGGAGTGCTGTGTGAATGACCATACTGTACAGATGTGATAATGAAACTGATATTGTAGTTGTGTGCCTCACTAGTGAAGCTCAGTGCCTTGATTTAAGGGGATAGTGTTTCCAATAACATGAGACACAACATTACACTGTTACTATTTGTAGGGATCGGTCCTGGCTGGCAAACCACCAGAAACTGCCCCCTGCAAAACCCCCTTTTTGCCACAGAATGCTGATTTGTCTCAGAATGCTGACTCCATATTATCACAAGATTAGGAAAGTATAGCACGCTCTGCCCACATGCAGTGGGTGAGGGGGAAAGGGGAAGAAAGAGTCCTCCACCAATGCGAAACAAGTAAACAAGGCTGTAAGCTATGCATGACGCTGTAACTGAAAGAATAAAAAGGTTGCCACGCCTCATGGCGGGGCGCTTTCCTGAACACACAAGCTGTCTGCGTCTGGTTCCTTCCCGCATCTGGTGACCCCGACGTGATTCCAGCCCTCCGTACCCACCGGCCGGTCGAGCCGTGGTGCACCACAGTGCGTCTTTGCGCACTCCCTCGTGAGTATGGGGGGGGACTTGTCCGTGCAACAGAAGGCTCATGCGAAAGAGCTGGTTAAGTTACTCAAGGTAACTGGTCGCATAACAGCAGCACAGCAACATGTGGAGGGTTTACTCCATGTTATAGAGGTTAAGTGCCCTTGGTACCCCGAGAGAGGGTCTCTCGAGGTTTCTGACTGGCAAAAAATAGGCGAACGGCTTCGAAAAGAGCCACGAGCGCCCATCCAACACATCTTGCTGTGGCAACGCTGCGCAGAGGCAATCGGGCACTTGTGGAAGGAGGCGCCCCCGCTTGCCTCTCCCACCCCTACCCCAACTTCATCCCAGGTCACGGAACCTACATCCCCTTATCCTCCCCTTAGGGCGACGGCTCCCAGTCCTACCCTTTTTGATCCCCCATTATCGTCGCCTCTTCCTCCTTCCCCTTCGCCCTCGCCGACTCAGAGCGCGGTGCAAGCCGCTCTCCAGCAGGCGATAGCGACAGAAGCCTCCCCCTTGTTGGAGGAATGGGAGGGAGAATTCCCAGCCCTTTATCCAGTTACTTATAGCTTGAACGAGGCCGGACAAACACTTGCTACACATAACCCATTACCGTTCAAAGTTATTAGCGAACTGAATAACGGGATTCGCCAATCCGGCCTTAAGTCCTCTTATGTGGAGGGTCTTGTTGAGGCGCTAGGCACAATTTATACTATGATACCGACAGACTGGAAACACCTGTTCCGAATGATTTTATCTCCCGCCCAGTATTGTGTGTGGGACAGTGAGTTTCGGGCTGCAGCATTGGCCTGCTCCTCTGCAGAGAACATTCCTGACCAAATTTATGGGTCGGGACAGTTCGCGGAGGTGGATGCGCAATTGCAGCTCCCGAAAGAATCCTTCAAACGCACCGCACTCTCCGTCATGCGAGCGTTTCGTCGCGTTCCCGCGACTGGCAAGCCCTTGTCGTCATTTACCAGTGTTAGACAAGGGTCTTCTGAGCCATTCCATCAGTTTGTAGATAGATTAAAAGAAGCTATCGCCCGACAAATTGATAACCCAGAAGCCCAAGAAGAACTCATTCGTCGGCTGTCGGCAGAGCAAGCTAATGCCGATTGTCGCCGCATTCTCCAAGCAGTTATTCACCGCGCGCAGTACACCTTGGCGGACATGATCCAGGCTTGTGCCGAGGTGGGGACACAGACCCACGCCATGGCGTTGCTTGCCGGAGCCTTGCGCGCCGGCGGCAAACCTCAGGGCAATTGTTTTAATTGTAACAGGCCGGGCCATTTTCGCCGAGAGTGCCGGGCACCGGGGGGAGGAGCTAGCCACGAGCGGGGACAACCACCAGGAGGAGGGGGTGGAAACCGCCCAAACAAAAAATGCCCCAAGTGTAACAAAGGCTTCCATTGGGCTAATCAGTGCCGCTCTACCCCCTCGGGAAACTCCCAGTCGGGCTCCCCTCGGGCCCCGGTCTAACCGAGGGAGAGAGCGGTTTCCCTCCCCCTGCCACCTCTGGCAGTGCGGGTATCGATCTGGAAAACGCACAAGACATGAATTCTCAGCTCCCCGGGGAGGTGCTCCTAATGCCCACTCAACTTCGGGGCCCCCTCCCTCCTGGAACAGTGGGGCTTGTGCTCCCCCGTTCTTCCGCTCACTATAAAGGCATTATGACCGTCCCAGGGGTCATTGATGCTGATTATACTGGCACCATCTATGCCCAATATTGGGGGCAGCTTCCGCTGTCCCTTAAGAAAGGGGAGTCCTGGTCCCAATTGTTGTTGCTTCCTTACCATTGTCCCGCAGTTTCCCTACAGGAACGTACAGGGGGATTTGGCTCCACACGCGCTGACCCCCTGCAACCCACCACCGGCGAAAAGGTAACACCTGACTCAACTTACCACCCTCAGGTCGCCGCCGTGCTCCAACACATACACAATCGTAAGCCTACCTGTTCTTATCAGATCCACGGTAAGGTTTTGACGGGGCTCTTAGACACTGGGGCTGACGTCTCAGTAATAGCAGACAAGGAGTGGGACCCTTCCTGGCCCTCCGAAGTGGCCCCTTCGGTGTGGGGTGTTGGAGGTAGCCAAGCCTCCAAACGAAGTAGCAACTGGCTACCAGTGGTGGACCCTGCCACACAACTAACAGTGGCTCAGATTAAACCCTGTATCCTTCCCATTGGGTTCAACCTGTGGGGCCGAGATCTCCTTTCTCAGTTAGGAGCTACGCTTGTACTTCCTTAAACTTATGCACCCGTATCACAATCATTATTACAACGAAAGCTGGCCTCCAACCGAAATTTATACGGCTCTTGTTAGCCCCCTCCTCAATAATGGCATACACTGTGATGACTCCGATCCAGCTGCCCAAAATGCCTATAAAGTAATATGTGACCCCTCTTACCGCAACCGGTTGTTTGTCCGACGCTCTTACTCACAAACCTCCTGCTCTGCGGCCCTTCGCCCATTTCTGTATATTCGACAAATAGGAGGCCACTTTGAAGTATACTTTATAGCCGCCCTCCTGGCCGACCAACCGCCTGCGGCGTTTTATGAGGAGGAGTACGGCGAGGACCGTGACTGGTGCCTAGCCTTAAGTGCCCTACCTCCCAACTGGGAACAGTTGGACCACCTTTATCGTGAATTCTTTTTCTATCCACCCCTTTAGTTAGGGTAATTTTTTCTGCCTTCATATGGCAGCTGCTTCCACCGCCTTAGCCCTCTCATGGAAGCCTCATTCCCCTGTTTGGGTGGAACAGTGGCCCCTTCCCGCCGAAAAGCTGGCCGCGCTCAATGCCTTGGTTCAGGAGCAATGTACAGCCCGACACCTTGAACCCACCACCAGTCCCTATAATACCCCTGTTTTCGTGATAAAAAAGAAATCAGGAAAATGGCGGCTATTGCATGATTTGCGAGCCATTAATAAAATCCTAGAGCCTATGGGCCCCCTGCAATGTGGCTCCCCAAATCCAAATCTTATCCCCCAAGGTTTCCAATTGGCTGTAATCGATTTAAAGGATTGCTTCTTTTCTATCCCGCTCCAGGACCAAGATAAAAAGCATTTTGCTTTCACAGTTCCTGTCCTCAATAATTCTTGCCCAACCCAGCGTTATCAGTGGACCGTTCTCCCTCAAGGCATGCTTAATAGCCCCACCTTGTGCCAGCATTATGTAAACACTGCCCTAACCCCCTTTCGGCAGAAATTCCCCTCTCTCCTTGTTTACCATTATATGGATGACATTTTGGTTGCCGCCCCTGTCCTCCCGAAGGAGTGGCTTAGTCATTTGACCTCTTCTCTGCAGGGTTATGGGCTACAAATTGCCCCTGAAAAGGTTCAGCTCCATGAACCCTTTCAATATTTGGGCCATAAACTTCATGCCACCTACTCCGTACCAATCCTTCCTTCTCTTCACCTTCCCAACCCTGTTACTTATGTGGTTTTGCAACAACTTTTGGGAGCTATTAATTGGCTCCGCCCCTACTATCAAATTACCACTCAAACACTGCGTCCCCTCTTTATGGCCCTCACTCAAGGTAAACATCCCTCAGATCTTATTACCCTTTCTACTGAACAATTGGCTGTTTTAACTGCATTAAATCAGCTTTTAGCCCAACGCTGGGTGGACCGTGCCTGCGAGAATGTGCCACCAAAATTAATCTGTCTCTGTGACACCATGCAGCCCTGCGCCATTGTGGCTCAAGAGCTTGCTGCTGCCCCGCTACATATTCTTGAATGGCTCTACCTCCCACATTCTCCTCCCAACACCTTGTCCCCCTTGGAGCTCATGATTGCCCAGCTCATTACCAAAGGCCGACACCGTTGTCGCGCCCTTTTTGCATTAGATCCTGTGGAAATTGTCCTTCCTCTCCCATTGCGCAGCACCGAATCAGCCCTTGCTTTCTCTGATGCCCTCCAACTGGCTTTGGCAGGTTTTGTGGGTTCTCTTTCCTATCACACTAGCAAGGACCCCCGCTTACATGCCATTCGTCACATTCCCACTGTGTTTTATAACCTTTGCCAACTCACCCCTATAGCTAACGCACTTACAGTTTTTACTGATGGCTGCCCCACCCGCGGTGTGGTTTCCTGGCGTTCTGACACACAATGGCATTCAAAATTTACTACTCCCCAAACCAGCCCTCAGCGAGCAGAACTTGCTGCTCTCTGCTTAGCCTTTTCTCACTTCCCCAATATCCCACTCAATGTTATTACAGACAGTCTTTATGTTGCAAATGTTGGCACTGCTATAGCCAGCAGTTATGTTACTCCACTTATGGAGCGGTCACTTCTTGCCCTTTTCCTTACCCTCCAGCAATTGTTACGTGCCCGGACCCATCCATTCTTCATTGCACATATCCGTAGCCACCTTCCCCTCCCCGGAACGTTATCTGAAGGCAACGCTTATGCTGATGCACAAGTGCGCATTTCCTGGGTTCACTCCCCTACCTCCAGCCATGCCTTTCATCATCAAAATGCTAAAGCGCTTGCGCAACAATTTTCCATCCCATTGGATGAAGCTAAGGCTGTTGTCCAACAATGCCCGCAGTGTTCTTCCCTTCATTCCTACCCTCCCACTGGCGTTAACCCCCGCGGCCTCGGCGCCAATCAGCTTTGGCAAATGGATGTCACACGTTTTCCCCCTTTTTCCCCTTGGAATTTTCTTCATGTTACTGTTGATACTTACTCCGGTTACCTTTGGGCCACACCCCATAAAGGAGAACGCGTTCGACACGTTATCAATCACTTTGTTCGTTGCTTTTCTGTTATGGGCATCCCAGCCAAGCTCAAAACAGATAATGGACCCGCGTACTGTTCTCAACAATTTGCTGCTTTTTGCTCCCGTTGGGGCGTTGTGCACACCTTTGGCATCCCCTACAATTCACAGGGCCAGGCCATCGTGGAGCGTGCCAACCGCACCTTAAAAACAGCTCTCCTCCAACAAAAAACAAAAGAGGGAATTCCGCCCACCTTGCCAGACAAGGAGGAGTGGTTAGCACACGTCTTATACACAATCAATCATTTAAATCTTGTTTTTGATGGTACCCATTATGTTTCCCGCTTACAAAAACACTTTAGGTGCAAGGAGGAACTCCCCGCCCCGAAAGTGACGTATCGGCAACTCCCCGGCACTACGTGGAGTGCCCCAGTTCCTTTGATAACCTGGGGGCGGGGATACGCGGCCGTCAGCACACCACAAGGACCGGTGTGGGTCCCAGCTCGTTACATACGTCCGTGGAAGGAGGACCCCACCAGCGACCCACAGCATGGCGTGGCACCAGGGCCTTAACAACCCTATTCCCCACTTTAATTCGTTGGTAACTACAACAGTGACTTTGTCTCAAGAGCGATACCGCGGTCCTCCCAATGCTCGAGTGACGTGGGGGCAGATAAAGTCTCTCTCCCAACAGGCTGACCACCTGCTAAAGCAACACGATAAGGAGAAGTCCCCGGAGAATTTTTTCCTTGCCCTCATTGCTTGTTTAAATGCTAATTCTTGTGTTTTATTGAGCATAATGATATTTGTTGTTTGTCTGCCCTTGGGATCTGGGGCAGCAATGCATTCCCCCTATTCCCCAGCTACCAATGTATGGGAGGTCCTGGCTCTTTCTATTAATCGTACTGATTTCTGCCTTTCCCAGCAAACAGCAGTAGGACAATTACTTGGTACATGCCTTATCCCAGTTTGCCATAATGCCAATGAGATAGAAAATAGTACCTGGTTTTACTCCAGCTTAGAAAGCAACACCACAATTAAGAATTTGGGCTTTTCAGCCTATCATAATTGGGGACCCCAGTCCCAACGCCTTCCAGATGGGGCTGTTCAGTTGCTTACCCCTTATGTTGCTGATTTAAATGCTAGCTGTGCACGTATGACCAATTGCACAGCGCACACCTGTGTTACTCTCCCTGCCACCCCCCTAAATTGTTCCAGGCCATATAATATTTCTTACCTTTACAAGCACATAAAATTGCCCCCTGGATGGTTCTGGACATGCACTGACCGAACCTTTAACTATATCCCAGCTAATCTTACTGATGGCACCTATTGCTGCATCAGCCGTCTTTCCCTCATTCTTATTCCCCGGTCTGAGCATACACCACGAGCAAAGCGTTCGTATACTCAGCTGTCAGCTGATTGCGACTCCAAAGTCGATCTCCTGTCCAAAACCGAATATGTGGCCCTGGCTGCTTCTTTGGTTGGTATACCTGGCTTAACAATTATGAATAGCAAAAATCTTAACCGGTTAGCCTGTTCAGCAGCTAAAGCTCTTAATGCCACGTCTATTGCAGTGGCGTTGCTTAATGAAGAGCAAACAGAGTTACGCCATGGAATTTTGCAAAATAGAGCTGCTATTGATTATCTTTTGCTTTTGCATCATTATGGCTGTGAAAAAGTTAATGATATGTGTTGTTTTAATATTTCTGATCACTCTCATGCTATTGACAATCAATTAGCCATTATTAAGAATCTTACCGCTCAAATCCAAATTGACAGTGACCCATTTTCATCCTGGTGGGACTGGCTATCTAGCTGGCTGCCAGGATGGGGTTGGCTACATCAGCTAATAACCTATGGAGGACTCTGCCTTTTATTCCTCGTACTCGCCTGCTGTGGCATTCAGTGCATCCCCTCCTTAATTTCATTGTGCACCCAAGGGTGCCCATAGTCCAAACAAAAGCCTGCCTTTTCCTTTTAAAAGAAAAGGGGCAGATGTAGGGATCGGTCCTGGCTGGCAAACCACCAGAAACTGCCCCCTGCAAAACCCCCTTTTTGCCACAGAATGCTGATTTGTCTCAGAATGCTGACTCCATATTATCACAAGATTAGGAAAGTATAGCACGCTCTGCCCACATGCAGTGGGTGAGGGGAAAAGGGGAAGAAAGAGTCCTCCACCAATGCGAAACAAGTAAACAAGGCTGTAAGCTATGCATGACGCTGTAACTGAAAGAATAAAAAGGTTGCCACGCCTCACGGCGGGGCGCTTTCCTGAACACACAAGCTGTCTGCGTCTGGTTCCTTCCCGCAACTATTCCAAGATTGAGTTGAGGCATGCTGGTGGGGTGGAGAGGAAGACATCTTGAATGGCTGCCTACCTGCTAAGTATCGGGGGGTAGCTATGTTAGTCTGTATCCACAAAAACAACAAGGAGTCCTGTGGCACCTTAAAGACTAACAGATTTATTTGAGCATAAGCTTTTGTGGGTAAAAATGAACCTTGCATCTGAAGAAGTGGGTTTTTTTTACCCATGAAAGCTTATGCCTAAATAAATCTGTTCGTCTTTAAGGAGCCACCGGACTCCTTGTTGTTTTTGCCTACCTGTTGTATATGTTAATTCAGGACTCTAATCACCAGTGAATCCATCCCTTATTAGCACTAACTTGGAAAGTTAAACAACAAATTTTAGTAACTTCCATTCATTTCTAACTTTTATACAGATCGCTTGTAAGCCAAAAAAACTAACAAATGTGGATAAAACCTAATTAGACAAACATTACTGCATTGAAAATACTGTGAATCAACTTCATACAATCATTATTCCCTGACCTAGAACTGACCTGAACAATTTAAAAATAAATGCATTGGATTTTACTATTCAACATCCATTAATGCTCATGGAAGGCAGATGGCTACCCGTTTGATTAAGTACTCCCTTGAGATATACAAAGCACTCAGTGCAGAGTTTTGCTTTGATACTGAAACAGTTTGCGGGCTTGTTTGTTTGTTTTTTTAATGCAAAATTTCATCTGGTTTCTTTGACTTTCACTGGAAGTGTTATAATTGTGCACATGTTCATTATTTCTGTGAATTTTTTTCACATTTTTAGCTTTTTAAAATTGAAATGCATTAAACTGCCATTCAGTCAGGGTAAAGTGAGATTCTTGACTTTGGCTCTTGCATTTTCATTAACTTCCTCTATGACTCTAAGCAAATCTGGCTTTTCAGGTCCAAATGCTGTCACGGAGACTGAAATAATGGTCATTATTATAGTCATCAGTTGACACTATCTGAATTATTCCCTGAAGATGGTGCATGCTGTATATGCCAACTGTCCCTCTCAGGAAGTGTGAGTTGGTGATGAATTCTGAGCAGGGTTTCTAATTCATTTTATTCCCTTTAATTTAACTTTTCTCTGCATTTCCAGCTTCAGAGCCACCTATTTTCCCTGCTCACTCTCTTCACTCACTGCACAACTTTACAGTACATCCTCTTTGTCTGTTCCAAATATTCCCTGTTTGGAGGTTTCTCTTTCACAGAGGAAGCCCTGTACCATGTGCATGGAACTCCCCCACCCTCCTCCTTTTGGGTTACTTTATAGACTCATAGAAGTTAAAGGAGGAACAGACCTACTAAGTCATTTCGCCAGTCTCCATGGGCCAATGCAGGGCTGATCCCTAAAGTACTTACTAGTGTTTTAGCCAGCCTAGTTTTAAAGGTCCTGACTTGTGGCGCTTCCAACACTCCCATGTGTTGACAATGCCACAGCCCACTAGATCTTGCTGCAAATACATTTTCCTGGTAACCAGCCTAAAATTGCCTGCTTTAGTTTCTTCCCATTACTCCTAGTTATTTACCCTTGAGCTCACTCCCAAACAATTCCTCCGTCTCCTTCATCTTTACACCCTCCAGAGAGTCCAGATATTTGTAAACTGTTATCGTCTCCCTGGTTATTGTTCCCATAACCAAGTTATATATATTTAATTCCTCTAGGATTGAATTGCCCCTGTGCTCAGGGGAGCCCAAGGATTGCTTACATTTTAACACCTCCTCCCCCAACAGGAGTACACATTGCCCTGAAGAGGGCGGAAAGTGAAGCCATCTACAGATGAGGACTCCTGAGGCATGATCCGCTCCATGTGGGTCTGCCCTGCCCCCTATTCAGGGCTGGGGCTATTTAGCACAATCTAACCATTCCCTTTAGCTCATGAGTCAATCCTTCTCGACCCCTTATTCATGTCCCTCGCTTTAAACCTCACTCCATTTAGCTTGTGATCAGTTCTCTCTGTAAAATATTTTGTGAAGTATTTTACACTGTATTAAAAGTGCTACATAAAAACACAATAAATTATTGGTATCTAGCCCTAAGCATTTCAACGGAGACCAGAGATGTGTGTTTATCTTCACCCATTGTGCTCCAAATGCTACAGAACCCTGAAGTGAGGCCTCATAGGATTTCTTTCAGACTGCTGCTTCTTTGATCATGGGAAAAGCAGGACTGACTTGAAAGTCTGTTGGTTTTGATCCATCTGGCTGAGATGCAGTGACTCAAAAATGATGGAGCTAAAACAGAATAGGAAACCTTGTAGTGGCAGAATCCATTGCAAAGAATTATATGATGGGATGTAAGAATGGTAGGAAACAAGAACAACTGATAAAGATTAGACAACTGGTGAGTTGTCATTACTGTGGTTGCTGCTGCCGATTGGTTGATTAGGTATTGTACACGGAGCAGACCAGATCCTCAGCTGGTATAAATCAACCTCATTCTACTGAACTCTGCCAATTTATACCACAGGAGCTCCAGCTCATTTTGGTACCTTGTCCTCTTTCCCCAATGCTGCACACTTGTTTGTCTCAACTGCCTGTCAGTCTTATTTTTCAGACGGGAAGTTCTGTGGGGCAGGGACAGATATCTGGTATATGTTTATACAGTGCATACTGTTGTGACTTTATTGAGAATTTCCAAATATTTAGTATTTTCCTTAAAGCTTCCAGCTCCTGGAGTCAGGGGAATACATGAGAGAAACAGCTTCCCTTTTTAAAAATGCAAGTTTCTAGCCCTCATGGTTGCAGAATAAAGCTTCAAAATGTGAGCTGAGTGCAGCCTAAAGGATCAATACCAGAAGGCAAATAAGAAACCCCCCAAATGCATTATTTGTTGAAATCTCATGATTTTAAGCCAGTCTTATGATTTTTGAAAGCCTGGGGGTGGCAATGCCTAGCGCAATGGGGCTCCATCATGACTGAGGCTGTAGGCACTCTTGTAGTGGTAAATGATAACACCAATATATGGATCTGTTACATGAGGAAATATTTTGTGCACTCTGGGCATAATTCTCCCTTCTGCAAAGGACTAACAAACGACCTAGGTGATATTTAAATCTCATCTAAGCCCTCTGACAGCGAGGGTGAAATCCTAGCCACACTGAAGGCAATGAGAGTTTTGCCATTGACTTCAATGGGGACAGGATTTCACCCCTAGTGCCAAACTGGAAAGCTATTCCTCAGTCCCTCTGGCTATAAGCGGGAGTAAAGTGGAACATACAAAGAGGTGAATTTCACCCTATGCTTAAACCGCCCTGATAAAACAGCACAGCTTCTCGGGAGTGAATTCTTTTAACAGGAAAGAAAAGTTTCCCATTCTGCAGTACAGCAAGGCTGTCTGTTGAACAGGTTTCTTATTGCTCAGTCAACAGCCAGTAATAGCTGAACCACATGTGGCCTTCATTTCTTTGCCATCTTCTTGAAAAAACACAGGTGTTCACCTAGCGGAAGGATGTGCTCTCAGTGTGCATGATCAAAGGTGGTTTGGAATAGGAAACAGCTTTGCAGCTTGATACACCAAACATCATTTGTGGCTTTTAAAGTTTTACTTAAAATCCCATAAACATGTGTTTGTTTTGCTGGGACAATAAGGTGCTGTTTTGCTACTGAAGGCTCAATTAACTAAGATTCTGTGTTGGTGTAATTGATGTAAATCAGGCTGTTTGACAGGCAGTGCAAATAAAGAAGCAGAATTGGCTCCAACCATTTAGCTGGTGCTAATTGAGATGAAATGGAAGGCAACACATTGACTTTAACATTCTCTGTGTAGACAGTTTAGTGCATTTTTTTTATTGCAAGAATTTATGGACTGTGCAATGATAGCACCAGTGAAAACATGACAATGTAATGGTGTGACGCATTGTAATGCTTTGCTTTTTATTGTAAAAGAATTGGGAAAGATGGGAGGTGATGCACCATTACCTCCCACATTTGTCAATGAACCTGTCCCTGCTACAGTGTCTCCTAGAAATACTAAACAGTGGCAGGGCCAGGCCATAAGAAGACCCCGGGAGCGTGGGATGGGAGGCGTGGGGTTACAATTTGTGATCAGAGAATCTCAAGGGTCTAGAAGTTTATCTGAACATGCTTGGTTTGAAAAGCCTCTTGAAAATCTCAGGAGAACTGCTTTTTTCAGGAAATTTAGAATTTCAATGTCTGCAAGAAACCTGGAGATGCATGTACATTAAGAAAAAAAAATCCTTTAATGTGATCAGCCTAATCTCTAGTGGTCATGCGTCCATGCTGAAAAGCTCACCACCGGAAGTGGCCCTTTTGTTGGCGTCCATTGGCAGAATGGCCTGTGAAGGCTGAACTTCCTTCTCAATGACACTGACAGCCCCTCCAGACCACAGGAAAGGCACATTCGAACTCATTTTGGGCTAGCCTGGGAAAATGATGTGTTTTGTTAAGACACAAGAGGTCTGGGTTCAACTCCTAGCTCTGCTATAAATGGCCTATGTGATCTGGGGCCAGGGCCGGCTCTAGCAATTTCACCGCCCCAAGCACGGTGGCATGCCGCGGGGGAAGCTCTCCGGCTCACCAGTCCCGCGGCTCCGGTGGACCTCCCACAGGCGTTTCTGCGGACGGTCCGCTGGTCCCACGGCTCTGGTGGAGCTGCGGCAGGCGTGTCTGCGAGAGGTCCATCAGAGCCGTGGGACCAGCGAACCATCCGCAGCCACGCCTGCAGCAGCTCTACCAGAGCCTCCTGCCACCCTCCCAGCAACCGGCAGAGCGCCCCCCGCTGCGTGCCGCCCCAAGCACGCACTTGGCGTGCTGTGGCCTGGAGCCGGCCCTGTCTGGGGCAAATCACTTAGTTGCTTTTTTCCTCAATTTCCTAGGCCTCTAGGATCAAGCTTCTGTAAGAGGACCATAACAGAATTTGTCATGGCTGAAATTAACCCCATTCACTTGAAAAGATGTACTGTCACAGAGAAAATCTATGAGAACACACACCTATTGAACATTTCCATACTAATTCATGTACATGATCCCATTTTTCACATCAATAAGTACAATCTCAGAGGACGATGTAGATTAGAAAAACATTTGAAAGGTGTAACATCAAGGACAGATTGGGTGAATTATTTAATTTCACCCAAATGACTAGAAGTAGATGTGATGGAATGAAATTAAAGAAAGAAAAGTATAGGTGAAGAAAAGTGAGCAGAAAACTCTTTTATTTAGTGCCAGGCATATACTTCACAAATACAAAAAAAAAAAAGGTGAAAAAGAAATACAAAAAAATTCCAATGTTCTTTCGAATACTCTTCACTGGCGTTCCGGGACCTTTTGTGATCATTTTCCATTGACTGAGTTTCACTAGCATAACTATTCCCTGCAAAATGTTTTTTTTTTTTTATCTTGCACACTCAAATGTGTGTGGGAAACAATTTAAAAAATTAGCTTTCAGCAAGCATTTGCAATGGCACTTGAGTTACATTCTGCCAGTCAGGGAATGGAAACAACATGTGACGTGATCAAACCTAGTTAAGCAACACAACTCCCAGTATGAAGTTTAGATAGCGAGTCATAGAATAAAAAAAAATGAGTAAAAATATGCTAAAATCATTCAAATAATGATTGAATCTAAAGAAACTGTGATGTGTGCAGAGACATTCTTTGATGTGGCAAAATACACTAAATCAGCTATGCATTGCAAAATATTTGCTCAGGAGTATCCTAATGGTGAGAATTATCAGACAGTGAAATAGTCCCTATCACAGGATGGAGTTTGGACCCAGATTCTATCTGGTTTCCTTTGAATCATGGGACTGGGTTTGGGAGACCCCAAGTGAAGCACAACAGCAGGGGTAGCATTATAACAAGGAAGGGTCACATAACTGGGTCAGATGATTGCCAGGTGGAGTGTCACTGCTATATAAAGAGCTGCTTTTTTGTCAATCTGAGAGATTGCAGTTGTGGTGAGGCTTGCCACAGTGATCAGGCCTGAGGCTTAGGAACAAGGTCTTAGGTGTAAGGAAACTGGGGAAATCCTGGGATAAGGACCTAAGAGAAAAGTTGCCTGAACCATGAAGGAAGTAGCCCTGAAGGAATAATGAGCCTGGAATAGTTGGCTTTTTCATTAGTTCAGGCCTCGGAGGTGGAGCCTAGGAGGAGAGGCCAGGATCTAATACACCTCATATCATACATTATTTCCAATCCCAAGTGTTCAAAATCAACGAGTCAGGCCTCCAAAAACCATAATACTGACTTATAAGTCATAAGATAAAAATAACAAACAGTTCTTTTAAAATGTTATTTTTAATATTTTTTAAGTCTTTAGAGATCAAGTTTTCCAGCTTTTCTCTACAACCATGAAGGCTAAAAATTGACTTTAATTTGAAACAAAAACAAGCAAACAAAAGGGCTGAGATTTGTGTAATCACTTGACTCTCCAAAAGGTTTAATAAAACCCCATATATCACTAGCCTGCTCAAGGGCAATGCATTAGCTGTGCCTCTGAGAGTGGGCTGTGAGAAACCCCTGCACTAAGAGGAGACAAAGAGTCCTGTGGCACCTTGTAGACTAACAGACGTATTGGAGCATGAGCTTTCATGGGTGAATACCTGCTTTGTCAGATGCATGCAGTGGAAATTTCCAGACGCAGGTATAAATATGCAGGTTGAGACAAGAATCAGTCTAAAGATAATGTGTTTAGTTCAATCAGGGAGGATGATGCCCTCTTCTAGCAGTTGAGGTGTGAACACCAAGGGAGGAGAAACTGCTTTTGTAGTTGGCTAGCCATTCACAGTCTTTGTTTAATCCTGAGCTGATGGTGTCAAATTTGCAAATGAACTGAAGCTCAGCAGTTTCTCTTTGAAGTCTGGTCCTGAAGTTTTTTTCCTGCAGGAAGGCTACCTTTAAATCTGCTATTTTGTGTCCAGGGAGATTGAAGTGTTCTCCTACAGGTTTTTGTATATTGCCATTTCTAATATCTAACTTGTGTCCATTTATCCTTTTACATAGGGACTGTCCAGTTCGGCCGATGTACATAGCAGAGGGGCATTGCTGGCACATGATGGCATATATTACATTGGTGGATGTGCAGGTGAATGACTCGGTGATGTTGTGGCTGATCTGGTTAGGTCCTGTGATGTGTTACTGGTGTAAATATGTGGGCAGAGTTGGCATCGAGGTTTGTTGCATGGATTGGTTCCTGAATTAGAGTTACTATGGTGTAGTGTGTGGTTGCTGGTGAGAATATGCTTAAGGTTGGTGGGTTGTCTGTGGGCAAGGACCGGCCTGCCACCCAAGGCCTGTGAAAGTGAGTGTTCATTGTCCAGGGTGGGTAGTAGATCACTGAAGATGCCTTGGAGAGGTTTTAGCTGAGGACTGTAGGTGATGGCCAGTGGAAATCTCTGTTGGTTTCTTTCTTGGGCTTGTCTTGCAGCAGGAGGCCTCTGGGTACACTTCTGGCTCTGTTGATTTGTTTCCTTATTTCCTCGTGCGGGTATCGTAGTTTTGAGAATGCTTGGTGAAGATCTTGTAGGTGTTGGTCTCTGTCTGAGGGGTTGGAGCAAATGTGATTGTACCGGTTCATTCACCTGCATGTCCACCAATGTAATATACGCCATCATGAGCCAGCAATGCCCCTCTGCTATGTACATCGACCAAACTGGACAGTCCCTACATAAAAGGATAAATGGATGCAAGTCAGATATTAGGAATGGCAATATACAAAAACCTGTAGGAGAACACTTCAACCTCCCTGGACACAAAATAGCAGATTTAAAGGTAGCCTTCCTGCAGGAAAAAAACTTCAAGACCAGACTTCAATAAGAAACTGCTGAACTTCAGTTTATTTGCAAATTTGACACCATCAGCTCAGGATTAAACAAAGACTGTGAATGGCTAGCCAACTACAAAAGCAATTTATCCTCCCTTGGTGTTCACACCTCAACTGCTAGAAGAGGGCATCATCCTCCCTGATTGAACTAACCTTGTTATCTCTAGACTGATTCTTGCCTGCATATTTATACCTGCGTCTGGAAATTTCCACTACATGCATCTGACAAAGTGAGTATTCACCCACAAAAGCTTATGCTCCAATACATCTGTCAGTCTATAAAGTGTCACAGGACTCTATGTCACTTTTTATAGATCCAGACTAACACAACTACCCCTCTGAGAAGAGGAGACAGTGTCAGCAGAGACCTGCATCAAGGGCTGATGGACTGCTCAAACTTGGGGAAAGGGTTGAGGGCCTACTTACGCCTGGGAAGGAGGCTAAAGGAGAGTTTGAGCCCAGGGAAAGGCTATGAACACTATTGATCCGTGAAGGGTGGACAGAAGACCAAACCCAGAGACAAGGGGAACTCTGCAAAGACTAAACTGCTGCTGCAAAAGCTAGACCAGTGTGTGTTTAGAGAGGGCTGGAAAGACCATTGAGGCTTTAGACAGAGGGTGACAAGACTTGGGCATGTGTTTTGTTTGGACTCTTCTGTTTATCTTTGGAAGTGGGGATTGAAGTCTAAGCTGGAGGGCCAAATCACCCCAGTTCACCAAATCACCCTACCACTAGAAGAATGATAGTAGACCTGAAGGGAAATGACAATGCAAAGCAGAGAAATAACAGTGTTGTCAGATGTCACCGGTGTGGTGCTCTGCTCTGTTCAATGTTGGTATCACTCGGCTGCATGTGTCTGTTGCCTCTGTGTGCTGCCCCAACTGTGCAGATAGCTGACACAGCAGACCCAAAGAGAACCCCCAATGACCACAGAGTCTAGTAAGGTACGAAGGCACGTCGGCCAGATTTATTGCCGTATGGACACAATGATAGTTCCCCTAGATTGTTACTCTAGTAAAAGGCATACTACTAATATGTGCCCCTTGGCAATGGACTCAGCTCAGTCAGTGGCGGGACTTTCCATTGCCCCCTCTGCTGGACAAAGACACGGCCCCAGGGATGCATTCTTATACACAGGTACAAACAAGTTACATATCACTCCTGATGTACTGAGGAGCAACCCTTCTACGTAGCAAGGTACAACCCCTCTACATAATAAGGTACCGCCTCTCACCTTGTATATGTTGGTTCGAACAAAACAACTCTATCCATCATATTACCCTTTTGGCCCTGTTATTGGGATGGGTCAGCCTGTTACTTGTTATCTGTGTGGAATGTGGAAGTATGTGAATGTTCTGATCTCTAGTGTTCAGTACCTTTTAGGTACGTATCTTCTTGCAGCATTAGCCCTTTCCTTGCCAGCTTCTGTGAGCAGGGCCTGTCTCAGAGCTCAGAGCTTCACTTTGCTTTATGTTAGCAAAGTCTTGACCATTACTTTAGTTCAGGCCTTAGGCCTCATACCAGGCCTCTGATACCAAGGTTTATATCTCAGGGCCTCCCTTACTACACAGGGAAAGTCAACACACAAACAACTGGGCAAATGGACACCAGAATATGACAAACTGGCCATGTTACTTTCTCCCAATGGAAACTTCAATTTTGGAGTAATTTAAAACTGAACTTGACAAAGAACTAGAGAACACATATGTTGTGCAGGGAATAATGCTGCATTGGCAGTGAGATAGATTAGACAGAGGCTGTCTATTTTCTGTTTTCCATATCTATTTTCTATGGGACAAAATCTGTTTTTATTGAATTCAGTGTCAAAACTCTCATTGATTCCAGTAGGTTTAGGAGTTGACCCTCTGAGAATTAGTAACCTGAGACTTCATTATGTACCTGTTACTTCAACTACACAGCAACTGCCGAGTGATCCTTTCGAGGCACAATGGGAGTATATAGGATTGTGGTTGTATTTGTTCTTCAGAAAGTGCAATTTATGTTTGAAGGTGAAGGAGGAAGAAAATTCAAAGAGCTGTACCCATGAAGAACTTGAGTGGAAAATAGGACAGACTTCCGTTTCTAAAATTGCCTCTGATAGCAGAGTTCTTTGAAAAAGTGTGCTTCTGCCTCTCTAGTCTTCAATGGAGACGGTATGTTTGAGAGCAAAGGGAGAAGCTGAAAGATCATAGCAGTATCAGTGCCAGGGGATCGTCGCATGTTTGAAGGTTTACTTCAAAAGTAACTTGACTCCAGTGGAATCCAAGACAGCTACTCTGCATAAGTGAACTGTCATAATCCAACATGGAAGAGTATCTTTTTGAGTGAGACTTTCTTTGCCCAAGCACCCTTGTATGATGTCCTTGTTGTCTGTCATCAGGCACAGTTGCCTCTCTGGGATCCTTCTTGTCTCCAAATACTCATAGCTCCACTTTGGGCTGTATCCTACAAGGTATGAATGCCTTCACCTTCTATTTTTCCCATCTATTGCCTTTGATGGGAGTTGAGGGTGCTCAGAACCTTGCCAGCCTGGGGCCTTTAGGAAGGATGGAGTGAGTTGTAGGCATCCATGAGGCCCCTTGCTCCATGGATACTGCTATCTCCAGAAAGATGAGGAGAGGAAGTCATGATCAACCTCACTATCCAACCTTTCTAAGTCTAGAGCTTGGAAGTACAAACCCAATTCTGTTTGCTTTGTTGCATATTCCTATCAACAAAAAGTGTGTGGGGAAGAAAGAGTGTGGATAGGAGAATTAGCCACACTGTGCTCTGCCCACCTTCTATCCATCTTTTGCACTGTCTTCTCCTTTTGTGTGAAAACTAAGGATGACATTCTTTCTGTACAGGGGGACCAGGGCATTGCCTGTGCACCACTTAAATCAAATGTAGGCCTTGTAGTCAGGGCTTAAGTGAGACTGAAATGGTGTATAGGCCTGGTGTTGCCCTGCTCCACAGTGGAGAATCTCACCCTAAGGGAGGAGAAGCAGACAGTGACTGTGGGAGGGGGAGACAGAGTGATGCACAGAGACAAAGTACAAGAAAAGGAGAGAAGACCCAGGGAAGAAGAGTCAAGGCAAAAAAAAAGGAAGAAGAGGCAGAGAAATGCTGCTGTGAACTGGGCTGATATCTTCATAATGAAACCATCTCCCCAAAGTCTTGAAGTCTCCCACACCTGGAGCCTACAACAGCAACAATCCTGTCTAGTGTTTCACAGGAGCATGGTGATGATGAGGATGATGGTCCTTCTGAAGCATTTTTCATCAGTGAGGCACTTTGCAATCCTTCATGAACCTTCACAACACCCTTGGGAGGTGTGATTTGCCCCACAGAGCACAGTGAGCCAGTGAGAGAGCCAGGATTCTTAGCTTTTATTTCTCCACAATGAACATATTCCATTGCTGTCTCCATTTAAAGGGCCACTGTCTTGTACACAGATACGTTGCTTTAATTTCTCTTGATTGGAAAGAAAGTCAAATGGCAGCAAGAGCTACTAGATGAGAGCTGATTAAGCCCAGTACACGAATCTGTGACTTCTTAAATTGACATTGGTTCTGTCTGTTGGGATGATATGATGGTTAAGAAAATGTACAGATTACGTCTGTTAGATTCCTTTATTGAGAAATAGCAGATAAGGAGTATCTTGGTTACCAATAAAAGAATCAGCTTCAAAGCAATTTGCAGGATAAAGGTCACACACAAACACTCCTGTCCATGTTCTAGCAAAGTATTAAAGCACAAGCTATGTGTCAGATTTTAAGCTCACCAAGGCAGGGACTGTCTCTTTATCTGTTTATATAGTGCCCATCACAGTGGGACCTTGGAGTGCTGCCATAACATGTTGAATTATATCATATCATATCATATCATATCAATCATATCAACTGGGAAATCAGGGCTAAAACTAAGTAAACAGGTTCACAAAGTTCCCAGCTGTCTTACTGAATGATGATCCATTCCCTCCCCACTCTGACGCTTGTTGCCTTAGACGCTTGGTAAATGTAAGATTAAGATTTTCATTATTTATTTGCAATATGTATCCTCTGGATTGTAGGCAGAAAAGGGACAACTTGAAAGGAGTAGAGGATCGACGTGGACGAGCATCACAAAGTATTCTGGCTTCTCTGAACCATTAGAGCCTGGATCACTGGGCAGAAATTCACAGCATTCTCCTTGGAAATATGTTTCTTTCCAGTCACTCCATTTCTTGCTTGCTATAGTGACCAACTTCCCACTGCTTCAGAGGCTCCACTTATAGCAGTTCCCTTAGACTTTCACAGAGGGCTTCATTCCCATGCATGCATAGCCAAGAGCTAGTGCAGTGAGGGAGCTCCCAGAGGGCTTGTTCTTATCTGTGCTGGATGAGAAGATCAGTCAGCTGCATCTCACTACATAGGAGCTTCCTGGTGCCTTGGTTGAGAAAGTTTTTAGAATCCACTTTGAATACGCTCTCCCCTTTGGGTCAAACATTTACAGTTTTCATTTTTTTCCTTCCTAACTTTTCCCTCATGATAAATTCCTGGCAATGTGTGACTGTTAAAGGAAAGGTATTAACATGCCATATATTAATATGCATCTCGGTTAATGGTGTTATCTTAGGTTATACTTACATCAGAGACTGATTAACTGCTCACTGAAATCAGATTGTGGGAATATTAAGGAAGAAGCTTCTAGAGTGATACTATCACCTCCTTTTAATAAAAGTATCATTAACACTTCTTAATTCACTACAGTATGTGGTTCCCTTAGCTGGAAGGTCTGACTCTTTTAAACAATTTATTGCCAGTGAAGGCCAAACTAGTGCCCTTTATAAATCTATTTCATTAACATGATATACTTAATGAGAAAAAAGTTATTCTTCAGAGTCCAGACTTGGTGAACATATTAGCTTTAGAGACTGTTAGACCTTTTCTGTTCCTACAACTTTTAATATTAAATTCTCCATGGCACATCACCCTGATCCTGTTATAGTTTCTACTTAACAAACCCCCAAACCAACAAAACTCAGATGTAAAAAGTAAACCTGAGAGATTGCATCTAGTGGCAAAGGCCCTCTGGAAGTTCCAGTTAGCAATAGGTGAGCCTCACAAGGTTTGAAAGAAGCATTCAAAGGTTCAGGTGTTTATGTAGTGCCAAATATCAGAGGGGTAACCATGTTAATCTGTATCCATAAAAACAACGAGGAATCCAGTGGCACCTTAAAGACTAGTAGATTTATTTGGGCATAAACTTTTGTGGATAAAACCCCCCATTTCTTCAATTACATCTGAAGAAGTGGGGTTTTTTATCCACGAAAGCTTATGCCCAAATAAATCTGTTAGTCTTTAAGGTACCACCGGACTCCTAGATGTTTATGTAAAGTCTTTAACATGGACAGGAGAAATAGAGTCATCTAGTAAACTGATCACAGAGCTAGAAGACAGGAATTCCTAAGTTTCATACATTCAGATCTTAAGGCCAGAAAGGATCATCATGATCATACATATGATCTGACTTCCTGATAATATGAGGCACAGAATTTCACCCAGTAATTCCTGGATCAAACCCTTGATGAGTACTAGATGAGCTAGAACTAATCTTCCAGAAAGACTTGTCTAAACAGACAAGACAGACAAAAATTGTTATGTCCATTACACAAATGGGGATCTGAGGCACCAAGAAATGAAGTGACTTGGCTAAAGTCTCACAAAAAGTTTGCGGCCGTTCCAGGAATTGGGGGAGGAAAGAAGAAAAAACCAGGGAGTACCAACTCTTTTCCAGTCTCAGAACAAGTTTGGTTCAGTCTGGGAGGTTTAGTTTGGGATGAATATGACCCATAAGGTTGCCTGTTTCACCTTTCTGGTTAAATATAACTGTCATGGGAAGTCATAATCCTGCATGAGAGGTGCTCTTTCAGATGACTTGATCCATTGACATGGAGAATTTTACAGATGAGGACCAATGTTTTGAGATCAACTTAATGTTCTGTGGGAAGCCAGTGAGTGAGGCACTGGGATAATGTCCACTCAGTCACAAATGTTACTCAGGAAGAGGTCTGCTCTGTACTGTACCAGCTGGATCTTAAAGGTTGGTGTCCTCATTCCAAAGTAGAGAGTTGCAGGGATCCAGAAAGGTAGTCAGAAAAATGTGAGTTATTAGGAGCAGACAGTAAGCCTCTTTGCCAGCCACAGATGGAAAAAAGGCATTTCTAGCATCTGTAGCTATTTAAGTGTCTAGAAACAGGTCAGGAAGAGACCAGAAAAGCTCCAAGGCTTTGAAACAAACTTGACTATTGGAAAGAAGACTCCATCAACAGTGGAAAATATGTTAGTAGTGGCTAGATCTTCAAAATATCTTCCTCTTCCCACCAACATCAACTCAGTCTCAGGGAGGTTTAGTTTCAGCCATCTGCCTCTTATTCACTCACTGGTCTCACTCAGACACTGAGTAATTGTGTAATACAGAGTTAGGCTTTGCTGTGAAAGGATTTCATTCAGACAGCCAAAGGGCTAGTTATGCATACCTTGTATCAGGCAGCAGATACATGGGAGAAAACAGTGGTAGTAATATTTTCTGTGGACCAGAGGAAGAGACCAGAGAGACAACGTGAAAGTCTCAGAACTGCAAGGTACTGAGTACATTCAATTCCCATTAACTTCAATGGTGGCTGACAGAACTTATTACTTCACAGGCCTGGGCCTTAACATTGAATTAGAATGATCAGAGGCTCAGTTTGAGAATACTGACCAGGTTTGCTGGACTCTGACCACAAACACAGAAGCACTACATTGCAAACCACACAAGTTCACTCCAGCTGCCTGTGAAATCTTCCTCTCAGGAGGCTAGAGGAGGCTGAAGCCCAGGTCACAGATGTCTATGTATGAACATTCTCTGGGATGATTCTTCTTTGTGGCTGACCCCTGGTCAGCACTGGGGAGAGAAAGGGAGGCACTAGGGAGCTGATTATGGCTCTCTGATTGTGCACCACTTGGTCCTAGCTTCTGTTAAAGCAGCCAAAGGGCTGCCCCTAAAGACCCAAGAATAGTGGAGGAAAGTCTGAGTGGAGTTTTGCTACACCCTTCCTGCCCCACTCCACCCTCTATTCTGGGGAATAGGTGACAGGCACTGGCTCTGCTGACTTTACATCACTACAGAGTTCCTCCTGGTAGAGGAATTCTTTGCAGCCTAGCTTCAGCCCCTCTGTGATACAGAAACTAGAATCCAGCCCTTTCTTTTCCTCCAGCTATTTAGTACATAGCTATATCCTTCAGATGGTCTCAGGCTAGGCTGGAGTCCAGTGAACAATGCAGACAACTATTATTTTAACCTCCATGGGCTGAGTTCCTGATCAAAATGGTGATGCCTCCACAAGATGGCTCCTTCTCCAATAATATATAGTGAGAGGCAGAGTCCAGAGAATTCTAAGGGCTCACCTGCATGGGAAGTTAGTGCAGAATAAGCTGATGCGAATTGAAAGCACACTTGCTATTCCACACTAACTCCCTGTATTGACATTCTTACCCCACATAAAAAAGTGCCCTCAAGTGGTTTAGTGTGGTACCGCGTGCAGTAAAAGTGTCTGTACTGGGAATTAGTGTGGAACAGCTAGTGCACTTTAAATTCACATTGTAGCTTACTCCACACCCCCTTGCCACATAGACAAACCCTAGGACAGTAAGGCTGGTCTACACTTAAAACTTACATCAGCATAGTTCTGTTGGCCAGGAACATGAATAAAACATCCCCGTAGTGAGTGGCTGTGCAGATAAAACTCCCAGTGGAGATGCAGCTATGCCGACAGAAGAGGGCTTTGTCCTTGGGGGCGGGGAGCAGGGCAGGCTCCAGGCCCCAGCGCGCCAAGCGTGGGCTTGGGGCAGCATGCTGCGGGGGGCGCTCTGCCGGTTGCCGGGAGGGCGGCAGGCTGCTCCAGTGGACCTCCCGCAGGCGTGCCTGTGGAGGGTCCACTGGTCCCGAGGCTCCAGTGGAGCATCTGCAGACACGCCTGCGGGAGGTCTACCAGAGCTGTGGGACCAGCAGACCTTCTGCAGGGACGCCTGCAGGAGGTCCACCAGAGCCACTGGACCAGCGAGCAGCAGAGCACCCCCCGCGACGTGCCGCCATGCTTGGGACAGCGAAATGGCTAGGGCCGGCCCTGGCGGGGAGGTACTTCTGCTGACAGACCTCCTTCTTCTCTTGGCATATTCAGTGTCTACACTAAGGGGCTGTGATGCATTGGATCATAGAAACCTCCTTGGGAACTGCCAATGGATGTGCCAAGACTGCTTCTGCCTCTGCTTTCCCTGCCAGCTCAGGACTCCAGCATCCTCTCTTGTTGAGCCAGACACACCCGTCTGCTCCAACACAGACCCAGGGTCTGAATTACTTGCCCCAAAGCTGCAGACTTAACTGAAAGCAGCTTACAGAAGTATTCTTGCCTTTAACACTCAGATGCTCGACTCCCAATGGGGTCCAAACCCAAATAAATCAAACTTATAAATTGTTCGCCCTCTGTAACGCAGATAGAAAGATATTCACAGCTGCTTGCCCCCCACCCCCCAAGTATTAATACATACTCTGGGTTAATTAATAAGTAAAAATGATTTTATTAAATACAGAAGGTAGGATTTAAGTGGTTTCAAGTAGTAAAAGACAGAACAAAGTGAATTACCAAGTAAAATAAAATAAAACACGCCAGTCTATGTCTAATCCAACTGAATACAGATAAAATCCTCACAGTTCCAGAATGCTTCCTTTTATAGACTAATCTCCTTTTAGTCTAGGTCCAGCAATCACTCACACCCCTTGCAGTCACTGTCCTTTGTTCCAGTTTCTTTCAGGTATCTTTGGAGATGGAGAGGCTCTTTCTTTAGACAGCCAAAGACAAAATAGAGGGGTCTCCCACAGGCTTAAATAGACTCTCTCTTGCGGGTGGAGACCCTCTCCTCTCTCCTATGCAAAGTCCAGATCCAAGATGGAGTTCTGGAGTCACCTGGGCAAGTCACATGTCCATGCATGACTCACAGTTTTTACAGGCAGAAGCCATTGCCCACATGGTATCTTGAATGTCTCCAGGAAGACTTCTTATGTGGCTTGGAGCATTCCAAGATGCATTGTTCCTTAAGTGCTTCCTGACTGAGCATTTAACTTTACGAATTCCTTTCTCCAGGAACTGACCAAATGCTTTACTAAGGTTATTTAGAAATCAAGCCAGTACACGGCCAATATTCATAACTTTGAGTACAAAAATGATACATGCATACAAATAGGATTAATAGATTCAGTAGATCATAACCTTTACATAGATATGTTACAGGGCATATGTAGCACAGAACATATTCCAGTTATGTCATGTATATTCATAAGCATCTTTCCATAAAGTCTCATGGGGGGTGCCCTCAGAGGGGCTTTGCCGATATATACTCTGTAGTGTAGAAGTAGCCTAACTGCCAGATTTTCAAAGGTATTTAGGTGGCTAAAGAGGCAAATAGGTGCTTAGTGGGATTTTCCAAAGTGTGTGGGTACTTAATTCCCATTAGAAAATTCCAGTAGGCACCTATCTGCATCTTTAAGTGCCTCCATACCTTTAAAAATCTAGCCTTAACTCTGCAACATGCACAATCTCTGTTTCCTGGATCACTCAGGAGTTAATAACCAGTAATAGGAAATGGTGAACCCATCCTGCTGAAATGAATATTCTCCTGTTTCGTGCCTTGTCTCTATCTTCCCTGACAGATGAACCAGAGGACAGTTTTTTGTAAAGGTCCCTCGAGAGATATGTGCTTTTATATTCAAAGCTCTCTGAATTTGTTAAGAAAGTGGAATTGTCGGGGTAAGCTGTGAGTCAAGCTTCCTCCAGGGTATAAGCAGGAACTGGCAAAACTCTTGCATTTAATTAGGCCACAGCTGGGTCCGATGAAGTGTGGAAAGAATAGTTTCCTGACTCATCAGCTGCCTTTATTTTGTGTTCCATTCTCTCTTCTTCTTGATTGAACCCGTTCTTTTTTGCAGATGTTGTGCAGGTTGCACTCTAAGCTATTCTGCGGCATGAAGACTGGCTGGATACTTTGAACAATTGCTCTTTGTAAAGGGAGATGATTGCTTGAATGGTCGTGCCAGAGTGAGAGTCAATGGGCTGATCTGTTGCTACTTTTGTGGGGAGGGAGATATTTAAAACTATGACAAAAACTTGAAAACATTTTTTAAATGATTTGTTTTAATTAATTAATATTTCTTCTTTAGTACCAGGAGTTAAAGTTAGGGGAAGCACAGCAGAGGACTGCCAGAGCTCAGTGCCACCATAGTCATACCTTCTTTCTCCCTGCCATCCCTCAAGACCTGGATCCTGCAAAGAGGGTGGTTAGTGCTTGTGCATGGAGGGATCATCGAGGAAGGGGTGTTTGTTAAACCGGCTTTATAATGCAGAAGTGCCGTAATGGACCCAGCGTGGGGGTTTGAGCTCCTATGTGAAAGAGAGAGAATATGTGCTGAAACAGGATGTGTGTGTGAGGCAGATGAGATGTTTGTGCTGAAAATTCACTTAGATTATTTATTTTTGTAAGGCAGATACGTTGGCGGGTGCATTATAAGAACCTAGGTAAAACAGAATAGAACATTTGAGAGAAGAAAAAGTGTGTATATTACAGCTCTCCCACAGAATCAAGATGAAAACAGCAATAAATTAAGCAACAAACTTTAAAAAGACCTTCATCAGATCCTGAATAGTATTTCTGAAAATGATTGATAAACAATTATTAGGCTGCTGTCACACCCCTAAAGTTGTATTTCATTCAGTCTACCTAGTGGACTGTATAAATCATTGGCTCATGACAGGAGAAATAAATAAGAGTCTCATTTCTCACACAGTGCAGGGTCTTCTTTTTCTCCTCTGTTTTTCCTCAGCTGCATCCACACTGGCTAACAAGCCAAGCGAGCTAGTCAGTTGCAAGCCAGAAAGAAGTGACTGATAAGACTTGGCAGCCTGGCTTGATAACCTGTCCCATATTCTTCTGGGCAGGCTTTCTGGAAGGACTCTTAATTGTTGTTCACAGGCACTGATTCCCCTGGGATAGCTCCCACTGTTATGGGATATAGAACCAGCCGCTAGGCGAAAATATTGACAGCTCTTCCAGGGGAGCCTGCAAAGAAACATGACATTTGGGGACTAATATTTATCGCTCGACAACAGTTGGCAAATTGTTCTCATCTGATTCGGCTGGCTGCTCCTCGGCGGAAATCAATAGCAGATTGGAGATATTTCACTGCATCTATTAGGTGCAATAAAAAAAATATATAACCATCATTAAAGCCAGGGATTGCATAAAAATCTCATTTGAATTTGGGCTGCATTCCATAACCCAAGTTATAGCCCAGACACTATGATGTATCTGGGCAGTAGGTGTTTGTGACATCTAGCTGGAAAAAACAGGTAATGAAGTTGTCATGGTCTAATCCCCACTCTGAACCTTAGCGTCCAAAAGATGGGGTACCAACATGAATTCCTCTAAGCTCAATTACCAGCTTAGTACCCGTAGCGCTGCCACCAACCAGGAATTACAGTGCCTGGTACACTCTGGTCCCCCCAAAACCTTGCCCAGGGACCCCCAAGACCAAGAACCTCTGGATCTTAACAAAAGGAAAGTAAACTCTTTCCCTCACCGTTGCCTCTCCCAGGTTTCCCCTCCCTGGGTTACCCTGGAAGATCACTGTGTGATTCAAACTCCTTGAATCACAAAACAGAGAGGACAATTCACCTTCCTCCCTCCTTCTCTTTCCCCCTCCCAGACTCTTCCTGAGAGAAAGTAATCCTGGCACAGAGAGAAATCAGCCTCTCTCTCCCTCTTCCCTCCTTTCTCTCCACCAATTCCCTGGTGAATCCAGACCCAGTCCCCTGGGGTCTCACCAGAATAAAAAAAACAATTAGGTTCTTAAACAAGAAAAGCTTTTAAATAAAAAAAGAAAGAACAGTAAAAATTATCTTTATAAATTTAAAAAAATGGAATAGGTACAGGGTCTTTCAGCTATAGACACTGGGAATACTCTCCCAGCCTAAGTATACAAGTACCAATTAAAATCTTTTCAGCAAAATACCAATTTGAACTCCTTTCAGCCAAATACACATTTGAACTTCTTCCAACCAAATACACATTTGCAAATAAAGAAAACAACCATAAGCCTAACTCGCTTTATCTACCTAGTACTCACTATTTTGAATCTATAAGAACCGGTATCAGGGAGATTGGAGAGAAACCTGGTTGCACATCTGATCCCTCTGAGCCCCCAGAGTGAACAACCACCAAAACTAACAGCACAGCACAAAAACTTCCCTCCCTCAAGATTTGAAAGTATCCTGTCCTCTGATTGGTCCTCTAGTCAGGTGACAGCCAGGCTTACTGAACTTGTTAACCCTTTACAGTCAAAGAGATAAAAAGTATTTCTGTGCTATTAACTTTTCTTATCTGTTTATGACACGCCCCCCAAATCGCTGACAGTGTGGAAGTACACTGGCAGTGATTTCTCCCTAGAACTGTAAAATAAACAGATCAATAAACACATGCATCCTTACATATGCCACTAATTAAGTAAAACTACAAGATTTTTCACATTGTAAGGACAATTTTTAACCAGTTGATTTTAGGGAACTTTCACAGGAGATCAACTTCTTGATCTGTTGCCACTGCAGACCTTTCCCGGTTGCGGAGAGGGTCACCTTTCCCACACCACAGTTACTTTTCCCTTTATCGCAGACACCGTCAGGCCACTCAGCGTCATCTCCTCCCTGGGCTGTGAACTGACAAACCTGTAAGTCTCTGTAATAAAAGGGCTTGAGAGAATTAACGTGGTACACTCGGGGCTTTAGGGAGGAATTGGGAAATGCTATGAGGTAGTTAACAGCTCCTAGGGGCTCTTGGACCGTGAATGGCCCTTCCCATTATGCTTCCATTTTATGGGCCTGTTGCGCCTTTAAGACCATAACCTGGTCTCCTACCTTGAAGGAACGCTCTCTGGTATGTCTATCATACCAGGCCTTTTGCTAGTCCTGAGCATCCTTTAGGTTCTCTTTAGCAAGGGCTAAAGAGTGTCAGAGGGTGCTTTGTAGGTTGCTTACAAAGTCCAGAATATTAGTCCCTGGAGAAGGCGTAAACCCCTCCCATTGCTGCTTCACCAGCTGTAATGGCCCCTTAACCTCGTGGCCATACACAAGCTCAAACGGTGAGAACTCTAAACTGGGATGTGGTACAGCCCTGTAAGCAAAGAGCAACTGCTGCAACACTAGATCCCAGTCATTGGAGTGTTCGTTGATGAATTTACGTATCATGGCCCCCAAAGTTCCATTAAACCTTTCCACCAGGCCATTGGTTTGATGGTGGTACGGGGTGGCAACTAAGTGATTCACCCCATGAGTTTCCCACAGTTCTTTCATGGTCCCTGCCAGGAAATTAGTTCCTGAATCCGTAAGGATATCCGAGGGCCAACCTACCCTTGCAAAAATGTCTGTTAGGGCCTGGCACACAGTTTTAGCCCTGGTGTTGCCTAGAGCTACTGCTTCTGGCCATCAGGTAGCAAAGTCTACGAAAGTCAATATGTACTTCTTTCCTCTGGGTGTCTTTACTGAGAAAGGACTCAGAATATCCACAGGTACTTGCTGAAATGGGACCTCAATTATGGGGAGTGGCTAGAGAGGGGCCTTGGCCTGGTCTTGGGGATTTCCCACTTTTTGGCACACCTCACAAGACCGGACATACTTGGCAACATCCTTGCCCATCCCCTCCCAGTGGAAGGACTTCCCCAACCTGTCTTTGGTTCTGTTCACTCCAGCCTGGCCACTGGGATGATCATGGGCTAAGCTTAAGAGCTCCCTCCGGTACTTAGTTGAAACCACCAACTGTTTTTGTGGATGCCAGTCTTCCCGGTGTTCACCAGAAAGAGTTGCCTTATATAAAAGCCCTTTTTCTATAACAAACCAGGATCAGTTAGAAGAGCTGAGAGGCAGTGGGGTGCTCCGTGCTGCCGCCCAAGCTTTCTGAAGGCTGTCATCTGCTTCCTGCTCAGTCTGGAACTGTTTCCTGGAGGCTGGAGACACCAGTTCTTCCTTAGACTGTGGACTTGGGCTTGGTCCCTCTGGAAGTGATGTAGGTGATGAGGTTGTTTTCGTGGCTGGTGAACTGCTCTCTGCTGGTGCATCAGGTGGTATTTCAGGCTCTGGCTGAGCCTCTTGGGTATGGTTGTCTGCTGTTTCTGCCAGTTCAGACTCGCTGGCGCCCTCTGGCATTGGGGTTGAAGATGCGTTTGCAAGCGCTGACATCAGTGCTGGCAATGGTTCTGGTGCTGGTTGTGTTTCCAGGTCTGGGTCTGGGACTGGAAGTACTGTGGATGTTGCAGTTGTTGGCAGGGGATCCGGGTCCACTACCTCTGTCTGGGTCTCTGCTGACACAGACAGGGCCCCTGTGGAGGGCTCAGAAACAGGGATGGGTCTGGAAGCTTGCCTGGCTTGGCTGCGTGTAACCATTCCCACCCTCTTGGCCCACGTTACCTGGTTGGTCAAGTCTTCCCCCAGTAGCATGGGGATGTGATAATTGTCATAGACTGCAAATGTCCACATTCCTGACCAGCCTTTGTACTGGACAGGCAGTTTAGCTGTAGGCAAGTTTACCGCTTGGGACATGAAGGGGAAAATTGTCACTTGAGCCTTTGGGTTGATGAATTTGGGGTCCACCAAGGATTGGTGGATAGCTGACACTTGTGCCCCCATGTCTCTCCACGCGATAACCTTCTTTCCGCCCACTCTCAAAATTTCCCTTCGCTCCGAGGGTATTTGAGAGGCATCTGGGCCTGGG
This sequence comes from Gopherus evgoodei, assembly GCF_007399415.2. NCBI lineage: Eukaryota > Metazoa > Chordata > Testudines > Testudinidae > Gopherus > Gopherus evgoodei. The sequence goes on along the minus strand of NC_044324.1, from coordinate 164,343,276 downwards.
GATCTTTGGATTGATGGAGATATAATGAACTGCACTCGGTTGGGGTTCTTGGGGCAGTTGGCCTTTATATGTCCCAGTTCATTACACTTGAAGCATCGCCCAGCTGACTGGTCACTGGGACGAGGTGGGTTACTGGAGATTGGTGAGGTGAGAGAATAGGGCGTCGGTGGCTTTCCTTGGGTTGTAGGTGGGGTCCTGGGTTGCCCTCGGTGATAGGGTTTATTGTTGGTGTGCCCCCTGTGGTAGTCGCTCCCCTTGACAGTAGCTTTTTTCTTTTCTGCCATTTCCATCCATTTGGCTCCAATCTCCCCCGCCTCAGTTACTGTTTTGGGCTTCCCGTCTAGGATGTACCTTTCTATTTCCTCAGGAACACCATCTAAGAACTGCTCCATTTGTATCAGGAGGTGCAGCTCGTCCAGATTGTTAACCTTTGTTCCTGATATCCAGGCTTCATAATTCTTTGCAATGTGGTAGGCGTGTCGGGAGAATGACACATCTGGTTTCCATTTTAGGGTTCTGAACCACCGACGGGCATGTTCAGGTGTTATCCCCATTCTGTATCTGGCCTTGGTTTGAAAAAGTTTATAATCGTTCATTTTCTCCTTAGGCATTTCAGCCGCCACCTCTGCTAAGGGTCCACTGAGTAGTGGCCTCAATTCTACCATGTACTGGTCTTCAGAGATGCTGTACCCAAGGCAAAAGATCCTTGTTAAACTCTAATGCCTCTGCCTTCAGGCAGTCTCTCTGCACAACCAGAAAGGAGAAAAGGAAAAAATTTTCTGGCTGTTTGTTTATTTTTAAAAACCCTCTCTCCTGCTTACAAACAGCTAGCAGAGAGAAAAGAGAGAGAAAAAATCCTACTGGCTTTTGCTTCTAAACCCAAACCTCTCAGTCCGCCTGCAGATAGCTAGCAGGGAGAGAAATAAAAACCTCACTGGTTTTTGGATTCTGTCTTATCTATCCATCTATCTATCCCACATGCTGCACACCATGTCATGGTCTAATCCCCACTCTGAACCTTAGCGTCCAAAAGATGGGGTACCAACATGAATTCCTCTAAGCTCAATTACCAGCTTAGTACCCGTAGTGCTGCCACCAACCAGGAATTACAGTGCCTGGTACACTCTGGTCCCCCCAAAACCTTGCCCGGGGACTCCCAAGACCAAGACCCTCTGGATCTTAACACAAGGAAAGTAAACTCTTTCCCTCACCGTTGCCTCTCCCAGGCTTCCCCTCCCTGGGTTACCCTGGAAGATCACTGTGTGATTCAAACTCCTTGAATCACAAAACAGAGAGGACAATTCACCTTCCTCCCTCCTTCTCTTTCCCCCTCCCAGACTCTTCCTGAGAGAAAGTAATCCTGGCACAGAGAGAAATCAGCCTCTCTCTCCCTCTTCCCTCCTTTCTCTCCACCAATTCCCTGGTGAATCCAGACCCAGTCCCCTGGGGTCTCACCAGAATAAAAAAAACAATTAGGTTCTTAAACAAGAAAAGCTTTTAATTAAAGAAAGAAAAAACAGTGAAAATTATCTTTGTAAATTTAAAAAAATGGAATAGGTACAGGGTCTTTCAGCTATAGACACTGGGAATACTCTCCCAGCCCAAGTATACAAGTACCAATTAAAATCTTTTCAGCAAAATACCAATTTGAACTCCTTTCAGCCAAATACACATTTGAACTTCTTCCAACCAAATACACATTTGCAAATAAAGAAAACAACCATAAGCCTAACTCGCTTTATCTACCTAGTACTCACTATTTTGAATCTATAAGAACCGGTATCAGGGAGATTGGAGAGAAACCTGGGTTGCACATCTGATCCCTCTGAGCCCCCAGAGTGAACAACAACCAAAACTAACAGCACACACAAAAACTTCCCTCCCTCAAGATTTGAAAGTATCCTGTCCTCTGATTGGTCCTCTGGTCAGGTGACAGCCAGGCTTACTGAACTTATTAACTCTTTACAGTCAAAGAGATATAAAGTACTTCTGTGCTATTAACTTTTCTTATCTGTTTATGACAGAAGTATATTCAGTGAGATATCTAGGAAGCAGCTTCTGTGATTTTGGAACTGAACAGCTAACTTTATTAATTTGCTAATGCACTGAGATTATTCCATGACATCACAGCCTGGTTACCATGCACAGACATCAGGTGGCAGCATAAAAGAAAGCACCGCATGAATAACAGGCTTTTTCTTTTATACATCGCAAGGACGTGTCCTATGAAACTTGTCCAGACTTCAGAAAAGGTTAATAGTTGGTTATAGTAAAGTTTGGGGCTGAAGGGCAGGGTTCTTATTTCCAAATTATGAACCATTTCAGAAAAATATCTGGAGAAACTCCTTTCTAGCTAAGACCTGATCTAATAAGCAACCCTAGGTCCTGGATTCCAGAAGCTGCTCCAGCTATTACATTGTCTTTCATGTAGTGACTGTACGCTATTATTTGTCATCTCCCTCCCAGTTGTAACAGAATGTGACAATTAGGAAAAGGCTTCATTAACCTCACCGTCATATCTCATCGAATGCAGAAGGCAGGCCTTACTATATCGTAGTTATAATCAAAGTTGTATATCAAGGACTGAATGTATTGGAAGAGCTGTTCTGGGGAGGGGAGAGGCCTGGACCAGCAGAGGATTGCAGGTCACGATGGAAATACATTAGTTGATGTATGTGAATTTCTGGAACTGTAATAGCAAGCAATGCTGTGGGTCAGGACTGAAGTGCATTGGCAGAGCTGTGTGGCAGGCTTGCCCGGATAGCAAGCGTTGTGGCAGATCCAGATTCAGAGGTTTAATTGGCTGACTGAACAAATCCTACCCAAACCGGGGGTCGGGACCCCTGAGGGGGTCACAAGGTTATTACATGGGGGGTAGCGAGCTGTCAGTCTCCACCCCAAACCCCGCTTTGCCTCCAGTATTTATGATGGTGTTAAATATATAAAAACATGTTTTTAATTTATGAGGGGGGGGGTCGCACTAAGAGGCTTGCTATGTGAAAAGGGTCACCAGTACAAAAGTTTGAGAACCACTGTTCTAGGCACTAGGTAGTGCAACCAGTTCACATGAGTTCTGAATCTCGACACAAAACATGTCAAAAGAAGAAAGTGAGAGATACCTTCACTTCCTTCCAAAATGTCAGATTAGTGCAAATGAACATTTTCAACAGTTGATAATTCAGACGGCTGATGTCTCCCTTCAAATGATACACCTATTCATTTGCTTCAAACCTACTCATTTCTCTCTGCATCCTTCCTCGGTTACTCACTGATGGCTAAGATTTCAAGAAATTGATTTCAAAAGAGAGACATGGTGTTGGATTGAAACCAGTGGAACTGATGTCAATAATCAAAAGGGGAAAGCCAAAATATAATGGACCTGAATTTGTTTTGTCTTCATCAGCTGTCCTGGATTCCCCAGGGAGTGACAATCATGGCAACTGATTTAGACCATTATTCAGTTTTTACCAAAAACTTCCAAAAAATGCCATGATGTAGTATGTGAATTTGTCCATGCCCTGTGCTTCTCAGGGCTGGCCTTTAGACCTTACTGATGGTCCTTTGGGGGATTTTGTGCAAAAGTTCTGGCCAGCTGCAAAATCCCAGCCAAATTCAATCGACCTGACCAAGAAATATTTTAAGGAGAACAATGTTACTCTTAACAAAAAAAAATAAAGAGAGGTTGGCTGGAAATATGGCTTAGTTCTTTGATTTTTGATGAATCATCAGATGTTCTTGATCAATCTGTTATCGGCAATTTTGTTTTCATCGTTTGATTTTGTAGTGGGGAAGTATGCACTTATTTTGGCAGATTTGAAGTTTGTAACTTCAGCAAATAGTCAGACAGTAGCAGCCTGTGTCAGGAAACTGTACATGAAAATGTACTACATGCAAGGATGTGGCAACAGTGAATTCTGACTCAGCCTCTTACTGCACAAAGTTCAGACAAGAAGTAAAGCTGTCTGAAAAACCTGAATTGCTTTGTTTGTCTAGCCCACGTGTCTCATGCAATCCAGAAATTGCTAATTTAAGGAAGGTCATAATTGGTGCTACTGCGGTTTCCAAGCATTCCAGTAAATGTTGGATGATGTCTGTGAAAAGAGCAAATGTGAACGCAGCCTCCCAATTACCATTGTTCTGACAAGATGGTTTAGTATTTAGCTGCAGAGTGTTCAGAAGGCATGAGGTGTCCTAATGCAGCTTTTAGATCAGCAGCGGACAAGCTGAAAAGCTGAAAACTCAAGCAGCTAGTCAAGAAACTTAGGCAAATCCTTCACACAAAACTCAAATTTCTTACGGAAGCCCTTCAGCTATTGTATGAAGCACAGAAGAAATTGGGATCCTGTTCTTCTACAAACAGAACGTTTTCTAACACAGAGGTGTTTGGAATTCTGGTCAACAATGTGTCTGTGGGAATTTGTCCCAGAAGCACATCTGGGAAGATTCCAGAATAAACAGAACTTTTCATGTCTATTTTGCCAAACAGAGAGCAGTATACAGTCGGAGAAGCTTTCCAAACTTTTAAAGCAGAGACATCAGAGAAGTGGGAATGTATTGTCACTCATAAGATGTACCCTGAAGCTTTTAAGAGGAAAGTCTGGAAAGTCATTGTGCTGTTTGACACCCATCACAAAAGTGTGGCCTCTTCTGATAAACTTCATGATTATGTTTATATCATATCCTCTTCTGTGGCTTTTAATGAAGAAAGCGCTAAACTGGAAAGCAGGTTCCATGAGCACACAGCAGTGCCTTCTCCAGACAATGGCAACATCACCTCACTGAATTTTGAAAAATTCTCTCCACTGACTCCCCAGATTTGAGTGGTGCTGCTTCTCACATCCTCAGTGACCAGCCTCACTCAGCTGAGGTAGAGTGAATTTTCTAAATTTTCTAAATCTGGCTATATCTAAGATTGCAGGAGAATAGGCCTTTGGAAAAAAGACACTTCAAAAATACTGTTGCAAGACTGTGCTACCCCAGACTTTTGGCATTCACACGGAATCCCCTTATATCAAATGTAACTGTGCAGATCATGCACAGTAAACAGTAAACAGAAGTTTTATTTTTGTCACATGGGTTAGAGATAATGGTTTAATAAACAGTAAGCTCCTACTTTTCTCTATTTTTTTGCTTTTTTTCTGTCCTCCCACCCCCCAGTATTAACCCTGAGATTTACCTGGAAAACTGTGAAGTTAATTTGTAGCACTGATTTTCACCCATTTAAAATTTTTGAAATGAACACTTATAAATTCCTGGGAAATTAAATAAATAAAAATTGGAAATGAAGGGGTCTTACCCATTGCATCTGATTCCATTGGGATTTCCCAGGGCTGTAACACATCTGCCCTGAGGGACTAGTTCTTGGACTGAAATTTTCCCTTGTGCAGAGATCTGGAGAAAGCCTGTGCACCAGTTAAATCCCATTTAAACCCTATTTTGAGGGATTAATTGGGACTAACATGGTGCTTAGGCATTGTGCAGGGCCTCTGCACAATGGCGAATTTTACCCTTGTCATAAACAGATAGCTAAGGGTTAACATCTCTTTCACCTGGAAAGAAGTAATCTGAAACACCTGACCAGAGGACCAATCAGGAAACAAGATTTTTTCAAATCTGGGTGGAGGGGAGTTTGCGTGTGAGTCTTTTGTTCTTGGTCTTCTGCCTGTATGCTCTCTCGGCTATGAGAGGATTTCTGTTTCCTGCTTTCTAATCTTCTGTTTCCAAGTTGTAAGTACAAATATAGTAAGGCAGTAAGGTTTCTATTGTTTTTCTTTTGTATTTACATGGGTATAGTTGCTGGAGTGCTTTGAATTGTATTCTTTTTGAATAAGGCTGTTTATTCATATTTCTTTTAAGCAATTGACCCTGTATTTGTCACCTTAATACAGAGAGACCATTTTTTATGTATTCTTCTTTCTTTTTACATAAAGTTTTCTTTTTAAGACCTGTTGGAGTTTTTCTTAAGTAGGGAACTCCAGGGAATTGAGTCTGTGCTCACCAGGGAATTGGTGGGAGGAAGAAGTCAGGGGGAAATCTGTTTATGTTAGATTTACTAGCCTGACTTTGCATTCCCTCTGGGTGAGGGGGGAAGAGAGATTAGCTCTCGGTACTTCTGTTTTCCAAGGCTGGAAACGGGGAGGGTGGAATCCCTCTGTTTAGATTCACGGAGCTTGCTTCTGTGCATCTCTCCAGGAACACCTGGAGGGGGGAAGGGAAAAGGTTTATTTCCCTTTGTTGTGAGACTCAAGGGATTTGGGTCTTGGGGTCCCCAGGGAAGGTTTTTGGGGGGACCAGAGTGCCCCAAAACACTCTAATTTTTTTTGGTGGTGGCAGCTTTACCAGGTCCAAGCTGGTAACTAAGCTTGGAGGTTTTCATGCTAACCCCCATATTTTGGACTCTAAGGTCCAAATCTGGGACTAGGTTATGATAACCCTTTGTTAGCAATTACGGGGCTTGTTCACTTTCAGTGTGTTTAAATACAGTTGGATAAGTTGATCATTTGGCAAGAGCAAATGGGACAAAGGCTCACTTTCACCAAAAAATTGGGGTGCAGAGGAACATGCAAGTGGGGGGAGTGAGTGATGATGGAGGGAAGCAGGGCTTGGGTGAGCAGCGATGCCATCCCCAGCCTTGCACAGTGGGCAGGCAGGGCTTAGGTGAGCAGCAATGCCTGCCCTGCAAGGCGTATGGGTGGGGGCTCAGATGAGCTGCTCAACCAGCCCTGCTATTCCCCCTTTGGGAAATATGGTCACTCTACCCAGGTTCTCTCAGGCAGGACTGATCTGCCCTAGCCCCACCATAGGCAGGAGCAGCTTTGGGGCAGCTCTAATCTGTGCCAGCAGGTCCTCAACAGCTCATGCCTAGCTGGGGATTACCAGAATCCTTTCCCTGCTCCCTATACGGAGGGTGGCTGGGGATGGTGATGCAAAGACTAGCTAGGCCTTTGAGAGCTCCCTCACATGAGGACAATTTATGTGTGTCCCAGATCTGTCTGCTTTTCAGTGTGATGCAAAGAGACTAGAATGCCAGAGAAAATCTGGCCCAAGTCATGCAGGTAACCTGCAACGGCTGTCTTGGAAGCTAGTTTGAGGGCTGCTCCTCCCTGTGATTCATTAGCTGCAGATGCACCATCACAGAAGATAAATTTGTTGCTGGTGTCCTGGTGCCTGTTGCGTTGCTGAGCAGTGGCGTTGCCTCTACGGCAAACATGAGACGTGCTAGAGGCTAAAGCCACAGGAGGATGGAAATGGGGAGCAGCGACTGCGATCACAGAAAATCAAAATGGACAGTATGAAGAGGAATGTTGACAATGAGGGGCAAAATGCAGCATTCCCTAGGCAGGCAACACTCCTCCAAGACAAGGCTTTGCTCACTCAAGGTAGGTTATGTCACTTTTGAATCTTCTGTGGCGTTAGGAGGCACTCTGAATATTTGTCAGTGGGCTTATGTAGTAGGTCTCTCTCTCTCTTCCTCCTTTCCTCTTGTTGTCCCCTTTTACTTCACTCCTGAAAGTCTTGAATCTCTCCAGACTTAGCCATATAGCTAACTGAACGGAATAAAACAGGGAATGGAGCTAGAGGGTCAGGTTTCAGGTTTATTTGCTATACACGATTACTCGGTGAAATGTATCCCTAATTTTGTTTACTCTCTGCCCTGCTATTTGAAATGAGGATGTAGCCTGGACAAAGTCATAGCAAATGCACTTTCGCTGCATACACCCTTACCACCATTCTGGACTGCTTTACAAGCATAGGCAGCCCTGCAGCTTTGGAAGCCTGCCATAACTTAAAGGAGCCTCCCATGATGCCTATGTTTCATTGGAGGCTGTTTCGGACCATGGAGCGTTGCAGAATTGGGAGGGTGCATAGTTGGTTTTGAAGCCGGCTTTGTCCCTAGAGCCCCACTTGATCTGTCCTGGGAGCACAGCATAGAATCTCAGTCCCGTAGTAAAAGGTCATCTCCTCCCACACTCCACAGGGAGTAAAAACCTTCCAGGGATTGAATCCACTCTATCTGGGCATGCTACACTCAGCCAACACAGGCATGACAATCCAGATCAGTGCTGCCTTCATTGTCACCTTTGAGCACATTCCCTTGAGCCTGAACTCACAGTACAGTGTGCGTTTGAGCAGAGCTGTCATGCACTTTTCATTGTGGTAAATACATTTAGAATGGATTTTCAAAATGAGCCTGAAATGTAGTTATTTCCAACATGAGAGAACCTTAAAGAGCCCCTGTGGGCCACTTCATTGGCTGAGCAGTGACAATTATAAACAATAACTGGAATCTAAATAGAAAAACAGGCAGGATTGTAAGTGTTTCCCATTTTTCAAGTGGATGGAAATGGGGAACAGATGAAGAGATTCAGTCTGATGAAAAAGGATGCTACAAAACGTGATGAAGAGGCAGCAGACTAAAAATTTCTTTATTGCCTCGTCAAGGTACGTGTGTCTCGCTAAATAGTGCACAATGTTATTTAACGTGTCTGTCATTCAAGCCTTTGCCAGAGAACAGATGAGCAAATGCAAAGTTAGGAAGGAGACCAAACTGAGTTGGTCTGAAAAGACTCTTTTGGAGTCTTTAAGCTGCTTCATGTAGCCACACAAAAAGGAAAAATATAGGAGGGAAAGTTAAAGGACCATTTTGGCACCTGCTAAAGGATTCAGTTCAAGGCAGGCGCAGAATGTGAAAAGGGCTGTGTTTGATTCTAGTTCAAGTGTGAGGAATTGGTTGGGTGTGGCTCTGGAAATGTGGGTAGTTATTGGTCCTGTTCCAAAACTGTGACGTTTTTCAGTTTGGCTTCAGTTGTGGAATGGGTGAAGAGTTCTGTTCTAGAACCTAGAGAAGGTTTTGTTCAGGTTTGGTATTAGCATTGTGGGAAGAGTTTATTCCTGTTCGATTCTAAAACCTGGACAACTTCTGTTTCATTCCAACATTTATTTGCTTTTCTTTTCTATTGCTGCAGCAGTCGAAGGGCACCAGTCAGGGATAGGTGTCTCACCGCACAAGAGACTATACAAACAGCACAGGCCATCACCTGCCCCATCTAGTATTTAAAGAGTTCACAACAGTATCCTTATATTTAGATTGGACTGTCTTCTTGTTCTGTGTTTGTACTGCACCTAGCACAATGGGACCCGGTGGATGATGGGGAATCCTAGGCACAAATGCAATCATAATAATTAACAGATGAATAAAGAAACAGAGCTAGATTCTATATTGTACCTCTCAGAAGGGTCAGCACAAAAGGTACAGCCTGAGGGCAAAGAGGCTTTAAAGCACCTTTGTGCCTGCTAGATTCTGGGCTGGGGTTAGAGTAGCCATCACTTTGTTCATCTGAAGAAGTGGATTTTTTTCTCAGGGAAGCTGATGCCCAAATAAATTTGTTAGTCTTTAAGGCGCCACCGAACTCCTCGTTGTTTTTATGGACACAGACTAACATGGCTACCCTCTGATACTTGTCACTTTGTTAGAGCAGCCTTAATCTAACTTAATGGTAGCCTCCCTACCACTGCCTATGGATTCCTCCACAGCCCAAAGCACTCGGAGCAGTTTGCAGTGAACAGAACCTGGCCCACAAACTGAGAAGAGAGGGAAAGGACAAAGTGACAGTAGAAATGGATGTGTTCATGTTTGGGTTTGCTTGTGGAATTAGTCCCATATTTGATTCACATCTGTTCTAGAACCATGTTGCAGGTACTCTTGAAATTAGACCTATAAAGATGTTCAGGCAAGCAAGCAGGGTTGTCTGAAATTTCCAAACCAGTTCACCCATCCCGTCTTCCAATATCATTTGGCTTTACAGTTCAGGCTGAAAGCAGACGTTTCATAAGGTTTGTGTGACTGTAACACACTACCAAACAGAGGCAGGTCTCTTTGCAAGTTTGACTTACAGTCCTGCTTCATCAGGTAAGAGTCACTCTTTGCTGTTGTGGGGGGGCAGGGGAGGCTTTTAGAAACACTCCTTTCCCTTGACAGTTTTAGAATTTAAATTTTAATTGTGCTGACATTTCCTAGGCAACTGTAGTTTGGCAGCCCTTGAGTAAAAACAAAACAAAAAAGAAACTGAAATTTGCATTTAGATGGGGAGAATTTTTTTTTTCTGAAGAGCATAACAAGCAACAAACCATGATAACTTCCAGTTGTTGAGATAACACCATCTTGGAAATATGCCAGCCATGATCAAATTATGGGACTCTCTCTTATTTAAATATATTCTCCCAATCTGGGCACAATATGTTCCTTTTTCTCAATTTTGTACCTTGCCTGTAGCAACTGGCAAGAGAAACAAATCAAATCAGTTCATTTTGTGCCAAATCTGAGGAATGAATTGCTTTCAGTAATGCACCTATACTCTTGGGCCAAGAGAAGAAAATTGTTGGCCCCATGACTTTTAAAGATGTAGAGTGTTTATGTTATATTTTAAGAAGCAGTCAGCCATGTACAGGTACTTGAACTGTGCTGTCAAGGAAAACAACACACTTTAATGCTGCTGCTTTAAGTGATTAAGTAGCTTGGTGGATAAATGCTTCAAAGCTAGTTTTCTCAGGATGCCATAAAGATTTCTCCTGAGTTGGAACTAGGTGAATTGGAAATAGAATACAATGGAGTGGATGTGAACAGAGCATTTAAAGGTATATTTAGAATTGTGAAAGATGCCAGATGAAGACTTCAGGTCCATTTTTATCCCACAGTTTGTAAGTAATTTCACTTGTGTGTACAGATGGGTAGAGTTCACCTACCCAAAACCCATTTACATTCATTGTGCACAAATACATCCATTTTGGCACATGTGGATTTAGTCACTGGTGGACACAAGTAGTAGTGCTCAGAAACTGCATGCTCAAAACAGCATGGGTGGAAAGAGGCCATATTTTGGAGACGTGGCTCCACAGCTGACTGTTCATAAGTATTTAAACATTTTGCCATCTTCTGACACTCAGTGTCATATCTTTACCCATCAGGATGATTGGCCCCAGATAAGGCACCTTTGCATCTCTGGAGCAGCATAAAGTAGGGTGACCAGATGTCCCGATTTTATAGGGACAGTCCTGATTTTTGGGTCTTTTTCTATTACCACCCCCATCCCAATTTTTCACAATTGCTGTCTGGTCACCTTAGCATAAAGGGACCTTAAAATAACCCAAAAGAGGCTGATGAAGATTCCTGTAGTGTGGAATGGGGTGATCTGGGGTGGGTTAAGACATAAAGACCTACTGCAGAGTAAGTCCGAGGGAATGAGTGATAAATACTATCTCTGAACCTATCAGTCTCCTTGAATGTATCTGCACAGGCTTAAGACCACTGATATTTTCTACCTTTTTGGAACAGCTAGTTCAGAGGGAAAAGAAAACTGGCAGATAATAATTATAATATTTCGGAAACCTAAAAGGAACAGTGTGTACAATACTGGAAACACATAGATAATTCTTTATAACAACCATATTATGCTGTGATTTACACCAGTTCCTTCCAAATATCCTAAAAACAGAACACTAATTTTCTCTGGAAAAAATCATTTTTGGCATGGGTTGTCCTTAACCCATATTTGCTCTGACCTCAGCAATGCTTAACTAAGGTACTGTACAAATAAAGTAATACGTTGCACTTTTAAAGTTCTTCTCATCTGAAGGCTTGTTTTACAAACAGAGCACTGTGTAGCTGGAAGCTTGTCTCTCTCACCAACAAAAGCTGGTCCAATAAAAGATATTACCTCACCCACCTTGTCTCTCAAACATTAATGAATTCAGTCCTACAATACCTCAGTATTACTTGAAACACACGTGCCTTGAAATGACTTGTCCAAGGTCACACAGGAAGTCAGCTGCAGAGCTTGGAAAATAACCCAGCTCTCCTGATCCCCAGACCGCTCTCTTTTTTCCCCTGTAACAACAACATCTTCTAAAGAGCAGCTAGATTCAAGGCTCTCATGAAACACTTTTCTATATTGCAAGACTGTCCTTGCTCCAAAATGAGAACAGTCCTTTATAGTCACTCATGGGAATCAAGGCTCATCTCAGTTTCTAAATAAGGATGAACAAAGTCCACCTTCCTATACTTCTACATGCCTGTGAATGAAGCAAAAGTATCTCTACATTGAAAGGTGTAACTGGCCTTTTTTTAAAACAGCAGTAATCATGGCTTTGAAGTCACCAGGCATCATCACCCCTGTCATAAACAGATAGCTAAGGGTTAATGTCTCTTCCACCTGAAGCACCTGACCAGAGGACCAATCAGGAAACCGGATTTTTTCAACTCTGGGTGGAGGGAAGTTTGTGTCTGAGGTCTTTGTTTTCTGTCTGCCTGCTTTCTCTGAGCTTTGGAGAAGTAGTTCTGTTTTCTAATCTTCTGTTTCTAAGTGTAAGGACAAAGAGATCAGATAGTAAGTTATATGGTTTCTTTTCTTTGGTATTTGCATGAATATAAGTGCTGGAGTGCTTTGATTTGTATTCTTTTTGAATAAGGCTGTTTATTCAATATTCTTTAAGCAATCGACCCTGTGTTGTGTCACCTTAATACAGAGAGAACATTTGTATGTATTTTTCTTTCTTTTTTTATAAAGCTTTCTTTTAAGACCTGTTGGAGTTTTTCTTTACTTCAGGAAAATTGAGTCTGTACTCACCAGGGAATTGGTGGGAGGAAGAAATCAGGGGAAATCTGTGTGCGTTGGATTTGCTAGCCTGATTTTGCATTCCCTCTGGGGGAATAGGAAAGTACTTTTTGTTCCAGGACTGGGAACAGAGAGGGGGAGTCACTCTGTGTAGTTTCACAGAGCTTGTGTCTGGGTATCTCTCCAGGAGCACCTGGAGGGGGGAAGGGAAAAAGGATTATTTCCCTTTGTTGTGAGACTCAAGGGATTTGGGTCTTGGGGTCCCCAGGGAAGGTTTTTCAGGGGGACCAGAGTGCCCCAAAACACTCTAATTTTTTGGGTGGTGGCAGCAAGTACCAGGTCCAAGCTGGTAACTAAGCTTGGAGGTTTTCATGCTAACTCCCATATTTTGGACGCTAAGGTCCAGATCTGGGACTAAGGTTATGACAACCCCACCCCATTCTCCTCAATGATAGGCACAATTTGATCTGCCCTCTCCCTGACCTTTGCTTTACTTTTCATATCTGCCTTATCTTCTGATCACTACATTGGCTCCCTGTTGAAAAGGTCAATTTTAAAGTCCTGGTGCTAATCTGCAAAATTCTTGACGGTCTGGGGCTGTGCTATGTGACTGGCCTCTCCTTGCTGATGATGATTTCCCATGACAGATATGCTCCTCGGGAACAACGGAGTTGTCCAAGAACAATAAGACTCACAAGAGCTGGAGACAGAGCTTTCTTAGTGTCTGATTTATGTCTAGGGAATACACTGAGGAGATCAGAATTATCCCAAACCGAACCTCCTCTGTGTCAGAGACAGGGACTTATCCATTTCCCACAATAATTAAGCAAAATAAAATTGGATGCATTTAACTGTACATATAAATACATCTAATAATTAAGGTGTTCCGATACCTTGATGAAGAGTGCAGGATAGATAGATAAGATACAAGAAATACCAAGTTCTATACACTAGGAGGCCAAGAAGATTTATCGTAGCTGGAATGAACAATTCCTTCATGTTCTAACTTAACTTTGCAGCTACAGTGAATCTTTTTGGCCTTGTGGCATATAGAATTTAATGTTCCTTGTATACTATAAATCTATCATCCAGATTACTTACGTGGCCCTCATTTCCATGGAATCTGAGAGTCTCGCAGTCTTTAATGTATTCATCCTCACAACACACCTGCATGGGAGGGAAGTATTGTTCCCATTTTACAGATGGAGAACTGAGCACAGAGACTAAGTGACTTGTCCAGTGTCACACAGGAAGTCTGTGGAGGAGCAGGCAATTAAATGCAGGTCTTCCAAGTCCCAAGGTAGCACCCACTGAGTCATCCTTCTCTAAATGTGACTTTCAGTATCAAGACAGCTGGTTACATATCCTTCAATTTGTCCACACAAATGTAGCATGTAGACTTTCCAGAAGTCTGCTTGCACCACTTCCATGGTTATGATGCTGCTTTAATGTCAGGACAGTCTAGCTTAAGATGGAATAGACACCCCACATAAAAGTAATTTCTGGTCTTTATATCCAGCTTCAACATTCAGACCACATGTTGATTAAAAGCCTTTATTTTTATTTTTCTGTGTGGCAGAGGACACCTTGACGAATACACAAGCAGAACGGCTCTAGATCGCCTGTCATGTTCTTTCTGTGATGGAACTGAAACTGCAGACTAAAGCCGGTCAACATTTTTCTCCACATTGTTGTTCTGGAGGGAAATACTATTTTGTCAAAATCAAAATATTTTGCAGGAATGTGATTGTTTTGACAGACAAATTTTGAAACAATTTGAAATCAAAATGGAATATTTCATTTTGTTTTTTCTCATTTTGTTTTTATTTTATGTTACACATTATGAAATGTTTGATATTATATATCACATATTTTATATTTATACAGATTATAGCATTTCAACATTATCAACATAAACATTTTAAGAAGTCGTTTGGATGTTTACGAAATGAAATAGTACAGAATTTCCATTTCATTAAAAAAAATAAAAAAAAATTGACTTTTCACCCTGAATCAGGATTAAAACAAATTTTGAAATGTCAGAATTTCCTTCAGGGTGGAAATTCCATTTTCTGACCAGCTCTAATGCAGATTCAGTGTTCACTCCTTTTAAAGAGATTCCTATCTACATACAATTCTGCATAGGTAATATGAGCTTTTCTGTACTTCGTTTATTGTGAATCTACACATCCTGGCTACATTGACACAAATACTATCGCTATTACTGGCAGAGGAGCTCTCTTCTACAGCCTGAATAGCTTTTACTACACCCCCAATGAAAAAGAAACTGAGGTGGGACAGAGAAAGGATTGCAGGCAAACTGGAAGGAATAGCTGCATTTAATATCTTTCCATGTTAATGAAACAACTGCTTGTCTTACATAAACCAAGCACTGATTTCCCAGCAGTGTGCACTAAATGGTATGTGATCCTTTATGGAAAATGCCTATTAGGATGAACCCTCAGTGTTCTACAGAAATTACTCCAAAATCTAATAGTTTATAATGAGGAATGAGATCTTCTCTATACATTTTTGAACCACCCACAGAGTTCTACACCAGGGATAATTTTATTATATTCTAGAGGTTGGCTGAAGCAGTCTAAAAATGATTGTTTCTGTATTCAGTTTTGTAGGACTTCTCCATAAGGGGCTGTGGAGTGAAGATGCATTTTGGTGGCATGGGGCAGAGACAAAGAATTCGACCACTGAAAAACTGGCTACCTTGATGTCACCTTGATGTACATGTGCTGAAAAAAATTGTTAGAGGGCCACATTTGCCATGGTGCTGAGCATTTACTACTCCTTCACTTTAGCGGGAGGTATAGGTGCTCTGCAACTCTCAAAATTTCTGCCTAGGAAATTCCATTCCAGTATCACAAGCAGCATGGGCTAGCTGCCCTGAGTATAAACCTGTCCAGACTCTATGAGTACATAACTCGGGGTGACTAATGCATTTTGCCGCTTGCTGCTGCCCATGCTACCACAGATACATTACTAATATTAGCCTGCTAGCTATGTCTACAAGAGCTGGGAATCACACCCTGAGATTGTAGTGCAGAAGTAGCCAAAGAGAGTAGGAGAAAAAACAGGCATGTCAATCAGATGAGATGTTTTTAGAAGCTGAGTGAAGTTGCAGATATCATGCTCTATAGAATTGTAGTCTGTCTTTAAAAGGATGTATTTATTATAGAAAACCACTGCAAACTATAGACATAAGCAAACTGACTTTCACCCAGCTTGAATTCCTGCCTTGTGTCTCTTGTTTGCCAGGGACCACACCCTGATTGGCACTCCACACAACACAGAGATACTTAATGGCTAAATAATATACTCTATAGCAAAAAAGGGACAGGTACAGTTGTATGTGGGGAGAATGAACATAAATATAAGTGGTCTGATTCCCAGAAGTCCTGAGCACCCAAGGTCCTGCTGAAGTCAGTAGATTTTTAAATCATGACCCTAGTAAGTGGTTTTATAGGCAGAGGGATACAACAAATAGTTATATAAACTTTTTAAAAATTCTCTAAAACATGCCTCAAATACTTTTTTCTCTATTATATAAGGAATATATAGACTACAACATTTGTACTCCCTCTCATATACAGCTGGATTCACATCCATTGTTTTGCATGTGTAATGTAATTATTGGAGCTGCCCAGTGATGGAGTACACTAAACCGTGAGGGTATGTCTACACAGCAAAGAAAAACGTATGGCTGGCTTGAGCCAGCCGACTTGGGCTGTGGGGCTGTTTCACTGCGGTGTAGATGTCTAGGCTTGGGCTGGAGCCTGGGCTGTCAGGCCTTACAGGATGGGAGAGTCCCAGAGCCCCAGGCTCCAGCCCGAGCCCAGAAGTCTATACTGCAATTAAACAGCCCCGCAGCCCAAGCCCATGTCTGCTAGCGTAGGCCAGCTGTGGCTTGTTCTTTGCTGTGTTGACATACCCTAAAGTTCCAGTTGTGTGCCAGGTGTACCATGACTTGGAGATAAGCACTGAGCAACCCCAGTAATTACATCACACACGCAAGAGTGTGGTAGCCCTGGTGGATGCCAATAACTTCTCAGACCCATGGCTAGGAGAAAGGGTATTTCACTTGGGATGGCAGGAAAGGAAAAGGTTGCAGATACTCTATATACAGAGCTTAAACAGGTACAGTTCAAAGTGAGCAATAGAGGTTCTTGTTTGGGTCCCTGGGCAGCCCAATCAAGAGTAAGGGGTCTTCAGGCCTAGTGCTTGGGGTACCCTCTCCAGTTTCTTTTCCAGCAAAAAGGAGCTTGCAAGTTTCCAGGCCAGGCTCAGTTCATGTCTTTCCCCAGGGTCCCTCTGCCTTGTCACTTTGCCCAGTGGCTGCTGCTCCCCTGTAAGCCACACATACACCTGCATCCTGTAGCATCTGGCACCCACAGCCTCTTCCACATGTTGTTCTGCATATGGTTGGGGGGGGTGTTCCTCTCTGCATCCAATTTCTCTGCAGCTTCTAGATCTGTGCTTCCCAATCCAGCTGCCTACTCCGTGATTCAGGACCCTCCCCCTACCTGCCCGGGAGGAAGTGCTGGTGGGAGCTGTAGTCCCCTGCTTAGCAGCTCTATCACAGTAAGATATTTGTTTCTCTGTATGAACAGCTGGAGTGTACTATTTCTATAGTCAGGATATTTTCTTTTAAATCAGCTGCTATAAAGTCAAAATGGTCTTTCCTTATTTGAATTCAAAGCAGGTGCAGGATTATTGCAAAGCTCCCTTTTAAAGGTCATGATATACCACATTAGCATTATGATGACACAGTCAGACATGAAGCATCTACAGAGCAAGTGTCACCCAGGAAAGGTTAAGGGTTTGCTTCCTACCCTGATACCCCATATTAATCCCCTCTGGAGAGCAAGTCATCTCCAGACAGGGGGAGATGAAAGCTGGGAGAATGCACAGATTCCCTAGCACCTGCAGTCTGAGCTAGTTCAGGAGGCCAGACTATTTTCAAGCTGTCTTATTATTTTTTCCTGAAGAAATAGGCAAAATGATGGATTGTAGGAGGATGGGGGCATAATCAGTGTTTGCTCTGCATCTAATGAGACACTGCAACAATGAAGTTTATATTCAGCCTCATAAGAAGAAAGAGAGGGAATTGAATGAGGAATTTCAAAACTATGAAGGCTATCGTGAAAACTGATTGGTCCCTTTTTTACATGTTGTCCCACAATACATGGACAACAGGGATGCTCAGTGAAGTTAACATACTCTGAAAAATAACTGTTTTCATGAAAACTAGGTGTGTAATTGCAATGGTTCCTGTAAATGGCCATCTATGTGTGCAGGTCCTTGTTCTGCAGTTGTGGTAAGGAAACACACGTTATGTGTGATTTTTTTTGTGTGCCTACAATTTAAAACTAAGGAAGCATGAATAAATGGTACATATCATCCTCTGGGATTCATGAGGTCACTGAGAGAGATATTGTGGCTACACATAAAAGTTACTTTATTATGACCAGTAACACATTGCTATGCAAGTGAATATAGCAAGAAAGGATCAAATCTCAGACTCCAAGGCACGAGCTGACCGCTGCACTGGCCAGGAAGGAATTCTCCTGCTGAATGCACAGCATCACAGAACTCATCAAGAGAAGCATTTGGAGGGTTTTGCCTTCCTCCAGAGCATTAGGTGCTGGTCACTGCCAGACCAGTTTGTCTTAATCCAGTGTTCCCATGCAGTCCACAAAAGAAGTGTACTGCAAGAAAAAGTATGGCCTTACCTTTAAACGATCTAGTCCACATGTACAAAAAAAAGAGGGGAGGGATATGTACTTATCCCACTGGCAGAATCTTTGCCACGGTTTTTCTAGAGCTTAATTCCCACTGAATGATAAGGAACCGTTTTGAGAGGTATCCAGGAAATCTCATCCTCTTGATCTTTCCAAGAAAGATGTTCCATGGGATCAGTGCAGCGTGAACAAGAAGAGTGAAGGAAAAAAAGCCCCCTTAGAGGAGTTTGATTTTAATAGGAGGATGATGAAGTTAATTAAAGCTCAAAGCTCTTGAGCAAAGATAGGACGGGAGTTCTTTGGGGTTCCTTTTGCTTTGCTCCAGCTGTTCCTTTCTCCAAGCCAAATGCAGGAGCCAAAACACCACAAACTGGCAGCTGTTGACTGGTTAGGCTGTTTTTTTGTCATTAAATGGCAGGAAATATAGTTTCAGAATCCTCTGCAGGAATTTAGCCCAGTAACTCACACTGATTCTTAACAGGAATTACACAATTCAGTCCCTTTCTCCTCAACACCTCTCTCCTAGCTGGGTTATTCGTCTGTTTCATTCTCACCTGAAACACCTTTAACCCATCTAAATATCACACACAACCTGTGCTGTCATTAAAAACAAAATCCTGCATGCGTGCTCACAAATGGACACTTGTACATGCAAATCAGATAATTACTAATGGGCCAGCTCCTGAGAGTTGTTAAGAGGTGGAGTTCAGCGTGAGCTGCAGTTGCTCAAAACATCTTTTGGATTTGGCCTAATAATACTTTCTGTAGCACCTTAGATCCAAGCGTTCACCTGGCATCCGAGGACCTTGAAACACAGGAGTTAAATGTGGCCCACTCTTTCTTCCCCTCTAGTAGCTAGATCAGCAACACTATCCTTTCTTGGGTTACTCACAGACCTTGAAGCCCTCATTGTTCCTTATGGAATTCCTGCTGCCAGCACCTTGATGGGCTGATGACTGTGCTTGGATGATAAAGATATTTCTTTTCCCTTTGGGTCTGATCCTATAAGGTGCTGATCACCTATTGAGAGGTGCTGAGTGTGCTTAACTCTCTCTGAAAATGAATGGGAGTAGAGAATGCTCATCTGCACACCGCACCATAATAACTCTAGCTCAGGAACCAATCCATGCAACAAACCTCGATGCCAACTCTGCCCACATATCTACACCAGCGACACCATCACAGGACCTAACCAGATCAGCCACACCATCACTGGTTCATTCACCTGCACATCCACCAATGTAATAGACGCCATCATATGCCAGCAATGCCCCTCTGCTATGTACATCGGCCAAACTGGACAGTCTCTACGGAAAGGGATAAATGGACACAAATCAGACATTAGGAATGGCAATATACAAAACCCTGTAGGAGAGCACTTCAACCTCCCTGGCCACACGATAGCAGACCTTAAGGTGGCCATCCTGCAGCAAAAAAATTTCAGGACCAGACTTCAAAGAGAAACTGCTGAGCTTCAGTTCATCTGCAAATTTGACACCATCAGCTCAGGATTGAACAAAGACTGTGAATGGCTTGCCAACTACAGAACCAGTTTCTCCTCTCTTGGTTTTCACACCTCAACTGCTAGAACAGGGCCTCATCCTCCCTGATTGAACTGACCTCATTATCTCTAGCTTGCTTGCTAGCATATATATACCTGCCCCTGGAAATTTCCACCACATGCATCTGAAGAAGTGGGTATTCACCCACGAAAGCTCATGCTCCAAAACGTCTGTTAGTCTATAAGGTGCCACAGGATTCTTTGCTGTTCTCGAGAGGCACTTAGCACTTTGCAGACTCAAGCCCATGTGCTGCTTTTAAACCAGTCAGTGTCATTAACTTCAGCGGAATCACTCCTTATTTACACCAGAATACTTGAGAAGAAAATCAGGCTCATGCTTCCCCCCCACCCATCTGTTTGCTAATATCAACCACCATGTGTGTTTTCTGAATTATTTCTGCCACGGTAGCTCCATTGGCATGAGCTACTGACCAAAGCCACTAGGCTGCATGTACCTGCCATATTGTACATGTAATGACCAGATTTGGGCATGCAAAGCTGTGGTTTTGCTAGTGCACCCATGTATAGAAACATGTGTTCACTGGGAGAGGCACCTCAAATGGGAAGCACCATCTAACTATGGAGTGTTCCACTGGAAATCTTTGCAGGGTTGAAATTCATTTCTGCCAACAATCTTTCATCAAGGTCTTTCAGACTCATACTCAGAACAAGATGCCCAATGAGCTCTGTTTTTTTGGGATACTTTCTAAATATTTAACATGAGGAGAAATGAATAGTCCTTGTAAATACCCTGATCCTATGAGGTACTGACAGCCCTCAACTCCCTCTGTAGTCATCAAAGGGAGGAATGAAGTTCCGAATGTCTAGATGCTTGGGTGAACGAGAAAATTAGGTGACCTTAAAGGGATGCTAACAAGAGCAATCTGTTGCATGCCCCACTGTAAATGAAGTAGCCTGGAGAGCAGATTGGTTTTCAGTCTGACACACAGCAGATCAGGCAGTTTGTCAATGTCCCTTTAAATATCAGAGGTGCTAGCATCTGAAAGCAATTAATGGTGACATTTTGTGGGAAACAACCCCATTGAAATGCATTGGGCTCCATTAGGTGTCTGGGGGGGTGTGACCAATCAGCATGGATGAGATGGTGTTCACAACAGTTGGAGTGAAAAAAACAAAACGAATTGAAGCCAACAAACTCTGTTTGCTTTGCCATACCCAAACATGGAAACCAGCCAACACCTCCACCACCATCAGACCAAAGGAAGAATGTGCCTCAAACTTAGAGAGGAGTGGGTCAAATGGTTAAGGAACACCTTAACCATAGGTGTAAATAAGGACACCTGTGTTCCATTCACATCTCTATCACCCTCTGTGATGGGGCAAATCCCTTATTTTCACTGTGCCTCCATTTTCCCATCTATAGAATGGGGATAATGAGCTATGCCAGAAAGAGACTGAAAGGTTTAATTTGGGAATATTTGTGAAGCAATTTGAGATTGCTAAATGGGAGACACTGTAGAAGTGCAGCATCTTGTTATAAGACCCAACTCAAATCTTTAGCCCCAATCTTTAACTCAAAACCCAACTACGACCAGACATCGTCATCACCAATGAGGACCAGAAGAAGATCATCATAGTGGATGTCACAGTGCCATTCAAGAATAGGACCCCAGCCTTCCACGATGCTCAAGACAGAAAGGTAGAGAAATATGCCTCTCTGGCCGAAACCTTGAGAGCTAAGGGTTACCAGGTCTAGACACACGCACTGATCGTCGGAGTGCAGAAAGAATGCAGAATCGGTCAATGCTACGCTTGGCTGATGCGGCAACTCATGGTGTCGGACTCCACCAGGTGGTCGAGGGACATTTACATAGAACACATCACCGGACATCAGCAATACCAGGAGGGATGAGCTGGAGTGCTGATGAGAAGTGCACTCAGGAAAGTAACAAATGCTTTCCTCATGGATTGTATTTTCTAAATGGACAACCAACCTAATTCTCAACTACTGAGGGACACTCTCCAATCATTGATATATTTTGCTTTCCACAACCAAATCTCTGTACAACTTTTCATGAGTGATGTACCCGAGTATTTGGATTTTAATATCTAAACTGTTTTGTTAAATCTATTCACCTAAATTTGGGTTACTGCTGATTATGTAGTCTATGTAACATATGATTTTAAAAACTAACTTTATATTTGTGGATAATCTAAACACTACACCCCGATGCACAGACACTCTTTTCCCAGCCTATGTATTATATAGTTTTTTTAACATTAGCTTTAATTAAAAAATTATATCAGTGTATCCACGTGAAAATGAATGGTTTGTGTTATACAGGAGGTCAGACTAGATGATCTGATGGTCACTTCAGATTGTAAAATCTATGAAACTTCATTTCAGCCCAGAATCTTTTATGAGATCTGGAAAAAAAAAAGAGAGTTAATTCCCCTCCCCCAAACATTCCTCAAAATGTTCCCCGCTATGGATAAGGAAGGTGTGGGGAACTGTGCTCATTCTGAGGGCTTTCCCACATTCTTAGAACACACCTTGTTATGGACCCTGGATGAAAATGGGCACATTGTGAGGGGTATCTATACTCCTTAGAATCTGCTCCCACTCTGTACCTCTGGAGCATTTTATGGTATATGTCACATATCTCTCAGAACATGCAACCATAGTTTCCTTTGCAAGCAGCTGAAGTGGCTGACAGGAACATTCTGAGGCAGGGCACATTCTGCTGTCACACCAGCCAGGAGAGGTGGCTGTCCTCAGATGGCAGTGTATGTTGCTGCTCTTCAAGGAGCATAGCAGCAGATACATTTTCAATGTGTCCATGGAAGCTCCAGGAGCCATTGTGATGACCTCAGGCAGAATGTCCTCTAGAGGCCCCACTGTGGGGACACTGCTTTGTACCACACCCTCTATGTGCCACTCTGTGCCTAACAGGCAGGTGTAAGCCCAGTCAGAGTTTTAACTTTCCTCAAGTCCATGAGATGCTTTGGGATTCTATGAGGATTCTGGTGGTGGCAGCTAGATAAACAAGTTGGTCTTTAGAGGTGGGATGGTGTTCTGAAAAGGGGTGGCCACTGGTTCTGGGTCTCTATCTGCCCATGTCCTCAAGATTTTGGCGGGGAGCATAGATGACAGCAATCTAATCTCAGCTGGTGCAGAGCCAATGTCCCCTGTATAAATAGTAAGACAAAATTAGATGAATGATCCAAACCTGGATGTAGTCTTCCAAACTTCTTGGTAGTTTGGGGCAAAGTTTCTTATTCCTATGAGCAATGAACATACACAATTCCCAAACCATATCTCCAGTATGAAAGATGATCAGATTGCTTAATTTCAAAAATCAACCTGGCTAAAAGTGTTGCCATATTCTGGGAAATATTCTCCTACTTTTAAATACCATTTTTAAACTATATTGTTGTGATGCTGGCAGACCAGGTGTAAATTCATGCTAAAGCCCCAGGTCAATTCACTTGTGTATTAGTATAAATCAAAGGGGTTAGTCCCTGGGCCAATCCCGAGTAGTGTATTGGGGATCATGGGTGAAGGGCCAGCAGTGGAGGAGTCCCCGATGGAAAGGAAGAGGGTCATCTAATTTGCTTTACCTGTGGTCAGGAAGGCCATAGGTACAAAGATTGTTCCCAAATTCAGTGTGACTATGCCCAGGCCTGTGCCTCAGAAGCCCCAAGGGAGCCACTTGGCTCAAAGGGGTATGTTTTCCCAGTCACAATAGACAGCACCACAGCACTGAGCCTAGTGGATTCTGGCTCAGGACAGAAATTTGTACAGGAGCAATTGGTAGTTCCGGGGCTCCAAAGGGTGCAGAACGGGCATATGTGGGCTGCATTCATGGAGATGTTCAGCCTTACTTCACAACCCATGTTAGACTGACCATGGGGGGCCAAGAGTGATGGTGGTAGTAGCACATCTCTCCTACCTGGTGGTTTTAGGACAAGATTGGGGCCCTGCAGCCACTTTTGAGGGCAGCATGTAAGGTGGGACCAGAACCCACTCTTGACACCCAGGGAGAATAGAAACTAGAGGAAGTTCTTCCCTTTTCTGACCTTGAGCTGTTTGATCCAAGGCCCAATTCATGCTGGGAAGCCCTTGTAGCTCAACTGCTTCATGGGAAAATGGCATTGGGGTGAAGTACAATTTAGACTTCCCTAGGAACCATTCATGCTGGCTGGTCCTAACCCAACCCCAGGGGAAGCCATGCTGGCTTTGGACCAGGGGAGCCCAACTTTATTCAGAGTCAGAGGGAGGATGCAGTGTTCAGCCCATTATATGGCCAACTGTTCAGGACTCCCAATAACCCCATTTTGAAATACAGTGGGATCTCCTGATGAGGATAACCTGAGACAAACAGATGGAGCCTATAGAGCCCAGCTCCTAGTCATCAGGCTACACCAGAATCAGGTGTTAAAACTGACCCATGACATACCTTGGTCAAGACAGCTGGGGGCTGGCCTCCCTCAGAAGCTTGAGTATGGGGTACACCCGGTATTGTATTTGAGCAGAAAGCTCCTTCCCTGTAAACAAAACTATGTGGTGATCAAAAAAGAGTGCCTGACGGTAAAGTGGTTCTTTGAGGCCATGAGGTACTATTTCCTTGGAGTGCCCTTCACCCTCATCTTCAGCTATGCCCTCCTGCAGTGACTGCATGCTATGTGGGAGACAAACCCCAGACTGATATGATGCTAACTAGCCCTGAGGCCACATGTCTTCACAGTCCACCACAGGTTTGGAGCCACCCTTGTGAACATGGATATTTTCTTTCCACAGGAAGGGGAAGTTTGGTGAACAAAAAGTGTATCCCCAACATCACTCGGAGGGGAGGCGTGTAACAGGGAGATCTGCCCCTTTAATAGCTTTGCGGTGGGGTGAACAAGTCACAGCCGACCTTGTGGCAGAGAGAAGCCCACTAGACAGGTGCTCGGAATCAGCTGACACAGTTAACAGCATTCCATGATTGGCCAATGCTATCATCTGGGTAAGGATAGTATAAAGAAGAACCCAGCAGCTGGAGCTCAGAAGATAGTAGAGAGCACTTGCTACTGTAAGAGCAGGAGGCTGAAGGCAGGTGGGCCTTGTGGATTTCCCCCTGGATTGGGGAAGGCCCTGCTCAGTAGCTGCCAGAGGGCCCAGTTTGATCCCTTACTAAGATTGTTGGTCGCGTTACTTTTTGCACATTTTTCTGTCATTGTTGTGAAGACAATAAACAGAGCCCCGAAGAAAGGGAAAGAAACTAAGCTGGGCATGGCTGACAATTTGCTCTCAGCTAGTGATTAGGACTGCATATGCACACATCCCTTTTTCATCTATGCTTATCTTTCATCTATGCTTACGTTGCTTATGTTATGTGGCACATTAACCAGTTCCCATATTTTAATCAATACCTGTTTACCTTTTACTTGTAAGAACTGATTTCCCATTACATTCTATCCAGACAAACCAAGGAAGCAATTTGCATCCCTACATAAGAATGGCCATACTGGGTCAGACCAAATGTCCATCAAGCCCAGTATCCTGTTCTCTGACAGTGGCCAATGGCAGGTGCCCCAAAGAGAATGAACCGACAGGTTATCATCGAGTGATCCATGCCCTGTCACCCAATCCCAGCTTCTGGCAAACAGAGGCTAGGGACACCATTCCTGCCCATCCTGGCTAACAGGCATTGATGAACCTATCTTCCATGAATCTATCTAGCTCTCTTTTGAACCCTGTTATAGTATCGGCCTTCATAACACCCTCTGGCAAGAAGTTCCAGAGGTTGACAGTGTATTGCGTGAAAAAAATACTTTCTTGTGTTTGTTTTAAACCTGCTACATATTAATTTAATGTGGTGGCTCCTTGTTCTTGTATTATGAGAAGGATCCTGGTTAATTGTTCTGTTTGTGAAAGTTCAGGGTTACAGATTTTAGATAGCGCTGTTTCAGATATGGTAGCTGACATTGCTACAGCAGTGCTATGGTTTCACAAACTGTATTTTTCCACTTTATCTTTGCAGCTAAGTCAAAGACATTCAATTGATTCAGTTGTCCAATTGCAAAGCATGCAGGTCCAGTTTGGTCTACTAGTGTCATGAAGCACGATGGGTTTTAATTTAGCTTAGTCAAAGGAGAGGAAAGAGGAAGTTATAAATAAGAATATTTTGTTATTCTGTACTAATGTTTGTGCAGCATGGCAGAATGCTTTTAATTCCTTTAAAAATATAAATTATAAATTATAAATTATTCCTTATCACTAATACTGTGCTAATGCCATGAGTTTCAGTACACTGCTAAGGTTAATATTTGAGAACTGGTAAACAAATATTGGTGAGATAATGGCTTGGATTGTCATCTGTCATCCTTGCAGCTGAATTTCAGCAGAGACAAGGCAAAGTCTCCCTTTATCCTTCTGCCCCCAAAATTTAACACAATTTACCGTGCATTTCCAAATGTGTAGGAGTGCTGCATCCAATGGTGTTGTATTACATATACCAACACCATGTCAGTTTCTTGCAAAACGTGATTGTATCCTCAATGCATATAATAAGTAAGTTCAGATTTCATAAAGGAGGTAGGACACCTCTGTTGCTGTGGTAGAATGTCTTTACAGACTTCTAGCTATAGGTCCTGCTATTTTGTAATTATTTCTGTAAAGACAATTAAATCCTGAGGAGAGTTGTCACAATGCAGATTATCAATTCATCCGTTAGCAAGCAAGTCAAACAAGGTCATCACTGCAGTTAAGAACTTATATTCATATCAAGTTATTAGTATTCTGGGCACCATGGGTATAAAATCAGGTAGATACTCAGTGGATTTCTGCTTTATACAACTGGAGCAGATACTGTATTCCTATTAGTAGCCATGGCTGTTTCTTAACATTATCAGTTAGTTATCTTGGGAGTCTTTAATTATAGATATACATAATGCACTACAAAGATTGTAAGAAAAAGAGTGTGATCAAATGGATAGGAGACCAGACTAGGACCCAGAAGACTTGGGGTCTCTTTCTAGGTTAGCTACTGAACTGCTGTATGACCTTGGATAAGTGACTTCGCCTCCCTGTTTTCTCTCCTGCCCTTTCTCTATCTTCTCTATTTTCAGTGTAAGTTCTTTGGGGCAGATACTAGTTCTTAGCATGTATTTGTCCAGCACCTGGTGAAACGGGATCCCTCTCTAAGCTGAGGTCTGTAGGCACTAGTAATATACAAATACATATGTGAGGTCTTATTCTGGGAGCTCCCTCCAGGTCATGTTGAAGCCTATCAGTATGATATTATGAGGGATGCTTGCACTGCCTTTGCCTTTTTTATGTGTTTTCTGTGGACAAAGCATGACATGGTCAATTCAGCACCTTCCAGCAATGCTAACTTCACTTGAAAACTAAAATCATGGCATATGGTCTATTGATTTATGGTAAAGTAAATGATGACCATAGAGTAATAAGAGCTGTGGATTCTAGCTATGAAGTGAAGCCTAGGAGTTATTCTTTTTCTGAATAATTTTTTAAGAAGTTGTAAAATTTACCCTTTCAAAGGTGGCAGGGAAATAACAGACCACCCGTAAGACCAACTAATTAATCCATGTAATGAAAAGGAGCGTGAAGATGAAATAAAAGAACCCAAGACTGGTCAAATGAAGGAGAGTCAAATATAAGACTAGCAGAAGGAACACAAGGTCAGAAAATTTTCTAAGTTATTGTAGTGTGGCTTGTAACTCACCTTGTGAATTTAGGGGCTGGTGTGCACTAATTATTTCTTTATAATGCCACTTGTGAAATGAAACAGCTTGGAACTGATAAAATCTTGAACTCCAAATCCGTTGTGGATCACTGAAGCATTTAATCAATGTTTTAATAATCTTCCCATTCCATCTGAACTCCAACTGGCTTCTCATGGTAAAATCAATGAAATAAGTCTAGCCATTAATACTGACTCTTCTGCGTGGACGACATGTTTGGAGCTGGAATTGGGGTTGGAATTCAGCTTTCAGAGTTAGGGTTCCTTCTTGAATGGCTGGGAGGTGTCGAGTCTGTCCACTGAAGGCCAAGCATGAGGGCAGATGAAAGCAGTTTATGATGTCCCCTCTCTGGAATCTGGACTTACTATGTACCCCATACTGGAGCAGGGGGACTGAAACCTGAGCTTCCCAGGTGGGAGGAAAAACAGGGAGATGAAGTCACTTATCCAAGGTCACACAGCAGGTCAGTAGCTAACCTAGGAAGAGATCTCAAGTCTTCTATATTCATTGGGCCAGAGAGAGTGAGAGAATGGCCTGCTCCAGAATTTCCCACATCCCTTCTTCACATCAAGTGGGGAGGATTTAATCCAGATCTCACGTATCCAAGATGGATGTCCTAACTACTGGTTTTAAGGTTATAAAGTGGCACCACTACCTCCTACTGCCATGTCGTGTTGGTTTAGACATGCTCAGAGCATGTCTACTGGATCAGGTCCTCAAGGGAAGATAGGCAGGGGAATGCTTAACTTGTGAATCCCTAACTGCTGAATGTGTCAGTACTTAGTTAGCTATGTGCAGGCCCAGCTGCTGAAATTTAGATGCCTGGGACTTTAACAACAAACATTTAGACATGCAGGGATTTCAGGCACCCAGAGTCCTAGGGAGCATCTGAGTAGGAGTTTCATGAATGTCAACGGTACCTAAATTTTGGACTTAGGCTCTTAAAGTAGCAGTTAGTACCTAAGTCTCTTTGTGTATTTAGCCCTATGCCTAAAATGTTGCCAGGACCTTAAGGATGTAGATATAATTAAAGAACATATGCCCCACAAAGGGACAGGAATTAGAATTGTTAAATCCCCCAGTCCTGCTTGAAACACTTGCTCATCTTTTTGGACTAATGTGCCTGTAGCAGCTCATGTGCAGTACACATCTGCCTTCTCCGAGATGGAATATATGGGGAATTGGAATGCAGCACAGCACCAGGTGCTCTGCTCCTACTGCATCCCCCATGACTTCTGTTGTCCCGGGACCAAATTCAAGGTCACTTTCTTGGCGGCCTGAATGGATTGCGGCCACAGTGCCACCTTGCCAGATGGCAGAATTCTCATGTAGTGTATGGTGCCCATCTGCAGTAAGGCAGATACAGCCATGATAAATGGAAGATCACTGATCGACACAGATGGGCCTTTGCAGATTTCTTTTGATGGAGCCTCAGTGCTGGTTATTCTGTCCATTAATCAGAAAGATAGTTAATCTACTGCCCTGTCTGAAGAGGAGACCAAGAGAGAGAAAGACTACAACACAACTGTTAACTCCTTTCTCAAGACACTATTCTCACTTAACTCAATGGTTTAATGCAAGAGTTTGCTCTACTCTCTTGTTATGTGGGCTGTATAATTATTACAAATTGAAGCTCTGGATTATAGTGCCTATATCTTCTACTGAAATAGATCACTGATGTACGACTCAAATGTCTGTTCTTGATTCTTATTCTACATCCTCTGGTGCCTTTAAGAAGTTTCCTCTAGAGGTCAGACAGTGATACCGAGAGTCAGGAGACATGAATTCTATTTCCAGCTCTGCATCTCATTTATCTTGTGACCACAGGCCTGTCCCTTAACCTCTTGCTACTTCATTTTACTAACTAAAAGTCAACTTCTATGTCAAGGGAGCCTACATGGCTGAAGAAGTGAGCACCCTTTGGGTTTAAAAATTGGACAGAGTTGTTTATCTTCCACCTCCTCTATCTAAGATAAAGGACAAAAGCAGAGACGCAAACAATGGCTTATCTTTCTAAGGCCTCTTAATTAGAAATACACCGACAAGTGCATCCCATGTACCACAAAGCCTTTTGTACTAACGACCACTACCCCATTAACTTAACAACAGAGGGATGGGATAGCGGTCAGCGTGTGAATGCTAAGTTTATTTTAACAGCTGCATAACTCTGACATCTTGGAAAATCATCCATTTTGATGCCCTGATTTCAAAGTGGATCTGCCTGGACTTATTTATCGCTGCTCTAAGGAACATGTTGTTTTTTAGCCTATGCTCCATTTATATCAGCATGAAAGACACACACACACACACACACACAAAGACAAAAATCCTACATGTTTAAATAATCTGAAGGATTGATTTCAACTGACAAATTAAAAACTAAGAGCTGTCACTCCATGCATAATGTACTGTCAGGTTCTATTCTGTGTGTGCATGTGACTTTTCTTTTGTGGGTTCTTTAATGTTAATTTTAAAGAGGGACTTCAACATTAAACAAACCTGAAAGACAAGAACATTAACAGAACTAGACAATGTCCTTATAAGCAATAATAGCAATACCAGCAGCTACTATATATTATAATCCAGTTTGACATAATGCCGTACATCAGTTTCCTAGGGCTATTTATCGTGACCTTTACAACTACAAAGCTAATGATTTTGTACCTTACTCCCCTCCCTCCTGTATAATGACATTCTGCAGTAGACCATCTTTACTGGTTGAAAGGGACTATTTCATGATGGCATCATCAGAGGGTGCAGAAGAGACAGCAGAGAGTATAGGACTTGGACACATTATAAGGTAGGAACCAAGAAGGACAATCACGCTTTGCATTTCTATAGGGACTTTCATCCAATGATCTCAAAGTGCTGTGCAAACATTAATCAAGCCTGTGATGATAAAACAACCACTGCTGAATTTCCCAATAAAATGATGACAGAAGCTGAGGATGTGATGATTGTCTGCTGGTATTTGGATGGTATTAATATGGAGGAGTGAGAATTTTCTAGAATGGTCCAAGGGGCCATAACTTGAAGTAATAAGATGTAACTATAGCAAAGAAAATAATAGAGTCTTCTATTCTACATAGGTTCTCTACCTTCCTCATACTGTAGTATCTTCCATGGTAGCTACACTGTTCAAGAACAATGGAGCTGCCCGCAATCAGAGTAAGACTGGTGAGAACTAGAGATAGGGCTTTCTTGATGGCTGCCCTGAGCTATGAAACTGAAGAACCTCAAATTACCAGGAATCTCACTGCTTTCAGGCCGAGGCTCCATCTCCTTGCCTTAGCTTCCCTCAGCAATAACAACAAAGCAACCCAACAGACAAACCATATCCTCTTTTTGTCTGGGGATGAGAGTGCCATCCAGCAGTGAACCATATGGTAGGCACTCTGATATCTCAGTGGCAGACAACGGATACCACTGCATAGCAAAATTTGGTCATAGTCTGGATTTGAGGAGTGAATGAGATAGAGGAGGGTTCCCAGTTTTTAAGTGATGTAGTTGTGATGGATTTCCCACCTCACCCCCCAGGGTGCCACCTGCTACTGGGGTTCTACTGAGCCTCCTGACCCACCAGGCTGGACTCCCTCTCACACTGTACTCTGTAGCTTGGGTTTTTACACAGGCTAGAAATCCTTCTACCTTGGGATCATCACTTCCCACAGTTCAGTCTTGTTCCTCAGGTGTTTCCAGGTGTGTTATTATAGGGGGAGTTAGGTCCCCTCATGATGTTATTTTCCATCTTTTATATCTTCTTCCCACTTACTGGAAAACTCTTTTGCTGTGACCTGAGTTAAACAATTACCATTGTGTAGTGCGATCTCTGAGAGGTTTCTATTGTACACAGTCCCTAGGTTAATCCTGGTGCTTGCGTGCATTTCCTCAACAAGCCATTAACATTGTTTGGCCTTTTTACTGTTGTACCTGAAAGACTGCTTGTGGTTGATTTCAGCCTCACAATAAATTTCAGTAACGCATACATAGCCAAACTTCATAACTTTACATACAAAAATAGCACATACAATCCAATGAGATATTACTGTCTAGCAGATCAAGACTTTTAAAATGATACTTCACAAAGCATACTTTGTACCAAACATATCCTAGTTACATGACAGTGGTGAATATTGGGGTGCCAGGGTGTCACAGTAGTGTCTAAATGTATACCTGGGCCAATCTAGTGACCTTTTTCTGGTATTGCCATCTCCAGAACTGAATATGATATTATAGTTGTTGTTTCACAAGTGCCATATAGAGAAGTCCAGGAGATGATGCATGTGATATGCAACCCACATTCAAATTGCATTGACTTTTTGGCACTATATCTCATTGTAAGCTCATCTAATTTGCTGTCACAGTCATTTCGATGTCTTTTTTGGCATTGCTGATTTCCACTTATCGCCCTCCAATTGAATATCTTAGATTTGAATGATTACTCACCAGTTAAATTAGCTTGCATATCTCCTGTCCATATTTCTATCCTCTGGATCCCTTTTATGATTTCTTTGTCCTCACTGGCATTTGTAATAGTTCCAGTGCACTTTCAAGTGTTAATTAAATTAAGATGTGTTTTTTCTCTTATCTTTCAAATACCACATCAGTTGTTCTAGAGATAATTATGATTAACTCTCACAGAGAATTATGACCTCAGGTGAGGAATAAGCATCTGATTGAGATAAACTGGTAAGAAGCAAAGATCTTGTTTTCATACAAATAACCCTGGTTCATCTGAAAATAACAACTAACTTGTCTGTAAAATGAATGTTGTTCATTTTTCAAGAAGGCATCATTTGCTCTACTAAGGGCACTAATAATTTTTCCCATATCTATACCACCATTCAACCCCAAATGCATTATAAATTATTCAAAGTTTTGGTTCTCATCCTCAAAATCTTCCAGAGGTTTGGCCCAAGATACCTGAGATATTGCCTCACTCTGTGTGATCATGACCTCCCAGAATAGCTGGAACAATACAATTGTCAACCTCAAGAATGGGATTTGTATGTGCAGGCCACAGAGCTTTCTTAGCAACTGGCCCACAAATATGGAACTCATTCTCAAAAGAGATCAGTCTCAGCAACTCCAGAGCGAAATGCAGACCCACTTCTTCAATACCGTCTTCCCACAACAACACTACTACAAAACCACAAACCAAACCAAACCTGCAAAATAAAGTTCAGTCCTAGCTGGAAGGAAAAAAGAGAAATATATTTTTCTGTGTATACTTCATAAGTTTAGGAGGCACTCACATACCATCCTAATGGGGCTGCATAGGAACTCAGACAGAGGAAGCTAGGTGATTGAGTGAAGATTATTCAATGGGTTTTCTGTTTTTTGTTGTTATAGTTGTTGTTTGCAAATTGTCCATGAGGAAAATCACTATTTTCTTGACTATGTTTGTCATTCAGAATAATTCTTGGTCCATTGTTTCTTCACAATTGCTTGCAAGTATTCAGTATTCAAAATGTAAAGTGTTTTAATTGGATACATAGATCATGTGATTTCTATCTGTTCCCTGATTGGATGAATGTGACTTGGACTCAGGTTTTTGCTATGACTATGAAATCAAAATCACTTCTGCAACAGTCACATAAACTACAGTGTTTCCACAAACATCCTTCCTGCCCCTAAACTCCTTTGTTAGAAATATAGGAGAGAAGTGGTGGGATCCCAGCCAAAGCAAATTCATTTAAAAAGTGAATGAATAGCCCTGGAATTTTTTTATTTTGTTTGTAGTATTTACAAAAATATCCTATGCCATTGAAATCAGAATTCCCTAAATTTATTTTTTTAATAATTCTCAAATGAACTCCAGCCTCTGACAAAATCAGCTGAAATTAATATTATTCAGTGACACTATTTGCAAGGTTAGGTTGAACCTTCCTGAATTATATTGTGTTATGGTTCTGCAATAAGACAAAGTAAATTTGTATGACTTCCAGGACTCCCACAAATATCAGTATCACATAAGTTTCCCTAGACTATATTGCTTATATTGCACTGCAGGATGCTGGCGAGCAAGTGACTTCAGGGATCCTTGTCGGTATGTATATGTATCTCATGAAGCTATCACAGAGAGCACAGGTTAGAGAACTGGTCAGGATGACCTATTGTTTCCAATATGTGCTGGTTTTGCGATAGCTCTGGAAATGTGATTGCAACAAGGTGGCTGGGTTCTTTTTTGTCAGTCTTGTTTACAAGGAAGATGCTAATTGAGCCATGCTGTAGGAGATGCTTCTAAACTCCACTATGGATGTAAGTGAGGTGTGAGTGGTTCTTTAGAGCAAGAGGAATCTCTGGTCTGGGGTTTAGCAGTCTTGGAGCTGGAGCCCCAGGAATAGCCAAGAAAGGGGAGAAGGATTGGGCTGTAGCTCACATTATTTATTTTGGGTTAATAAAGTTGAACTCCAGGAATGGGAGATTTTTGCCACTCTAGAGTGGGTGTGGACTGTGTTTTGGTACTAGCAGGCTGAGAACACATCTGTTCACAGGGGTCACTGATGAGCACATCGTGATGTTGATTTACCCACGCTTTGTCTTTAAATTAGAGCTGTCAAATTATTTTTAAAAATTGCAAGTAATCGTGATATTAAAAAAATAGTTGTGATTAATCACTGTTTTAATTGCACTGCTAAATAATAATGGAATACCAATTTAAATTTATTACAAATATTTTTGGATGTTTTTCTACATTGTCAAATATATTGATTTCACTTACAACACAGAATACAAAGTGTACATTGCTCACTTTATATTATTTTTATTACAAATATTTGCACTGTACAAAAGATAAACAAAATAAATAGTATTTTTCAAGTCACCTCATACAAGTACTGTACTGCAATCTCTTTATCGTGAAAAGTGCAGCTTATAAATGTAGATTTTTTTTACATTACTGTACTCAAAAACAAAACAAAGTAAAATTTTAGAGCCTACAAGTTAAAGCATAAAGGGGCATACAAATGTTGAGCGTATCTGGCACATGAGTACCTTGCAACATCCGCTACAACAGTGCCATGGGAATGCCTGTTCTCACTTTCAGGTGACATTATAAATAAGAAGTGGGCAGCATTATCTCCCATAAATGTAAACAAACTTGTTTGTCTTGGAAGTTGGCTCAACAAGCAGTAGGCCTGAGTGGACTTGTATGAGATGAATTGAAAAATACTATTTCATATTACAGTGCAAATATTTGTAATCAAAAATAATAATTTAAAGTAACCACTGTACACTTTGTATTCTGTGTTGTAATTTAAATCAATATATTTAAAAATGTAGAAAAACATCCAAAATATGTATCATAAATGCAAATTGATATTGTAATATTGTTTAACAGTGTGATTAAAACTGTGATTAATAACAACTATTTTTTTAATCTAGTTAATTTATTTTGTATTAATCACATGCATCAATTGGGATTAATTGACAGCCCTACCTAAAATGAATACAAATGTGAATTGAGTTATCTTCATTTGGAAAATAAACTCCCCTCTCCCTCTGCTCACTTGGGCTCAGTCTCCAGCTGTATCTCTGTTTTCATTCCAAAAGCACCAGAATTCAGCAGATCCAACCTGTCTGTACTCACACACGGTATTATTAAAAGAGCTGTGTGGTCAGATGGGAGGGCTGGTTCACAAATCACCTCAGCAGGTGTCAGCCAGTTTTTTTCTGGTTAGCACTCCAGTATGAAGGCTGGTAAAGAACTAAGTGTTGAAAGGTGGCCAGAGGAGGGTGGGAATCACACCCAGAAGCCCCCCCTCCATGGTAAGTTCAAGCAGAGCTGTAAAACTGCCTTTAGCATGAGAAGCAAACCTCCCAGGTGAAAGAGGAGGAATGAGACAAGATGCCAGCTCCCCTGGGGCCTACTTATGTCTTGACTGCAGGGGACGACCACACTAGTTCCAGTTTCATAGGTCTGACGGCTGTGGAAATAGTTACTAAAACTATTCCATGGCTTCCTCCCTCTCCAACCACCCCACTATCTGTCACTTAGAGGACAGGAACTCAGATCATCCCTAAACAGGAGGAGCAGCAGTATAGAAATGCTCCCAGTAAAAGCAATGAGTCTGATTCTTTTCCGATTTACCTCAATATGACTCCACTGGGCCAGATCCTTCACTGGAGTATATGGGCATAGCTCTATTGACTGAAGTAGAGCTCTGCCAATTTACATAAGCTGAGGAGATGACACCCCCCATCCCACCCTCAACTCCAATGGAGTTACTGTTAACTTACATTGGGATGAGAGGAAGATCAGGCCCATGTTTTCTGTCATTGGAAGAGTATGTGGAGGACCCCTGGAGACAGCACTAACGCTGATCTCATCCTAACCAGCCTTCAGGTGACTTTTCAAAAGAATTAACAGAGATTTCCTTTGACTCTTCATTAATTTTGGCTTTTAAAATAAGATGAGCTGTGTCTCTTTTTTGGGGCGTTATATGAGGCATCTTTCTTTGCTGACCTTTAGTCTTTTTCCTCCTGTGTGCAGATGAGGCTATTTTTCTTCTCTGGCTGCTCTTTTAGAAAAATGAGACTTCCAGGGAATCAGACAGTTTGGGGGATTAGACTTTCAGCCTCAGGTCACCAATTCAAATTAGTCCATGTCGTTAAGCCACTGATCAACCTGCATGTAGTCGTGATCATTCACTAAAATGTACTTACTGATCTCAGTCCACTAACTACTGAATCGATGCACACTCCAGAGAAACCACCATCATGAGCAGGATTAGTAAACTGGTTTACTGTGTCAGCACTAGCATCAAGGACAGACTAAACCATGGAAATAGACCTGCTTCCTCATCTCCAGAGGCGCTTCCTGCAATCCAAGGCTGAGGAAGGCATTTTGGTGGAAGGGGGGTGTGTGTTGGAGGGACTAGACACTGACATGTCCATTCTGCACCTGTCCTGAGGATACACAGATGAGTCAATTCCCACTGCTGTCAATCTGGCATTATTTACCAGCACCAAATCCACTTAAAAAAGAAAAGAGAAAACTGACTCTTTAAGCTGTGACGTCTGACCTCCAAATTAAACAGGAGTGCTAAGATGGGGGGGGGGGTGTTAGCCGAAAGGAGGTGAAGATGAACAGGGACCATTATCTGAACCCTCAGTTCAAGAAAAGAAATAGCACAGCAAACACAGTGAATAATAAAAAGTAGAATAATTACTTTTTCAAGGCCTGAACTACTATGATCATATATTTTGCATATCCATTGTGCCATTCAGCCAAGGATCATAAACCCCTTTGCAAATATTAGTGAAGCCTCACATCCCCTTCAACACAGGTATTATGATGCCCATGTTCCAGGTGACAAAAGTGAAGCCTGGAACAGCAAGTGACATGGCAGAGGTTGCTCAGAAAGTCATTGGCAGAGCTAGAAATAGAACCCAGATTGCCACATTCCCAGGCCTATCATTAAACCACCCAGAACTGCTCTATCTCCTTGTGTATAGCACTGTAAACAGTTATGTCTGTGATGGAGCAATGACGCTTCACTGAACCAGGGGTTAGTTTTAAACCAGCTTCCCTTCTTCTTGCTTGCGTGCTCAGGGAAAGAGAATGTCTTTGGGAAGACCCAAGGTCAAATGAAAAGCTGTAAAGTTTTCTGTTTATGTTATTTCACTTTCTTACTATCCCTTGAGAAAAATACTCTGCTGATGCAACAGCTATTTTTTTTCTGCTGAATCATTTTCCCCATCTTACAGTCCCTCAGGTCTCTGAATCATTCAATAGTTCTTTGAATTTTAGATTTGGGTTTCAAGGCACAGAATAAAATGCAAACCATTTACAAGAACTAAGGGAATGTAATGCAGGTATTGACTATTTATTACATTTCCATCACATTCCACTTGATTCAAATCAGGGATGGGCAAACTGGTTCGGCTGAAATAAGAGGTCTTCCCTTCCCCTCCCATTTCTTCTTTAACTCTAGAAACTTTGCTTCCAAATTTAGATCAAGTTAGCTGCTTTCCTGGGGGTCTTTCAGATTGCTGAGCCTCAGCATTTCCAGATTTCATCTCAAAATGGAAACACTGAAATACAGAGAGATAGGCTGTATTTGTAAGGATTCCAGCTCAGGTGAAAGGTGTGTGGGTAATTCAGATAAACAGTTACTCAAAAACTTTCAACATTTTCATGAAATTTTTCATCAACATTTTGAATTTCCACCAAAGTACAGATGATTTTTTTTTGCATTTTTTGTGTAAAAATATTGACCTTTTTGACCAACTCTACAGATAAATTTTTGACATTTCGGCTATCCTTATTAGGGAAAAAAATTGGAATCAAACAGAATTCCTGGATTCTATTCTTGGCTCTTCTACAGACTCATTGTGTGACATTGGGCAAGTCACTTAACCTCTCTTTGCCTCATTTTCCCTGTCTGCAAAATGTGCATAATGATTCTTACCCATTTCTGTATGACATTTTGAGACTTATAGACAATAAGTGCTATGTAATTTCTAAGACCATTATTCTACCTGAACTATATCTCAGAGATTTCTGAGTTTAGCCACTCATTGATTCCTAACCTCTTAGTGATGCCTGCATGTATAACTATTATTATGTATTCATACTTATTTTATCGTGTCAGGGCTCAGAAGCCCTAGTCAGGATCATGACCCCATGTAACAAGCACGGTACATACATGGCAGAAGACCCAGCTTCTGCCCTGAAGAGATTGGAATCTAAATAAGCAAGACAGACAAACAATAGAACAAAAAGAGAAGTACATAGTTTGTGAGTTGCTTACCCAAACACATTTGATAAAGCAAAGCAGGTTGCTCAACTTGAGAAATAGAATATGAATAGTTGGATAGCATTTATAACGGAATTTTGAAGCATACTAATATCAGTAGTGTTACAGAATACTAAGCAAGGCTTTATATATATTTTTTAAATATATTAGTACTTGAGGTTTTATTATTTATAAGGCTCTCATATGGCCAGATAGCAGAACACCATATAATTTCCTCTTCGGCTCCACCACTGAAGATGAAGGTGCCCTAATAGAATTGACTTGCTCATCGAGGTGGCAAAATGTTAATTAGTTTTCATAAAAGATTCAGCTATAGAATTTTAAGTGAGCACATTTGCTGCCAGGGTGCTGGGGAAACTCACTGTAACACGGCTAGCATTAGCATGTGACTTTGGTGTTGCTAATAAAGACTGCATGCTGGTGGTATGGCCTGCTTGGTGTCTAAAAGGGTACGGTGCAAGGGAGCAACATAGAGAGAAGAGATGGGGTGCTACTGTTTGAGTGCAGCATCAATGCATATTCCTGCTGTATCCATTTCCCTAAGGCTAACAGGTGACGGTGCAGAGCTAACAGAGAGCCTCCTTTGCCAGACTCAGTCCTGGTGGTGGATGTGTTTGATGAAGAACTTCAGTAGGTCACCTGAAGCTACACAAGTGAGGATTTTATTGACCTGAGGCCCAGAGAGGGAAGCTCAGGTTGCACTTCTAGGAGCACTGGTCCGGAGACACCTCCCATCAGAGAGGAAGAGCACAGGATTAACCCTATATAGATCCTACCACAAGAATGTATCTCAGGAGTAAGGTTGGTGGAGGGGAAGGCAGAAGAGAATTTGACACTGACAGCCAGATATCTGCTGGAGTAAGTCATGATTTACACAAACTGAGGATCTGCCTACACTAGCCAGCACATTCTACCATCTTTGATACGACAAAGTGTTGTGGGTCAATCCAACAGCCAGCTGGTGAAGTGGTCAGGCAGTGGCTCCAGAGTTCTCTTCAGTATACTTGTTCTAGACGGGACCCTGCTCAGATATATACAGCAGGCCTCTCCCTCTGCTGGATCCCTTCTTCTCCCCTTGGCATTCTATCACGACACATGGGATGGGGGGGGCAGGGAAGGGCACCCGGGCCCTCTCATTCCACCAGGTCCTGAACCAGGCTCCTAAAGGAATGTTGCAGTTTCTGGATTATTTGGTTCACCCCAAGTTACATTCCCTCCTGGGTCACTTCCTGCCGGGCTGTGGCTCCTCTGTCTGGGGCTTGATCATAGTCTTTGCAGTATCAGTGTAGTTTGTCAGTGTCCCCTCCTTCAAGTCCTCTCTTGGGTTCCTAACACAAAAAAAGATTGGGCAGAATAGGCATCATCACTTCCAGAGTGACCTTTCAAATGATGTAGTCTCACAGACTCACAGACTTTAAGGTCAGAAGGGACCACTGTGATCATTTACTCCAACCTCCTGCACAATACAGGCCACAAAACCTCATCCACCAACTCCTGAAATGGACCCCTAACCTCTGGCTGAGTTACTGAAGTCCTCAAATCGTGGTTTAAAGATCTGAATTTATAGAGAATTCACCACTTACACTAGTTTAAACCTGCAAGTGACCCATGCCCCGTGCCCCATGGTGTAGAGGAAGGCAAAAAAAAACCTCCAGGGTCTCTGCCAATCTGACCTAGGGGAAAATTCCTTCCCAATCCCAAATATGGCGACCTGACCCATAGCATGTGGGCAAGACCCACCAGACAGATACCTGGGAAAGAATTCTCTGTAGTAACTCAGAGCCCTCCCCATCTAGTGTCCTGTGTCCAGCTGTTGGGGAGTTTTGCTACTGGCAGTTGCCAGTGGACCACATGCCATCATAGACAGTCCTATCATACCACCCCCTCCAAAAACTTGTCAAGCTGAGTATTGCAGCCAGTTAAGTTTTCTTCCCCTACTGCTCCCCATGGAAGATGGTTCCAGATCTTCACTCCTCTGATGGTTAGAAACCTTCACCTAATTTTGAGCCATTGTTTCCACAGCTCCAGGAGTCAGCCTGGCTTGCTGTTGCAGCCTGTAACTCCTTCCCCCCTACCCTAGGCTACCAATGTGCTTTTAAACTGTCCCTTCACCGGGAGTATACCCTGCAGCTGCTGAGGGGCAGGGCCTTCTTGGCCCAGTACTGCCCCATGCCTTGTTCTGGTTTAGTGTGGGGTCTGTAAGCCCCATCACACAAAAGTTGTTATATAATTAACCCTGAATTTCCTGGCTTCTGCCATTTTAACCCCACCTTTTAATATTTTGTTAACCTCCTGTCTGCTGGATTCCACCGATGCCCCTGCATGGCAATAGAAGGCAGTGGTGTTCCTTGAAGTGCCGGTGTTACTTAGACTGGCATGAGTTCAGTGGCTCTGTGTTAGGCAAGTGGGACAGCACTGGGGATATGCATTTAGCCCCATCATACCTGGCACCTTAGGCAGCAAAAAAGCAGACAACAGATTTTGGGGACAGGTTATTTATTTTAATACCTAGCACAGCATGGACCAGTCTGTGAATGCTACAAGATCATCTATTCTTCACAATAAAGCAGATAACAGCTCCCATTTCCCCTTTCAAATAAAACTAGTCTAGTAAAACAAGCAAGGAGACAAAAGCACCTGCCCTCCTGTTATCTTGGCCATCTGTGTGCTTTCATCTTGGCCACACTCCAGATGCTTAAGAGAGAGATTCCATGCGAAAAGTTAACAGTTAATGCAAATTCATCAGAGCCCTTCCCACCCTATCTCCTCCTTTTCTTTGCCCAGAAAGAGACCGAATAATTCACTTTGATGAAATTGCATGTGACAGTTTATAGTCCTGATTCTTCCTAAGGCTGGAGGCAACCCAAAATGAGTCTGAATGGCTGCCTCTCATACCTATCCCGTTTGCTCCTTGCTGCCAGTATGATGTATAGGACTCTAAGATAAGCACTCCAGTTCCATGGTGATGAGCATAACACGAATACTGAGGCTGAGAGGAGGGCTGGAAACTGACTGATCCTTTGAAAACTCCTTCCTTCAAACAGGAGTCCCGTAGTGTTGGAGTGTGGTTTTCAATATTTCTAGAGAAAGGGGATTGAAGGAGACATTAAATCCCTCTTTGCTTCTGTCCATTCACTCCCACCCTGTGTTGCACCCACCACCCTTCATAAAAGTATAAGACAGGATTCCTTCTGGAGCTGATCCCCACAGCTTTTCCATTGATCTCAAGGGTGCTGTTGAATAAGACAAAGTATTACCCTTTCCCTTGAAAGTTGAGCAATATGCCTGCGTCATTCCTGGCCCAGGCCAGTGTGGTGTCAAGGAACTGAAAATTAAAACAGCAACTCCCATATGGCAAGGTGCAGAGCATAATACTAAACCACTGGCCTCATAGCAACCTTTCCCTTTGTAAGTATAATACAGCATTGTACCTGGACATGGAACTTCACAGACACATAAAAAGACTGGTCCCTGCCCCAAGAATCTGGTCATTTGCAAATTAAATTGTGAGGTAAACCACAGTCCATTGTAGTGCGACTTTGAAATTTGCTCTCCTCAAGTGTTTGTGCCAGGAAAACTCCAATGAAGGATCGCTGGTGCAAAACAAATAGAAAGAATGGGAGCAAACCTGGTGTGGCCTACAAGCAATGTGCCAGAACTATACAATTTAGAACAATATGGCTTCACATGGAACATTTTCCCCATGTTCCCTCTGTATGTTTATTTACCCTCCGAACTCCCACTGAATCAATGGGAGTCTTTCCATGGATTCTAACAAAGATTGGGTCAATTCCTTTGTAAGTTCCTGGAGGCAGAGACTTTGTCTTTCTCCCCATCTGTTAAGAATTGTGCAGATGTGTGATCCTATAGAAACAATAGATAATATAGTTAGCAATGTTTCTGCTGGCTCAAGTGAGCTAACTCAGGGGCTGACAGATTCCTCTGAGGGGTAAAAATAAAGATGCCCTTTTCTTAAACTCAGCTTATGTCAGGGTTAAGAAACAGCCCAGGAGACCTTGTATTCTCGGTATTCAGCTCCAGAGACTGAGGGTAAACACATTCTGCTTTTGCCTGGGTGTTTGTTTAGAAATGATTGCTGAGCACCAGCTTCCCACCTAGCTGCTACCTTGTCATTATTCTGCATTCATTTGAGTGAAGCTTCCCACCCCTCTACTCCACCTGAGATGCATTTACTGGTGTTCATGAGTAACATCAGAGTTTGTTTTGCTGTGATTATTCTGTAGTGATTTATTGTTCTATATACCTATACATTATCCCGTGTCCTTTACCAATCAGAGGTATGGGCAGGAAAGAAACATACAAAGCAGCTGATCCTGCAAAGGTCTGAGAGCTGGCAGTGCATATTCAGCATCTTGCAGGATCAGGCCCAGCAGGAGAAGAATGAACATTTCAGCTGGTTGAGAGTGTTTTTTAAAAAAAATACTTTTTTTTTGCTTTAATTTTTTTGATCAAAAAAAAGCCAATATATTGAAACAGAACCTATTAGCATGAAAGGGTAAGTTTCAATGAATTTCCCATTTCAAAAAACTTTTGAAAAAAAAAGTTTCAAAATTGTCATAACATAGAATCATAGAATATTAGGGTTGGAAGGGACCTCAGGAGGTCATCTAGTCCAACCCCCTGCTCAAAGCAGGACCCAGCTAAATCATCCTAGCCAGGGCTTTGTCAAGCTTGACCTTAAAAACGTCTACGGAAGGAGATTCCACCACCTCCCTAGGTAACCCATTCCAGTGCTTCACCACCCTCCTAGTGAAAAAGTTTTTCGTAATATCCAACCTGAACCTCCCCCACTGCAACTTGAGACCATTACTCCTTGTTCTGTCATCAGGTACCACTGAGAACAGTCTAGATCCATCCTCTTTGGAACCCCCTTTCAGATAGTTGAAAGCAGCTATCAAATCCCCCCTCATTCTTCTCTTCTGCAGACTAATTCTGATGTTTTCTAAATTAAAAAGTTCCATTTTAGGGTCAAAATGGTGGTTTGAAATTGAAGTTAATTTATAGTAAAAAAAAATGAACAAAAAAATTGAAAAGGTCAAAACAGAAACAGAACATTTCATATTTATCACAACAAAAGGTTTCGAATGAGCCAATTTGAAATGTTCTTTGGTTTGTTGGTGTGCAAAATGTTTGAGATTTCAGCTTTTCACCCTGATCTAGGACAGAAAAAAATGATCAACATCTCCACAATTCTCTCTAGATGGGAAAACAGTTTCCTGCCCAGCTCTAATGAAACATCCCTTCTGCCTGTTGCCACTTCTTTGCCACTGAGACAGACTTGGAGAACTGAATCATCCAAATTGTTCAGTCTTCTCAGACCCCATCCAACAGCTATTCCTCCTCTTTGCATTCAGATTTATTATCATGTGGCACTGACTTTTATGGGACTTTAACGCTATTGCCTTGATTTAGATTCTTTCCAAATACCACAGTCTATTAAAAGCATCACTTCATCAAAGTCCACAATGTTAATTTACCAGGAAAATTCCCACAGGATTTTTTTTAAATATTT
Source organism: Gopherus evgoodei (assembly GCF_007399415.2). Classification (NCBI taxonomy): domain Eukaryota; kingdom Metazoa; phylum Chordata; order Testudines; family Testudinidae; genus Gopherus; species Gopherus evgoodei. The sequence goes on along the minus strand of NC_044324.1, from coordinate 164,299,345 downwards.
TTTTATTATGAAATCTAGCTTCAGCTTGAACTAACAGAAACTTAATTATAAATGGGAGCATAGCACTAATTAAATCACCCATTCCAGTGTTAAGGCAAGTTTGGCAGTAATCCACAGTGGTAAATTGCCATGTGGACTACATTGTAGGAGATAAAGCTCCCAGTATTGATAAACTCTATTTTCTTCCCTTCTCTTTCCCCTTCTCCCCACTTCATCACAATGAAGAGTGGAAGGCAAGTAATCCAGGGATCTCTGAGCCACTCGAAATTCTTTTTACAAACAATAGGTATTGCAATTACAAAAGGAAGGATAAAAATAAAGAGGAGTCCTTGTGGCACCTTAGAGACTAACATATTTATTTGGGCATAAGCTTTTATGGGCTAGAACCCACTTCATCAGATGCATGAAGTGAAAAATACAGGAGCAGGTATAAATACAGTAATTCTTCACTTAACATTGTAGTTATGTTCCTGAAAAAAATGCAACTTTAAGTGAAACAATGTTAAGCAAATCCAATTTCCCCATAAGAATTAATGTAAATGGGATGGTTAGGTTTCAGGGCAGCTTCCTCTACTCTGCAAGCACCAAGGGCAGGGGGCTCAACCCTCAGCCCACCCACTCGACCCCTTCTCCCAAGCCCCCACCCTTGACCTGCCTCTTCTTCCCACCCACCCCCTCCCCCTTTACTTCATATGCTGCATTCTGGCTCCTCCCCCTTCCCTCCCCTCCCTTCTAAATGCCACAAGCCAGCTGATTGCCACGTTCAGGAGACAGGAGAGGGAGGGGGGAGGCACTCGAAGTCCTCGCTCCTCCCCTCTCCCTCCTGCCTCCAAAACCCTGCAAGCCAGCTTATTGCCACCAGCAGGAGGCAGGGGAGAGAGGGGGAAGGCATGCCGAGTCCTCGCTCCTCCCCCCATACCTCCTGCCCGCAACAATCAGCTGGCTTGTGGCATTTAGGTGGCAGTGAGGACTTGATGCAGGCTCCCCCTCCCTCCTCCCCAGCCTCCTGCCCGGGGCAATCAGCTGGCTCGTGGCATTCGGGAGGCAGGGGATGGAGGGGGAGCCTACACTCCGAGTCCTCACTCCTTCCCCTCTCCCTCCTGCCTCCAAAACGCAACAAGCCAGCTGATTGCCATGGGCAGGAGGCAGGGGGAGGAAGGGGAAAGCGCTGATCTGCGGAGTCTGCCGGCGGGTGAGAGGCGCTGGGAGAAAGCAGAGAGCCAAACAATGTAAGAGTGGAGCATTGCACAACTTAAATGAGTATGTTCCCTAACTGATCAGCAACATGACAACAAAACATTCTTAAGCAGGACGACTTTAAGTGAGGAGTTACTGTACAGGAAAGGATGAGGGTACTTTACCAAGTGTGAGCTCAGTCTAATGATATAAATCAATTAACAGCAGAATACCAAGGGAGGAAAAATAACTTTGGAAGTGGTAAGAAAGTGGCCCATTACAAACAGTTGACAAGAAGGTGTGAGTGACAGTAGGGAGAAATTAGTATTGGGGAAATTAAGTTTAGGTTTTGTAATGAGACAACCTTTATTCAGGCCTAATCTGATGGTATCCAGTTTGCAAATTAATTCCAGCTCTGCAGCTTCACACTGGAGTCTGTTTTTTAAGTTTTTTGTTGTTGAAGAATTGCCACTTTTAAGTCTGTCACTGAGTGATTAGAAAGGTTGAAGTGTTCTCCTACTGGTTTTTGAATGTTATGATTCCTGATGTCAGATTTGAGTCCATTTATTCTTTTGCATAGAGACTGTCTGGTTTGGCCAATGTACATGGCAGAGGGGCATTGCTGGCACACGATGGCATATATCACATTGGTAGATGTGCAGGTGAATGAGGATAAAAGGAAGGATAAAAATCAGAACAGTTCCCAAGCCTCATTCTCCATATGGTACAATGTTTGGGAGTAACCTGATATGCTCTGTGACTTGCCTGACTTGTATGGCCCCAGTTGCTAATTGAGATGTTCTAGCCTGGCCCGGGGGCTGGGGAAGGTGGCTGCGTGCTAGCTTACATTCAAAGTTGGGCCCAGTTACCAACATCCCTGAAGGCTTGTTCTAGCAGCTAGGGATATCTGGCAGCTGTGCTCCAGCCACACCCCCAGCCATGCCTTTACATGCCACCTTGCTGCTTTTTTGGCACTGAGGGAATCCCTAACCATCCCATTAAGAAGGTGGCATGGGAAACAGGATTGCTCTTATTGGTAGCTAACGGTATGTGTACTTAGCATCTCCTGTGCCAGATGGACCTTCAGCCTCAACTATAGAAGACAAGGTCAAGGCTTTCATGTTACAAGTTATCACTATTTAATCAAGTCACGTGCCCTGCACTGGTACCTCCTCAATGACTTCAGTGGCATTATTTTAATGAGGAGGGAGATAATCAGAGTCCAAAACAGTCTACTCTCCACTGGGGGAAGAGGTGATTTATACTCTTGGGTCTCGATTCAGAACCAGGATAATGGTGTCTAAATTCTAAGCACTAGCTGACTTGCATTAAGGTGTGATAAACCAGAGAGAGGGGTGGCTAGGTAGCCACCATAGCAATCATTTTTTGCTAAGCAAAGGTGTGTTGGTCTCTATGATAGGCAGAGCACAGATGAAGAAATTTTAGCAGTTCCTCTCTGGGATTAAATCAGAACTTTTATGCTCAGTGTCTGTGACATTTGTTATTTTTCCAAGACAGCTTATGTTCTGGTTTTGATTTCTAATAATTACAGCAAAAGAAACCCTCATTGCTGGACAGGTTGCTGAAGTGCGTTCACCTCTTAAGCACCTACAGGTGGCCCAACCTTAAAATGAATTTAACCAGTGAATGGAGTCCACACCTAGTGGTCGGATTTGTTGCGTGTGCAGCAAAGTCTCAAACTGGGACCCTCATGATCAGGAAGCAGCATTTCAAACAGGACACCTAAATATGTTCCCATAATAAAATACCTCCATTTGGCAATGCTACAAGCCTTAGAAAAATCTCAGTTCACACATCCTCAGTAGAGACTTGTTGGAGCTTCACAGCTAAACTCTGAAGATTCTGTCTGCACTGAACAATATGCAGGGCAACAGGGGCCAAGCAGGACTCTCCCTGCAATTTCAGCTCCCAGCTGCTGCTGGTGGGCTGGGGCCAGGGCCGTCCTTAGGCATAGGCAGAATAGGCAGCGGCATAGGGCCTCACACTGCCTGGGGGCACCACTCTGCAGGCAGCCCAGACAGTGTAGAAGCAGGGCTGCTGGGTCCTAGAGAGAGCCGAATGCAGCACAGTCTGAGGAATGGGATTGGCTGCGGGGGTCTCTGGGAAGGGGAGGGGGTGGGGGTTGGGAAAGGAGCTCACCTGTGAGTGTGACTCTTTCCCCTCGGCTGAGGTCAGGTGAGGCAGGCTCTGTGGCTCTGGAACCAGTATCCTTTGTTGTCTCCCATAACATCCATTCTTCTCCCCCCCGCCCCACGGAGCACCCCCTCCTTTCTCCCTCCTCCCCAGGAGCACCCCTCTCTCTCTCCTCCCTCCCCTCCATCAGGGATGGGTTGGGTGAGGTGCTGGGGTTTGGTGGGGGGAGGGGAGGCTGGCTGCTTGCTGAGGAATGAAAGTGAAAGTAACTCACTTCCTGGGCAGGCAGCCAGGATTGGAATGTCACACAGGGTTTGGCTGGGGTTAGCCAGATGTGTGAAAAATCAGGATAGGGGATTGGGGTAGGGTGAGCAGATATCCCTATTTTATAGGGACAGTCCCAATTTTGGGGTCTTTTTCTTATATAGGCTCCTTTTACCCCCCCACCCCCACCCATTCCTGTCCTGATTTTACACACTTTCTGTCTGGTCACTCTAGGTGGGGGTAATTGGTGCCTATATAAGACAAAGCCCCAAATATCGGGACTGGCCCTAATATAAAATCAGGACATCTGGATCTGGCCACCCTAGCTGGGGGCGCCTCTCCCCCGCGCTGGCAGCTGCCAGCGATCCATCTCATCCGGGGGGAGCTGCACAGGGCAGGATCTGCTGTGGCTCCATGGGTGCCCTGTCCCTGAGATCAGATGCTATGCTAACTTCACCATGGTCCATACGGCTGGTGGTGGTGCCCACTGGCGTGTGATTGGACCTGAGGGTTTGCTGCTGCTGTTGCCACTCTGCACCCCAAGAGGTGGATTTTGGGATCCTGCAGTTTTCCACCTATCTCCTCCTCTACTGCAGCTTTTGGACCAGCAGGCTGCGGGGTGAGCCAAGCATGAAAGCAGTACTGTGTTGCCATTTAGATTGTCATTTAACAACTTTGTTTGCCAAAAATTCTTGCTAACAATCCTGAATCCAATTTCAATATATTTTTTTAAAATAATCAATATCTTAGCCAAAAACAGAAAATTAAGTTGTTGACAATTATTAGTGACAGGTTTGGTTTGAGGCAGGGAGTGGGCCAGTTTTCATCAGAGAAATAAAAAATGTTGACTGACTTTCCTATAGCCTGTTACTCCTGATAAGAGCCCTCCAACAACTGTAATATGCTCATCTCCTTACTAGTGTATAAAGCAGGGGTCGGCAACCTACAGCACACATGTCAAAAGTGGCAGGTGAGCTGATTTTTTATGGTATGTAGCAGCAGGCTGAGCAGCTCAGCCCATCACTGCTCTGGGGTTCTGGCTGCTGCCCTATCGCCAGCTGGGATACCAGCCATCGGCCCCACTCAGCACCTGCTGCTGGCCTGGGGACCCCCAAGGAACCCCAGGCTGGCAGTGGGCTGAGCAGGCCAGCTGAACCACTCAACCTGCTGTCAGCCTGGTGTTCCATTCACTCAGACGGCAGCGGGTTGAGCAGGGCCGGTGGGGGGTTGAGTGGCTCAGTCTGCTGCCAGGCTGGCAGGAGTTGGTGGCCAGAACCCCAGACCAGCAGCGGGCTGAGCAGGGCCTGGGATCCTTGTCTAGGGTTCCAGCCACCAGCCCCGCTTAGCCCGCTGCCAGTTTGGGGTTTCATTTACTCAGCTGGCAGTGGCCTGAGCAGGACCAGTGGCCAAGACCTCAGATAATAACAATAGTTTATTTATATAATATAGACATAGAGAGAAACCTTCTACAAACATTAAAATGTATTACTGGCACGAGAAACCTTAAATTACAGTGAACTTGGCACACCACTTCAGAAAGGTTGCTGACCCCTGGTATAGAGTGACCATATGTTGTACTAAGATTCTCCTGCTTTTTTTTTCCCCTGTGAGTCAGTATAACTTTTGCTAGCCCAGAAGTTGGGCAGCCAATGTTTTACATTTTCACAATGTTTTCTCCAACTTTCATAAAGTAAATACATAGTTAATATGAGTTAAAAAGGCCAGGGACACTTCTTTGTGAAGAATCTGTACAGCAGATCATGCCAGAGCTGTGAAAATGTCAGTTTTTGATGGAACTTTAGAGGCAGTGATTTATCATGTATTTTATCATTATGTGAATGTGCTGCTATTGCTAATGTCTTTCCAAACAAAAATAAGGCACAACAGGACTTCTGTAACATTTCTGTGCTACCTTAATCTAGATGAGATGATTCTGTGCTGACTTCATTTTGGTCACTTTGCGCTTTACCTAGGAGTAAAACTAGGGTTATATTTTCCCACTGTTTGGAAACCCAGCTTATTAAACTGGATAATGCCATTGATCTATTTACAGTATAAAGGTGATATAGAGTTGTAACTAACATTAAGACTGATGCCCATTATACATTTAAAACTAAAAAGTGGCTTTGTAAAAATGACATGGGTTTCCAACTCTACTGTGTCTCAGTTTTCGCACTAGCTCAAGTTAACAGGCTCACGGCTATCCTATATTAGCTATTTTAAATAATATTTCTGATAATAACAATAATTTAAACAGTTATTTCTTTAAAAAACACCCTTATAAGTTATGTCCTATCGAAAACAACCTTCTGGGTCACAAAAAAGAAAACGGAAAAATGAAATAGGATTAGCTGTAGAAGCACAGAAGGGTTCTATACTTAAGTTTGTACGTCATGAAAACAACGAAGTTGATCAAGATCATCATGTAACTTCCCAAGAAAATGTTTATGCAGATGAAGCTCAAGAAACGCAAGAACACACAGAACAATCATTTGAAACAGATGCAGACACAAAACAAGAAATTAAAACAGTTGAAACTGTACTAGCATGGGATATAGATGACATTGGCACATGGCCGCAATCTTTAAACAACGAATACCGTGCCATTATACTTGAGAAAGGCCCTGTGAGAATAAAAGGTCTTGAATATCCTAAAGACATTAGAGGTAGGAAATTCACAAAAAACAATGACTACAAAAGACTTTCTAATGGTGAAATTGTCAACAGACGGTGGCTTGTGTACTCTAAATGCAAGGATGCTGTATTTTGTTTCCCATGCAAGATTTTCAATAGTTGTAATTTTAAGATAGCAACCATGGGTATTAATGATTGGAAAAATCTTAGTCACATATTACCACAACATGAAAAGGCACAATATCACATTGAAAGTATGCACAAATGGTGTGAGCTGAGTGTAAGGTTAAAAAATCAGACAACTCTTGATGCCCAAAATCAAAGATTGCTGGAGTCAGAAAAATAGCATTGGCGTCATGTTCTTGAACGTCTATTATCTATTGTTGAATATCTATCAACAAACAATCTTGCTTTTAGAGGAAACGTTGAGAAATTATTCCAGCCCCAAAATGGAAATTTTTTGGGCCTTGTACAACTGCTGGGAAAATTTGACACAGTGATGAGTGAACATCTCCAAAGAGTAACTGAAAATGAAATACATGACCACTATTTGGGACCAAGAATTCAAAATGAACTGATCATGCTAATGAGTAATAAAGTGAGAGACAAAATTGTTTCATTGGTTACTTTGGCAAAATATTTTGCCGTAATTCTAGATTGCACTCTGGACATAAATCATCAAGAACAGATGTCATTAATAGTGAGATTTGTCGACATTAGTGATTCAGCACAGATTACAGTTAAGGAATTGTTTATCACATTTTTAGAAGTACAAGACACTACAGGTTTTGGACTTCTTCAAACTCTCCTTGATGAACTAAAACAAATGGGATTGTCCATAATGAACATTCGAGGACAAGGCTATGATAATGGCGCCAATATGAAAGGATGCATTTCTGGCGTGCAAGCTAGATTGCTGAGAGAAAATCCACGAGCCTTTTTTGTTCCATGTGCATGCTACAGCCTTAATTTGATATTGTGTGATATGGCCAAGTCTTCTGTAGAAGCTATATCTTTTTTTGGTTTGCTGCAACGCATTTACGTGCTGTTTTCAGCTTCCACTCAACGATGGCAAATATTCAAAGCACATGTCAATGGTATTACCATTAAGCCTCTATCTGAGACACGCTGGGAAAGCAGAGTAGAAAGTGTAAAAACGTTGAGATATCAATCTGAGGAAGTTTATGAAGCATTGGTTGCTATTTCAGAAGAAGTCAGAGATCCAAAAGCTAAAAGTGAAGCACAGTCATTGGCCTCTGAAATATCCAGCTTCAAGTTTCTAACATCTGTCGTAATCTGGTATGACATTCTTGTTAAAATCTCAAGTGTAAGCAAAATAATGCAGAGTCCAATGATACAGCTTGATTCAACACTTACCTTACTAAACAACACACAAGACTTTTTAGTGAAATACAGAGAACATGGATTCAAAGAAGCACAGGTTACAGCAAGAGAGCTTGCACAGGCACTCGGTGTAGAACCAAAATTTCCATGTGCGAATGTGACACGAGTTTCAAGGAAAAAACGACAAATGGAATATGAAGGAGCAGATGAGCCCATAGACGATCCAGAAAAGAAATTTGAGGTTGAATTTTTTAATGTTGTGATGGATAAAGCAGTATCTGCTGTTGATGAAAGGTTTAATACCTTGCAAGTACACCATGAACAGTTTGGATTTTTGTATGACATAACTAAATTCAACGAAATAGGAAAACAAGAGCAACTAATGACAAAGTGCAAGAACCTATAGAGCCTCCTGAAGCACGGTGATAGTTTTGATTTAAATGGACTTGAACTGTACGAAGAATTGAGTACATTGTCATCAATGTTGCCACATGCAAAATCGGTGATGGACATTGTACAGTTTATTCATACCCGCAAACTTGTTGACATATATCCTAATGTGTACATTGCCACTCGTATTCTACTGACAATTCCTGTAACAGTAGCATCAGGAGAATGGAGTTTCTCAAAACTAAAGCTCATTAAAAACTATCTTCGCTCTACAATGAGTCAGGAACGCTTAACTGGTCTTGCTATTCTTGCAATCGAACAAGACACGACTTTGTCTTTGTCATATGATGACATTATTACTGATTTTGCAGCCAAAAAAGCCAGAAAGATTGCTTTTAATTAAAAACAAATCTTTGTTTCAATACCTCTTCATATAAATTTCCAATAAAATTTTGATAAATTAAAAAATATATATTATTTGTATCATTCTGTCATATCCTTTTTTCTATAGTGCTGCTTCTTTAGTGCTAGTCCATTAGCATTACAGTGTGCTTAATTAAGTTAAACTGGTTTTAATAACGTGAATGTGGCAAGTTTTCCAGTAGTGTAAGCTTATGTTTGTGTTGCTAAGAGCAGATCAGGCACAGGGGCACCAGTTTAATAATCTCGCCTAGGGCACCATAAATCCTAAGGCCGGCCCTGGGTGGGGCTGGGCATCAGAACTGAGAGCTGGGAGCCTGTCTCTCCTGTACTCTCCATGCCCCCACTTCTGGAACTCAGGCAGTGTGGAGGAATGTAGCAGGGACCAGAACTGGATCAGTGTGTGGGGAGAAGTAGTAGATTGGAGTAAGGAGCCTGCAGGAAGGGAAGTGGAACTGGAGGCTGGTAGGAGTGGAAAGATAGGGACTGGCTGGGCAAGGAAATTGAGGACAAGGAGCTGAGGAGATAGAGCAAGAAATTGAGCAAGAATACTGAGACTGCAAGCCAGTGAGGGGAATAGGGGTATGGGGGAACAACTGGAGCTACATCACTGTAGTATCCAAGTGGTTCATTAATAATAATTGATTTATCCTCACAACAACCCTTGTGAGATGTGGGGCTATTCTTATCTCCATTTTACAGAAGGAGAACAGCAGCACTATTATATATGAAGCCCACAGAAGCATTTTCCCTCCAAGCCCTCACCCTCTGCCGTGCTGGCAGGATCTGGTGCAGGCATGACATTGTGTAAGATACTCATACTTACTCATATTATATGGATATCAGAAATGTTCACTAAAATGATGTTTTCCACATATAATCATCATCATCCTCTTACTTGGTACTTCTCTAACTCTTTTCATCTATAGATCTCAAAGCGCTCTACACTGGAGTGGTCGCAGCATAATCCTCATTTTACAGATGGGGAAACTGAGGCATGGAGAGATTAAATAATGTGGCCTTGTAGACAGTGCAGAAGTCAAGTTAACTCAGCATAATTCCTCAGCCTATTGGAATGATGGCCTCAGCAGAGAACCTGCACTATAGAAAACTGGGAATACTGGGGAGGAATTCAGTGGGACCAAGTTGTTTCCTATTGTCAGGGCACATGGATATTCTAGAAGGGGAATTCAGTGATTTGCTGTCCATCTTTTTTGGTCAGCACTGGGGTGAAGCCCTAAGAAATATGGGGGACAAGGAGGAAGAAAATGGGAGTTGCTTGATGTGACTGACTCTAACAATGCATATGGTTTGTGTGAAATATATACATTCCTGTGGTGTATGTGTCATTTTATCTCAGACCTCCGAGCTGGCTCCCTTTCCTTTTGCCCATTCAGCATTTAGAACATAATTCACATCCTTATTCTGATGGTTTTGGAATGGATGTGTTTCTGGCCCCTGTTGCTGGGAAGAGATGAATCCTACAAATGGGCAAAAAATGTAAATTTGGCTCCTTAAATTACATTTCGCTGAAGTCTTCCAGTGAAGCTTACTGAGCTCCTCTGAAGTAACCTCATGCTGGTTTCCTAAAGGCCATTCAGCTACAAAATGAAAGGCTGCAGAATTCACATGGATACTGGAGATCGGGAGGGTGAAAGGCAGCTGCTACATCCTAACAGTTCTGCCAGTCCTAGAATGGTGTCAGTTCTTCAGAGGCACAATGAGCTGCACCTGTTTGCAACATGTTCCCCTGTTGTGCATTGTTATGGACTAATTCACAGTGATTGAGACCACATCAGTTCCAATTCTTATTCACAATTGTGGCCCTTTACCCTGTTGTGGGAGGGGAAGGGTGCCTTAAAGTGAGTGTAAATGTAATTTGATCCCCCTTAAAGGGCCCAATACATTGGTCAGAACTAGTTAGTGCAAAGGAGAATCAGGTCCATCATCTCTGGGGCTATACAGTAGGCTGCCCAGTGTAAGAATGCAACTGCCATAACTGGGAGGAAGCTGGAGGGATAAATCCCTTCTTTGATTCATGTTAAACTCCATTTATGAGAGGACTTGTGTCATGGCATAACTCCAAGGGGAGCCCCTCTACAGCCCAAAAGATAGGGAAGGAGATGATGTCTCAGTGCAATTCCCAGTAGGTTGGTGTCCTTAGCGTAGAATCTATCATCAAAACTGCCCTACGTGTTGAGAGAGGCCAGAACTGAAAAAGTTAAGTTGACTGAACCCCTTTTCTGACCTATAAAAATCATCCTTCCAGGTCAGAGTATTATTGTTTGCGTATCTTAGTGCCTAGAGGGCCTATTTTTTTTAGGTGCAGTAAATACACATATTCTAGACATTGTCAGTGCATAACCCCCAAAAGCTTACAGTATACATGGACAAGAGACACAAATGATGGGAGAAGGGAAGTAACGTTATCCCTGTTTTAGAGATGGGGTCCTCAGACATTAAGTGACTTGCCCAAGATCTGTGGTAGAACCAGAAACAGAACCCGAGGTTTTTGAGTTCCCACCCATCACCTTAACAGCAAGACCTCCTTTTGCTGATAAAGCCACTAAATAAGGTGACTAGAGTAGAACTGTTTAAAATACATTAGAATTCATGAGATTTGCCTTCATAAAATGAACTGGGGGGTTGTTTTTTTGGTTTGGCATGGGTGGTGGAGGGGGCAGATGACTGGGGATTTGGAAAGATAAGTTAATAAATGTGCCCAGTTCTTCTAAAAAACAAATCTGTGTATCTGCTAATTATTAGTTGTATATGTCAATACTGTTGTTTTTGTTGCTCAACATGAGTTTCTGGTTTATATACTACAGAAACTTCATGAAGAACATCATCATTTGAATGATCATTGCAGGCATTTATACAGCACTTGTCACCATATCGAGATGCATTTTATATTACTGACATGAGGTCATTAAGAATTATAACTAGGAAGAGAAAAAAATCATCATAGTTCTCGGCTACACCACACAACTTTCAGGCAGAGGAGGTGGGTTTGGCCAGGTGGCTAACAGACTAGTAGTTCATAACTTATGAGCAGGTGGAAGCCCAGACATAGAGATGCATCTTTCAGTTCTTTCTGAGCATGGCCTGGTGGGAGATTTAATATTTTTCTGATAGATGCTGAAGAGATGCAGACCCATTATCCACAATGCCCTGCTGCCAGCTACCAGGGCCTTCATCCTGAGGCTAGTAATTTCCAGCATTCCAGATAAGTCTTGACCATGTAACTGGAATAACTTGAGCACCCTCTCTGACCGCAACATCTCATCAGGCAAATGAGAAATATGGAGCTGTTACAGAGTGGTGCCCAATAGCAGATTTAAATTCCCATGAGCCCTTGGAGCTCAGGATAAGCATTGCCTACCTACTGGTTGCCGAAAGAATATGTAATGTGCCGTGTATGCGTCTGTGCTGTTGCTTTTTACCAGCTGGCCCACAGAGTGGCTAAGCTATCTGTTGTTAAACTGTATAAAACAGAGTGTTAGAAACCTGCCTCTTTGGAGCTGATGGACCAGGAGTCTAATCCAAATTGTGTCTGTTGTCTGTAATGCAAGATTGCTTTTACCTCCTCTTCCTGAATTTTGGCAAAAAGCCTTAGGGTATGTCTGCAGTGGAAGTAAAAGCCTCTGTCTGGCTCATGCCAGCTGACTCAGGCTTGTGGGGTCCCGGTTATAGGGCTAAAGCCTGGGCTCTAGGACCCCGCAAGGTGGGAGGGTCCCAAAGCTCAGGCTGCAGCCCAAGCCTGAACAGCTACATGGTGGTTAAACAGCCCCTTAGCTCAAGCCTCACAAGCCAAAGTCAGCTAGCATAGACCAGCCGCAGGTGTCCAATTGCAGTGTAGATATACCCTTAAAGGCTGCTGCTGACCTGATTCAGTGCTCTAAAGAGCATCAAGAAGTGTGTAACAGGCTATCACTCTCCCTGCCTCTGTTTCCCCTGGCAGGCTGCATTATTATTCACCTCATGATCCTTCCCCTGCATCATGCTGGACTTTCTTCTTCTTTTAAGCATTCACTAGTTTTATCTTGCAGTCTTGCCAATGTATTAATTCTGCTGGCTGCTTGAGACATGCAGTATGCTCTCCCTCTTATCAAACTGTAGCACAACAGAAGCCCTCAGGTAAAGGCATTTGGCTTATAGGATCCAGCCTCTTTTTGACCATGACTCAGCAGGATTTATGGTTAAATACATCAGGACTTGCTCTGGCACTTTTTATCTCATTACCACTGGCACTTTAGGCCAGAATTCAGCCCTCCTAGACTTGAAGGAAAGTGGCATCTGCTTATGAGAGGGCTGACTTTGGTCCCATCCTCCAGATGATGAAATACCTCAAAAGAAATACAGCACAAATGCAGTTACAACAGACTAGCTAACTATGTTGTCTCCCAGTCTAATGACTGGCCTATATAAGAGGATAAGAATCTACTACTGCCACTACTAAGAGAAGATACTCCTTCAGCTCAAGTGGTGGCAGCTTGTTCTCTTAGTGCTGCAAATCCCAAATTCAGTCCTTCCTGAGTATAACTGTACAATCAGAAAAGAGTTTTTCCTCAACCCTTAATGCTTATAACCACTTCTTTACCACTCCCCCAATAATTGCATCATCTGCAGACTTTACAGTAATGGTTTTATGTTTTCTTCCATGATTTTTTTCATGTTTAAAAATGTTAAATAAAGTAGGGCCAAGAACAGATCCCTGCTAGACCTCACTAGGACTACACCCACTCATTGATAGCTCCCTATTTACAATTATAGCTTGAGATTTAACAGTTAGCCAGTTTTTAATCCATTTCATGTGTGATATAGCAGGGCCAGGGAGCAGTGGGAGAAGGGAGATATATAAACCCTAGGCAAATTAAGGTGTGGTTCCCTGAAGACTAGGGAGGGTTGCTACAGGTTAATTAGAGCACCTGTAGTCAATTAAGGCCCTGTCAGGAACCTCTGCTTCAGGCAGACAGGGTGTATAAGAAAGGAGAGAGGACTGGAGTTTAGAGGTGTGTTGCTGATAACTGAAAGACCAGAGCATTTGAGGAAGGGATACCCTCTCCTAGCATCAAGGACCAAAGGTAACCCTTCCCAAGGGGGAAGAGGGTAAAAAACTCATAGGGATTGAGAGGGGCTGGGACTCAGAGTGAGGAGCAAACCCAGACCCCTTCCTTGCTTTCCTCCTCTACCACCTTCCTGGACCACTAGTGGGGCTCTTGGTACCCCAAGAGCAGGGGCCAGAGGTGGTGTCTTAGCACCGCACCAAGAAAAATGTGGGATCCACATGGCCATTTTGTATGTTATTTTTGTATCATGCTAGTTTCTTAATCAAAATGTTGTGTGGTGCTAAGTCAAATGCCCTACTGAAGTCTAACTATATTGGACTGTCTTTTTCCTCTGTGTCTGTACAGCTCCTAGTACAGTGGCGTTCTAGTCCTTGACTAGAGCTTTTAGGTGCTAATACAATACAAATAAGAAATACTACTAAACATAATCAACATTAATAGCTTTGTCAACTAAACATGTAATCTTATTAAAAAGAGAAAATATAGTTTCCATAAACTATTGATTGGCATTAATTATATTACCTTCCTTAACTTCTTTATTAATTGAGTCCTTTATTAGGTGCTCCATTATTTCCATAGAGAAAATAGTAAAGGGAAGCACAAGCTCACCAGAAGTAACCTATGGCCAGCAGAGTTAAGGAAATAAAATGGAGATTTTAAGTATATTAAGAACAAAAGGAATCCTAACAATGGTATTGGTCCATTAATAGATGGAAATGGTAGAATTGTCAATAGCAATACATAAAAAGGAGAAATGTTCTATAAATATTTCTGTTCTGTATTTGGGGAAAAAGCCAGCTGATGTATTCATATCATATGAGGTTTTGATATGGATACTGAAGACCCCTGTCCCCTGATTAAAATTGTGCAAAATTGGTAGATTGCTGGACACAATATGTGGTCTGAATCCATTAGAAACTGGAAGTTTAGCATACTGCAAAAATCCAGCAGAGAAAAGGCAAATTCTGGTCTCAGTACTGACTTGGAAGCAAAGTACTATTAGATAGGTGGTGGAGATGGAGAAATTGACATTATCTGGAGTTTGGCATTTATTTAAAATTAGCACAGGAATATCCTCTATTCTAGACAGTTTGGCCATTTATTCTGCTGCCTGTCGCTCCTGTAAGAACTTTCACAGTTGTCATCCATTTTCTGTACTTGTACCTTCCTCAATTTGATGCAGTGTCTTTGTACATAAAATTAAAATCCATGGAAATGTCATTCCACCACAGCTTTAACAAAAAACCAGCACTTCCCTCTGAAGAGCAGTTTATCAGTAAAGCTAGAGAAATTATTAAATAGTCACTTAACAAAAAAAAGTAGTTTCTTTAGAAAGCCATGATTTCTTTTGTCTGGAGCCTCAGCTGCAGCAGTGACATTAGAAGAAACCTAAAAATAATTTTCCTAAGTGTGCAACAAGAGAAACAGTCATATGTAACTGCACATTGAGTCAAAGTAAATTGTATTTGAAAGTGCCCCACGGTGGCGAATGGAGGCCATTATACAACTGGGCCAGCAGCTAAAGACGAACTATAGGTTGGAAATCATGCTGAAGATTAATAGGGAGACTGAAGATGGTTGATACAGGTCTGAAAAGTTTGTAGACATAGAAATTTGGTCAGATATTATGAGGGCTTCCCATCTTCCTGCTTCAAGCCAGAGGTTGAGAGCTTGTAGTGGGCTGGAAAGGAATTCTCCACCCTGTCCTCCATGGTATAGGTACACAATAAGTTCATGTTGGCTCTTTGGATCTAGGACAGACCATACTGTAGATGGACCAGTACTCTGATTTCATTATGAATCTCATGTATTCCTAAGAGATGGTCATATCTGATCATCTTGAAGTAGGGAAAAGTATTCAGCCACTAAGCTTCCTCATTTATGAGGTATAGAATATCAGGGTTGGACATGACCTCAGCAGGTCATCTAGTTCAACCTTCTGCTCAAAGCAGGACCAATCCCCAGACAAATTTTTACCCAGTTCCCTAAATGCCCCCCTCAAGGATTGAACTCACAACTCTGGGTTTAACAGGCCAATGCTCAAACCACTGAGCTATCCCTTCCCACTTGGTATAGGAGCTGAAGGCATGAACTGTAAACTATGACTGATAACCAAATGGCCTAAGCAGAAAATATGGCTAGTAAGAGAAACTGGAAGTCTAATACTAGGAATGATCAAAAAATAAATGGGTGACTAGGGAACTAGAATCAAGATTTAGAACATCAGCTTGATCAAAGGATTCTAGGCAAGGCATCTATGCCAAGCAGGTGGAACAGTACACAACCAGTAGCCAGATGTGTAACCTTTTATAGAGAAAGCAGCAAAGAATTCTGTGGCATCTTATAGACTAACAGACATTTTGGAGCATGAGCTTTCGTGGGTGGATACCCACTTTGTCAGATGCATGTTTTATAGAGAAGAAATGTCAGCAAACACAGATCTAATAAATACAGACATCCGTTAGAACAAGTAGGGTGGATCCAAGATGGGAGAAACTAGGGTTACAGAGGAAAGACCTTTGAAGAATTAAGGGATGGGACATGGCTGATACTAATGTTGTACATCATTGCTGCATAGTAAGTCTCATTCTAGCACTGAATGCTACTTAAGGTTTCTTTCTGAGGACATCATGACTTCTGAACTCCGCACACACATTAATGATATTTCTGGTACCGCCCTGCTGTAGCTCGGCTTCATGCAGGAATTACCAAGTGAAATTCTGTGGCCTGTGCGCTACAAAAAGTCAAATGAGAGAATTTGGCCTTAATATCTGTAAATCTATAGTGGGGGTGATAGGTGAACTTACGTTGGCTGACTGGTAAACTTAGGACATTCTGTGGGAGTTCAGGATTGGAGTAAAAGATACCTGTTCGCTGCATGGCCAGTGAGACGGCTACAGGAATCAATCTGTGTGCATTCACAATGTCAGCTTTTGCACTTCATGAATGCTTAACTGTGCAATCTTTACATTACATGCAAAAAATGACGTCAAGATACAGTTACAGCTTGTAGGAGCCAGAAAAAGACCACTAGGCCCACACAGTCTGAACCCAGATGTTCTGCAGAACTAGTCACTCCATCATTCTCACTAAGGCCCCCTACACTTTTCTTCAATCTCTGCAGTGATGGCACCTCGACCACCTTCCTGTCTTGCTGCCAAGGAAAGAATTCTGCAGTCATTCCCTAGGGCAGGGGTCGGCAACCTATGGCACGTGTGCCAAAGATGGCAAGCAAGCCAATTTTTAATGGCATGCTGGAGCCTGCCGGGACTCCAGCATGCCACTAAAAATCCTGCCCGGGCCAGAGCGCGGGGCCAAGCACACCTTATCCCCTCTTCTGGAGCCCTGCCACCGTGTGCAGCACACTGGGGGTCGGGGCTGCGTGCTCTCAAGGGCAGCGTTTGGCTCTTTGGGGAGGCAGACATGCTCCTCGCTCAACAGGAGGGGCGGGGCTGTGTGCTCCCGAGGAGCAGCATATCTAGCTCTGTGTGGAGCCTCATGGTAAGGGGCAGGGGCAGTTAGGGGACAGGGAGCAGGGTGGGTTGGATTGGTGGGAGTTAGAGGTGGGGGGGGGTTGGATGGGGCATGGGATTCCTGGGGTTTGTGAGAGGGAAGGGGGTGAATAGGGGTCAGGGCAGTCAGGGGACTGGGAGCAAGGATGGTCTTGGGGGGGAAGTTAGGGTGGGGGGTCTCTGAAGGGGGTGATCAGGGGACAAAGAGTGGGCAGGTTGTAGGAGTTGGGAGTTCTGGGGGTCCTGTCAGGAGGCAGGGGTGTGGAAAGGGTTTGGGGCAGGCAGGGAGTTGGGGGGGGGGGTTGGATGGGTCAGGAGTTCTGGGTGTCAGGGGGCAGGGAGTGGTTGGATAGGCATGGGAGTCCCAGGGGTCTGGCTGGGGACAGGGGTGTGGATGAGGGTCGGGGCAGTCAGGGGACAGGTAGGAGGTAGAGTCCAGTCTGGGGACAAGGAACAGGGAGGCTAAGATAGAGGGTGGGGTCCCAGGAGGGGGTAGTCAGGGGACAAGGAGCAGCGAGGTTGAGAGTTATTAGGGGGGCAGTCACCCAGCACTCTTCCTTGAGCCCTGACCCCCCTACACACACACCACGCCCTCTGCCCTGAGCCCTGCACCCCCCCAAGGCCCCTGCCCTGTACCTTCCTCATACATACCCAGCCCTCTGCTTGACTCCTTCATTCCCCCCCACCTGCAACCCTAGCCCTGACTCTGGCACCCAAACCCAGCGCCCCCTCTGTCCTGACACCTACACCTCCCCACATACCCAGCCCCCAGCCCTGACTGATCTCTGCCCCCAACCCTCTGGATTCTGGCTGCCAGCCCCACACAGCCCACTGCTGGTCTAGGTGAACAGAACCTCAGACCAGCAGCAGGCTAAGCGGGCTGGCAGCGTTTAAGATCAATATTTTAATTTCATTTTAAATGAAGCTGCTTAAACATTTTGAAAACCCTGTTTATTTTATAATACAACACTAGTTTAGTTTTATAATACATAGACTTAGAGAGAGAGACCTTCTAAAAAACATTAAAATGTATTACCGGCAAGTGAAACCTTAAATTAGAGTGAATAAATGAAGACTCGGTACACCGCTTCTGAAAGGTTGCCGACCCCTACCCTAGGGAGTGGAGGAGTTGGCAAGAGATGGGGAGTTCTAGGAGGAGTGAGCCCTGAGATCCAGCCTGGGAATGCAGACTTAGTCAAGAACCCAAGAGGGGGTAAAGTAGATGCAGAGGAAGCTCCAGTGGTAAACCAGATTGGGGGTGGGGGCATAAAATAGGAAAGACAGGTAAAAAGAGGTCCAGGGAGATGGTGACAGGGTCTGGGAGTAAGTGAATGCTTGCATCTTTAGGAACTCTGGTCTTTGTCAACGGCTGGAACAAGGGACTTACTTTCCAGACCAGAAAATGGTTAACCATTGGGGATGTTGAAATGCCTATAGTTATCCTTGGGGACCAAGCCTACCCCTTAATGCCATGCCTCATGAAGCTGTACACAGGCAGCCTGGACAGTAGGCAGGAGCTGTTCAACTATAGCCTGAGCAAGTGCAGAATGGTGGTAGAATGTGCCTTTGGATGTTTAAAAGTGCTCTGGCACAGTTTACTGACTCGGTTAGACCTCAGCGAAACCAATATTCTCATCGTTATTAGTGCTTGCTGTGTTCTCCACAATATCTGTGAGAGTAAGGAGGAGACATTCATGGTGGGGTGGGAGATTGAGGCAAATCGCCTGGCCGCTGATTATGCGCAGCCAGACACCACGACAATTAGAAGAGCACAGCAGTGCATGGTGCACATCAGAGAAGCTTTGAAAACCAGTTTCATGACTGGTCAGGGGGCTACGGTGTGCAAGTTCTGTTTATATCTCCTTGATAAAAACCTCCCCTCTGGGTTCACTCTACTTCCCTGTAAATAAACCGCCCTCCTGTCCCCCCTTTGATCACTGCTTGCAGCGGCAATAAAGTCATTGTTGTTCAAAATTCATGCATTCTTTATTACTTCATCACACAAATGGGGGGATAACTGCTAAGGTAGCCTGGGAGGGGTGGGGGAGGAAGGAAGGACAAGGCCACACTGCGCTTCAAAACTTTATTGAATGCCAGCTTTCTGTTACCTGGGCAGTCCTCTTGGGTGGAGTGGTTAGGTGGCCGGAGGCCCCCCACCACGTTCTTTGGCGTCTGGGTGAGGAGACTATGGAACGTGGGGAGGAAGGTGGTTGGTCACACTGGGGCTGCAGTGGCGGTCTACGTTCCTCCTGCTGCCTGTCCTGCTCAACAGTATGCCGGAGAATGAGTTTGATCCTCGAGTAGCCTGAGCATTGCTTCCTTTCATCATGCTGACGCCACATCACCTCTTGCTGGACCCTCCTGTCCTCTCACACATCCCTCCTGACCTCACGTTCATTTTGTGCTTTCCTGCACTCTGACATTGTCTGCCTCCACGCATTCTGCTGGGCTCTTTCAGTGTGGGAGGACTGCATGAGCTCAGAGAACATGTCAATGTGAGTGCTGTTTTTTTCACCTTCTAATCTTTAGCCTCTGGGATGGAGACAATACAGCGAGTGTTGAAACATTTGCAGCTGCCGGAGGGAAAAAAAGGGGAGAGTAATATTTAAAAAGATACATTTTAGAGAACAAGGGGTACACTCTTCCAAGCTGTTAACATTACATACACCTGTGCTTTCTTTATAAGGTCACATTTTGACTCTTATATTGAGGGCCTGCCAGTTTGGTGTGAGAGATCACACACACACAGGGCCGCCAGGCAACAGAATTCAGCTTGCAGGCAGACATGGTAAGCCACAGTCTTTTGGCTTCTTTAACTTTCATAACATGTGGGAATGGTTTCAAACAGCGGCACCCTCATGTCCCATACTACGCACCATTGGGTTGGCCATTTAAAAGGAGGGGCTGCAGTTTTCGGCTTAATGTGCAGCATAAACCCAACTAAAGCCCTCCACCCCACCCTATTCTCTGGGATGATCGCTTCACCCCTGCCCCCATTGGGTGGCACACAGCGGGGATGATTTCTGTTCAGCCACAGGCAAACAGCTCAGCAGGAACGTCCACCTCTGAATTTCCCCTTAATAAAATTCCCCTATTTCAAGCAGGTGACCATGAATATCACTCTCCTGAGGATAACATAGATAAAGAACAGATGTTGCTTGAATGCCAGCAAACACTGGGACCATATGCTGCCATGCTTTGTTATGCAATGATTCCAGACTATGTACTACTGGCCTGGCGTGGTAAAGTGTCCTACCATGGAGGATGAAATAAGGCTGCCCTTCCCAGAAATCTTTTGCAAAGGCTTTGGGAGTACATCCAGGAGAACTTCACTGAGATGTCCCTGGAGGATTTCCGCTCCCTCCCCATACAGGTTAACAGACTTTTCCAGTAGCAGTACTGGTTGCGAATGCATCCCAAGTCTTCAGGGCAAATTAATCATTAAACACACTTGCTTTTAAACCATGTACAATATTTACAAAGACACACTCACTAAAGGTGTCTGCTCTGCCTTGAAGGTCCATGAGCCTGCCTTGGGTGGGTTGGAAGGGTACTGGGTCCAGGGTGATTGACTGTCAGGGAAAATGTTCTCTCCACTTCCTTGCTGTGCACTAACTTCAACGTCCTCCTCCTCCTCTTCCTCGTCCCCTAAATCCACATCCCTGTTGCATGAGAGTCCATTGGCAGAGTCAAAGCACAGAGGTGGGGTAGTTGTAGGGGAACCCCCCAGAATGGCATGCAACTCATCATAGAAGCAACATGTCTGGGGATCTGCCCCGGAGCAGCCGTTCGCCTCTCTGGTTTTTTGGTAGGCTTGCCTCAGTTCCTTAGGTTTCACATGGCACTGCTGCGGGTCCCTGTTATGGTCTCTGTCCTTCATGCCCTTTGAGATTTTTTCAAATATTCTGGCATTTCGTCTTTTGGAATGGAGTTTGGATAGCACAGATTCATCTCCCCATACCGTAATCAGATCCAGTACCTCCCGTTCGGTCCATGTTGGAGCTCTTCTGTGAACTGGTACTCCATGGTCACCTGTGCTGATCAGCTCGCCATGCTAGCCAAACAGGGAATGAAATTCAAAATTTCACGGGGCTTTTCCTGTCTACCTGGCCAGCGCATCAGAGTTGAGTGCTGTCCAAAGCGGTCACAATGGAGCACTCTGGGATAGCTCCTGGAGGCCAATACCATCGAACTGCATCCACACTACCCCAAATTTGACCCAGCAAGGTCAATTTCAGCACTAATCCCCTCATCGGGTAGGAGTACCGAAATCGATTTTAAGAGCCCTTTAAGTCAACAGCAATGGCTTCGTCGTGTGGATGGGTGCAGGGTAAAATTGATCTAACGCTGCTAAATTTGACCTAAACTCATAGTGTAGACCAAGATTAGGAGTCACCCCAGTAGTGAGTAGTGAATCCTATGACACAGCCATATTTCATATTGTGGTTATAGCCACGTCTCTCAGATCCAAAGAAGTGCAAAAGAAAACAAATGCTGATGGAAACTTCAGGGGACGTTAGAATCACGGACACACTATGATCATCAAACATATCCCATTATTGATTTGTAGTATTTTACAGTAGCCTGCATGGTGTCTTCCATCAAACTTGTTCTCGTGATTTCACACTGCAAATATTTATATATTTTGCTGGTGAAGGCATTTATAGACTGACCATGCCTCTTCTAGCTGTTGTTTTTCTTCTTCTCTAGACTATATAAATTTAGCTCCCTCTGTCTCATCTTTCAGTCCTTGTATCACTTTTTTGATGGTTTTCTCTATATTTTTTATCAAACTAGGGTTTATCTCTGCATGATATGGCCCCCAAAAGTGATCCATTCTGTCATCAACTTACAATTCTGCAGTCTTGCACGTCTTTCTTCATTTCACCCTGTCTGACACAACAACTAAATGTTGGGCTTGCATGTACTGTTCTGCTTATCCAATCATTTGAAAATGCTTTTTTCTCCACATTGCCCTGCCAATGTACCTCAGCCCAGACCCAAAGAAATCATCTCTAAGGACAAGAGACTAGTTTGTCATTCATATCCATTCAGTCTCCAGCATCTTTGCTGAAACTCCCAACAGGGGTGACAATTAGTGTAAATTATGATGGCCTCTTAAGTGACGAAGATCACTAGTAGATCTAGCTGGGAATTTTCTATCAATTATTTTTCAATGAAAAATGCAGTTTCTGCAAAACTGAGATGTTGTGTGGCCAGGGTGCCTGACCCATAAGATAGAATAGGGACATGATACCTATAACTACAGCTCGCATGTGGCATGACAATGAAACCCAATTTAATGTTGGTATGATTCAGATTTTTTTTTTTGTTTGGAGTCAGTTCAACAAAGCAAAACGAAACATTCCTCTTTGGTAATATCAAAATGGTAGAAATGAAACAAAAGTTCTGAAATGAAATATTCCATGAAACCATTTGATATTTCAACTTTTTACTCAAATTCAGGTGGGAGTGGGAGAAATATTAAAATATACAAATTTCCCAGCAGATAGAAATTCTGATTTTCTCTTAGCTCTAGTATCTAGCCTAAGAGCCATACACTGACTCATTTCATAAAGCCACTGCCCAGGCATTAGAATAGAACGCTGGTCTCCACTGACCTGTGCTGAGTTAGAATCCATGGTCTAGATTTATTTTGCAGTCTATTCTGCAGACATGATGAAGTACTTACCAGACAGACATTGTGAAGTCTTGGCTAACACAGCGATGGAATTCCTTCCAGGAAATGATCCATGATCCAGTGAAAGGCAACAAGTTTAATTGGAAATAAATTTCAACACAACTTAGTTAACCTGTAGAACTCCCTGCCACAATAAACTCACTGAAACCAAGAGTGTAGTAGAATTAAAAAGAGGATTACATAGTCATATGAATAAGAACACTCACATTTATATTTGATAGGGTACACAAAATATAAATAACATAATTAACCTTCCAGCATCAGAGCATAAGCCCAGCACATACTCCTTGGGTTATGAAGAAATTTACTTTACAAGCAGGCTATCCCATAATTTCCCATCATAAGGAATCTTGCATCTTCCTTTTGAACATCCAATAATGACCTCTTCAGAAAGAATCTGCTAATTCCACAGTCCATCACACTTCACTAGTGTTTTCCTCATCGTCAATTTAAATTTTCTTTAGATCAGTTTCACCCCTTGCTCCTAGCTGTTTTCCCAAAAAACATTTTTCCTCTCCTGGGCATTCACATCTTATCAGTATCTCCCTGCCTACTGTACACTGCAGCAGGCTGCTCTGTTTTGCAACAGATTGCCTCTGGCAGAGCATTGGAAAGAGAGGAAGAATATGATATGCTAATTCTATTTAATCACAAACTGAAGCATCACCTGGGTTTTCACAGCACACAGGGCAGTAATTCCACCATGCAGATGCTCAGATACCAATGTAATAAGCTAGTTTGAACACCTGTATGTTAGTCTTTAGAGGAAATAGGTGGCTAGATGGAGATATCTGGTTCAATCAATTAGCCCCTTATTTCACATTTTATTTATTTAATTCAAGGTTCTGTAGTTCCCATTGAAATGTTTTTCACTAGTAAAAATGCCCCCCATTATTAAAACCAGTCAGTGGGCAGCCTGCACCATTCTCAGTGTCTGGCAGTGCAATGGTGTAGCAGGAGCTAAGATAGATTTAAGAAGACGGCTTGTTCTGATATTTAAAAGGTATAGCATGACATCATAAATTCAGTTTTCTCCATCCACATACACTACAATGTAGAGCAGCGATGCTGTATATTTTAAATAGCCAGAAAATTGGCCCAGCTCATAATGATTTTAAATTTATTGGCTGTGCTTCAGATTTATTTTGTGTTCACATGCGGGTGGGAAATATATAGGGTCGGGTCCACAGAGAGGTGGAGGCCAAATGTGCTGGGTGTGGGAGTGTAGCAGGGCATTGTAAGGTGTTGGGGGGCTGGAAGGGCAAGAACATGCTGACACCCGGTTGCCCTCAACTCAGAAGAGGAATAATGCAGCCAGAATCCCTTTCTTTTCTTCCTCCTTCTCCAGCCACTTTCCTTTTACCCTATCACTCAAGGAAATTAAAAGAGCATTAAAAATGCAGGTGGGAGATGAGATGATGACCAACGGGGTTGATGGGGGAGGAAGGATCTGAGCAATTAAAACTTAACCTGCGCTCCAGCAAATAATTTCCCTATAAAACATAATTTGCATTTTCTCCTGCTGCTCTGGTAAATGAAATTTAAATATTTGACCAGAGTCCCAGTGTCACTGGGGCTGCAGCATGTGCCATCCCCCAATGGGAGAAGGAGAGCAAACATTTCACTAACAAGATGAGCAATGCTGCTTGTCATTCACTCGGACTGGTCCACGCCTTACACAGCTTTGCAACCCACTCACCCTTCTGTTTGTGACAGATCTGTAAGCTGCAGATGGACACACAGGCAATTGCTAAGATGCTTCATGCATGAGGTGCATGGTACTTCCACTGATGCACCTTGTGTCATTCTCCAAAATGACAATGGGCCAATGGGCCATCAGCACAGCAAAAAATGTCCTGTGGCCCACTGCAGTTAGGACCAGCAATAAAACTCTTGGGCTGTTCAATGCAAACTAGAGATCACAGAAACATCAATGGGATAGCTCCACGAAGGGATGGATAGTCTCATTTTCAGAAGTGTCTGAGTACCCACAAATCCTATAGAAGTCAATGGGAGCTGCAGGTGCTCGATACCTTTGAAAAACAATTCACCAGTGACTAGGTCCTAGTCCATAACCCTGCTACGGCTACTGCAGGATGGTTCCGTAGAGTATGTTTGATAATCTTTGTCTAGATGGTTTTTTCGATGTCCCAAGCAATGAATCTTCCACCAGTTCCCCAGGTAACTATTCCACAGGCTTCCTGATAGCCACCCCAAATGTCTCTCTTCTTAATTCATCCTATCTCGCCTACTTCTACACCCCTAAAGTCACCCTAGATAATGCCTTTGTTCCCTTGAGGTTTACACCATTCAGGTATATTTAGATTGCTTTATCGACACATTTAAGGCTTAGTTACTCCCTGTCCCACCTTCCACCCCTCTGCAGGGGCCAGGCACAGAAGCCCACTGAAGATTCCAACCATGTCAGAACTGGTACTGCTATGGACTCACAGTGGGGAGGGTCCTTCCCTTCTGATCCCTGTGGAAGTCCCCAAGAAGTGTGAAGATTTGGTCCATGCCCCCTGTTATTTATTTACTGGGCCTAACCTATAGTCAGTGCAGCCTTAAGGAGTGTGCAGGTATATGTGAGGTGTGCAGCTATTGCTAGCTGAGAACAGCTTCAGGCAGCATTGGTATGATGTCAGGATGGAACGAACAAATGGGTTAAAGAACAGTGGAAAATCTTCCTCGGAAGCGCAAGTGAAGACGTTAAGAAGAAAAGCAAAGCAGTGAATGATCTTGCTTCCTTTGACATTTCTGAGTGATGTCTCCCTCTGGAGCAGTGGCCCAAAGCCTCCTGTCTGAATATGCCAAGCAACAAGGAGAAGAGATCAGCATGACGCTGTAGCCTGCAGGGCCACTCGTGGGGAGAGAGTTGTGCTTCTCTTCATCTTAGTCAACGTGGAGCCATGGCAAAGAAACTGTCAGGCGCTTTTAAGCCCATTTCAATCAGGGCCTATATCTTGCCTTGAGAGAGGGGCAGAGGGGACAGCCACAGCACTGATGTGAATTGTGTGATGCAGCTACTGTATTGAGGAGGGGACAAGTTGGATGCAACTGAGAAATGTTGCCCCAAGAAGATAGAAATGATCTTTAGTGTTTTATTCTATCTCTTCATAGACCCCTTTGGGAGTAGTATTAATGAGAAATGTTATCTAGCCCCGTAGACGTAAAAGGAAATCCATTTAAGAAGCCACCATCTGGATGGATCGTGCCGCCTCCAGATACGTCTTAGCTTCAGCGGCCCAGCTATGGTACTGCAACTGTGCCAGGGTATGCTTGTAGCATGGAGGCTTCCTACATCAGTGGCAGGGTTCTTCCGTCAGTGTAACTAATTCTTCTCTCTGAGAAGCAGTACCTAGGTCAACGGAAGAATTCTTCCATCGACTTAGCTGCATCTACAGTGGGGGTCAGGTTGACCTAATTATGTCACGCAGGGTGTAAAACTTTTTCACCGCCCTGAGCACTGTAGCTAGGTTGACTTAAGTTTTAGGTGTGGACCAGGCCTCAGAAAAAGTTAGCAGAGCTTGCAAATGCTTGAATGTGGAGGAACTGGATGACTCAGGGAACTGGGTGCTGCTTCAGATATCACCTGGGCTGAGTGTACCAGCTATAATTACCTGGTGGCTGTTCAGTGGCCTGTGGGAAATTAGTGTGTGTCTCTCAGTCCCATTCCTACTGGACTGATGGAATAATATGATTACTTGGCTCTTATACAGCACTTTTCAAATAATGATCCCCAAAGACTTTGTATACATCACATCTAGTTTTAACTGGCAGTGTCAGCAGAGAGATCAAGAACTGAATGGGCCTGAACACCCCTTTAACCCAGATCAAGTTTGAAGAGAGGGTTGGTCCATACCAGCTCAATCATTGGTCGGGCTAGACTGATATTTTGCTTCCAGCATGGGCCAGTACTTAATGCTTTAGAGGGAGGGAAGGAAATGGCTTTGTATACCCAGCTAAAGAACATCTTATATATTAGAGCACTGCTCTGACTAAGGGTTATGCAGAAGATGCACCACCCTAAGGAGAGTTCTGAGAGACACCCATTGCTTCTGGAATTCCTGGGGAGCACAACTGCTGCACCACCCTTTAGAACCTACAGGAAACAACTTGTACTTCCTTCCTCAGCCAGCTCTACCAGCTAGTGCAGAAAAGGGTTGGCTCTGCTTCCTTCCAACCCCCTTTGGAGAGACTAGCACCTACAGAGGCAATAACCCAGCCCAGCCCTTTGTTTTGGGGAAGCACAACAGTTGCATCTGTGGCTAGCCCCTGTGAGTGGTGTGAAAGGGCAGAGGGCTCTTTGCTCCCTCCACTCCTATCCATCCGCTCAGAGGACCAGCCACAGTCTAGTGTCAATGCTTTACTGCTGTATTTAGGAGGGGGTGTCACTGATGTAACCCTGAAGCCAGATTTGCTTACCTGTATCGTGCAAGACTACAAATGGTTATAATCTAACCAAGCCCTTTTGAAAACCCAGCAACACAACCGACAAAGTGCCTGGGGGGGGCGGGGGCATGAGTGAAGCTTTCAGTACCACTCTCCCTGCTAAAGAGGAGACATTAATCATCAGCCAATCCAGGGCCATTTACTTTAACCTCATTTAACACTAATTTCTAATAAGAGTTTTTCATTGTAATCAAACAAAGGTTTTTTGGGGGGTTAATTAAAATAATTACAGGGACATTTCATTTAAATAAATTGCTCCCTGGAGTTCAGTTAATGCGGGTGTTAAAACTGGATGATGAAGATGATTATTATGGACTTTGAAAAGAGACGCATAGGCAAAGGGCACAGAGAGAAAATGGAAATGGGACACAGTGAATAGATTATCTGAATGATCTGCTACGTGGATTAATGGACTGAATCCTTTACACTATATCTACAGTGTGGTTTGTGTATAGCACCTTCAATAAAGCAGATGCATGGAGTCCCCTTTCCCTCTCTTTTACAAGTTACTGGGCTTGTTACAGGAATCACTACATGAAATCTCTGCCCTTGTTATATAGGAAGCCAAACTAGATGACCACAATGGTCCCTTCTGGCCTTGAAATCTATGTATCTTCAAGATCCTGATAGTCTGAGGTTCTGTTTCACTCTCTGCATATGAAAGTTAATAAAGCATCACACAGTACTGGAGTAGAAACCAGATCATTCCTTCTCACTAGAAAGCATCCCAAGTGAGATTCTGTTTTGACTTCTAGTTGATCTTTGTCCCAGACTCAAACAATGCTGTCCCTCTCTAAACAAAGAAAAATGAGTGTTGCCCTTTGCTCCTCAGTGGTTTCCCAGGGGAGTCAAACAATTGCAGAAAAGGAACACCTGAGTAAACAAAATGGCTGCTCATCAGGGGATGCCAGGTGTGAGCAGTCTGGATAGCCCTGCAAACTGCAGCTGCCTTTTCAAAGCCTGGAGAGGGTCAGGGAAAACATTCCATTGATAAATGAACATTCTATGATGCTGTCTAGGGTGACCAGATGTCCTGATTTTATAGGGACAGTCCCGATATTTAGTACTTTTTCTTATATAGGCTCCTATTATCCCCCTATCCCTGTCCCGATTTTTCACACTTGCTATCTGGTCACCCTAATGCCATCTGATCCTGGAAAAGTGTGAGTCTTTGTTCTCCTCTCATGGCTGGTTTACATATGAGAATAAGCGTTTACTACAGCTATCCATTAAGGGAGTTACTCCTTATGAAAGGGTGTCCATCCCACACAAGCAGAAGGGGCCAATTAACCTCACACGATGCACCTGGAGGGAAGCCAGGGATTGATAAACACTAATTGCAGATTAATCCCAGCTGGGAAAGGAGCTGGAATAGGATTAGAAACCAGGAAGTGAGCACAAGAAGAGGCTGCAGGGAAGGAATCTGTAGTCACTTCCTAGAGGGAAAGGAAGTAGGCTAGGGATAAGGAGGTGATCCAGGGAGAGGTGATCCTGGGGTCTTGCCCTGGACTGGGAAGTCTGGCAAGAAGCCAAGAAGGGCGAAGTAGCATCAGATGGGGCAAGAGCTAATTCCCAGATTTAGCCACAAGGAGGGACCCCTTCACACTCCTTTAGCTCCCGAGGTGTAGGCTAACGCTTTTAGTACTATCAGTTCTCTGTCCAGTCCTTGCTAATGGTGAGGGTTGCACTTGCCTAGCACTGTTTATTGCATGGCATTGCTATTCAAACATGAAGCAGACTGTTTTGGGTTATGCCCCTTTAGCAGGCAAAGGGATGGAATATTGGACTCTGACAGTTCCCTAGCATTCTGTGGCAGTAGGGAGATGAAGCGGGGAGGTCTACGTTGGATGTTAGGAAACACTATTTCACTAGGAGGGTGATGAAGCACTGGAATGGGTTACCTAGGGAGGTGGTGGAATCTCCATCCTTAGAGGTTTTTAAGGCCCTGCTTGACAAATCCTTGGCTGGGATGATTTAGTTGGTGTTGGTCCTGCTCTGAGCAGGGGGTTGGACTAGATGACCTCCTGAGGTCTCTTCCAACCCTGATATTCTATGAAGGGGTAGCTGGGGAGAGGAGGAGCATGTAATCACAGCAGCAGGAAGAGAAAGAGTCCCTGGGACCTGAGGGATGGGTGTGACAAGAACAGTGTGAGGGGAAATGAAATGGAGCTAATCTAACCTCTGTGTATGGCTGAAATAGTCCCAACCTGGGAAACTCTTTCACCACATTCAAATTCAGGAGAGAAAAACTCTCTGAGAAATTGATGACATCTCTGTATCCAAAGCTCCGAAGATCCACTTGCCAGCTAAAGGCTGTGACCTGACTCTCCAATGCTGCATTCCACTATTCACGTGCATTACAAAAACATCTTCCAGCCCAGCCTCCTCTGCACTGCCCCAGCCTTGCTGAAAGCCTAGATCTGGAACCTTATCATTTCTGACCGATGTAGGTTACTGGGAGCTCAGTGCTCTCTGCCAAGCCATTCTCCCTTTCCCCCATCCTTCTGTTCTGGTATCTTCTCACCACGGTAGAGATCAACATCTCTAGTGGTGTGACTCAGAAGTTCTCTTTACCATCAGACTTGCTGCCATGGAACTGTGACTCTGAGAACTTGCTAGGGATAGGAAGTGCATTACAGCTTGGTTTGAAACACAAATTGTCCCTATGCTACTGCCAATGACAGGAGAACTACAAGAGTTGAGGGTACACCTAAGCATATTCTTTTCTGTGACAGCAACTTGTACCAACTACCTCCTTATCTACAAATCAGTCAAAAGAGCAACAAGGAGTGGGTATTCAATGTGTATGCCATAAGGAACAAATCTTCTCCAGCTCATCTCTGTGACGTGTATATGTGCAACATATATCATTCAATATGCTGTATGTACTATACTCGGTGAGCCAGACAGTTTAGGCATATATGTGGACACACAAAATGTTCTTCAGTTACATGTTTAATCTGTGCATCTGCACATTGGGTAGTTGTACACACCAAGGGTAATCAATGCAACTGGGCACACTGGTGTGTTTACAAACCTACAATATCAGGAAATTAGACCCTTTGTGTGTGTGTGTATAATGCATATTTTATACACTGCATGCATGGTAGGGCATAGATGTTAGATCTTCTAAACTTCACTACATGGACAGTATCTGTTGGGTAGCTGAATTTGTAAGATGAAGTGGGTGGGTGTTTTCAATATGTATTTCAATTTATTTTATTAAATGTATCAACTACACAGACAACAGAATGAACTTGTGTATTTATGTCCGCAGTGTACATAAAAGTAATCAACAGTCAAAGCAGCTCACAAATCAATGAAGCACTTTCCATAGACTCCAACTTCAATATATTGAGCCCAAAAGAGGCAATACATTATAGACAAGTTACATTTTCAAAGACAAAAATGCAAGTCTCCACTTCCCTATTATCAGGGCAAGGAGTGAAAGTAATAAGGTCAGATTTTCAAAATTACTAGATGTGGATGTACATATACATAATTTTCATACACAATTATAAGCACATGTGCAATTCCAGTGGCTGCACAAATAAATTGCATCTAGAGCAGTGGTCTTCCACCTGTGGTTCACAGGCCCCTGGTGAATATGAAAATAAAGTTTCAGATCCCAGAAAAAGGCATTCTGTTTTTCTGATCAATCAAAAGTATGTGATTCTCCCTACCTACAAAGACAAAACCCGAAAGTGTTGTTGCTACCATAGAAGCCCACAGTTTAGCGCCCTTTTTCACACTGCATCAAATACTGTGCTAAACATATGCAACATTTATAGTTGAATTCTGTTCAGTCAGTTTTCAGTCTAAGACTTCTATGGCAGGGGTCCATGGACCACAGGTTGAATTTCCAAAGGGTTCCATGCCTCCATTCAAAATCTTTTAGTGGGTCTACAAATGAAAAAAAGTTAAAAACCACTGGTCTAGAGCATAGGTTCTTCTAAACCAACTCGAGTGGGTGGGTATTATAAAATATTTTTGTAAGGGATTCCCTGCTGGTCTCTCTTTGAGTCTTGCTCACGCTGGGTAATTCCAAGAACTTCTCAACCATGATTTATTTGTGAAATTCCTTCAGGAGGTGAAGGCCCCAAAGCTTCAAACCAAGGAAAACACTGTGATAAAATATTGTAAAGGAGAAAAATAGAAAGGGGGGACAAAACTAGTCCCTAGCTACAGAATGATTGCATGGAGCTCAAGAAAGGATACCAATAAGGTAGTGGGAAGTAGTGGTTAAAGCAAGAGGCTGTGAGTCCAGATACCTGGATTTTTTCCCCACCTCCTCCACTGATTCCCTTTGGAGCTTTGGGCAAGTCATGAAATCTTTCTGTGCCTCTGTTAACCCTTCTCTACAATGGGGATAGTGATGCTGATCCAAAATGTAAAGAACATTGAGATCCTTGGAGAGAAACTGTCATATACTATAAGTAGAAAAGTATCATCACTAAACAAGATCGGCCAGCTCCTGAGATAGCATAAATTGGAATAATTCAATTAAAGTCAATGGAGCTATGCCCATTTAAACCAGCTGAGGACTTGGCCCCAGGATCTTAAATATATACCTTGTATATCCTAATAGAGGAATACATTTACTCAATCGGGAATACATAACACTTGATCCACAGCTGATTGAAATCAGTACAAAAATATCTATTGACTTCAGCAAGGTTTGGATCAGGTCCTCAGGTCTTTATTCAGGAAAGTACTTAAGCAGGAACTTAACTTTGAGGACCTGATGACTCCCAATGATGCCAATAAACCTACTTAAATGCTTAAATTATGCACCTGCTTAAATACCTTGCTGATCTGGAGCCTTACTGCTTGATCCTGCTAGTTGTTAAGTAATCTGGCTCTGATACAGCAGAGCACAGTAAGCCCATGCTTAACTTTAAGCACATGCATGCTCCCACTGAAGTCAATGGGACTATACACTTGATTAAACTTAATTATGTTCTTAAATGCTTTGCTAAAGCAAGACCAAAATGCTCAGTACTTTGCAGGATTGAGCTCTTATTGAGTATGTGAGAATATTAATAATTTAGGTTATCTAGACACACAGGGCCAAATCCTGCTCTCACTTACAGTAATGTACATCTAGAGTATCTCCACTGAAGTCAATGGAGTCACTCCAAATTTACACCAGCGTACCTGAGAGCAGAATTTGGCTCAGAGTGTATTAACTGTCTCTGGGATGTTCTGTAATTTGAAGGATACCTTCACTCGAGCATCTAAGTTTCTCACTGATGCTGCAGAACTATCTATTATTCTGGGTAATCATGAGATTATATTCCATCTCTGTAATATTAATTTCTTGGCTTCTATCAGCATTGCCCAGGGGAATAATCTTTCATCCTTGTTACACACATCACCTATTATTGATAAATTCCCTAATATGTATAGTGCTTTTCTGTCAGCCTTTGAATTGAATACATTTATGCAGCGGTTACTGTTTTAATCTTTAAAATATACCCCAAATGCCAGGACGCTATTTTTCTCATGACTTATCTAATATCATTTGCTTTTTTTCCCTAGTAATAGTTTGAATTATCAGAGGCAAACACTGACTCGAAGGACTTTCAGAGACATCTAGTGGTTCAGAGGAGAAACTGCATTTCATGGCTGAATTTTGTTCATCCTTCTGTATGTTGTAATGGTAGCCCCTGGCGTCAGTAGCTAGTGATCACTGCTGTGTGACAGGGATTTAACCTTTTCCAACCATAATCAATATCATGTGACTGGGAGCCAGGGAAAAAAGATCAGTCTCTTAACAGTTCTCCTATGTGCCAAACCTTTATTACACCTGTGAAACTACAGCTGCAAACACAACAGGCTGGAGGAGAACAGGAACTGCTCTGCATCCATTCGTGGAGTGCCGCTGGTGCATGTAGGGAGCAGACTGCACCTCAGTGGGGGTAGTAGCTCCAGGGTGATATTAAGTGCATAAAGCAACAGTCTGCGTTTAGGAGGATGAGCGGGGTTTTAGAAGGGGATGCATGTAACTGTGGCAGCTATGCTCAACCTGCTATAATTCTGTAGCTGGAATACTGTTCATATCAGAGTTTATATCAGAGTCAGCAGCATTTTGTACTGTAATAGCTTCACTTTTAATGTGTGCCATTAAATCATACAAGCAAATTGCATGATGGGCAGAATTCAGCATCATACCTCATGTCACCCTAATATGAGGTATGATGAGTCAAGAAGCAATCAAAGGATTCTGCCTAAATGACGCACTAAATCTATACATCAGAGACTCATTTAAGCCTTTCTTTTTAAGTGTTATTATTTGTATTTCATTAGCATCTAGAGGTTCCAAATCAGAGCCAGGCCAATTGTACTGGTCACTGTATGAGCACAATTTACAATCTAAAGGAACCTTAGGAGAAAGGAAAGGATATTTAGTAGTATGTAACTCGTGTGTGTGTCACTAGTTGGGATCACAATTGTTCAGATGTGTGCTATGTTACTAGCAGATCTTGACCTTTCCTCTAAGGGGCCTGTGCTTTTGGCAAATCAGCCTTTTAGCCCCACCATTCAACAATCTTTCAAGCAGCCCATGGTCTGGTGATATCTGGGGTGACATCTAGAGGGTTACAACAGTGTGCCTTGAAAGAGAATTCTTATTTCATTTAAATATTGCAGTCCAAGCCTTCCATGCTAGAGACAGTTCTCCACCACGTTAAACAGCAGCAAGGGGAGAGGGGAAAGGAATAATGGGCCCAAGCTTATGCAGACATCAGTGATCAGCCTTTCTCTTGATTGAAGATATCACAGAGAAACAACAACATTGAACAGACAGGGCAAACTGAATGCACTTCAAGAGAAAATTATTTCAGGTAGCAGAAACATTTAAAGGGATCAAAAGATACATATTGTAGGCTAGGGGGAGAAATGATGCTGGAAATGGAGACTTCTATTGAAAGGCATGATTTGATCCCTGGAAAGCTACTTACTTAAGGAAGATAAAGTGATTTAAGATCAAGTTAGAGGATAGAAAGAATACAATGATTCAGAGGCACACCTGAATGCTGGATGTCCCTGACTGGATGGAAACAAGGCAGAAAAATCACATTTTTGCAACAACTTCAGGATCCCTCTCCTTGTAACTGCAGTGTAAGGAAGCAGCTGAGCTGCTGCTGGTGAGCTCAGACAAGATGTAATTTATTTTTATGTCACACAGAGCTGGGTTAATGCTTCAGAAAAATCCTCATGAATATTTACATCCTTGTTTTGAAACAGATTCTTTTGTGTTCCGTTTCTGGGGACTCTTTTGTGTTCAGCTTTCCAGGATGCGTGTGCAATTGAACATTGCAAGGACAAATGTACACAGAAAGTGAATTGTAAGCTTGTATGTGTAGATTCTCTTAGAAAGCCATTGTAAACTTCCTTTCTATGAGCTTTAGGTATTTCCTGTCCCCCACCCCCACCCCCGTTTAACAGGAAATTTCCTTCCACTGTTCTCCTAACTCTTTCTTCAATCCCTTACTTATGTGCCCCACTTCTTTTCTTCTTCTCCCTGACCCATTTAGTTGACTACTGCTCCCTGTGGGCACTAGCAGGAAGCAGTCCCAGCACTCAGGTGAGCAGAAAAGCTACAGCTGTCCCCTCTACAGGGGACACAAGAGGTGGAGAATGTCCTTGTGTGCTCTTCTCCAGCATTTGTGCCAGCGCTAATTAATGACTATATTGGAGGTAGGATAGCCTAGTAGGATGACCATGAATGAAGACTTGGAAGCTCCTGTATTCTAGTCCTTGCTCTACCACTGATTGCTTTCCTTTGGGTCTTGAGTGAATGACGTCCATTCCATAACTCAGTTTGCCCATCTGTGAAATGGGAATATGTGATAGGGCATGTATGCCACATAGGCTCCAGAAGGGTTAAGGGGGGGCTGAGAAGGCCAGTTAACATACCAGGCTGCATCTAGAGGGAGAGCTAGGCTTACCTGAGGATGAAGTCCAGAAAGGGAGAAGCTGAGGGAGGACTATAACCAGAGGAAGTTGAGAGCAGAAGAGAGCTGCAGAGAGAGGGATTATCCAGAGCAGAGAAACCCCACCGAGAGGAGGTAGGGAGTTTCCTATCTCTGAGAGGGGCCTGGGGAAGGCAGACTGCAGAAGGCCAAGGGATGGAATTAATCCTGGTGGTGGGCTCTGGAAAGGGGGCAAGGCAGAGAGAGGCAGACCTGAACGATTGGTGTTCCAGGACAGTCAGGAACTAGGAGGATCTAAGGAGAAGCCAGAGGCCTAGGAACAAGAGCAGAGGATGTGTTAAGCACAGGCTGAAGGGAAGCAGCCTGCGGGGCCTGGAAGTAGGAAGTGGCTCAGGGAAACAACGAATCTAAAGGAGCAGACTTAGATGCTTAATACAGGGTCCCTGGGCTAGAACCTAGAGCAGAGGGTTGAATGGAGTTTCCCTACCAGTCCCTGAGAAGGGGCATACAAGCCCAAAGTAAGGACTACAGAGCCCAGGGTGGGGCTGAAGATGACGTCTAAAAAATGGGCAGAGGAATAGCCCAAAGGAGACAGAAGGATCTTTTGTGCTGGGACACTTTTTGGACTTTTAGTTGGACTTCCGTTATCTCAGAAGGGGTGGGGAAATAAACCATGACCTGGCTGGAGAGCCAGCTCATGGAAAGAGGTGGACCACCAGAGGATTAACATGGCTGTCAGCAAGGAGTACCAGAATGGGGAGAGAGCCACCATACCATATCCAGCCACAAGGAGGAGCTCTTGCAGTGACTCCTCCCTTCAAGGATAACAATTTCACTTCAGAGTTGTTCGTTAATATCTGTCAAGCACTTTGAGCATATAAAGCATTGCATACCGGTAAATTCTAAATATCTAATAACAAAGAGCGTTCTTCCAATTAGGGCCCCGAATCCTTAGGAACCAAGACAACTGTAGTTTTTCTCAAAAAATGTAGTTTTTTGTTTGGTTTTCTTTTTTAAGCTCATCTAGGTCTCTTCTGCTGCTGCAGTCCCAGCAACCAATGGAATTGATGATGGCCTCAGATCTGCAAGGCTAATCAGGACCCATATCTTCAATAAAGAAATTGTCTTGTTTTTGTTGTTGTTGTTGTTGTTGTTTTGGTTTGTTTGGTTTGTTTGTTTTAGTTTTATTTTAATGGCCTAAACTGTTTTGTGTGGATTTCTGACTTTCTTTGATGTCTCTGGAATATATACAACTGCAGATAATAACACACAGCTTGGGATCATAAAATGATCCTGCACCAAAGGGAGATGGTCTAATAAGTCCCCATTGCAGAATCTAAAGAGACTTCGGCATTGCTTGTCTGCTAAGTGACAGTGCCTGATGAAAGGCAAGTGGATCAGCTCCAGATTTCAATGCCCTTGCTCCACCAGAAGTTAGGTGCTCCAATTTTATCCTCTAGGGGATTTATACAGACTCTGCTTCCCTCCATCTTTCTCTTTGACAGAGAACCAGAACTAATGACTCTCTAGAATGGAAACTGGCCATATCGGTCCATTGAGCAAAAATTCTGTTCAGCCCAGGCTCAGAATTCCAGTGTCATTCCAAAGTGTAACAAGTTCATCCAACCACTAAAACCTTCCTTCCTTTCCCTCTTATAAGACAGTTGCATGGTTATTTGAATATTATTCTGTACCCTTTAGAAAACATCAAAAGCGAGGAGACTTTTGTCCAGGGGCTAGAGCTAGGGGGACAGGGCATCAAAACGGCTCAGTTCTATCCCCGTTTATGCCACTGTCTTGCCATGTTACCTTGCAAATGAGTCACTTAACCTCTGTTTCCTCTGCTCGGGAAGAGGGATGTAATTAATAATATTTACCTCACAGGGATGCTATGTGCTGCGCTATGTAATGGCTTAGTATTTGCAAAGCTCTTTGTGAGCCTCAGATGCACGTCTCGATAGAGATGCAGTGTATTGTTATCGCACAGGATAAATAAGCATTCTGCAGAACCAGTGCTGCCTGATTCATGGCATATTCAAAACCATGAAATGCGGGAATTGATACATCACTGTAATTCAGACAAACAAAGGGAAATCTGTTTGCTTGATTGCACTACTAATAATGTCATCAGTGTCTTTCACTGACACCTTAACCTGAGAGCAAAGCTCCAAAGTGTGTCAGGAAAATCCGGGACTCCGAGATGGAAATAAATGAAATTCCATTTAAGCTATAATGGATAGCAGCTCTATTCTGGTTCGAACCCACTGAAGAAACTCCATCATTCCGTTCCATGTGCATAGGTGCTTGGAGTCCTCAGTGGTCTCCCTACCCACAACTATTGTAATGTACTGCCTTTGCATCTGTGAGTGAATGATGTCTCCCTCCAGCACTTGGCATATGGAGAGCATAAGGGACCTACAGGGGCTCTCCTTTAAGTCAGCTAGTAAAGGCTTATGCTTTTTAGAGCTGAGAAATGACAGTTCTAGTCCCGGCTCCCTGCATGTATGTAATATGTGTATCAGTTGTGTCCACTGTACTCAGCATGAGGATTCTTTACACTGTTTCTCCTTAATTATCTAGCTGTAACCCTTCGTCATAGTTCATCTGGTAGCAAGCTGTCTTCTTGCGTTCCCTACTAGAATATTAGTCTGGTAGTGTTCCCTGTCCTGCCTGAAACAGATGGGCAGACTGGGGAACCAAGTTCTCCTTACACTGTCCAACACACATGGGACTGCTCCCCAAACCCTATGTTTTAGGCTGGATCAGGAAATTGTTGCTTGTCTTGTACGTATGTAATATGAGTAGCTTATCAAATAATTTCCTCCCATTTGTCCCACCAAATAATAATAACTAGCTCCTATATAGTTCTCTTCCCCAGTAGATCTCAAAGACCCACATTTGTAAAGGTATATAAAGGTTGCGGTGCTGAGAGTGACAACACCTAAATCCCATTTTCAAGTGTTTTAGGCTCCTAAGTGCCTAAATCCCTTTTGAAAGTTGGACTTAGGGTCCTAAATTAGTTAGGCATTCCCACAGTGAGCACCACAACACCTAAATACCTTTACAAATCTGGGCCAAAGTGCTTTCAGAAGGATGTAATTATCATTATCACTGTTTTACAGATGGGGAAACTGAGGCACAGAGTGGTTAAAATCATTTTCAAAAGGTCACCCAGCAGGCAAAGTCAGGACTAACCCAGGTCTCCAGAGTCTCAGGCCCTAGCCACTGGGAAATACTGCCTTCTCCTCCTTCATCTCCTTTCTTTTAGGCCTGATCTACACTGGGAGGCTGGGATCGATCTAAGATATGCAACTTCAACTATGAGAATAGCATAGCTGAAGCCGACATATCTTAGATTGACTGACTTAGAATCACTTACTTTGCATCCTTGTGGTGCAGGATCGACGGCCGCCACTCCCCTGTCAACTTTGCTTCTGCCTCTTGCCGAGCTGGAGTTCAGCAGTCGACGGGAGAGCAATTAGAGATAAATTTATCACATCTACACTACACACGATAAATCAGTCCCCGATAGATCGATCATTACCCACCGATCCAGTGGGTAGTGTAGACATACCCTAAATGTCCAGATTCTTTCTGAAGATTCTTCCTAAAGCGCTTTTAATACATAGGTTCCCACTTGGGGGCTGGAAGAAGGCTAAGGAATCATTTGAGAGCCTATTTCCATACCTGTGAATGAAGGTGCCTTTTTCAGATAGCCTACTTGATACTATGGGTCAATAAAAGCTGAACCCACAAAAATGCATACAGCAGGTATACAGTGCATTACAGCCCAGCTAGATACTGCCCTAGACAATAATATATTTCTCTACTGGCCACAGAAAGATTATTGTTCAGGGCCATGGTTTCTTCCAGAAAAGTCACCCCCCCCCCCAGCCCCCACACACATCCCAGATACCGTGCTAGAGCAAAGTAGGAAGAGAAGGAGGTTTTCTGGGATATTTTTGCCATGTTGTAGGATATAAGAATCCACTTGGTTTCCTTTTTCCTTCAGTGTACTGCCACTGCACAGACTGACAATTAAAGGGTTAAACCTGAACACCCACAAATGACCCCAGCCACTGCAATAATGGAAGGAATCTTAAAATTTACTTAAGCCATCCGACGAAGTGGGCTGTAGCCCATGAAAGCTTATGCTCAAATAAATTTGTTAGTCTCTAAGGTGCCACAAGTACTCCTGTTCTTTTTGTGGATACAGACCAACACAGCTGCTACTCTGATACCTTAACTATGTAACTTTTTCCATAGGGCAGAGAAGTGGGCAGTGCAGATGGACCTCGGCCCAGGGTCAGCAAAGCATTTAGGACCATGCTTCACTTTAAACATGTGCTTATATCTCACTGACTTCAATGGGAGAAAAATCATATGCTTAAGTTCTTTACTGAATCAAGGCCTTTGTTTGGAATAGAATTAATGGTACCCTAGAGAAGTCAAACCCTTTTATTTCCTGATGAGTTATGTATTGTGGATCTGGTTCAGAAAGTTGACATTAGTGGGATTTCTCATGTGCTTAAAGTTACTAATGAGGGTAAGGATTTTTCTGAATCAGTGCCTGTAATTGCAGTTTTAGTGGAGGCTGGTTCCCCCCCCCAGCAACATTCTGTAAATTTTCCACTCTCTGATTCAAATGAATGCTAATATTGAAACCTTTACAAAACCTTCCCTTGAACCTGAGCACAGTGGTCTATAGTTAGTGGTTTTGCAGATTGCTAGATATTACTTTGAAAGGGTGTTTACCTTGGTAATACAGGTTGTACTAAACTCTACTGAAGTAGAGTTACACTCAGGATGCCTTTGGCTCACGGTGACAACGAATAGGGCCGCAAGGTATTGTGGAATGGGACCTGCTTAGGAAATGGTAGTACCTAGTACTGCATTCTGATCTCACGCTGGTTTTACACTAGAGTTACGCCATTAACTTCTTTGGAATTGCTTGTGATTTATACCAATTGTAG
This sequence comes from Gopherus evgoodei, assembly GCF_007399415.2. Classification (NCBI taxonomy): domain Eukaryota; kingdom Metazoa; phylum Chordata; order Testudines; family Testudinidae; genus Gopherus; species Gopherus evgoodei. The sequence goes on along the minus strand of NC_044324.1, from coordinate 164,259,319 downwards.
AGCGCGTGAGAGCAGAAACAAGCTCGTAATCTTCCATATTACCGACATAATAAACACTTATTTCTTTATCTAAGGGAAAGGTAACTGGTATTGAATTCATGCATTTTTGCACAGTATGATGGAATGACTAACAGAGGCTAGATTTTGGTCAAAAAGGGCATAAAACAGCATGAGTTTAACAACATGGTGTTAAACATGAGTCACAATTAACCGAGGCAGTGAGTGATTAACACAGAACAAAATGGATGATATTTAGCTAGAAAAACATACTCAGTATTTTTTCCTTTAGTGTAGTTCTTTTTTATTTACTTCTTGGAATAGGGACACAGAAAGGCCCACCTGGAACACTGTGATGGTGCATTCCAACAGCCACAAGGCCTGGGCTGAGTGACTGTACACATTACATTGAATCTGTGACTGTTTGAACTATACACCAACCTCCAGTCTGTATGTGCAATGAGTTGCCATTACAGTTAAGTCTGCTTGGAGAGCTTCAACAGATGGCACCAACCTGTAATATCTCCAGTTGACTGATGCCCCATTCTCAGATGGGGAACAACACGCTGCACTCAAAGGTCTGCTCAGATTCAGAGAAAGAATCACACTCCTGTGGTTCAGGGTGTGACCCCAAGGCTGATCTCTTGACAGCTCTTTGCTCTGGCAAGCCTCTTTGGTACGACTTTGCTCACATTGTCTCAGATAAGAGCGCTACTGGCTCTTTACCATGTGTGGATGATCAGCACTGCCAGGGAGCTGAAAATTATGTCCTTACAGAGAGGAAACATCCATGGGAAAGAGAGTCTAACACAGTAAGCAAATTCAGGAGTCCATCACTGCACTTGCCTCCTTGTCTCCTGGATTGTATATCCTGGACCAGGCTCAACAGCTGCCTTCCGGCTTCTCCAGAGTTGCTGTGGCCATGTACTGGCTTGGCCTGGTTTCCTCCCATGCTGTGACTGTGAGGCAGCATCACAGACAATAACTCATGTGGTGGAAGAGTGCCCAGCACATAGGGTGACCAGATGTCCAGATTTTATAGGGACAGTCCCGATATTTGGGGCTTTTTTGTATAGGGCTCCTATTACCTCCCACCCCCTGTCCTGACATTTCACACTGCTATCTGGTAATCCTACCAGTACAACATTTGAAGAGCAGTTTACAATGTTTAGCCTCCCTTGATACAGAGGCCATTGTCTGGTTACAGAACCTCGACATCAAGCTCTGACATCTGCATACGAGAGAGAGAGAGAGAGAGAGAGAGAGGGTTTCATTTTAAAAGGACAATAAGGTTATGTGGGGTGGGGGGTTCAGTTTATGATAACCTCTTGAACTCTCAGATGTGAAATATATTCTCTGTTGTGTGCTATACTGCGTGCCTGACACTTTTATTTCAAGGCAAAGAGTATGGAAATCATTAACAAAACTATCAGACTAGTAAAGAAACACACTCCCTTTACAAACTCATAAAACAGTAGATTGGTCCAATTTTGATCCTACTAACCTTGACGTGTATTGCAGGTGGCAGCGAGTTAAAGCTGAAGCTAGCTTCCCATTATAAGACTGATTTTCACACCCATCCACCTACCTAGATGATCTCCCTGAAATGTTGTATGCCCCACTTAGTCAGAGGGGGAGCTGTGTATGGAACGTGGCTTGGAGGGGAAGAATGGCCCAGCAGCTAGGGGCCAAGCTTAGATCTTGGAGACCCAGATTCAACTCCCTGCTCCACCAAAGTGCCTGTGACATCTTGGGCAAGTCCCTCTTTGTATGTTAGTTCCCCATCCCTAAAATAGGAATAATAGCACTGCCCTACCTCAGAAGGGTGTTGTGAGGTTAAACTTTTTCAGTGACCAGATGTTACTGTAATAGGAGCCACATAAGTACTGTTAACCCTTTTGACTCAACTAGCTAGTCAAATATTGAGAGTCAAGTATGTAATTCCAGTTAGGAAAGGAAATTGGACATCGTCCAGTATTTCTCTGATGCAGTTGTACTCATTTATAAAGAATGTACAAAATCCTGTTTCTCTGAACTCAGAAGGAATCAAATAATAGGGAAAAGCTTCTTTTGCCCATAACTCCAAGAGCACTCATTTCAGGCTGCATCCCTGAACCAAAATCTTCTCCCCTGGTTTCTTCCAGGGTCAGCCTTCAGTCTCTCTCTCTCTTTTCCAGTTGCTGGGGTTTTGTTTTTTTGTTTATTCCACCTTCACACACATACGTACCCTCAACCCAAAACAATATTCAGGAAAAGTTCCTGGACGGGCTCACATATTTCTTTTGTCGTAGGTGGGGACTAATTCTGACTGTTCCATTAATTGAAGGAAAAGTTTACCTTCAACCTCAGTGAGGTTTTAACTCTACCCATAACCTAGCTCATAACAACATCATAGGCAGAAGGGACTCCTACAAGTCCCAAATGATGTGTAATGGAGAGCTCCATGGAGTGTCAGAAAGTGCAGCAGAACAAGATGAGGAGTGGGAACTTGCAAAGATCCCTCTTGCTTTGAGCCTGGCGTGAGCCACATCAATCAGTCCCCTTGTTTTGATAATGATTCTAGAAGCCAAACCCCATCAGTAATGAATGATGATAAAATGCAAACAAATGCCTCTGATAATCCTATTATGGGCGTCTGTGTGTTCTGCTGCGATTAAGGTGAAAGAAAGAGTGATTAGGAGTTGCCAAAAGCAGAGGGTGGAAGGAAACAAAACTTCAGAGTTAAACATAAACAGGAGGTGAAGTGAGCTAGCCCCGCTGAGATGATATTGTGTACATGCTTTTGCCATGCTTATAAATAAAATATTTGCTTATTATTGCAAGCACATGGTGTGCAGATCCCTGAGAATTTAACATAACGATGCAACTTGTGAGAGCAGAATGAAAGGTAATGTGCCGAGATGAGTAACGCAGGATGTGGCCTTCACAAGGCATGTGGAGAAAATAAGGATGCCAGAACACAGCTATTGTTTCTTTTGTTTATTTTAATCGGGATTTGGGCACATGAAGGATTTCTGATGGGTTCTAACACAGTGGGCTGCATGATGGGAGATAAAAGTGTCTTCATTTATTAGTGTCATTACCACATGTCAGTGGTTTGAATTTTGTTTTTATCACCGATGTGCTGCACTGGGGTGTGATGTTTTAAAAACATTTTCAGATGATGCCGCTTTTCCCCCATAAACACAAGACAACTCTTGTATGTCTGAATAATGTGAAGTGCATCATTTAAACCCCATAAGCACCAGGGTATTAAAAGGTAGGTACTCTCACTTTAACTCATGGCATTTTGAAAAGAAGGAGAAACTCAACAGTGTACATTAAGGATAGAGTGAGTGAGCATTTGATGAATGGATAGAATACAATATAATGTGATCCTGTGGAGTGTCTTTCATGTAAAACTCTGTCTCAAAGCACTTCACCATCTTCAATCACAGCAGAAGGAGGCAGAAATTAAGAGCCTTGTGAGAAAAGAAGCATTTTCAGCTGATGAGAGAGAGAGAGAGAGAGAGATGGTAAGTCTGTTTCAGAGGGCTGGGGCTGTGGAGGAGATGGCTCTTGCCCTAAAAGTGGTGAGATAGTTTAGAGAGACAGATTCTAGATTGAAATGGGGTGAGAAGGAGAGTCCATAAAGGAGTCTGGAAAGGTTTTTAAAACAGGAAAGCAATTCTGAATGGGATCCTGAAATGTTGTGGCTGTTTTACAAATCCCAGAGGCCTTTGCAAAGTTCCTCAGCTCCAGGCATCAGAGGGAGGGAGCAGCCCAGAAGGTCGAATAAGACTCAGATGGTCAACATTTCAACCTGCTCCCTGAAAACCACCGGGGTGAGGGGACAGGTGGAGGCTGTGCTTTGAATCTATGATAGCTTTCGCATTTCAGATTTGTGTCCAGATCTTGAGCTCTGGAGCCAAACACTTCCAATTCAGGGATTTGTCCTCCAGCTACAAGCCCATCTTTATTTCAGTCAAACTCCTGTATCAATTGGGGGTGGTTACATAAAGAAAACGGAAACATTTTTGTGGTAGCTGACATAATAATCACTAGCTCTTGTAAAGCATTTTTCATCAGTAGATATCAAATTGCTTTACCAATGAAGTCTGTATCATTATCCCCATTTTACAAGTGGGGAAACTGAGGCACAGAGAGGGCAGGGACTTGCTCAAGGTCACCCAGCAGGACAGTGGCAGAGCCAGGAATAGAACTCAGATGTTCTATATCCCTGTGCAATGCTATATCCATGAGGAAATGCTGCCTACCTTAATCCCCCACACACTCTCATGTACATACACATTTTTTTCATGTACATACTCACCCTAGATACTTAAGACTGGAGCAACTCCTGTGGCTGCTTTCAGAGCTGAGCTCCAAGCCATATATAGGAACTAGGGACGGGTCACCTGAGCACTGTGGAAATGACAGATTTGAAGATAATTCTGGTTATTACAAAGATCAAGCTTTCCAAGAGGAATGCACTCATAATCTGTTGTGCCTCTATGGGATGGTCTCAGTCTTGGTAACATTTTTATTTTCATGGATTACGAAGAACCTCCTATCTTGTATTAAGAACTGATGTAAAGAGGAGCAAATAGGAAGCCACTTGCAGCACTCTACCACAGCAAACTTTATTGGTCCTTGTCATAAACAGATAGTTAAGGATTAATGTCTCTTTTACCTGTAAAGGGTTAAGAAGCTCAGTGAACCTGGCTGACACCTGACCAGAGGACCAATCAGGGAACAAGATACTTTCAAATCTTGGAGGAGGGAAGTCTTTGTTTGTGCTGTTTTGTTTGTTCATTGTTCGCTCTTGGGACTAAGAGGGGCCAGACGTGCAACCAGGTCTTTCTCCAATCTTTCTGAAACAGTCTCTCATGTAGTAAGTACTAGCTAGAAAAGGCGGATTAGTCTTATGTTTGTTTTCTTAACTTGCAAATATGTATTTTGCTGGAAGAATTTTTACCTCTGTTTGCTGTAACTTGTATCTTAGGCTAAGGGAGAGGGAGTCCCTCTAGTCTATATAAGCTGAAGACCCTGCAAACATTTTCCATCCTGGTTTTACAGAGATAATTTTTACTTTTTCTTTCTTTAATTAAAAGCTTTTTTTAAGAACCTGACTGATTTTTTTTTCTTGTTTAAGACCCAAGGGGATTAGGTCTAAACTCACCAGGGGATTGGTGGGGGGAAAGGAGGTGGGGGGAAGGTTAATTCCTCTCTGTTTTAAGATCCAAGGAGTTTGGATCAGTGTAGCCTCTCAGGGTAACCCAGGGAGGGGAAAGTCTGGGAGGGGGAAGGAGGGGGAATGGTTTATTTCACTTTGTTTTAAGACCCAAGGGGTTTGGGTCCTGGGTCCCCCAGGGAAGGTTTTGGGGGGACAGGGAGTGTACCTGACACTGGAATTTCTGGTTGGTGGCAGCGCTATCAGATCTAAGCTAGGAATTAAGCTTAGAAGGGTACCTGCAGGTCCCCACTTTTTGGACGCTGAAGTTCAAAGTGGGAAAAATACCTTGACAGTCCTCAAAATCCCTAAACAGTGCTACATAGTTTTGACCATCATCTACTGGCACATTTTCTGTTGTGTACACACACACAAAAACAGCACTCACAACTCTCTCTGCCGATAATGGAAAATTATGAATTGATAATTAACTACACAGGCTTTGAAATTAGTAGGCAACTTTTCTGCTTTTCCATTCTGTGTGGCTTTGATTGCCCTCCTAAGATTTCTAGGCTGCTAAATTTTCTGCCATCTGCTTTGCCATCTCATGGAAGTCCGTAACAGGTGAAGTCCTTTCATTGCCATTTTCCCCTGTGTCTGGTGGGCCTCTTTTAAACAACGGTGCATTGGTTTTTGTCAGGAAATAACAATTGAGACAGTGGAGTTGTCCTTTCACTTACTGGAGGTGACCTTAGTCTTTGCATACCTGTCCTTGCCCTCCATCCCTTGTTTCTGTCAGGTGCTGGTAGTACTGTCTCTGGCTGTCCAGGAGCTCTGTGGTTCCTCTGTCATAGTGGTATTTGGCTTGCTGTCACCACAGAGTTATTTGTTCTGTCATCTTTTCCACTACTGCTGGCTTCAGAAGTTTATTTGCTATAGGCAGTAGAGTCTTTGTAATGGGTGACATGAGGTGCTCTACAGGGCTGCTGCCCGTGCCTTTTTTTAGTGTATTTATCCAGTCCAGTAATGCAGTTCACAGTCTTTGTTATCTTAGCTTGCCTTTTCTAAATAATTTCTTGGCAGTTTTGACAGCAGCTTCTCTTTTGCTATTAGACTGGCCACAGTGCAGAGAGCCTGTGATATGTTCAGATTCTACTGATTCTGTAAACTGTGAAGTTTCCCAACTAGCATGTGTAGTGAGGTTCATTACCTGCAAGAACAGTCTCTGGAACTCCATTTCAGGAAAACTCCATGCCAGGAGCTTGACAGTATTCAGTGTCACAGGCTGCTCTTGTATTTAAGGGCTCTATTTCCCAATAATCCAAAGAGTAATTAACTGTCACAAAGACATGTGCAAGTTCCCGATATCCATAAATTCATGAGGCCTTGAAGAATCTCCAGTTTTCAGATATCTCCCTGCATCTGCATTGTGGCAGGGAGCAGCAAGTTGCTCACAGCCAAAGTGGCTCAGTGCCTTGGGTCGGTTGCCACAAAAAATAAAGGAATAAAACTCTTTTACTTCCGATACCATATTAAAAGCTGATATAAAGAGCCACACAAGGGAAGTCTTTTGCAATGCACAGTAACAACAACAAAAGTTACTGGTCCTACAAAATCCATCAGCAATGCTACATATTCTTGCGTGCCATATATTGGCACACTTTGTCTTAACTCTTTACTAGGGCTGTCGATTAATCGCAGTTAGCTCATGCAATTAACTCAAAAAAAGTAATCATGATTGATCACACTGTTATACAATAGAATACCAATTGTAATTTATTAAATATTTTGGAAGTTTTTCTACATTTTTAAGTGTATTGATTTCTATTACAGCACAGAATACAAAGTGTACAGTGCTCACTTTATACTATTTTTATTACAAATATTTGCACTGTAAAAATGATAAACAAAAGAAATAGTATTTTTCAAGTCACCTCATACAAGTACTGTAGTGCAATCTCTTTATCATGAAAGTGAAACTTACAAATGCAGATTATTTTTGTTACATAACAGCATTCAAAAGTAAACCTTTAGAGCCTACAAGTCCACTCAGTCCTACTTCTTGTTCAGCCAATCACTAAGATGAACAAGTTTGTTTACATTTACGGGAGATACCGCTGCCTGCTTCTTATTTACGTCACCTGAAAGTGAGAACAAGCATTAGCATAGCATTTTTGTAGCTAGCGTTGCAAGGTATTTATGTCCCAGATATGCTAAACATTCATATGCCTCTTTATGCTTCAGCCACCATTCCAGAGGACATGTTTCCATGCTGATGATGCTTGTTAAAAAAATAATGCATTAATTAAATTTGTGACTGAACTCCTTGGGCAGAATTGTATGTCTCCTGTTCTGTCTTACCTGCATTCTGCCATATATTTCATGGTATAGCAGTATCGGATGATGACCTAGCTCATGTTTGTTTTAAGAACACTTTCACAGCAGATTTGACAAAAAGCAAAGAAGGTACCAATGTGAGATTTCTAAAAATAGCTACTGCACTCGACCCAAGGTTTAAGAATCTGAAGTGCCCTCCAAAATCTGAGAGCGACGAGGTGTGGAGCATGCTTTCAGAAGTCTTAAAAGAGCAACACTCAGATGTGGAAACTACAGAACCCGAAACATCAAAAAAGAAAATCAACCTTCTGCTGGTGTCATCTGACTCAGATGATGAAAATGAACATGTGTTGGTCAATTTTGCTTTGGACAGTTATTGAGCATAATCCATATGCATGTCCCTTGGAATGGTGATTGAAGCATGAAGGGACATGTGAATCTTTAGCATATCTGGTACGTAAATGTCTTGCAAAGTCAGCTACAACAGTGCCATGTGAATGCCTGTTCTCACTTTCAGGTGACATTGTAAACAAGTAGTGGGCAGCATTATCTCCTGCAAATTGTTACCAATCTTGTTTGTCTGAGCGATTGGCTGAAGTAGGACTGAGTGGACTTGTAAGCTTTAAAGCAGGGGTCGGCAACCTTTCAGAAGTGGTGTGCCGAATCTTCATTTATTCACTCTAATTTAAGGTTTCGCGTGCCGGTAATACATTTTAACGTTTTTAGAAGATCTCTTTCTATAAGTCTATAATATATAACTAAACTATTGTTGTATGTAAAGTAAATAAGGTTTTAAAAATGTTTAAGAAGTTTTATTTAAAATTAAATTAATATGCAGAGCCCCTCCCCGGACCAGTGGCCAGGACCCAGCAGTGTGAGTGCCACTGAAAATCAGCTCGCGTGCCGCCTTCGGCACTTATGCCATAGGTTGCCTATCCCTGCTCTAAAGTTATACATTTTTTATTTTTGAATGCAGTTTTTTGTACATAATTCTACATTTATAAGTTCAACTTTCATGGAAAAGAGATTGCACTACAGTACTTGTATTAGGTGAATGGAAAAATACTATTTCTTTTGTTTTTTACAGTGCAAATATTTGTAATGAAAAATAAATATAAAGTGAGCACTGTACACTTTGTATTCTGTGTTGTAAATCGCTTGACAGCGATGCACTCTTTACATATGTACAGACATAGAGGACTCTCCGGACAGCGTGCAAGTGGCAATCCAAAGCAATTACATTATAAAAAGCCATCAGTAACTGATGGAAATAACTGGCAAACCCAAAATCTGGCCATGTGGTAATACTGGGAAGTGGTCAAACTGAGTAACAGTGTATTATGCCTTGCAGTGCTATTGGGCAAGGAGTTACAGTGCTGCATGAAATCAATGGGAGTTAGGCACCTAAATATTTTTGAGATCTGAGCCCAGATCCTTTCATTCCTACACAGTCCTTAATCAGGTCACACTCCCACAGAAGTCAATATACATTTTGCCAGAGCAAGGACTGCAGGATTTGATTATCACTGAGCAATAATAATGTGCAAGTGGGCAATGAGCTACAGCATTACAGCAAGTACCATAAGAGGGTATTTCTTGGCAGGGAGTAGCAGTACTAGCAGAAGCCTTTCTCATTACCGTCTTCAGCTTGTAATCTGATTGTCCTTTTCAAGTTCCATGTGATAAGGATAATGGAGTTTATCATGGCACTAGTCATTCATTTATGTTCAAGGAGTTTTGACTGGGAAAAGCATACAAATAAACAAGACACAGTACAGATCAGCAATAAGTAACAATTTTCCATGCACTTGCTCTGTACATATTTCCACTGCAAAGATTGCTGTAAGAAAGAAATATGTCAACGGGAAACAAATAAAAACCTGGAACACAAAACAAACACAACAGCTCCTCTAACCCTGAGATCTAAGTTTACATCTCCTGAAAAAAAGAGATGTGCCAATGGTTATTATTTCCACACTATAGACTGGATGACCAGTGATAATAAATCTCTCCTATCTATAGTTCCATGGCATGTTGGGAAGGGTAGGATAGGGCTACAGATCCTAAGAAAGGAAAGGACATATACGTAAGTGAAGGAACAAAGTAACTGCCATACTTTAATTTACATAGAGAAAGTTATGAAAGCTCTGTGATTTGGACACATCAGTTCTATCCGTTCCTCCCTACTCATAGCCCCACAGCTATATAATTTGGGCACCTGATCATCTAGCTTCTCCCAAATGCCTTTCATTCATTTATTTAAGGTAAGCATTAGCTTTTCCACTATTGACCTACCCTCTTCTTAGCTGCCATTTTCAAATGTAGCACAGCTCAGAGTAAGGGGATGGTGCAACATTTCGATAAGAAAGAGCCTGGAGGTCATATCTACAGTCTGTCTGGCCTTTATACCACAGTCATCACTAGTATAGCAGTGTCATGGTCATCATGTATTTTGAGTTAGTCTGTCTTTAGTATCTCTCATGCAGGAGAGAAAATGAAGAAGGTGGTAGTATTATTTAGGGGGAGGAGGGAAAGAAGGTGTTTTGTTTGTTTGTATTATTGGTAAAACCAGAAATCAAGCAACTGACTGCTAACAGTCTAAGTACCATTCCTCCTTTGGATCCAGAACATCTGTAACAGTAGGGCAGAGCCAGCAGAAAAGTTCAAAGGACCTTAACCTTCCTTCCTGTTTCCAGCTGTCAATGGCTACCAGAATCTCCATTTCTGTAGCACAGATCCCTCCTGACCTAATATACATTCAGCATAACATTTTTATTTATTTATTTCTGGATGTGACATGGAGCACCGCCTTAGGTATCTCCATATTATCAATCTATCTGCTTCAGAAAGTTGGAAGTCAGCCAGGACATCATGACTAACATACCTGCTCTTATGACAAATGCTATAGCTTCTTTGATGACCACAAGACATTATGACCTTTGCTTTAGACTGTAAGCTGTTTTGAGAGAGGGCCCCAATTTTCATACATATTCATATAGCACAATGAGGCCCATGAGCGCTTCTGCAATATAAACATTACATTACTGATGCTGGATTTTAAAAACAAAAATAGCACCTCCCACAGCATGGTAATTCACATTGTCAGTGCTAACTCAGAGGGAGAATTGACACCTACTGAATCATCAGCACCATATCTTACAGGGCCTAGATGCTCTTTAAAGGTTATCCACACAAGTACAGCCCTAGCCCACCACTGCTTAACTTTTGAGATCTGAGAGGCTCGCACCAAAAGCTAGCTAGGCTAAAGATGAAGCTAAAGACCCAAAACACCTATTCTTTACTTATTCTAATAAGATCAAGCACAGCCATGGAATTTCCTGCAGCCAGTCTGGATGTACACATTTGCATAGGTGATCTGACTGGATAATTTTGTTCCAGATCTTGGTATGATTGATTTTTGAGGAAATAAATAAAAGAAATATAACAATTCATTGCATTACCTTTTAAAGCCTAGCATGAACAAGGATCTCTCTCATGTGTAACAGTGTTGGATAATGCACCACAAAAATGTACATAAATTAAGATTGCAATTCCATCCTGACATTCTGGCAATTCAAGCTTTACTCTTGGGATTTATGGTGCCACTTACTAGAACCCCAACACAGTATGACAGAGTCATTAAAAATACCTAGTGATATCTTATGTCATCCATTAGCTGCCTATTTTGGGTTTCTTGCCTTGACTTGTCTCATAAGTGTACATTAGAAGCTTTGATCAAAACAGATGGGCCTATCTTTCTCATGCCTTTTTCTAAGCATATCTCATGGGAGCGCTATATATCTCTGTTCATCTTCATATAACTCTCCGACATAATTAACACTTTGAACACTGGCATTTTCCAGACTGTCAGCCAGATAAATGCTTAAGAAGACATAATACATGCACACATTCTCAGCAGTCAATTGCCAAGGTCTGGAACAAAGTTATCTTATAGATAAACCAGTCCGTAAAGGATTCACGCTCTCTATGATTCATTCATGAAATGAATTATTTCCAGACCTGAACAAAATTCAGCTTCTCTTAGCACTGGAGAACTCACTGATGGGAAAGATGTATCCTCAAAGTTAGGACTGAAACTATCTCTATATCAAAATCAGTCTTATAGTAATAGGGTTTCCACTTTTCAGATTTTATTTTTCCAAGTCAAAATTTGTGATACTGCATTGTGAGTGATGCAAATGTGATCACCCTGTGACAGTGCATCAGTACACAATGGCAGTTGATCATATTGTTGTGTGCTCAAGTAAAGACACCTAAAATAAACCTGGAAATATGGCTTAAATTCAGCCAGAACTGTGTGGAATGGAGCTCCGGTAAACATTGTTAAACCAGGGCAGAAGCCAAGAGCCCGCCTCCTCAGGAGCTGAAGCCCCAAGCCCCAGCACCTCCCATGGGGCTGAAGCCCTAAGCCCCAGTGCCTCATGAGGAAGGCCTGGGAAATACTCTTTGAGAATTTAAGCCCTGCGTGGAAATCCAGATTGTTGTTACAGAACATAGGAAAGACTCCAGCAGAGACAGTCCCGTGTATTTCAGGATGGGTAGCAAGACGCCCCACCTGATGGCCGAGCTTTATGCATGTAGCATCTTATGGTTTTTCTCAAGCTAAATGAGATTGCTCTGGGGAATTTCATGGCACAATATTTTCTCCTTTTTTACTTAGTCTTTCTTCTTTTCTTTTGGAGGGATCAGAGGAGTGATAGAACAGTAGCTCTAGAACTGGGTAACTAGTATTGCTATTAAGGGCAAAGCCACAGATCTAAGCCCAGTGCACACGTCTAAGAACATAAGAAAGGCCATTCTGGGTTAGACCAATGGTGCAGCTACCCCTGTATCCTATCTGCCAACTGGCCGGTACCAGATGCTTCAGAGGGAATGAAAAAAACAGGGCAATTATTGAGTGATTCACCCCTGCATTGTCCAGTCCCAGCTTCTGGCAGTCAGAGGTTTAGGACATCCAAAGCATGGGGTTGTATTCCTGACCAACTTGGCTAATAGCCTATCCTCCATAAATGTATCTAATTCTTTTTTGAAGTCAGCTATACTTTTGGCCTTCACAACATCCCTTGGCAATGAGTTCCCCAGGTTGACCATGCATGGTGTGAAGAAGTTCTTCCTTTTGTTTGTTTTAAACCTGCTGCCTCTTAATTTCATTGGGTGACCCCTGGTTCTTGCGTTATGTGAAGGGGTAAATGGCATTTCCCTGTTCACTTTTTCCACACCATTCATGATTTTATAGGCCTCTATCATATCCCGTCTTAGTTGTCTCTTTTCTAAGCTGAACAGCCCCAGTCTTTTAAAATCTCTCCTCATGTGGAAGCTGTTCCATATCCATAATCATGTTTGTTGCCCTTCTCTGTACCTTTTCCAATTCTAATATATCTTTTTTGAGATCAGGCAACCAAAACTTCATGCAGTATTCAAGGTATGGAAGTATTATGGATTTATTTAGTGACATTATGATATTTTCTGTCTTATTATCTATCACTTTCCTAATGGTTCCTAGCAGTCTGTTATCTTTTTTGACAGCCACTGCACCTTGAGCAGATGTTGTCAGAGAACTATCCGCAATGACTCCAAGATCTCTTTCTTGAGTGGTAACAGTCAATTTACATCCCATTTTGTATGTATAGTTGGGATTATGTTTTCCAATACGCAGTGCTTTGCATTTATCAACATTGAATTTCATCTGTCATTTTCTTGCCCAGGCACCCAGTTTTGTGAGATCCCTTTGTAACTCTTCGCAGTCAGCTTTAGATTTAACTATCTTGAGTAATTTAATATCATCTGTAAACTTTGCCATCTCACTGTTTACCCTTTTTCCAGATCATTTTTTAATATGTTGAACAGCACTGATCCCACTACAAATCCTTTGGGTACCCTTACCTCTCTCTACTGTAAAAACTGACCATTTACTCCTACCCTTTGTTTTCCTATTTTTTAACCATTACTGATCTATAAAAGGACCTTCCCTCTTATCCCACAACTACTTATTTTGCTTAAGAGCCTTTGATGAGGGACCTTGTCAAAGGCTTTCTGAAAGTCCAGGTACACTATATCGACTGGATCACTCTTACCCACGTTTGCTGTTACCGTCAAAGAATTCTAGTAGATTGGTGAGGCATGATTTCCCTTTACAAAAGCCATACCAACTGTTCCCCAGTGTATTGTATTCCTCTATGTGTCTGATGTCTGTTCTTTACTACAGTTTCAACCAGTTTGTCTGGTATTGAAATTAGTCTTACTGGACTTTAGTTGCCAGGATTGCCTGAGGAGCCTTTTCTAAAAATCAGCATTCTATTAGCTATCCACCAGTCATCTGGTGCAGAGGCTGATTTAAGCAGTAGGTTACATACCACAGTTAGTAGGGCCAGGTCTATGCTATAGACCTACATTGGTAAAACTACGTCACTCAGAGGTATGAAAAATCCACACCCCCTGAGCAATGTAGTTATATCAACCTAACCCCTGTGTAGACAGTGCTATGTAGATGGAAGAGCTTCTCTCATCAACATAGCTACTGCCTCTTAGGGAGGTGGATTAACTACACCAATGGGAGAAGCTCTCCTGTCAGCACAGGAACATCTTCACTAAAGTGCTATAGCAGTGCAGCTGCTCTGGTGCCTAAAGACAAGCCCTAGTTCTAGTTTCATATTTGAGTTTCTTCAGAACTCTTGGGTGAATGCCATCTGGTCCTGTCAACTTATTACTGTTCAGTTTATAAATTTGTTCCAAAACCTCCTCTATTTACCCCTCAATCTGGGACAGTTCCTCAGATTTGTCACCTAAAAAGAATGGTTCAGGTGTGGAAATCTCCCCTACATCCTCTGTAGTGAAGACTGATACAGAGAATTCATTTAGCTGCTCCTCAAAGGCCTTGTCTTCCTTGAGCATCTCAATCATCCAGTGGCCCCACTGTTTGTCAGGCTTCCTGCTTCTGATATACTTTAAAAAATTACTGTTAGTTTTTGTGTCTTTTGCTAGTTAATCTTCTAATTCTTTTTTGGCCTGACTAATTATACTTTTCCACTTGGTTTGCCAGAGATTGTTCCTTTCTATTTTCCTCAGTAAGATTTGATTCCCAATTTTTAAAAGTTGAGGGTTTTTTGTTTGTTTGTTTGTTTGTTTGTTTGTTTTGTCTCAAACTGCCTCTTTTACTCTGTTGTTTAGCCATGGTGGCATTTTGGGTGGGTTGGAGGGGTCTGCTACTTTTTTTTAAATTTGGGGTATATTTATAGTGCCAGCCTCTATTATGGTGTTTTTAAAAATTTCCCCATACCCTGCATGGAATGAAATCTGGAATGAAGGTCCCTTGATTAGAACATAACAGATTTTTTTGTTGAGATTGATAGGTCAATGGCTCCATCTAGCTGTAAATACTTGATTTTCTTTTTAACTAAAAAAACCCGCCCCGGGAGTTAATTTAGCACCTGAAAAACAGAGAGCTAATACCATTAGCTAGACGTGCAGGTGGCTCCCATACTAGCTCTATCCATTTACCTCTAATCTGACCTACAGCTCCCCCTACTATTCTAGTACTGGGCTGCATACGCTGGCTTTGTTATTGTAGGCTTGTTTTTGAGTTTTCTACTGATGACACAGATATGTGATTGTAGGGTTAGTCCTAAGCGCTCAGTTATGTACACTCATTTATTATCATAGGGTTGTTCAAGAGCTCGCTATATACACTAATTTAACATTATAAGGCTGATCGTGTGTGCTGAGCTACTGCCTTTGATTCTCCCCTCCCCTTATCAAGAAAATAGCTGTGAAGTATTTGAAGTGAGAACACAACATACAGACATATGCAAATTCAAAAGTACAATCAGCTACAAGGAGAGAAAGGCTAGTAATATACTAAGGATGTTGGAGACACAACAGTGCAGACACAGAGAACCTTAGATGCACTTAATACACTTCCCACAAACCAGCATAGGAGATGTGAAATCTTGACATTTACAAAATGGATATTGCATGAACTCAGTAGCCCAGGATACAGTTAGAAACAGGGCATCAAAGCAGAGGCAACGCTCACTAAATGTCTTTATGAGTGATTGATCATTTCACCAAAGAAGACATTACTGTATTTGGTGGAACAATGGAAATTTGACAGTTATGCTTTCTGTATGTGCATTTGGGGTGCAGCTCAGAGAGGTTTTTTTCCTTAAAGATGATATTTCAGGCATGTCACTTTCCTTCTCCTTCTGCGGACAGCGGTGAGGGTTCACTTCAGTCATGACACAAAATCACTTAGAGAGAGACCTATAAACAATAGGACCTTTTCTCACCATGTCATCATCAAAGTCAGTGCAGAGGTTGAAATGACAACTCACTCACAGTTAGAAATGTGCTTTTCCACAGTGTCATTAGCTCCCTCACACACTTCTGTCATTTTGGGATTCAGAACATTTATTTCAGGATTTATTGGAACCAGAAGGAAAAGAAAGTGAGAGGAAGAGAGGCCATGATCCCAGCACCTCAAATCTCATGCTTCAGACCTAGAACGTGATTGCCACAATGTTCAAGAAGGATTTCCTCCTATCCCTCCCCTCACACGGTGTTCAGTTAGTAAGTGAGGTGGCAGGCAGAGTTGTAGGAAAGAGATCTTTATTAAGCATGCTGAGAGACCAGCGTTCTGCTCTGAGGTGCTATTTGGGTCATAGTGGCAGTCCCCAGCTTGCATTCCTGAGCCTGTAGCGCCACATCAAACTAGGTCCATCCTGAAACCTAGCTTTCTGTCTCCAGTTCCACTTATCATGCTATATACATGGGGCCTGATCCAAAGCTCACTGAAGTAAATAAGAATCTTTTCCTGCCTTTAATGGGCTTTGGATCAGGCCCATAAACCAATGCCCAGCTGGCTGGCTGCATTATGGGGAGTTTATATCTTCCTTTGACTCATCTAGTACTAGCCTTTGCTATCAGGATACATGGACAGGGTAGTACAAAGGTCTTATCCCATAGTGCTGATGTGTCCGTTATGGACAGAACTGAGCCAAATTCAAAATTTCCATCCTGTGGGAAATGTCAAGAGTGAGGCCATTAGGAAAAACCCTTTTCAAGCCTGAACAGATGATGAACTGTGCTCTGAAATCGTATCCCTCCTTTTCACAGTGTCTCAGCATGGAGGAGGACATAGGCTGCACATCCCATACTTCTCGGTTCTTCAACGGAGAAAATGGGAGGCACATCTGCTGGAGCATGGGCCTGGGTCCTTCCAATTTTGTCACTGCTAACACCAGCCACTCCTCTTCCTCCCCCTTAAATGACAGATTCAAAATGTTGATTAAAGGAAACTCTTTTGTTTCCCCCCCTCTACCCCAATCTTTTCCAATCATTTTCTCTCAACCCCATCTCTGGCCCTCTCTCTCCTCTATCCCTTGCCCTTGATATTGTCTCCCTTTCCCATCTCCAACCTATTCCTCTTAGGATAGCGGCTAGAGCTCAGTTCCTGCTGAGAATATTTTGGATAGTGAGTTTGCAGGTGTCACCTTCCAGCTGCAGGTGAGCTGACAGCCCTACCATCCTGTCCCCAGCTCCAAATAGCGCCAATGTGCAGAAACCAAACCAAAACTGAACACACATGGTTGTGTCTGGAAAACGGTGCAGTCTGACAACAACAATACCCCGTGTCAATTGTGGAGACACCACTTCTCTGCTGCCGACCCCTGTCAGCATAAATAGCAGACACCAACCAGCGAATGCACTCTTTCAGCACATCCTGTTATTACAAAAGCTTATTGGTGCTTCTGCTTATTATTACTCATATAACAGTAGTGCATGAAGACCCCACTGTACTGGACACTGTACCTAGCCACTGCCCCCAAAAGCTAATTAGACTGAAGGTAGGAGAGGAACGAGGCTTACAGACAAAAAGTTTCTTGAGTTGGGTACACAGTGGGTGAGCAGTTGTACTAGAAGAAGTTAAAGAACTCAAGCTGCCTAGCTCTATGGCCTGTATCCAGTCCATTAGACAAAGCTCTCTCCCACTGCCTTGCAATGATGGATTCTAAACTCCTAAATGTCTCTTCCTTTTTACACACACGTACACAGACGTGTTGGAGAATGTGACAATGTGAAGAACAGACAGAGAGGTGCTAGCAGTGAGTGAAACAGTACTTTAAAACTGTGCTTCAGCCTCAGGACTTGTTATCATTTGGAGCGCTGGGTAGAGCCAGGCTGCATAGAGTGCTAGAATTACAACAAGGTGGTGGGGCCGGGTGGCTTTGGTTTTGTTTTTTCTTCACGTTGCATCAAAATCCATTTTCAGAATCACCTTTTTGCACCTTCTGATTGTCAATGCCCACAATCTGCCACCTGGACTGTGAAAAGTCTTTTTTCAAATTTTCTGAAGCCGTGGCGTCAGTTGTCCAGTCAAGGGTACAGAGAGAATTTGGGCAGATCCTGCTTCCACTGAGGCCAGTACCAAAACGTTCCACTAACAGGAGCAGGATTGGAGCCATAAAGCTCAATGCAGGGTTGCCTTGCACCTCATGACCCTAGTGCAAAGTGACAGCAAATTGTGGCATCAGGTGCAGGGCAAGACAATGGTGAATTGGGCACTACCAAATGTAGAACATGTTTACACCAGGGTGAATCCAGAATAACTCTGTGGCTAGGATGCTGGCTGAAGGCTCAGGATACGGGGTTCTATTTCCAGCTATACCACTGACCTGCTGTGTGACCTTTGGTAAATCATTTTTCCTCTCTGTGTCTGTTTCCATTCCCACCCCTTTGTCTACCTTGTCTATTTAGACTGTACTCTCTTCAGGGAAAGGACTATGTGTTTATTCAGTTCCTAGCACAATGGGGCCTCAAACTCAGGACCTTATGTAGCAAGGTATAGAGCACATCCCTAACTTTAAAAGCAAGGGAGAAGTCGTGTTGAAACCAATAGGACTCCTCATGTGTAAAGTTTAGTATTGAAGTATGTTGCTGAATTGGGGCCTCTAGGCATTGCTGAAAAACAAACAATAACTGAGATCAAAATCTGTCTGGATGTCTCTTTGCCTTCCTCAAGCCACTGCCTTTAGTCCTCTCTTTCCTGAGTACCAAATTCACTGGCAAACTATAAAAATAAAAGGTAAAGACATGTGGTTTGTCATGTGATGACAGATACAATCTGCTGTAAGTGTCACTGCAAGTTGACACCTCCTCTGCAGCTGACTTAATTCTTTCTCATACCTGCAGTTGCTCATTCCTGACAGCATATGTCTAATCAGTTGTGAGGGTCCCACCTCTGATCTCTCCACTGTTCCTCAGGCCAGTAAAATGCTCGAGAGTCAAATCAACAGAAGGGCCAGCAGGTGACCTCCCTCAGAGCTTCTGTATTACAGCAGCTAGTAGGCCTCCTGTCATAAACAGATAGTTAAGGGTTAATGTCTCTTTTACCTGCAAAGGGTTAAGAAGCTCAGTGAACCTGGCTGACACCTGACGAGAGGACCAATCGGGGGACAAGATACTTTGAAATCTTGGTGGATTGAAGTCTTTGTTTGTGCTGTTTGTTTTGTTCATTGTTCGTTCCTGGGGCTAAGAGGGACCAGACGTGCAACCAGATCTTTCTCCAATCTTTCTAAAACAGTCTCTCATGTTCAAAATAGTAAGTACTAGCTAGAAAAGGCAAATTAGTCTTATGTTTGTTCTCTTAACTTGCAAATGTATATTTTGCTAGAAGGATATTTTACCTCTGTTTGCTATAACTTGTATCTTAGGCTAGAGGGGAGGGAGTCCCTCTAGCCTATATAAGCTGAAGACCCTGTAAACATTTTCCATCCTAATTTTACAGAGATAATTTTTACTTTTTTTCTTTCTTTAATTAAAAGCTTTCTTTTTTAAGAACCTGATTGATTTTTTTCCCTTGTTTAACACCCAAGGGGATTGGGTCTGAACTCACCAGGGGATTGGTGGGGGGAAAGGAGGTCGGGGGAAGGTTAATTTCTCTCTGTTTTAAGATCCAAGGAGTTTGGATCAGTGTATCTCTCAGGGTAACCCAGGGAGGGGAAAGTCTGGGAGGGGGAAGCAGGGGGAATGGTTTATTTCTCTCTGTTTTAAGACCCAAGGGGTTTGGGTCTTGGGTCCCCCAGGGAAGGTTTTCGGGGATAGGGAGTGTACCAGACACTGGAATTTCTGGTTGGTGGCAGTGCTATCAGATCTAAGCTAGGAATTAAGCTTAGAAGGGTACATGCAGGTCTCCACTTTCTGGACGCTAAAGTTCAAAGTGGGAAAAATACCTTGACACCTCCATACAGAGGAGGCTTCTGCAGGAGTCTTATTGTACGTAAGCAAAAGAGGACACTGTTTGGAAGGCATTTAGATCATTTTCCTAATACAGAGGACTGAGAGTTACGAAATCTATGTTCTGGGCCCTGCTCCGGTAGGGAATGTGTCTAGTTATTAAAGCAGGGGGACCGGAAATTAAAAGATATCATGTCACTGCCACACAAATATGGCACAGTAGAACCTCAGAGTTACGAACACCAGAGTTACGAACTGGCCGGTCAACCACACATCTCATTTCATAGGCACTGACTCCTTGGGTGTTCCAGCTTAGCACGCACTGACAGCCAAACTCCCCATCTTCCCCCCCACTCCTGCCTGCCTGCAGCCCTGTCGATCAACTCCTCCCCCTCCCTCCCAGCGCCTCCTTAATGCCGCAGCATGCATGAGGCACTGGGAGGGAGTGGGAGGAGTGGGGATTGGGCATGCTCGGGGGAAGGGGCAGAACAGAGTGGGGAAGAAGCGGGGTAGGGGCAAAGTGGGGGTGGGAAGAGGTGGGGCGGGAGGCTGGGAGAAGGAGTGGAGTTGGGGTGGCATCTAGGGCTGAACGGGGGTTGAGCACCCCCAAGGAATATTAGAAGCCTCATTTGGAACTGGAAACATGCTTGTAGGAGAAGATTAGGAGTAGGAGCCAGGAAAGGAGAACAGAGGCAGAGGTGGGCAAAAGGTGGGAGAGAGGAGAAGCAGAGGGAAGGATGAGAGGGGTAAGAGGAGTGGAGGGGTGTATATGTGCAAGAGGACCACATATGGACAATTTTAATTCTGCCATTTACTAATTTTGGAGTATTTGATTTTGCAATGTTAATATTCTTTAACATAGGGGAGGTTGTTTGTTTTTTGGAGGGGTTGAAGTTAGGGAAGAGTATTGAATGTAGTTTTCTATGCTTTTTTTAAAAAAAAGAACCAATCAAACAGAAATGCTATCATTTAACTATATTGACCTCAACTTGGAAGTCCGGGCACTACCTAATAGTAACTTTGTCCTGTCTGCCTAAAGTGACTCTGGGATTTGAACTGTATACAGTATTTTTCTTCACTTCCTTAACTAGGACTGTTGAGCCCTGTTAAACAGCTTCCACGTTCCATCCCAGAGGTGGCTGCAGTTCTGCAGGTGGTGTGATCCCTGTGTAGAGAGCTCTAGAATATTTGGGGATGAATGGCACTAATCTGATCTGGGTGTCAGATACATCAAAGTTCCAGGGTGGTCAGCTCTGGCCTTTTTGCTTGTTCTGATTGGCTTCAACAGCAGCTTTGTAAACTGATGGCTGACACCAAAAGAAAATAAATGTCTCCTTTTCCCTTCCCCTTCTATACTCTCCCCTCATTCCCTCCTTCCCTGCCACAGTGTATGTGACAGCATAGCTCAGCCGGACCTTTCCTTCCACATGAATTGCATGCAAAAGCATCACACTCAGAGAGATGAAGGACACACAGCGAGAGTGAGATGCAGACTGACAGGCCAGGGCTGCCAAACACTAGCTGCTAGGAAATACCTTTGGAAGCAGGGAGATTTCACTGAGATAAAGTTGTTCTCCCCATGCCCAGAAAGAAGCAAAGAAGTAAACAACAGCAACACAAAAACCATTCAGCTCAAATTTGTTTTGCTGAGAGAATTCTTATAATGTTGATCTCAGGGATATGCAACTAGATTTCTGAAATGGAAGGGGATGTTAGAAAAACAGGAGGGTGATGAGCCTTTTTAGCAGCTGCCTGGTATGCTCACTTTTCCCAGAGTTGATGCCACAAGGTAGTTTTTCACCGCCTGACGTTTGCCCTTGGGCAAACCACTTACTCTCCACAACCATAAAATGGGGCTAATGATATTTGCTTATCAGGGCACTGTGAGCTGCTATGTGATAGTGCTTTGAAAGTGAAAAGTGATAGCTATTGGTATTTGCACAGGAAATTTTTAGGTAATGGATATAACAAATCTCCAGTGTACCAACATTCAAGTCAATGGCTGGATTGGGCCCAATTTATTTAAGACTAATTTTCATTATTCTTAGTTTCACATTTATAAGGTTTTAAAACTAAAATAATTGGGTGATAAACCAGATTCCAGCGGCCTGTTCCTTACCTTGCCATGGACTTCTAATTACCCTATGGTACCCTAGTCCAAAGGAAGTACAGGCAAAAGATGCCTGTAGTGATAGGGAAGTGCCTATGTGCTTTCCTCTTTTGTGAAATTAATAACTCATTCTCAAGTACCTGCAGCACAAAGAGTTTCAAAGGCCAGGCAGTTAGCCAGCTCCCAGGTGTGACCAGTTACAACTGAAGTCAATGGGAGCTGCGGGATCTCAGCTACCCTGTAAAACAAACGTAAGGTCTCTCAAGTTTGGCAGCCAAATCAGTAGTGGAACTTTTAAAAATGTTGCACTATGGGTACGTCAGCACCACAATAAAAAACCCATGCTGGCCCCGACTCAGGCTAAGGGGCTGTTTAATTGTGGTGTAGACGTGTGGGCTCAGGCTGGAGCCCGGGCTCTAGGACCCTGCAAGGTGGGAGGGTCCCAGAACTTGGGCTACAGCCCACGCCAGAATGTCTCCCCCACAATTAAACAGCCCCTTAGCCTGAGCCCCATGAGCCTGAAACAGCTGGCATGGGCCAGCGTGGGCTTTTAACTGCAATGTAGATAGACCCTCAGTGACTTGCCTGAGGTCAGAAAAAGACTGTCAAAGTCAGGCCTCAGTGATTTCTGGTTCTTAGGGTATGTCTACGCTGCAGTGTAAGCTTGTGCCCAGGCTCAAAGCTAACCCCTCTTGTATCTAAACTGCAATTGCACTAATCCGGTGCTCAGAGCCAGGGTCCCCAGGAGCTGCAGGGCTAGAGGGTCCAAGCTCAAGCCAGGACCCAGGATCTGAGCCCTATTGCTTTGCAATGTTGCTCCAAGTCCCAGGAGTCAGCTGGAAGTATCTGACAATTCCATGGAACAACTTCCTCAGTTGCCTGCAATCCACTCTATTGAATCGGCAATCTATTCTATTCTAAACGGGCCTCCCCATCCTCCTCTTGAAGAACAGCAGCAGCTCAGGTCAGCATTAACCCATTCTCTTCTGATCACAGAATCATAGAATCATGGACCTGCAAGCACAGTATAAGAAAGACTCCTGGGTTTGCAATGGAGAGCGAACCCATCAAGCCTTTTACAAATCAGGCTGCTTCTTTGTAATATGCAGGGAGGGTAGTAAAGTTTTCCCAGAATGCACCACGGTCCTAGGGCTTGAGTGGCCACATTTCGGGGTAGGGGATGCTAGGGACCATGGAATATGGTTACTTTGACTCTGAGCAGCTCACTGCAGTGTGAACACCAGAGCCCTAGGTTGAGCACAGGTTAAAAAAGTCTTAACTTAGGGTTTAGATACAATGTAGACGCTCAAGGCCATGATCCCCTAACAAGGGTCAGTTGACCCAAGTCCCACTAACCCTGGGCTTACATTGCAGTGTAGACGTACCCTCAGCCATGACTCTGTCTTTAATGCCTTGAGGCCTGATTCTCCATGGCCTTGCAGTGTATTTAGTCATTTGCTATACAGTATTTGTGAAAAGCGAATGCAAAGGAGATGTAAAATGCTATGACTTTAGAATGGCAGTGTCTGAGACCCATTTTGCATTGGTGTTTATGCCTGTACAAGGTGCAAGGGAGTAGAGAATTGAGTCCCTGGTTGGAAACACAAAGAACTTTAACTAGACATTATAGTTTGTCCATCATGTTTGGAAGTGTAGCTCAGAAACTGTTCAGAAGGAGGGTGGCAGGAGGAGCAGAGAAAGAGCATAGAATCAACTGGCAAAAAGCTCTTTTGCTAGCATTCTTTTGTAAGACCTGATTGCCCAAAATCAGCAATATTTGACTGGGCTGATCACAGTTCCTTTTTATGATTTATTAAAACTGAGGCTGGAGTGAGCAAGAGGGAACAGGATGTGGAATGCTGAAATGCAGAAGTGTCTTTCAGTGTCTTTCAGCATCTGCAAAAATCTTCCCTTTTGCTATAAATATCTGCAAAAACCAAAGCCGCCAGCAGTCCATAGGAATGCCCTGATTTTTTGGTTCTTTTTCCTTTTGCAACCTTTTAACACTTTTTAAAAATACTTTGAATACTGAGTAACTTTCTGGATTTGGTATGTTACAATTTCAGCTGCCCTGAGAAGGGAACTGCAAGTGCTTTAACAGGTAAGTTGAAAGGTGGTCTTGTTTCACTGAAACACCTCCTAAACAAGGAAAGCACATGAAAACAAACCACTGCTTGCCTATACTATAAATGCAATCAATTTGGTAAGTCGTGTGGTTAGATGTTTGGCTTCATGTGTGTGTTCTCCCTGTGTGCTGCCCCAGCTCTGCGCAATCAGCTGGCACAACAGACCTCGAGCGAACATCCAATGACCACAAAATCTGTTAAGGTACGAAGACACCAGGCCATGTTTATTGTTGACGAAGCGCAGTAATGGCACCAGGCAGACTCTACAAGGATACTAAGACATGTATGTCCATGACAATGGACACAGCTTAGTGAGTGGCAGGACTTTCCATTCCCCCCTTGGTTGGACAAAGATACTCCCTCTGAGATACATTTTATACCCTGATACAAACCAGTTAGAACTGCCTCTGACATAGTTAGTCACTGCCCCCTGACATGGCTAGTCATTAGCTTGTAGATGTTGGTTCCATTAAAACATTTTTATTATGTGCTGTCATCTTGACCTTATCTTTTAGGAGGGGTCAGTGTGTTTCTGTTATTCTTGGGGAATGTTTTTGTACCATCCTTGATATTGGGGTGTTCTGGTACCACTTGATATCGGGATGTGTTTGCATGAGTACTCTGTGCTTAGCACTTCTTAGGAATGTGTGTTTTTGCAATATCAGCCCTGTTCTTGCCAGATTCTGTGAGCAGGTCCTGCCTCATAGCAGGGCTCTGATACAAGGGCTTATGTTTCAGGCTCTCTTCCTACTACAAGTCAGTTACAACACAGTTACAATTTGTGGTGTAGATAAGACTTTATTCAGACCTTGGACTTTTCCAATTTTTGCAGGCCTGTGAATGCCAGAATGGTACTGCAGAGGCATTGTGATGTGGGGTGTGAGGAAGGGACATTATAATTTACTTACATGGTCATCTCTAGACAAAGGATGTGGAAGCTGTCTGTAATATTTTATAAAATGTGGTATGTCTGGCTGTTTGTTATTGCGTGGTTGTGCCTATAGTTACAAGGAGTTATTTCCAACAGTAGTGGACAGTGGATAGGCCAGAAAATGGACAATAACTCTTGATATTCCCCATTTGCAGATATAGAAAAGGAGAAAGCAGATGTCAATCCCTTTGAAACTTACCTCTGACCATGCTGAGTTCAACACCACTGACTTGGTACAAAGCAGGGAAAATCCAGGCAGGAAACTACAGCAAAGAACTTTGGAGTGGATAAAACTGAACCCCTGGCGCTCAGGGGAGAGAGAGACACTTTGAAAAAAATCAGTTGTATGTCTCTGTGTTCCCGAAAGGAAGTCTTGCAGGACACCCAAATTCAGTTGGGTCCGCTGAGCAATCACCATTGGTACATGGGATGCTGCACCTCATCCACACACCTCTAAAGAGTGGGAGATTCATGGAATTTCACTCCAGAGAGGTGAAGGCACAGGGCTTGTCACCTGGAGAGGATGCACTCAGTAAGACTGAGAGAGGTTAAAGGTGCAGATAGCACTGAACTGGGACCCTATATGCATCATCATGTTGTTATCAGTGAGGAAGGGGCCTTCTTGTGCCCTTTCCAGGGAGCTAACCTGGAAAAGAAGGAAATGGTTCTGCATAAATGAGAAGCCTAGTCCAGGTAGGAAAGTTCCTGGCCTTGTTTTGTCTCCCTCCTTTCTCCTCTATCCTTTCTGTTGTCTCTCACCCTCTGTCTCATTCCCACTTTGTAGAGTGGCTGTATGAAGATGGGCAAAAGCAAAGGTAGTTTCCATTTCAGGGTGTTGGATGGTAGTGGGATTCATTGACATTCAATGGCTATTGCAGGGGTCGGCAACCTCTGGCATGCGGCCCACCAGGGTGAGCACCCTGGTGGGCCGGGCCAGTTTGTTTACCTGCCGCATTGGCAGATTCAGCGGACCATGGCTCTCACTGGCCGCAGTTCGCCGTCGCAGGCCAATGGGGGTGGCAAGAAGTGGCTCGGGCTAGGGATGTGCTGGCTGCGGCTTCCCGCCACCCCCATTGGCCTGGGACGGCGAACCGCAGCCAGTGGGAGCCATGGTTGGTTGAACCTGCTGACGTGGCAGGTAAACAATATGGCCTGGCCCGCCAGAGTGCTTACCCTGGCAAGCTGTGTGCCAGAGGTTGCTGACCTCTGGGCTATTGCAATGAGAGTCTGATTTCCCTCTCATTTACATTGGCTTTATACCAGCATAACTTTGAGTGTAGCAGAGTTATTCCTGATTTACCCCGGTATAAGTGAGAGGAGATTCAGGCCCAAAAAGGAGCTCAGCAGGGAAACAATACAGGAATAAAGGGAAGGGGCAGAGGAGATGACGGGGAGGGGGAGAGGGCTGTGAGCTTCCCCCCACCCCAGCTCCAAAAGAAGATAATGGGTGGGTCTTGCAAAATCCTACCTCACCCATGTCCTCTGCTGAAATGTGCTTTTGTGACTGCCTATGGTACTTAGAGAACAGCAGACATTATTCCTGTGCCTGCTGCAAAAGAAAGTCCCCCAGAAAGGCTATCACACCTTTCTCAAGTGGAGCAAGCAGACTATAATTACAAAAGACCAGTTCTTTAGTACTTTCTACACTGATGCCAATTAACTCTACTGCACCTGTAGTGTAGATCAGAATAGTAACTCTGGGGTGTGCTTCGCAGTGAAGAATGCTATGAAATCCACGTATAACAGTGAAGTGTCATAAGTAATCTAGTCATATTTTACATATGAGCCAGTGCTTGATATTGAATCTCTAATAAAGTGACATTGTTTCTTTAAGGGATTGTTGAAGTTGCTGGTAGGTTACAGGTCCAGTTTAATATCTGATATGTACTCTACTGTGTTCTACCCTTGCAATAGTCAGAGAGTCTGTTCCATCTCTAATTGCTGTGGTCTCCTGTAGCATGTAGAAGCTGGACAGACAGGCTACAGATGCTTTAGGTGTTGCTGGAGTCCAAGCATTATGCTTGGTGGGGAAAACAAACAAACAAAAAACAGAAGCTGAATGTGAAAAGGGGACAACTGGAAGGAAAGTAACACAGCTGGATCTCCATTAATATCAGTCACCCATTTCTTTGCCATGTGAACATTATCCTATTTTGTTTTAGATCCAGAGACACCATAGTGGGGTGTTATTAAACTGTGATACTGCAATGTTTTTGTTGTCTGTGTACTCCACATTTGATTGCTAAGCACTCTCTAAGTGTGCAGAATTCAGCAGCCATTCTGTACTCAGAACATAATGCTGACTGCCAGAGGAGACACTATCCAGATGTAGACAAACACTGTCCTTTCTCCTGGAGACTTTATATTCATTCTTTCTTATTTTGTTGCTCTCTTAATTTAATAAAAATACTCAGATTTAAATAATTTTGTTTAGTCATTATGTATGGAAAAAGATAACAGGACCAGGCCCAGCCAACCTTTTCTTGTATTTTCTCGTAAGGGCTTATAAAGTACATTGATCCATGGACTCTGCCCTTCAAATGTTCATATGGGTTGTAATGCATCTTGGCTAACACATTGATTTATCTGGATAGCACAGTGCAAAGTGCAAAATGTCTCAGTGTACCGAGAGTGTAATTCATCTGTGAATTTGCAACCAGAAATCGCTTTGCTGAGTTCTGCACTGTGGTTAATAGGTTAAATAAGAATTCAGCCAAAACTCAGAACAAAAGAAATAAGTAAATAAAAAGAGGGTAGGTGAGAACTGAAACAAGAATCACATTCCTTGGGTCTAGGCTCTAGAATGAGTAGATGCAGGAGGTAAGTCACACACACTACACAGCTCTTCCTATAACTGAAAGCCTGGTGATATAGAAAGATTTCTACAAGGATTCCCATCTGTTGAAATAAGGCAACTGTCCTGAATGTTACGGATTGACTATTCATCCTGCAGTAAATGGATCAATATCATGCCTTGCAGCGACATGATATTGTATCAAGACATAATAACTTGTGGTTACAATGTGAAGGCGCAACATAACAGCATCGTGGGATGAAGATGCAAACCTCACACCTTCAATTCCTTACTGAGTGCTGGGCATTTGGAAAGCCATTGAAAGACACAAGGAAAACAGTCTGTCTGAGGCCCTGGCTACCCAGAATAATCTATTTGGTATAAGCTAGGTGTGATTTTTGAGCTAATATATTTGTACTGGTATAATCCGTCTGTAAACACTCTTGTTCCAGTATAAGAAGGGCTTTTTTTCTTTTTGTTTGACTGTTGCTTGGGAAGGAGCTTAAGCTAGACTGAGAAAAGATACACATCTCAGAATAAGAATACTCATAGGGGGTTATGTAGTAAGACTATACTTGTATAACAGGAAATACTTTCCCATGCAGACAGGGTCTAAGACCTTAATCCTGCAAACATTAATACATATGCTTAACTTTTCTAACATGCACAGTCCCATCAAAATCAATGTAAGTATAGTTTAGCACCTGCGTGCGTGTTTGTAGTTAAGAAAAAATCAAACTGTTGACTGTAGGGGAAGAGCTACCATAAGGGAGAGGAAAATAGAGGCACCATGGAAAGAATTCACAAAACTGCTGGTGATTAGGCAAGCCATAACTTGCTCATTTACCTTTTTGCAGTTGCACACAACATCAAGCAGTTTATGTTTTGATTAAATATTATCTTTATTATTGAAAATATTTGTTTGCTTAATTGAACAGTGACTATAACAGCCGGCTGCTTAATCATAACTAATCGTGTTGCTTTTTTAGCTCAGATGATAGGGGTTTAAGCTTCTGGTAACTGAAAACAGGATTTGGCCCACAGTCGGTAGAGACCTACTGTTCAATTTTTGCATATAAACAAAATGTTCGTGGTGCAATATTATATTAAAGAAAAAAAAAAGTAGGAATGAAAGGTACCAGCATATTATCATCAATTGAACCAGAATACTGCCATCAATTGGCCCAAACGTGTGATTTTGTGTGCTCTATAAAGCGAAATGGAAGCATAATTATCTGTCAGTCTCCAACATGAAAGTTTTGTTTTTTTTTAATTTAGAAGTACTGAGTATGTAAAATTTTGTCTTCCCTGTTTTTGCTAGAGAACTCTTTGGAGGACCCAGAGAAATGGTTTGGTAGATTTCTCAGTCCTTTTGAAGACTTTGAATCTTTACCAAAAATATATTTTCTTGCAAATGTTTCTCATACACTTGAGCTAACCAGGAATTAGCAAAAAAAAAAAAATTAAACAATCCGAATAAAAATCATGTTGTCCATTTTGTGATGGTACTTCTGATGTCAAAATCCCTGCCAGTTCTCTGTTTGTTCAGAGTCTTCCAGCAGGCAAAACCTGAAACTGTACTTGTTTCAGGCATTCTCTTGATATCATGAAAAAGTAAACAAAGGCCTTTTTCCTGCCATTAGATCTGAGTTGGAGGATGTGATCGCATGAGCAGGACCAAATGTCCCAGCCGCAGTTCTCTTTTGCCTTTGCATGTCACTATTTGTAATTTAATTAAAACACACACACGAAAAGTGCCCCAAACCACTCCTCTGTTAACTGTAGCAGCAGGCGTAAGGAGATCAAGGACCTGGTGGGCTGCCTGAGCCAGGCGTCTAGGATTAATCCTCGCCTGACAGCTACACAGCGATCCTTCCCTGTGGATTCAGTCTGGAACCACCTGCGTCCCCGAAGCACGCGAGGAACTACAACTCCCAGCATGCGGCACGGCGTCCTCAGCCGTCCCCACACTGCGATTGGCTGGTTGGGCCTCTTCCCCCCACGTGACTCAGGCCGGCGGCAGCTGCTGTTGGCCCGGGCAGAAGGAGCCTGGGCTGCCCCGCAGGTGCCATCTCCGCGCGGGACAGGCTCAGCCAGGGCTTATGGCAGTGGCGCAGGGGGTTCGCGGGTGTCTCCTGCGGGGACCCCTGCGTGCCCGGCCTGGCAGGAGCTGCAGCTCCGGGGCTCCTGTGCGGCAGCAGCAGCAAGCGCTGGTGGCTGCCCCCGCCCCGGCTCACGTGAGTGGGGGGCAGCAGCCTGGGGGGTTAATGGGAGCCCCGGGGGAGTCACGTAGGCGGACAGGTGTCTGGCTCAGTAGAGAGGCTGTGGGAGGCAGCTGGGGAGGAGGGAGTTAAATGGGGGGAATTGGGAGGGGGGCTGGTGGGGTGGGAGTTAGCTAGGGAGAGGGGGCCAGAGGGTGGTTGGATTTAAGGATCAGGTGGGTGCCAGCCCCTGGGGATAATATGCATAGGGAATAATGGGGCAGTGGTTATTTACAGGGAGGGTGCCAAGGAAGAGGGTCATTTGGCGGCGCTGAGGGAGAAATGGGGGATCATACTTTACGGAGCAATTAACACTGGCACAAGGCCACCTCTGGGACGAAGGGGGGGGATGTCAACAGCTGAGCAGCAGGCAGGTGAGGACTTTGAAACAAGATACTTGCACAACCACTTGCTCTTACCGAATATGCCAGGAGACTTTGAACATCGGGATAGAGGAGGTAGCCTTGTGAAAATGCCTGTCAGGGTGAGCTGCAGGGTGCTAAATCTGTCTTTCTTGGAAAGCTGAGTTGCACAGTCAGCTACTTTGAGGGAGAAGTTCTCTAGAAGAAAGAAAGAAAAAATGGGTGGACTGTAGATAATTTTTTATAAATCTGTTAAAGGCGCTCCTGTTAATACTGAGATGGGCAACTACTGTTTGAACACTGATGATCTTGGTTTTAGATAGCACCCTTTTTTTCCCCTTGAGAGATCCTAAAGTGATTTACAGAAATATTGTGTACAGAAATCCTTGGTCTCACCACTGAAAGGTAACCACATCTGGACTGGAATGTGGCAGCTGGCTAATGGGGGGAAAACAGTGCCACATGACAGTTCACAACTGGAAACGAAGGTGAAAACCATATTCCTCTAATCTTATCTATTTTAAAAAAAAATGTTCACTATTATCGTAAGTGTGAGTTTATTCAAAAGGTATATCCTTGTGTAAAGGGTGACTTCTTAAAACTGCTGTACAAGTAATGTTTTATAATTGGAAGTAATGTCACATAGATTAAGCTCCAGATTTAAGTGTTGTGTTTAGTAATGTACTACTGCTTTAAATTTGGTTTCATTCAGCATTTTCTGATTTCTGTTTAAATATTCCTCTAAAGTAATTGCGACTATAATATCCTAGCATTGGAGCTGGAATTAACTGAAAGCAGTAGTGAAACTGAATAGTTTTTCAGTTGTCCCAGGTGAGGAAAAAACCCGATAGTTAAATGGTATATGTGGTGAAAAGTAAATTAGATGTTTTTAAAAATTCTTTCAGTGTTTATAATCTACCATGTTAGTAGTAAGGAATTCTGTGCACTTTAAAATGTTCAACGTGGATGTGTTAACTTTAAGCAAAAATACCTCCTCTCCCCCTATTACAGGCTGTTTTTTGTCTCAATTGTAATAATAATACTTATCTGTTCTGGGTATACTGTACGCTCTTCAAAAGCACATTATCTGTAAATGCCAGAAGTGGCCATCTTTGTTGAAAATGGTCCTCTGATGATCAACTGGATGTAACCCAAGAGGTCATGTGGACTTCCTAGTAGGAAGGCTGTCTGTTTATTTTGCACAGCTTTCTTGAAACTGAATTTCTGCAGCAAAAACATTGTCCTAACTAGGCTGCTCCCAATTTAACTGTTAAATGCCTCAAAAAATTAATTCCACCTCCTCAGTGCCAAACTGGGGGTGGAAGGGCACAACAGAACATGCAGAGTGTAAGTGTCTGGCACACTTCTGCAAAAATAGGACTTGACATACAGAATAATCACAAGTTTTACATGATTTATTGATTACATTCGCTCACAGGGCAGCCCCTTAACAAGCAAAAAACAGACTGGGACTAGGTTCTGGTGCTGGTTTCTGGAAGTCAGTAATATTTTTAAATTGACAGTGAATTTAATACTTTTTACAAGAAATCAAACTGACAGTAAACAACTTACATGTCAGTAAAACTGGCTCAATTTAGAAAAATGGTTGTTAGGTTTTTGATGGTTCACATAATTTAAAAAGTCTACTGTGTGACCAGAAGCAGAGCTTTAAGTCTAAAATTGCTGTCCTAGAGACTGAGCAATTTTAAAATTGCTCCATCAGGAATACCTTGCTCTTTTAAAAGCAGCAAAGAATCCTGTGGCACCTTATAGACTAACAGACGTTTTGGAGCATGAGCTTTCGTGGGTGAATACCCACTTCCTCAGATGCATGTAATGGAAATTTCCAGGGGCAGGTATATATATATATGCTAGCAAGCAAGCTAGAGATAACGAGGTCAGTTCAATCAGGGAGGATGAGGCCCTGTTCTAGCAGTTGAGGTGTGAAAACCAAGAGAGGAGAAACTGGTTCTGTAATTGGCAAGCTATTCACAGTCTTTGTTCAATCCTGAGCTGATGGTGTCAAATTTGCAGATGAACTGAAGCTCAGCAGTTTCTCTTTGAAGTCTGGTCCTGAAGTTTTTTTGCTGCAGGATGGCCACCTTAAGGTCTGCTATAGTGTGGCCAGGGAGGCTGAAGTGCTCTCCTACAGGTTTTTGTATATTGCCATTCCTAATGTCTGATTTGTGTCCATTTATCCTGGACAGTCTCTACGGAAAAGGTCCATAACCATTTAATCCTTGGCCTTCCTACTGAGGCTATTGATCTGTGCCAGTGAGTGCTAACTGAAGAGGTGTGTTCTTTGGTAATATAGACAACCGTCCCACTAGAAATTGGAAAGAGAACTACCAAGCTCATCTCGCATGTCTATGAACAACCATTAGTTAGTGGGAACTTGCTGTCAGCACCAGCCTAGGCTGGATTTGACCTAGAAACCTAAGCAGTTAAGGATGGATCATTTGATGATTACCCGTTCTGTTTATTCCCTCTGAGGCACCTGGCAATAGCCACTGTCAGAAGACAGGATACTGGGCTAGATGGACATTTGGGTCTGACCCAGAATGGCCGTTCTTATGATTCTTCCCGTTATCAATCCCCTAAACTGTATCCGGGTATAAGGTTATGACAACAAGCTAATGAATAGGAACTTCTAGTAGTCAGGATGAAAACATCTCCGTTATTTTACACAAGCCTGTTTGCTACACACCAAGCAAAGATTGTTAATTATTTCCAACAATACTTTTAAAGGGACCATATCAACATGAGTCTGCTGATCCATATGACATGAGTTAGTGGTGAATCTCTCAGTTTGCATCACTTGGGCAGAGGGAGCGGGACAATTGGAGTCATTCTTTCACTGGGGAAAGCCCTGGGTAGTAAGATTTCCTCTCTGACCACTTTAAAGTGAATGAAATCTTTTATAACCTTGTGTAACACTAGCTTTTGCATGCTTGTGGTGGAGCAGCTTCTAGCACTCGAGCCACATTACAATAACGAACTGTTTTATGCAACTGAAGAAAAATCCAATTAAGGAAGCAGATCTTGATTTCAAAAAGTATGTTTAAATAGCTAAAAGATTTATAAAACTACAGTAAAACCTGCTTTAGCGACCACCTCTGAAGAGAGCCCACCAGTCACAAGTGAGTACTTGCAGAGGCCATGGAACTTCCCCCCTATAATTTAAATGTGAAGAAACTGTGAAGAGTGACCTCCTGTCATCTGCAACCAGTGACATTGTCTTAATCCCTTCAGAGCTGTGTGCCCAGCCAGCAGCCACTGCTCTCCAGCTGCCTTCAGAACTGGGCGGCCAGAGAACAGTGGCTGCTGGCCAGGCACCCAGCTCGGAAGGCAGTGCTGCCGTCAGCAGCAGAGAAGTAAGAGTGGCAATACCATACATTTGAAGAGACCACCTCTTACAAGCATCCACTTCTGCGAACTCCCATGAATGGTTGCTCTTGGCAGGTTTTGCTGTACATTGGGACCATGTCCTTGAAGACAGAGTGCCACTTTCACATTTATAATAGGCAAAGTTGCTGGTTATCTGCTAATATGTGAAACAAAGGATGTAAAACAACCACAAAGTTAGCTGAGGGATGAGCAAAGTCTATAAACTTGGCTGTGTGCTCTCTTACTTATACTTTGTCTACATTAGGGAATTTTTTTACCAGAAATTACCACCAGAGCTAATGGTGGTTCTTTTATCTCTGGTAGGTGCAGGCCTGGTGAAGCACTCCCTAATGTCAACAAAGTTACACAGAACTGGCAGACACAGCGTGTGGTCTATCTGCACTACCCCCTGGGAGTTAAAGGTAGATTTACTCCACTGCCTGCTCAACTGGAAGCCTTCTTAGTAGTTATGATGGATGAATCATGTATAGGGTCCGAACCGAGAGCTTGGCTATGTGTTGATGAGTGTCTGAGTGTCTGTAGTTATCAGTTTTACCTGCTGGTAAATGCAAACAGAGAGGGCCAGGGTCCTATATTGACACCCGATACTGTTCTGTTGTTCAAACTGAGGCCATGGCTACACTTACAGTTCTGCAGCGCTGGTAGTTACAGCTGTGTTCGTACAGCTGTGTAGGGCCAGCGCTGCAGTGTGGCCACACTGACTGCTACCAGCGCTGCAGTGTGGCCACATTTGCAGCACTGTTGGGAGTGGTGCATTGTGGGCAGCTATCCCAGCATTCAAGTGGCTGCAACGTGCTTTTCAAAAGAGTGGGGTGGGGTGGAATGTGACAGGGAGCGTGGGAGAGACAGAGAGAGTGGATTTTTGGAGCTGACACTGTTCTCAGCTCCCTGCCTTGCAAGTTCTAAGGACTGGAAGACACACAGTGCCTACCTTCAATCATTTTAAAAGTTCTGACCCCCTTCCCCCACCCCTCTCTCATTCACTAAATGCAAATTATGCACTCCTAAGTAGCCTGCAGACAAGATAAGCATCTGCTCAACATGGACTTCCCCCTCCCCCTCTGCTGTGTGAGCGTGCTGTTTCTCTCTTCAAGCAAACCGCTGTGAACATTCCAAAGTAATTCCCCGGCCTGCCTCCGCTCGCTCAGCAAACAGGAGCTGTGTTTGTTTTTTAAATAAGCAGTTTGGCTGAACTCCGAGCTCCCCCTTTCTTCCGGTTTGTTGTGGACAGGAATTCTGGGATACCTCCTTATACCCCGGAGGTCAATAAAAGCGCTGGTGGGCATCCACACTTGCTGACCAGGGCTGGATCACCAGCGCTGGAATCCCTACACCCGAGGCTCGACCGGGTGTACAGCCAGCGCTGCAACCAGGGAGTTGCAGCGCTGGCCGTGCTTTGCAAGTGTGGCCACATCCTAAGTTGCAGCGCTGTAACCCCCTCACCAGCGCTGCAACTCTCTAGTGTAGCCATGGCCTTTATCTGGCATCCTTTTTAGTGTAGTAAGTACACTTCAGACAGAAGCAGGCCTAGATTTCCTTCTGCCTGCTGAAAATGGATGACCGAAAGCAGAAGGACTGGTAACTCAGTGTATGTCCACATTGCAATAAAAGACCTATGAGGGTATGGCTACATTTGGAATTTCAAAGCACTGCCCCAGCAGCGCTGCAGGAGCGCTGCCGCGGCAGCGCTTTGAAGTGTGAGTGTAGTCAGAGCGGCAGCGCTGGGAGAGAGCTCTCCCAGCGCTGCATGTAAACCACATCCCTTACGGGTGTAGCGTGCAGCGCTGGGAGCTGCGCTCCCAGTGCTTCTTCCCTGATTACACTGACGCTTTACAGCGCTGTATCTTGCAGCGCTCAGGGGGGTGTTTTTTCACACCCCAGTTGCAGCGCTGTAAAGTGTGAGTGTAGCCAAGGCCTGACACAGTTGCAGCTGGCCTAGGTCATCTAATTTGGGCACAGGCTGCGAGACTATAAATGTCTGTGTAGACCTTTGGGTTGGAGCCTGGGCTCGGAGACCCGCACCCCTCACCAAGTTTCTGAGCCTGGGCTCAAGCCTGAGCCCTGAAACCTGGAGAGTGGGGCGAGTCTACAAGCCTGGGCTCCAGCCCGAGCCCAGATGTCAACACTGCAAATTTTAGCCCTGCGGCCTGAGCCCTGGGAGGCTGACTCGACTGACCTGGGATCTGAGGCTCAGTGTGGTGAATTTTTTTTTTAATATAATTGCACTGTAGATGTACCCAAATAGGGCTAATGGGCCACTTCATGTAAGCAGACACTTATGCTTCATGCCTCTTTTCAGATCTTACCAGTCCACTGGCCAAGTTGTATTGAAAGCCTTCTGGACTTTTGCCATTTGATTACAAAATCTCTGCAGGTGGAGAGCTGAAGTAAATTGAACAATGGTCTCTGGGAAGATTATGTTCCTACAAAAGGATTATCTTTCTGCTCCTTTTTTTTTTTTTTTAAATTGCATTGTTAGAACAGCTGTCAATGACTCATAATGGCCTCAGCTATTAGATGTCACCTCTGCACCTCCCACTGTTCTGCTGTCTGGCTGCACCCTGTTCCATCCCACATGCCCTACTCTGCCTGGCTGATCTGTTCAGGGAGTGCATCTCCTACCTGTCTTCCACCCCCAGGAGTAGCACACAGAAAATCTCCAGAAAACTTCTTGGAAATAGACAGCTGTATCTAGAGTATGGAAAAATATTGTAAATATCTCTAAAAATAGTGCTAGGGTTCCCTTGTTTAAACTATGGAGTGACTAATGCTGCTGGCTACAGCTGGGCACAAGGTGGATTTGATTTAAATCACTAGCCAGGAAGACTCGATTTAATCATGGTTTTCTACATAAAAGTGCATTCTTGTTGGTTGTTGTAACCTTAATACATATTCTTCACAACTCAGAGATAGTTGTAGGTTTCATTTTTAGAAG
Organism: Gopherus evgoodei; assembly: GCF_007399415.2. Classification (NCBI taxonomy): domain Eukaryota; kingdom Metazoa; phylum Chordata; order Testudines; family Testudinidae; genus Gopherus; species Gopherus evgoodei. The sequence goes on along the minus strand of NC_044324.1, from coordinate 164,222,654 downwards.
GTACACGCTTTACATTTTTAAACAGTGATTTATTTTGAATACTTTTCAGATTAGTTTTACAGCTATATCAGAAAATGAATGATTGTTTGGTTATTTCATTTACCAAAGGTAATTGAAGCAGATATTTATGAAGTCATTGGGAGATGAACTGTCTCCAATTCAACAAGTTAATCCAGGGGTCGGCAACCTATGGCACGCATGCCAAAGACGGCATGCAAGCCAATTTTTAATGGCATGCTGCTCCTGCCGGAGTACTGGCCACAGGCCCCACTCAGCCTGCTGCTGGCCTAGGTAAACAGAACCCCAGACCAGCAGTGAGCTGAGAGGGCTGGCGGCGTAAAATCAACATTTTAATTTAATGAAGCTTCTTAAACATTTTGAAAACCTTGTTTATTTTACAATACAATAATAGTTTAGTTATATAATAGAGATTTCTACAGAGAGACCTTCTGAAAAACATTAAAATGTATTACTGGCACACGAAACCTTAAAGTGAGTAAATGAAGACTTGGCACACTACTTCTGAAAGGTTGCCAACCCCTGGGTTAATCATTAATATTTGGAGGATTTTCTTGCCATGCTATATTAGGAGAACAGCACCAGACAGACAGTTAAATAAAACAATTTAAATAAATCAACAATGTTAAGTATTCTGGATTTTTTTCTTCAACAGCAAACATAATATTTTAACAAAACAAGCATATGTCCCTTGGTTCTCACATTTATCTCCAGACTTCTCCACCTTTGTCCAGATCTATTCCTCTCCCAACAGTCTTTTTTATTCACTGAACTTTTTGAAACTTTCCACTTTTAGAGAGAGGTAAGAGAGACTCTGTGTACACAAATTTGCAGAGGGACAGTAGAGTTGAGGTCTGTTATTTCTCCCCTCTATATATTTATTTCTTTATTTTAAACATTTTTGCTGTTAACAAGCACATTACCTCTGGAGACACAAATCCACAGTTTGAGAACTGCAAAACTAAGCATTTCTGATGGTATCTTCTAGACTGAGTCCCATTGGGTAGATAAAAAAAATTAACCTAAATAATCTGTACAGAAGCCTGTGGAATTCCATAAGATTGGATCCCTAATCCATAAACTATTGGAACTCATTTACAAAACTTTTCTTAAACATTACGTGAATATATTGTCTCATGCTATAGAATTATAATCCCCATTCCATGATGAGATATCTTTGAGCTATAATATATCTTAATTAAAACTATCTTTAGATATTCTTTTTGAGGAAAAAACCTTTTATCAGAAACAATTAAATTTTTTACTCATTGATTGTTTTAATTTTTTTTTAAATCCACCCTGGCCAGACATAACATGGGCAGGGCTGTGCATCCTCGCTTCACCAGTATACCTCTACACTTGACCCCCTGGCATCCAACCTGTGCGGGCAGAGCAGTTCTGGAGCACTTTCAGGAGCAACTTTGGACAACTCTTCTGTATAGGTTCTTATACCATGCTCATCAACCCAGTATCTGAGCAGCTTCCAGTAGTGCACTGAGTGATGGGACTAACATCTGTCACATGGCTTGTTCTCTCATCCTCTCCATATCCTCCACATCATGCAGCCCTAGAGTCCAGTTGCTCATTTAATGTCTGAGGTTTACAGTCAGATCTTAACATTTAACCTTTAACCCCTTACCCTTTATAACCTAACAAGGCTAGCTAGAATGACTGGAACTGGCCACTGTAGTCACAGGACTTAAAATATTCCTTTTTCTTTAACTTGCTAACACAATCTGTCTCCTTAAATGATTTTATGATGATGTGTCTGAAGAGCATTAATGGAAACAAAATGCATTGCATTTCTAAGAACCATTTCCACTGCATCTCATACATCTCATCCCATTATTCTAACCTTATTTCATTCCATTTAGAATCAAAGAATATCAGGGTTGGAAGGGACCTCAGGAGGTCATCTAGTCCAACCCCCTGCTCAAAGCAGGACCAATCCCCAACTAAATCATCCCAGCCAGGGCTTTGTCAAGCCAGGCCTTAAAAACCTCTAAGCATGGTGATTCCACCACCTCCCTAGGTAACCTATTCTAGTGCTTCACCACCCTCCTAGTGAAAATTTTTCCTAATATCCAACCTAACCCTCCCCCACTGCAGTGACTGCTTAGTGTCAATCATAATTATTCAATTGGTCTCCATAAAATCTTAATATAATTCCATTAATATCAATGGAGAAATGTGAGCATCCACCACCAGATAAAAGCATACAGGTATTTTTTAAAAAACCTCAAACACTTGGTAATTATATAGCTCCTTTCATTTGAGCCTGTGAAAACCCTTATAAAATGATTCTAGTATTATCCCTGTTTTACAGGTGGGGAAGTGGAAGTACAGTGGGGTTAAATAATTTGCCCAACCACCCCATAGGTTAGTGGCAGAGCTGGGAGTAGAGTGAGATGAAAAAACTACTTGAAAATGTGTATCTTGTGTTTCAGTGCATCTAAGACTTCAGCTTTGGGGTTCATCAGAGCGTGCTTGTTCAGACTTTAAAAGTATAAAAGCTTTTTAAGGCAGATGTATATCCAGACTTGCTAATATACTGCAGCATGCTGCTTAGGAGTAGTCTCACATGGGAAGTGGTTGGGGATTAGCCCAAAGGCAGGGAGCTAACTGGCTGCAGTTACATGTCTTTTTCTTCAGGGTCTCAAACCTCAGGCTCAGCTCTCCATGTTAATAGCAGACCATGGATCTCAGTTCCTTTGTGTCAAATTGTGGTTTTGCTTTCAAATTTTTTCACAGTAGCTATTTCTTTATCCAGAGGCTTCAATGATATGATAGACCATAGGATAGAAGGTGGAGGAGGGAGAAGTGGAGAATGGCCACAGGGAATATGGGTGGGAAGCTCTTTTATATACCTTTACTCTCACTCAAAGGTGTGTTTAAACTTGGCAGAGTGGAGATATGGGCTGGGGAAAGAACCAGGTACAAGCTTGACAGGCGCCATTAATGGGTTAAAAAATTGAGAGATTTAGAAATAAAATTAATGAGGATATTGCGTTATTGTGAAGTGAAGAGGGAATCCCACAGACTTCTGAAGCCTGTACAACACAACATGCTCTCATTTACACTGGTGCATATCTCAAGGAACTCCACTGATTTTAGCAGTGTCCAGATTTGTGCTGGTATAATATTTTAGAATCCAGCCATATAATCTAGATAATGGAAAGCATGCTTGCATTTCTGAGGCATACAGGTGTAGTTTGAGCCTCTTAGAGAAGGCATTCTAGTCTTCCACACAGCATATGTTGAACCTGCAGGCATCAGCAGAAGCAAAATTTTTGGCAAATAGCTCTTTCTTAATTAGTTTGCTCTGGGACCGATCTGTTCTATCACTTTAATGTGTTAATTTAGATATTGGCACTCTCTCTGCTTTTAAAATAAATATTTCTAGAGAGATTTTCTGAAGTCTTAATCCGCATTCACAAACAAGTCTGGGTTTGTTCCCCAAGTAGCTAAGAGATAGGGGTAACCCACTCAGAGGATCAGTGGCTGCAATTTCCTTACTTGGAAATAGGTAAAAGACAGACTTTCCTTTAACTCTCTAATACCCCCCCCATTCTTTATTCTTAGGGACATTTTGCTGGACCAAGGGTCTGTAGTTGATCTCCAGAGCGGAATCCTTGTCCCCTGCTGTAAAGATGGTCAGGTTATAAGCAAGGGTTATGACTCTGAGTAGGAAGCCAGAAGCAGCTGACAGCATGATTTCCTACCAGCACCCCTCTGTGAAAAGGATGAGATGCAGAATTATTTATATCTAAGATGTTTTTAATCAAGGATCAGCTTCTCTTCATGGCCCAGTAAGCAAAGCAGTGGCACTGGGGCTGCTGCTCAACTTTAACCCTAGTGCACTAAACATTGCGTAGGTTTGCTAGTTTTGGTTAGACATATTCCTGGAGGTTTCATCACCTGATATAATCTTTAATTAAAGATTAATCTTTAATTCCTGAAGGCTTCAGGCAATCCTAGAGGGTTTGGCACAACCCTCGGTGGTGGTGGTTCTTTTTTTCCCGCTTTCCACCTTTGTTAGCTGCTGCTTGATATGGTTTGTGTCTTGAGCAGCACTTGTTTGAAACTTAGATTGGCCTATCCCACCCAGGCAGGGGAGTCTCTTCTTAGCTCTGCCCATATTCGACCTCTGTTGGTCAGTTCTCTGACCCCCTGCCCTTCCTGGTGTTTTACTTCCTTTAATTACATATGCATAGAGCCCTGCAAATCTGCAGATGTCCACGGACCATTTTTGCAGCTCAGAGATAGGATGCAGATACAAATTTTGTATCCGCACACATGCGGGAACATAAAGCCAGGGTTTCAGATACTAGTTACTCCAGGTTGTAACATTCCCAAATGTGTTATGCTTCTATTACTTTTTAGGCACACAAAAGAGAAGAGAACAGCACTGTGTTAGTTATGGCCTTGTTTAAAACACTGTCATATTACTATTAGGGGTTTTAGCACTTCCTCCCTGACTAGTTACACGGGGCCTTTCAGCTGGGAATCATGTTAGCCAAGCCATGTCCACAGCACAAGGCTTCTAACACAATTCTAAATACAGCTGTTGCCAACAGATTCAAAGGGCATTTAAAGTGGCCCAATTTGTTCTTATGTTGAACAGGGCCTTTTGCCTTATACTTGAACTTTCACAAGCAGAAGGCTAGCGATGTAGTGTCACTTCTAACTTTTAGTTCTGCTAGGCAGCAAAATGCCTGGAAGGATCATGCCCAGGTTGATCAATTTGAGGGCCTCTGGATGACTATTTTGGGTGTATATCTTTCCCTCTGTCTTTACAAATTTCAAGAATCAAGCTGTCCGTGCAAAATATTTTGCAGAGCAGGCCTGTAGAGGTGTGCGACCGGGGCTCGACCCTCCCTGAGGGCGTAGGGGAGCCAAACCGGCCTGCTACACGTGGTCAGGTCCGGCCCTCTGCTTCAGGGCTGGGCAACAATGCACAGTCACTTGGGCTCAGGCCCTCTGTTGCAGGGCTGAGCAACAATACACAGTCAATTATAAGTGCAGGCCCTCTGTCTCAGGGCTGAGCGGCAAGACACAGTCAATTAGGAATAAAGCCCAGGCCCTGGCGCAGGGCGGGGCAACACTCAGTTCCGGGCTTAGGCCCTTCAGGAAGGGCTGAGCAAACAACTAGCCTTGATGGCCTCCTCAGGCCAGGGAGAGGGGGAGTCTGCCACCCTTGGAAGGGTGGCAGGGGGAACATAGGCCCTCCCACTCCACTGCGTTCCAGCCCGGTGCCCTAGTAGTGGCTATCACGGCTGACGGTCAGTGGGGATCCTGACCGCAACACACTGACATAGGCTCAGGTCAATCTGCAGCCTGACTGGGGTCGGCTGCCCCCGGGCTACTTCCAGTTCCCCCCTGGTCCGTGGTGTCAACTCCCGGGAAGTCCAGTAGCATGGGCTCCTCCTGGCCGGGGCTGGGTGGTAGGTCCGGCAGCTCCTCCAGGAAATCCGGCCAAGCTTGCTCCGGGGGTTCCTCGGAGTAACAACAGGGATGGGGAAGCTCTGGTGGCTCCTCCCAGTTGTGGGCGCACAGAAGCTCCGGCCAGTCAGGGCAAGTGCCCTGGTCCCCAGCAGCTTCCCAGTCCCGAGCTCCCTGTGGTAGGTCTGCTCCCGGCGGTGGCTGGGCTCTGACTGATCTCTGATGGCCGGCTTTTGTGCTTCCGGGTCACCGCCTGACCCTCTGAGGGGCGGGCTTACTGCCCTGTAGTCCCGCCCACTCAGGCATCTGGCGTGGCTCGCCCTCTCCTGGGCAGGAGGGGAGCCGCACCGGCCTGCTACAAGGCCCATAGCAACTGCTACACAAAATGGCTAATTTTATATGGTTCTTCCCCCTTTATCTTAAATATGCAGCAGGAGATGAGAGTCAGGAAACCCCTGGAACTCCTCAGCTATTCCACTGAGACTCACTTTGGTCTTGGTCAAAATCACTTGGCTTCTGTGTACCTCTGTTTTCCCCTTCTGTAAAATGTGGATGATAATTTCCCTGTGAAGTTTAGACTCAGTTAACATTTGTACGGTGTGTTGAAGGCGAAAACAGCTGCCATTTGTTTTATTGCTTTTTCTCCTCAGGAATTGCCAAGCACAGGAAGAAAAGGTTTCCTAACTGAACATGCTGCCCCTTTCTCTGCTTTCCTGACTGACAGCTTTGGCCGTCGGCACAACTACCTGCGGATCTCCCTGACTGAAAAATGTAACCTCAGATGTAAGTCTGTCTGTTTCTTGCCCCTCCATGTCCCAGTAAGCTTCATGTACTGCACAGGATATGGAGGTCCACCTGTAGGAGCTAGAGCTGGACAAAAAATTTAAACTAAAACTCTGTGGGTGAAAAAATACAGATTTGATGACACCAATACTTTTGCCTCCCTCCAGACTTAAGTGGCAAATTTGATTTACAGACCTGTCAAGTAGGTGTAAAGTTGTTTTGGGGATTAAGCCAGCAGCAGTGTCCCTGGGCTTGTTTGTTCATGCTACCTGTACTTCTGAAAGGCAAAACAGTTAGTAATTGCCTATAATTGCCATGCAAAGTGCAGCCAAATGCAGCGTTGGTTCCTTGCCAACAGCTGATCCGACTCTTTTTGCTAATCCTTCCATTTGCCCATGTATTTCTTGATTGCTCATTCAGGTCAGTACTGTATGCCAGAGGAGGGAGTTCAACTGACCCCTAAATCAGAGCTGCTCACTACCCAGGAGATAATCACCCTCGCCAGGCTCTTCGTGAAGGAAGGTGTGGACAAGATCCGATTGACTGGTGGAGAACCACTCATCCGACCTGACGTGGTTGATATTGTGGGTAAGTTTCTGGTCTGGTTTTATCCTTCTTTAGCAGTGCCACAAATCATGCAGCACAAAGATGTCTCGGCCTAATCAAATTGAGCAGCATGGCATGCGGGCTATATTTGGAGGGAATGTTCCCTACCATGATCTGAGAACCGTATTTGTGCCTGTCTGACAAATGGGAGCTGTATGCCTTCAGTGGCAGGTTGAGACACTGTCTCTGCTAGTTCTTCAGTGCATTTCCCCTTTCTGACCAGTGTTGTATCCATCTTGCCTTGATTCAGGTCAAACCAGCTGCACTTCATCCAGGAGCTGACTTTTTTTTCTCCTTTTTCTCCAAAGACATTCTGACATCTTGTTAGTGACAGTGGTTGCATCACTTGAGAATGAGATATATAGTTGAGTGCAATGGGCACACCATTGTCAGACCCCCTGGGCTCAGCAAACTAAATCCCAGTGGGCTTGTGTAGATATTAACAATAACAGAGGGAATAGTATGGATCCCCATGGGACTCTGCACGTGAGCGCCTTTGGAGGCGGGCAGGGGCAGTTACCTATTGCCACTCAGTCTGTTGGAGAGGAATGAATGGAATCACTGTAGGCTTGGGCCACCTACACCTGCTACATCATGTAGCTGGGTTAGTAAGTGGTCCTCTGTGTCAATGGCAGCCAAAAGGTCAAGCAGTGTGAACATGGAAGTCTCGTGTCCATGGCCATAATGTCATTTAGTGCCAATAGAACTGTCTCTGTGCTAGGCCCTCATTGTGAGGCATCCAGGATGTTGGCCGATGTCATGTGTCGTTGTTTGAGCTTGGTGGTTATTGCTCCTTCAGTTATTTTGTCTAGGAAGGGTAGGCTCTAGACCGGATGGTTGTAGGGGAGATCTTCAAGGTCCAGTGATGGCTTCTTAAGGATAGGGCAAACTATTGCATTTTTCAAAGAGTTTTGTAGGTGTGCTTGTCTGAAGGAGACATTGATTATTTCCATTGAGTGGGTATAGTTGTTCTTCGCTGGCTTTTATCAGCCAGGCAGGGCATGGATCCATTTCGTGGGTTGTGGCTCTAACATTTTATGGGGCTTCTTAAGTTTGTTCTGTGTGATGGGGCCAAACTGTGTCAGGGTGGGTAATAGAGTCTGGTTTGAGTGGAGTTTCATTTGTCCCAAAGTGTTCCATACATTTTCAAATTATCTTATCAGCAAAATAAACTGACTACTCTTCCCTGTGGTTGATGCTTGTCAGATATTTGGGCTATGCAGTCTGGATTGATTAGCCAGTTCACTATGCAAAATAGCTGTGCTGGCCTTGGTAGTGGGGGGTAGAAGGCTCATTTTGCATCCATTTGTGGTGTAATCCTGTAAGAGTTGTCTGTGCTGCTGGAGGATGGATTCAGAATGTGGTCTGCAGTCAAGCTTTCTGCCTGTGCACTTTGCCTGCTATAGTTGATCTGTGAACCTGTGTGATCATTTTGGTTCATGTCGGGGCAGGTTGTGGCCATTGTGTTAATGGTAGTAGGTGTTCAGTGACTGTACTATTGGACTAACTCATTGGAGCTTTGGGCATTGTATTTGTGTGGCTTGTTATCCTAGGGTGACTTGAAAACCTAGTATCAGAGGGGTAGCCGTGTTAGTCTGGATCTGTAAAAGCAGCAAAGAATCCTGTGGCACCTTATAGACGGAAAAGGATAAATGGACACAAATCAGACATTAGGAATGGCAATATACAAAAACCTGTAGGAGAGCACTTCAGCCTCCCTGGCCACACTATAGCAGACCTTAAGGTGGCCATCCTGCAGCAAAAAAAACTTCAGGACCAGACTTCAAAGAGAAACTGCTGAGCTTCAGTTCATCTGCAAATTTGACACCATCAGCTCAGGATTGAACAAAGACTGTGAATGGCTTGCCAACTACAGAACCAGTTTCTCCTCTCTTGGTTTTCACACCTCAACTGCTAGAACAGGGCCTCATCCTCCCTGATTGAACTGACCTCGTTATCTCTAGCTTGCTTGCTAGCATATATATACCTGCCCCCTGGATATTTCCACCACATGCATCTGAAGAAGTGGGTATTCACCCACGAAAGCTCATGCTCCAAAACCTCTGTTAGTCTATAAGGTGCCACAGGATTCTTTGCTGCTTTTTTGAAAACCTAGAGAATTCAGGAGCCTACACATATGCATTTTTTTCTTCTTATAGGTTGTCGTGTAACTTACTGTGCATGTGTGTGGCACCTAAAGACATGGAACCCAAAATAAAGGGCTTGTAATTGACAATGGAGGGAGCTTTCACTGAGGCAAGACAGGTCCACTGCTGTGTTTTCTGCAGACTTCCAAGGGACGTGCCAGAGGCACCATTACTGCAGCAGTTTGAGAACAGAGTTGTCGATGCGGAAGTGACCTAGTCCTACAGATGAAGGCAAATAGACTTTTCAGGTCTCCATTGTTCACAACTTGGATATACTCAGTTTTGTGACTTAGCTCTTCTGGGCAGAGGCTGCTCAAGACAATCTGCCGCCCAAGGCAAAACTTCAGTATGTTGCCCCTGTCCAGAGAGCCTGTACTGCAGGGCTGAGGAGGTGGCAGCTGGGGCACTTTCCATTAGAGTTGGAGGATCCTTTTCTCCTGGGACTTGCAGTGCGGAGAGGCAGCAAGGGGTTGGGGAGGGACTCTGGTTTGAGAGGCAGGGGAGCTGGGGACTGGGCAGTGGGTTAGGTATATGGGAGGAGGCTTGGGGGAGTGTCTGGGAAAGGCAGGGGGATTGTGGGGGGGTAGGGGCTGAGTGCCTGCAGGAGGCGGGGTGCCCCCAGTTCACTCTTACCACCTCCACTGTGCACCCCCTTGCTAGGAGCAGGTACCAACTGCCCGCACCCCCCCCCCAACCAACACACACACTTACCTGCCTAGTCTAGTGAGATGGGAGGCTTCCCACCGTCAGATTTGGCACTCATGTAGTGCATATGCGAACGGGCCTCTCCAAGCAGGGCCCAACAGCTTGCCTGACCAAATAGACTACATCAATGTAGTTTGCGCCAGCAGGGTCTCCCCAGGGCAGTTAGAGTGCTCCACAATTCACACCAGTTCTCCCAAAAATCTGACATTGATTGACCTATAACTAGAGCGGCCTCTGCTTCTGCAGTGGAGTCTCTATTCTAGTAAAATGAGAGTGCTGATTGAGTGGGGAGTAAAAAACAAGCAACAAATCTGGTTTTGTTTCCAGTAGCTTAATATGTCTGGCTCGGATGTTCTTTCTTGGCAGTGCATCACTGAGTGGAGTTTCAGTTTTCAGCTGTCTTGTCTGCACTCCCTAGCCTTTGAGTGGAAGGCAGGATTCAGTGAAGGAAACATTTTGTTGAAGGGGAAGGTGAGAGGGGGAGCCGTTGTGATCAATTGGCATAAAAATATGGCTGAAGTCAGGAAGAAGTTGTTCATGTCCAGTAGTTCTGCTTTGATGTAACTCTTAATAAAATTCTCTGAGTACTAGAGAATTCCTGTATTCAGTATTTTTTGCTGATTTTTTTTGAAATGGGAGCTGCAGATACTTTGCTAAATGGATTAAGCAATTGGCTAGTTTTACTGTAGCTTAATGAGCCAAATAAATGTGCGTGATAGAGGAAAAAATATGTATTTGGGGTATAAAATCTTTATTGCCATGAATCTGAGATGGCTGCGTTTAACTCACAAGTGAGTTCTGCACGTTTTCTGAAACAAGTGGAAATAAAAATTTAATAGCAACTCTGGCGTTATCACATATTTTGTTAATGCCTTATGTGTAGTCTACCTACTTCTTATTTTACTTGTCTGAAATACCTTGATATTTGTAAAAATAATGCAACTAATCTGGGCAGGTCTTAGTGACATTTACAAGGATGTTTGTATTAATAGTTTGAAATGTATTAGTACATCATAGTTTGGCAAGTATATATGTTTGGGTGTTTTCATGACCACACGTGATATAAACTTTAGCACTACAGCCATCTCTGGGATGCAAATACTGCCAGCGTTCTACTTCAGCAATACGAAATTATGGGTACATAAACTTTCCCCACTGTACATTTATTTGGAAATGTTGACTGTTTGCTGCTGCTTGTAAATGATATGCATCTTAGTACCAGGCTGCATTTTCCTGTATGGAGCATTGTGTGCTGTGACAGTTTGAAAACAGTTTAACTGTTCAGCGGTGCTGAAAAATAACTCATCTTTTGTAAGTCGTTGGACACATACGTGGGAAAGCCTTGCATTTAGTTAGTCAATAAACTCCTAATCTGTAGTCTTGTTGTTAATTGCAATAAATAAGGAAATGTTTCACAAATTACTGGAGCACTATTCACTTAACTCCAGTGTGATTAGAAATCGAAACCCCGTAATAATCTGAATGTAATAGAACACAACTGTGTAAAACCACCAGTGACCAGTGTTAGATAAATGTCTGTCTTTAAGGGAGTTTAAATTCCAATTATTGCCCTTTTAACTGAAGCATAAATCATGTCCTGCAGACATAAATTTGGAATGAGTATCTTAAAGTGGTCTTTGCAAGATGGTCATTTATAATATTCCTTTACCTGTTAGACATGGTTCACATTTCTGAATTTTGCTATTTTTAATAATCTGTGTTTAATCATTGATGGTGTTCTTCGTTCATACTGGACAATGAAACCAGTTTGGTCCATTTCACTTTTTCTCGTTAGTTAATTCACTTTTTGGGTTTCATGTATTAGTGCAGTGTTGGTTTGTTTGCATCATTGCAGGGAAATATTTACATTATTTCTTAACTGAACCTATGAAAACATTCCTAATTATTCTGGATTTTTAAACCCTTTTTGTGTCTCACTCTCCTTTAAGGCACCTTGCAAGTCCTAGACACGATTCACCTCCCTGAGACGTTTTCCTGAAGCAGCATGCAGTGCTTAGGGTGTTTTGGCAATATTGGTGCTCTGAACCATATCCCCTAAGCCCTAAACCCACTGCACTAGATTCCACCAAGTGAGGGTCATCCTGTCCCCATTACCCGGCCCACTTACTTATACCCATGACTGCCTATAACCCACTGTATGAGCGAGGTACCTTCACTGCTTCCCTACTGCTTCTTGATCCCACCCAGCATACACCCCGCATTGGGGGACCTTACAGACTGTATATGTTATGTGCTAACCAATTCCCAAATACCAGCATCCCCCTATACTCTGTATGTTGCCCCCAATGACCAACAACTGACGCTTTGAACTCTTTGTATCATCTTTATTTAAATATTCTCTAATAAACTTTTATATCTGCTAATGGTAAAACTCTTAAAGTCTGTAAGGGATAGAAGAATAATCAGTAGCACGTTGTGCTAAGACGCTGAGTCTGCACTTCTTTTTTTCCCCAGTGCAATAATATGGCTTGAAGCCAGTGTGGGAAACTAGGTTCTTTAATTTCTTCTTTATCTACAGGCCTGCTGCAACTCCTCAGATTATTTAGAAACTCACATACACCATGAGTCAGCAACTACAGCTTCTTCTTCGAGTGATTGCTCACATCCATTCCAGTTAGGTGTGCGCGCCGCGCGTGCACGTTCGTCGGAAACTTTTTACCCTAGCAACTCCAGTGGGCCGGCAGGTCGCCCCCTGGAGTGGTGCCGCCATGGCGCCCAATATATATCCCTGCCGGCCCGCCCGCTCCTCAGTTCCTTCTTACCGCCGTGTCGGTCGTTGGAACTGTGGAGCGCGGCATAGCTGTCCTCCACGTCCCTAGCTCTCCTAGTTTCTATCGCTTGTTTATCGCTTATCTCTAGTTCTATATAGTTGTTAAATTAGTATTGTTAAGTAGATAGTTTAGTAAATAGCTGTTAAGTAGTTCCTGGCCGGGGGGCTTAGCCCTTCCCGGCACCGGGCGTCAGGCTCATGCCTGTTTCGCCAGGCTTCAAGCAGTGTGCGGCCTGCAAGAAGCCCATGCCTACCAGCGATCCCCACGAAGCGTGCCTGAAGTGCCTCGGGGAATCGCACAGATCTGACAAGTGCCGCATCTGTAAGGCTTTTAAGCCGAGGACAAAAAAGGAGAGGGATCAGAGGCTCCGAACTCTCCTAATGGAGGCGGCACTTGACCCGTCGACTTCGCAGACCGTGGTTTCGGCACCGGCACCGGATCGCTCCGGCACCGAGAAGACTCCTCGGCACCGACCTTCTCCGGCACCGGAATCAGAGCCTAGGCCGTCGAAGTCTAATACTCCGGCCAGGCAGACCCGGCTTGAACGCCTGGCCTCGACATCGGCCGCGGCGCCGCCGGCACCGTCAGCACCGTTGACTCCGGGCCCGGCGGGTCTGTTGAGTCCGGTGCCGCCGAGCTCCCCCATGAGATCTGGGGTTGAGATAATGGTCCCATCCACACCGGAGACCTTCGCCTCGGCTCGGGACCTTATTGCCCTGACGGAGCCTACTCGGCTGCCACCCCCGGTTCCTCCGGTGCGGGTCACGTCCAGAGGCAAGCCTATGATGTCGGCACCGCCCACGGACAGTCGTTCGCCATCCAGGCCCCGACGTCTTGGGCGCTCCAGATCCCGACGCCGCTCGCAGTCCCGGCACCGCTCCCCTCAGCGGTACCGGTCGCACTCGCGGCACCGGTCGGCATCGAGACGGTCGCGGTCAGGCTCCAGTCAACACCGGCACCGCGACTCCAGGAGCAGGTCCCGACGCTACTCGCCGCACCGGTCGACCTCCCGGCACCGAGCTGGTGGCAGGTCCCGGTCCCGATCTCGCTCGACCTCCCGGCACCGAGCTGGTGGCAGGTCCCGGTCCCGGTCGATCTCCCGGCACCAAGCTGGTAGTAGGTCCCGGCACCGAAGCAGCGCCCGGCACCGTGACAGATCCCGGTCCCGAAGCAGCGCCCGGCACCGTGACAGATCCCGGTCCCGAAGCAGCGCCCGGCACCGTGACAGATCCCGGTCCCGAAGCAGCGCCCGGCACCGTTATGACTCCCGGCACCGGTCCCCGGCACCGAGACGATCCTCCGTGCCGGCCCGCGCAGACCCGTACCATCCAGGGTCGGCCCCGCCGTGGCCCTCCAGGCAGCCGTCCGTGTCCTCTCAGACGGACAGCGGCTACGCGCTGGGCACCGACCGGCAGGCGGCGCTGTTTGCTGATCCGCCGCTGCAGGACCAAGGCCCCCCACAGTGGGGATTCTGGACACCCTGGGCGTACCATCAGGCCCAGGGCCCCCAGCAGCTCCCTGCTAGGCCGGCGACTGCAGAGCGTAGGGCCCCTGAAGCCTCTTTGTCTCGCCCCCCTCCCTCCCCGGAAGGGGACGAAGGGTCCAAACAGCAGGACTCCGCTGCGGCTCCGGAGACAGAGGCGAGGGCTGAGGAAGACCCTCAGTTGGACACTATTGTGCCTGGGGTCTCATCATCCTCCTCCCCGGATGAGGCGGTGGCGGGTACCTCCTCCAACAGTCCCCCCCCGCTGGATCTCAGGGCGCACCAGGACCTCCTCAGGCGATTGGCTCAAAACCTGAGTCTGCAGGCAGAGGAGGTCTCGGAGATAGAGGACCCGATTGTCACCATCCTCTCTTCCGATGCTCCCACCAGGGTCGCCCTGCCGTTTATACGGACCATTCAGGCCAATGCCAATACTATCTGGCAGTCCCCGGCCTCCATCCCTCCGACAGCAAAAGGAGTCGAGAGGAAGTACATGGCCCCTTCTAAGGGGTACGAATATTTACATGTTCACCCGACTCCCGGTTCACTGGTAGTGCAATCGGTGAACGATAGGGAGCGTCACGGCCAGGAGGCTCCGGCCCCCAAATCCAGAGAAGCCAGGCGGATGGACCTCCTTGGCCGTAAGGTGTATTCGGCTGGGGCGCTGCAGCTCAGGGTCTCTAACCAACAGGCCCTGCTGAGCAGATACGCCTTTAACTCCTGGGTGGCAGTGGACAAATTTAAGGAGCTGCTGCCACAGGATGCTCGCCAAGAGTTCACGGCCATCTTGGACGAAGGCAAGAAGGTCGCGCGCACGGCCTTGCAAGCCTCCTTGGACGCTGCGGACTCGGCTGCCCGTACCCTCGCGTCAGGAGTTACGATGCGTCGCATCTCCTGGCTGCAGGTTTCCGGCCTTCCGCCAGAGCTCCAGCACACGATACAGGACCTTCCTTTCGAAGGCCAGGGCCTGTTTTCCGATAAGACAGACCCCAGACTTAAGAGTTTAAAGGACAACCGGGTCATTGCGCGGTCCCTCGGGATGCACACCCCCGTGACACAGCGTAGACCCTTTAGGCCGCAACAACAGCAGCACCGTCGGCCGTTTTCCCAGTTCCGCCAGCGGCAGGACCCTTACAGGCGCCGCGGCAGGAACGGGAGGCGCAGGCAGTCGGGGAACCAAGGGGGGCAGAACCAAGGCTCCTCAAAACCCCCGCCTGGTCCTAAGCCTTCATTTTGAAGGTGCGCTCGAGGGCGCAGTAACAGTTTCCCCTACGGATCCTTCCCCTCCGTTTTCCAACCGCCTTTCGTTTTTCCTCCCGGCGTGGTCCCAAATAACATCGGACCGCTGGGTCTTGAGCGTGGTGCAGACGGGGTACCGCCTGCAGTTTGTTTCGTTCCCTCCTTCCCGCCCTCCTTCCTCGTCCCTCTTCAGGGACCCCTCTCACGAGCAATTCCTTCGGCAGGAGGTGCAGACGCTCCTCAGCAAAGGAGCTATAGAGGCGGTTCCCGAAAACGAGAAAGGCAAGGGGTTTTATTCCCGCTATTTTCTGATCCCCAAGGCCAAGGGGGGCCTCAGGCCTATCCTCGACCTGCGAGAACTCAACAAATACCTCGTGAAGTTGAAGTTCCGCATGGTATCCCTGGGGACCATTATTCCATCCCTGGATCCGGGAGACTGGTACGCCGCCCTCGACATGCAGGACGCGTATTTCCACGTTGCCATTTGGCCACGCCACAGACGCTTCCTCCGCTTCGTTGTGGGGGCTCGTCATTATCAATTTGCGGTCCTCCCGTTTGGCCTGTCCACGGCCCCGAGGGTGTTTACAAAATGCATGGCAGTTGTCGTGGCGCATCTTCGGCGCAACCGTGTCCACGTGTTCCCTTATCTGGACGATTGGTTGATTCGGGGCACGTCGGAACAGCAGGTGTACAGCCATGTCCGCGTGATCACCGGCATGTTTGCGAGTCTGGGCCTCTTGATAAACACAGACAAGTCCACCCTGAGGCCCACTCAGAAGGTGGAATTTATCGGGGCCGTCCTGGACGCCACTGTGGGCAGGGCCTCGCTGCCTCGGCAGCGGTTCCAGACCATGGCGGCGATCGTTCAACGCTTGCGGTCAGCCCCGTTGACGTCAGTGAGGACATGTCTAACCCTGTTAGGCCACATGGCGGCGTGCACTTTTGTGACCGACTACGCTCGGCTCCGCATGAGGCCTCTCCAGCTGTGGCTTATCAGTCATTACAGACCAAGGCAACCGCTAGACATGTTAATCACAGTCCCCCAGAAGGTCTTAGATTCCCTCGGCTGGTGGGTGGACCAGTCCGTATTGTGTGCGGGTCTTCCCTTTCACCCGTCTCAGCCCTCGGTATCCCTGACAACGGATGCCTCAGATCTAGGCTGGGGGGCCCACCTAGGGACCCTGCGGACGCAGGGCCTATGGTCCCAGGAGGAGGTGGGGCTACATATCAACATGAGGGAGTTGAGAGCGGTCCGCCTTGCTTGCCAAACGTTTTGTCATCAGCTTCAGGGTCGTTGTGTAGCCGTGTTCACGGACAACACGACGACCATGTATTATATCAACAAGCAGGGCGGCACCAGGTCCTCCTCCCTGTGCCTCGAGGCGATACGACTCTGGGACTTTTGCGTAGCCCACTCCATTCACCTCAGGGCTTCCTTCCTTCCCGGAGTACGGAACACGCTGGCGGATCGATTGAGCAGATCCTTCCTGTCACACGAGTGGTCCCTTCGACCGGACGTCGCTCTCTCCATTTTCCGGAGGTGGGGTTATCCCCGGGTGGACCTCTTTGCGTCCAAGGGGAACAGGAAGTGCCAAGCGTTCTGCTCCTTTCAGGGCAGGGAGCCGGGGTCGATAGCGGATGCCTTCCTCATCCAGTGGTCGACCCACCTGTACTATGCGTTTCCTCCGTTCCCTCTGGTTCACAAGGTCCTCCTGAAGGTGCGCAGAGACAGGGCTCGTGTGATCATGGTGGCCCCGGCATGGCCCAGACAGCACTGGTACACCATGCTGCTAGACTTGGCCGTAGCCGACCCAGTTCCCCTGCCCCTTCATCCGGACCTGATTACCCAGGACCACGGGTCCCTCTGTCACCCAGACCTGCAGTCGCTGCACCTAGCGGCGTGGCTCCTGCGTGGCTAACTGGTTCCGAGCTGCGCTGCTCCACGCCTGTGAGAGAGGTGCTCTTGAGCAGCAGGAAACCATCCACAAGAGCCACATATTCGGCAAAATGGAAACGCTTCTCCTGTTGGTGCGTAGAGAGAAATCTCCGCCCTATGGAAGTTTCGGTATCCGAAATCTTAGATTATGTTTGGTCCCTCAAAGAACATGGTCTGGCCTTATCGTCGTTGCGAGTCCATCTGGCAGCTATCTCCACCTTTCACCCGGGTGCGGACGGTCGCTCCGTTTTTTCTCACCCGACGGTGTCGAGATTCCTTAAGGGGCTGGAACGGTTATTCCCTAACGTCCGTCCCCCTGCTCCAACCTGGGATCTTAACCTGGTGTTGTCCCGGCTCATGGGGCCCCCCTTTGAGCCGTTAGCTACTTGCTCCCTGCTTTACCTCTCTTGGAAGGCTGCCTTTCTAGTAGCTATCACCTCAGCTAGACGGGTGTCGGAACTCCGAGCCCTTGTGGTGGACCCCCCATACACGGTCTTCCACAAAGACAAGGTGCAGCTTAGACCACACCCTGCCTTTCTACCCAAGGTGGTCTCAGCCTTCCACGTCAACCAAGAGATTTTCCTCCCGGTTTTTTTCCCAAAACCTCACTCCTCAGGCAGGGAGCAGCAGCTCCACTCGCTGGATGTCCGTAGAGCTCTCGCGTTCTACATAGAGAGGACCAAACCCTTCCGCAAATCCCCCCAGCTTTTCGTGGCGGTAGCGGACCGTATGAAAGGGCTTCCTATCTCCTCCCAGAGATTATCCTCGTGGGTTACGTCCTGTATCAGGACCTGTTATGACTTGGCCCATGTCCCTACGGGCCGTGTGACTGCGCATTCTACCAGGGCGCAGGCGTCGTCACTGGCTTTCCTGGCCCGTGTGCCCATCCAGGAAATCTGTCGGGCAGCGACCTGGTCATCGGTCCACACCTTTGCTTCCCACTACACCCTGGTACAGCAGTCGAGAGAGGATGCGGCCTTCGGAACTGCAGTGCTCCATGCCGCGACTTCTCACTCCGACCCCACCGCCTAGGTATGGCTTGGGAGTCACCTAACTGGAATGGATGTGAGCAATCACTCGAAGAAGAAAAGACGGTTACTCACCTTTGTAACTGTTGTTCTTCGAGATGTGTTGCTCACATCCATTCCACACCCGCCCTCCTTCCCCACTGTCGGAGTAGCCGGCAAGAAGGAACTGAGGAGCGGGCGGGCCGGCAGGGATATATATTGGGCGCCATGGCGGCGCCACTCCAGGGGGCGACCTGCCGGCCCACTGGAGTTGCTAGGGTAAAAAGTTTCCGACGAACGTGCACGCGCGGCGCGCACACCTAACTGGAATGGATGTGAGCAACACATCTCGAAGAACAACAGTTACAAAGGTGAGTAACCGTCTTTTACTGCAGGTTGTGTCATGTCCTTTTGCCTGCTCTTGAGCACAAGTTCCTGATGTGTCTAGTAAATGGGGTATAGATAAGGCTTTACCAATTTCACAGCTGTGAAAGCGTCATGGTCTGTGAAATAAGCCCTTCCCCATGAAATCTGATTTTCCTCTCGCTGCTAGGAGTACCCCAGTCAAGGGAGAGAGAGAGGGGTGTGTGTGTGTGTGTGTGTGTGAGAGAGAGAGAGGGAGGTTCCTAACTGCAAGTCCCAGCTAGGCTGGGGAGGGACAGGACTTGTATCACATACAGTGTTTTGTGTTGGCTATTGAGTGATCTCTGGCCTGGTCTACATTGTGGGTGGGAGATCGATCTAAATTACGCAACTTCAACTACATAAATAATGTTGCTGAAGTCAGCGTACTTAGATCTACTCACCACAGTGTCTTCACTGCTGTGAGTCGACGGCTGACGCTCTCCCATCGACTCCGCCCGTGCCTCTCGCTCTAGTGGAGTACCGGAGTCAACGGGAGAGCGCTTGGCGGTTGATTTATTGCATTTAGACTAGATGCGATAAATGGACCCCTGCTGGATCGATCACTGCCTGTCAATCCTGCAGGTTATGTAGACAAGCCCTCTGTCAGTATGTCTACACTTAAAATGCTGTAGCACTTCAGTGTAGACCCTACCTATGCCAAGGGGAGGAATTCTCCCACCAGTGTAGGTAGGTAGGTAATCAGCGTAGGTAATCCCCTCCCCAAGAGGCAGTAGCTCTCTTCCTAGCTCTATCTCCACTGGGGGTTAGGATGGCATAATTACTTCTCTCCAGGGTGTGGATTTTTCACACCACTGAGGTGTAAAATCCTAGCGTAGACCAGACCTGCGAAATTAGCTTGTGGGAGAAGGGAGTGGTGTCTCAGCTCTGTTCCTAGTGGACAGACATCCATAACATAAAACTTCCTTTAGTCAGTGTGACATCCCAGGGTACCCTAGCGCAGGAGCTGGTGCAATGTGGAGTATTGGGTGTTTTGTTATCAAAACCCAGAACAGGAGGGAACTTGCCTAAGAGGGCCTATGCTTGAAGCTCTGTTGGCTAATAGCAGGATCCTTGCAATAAGATTTGTCCAAAAAACAAACCAATTTTGAGTCATCAAACAATTATACTTCTCTTAAGCAATGATTTTTATGGGTCTCATTGAAAACAGAACTTTTGTCTCTTCTTCTCTTTATTTATATAAAATAAATTGAATGGCAGCCCTGGCATTATCGCATTTTGTTAATGTCTCATGTTTAGTCTGCTCCTTGTTTTCCTTGTTTGTCTTTGGCTTTTTTAATAGCCGTTTCCTCTTGAAATACCTTGATATTTCTAGAAATAATGCAATTAGTCTGGGCAGGTCTTAGTGACATTTACAAGGCTGTTTATATTAATAGTTTGAACTGTATTAGTACATTTATATATATGCTTGTGTACACCCTCTCCTCTTCCCACCTCCCTTAGCTGACTGCAGCAACAATTAAATTCAGGGCCGCCCAGAGGATTCAGGGGGCCTGAGGCAAAGCGGGGGAGCTGCAGCGCTTATACTCACCCAGTGGCGGTCCGGGTCTTCGGCGGCAGGGGGCCCTTCAGTCGTTCTGTGTCTTCAGCAGCACTGAAGGGCCCCCCACTGCCGAAATGCCGCCGAAGACCCGGACTGCCACCAGGCCAGGGCTTGTGGGGCTCCCACTTGCCCCCCTCCCACCCCCCGAGCAACCCTGATTAAATTTAGCAGGCATGCACTTTGGTCTGGTGGTTGCTGTCCTGGAGCGTGCTGGTATACAAATATGCAAGGCACTCCAAAGGACTGTTCTGGATTCCGATTTGTTAGAAGCACCTTTGAAAATACTGTTGAGGGGAAAGAAGGGAGGGATTTTTCTTTAAGCTGCTAAGAGGTTTGTGCAGCTTTTTTACTAATATTTTCCCTTGAGGATCTCCAAGCTGATGCTGAGGACTGTATGGGGTTATGGTCAGAGTATTTGCGAAATAAAGAATTGCCTTATTTACACAGCCCCATAAGAGTGCCTGGCACTTTGCAGACAAATGAATGCATTATTCAGTGCAACTGAATGTTTTCCAAACAATTTAGTCTTGCAGAGCCAAATCAACTATGTCTCGGTTGCATTATCTTTTAATACTGGTGGTTTTCAGCCACTGGATGGGAAGACCAACTATGACCTTTGCCTTGAGGTAGAAAGAACTTTGAGCAGTTCTTTGTTTTGTTTTGTTATTAGATATTAGATGTATTTTGCTAGGAAATAGCACCTTTTGACTTATCAATAGGAGGGTAGGGAGCCATTGAAAGAGAATATGCCATTTTCAGAGAGAATATTCTGACCACGAAGGGGCAACAAATGTAAAAGTGTTTTGTGGTTTTTTGTGTGCATCTGACGAAGTGGGTATTCACCCACAAAAGCTCATGCTCCAAAACGTCTGTTAGTCTAAAAGGTGCCACAGGACTCTTTGCTGCTTTTGCAGATCCAGACTAACACGGCTATCCCTCTGATACTTGTGGGTTTTTTTGTTTTTTTGTTTGTTTGTTAAATTTAATGCTAAATGCTGCACTTCCCCCTCAGACTACTGAGTTAGGTAGTCTGATCTTCTTTCCCATTCCATTTGGCCATTTGGCTTTATTTGTATGCATTTAGCTGCTGGTGGTGGTTGTTTTTTTTTTTTGTTTGTTTGTTTTTTGTTTTTGTTTTTTTTGCTGAAGTGATTACAGCAGGCATAAAAGCAGCCTTAATCTCTCTCTAATCGCTACTGAGTTTATCGGTCAAACAGTGCAGCATGACACAAGATAGCTGCAAATGTTTCACTGCTTAGCCTGCACAAATAAACAAGCAAGCAAGGATAGTAGCTGGTCGTGGTGAATAACTACAGACACTAAGAATTAGTTCTCCCATCTCCAATTTCTGATCTCTGGATTTTGTCCAGTCTGTTTACTACTCTTTGCAATATCATGCCCTTCATTAGAGTCTCCAGTGAATTGTCTAGTTGTGTATTCATTACACAAAGAAAGAGGCACTGATAAGAACCACATTCTGCCCTAATTGGCTAAATTCAGCTGGTGCCATAATAGTTTAGTGCTGGAGTCTGTCCGGTTCAGGCTGAAGCATGAAAGTCTGACTGGACTCTGCTTAAACTTGTACTTACTAATCTTTCCAGCAGTGACATCTGTAGTGGCTTCTGTAATTTCTCTGTTGCTGGAAGCTTGGTGGTTGATCAATGGCTCCATGTCTAGTTGACAGCCAGTATCAAGCAGAGTGCCCCAAGGGTTGGTCCTGAGCCAGTTTTGTTCAATATCTTCATTAATGATCTGGAGGATGGTGTGGACGGCACCCTCAGCAAGTTTGCAGATGACACTAAACTGGGAGGAGTGGTAGATATGCTGGAGGGTAGGAATGGGATACAGAGGGACCTAAACAAGTTAAAGGATTGGGCCAAAAGAAACCTGATGAGGTTCAACAAGAACAAGTGCAAAGTCCTGCACTTAAGAAGGAAGAATCCCATGCACTGCTACAGACTAGGGACCAAATGGCTAGGCAGCAGTTCTGCAGAAAAGGACCTAAGGGTTACAGTGGTCAAGAAGCTGGATATGAGTCAACAGTGTGCCCTTGTTGCCAAGAAGGCTAATGGCATTTTGGGCTGTATAAGCTGGGGCATTGCCAGCAGATTTGAGGGACGTGATCATTCCCCTCTATTCAACATAGGTGAGGTCTCATCTGGAGCACTGTGTTCAGTTTTGGGCCCCACACTACAAGAAGGATGTGGAAAAATTGGAAAGAGTCCAGCAGAGGGCAACAAAAATGATTAGGGGGCTGGAGCACATGACTTATGAGGAGAGCCTGAGAGAACTGGGATGTCTAGTCTGCAAAAGAGAAGAATGAGGGGGGATTTGATAGCTGTTTTCAGCTACCTGAAAGGGAGTTCCAAAGAGGATGGATCTAGACTGTTCTTAGTGGCACCAGATGACAGAACAAGGAGTAATGGTCTCAAGTTGCAGTGGGGGAGGTTTAGGTTGGATATTAGGAAAAAACTTTTTCACTAGGAGGGTGGTGAAGCACTGGAATGGGTTACCTAAGGAGGTGGTGGAATCTCCTTCCTTCGAGGTTTTTAAGGTCAGGCTTGACAAAGCCCTGGCTGGGATGATTTAGTTGGGATTTGGTCATGCTTTGAGCAGGGAGTTGGACTAAATGATCTCCTGAGGTCCCTTTCAACCCTGATATTCTATGATTCTAGGATGTGTGTTCTGAGGACAACTGATGGGCAAGAAAAGCAGTTACATTGATGTACCTCTTCTCCCAGGCTGGAAGCACAGCATATTCACCTACTGGCAAACGGACTGTGGTGCTAGCTAGTGCTTTTCCCACAACTGCTGGCAACCATGGCCGGAGCCATCAGTGGCCACCCCTTAGTAGCTCACTCCTGGTGTATGGGGAAGGTTTGAGACATCCAGAAAGGAAAGTGAAGAGAAAGTTGGTTCTTAAAGAACATAGCTGTTATCCCTCTGCTTCCAGCACTCACAGCACTGGCCATATGTCTTCTAAGCTGCAATCCCAGCCGCAAATACCTTCACGTGCCTCTGTCAGGGTATGTCTACAGCTCAAGCAGAAGATATTTATTATTCGCAGCTCGATGAGACATACTCATACTAAGTTTCATCGAGCTAACACGCTCAAAATCGAACGTGGCCGCAGCCTCACAAGGGGCAGGAGCAGCTAGAGGCCCCGAGTGAATGCCCATCAGAGATGCTAGGTATGTACGCAGGTCAGATAACCCCTCCCTCCACTTGCATTGCCACAGCTACATTCCATTGTTAGCATGCTATTTCCGTGAGGAACCAAAATAGAAGCTAGTGCTCACTCCTGGAGCTAACAGATGTATAAGGCAGGTAACATTTCATTTTTGCACCTTAAATAGGCAGATGTGTAACCAAATACAGACAGGACTTGTCGGCAGTAAACAATCTGAGGAACACTAAAGGTGTAGTTCCATTGGAGGTAGCAGTGTTGGGAGTGCTTGAGTACCTGGCGACCAGGTGGCCACCTGCTCTTTTACCACTATGCTTTTAGTAGAACTGCTCCAAGCAGGGTTAGATGCCATGGTGATAAAAATGCCCACACCCTATCCACACTAACGCTCCCTTTATTGATAACGCAATGGGTGGGAGACTTCCAGAAAGAGTCTAAGATAGACACAGCCAAAGGGACTAAATCTATTAAATAAGATGCCACTTTTACACAGTCACTTTTTTTGCAGACCTGCACTTTAAGGAGACGAGAAAAGGATGTTTTTTGGAGAGGTATAAGCTGGACACTTTTACTAATCAAAATGACATATCTTAAATATAGTGGAAATCACACACAGTGAATTGGTTTGTAGTGAAACAGATGGCAGTCCCAAGTGATTCCAGTGCATCATCATTTTCAGGTTGCAATCCCAGTTAGGTAAATTCTCTGCTTAGCAAGATTTTCTCTGTGCAGGGTGAGCAGATAACTTCTCTATACAATGGTTCTAGTGTTTCAAACAAACTCTAAACACGCTATCAGGTGTGAAAAACCCACTATAAAGAGAGGGAGTGAAAGGAAGTCTCAGGAGAGAAGAAGAAACTGGAGTACTACAGGGAATTCAATTTCTTATGTCATAGTAACTTTTCTGCCAAATTGCCAATAACAACCTTCTGCATTTAACTCAGCTGTGCAGATGTTTCAGGCTGGTTTCGGTGTTATGTGAGCCCCACTGGGGGGACAGCATTGCAAGTTTGGGAAAAGCCTCTTAACGTTCAGATTGAGGGGCAGGTTGGATACTAAACCTCATCAAGTGAGGCAATGGGGAGTGTTCTACCCCTTCCTGGCTAGGAGCAGTTGAAATTAGCACCTCTGCTTCCTCATCCATGTGTCAGCCTTTTTACAGTAGACATTTGGAGCTACCCAATGGTCACCATGAAGCTCCTAGGACTGATACTAACGTTGGAACTGTGTAGCTCTAAATTGGAGATTAGCCGTGTCTCAAGACCCTGCAAGTATTTTTACTCATCCATTTTTTGGGAATGTTGCTGTTTCTGAGACTTGAATTTCGGATGTTAATCTAATCTTTCCTTTTTGTGTGTTTTAATAGCTTTCCCCTTCTGGGTCTTGCATTAGCACTGTTTGATCACTCTACTTAGTAATGCTTGTATTAATAGTAAGGACGAACTTTGAAGATTTCAGTCTTTAAGCTGTACTGTCTGATTGTCTCTTTGCCTCCTTAAATTCCCTGTACAGTTTTGGTGACTACAGCATGCTTTGCTAGCTATCTTAAGTTGCTTGTATAATGTTGCTTTGAGCTGTTAAAGTAGCTGCCACTTTCTCCCCTGAGATGTGGTTGTGTTTCAGTGGTGAGTGAACCAATTTTCAGCGACTGATATGCTATGGTGTGTAAAGCCTTTAGGACAAAAAGTGCTATGTAAGTGCAAGTAGTTCAGTATCTGGCTCCAGTCAGGGCCGCAAGAAAGCGGTGGTTAGCGACTGACCCATTAGCGTTGGAATTCAGCTTTCGAAACTGGACAGCTGGGAGACAGGACAGGTTAAATGAGTCCAGGGGGCTTTCTTCAACATTAAAGCACTCCTTTGCTGTAATATAGAGAGCAGTTAATCTATATCCAGAGCGTTTTGATGAAGTTCTTGGAATCGCTGTTGCTTGCCTCATTTTAGCTCCATTTGAGGCTGGCTTGTGCTGTAGTCTATATAATCTAGTATGTGCCGCTCCAAAGACAAAGAGGTACAGAAATGTGCTGGTTGTCAGCAGAGCCCATTTGGTAAAGGGTGAGCTCCCCTCTCTGGCTATTTTATCTTGTGAATTGGAAAGTGGGTGAAGGGCCTTGGTGTATGAAGGGATTTGGGCTCTTGGCTGCATTCCTGTGAAAATAACTTTCTCCTTTCCCTAGTGATCTAGAATGTTCTCTAGAGATTCCTGTGCATTTTGTGGTTGGACTCTGGTCATTAAACGCTCTCCTTTTCCTTGCTGTTTCCTAGGTCAGCTGTACAAGCTAGAAGGGCTACAAACCATTGCTGTCACAACCAACGGGATCAATTTAGCTAGGCTGCTGCCACGGCTGAAGGAGGCGGGGCTGGATGCCATTAACATCAGCTTGGATACTCTGGTTCCAGCCAAATTTGAATTCATCGTCCGGAGGAAAGGTACAGAAATTCAAATAACATTTCACTGGTTATAGGATGACATTGCCTATCTTTTTATGTCCCTGTTTGTTCATCCAGTTTCTCTCAAACTTTTATTGGGAAAGAAGTGAAATTCTCTTCCTTAAGACAAGCCTAAAATATCTACACTTGGCTTGAGCTTGACCGCTGGCCCTTTTCCCTTCTTCTCAGCCTTCTTTCACATGTAAAACCCCTTTTCATGAGAACGGGTGAATAACAGCTTGAGGTAGGAGGTTTCATAACTACATTTGTCAATTCTCAGATCTACACTGTTCTCCTGTTCAACATTTTCAGCCAGGAACAGAACCAATTGTCCACCATTAATAATCAAATGAAGGCATGAATGGCTGCCAGATTGTTCCCCTGCCACCAACAAAAATTGAAAATAATTCATTGAGATCAGAGGTGGTTAACCTACTCCTTGCCATAACCACGTTACAATTGACAAGAGTTTGTGACAGTACCCTGCTCCTTGCCCGTTTAACCATAAAGAAAAAGAAGATGGTTATTAGTCACTGAAACCTATTTGTGACTCTCAGCTTCAGAACCTATTATTCCCAAATACTGGATGATGACGAATACAGAATATATTCACTGTATGCCAGGTTGGTTCATGATTTGCCTGTGATTCACCAGCTCTGCTTCTCATGCTGTCATTTGTTCTTCAACTCTATAAATATTTGTTTTCCTTGGAGTACAAGCCCTTCCACACACTTCCTGCAGTGAATCCTGCTTGAGGACCCATCAAATGGGCAATCTTGTGTCTTCAGCAACCAATTTAAAATGTCCCCATATGGTTTACTATACTGCTTCTATTGACTCCTTAAGATAAGACCTGGTGGCCTGTGAAATGAGTTAATGGTTCAGTCCAGTTCCTAGTGGACAAATACCCTGCATTGAAATGTAGCTTCAGAACTGGCACTATTTGGAACTTTGTTGGCATTTCCAGCAGAGAAGTCAAGGACTAAATAGACCACAAAGACTGAAACTTGCTGTCAGCAGTAGAAGTGGTCTCCCCTGGTCATACCTGAGGCAGGCTTAAATGTGTAGTGAGACATTATGGGCACAAGAGAAAACTATCCCGTAGTGGAGGAAAGATAAAGAGTAGGGTAAGAGACCACCCTGACTTAACCAGGAGATCTTCAATGACCTGAAACTTTTTTTAAGAAGTCATACAAAAGTGGAAACTAGGTCAAATTACAAAGGATCAATATTTTTAAACGAAACAAAAAACGCAGGCATGTAGAGACACAAATCAAAAGGCCCAGCCACAAGATGAGATTAAACTAGCTAGGGATATAAAGGGTAACGAAAACATTTTTCAAAAACTTTAGAAGCAAGAGGAAGATCAAGAACAGAGTTAGGTCTGTTACCCAACAAGGAGGGAAAGGCAACAGAAAATGCAGCAATGGCCAAAGTGTTAAATGCCTTTTTAGTTCGTTTTCACCAAAAATGTTAGCAAAGGGAACATCAGTGTGAATGGGGTAGGATCTGAGACTAAAATAGGGAAATAAGTTAAGAATTTTCTTAGACAAATTAGATGTCTTCAAGTCAGCAAGGTCTGATGAAATACATCCTAAAATACTCAGGGAACTGGCTGAAGAGATCTCAGAGCCATTATTAGCCGATATCTTTGAGAATTTGTAGAGTATGGGAGTGATCCCAGAGGGACTGGAAAAGAACAAATAGAGTACCTATCTGTAAAAAGGGGAATAAGGACAACCCAGGGAATTATAGACCAGTCAGCTTAACTTCTGTACCTGGAAAGATAATGGAGCAAATAATCAGTTTGTAAACACCTAGAAGATAATAAGGTGATAAGTGACTGTCAACACGGATTTGTCAAGAACAAATCATGTCAAACCAATCTAATAACTTCTTTGACAGTCTAACAAACCTTGTGGATGTGGGGGGCGGGAGTAAATGTGATATATCTCACTTTAGTACACTTGAAATCCTGTAGCGGCACAGCAGAAAAGGTTCTGGAAGTTATAGTGGATCACAAACTAAATATAAGTCACAAACGTAACTGTTGCCAAAAAAAAAAAGCAAAACTTATTCTGGGATGTATTAGCAGGAGTGTTGTAAGCAAGCCACGAGAAGTAATTCTTTACTCCAGCTGAGGCCTTAATCAGTGCTGAGTAATTGCGTCCATTTCTGGGCACCACACTTCAGGAAAGATGTGGACAAATTGGAGAAAGTCAGAGGAGAGCAACAAAAATGATTAAAGGTCTAGAAAACATGATCCATGAGGAAAGATTGAAAAAATTGGGTTTTAGTCTGCAGAAGAGAAGGCTGAGAGGGATCTTAATAACAGTTTTCAAGTACATAAAAGATTGTAAAGAGGAAGGTGATAGATTGTTTTCTCTATCTACTGAGGACAGGAGAAGAAGCAATGGGCTTAAATTGCAGCAAGGAAGATTTAGGTTAGACATTGGGAAAAACTTCCTAACTATAATGGTTGCTAAGCTCTGGGACAAATTACATAAGGAGGTTGTGGAATCTCCATCATTGGCATCTGACGAAGTAGGTATTCACCCACGAAAGCTCATGTTCCAAAACGTCTGTTAGTCTATAAGTTGCCACAGGATTCTTTGCTGCTTTTAAAAACAGGTTAGACCAACACCTGTCAGAGATGGTCTAGAAACTCTAAATCATACTTAGTCTTTCCTCAACATAGGGGACTGCACTTGATGACCTATTGAGGTCCCTTCCAATCCTACATGTCTATCATTCTGTGTTGGTTTTATATGTGTGTAGTTAGTACTGCTATCCATCTAGTACTTAATCTGCATAAGCAGAGCCTGAGGTCACTGATGAGGGGGTATGAATCCTATCACTCTTTTCCTAGCTAGTGAATCCAAATGTAAATTTCAGAGACCTAGGACAACAACAAATACAAAATGTGATTGTGATGATATGTTAAAAGTTCCCTTTACATTAACCTTAATGCTCAACATGAAGTTCAATCCAAATGTTCAAGTTTGGTAGATTTTTCCTCCCCCCCCCCCCGCCATGAAATTCATCTTCACACCCTTATATTTTTGAATGCAAAAGACCCCACCTCAGTGTCTAAGCTAGGCAGTCCACATAGGTGCACAGAGACAATATCTCCCCTTAGCCACTAGATGGTGCTGCAGTACCACTAAAGTCAAGAACAAGCTATTTAAAGCTCTGCAGGGCTACAGAAAGGTGACTATAACCTACTGAGCATTCGGCCATGGAGCCGAAGTTTCACTGTGTTCCCCATCCAGAATAAACCTAGAGCGTGGCATGATCCGTGTCTGACAGATGAGGAAACGTGGTCTCTCGCTTTCCCTGGATAGTTGTTTGGTTAATCTGGCTCATGATGGGGAAATTCACTGTGTTTGGATACAGATCTCACAAAAATGAACATTCCCTAGATGAGAAAGTTAGAGAAGCAATGTCATTGGTGTGGTCGCTTCATGGTAGGTAATGCAGGAAAATACCTGGTTGTACTAGGGCACAGTTGGGAGTCCTGTCCACTCTTTGCTTTTCGCTACCTGCACTTAAAGACTAGCCAGTTTCAGGCACTTGTGGGAAAAGTGTTCCATCTCTGCTATTGAAGGGACATATCTGATCCTGCAGCTTCCTGAATTACATGGCAGCAGCTCTGGATACCTGATTGGGAGTCATTAGCAGTGTGCTGCTTATAAACTACATCTCATTAAAACTTGTTGAGGGAAAGGCTTAGTTATATATGTTCTGGGAAAAAAGTCTTTTAACCACAGAAAGGGAATCTGTAGAGTGCTGCTGAGCCCAAAGGTGCAGGGGAGAGATGGGGAAATCCCCAGGGTTTTTACTCTTGCCTTCCTTTTTAATACATTTTATTAAAGTTACTAGTTTTCTAAGACTTTGGGTGAAGGAGATATAGGGTGAAACCAATAACTCCAAAAGTGGGTAACTTTTTTAGTTTCATCCATTTGGAAAAAAAAAAAGTACTTTTTGCATGATTTTAGACCAAGTTTTATAGTGAATGGAAGAGTTCACCATAGAGATGAGTCCAGTTATAATGTGAAAGCACAGTGAGGCAGACACTTTAGGGCTTATTTTGGTGGAGATATCCAGAGAAAGGGTTCTGGTTCTATAGGTTCAGAGGTTCCAAGGCTTAGTAATCCTTTTGCCTGGGAACTTTTACAGTGGTGATGCCGGAGTCTCAGGAATAAACTCCTACATTAGGGAGGGAGGGAGGATGGTGCAGTGGTTGGGATGTTGACGTGTGACTCAGGAGACCTGGTCTGCCATAGATTTCCTGTGTGACCTTGGGAAAGTCACTTAGGCCAAGATCCTCAAAGGTATTTAGACACCAAACTCCCATTTCTTTTGAGGATCTGGGCCTTAGTCTATCTGGGCCTTCCGTTCCCTTTCGGGAACATGGAAATAATAGTACAGCCCTACCTCACAGATATGGAGGATAAATGCACTAAAGATTGTGAGATGCTCTGCTACTTCAACAACAGGGGCCACATAAGTAACTTAGATGCATGAAAATGAGGAACATGGTGTCTCAGCTCCTTCCTGCTCTCCATGCCCTATGGAATGAGCCAGTGGAGAATACCTGCACTTCGATGCTGACAGTTAAAATGAGTTGACAACCTGATTCGCTTTTTCAGATTGCCCCTGGAGGCGATGCGATGACAGCCTCCCACAATCGCACCCTTGAACTTGTGCCTTCAAACTACTTCTCCTGCAGGGATGAAATCTGGGAGGTGGAATCCCAGCTGAGACCAATCCAAAGGGGTTGTGAGCATACGCATTTGCCTGGATAGGATCCTGCCTCGGAGGGTCTGAGGGACTGAGTGTGTGTGGCTGGAATAAGAGGAGGAATTGAGAAGGACAGTTGTTTACACGTCATCACCTAGTCCCAGATTTGGACCTTAGCGTCCAAAATATGGGGGTTAGCATGAAAACCTCCAAGCTTAGTTACCAGCTTGGACCTGGTAAAGCTGCCACCACCCAAAAAATTAGAGTGTTTTGGGGAACTCTGGTCCCCCCAAAAACCTTCCCTGGGGACCCCAAGACCCAAATCCCTTGAGTCTCACAACAAAGGGAAATAAACCTTTTCCCTTCCCCCCTCCAGGTGTTTCTGGAGAGATACACAGAAGCAACCTCCGTGAATCTAAGCAGAGGGATTCCATCCTCCCCCGTTTCCAGCCTGGAAACACAAGCACTTCCCTCTTCACCCAGAGGGAATGCAAAGTCAGGCTAGTAAATCTAACACACACAGATTTCCCCCTGACTTCTTCCTCCCACCAATTCCCTGGTGAGCACAGACTCAGGGTATGTCTACATCTACAATTTTGCAGCGCTGGTTGTTACAGCTGTATTAGTACAGCTGTATAGGGCCAGCGCTGCAGAGTGGTCACACTTACAGCAACCAGCACTGCAAGTGGTGTTAGATGTGGCCACACTGCAGCGCTGTTGGGCGGCTTCAAGGGGGGTTAGGGGAACGCGAGAGCAAACCGCGGGGAAGCAGGTCTCCTTCCCCGCGGTTTGCTCCAGTGTTCCCCGAACACCGCCCCCCCCCCCCAAGCAGGTCTCCTTCCCCGCGGTTTGTTCTCACGTTCCCTGAACCCCTGTGCAAGCAGATCTCCTTCCCCGCGGTGTGCTGTCGCGTTCCCTGAACCCCCGTGCAAGCAGGTCTCCTTCCCAGCGGTTTGCTCCGGTGTTCCCCGAACCCCCCTGCAAGCAGGTCTCCTTCCCAGCGGTTTGCTCCGGTGTTCCCCGAACCCCCCTGCAAGCAGGTCTCCTTCCCAGCGGTTTGCTCCGGTGTTTTTTGAACCCCCCTGCAAGCAGGTCTCCTTCCCCGCGGTGTGCTGTCGCGTTTCCCGAACCCCCCTGCAAACCGCGGGGAAGGAGATCTGCTTGCACGGGGGTTAGGGGAACGCGAGAGCAAACCGCGGGGAAGGAGACCTGCTTCCCCGCGGTCTGCTCTCACGTTCCCCGAACCCCCCCTGCAAACTGCGGGGAAGGAGACCTGCTTGATTACCAGAGAGGCTTCCTCTGGTATGCTGGGATACCTGTTTATTCTACGGAGGTCAAGAAAAACGCTGGTGAGTGTTTACACCTGATGACCACTACACCCGAGTTTCAACGTGTGTACGGCCAGCACTGCAAACAGGGAGTTGCAGCACTGGTGATGCCCTGCAGATGTGTACACCTCCTAAGTTGCAGCGCTATAACTCCCTCACCAGCGCTGCAACTTTGTGGTGTAGACAAGGCCTCAGTTCCCTGGAGTTCCTCACTAAAGAAAAACTCCAACAGGTCTTAAAAGAAAGCTTTATATTAAAAAGAAAGAAAAATACATACAAATGGTCTCTCTGTATTAAGGTGACAAATACAGGGTCAATTGCTTAAAAGAATATTGAATAAACAGCCTTATTCAAAAAGAATACAATTCAAAGCACTCCAGCAACTATAGACATGTAAATACAAAAAAACATATAAATCACTAGCTGATTCTTTGTACTTACAACTGGGAAACAGAAGATTAGAAAGCAAGAAATAGAAATCCCCTCATAGCCGAGAGAGCATACAGGCAGAAGACCAAGAACAAAGGACTCACACACAAACTTCCCTCCACCCAGAGTTGAAAAAATCCTGTTTCCTGATTGGTCCTCTGGTCAGGTGCTTCAGGTTACTTTTTTTTTTTCAGGTGAAAGAGACATTAACCCTTAGCTATCTGTTTATGACAACACATCACGCTGTAACCCTGCTCAGATCACCCCTACCTGGCTGCGCCCAAGCGTGCCTGGACTCGGGCGTGCCTGGTGTCTGATCTGCTACTTGGGGCTGTGTTTTGATGACTGGCCTCTGGGGGTTCAGTTAAGGATCCCCTTTTGGCATTGCCAAAGTCACACTATCCCCTCTCCGTTCAGTCCTTCCGAGAGGTTGCTGGGCTTCCCAGTCCCTGTTCGTGACTCTGGGACATGTTTACAGGAGCATGTTATGATCTCCCCTGCCATGTTTAGTCTGCAGCTCACTTAATGAGAATGAAACCCACTGTTGATGTCATGGGCTTCCTAGGTGCCAGCAAAGCAAACACTCTTGTGAGGAGAAGAAAGCAAACGGGTTCTGAATTCAAGCAGCTGATGTTTGCATCAGTTCTTCAGTTTATTAGCCCTGTGCTCTTCACCCCTACACCCTCTTTCATCCCTCTGTTTTGCAGGACTGGCATTAAAGGAGCTGCAGTTGTGGGTCAGAAAAGATCAGTAGGATTGGCATTCTCTGCTTCCCTCCTGTGCACACCTATTTGGTGTGCCCAGTCTGAACTAGCCAGGGAGGAGATGGGTTAAAGCTCCCTGATCTTGTTCGTGACATTCTTTGTGTATTGAGTACTGGAGAAAGGGACTGGATGGGCAGCCCTGGAGACAGAAAGGCACCTGCTTATTTCCAGTATCATTCACGGGGTGCAGGGCACTTCTCAATCCAACAGACCAGGACCCCATTGTGCTGGACGTTGTTCAAACCCAGAACAAAAATAAGGCCTTGCCCCAAAGAGCTTACAATACTTAGTGTGTATGAACTCCTCTTCTGTGGGACCACTGCCTGGACTGCCAGTGGGCACGTGGAGGGACACTTGGTGCTTATTTTGATGATGGTTTTTGATGTCAACACGTGTCCCCTAGGAACTAGACTGGCAACGATTCACGTTGTGGCCACCTGTTCACAGCAGGGAACAACTTTTTGCTGCTAGTTCTCTTCTTAACTTTAACAAAGAAACTGGATTATCACTTGGGATGGAGTTGTAGGGAGAATGGGAAGGGAGTTCAGATTTGTCCAAGGCCCTTGGACTCATGAATTGTCTAGCTGCTTGGCAATTAGGAAGAATAAGTATTGAGTGGACCCACTGTCCGGAGGTGGGAGATGGGGTGGAGATGCAATATGAGAGGATGAGGCTAAGCACTTCTCTTGATGAGGTCACTGCAGTTTCTGATTCTTGTCTCATCCTTTCCGGAAGGTCAAACGCCAAGCTGAACTGGTTTTGTAAAAGCTCTCTTTCAGTGTGCCCATCAGACTGATGGGTCAAATGATTCATAAAATGAGGATGCCATGAAAAGTCACTTGTCCCCTTTAAACCAAAGTCAAAGCCATTAGCTTTTCCAGGAACCGATAAAAATCTGTGGTCAGGGGCAAGCTGGGAATTTTGGCATTTTTGTCCATTTTTTGATTCATTTAGCAGCTTGTTGCAGAGTGGTCAACTTACAGAAAGTGACGTGCTGCAGTCTTAGCAGAGGCAAAAATGCAACAGATACCTCTCCTGATGACCTCTTTTTAGCAATTATTCAGTGGAGGGGGGTTTCCCCCTTAAATCTGGGAGCACTTTTTATAGATGCTCTGCCATGTTGGTGAGACTAGGGGTAGTGATGGGCAAAGCTGAAGCACAGAGAATTTAAGGGCCAGATTTTTGAAGGTATTGGGTGCCAAAAAAAGCAGGGGTGCCACAAACCATTAAGCAACTCTGCATTGTTTGAGCACCCAAATATCTTCAAAAATCTGGCCTCAAGTGACTTGCCCAAGGTCAGACTAAGTCTGCAGAGTTTGAGACAGAACAAAAGTCTCTTGACTTCAGTACCATCTGTTGGACCAAGCCGTTTTGTCTCTGCCATCTTTTTGTCTGATACTTGCTGACTTAATTCTTGTTCCATTTTAGGCTTTCATAAGGTAATGGAAGGAATCAACAAAGCCGTTGAACTGGGGTACAATCCTGTTAAGGTAAGATAATTTGGTGCGTAGTGCCCTCGAACCCTGTGTTTTAGTCTGACTTGATACTTTGCCTTTTTGGGGATTGTTTTTTGTCCTTCAAAGATTGGCAATTTTTGTAAATATGAAAGACATTTTCTAATAGCATTGCAGGACCTTCCCAGGACATAAGGGTGATCCCACCGCTTCACCTTGTGTAGCTGACTCAGCCATTTTTCATTCAGAGCCTCAGGGTACAGAGATCTTACATGGGAATACCAGGCTGTCTGCACAATGGGCACAGGCTCCTTCTCTCCCTCCAGGTGAACTGTGTAGTGATGAGAGGCCTCAATGAGGATGAGCTGTTGGACTTTGTGGCGCTCACGAAGAACCAGCCGCTCGACGTGCGGTTCATTGAATACATGCCCTTCGACGGTGAGTACTCTTGGTCTGTAACTACCTGTGCAGTTTTGCCTTCTCTTGGGGGGCAGTGACTCTGGCTGACAAGTCTTTGCTACTTGGGCTTCTTTTCTGAAACCTGATCGCATTGACTGTCTCCTGCAGAGTGCCTGAACCCCTATTTTAAACCTAAGAGAAGCTTTGTGTAAAGTAGCCACTGTAGTTTTCAGTGCTGTGTCCAAGGATGCAGGACAGGTGAATGGCAGGTCCGCATGTAGTGGGTGGGGAGGTTGGGTGCCCTGCAATGGGCAGGGGCTGGAGGAGGGGCTGGCTTGTTGTATATTGGAGATGCCTTTCCTGTGGGGGAAATCTCATGGAAACGGAATAGTGTCAACGTTATAAGCCATGCTTCACCTGTGAAACTTCCTTAGTTCCCTCCTCACATCTGTTTTCTATCACGGTACCTGTCCATGGAGTGGGTTGTTCTGCTTATAGTGAGCTGAGACATGGGGTGTGTGTATACAGCAAAATAAAACCTGTGGCTGGCCAGTGTCAGCCAGTTTGGGCTGCAGGGCTGATTTGCTGCTGTGTAGGCTTCTGGGCTCGGGCTGGAGCCCAGGCTCTGGGATACTACCGGGTGGGAGGGTTCCAGAGCTCAGTCTCCTGCCTGAGCCCAGATGTCTACACAGCAATGAAACAATCCTGCAGCCTGAGCCCCATGAACCCAAATTGGCTGGCATGGGCCAGCCATGGGTTTTTGTTTGCTGTTTAGACATACCCATGGTGCCCTTCAGGAACCCCGGATTCTAGCCTCTTTACTTCTCATGCTCCAGAAAGAAAGTGTCCTCAGTGCTCACGATATCAAAATTGCTCTTTATTGGGGTGCACTTTTCCTGCTAACTCTTTCCAGAAAGGCCCTCCATCTCCCCCTTCCATTCCCATTTTCAGAAAACTGGGGCCATCTCCCCCAAGCTGTTCCATGTTGGAATAATTTATCTTCAGCTTCTGCATTAAACTGTGCTGGAACAAGGGCAGACGCTGCAAATCTGCACCAGAGCTAGCGGACGCAGAGCTACGGGCTAGGACCCATGTTGCCACTTCATCGACACAGACAGTTGGTCTGATTGTCTCTCTACAGACCCTTGCCCTTCCTGACAAGTCCAGGTTGGTTCACTGTTCATTGCATCCTCTTACCCAAGGAGTCAAGGATTGCTGGAACAATAAATTATAAGGATCAATACAGGTCCTCACAGTTCGGGTGTTGAAAGGGGCAATTGAAATCCAGGTACAAGGACTTCCTGTTCTTTCCTATTGTAAACACTCCTGGTGGCTAAATTTGTGCTGATTTAAAACCTAGGCAACAAGTGGAATTTCAGGAAGATGGTGAGCTATAAGGAGATGCTGGATACAGTCAGGCAGAGATGGCCTGACTTGGAGAAGCTGCCCTGCGAGGCCTCCAGCACAGCCAAGGTGGGTGCAGGCTAAGAACACTATGAAGGGAGACCCAGTGCTTCAGCAAAGTGCACAAGAACTTGTATTTGGAATGGCTGGAGCAAAGAGGATTAGCATGTGGCGTAATGCTGCATAGTCACGTATGTAATGATCCCAAGGTGCTTGATGAAACTGCATGCACACAGCTGCGGTGAGTCATTTACTTTACCCATGGAAATACCCAGGCACCTACCAATTACTGGTACTTGTCTATCAGGTGTGAGTGTCAGTGGGGTAGACATGTTGGGGCTTATCTTGGGGGCTATTCAGAGAGAGGGTCCTGGTTGTGTCGCTCATAGGAGTTTCCAAGGTATGAGGAATACTAAACCTGTATTTCTAGCCATATCTTTATTCCTATTTTAGTCTTGATTTAAACCTGGGATCTAGAGGTCACAGGTCTTAATCTCCCTTGATTCGGTATATACACCTCTACCTCGATATAACGCTGTCCTCGGGAGCCAAAAATTTTACCGTGTTGTAGGTGAAACCACGTTATATTGAACTGGCTTTGATCTGCCGGAGCGTGCAGCCCTGCCCCCCCCCCCGGAGCATTGCTTTACTGCGTTATATCCGCATTTGTGTTATATCTGGGCAGAGGTGTTTAAAAAAAACAAAGAAAAAAGAAAACCAAAACAGGAACCCCTTAGACTCATTAAAAGTCAAGGAGCAGTCATTGCTGCAATCTTTTTGTTTGTTTAAATCATTGTAATATAAAATAAGTTTAGGCCTTAACACAGGTTGTTGTCATTTCAAATTTAATTTTAACTAGGTTTATTTTTTCAAAAGAAAAATGTACCTAATTTAAATTACAAATCCATTTAAAACCTGTAGATATCATGTATCTACCCTGATCTATTATTCTGTCTCGGGA
The DNA here is from genome assembly GCF_007399415.2 of Gopherus evgoodei. NCBI lineage: Eukaryota > Metazoa > Chordata > Testudines > Testudinidae > Gopherus > Gopherus evgoodei. The sequence continues at coordinate 164,185,434 of NC_044324.1, read as the reverse complement.
CTGCTTCAGGCTTACAAGGTACCAGATTTTCAGGGGCAGATCAGCTTTATTACCTCCATGTCAGAGCACTTCTGTGGATCCTGCAATCGGCTGAGGATAACTGCAGATGGGAACCTGAAGGTAGGCAATGAAACAAGACGCCCTTCACCGACTTAGAGCTGAAATAGGGGGTTGAATTACTTCTCTTAAATGGAACGGTGTTGGAGATGGAAGAGGCAGTAGTGGAGAGGGGAGGGGAAGGAAAGTGAGGATCAGATTTAAAGAGGAATGAAACGGAAGCGAGTGGTCAGCCATGGCCAAAGAATTGATCTGTTGTGTAGCACTCAGATTTAAAAGAATGTCAGTGTGAAATCTTGTCAGTTTAAAAAAAAATAGTTTCAAATCTGCCTGCCTGAGTCCCCCTGCTAACTTCTGTGGTTTTATATGTGCAGATTTTCCTTTCTATGTTTTTTAAAAAAATGTTCTCTATGTTGACACACCAGTGCCCCTGACTGTACCGAGGTCACGGTGACCCTGACTGTACACCAACTGACGTCAAATGCAGAAAGTGAACAGGAGGAATAAAATTCCTTATTTTTACTTTCAAACAATCTTGTGTTAAGTGGGACAATAGCAAATTTAAAATATAAATAGATATATTTCCATCAAAGTGAAGTGACCATAACAGGGTCAAAACTACCCATTTTTCCATATACCTTTCCAATACTTGTATGTTGAGATCCATTTGTCAATGTTCAGCACCCTTTGCTGACCAAAGAGTAGGTGTCCTCTAAGTTAGCTGAAGGTGGCACAATTGTACTAAAGCAATTTGCCCAGGAACAAAGTAATCCCATGACAGGAATGGCAACTTGGTATTGGCATCAAATCAGTTTGTGTGCACTTTCAGCAATTGTGACACACTTGAAAATCTAGAAGCAGTAGCTGTGGAACTTTTTAAAAAGTCTCCTGCTCGAATACTTCCTTCCTGGATTAACCCTAGGAACCAGAGGAGGCATCTCTCAGCCCAGCCATGCAAGAAGACATACAACAGCAGGAGAGATGAAGGAAGGAAAAAAAATCTCATGACATCTCTGCCTGCCTGCTGTGTTCCCAGATGGTTCAGTTCTATATACTCCTAAAGTAAATGGCTAGCTCGTGGCTTTAGCAGTACTATTCTCCTAATTCCTCTCCCATAGACCAGGTTGTTTTTTTGCTGCCTGATGTTCAGGTAAACTGCTGTAGTAGTGGATCCTATTGGGTTCACAGCAAAACATGATTTGGCTCCCAGACATTGGACCTGTTCTGGATTGAATTTTGTGCATTGCAGCCCAGCAGGCCACTGAATCTTGTTATCCAGTGGTCAGTCATCCAGACCCAATACTGCAGTGAATTTCTAGGTTTATAGCCCATCCCATGGAATTCTGTTCTGTGCCACAGTTAAACGCTAGAAATGAACATTAGAAATGTTCATCCTTGAGAATGAGCTTGGAGATCTGGGTACTGTAGGGTTTGTCTCATGTATTCATTCAAAGGCCCTGTGCTCTTCCCCGCCTCCCCCCCCCTTCCCCATTTAGGTTTTGTAAGGGTATAGAGTCGCACAGCTTCCCTACTCTGCTGACTCAGAGACCCTCACAGCCGCAAGGAGCAATGCGGAGAAGACAGCAGGGTCATATCCTACAGGGACCCAGATGCATGGCTGGGAAGTGACTGTGCCTTTTTATTATTTGAATGCTTTGCTCAGTTTTCTCCCAGGATGCTGACATTGGTTGTAATAGGAATAGTGTTTCCTGGCTAGCTTTATTCACTGTCTCCCCTCCCCGTGGTTTATTGCAGGTGTGCCTTTTTGGTAACTCTGAAGTGTCCTTGAGGGATCACCTACGGTCCGGTGCTTCAGAGGACGAATTAGTTCAAATTATAGGAGCAGCAGTGGGCAGAAAAAAGAAACAGCATGCCGGTACATTTACTGCGTACAAGTAATAATGAGGGGCTGGGACAAACACTGCCCTTTTTCTAAAATAGGATGGATGATTCGCAAGACCTGGTAGCGGGGAGGGGAAAGCTATTTTGTGGAATTAGAGTGACTCAGGAGAGGAAACTCTGAAGTTCCCACTTGATTAAGAGCATTATCTGCCACTGGTCTTAGCGAGGCAACTGGTGACAGGTCAGTCTCAATGTTCCATGGTTACTCTGAAATTTGGGCTCTTTTCTGAAGCTTTCTTACCCACTTCCTGAGCTGGGACCCAGGCTGTCTAGCCACCATGTGGATTTCTGGGGTTGTAAATAGAACGCTGAGTGTGGTTGTAATTGAGTGCCCTCCTTGTGGGTGCCCCCTTGTGGCCTTGAGGCAATCCTGCAAGTGGCCCCTCACCTCAATTTCCCTCTTGAGTGATCCAAACTCCTCCACTTCAGGCTATACTTAAACAACACCTCTGCTTGGGGCCAGTAGATTACAACATAGTTCATAACAGTAGTCCGAAAACACAATCCGTATCACTCCAGTGCGCTCATTCCTTGTTCGCACGATACCTCACTGTCTTCTGTAGGGTGACCAAACAGCAAATATGAAAAATCGGGATGGGGTCGGGGGGGTAATAGGAGCCTATATAAGAAAAAGACCTAACAATCGGGACTGTCCCTATAAAATCGGGAAATCTAGTCACCCTAGTCTTCTGTCACAGCTAGGCTACTTGTCAGTCCCTCTGGTAGGGAAGGCACCCCAACACTTTCTTCTGGGGTGCACCCCTGCTCTTCCCAGCAGGCAGTCCCATGGCCTCTCCACGCAGCCTTGCCAGGGGAGCATCCCTCACTCCCTCTGGCCCTCTCACTGTTCCTCAGAGTCCAGTGACTAAAGCCATCTGCTGCTCTCCTCTCCTTCGGTCCTCTGTGGCCCTTGGCACTGAGCCAGCAGGCAGCTCCCTCTGCTGCTGCTCCTGCCTTCAGCCCTCTAACTTGGGGAGCTCAGCCAGCAACCTCTCTTGCTGTTCTCCTGCCTTCAGCCTTAGTTCAGGAGAACCACTTTCTGTCTCTGGCAGCTTTTATCTCCGGCCCTTCTCCTGTCTGGTTATTACCATCCCTAGTGGCGACCCTGTAATTTTCAGTCAACCTGCTTTCTTGTTGTTATGGATGCAAGCCTTTTCCCTTGCCTGCCTTTCCAGTCTGCAGCATTCTGAGAGATCCACATTTTCTCATTAGAGTTAAATGAAGACCACAAGTACCGGAGCTAGGCTGCTGATCCATCTAGTCTAAGCTCTTGTTTCTGACTGTCACCAGTACTGATTCTTCAGAGCAAGCTGAGAAAAACTACTAAGACACAGCTGGTTCTGCAGCACTGCCCTGGGGATAGGGAATGGTTCCATCACCCCTGTTGTGATGCACTTACACCCTGATGCTGGAGACTGGATTCTTCTTCTCTCAGCTGGCATACTTGCAAATGATTTTATTCACAAATCTTGTCCAGCTGCCTTTAAAAATTCAGCTGCCAAATGGAACTCTGGCTGCCTGTGCAGTGAATTCTAGACACTGACTCCATGCTGCGAGGAAGTATTTCCCTTTTTGTTCTAAGTACACTTGCCATTAGTTTTATTGAGTGGCTCTTTAGTTCTCTTTGAAATCCCTAACCATTGTCATTATCCTTCTCTGGACCTAGTAAATCTATCTGCAGGTGAGGTGACCAAAGCTGAGTGTGCGCTCTCAAACGAGGGGGTAAATCCAGGTTTTTTCAATTTCTGTCATTCCAGTCCCCAGACGCTCTGATGCTTTTCTTACCCTGCTGCTTCTGTGCACTGAGCAGACATCTTCATGTCCTGGGAGAAATCTGACACGTTCAGCACTCCTCAGTATATGTGCGTAGACTAATGTTCACTGTGCACAACTCTTATCCAAACACAATTGGGTCTGCCACCATGCTGTCCAGTAAATCTAAACTGTATGTCCATCTGGAGTCTTTCCCTAGCTTTTTTTTTTTTTTTTACTACTCACAACAATTTGAAGTCATCAGCATATGTCAGCTCAGTGTTCCCTGCTGCCTCCAGATCATTAGTCCCCATACCACCAATCCTGAGGTCTCTTGGTATTAGCCTGCCTTGTACTGGAAGGTATACAGGTGTATTGAGAGGTATACAGTGTTGTGTAACCTATTTACCTATACGGTGAAATACCATTGCTGCTGCTGAAATATGACAGTATGTCTAAGGTACTTAAATGGCCCTGTCGCCATAGTAACTGAGTGTCTCACAATCTTTTTTAATGTAGTTGTTGTTGCAAACCTTTGGAGGCCATAGAAATACTATTATCCTCATGTTTATAGATGGGGAATTGAGGCACTGAGAGCCTATGTGACTTGCTCACATAACACAGGAAGTGGCAGAGCAGAGAATCGAACCTTGGTATCCCAAGTCCTAGGCTAGTGCTGTAACTACTGGACCATCCTTCTCTAGTCAGCCTGAATTATTTGACTGCTGTAACATGCAGAGAGTAAGTCTGGTTATAGGAGACTTTCTGGGAAAAGGCTCCACTGTAGGATGGCAGCTCTGTACTTGGGCACTTTCATATTGTCCTCAGACCATGTTTTACATTTTACTGAGTTAATTAGTATTTTCTTATTAATTTGGGGGGCTCTCCTTTTTCTAGTGTGTGGGTCAGGAATGATGGGGTGGGGGACAGCAGAAGAAAATAAATAGAAGAAGAAAACAAATGACTTAAAATGTGTGTTTAAAAAAACACTAGTAATTTTTACATGTACATTATTTTATTTCTAGGCATGTTTAACATTTCCCAGATGAAGAACCGGCCAATGATCCTGATCGGTGGGTGACAAATCAGTACGTAATAAACACACCATGGTTTTATTAGGTTTACATCTCTGGGGAGTGGAAATGGTTGGGGGGTGGTGGTGGTGGTGGTGGTGGTTGTTTTTTTTCTAAGCTGCGTATATTTCTATTTTGCTTTGGGCAGAGATGAACTGATAGACTTAAAAATGACCACATTTTTTACAATCAACGAAAACAGGGGCGTGGAGGGAGGGAATTGGTGACTCATCCATTAACTTCATCCTGCCATATGTGGAATGGGTCATTTATATGGCTGTCGTCAATTTCCATTTTGAACTTTTAAAAAATGTGTTTGGCTTTCAAAGTTGCATGTTAAGGCCTTTGCCGCTATGTCTCTTGTTTGCTTCCCTTGCATTAAGCAAGACCAGGACAATGATACTACAGCACTTCTGGGTGTTTCTTATAAAGCAAGATCTGGCTGAGATTTTGGTACCTTGAACAAATTGCAGCATAAACATAAACTTAAAGGATGCAGGTTTCACTCTATTGCTGGAGTAGAATTCCTTGATGGTGACACACTACTGGGGTCCCTGCTCTCAGGTATTGTGGCATAACTACCAAAGGAAAATCTTGCTGCTTCATGTCACCGCCCATGTCCCCTGAATCTGGACAAGTGGTTTTAAAAAACCTGGCATTTAATTGAATTAATAGTGTGAGGATTCACTTGCATAAACCATGGGGTGAGAATACCACTTACTAATTGCAGCCTAGTGGCTGTTGGGTACTTATATAGCACCCCTATCCATAGTCAGGAGCGGTGCCAGGGTTTTTGGCACCCTTGGCAGGGGTCCTTCCACGCTCCCGGTCGTTGGTGGCAATTCTGCGGCTGGGGGGTGGTCCTTCCACGCTCCTGGTCTTCGGGGTACTTCAGCAGCGGGTCCTGGAGCGAGTGAAGGACCCGCCCCAGAATTGACGACGACGACCCAGAGCGCAGAAGGACCCCCCCCCGCCGCAGAATTGCTGCCCTTCCAAATCCTGGCACCCTAGGCGACCACCTAGGTCGCCTAAATGGAAGCGCCGGCCTTGTCCATAGTGTCTGAATGTCTGAGTCCCTAATGCCTTGGACTAAAGCCTGGGGGGACCAACGAGAGTGCATTATTTTTTTTTTCCCTTGTCTTCCCAGGGGCAGTATTTTCAAACCCACCCTTGGCTAGAATGCTTGCCCCAGAGTTCTCTGGCATTGTCACAATGACAAATCAGCTCTAATTCAGAAGGGGGCGTGGGAGAGAGAGAGAACAGATTTCAAACCACTTACTCCTCTAATGAAATAGTCTAGTGGTCAGAATAAAGAACTGAGTCTCCTGGGTTTTATTCATTGCTGTTACTGATTTTTATGTGACACTGGCCACGTAGGTTTGCCTTTTCCGTGCCTGTATCTCCCTCCATTTATAAGGAAAGGGTGGAAAGATGTTGAATGGATTGCTTAGTGAATATTTGTAAAAGCATTTTAAGGTCCTTGGATGGAAGGTGCTCTAAGTATCATTATTCCTTGCTAAGAAGCTCTGATATATCAAGGGGGAAAACATTCTATTTCAAGCCCACTTCTTCTCTTCCAAGCAAAGCAGTAAATCAGCTATTATGCGTATTGTGATTATAACTTGGTAACTCAAAGCTGGCAAGAATGGGCAAGTGCAAGTACCTAGACTGGGAACAGATAATTGTATCGTTGGGAAGAAGACATTCCTGAGAATTGCAAATCTCCGCTGCGGCTGTTTTTGCAATACCTGTTCCTTTAATCAGTACTCTAGTAAGCTCCACTCGGTCGCTCTGCAACTGGATTCTGCGGAGTGTCGTATTAATATGGGCTTTTGCTTTTACATTTTTTTTTTTGCCCTTCTCTTGGAAGAAAGGTTTCACTTAAGAGTCTTCCAATTCTCATATCTTTGATACCATGCTTCTTCTGCCATATGGCGTTTGTAGGTGAACCAGCTTGAACTGTGCAGGCAATTCCTGGTTTGCTTGGTTCTTTGGCTTTGTTGCCAGAGTTGCTCTACTACGTTCCAGAAAAGGGGGAAACAGGTACAATTATAGCAGTCTCACAGGCTGCAAAATAAGGGTGAGCTGGGTTTTTGAATGGGATGAAAAGTAAACTATATTATCCCTCCCAAACTAGACCCCCATCCACTGTCATTTATAAAGCTATCTGTGGGGCTTCTTTTTAATTTTAAAATAGCATTTGGAGGAGGAAGGGTGGGAGGTCTGGATGCGGAGATGGGATTTATCCAGCTTCTTTTGGAATAGCAGTCTGGTTACATGCAATGATAGCAGAAGTCTGTCCTGTTCTTCCCCATCTTGAGAAGTAACCACTGGCATTCTGTGCATAAACAGTACAGTCTCTAGGACCGGAGCTGAGTCAAGGATGACACAATGTGATGTGCAGACCATGGGTATACATGGAAAGCAGATTGGGGGATTTCCTAATTTGTGTTTAATTGCAGGGTTCAATTAAAGCTAGTATGCGAACCGACAGGAGGTAGAGAGAACATGGAATTCATTTAACCAGATCTAATGCAATGGAAATGATTAATCTCTCTTGCTGGCCTAACAAGCTAAACCCATCTTCTTTTCTGAATTACCTAAGCCTTGACACCCTTTTATTTAGTCATGGGACAGACCAAATAATTTTCCTTAATAGAAATATTAAGAAGAGGCTGTTCTCCTCCCAGCTTCAGCTTCATGATGGGAGAGTCCTTATTCCTTCTCTTATCTGTCAGTTGGAAATTTTTCAGTGCTGAAACCAAGTTTAGCTTTGCAGATTCACTAATAAGGTACAAGCAAAACACTGCTGATCTACAGCAGTAGAGAGTTACTAGTGCATTGTACCCATCATAGGCATGAAAGTTCATGGTCTCGCTCTGCCTTTTTGTGTTACGTGAACAATGTGTGTGAGGACAGAGGTACCACTGTGTGGGATTTAAAGGAAACTTGTATAAGAGGCAGCTTGTGCTGCACCCCTAAAGTGCATGACTGCAGCGTGCCTCATCACACTCACCCTCGTCTTCTGAACTCGTCTGTCAGTTAAACAGAAGTTTTACGTGCCTCCCAATTGTACTGACTGATGCTCCACTCCTGAGCAGCTTCAGTCCTGTGGTACTGAGCTCTTAACTTACAGCCCAGTCTCCGCGCCCCAGTTCAGGCACTCTGCATGAGTTTACCTTCAGTCCTGCAGAGCTGAGGCCAGCAAGGGGACTGAAGGTCTCACTTACCTTAAATTCTTGATTTTTTTTTTTTAAATGAAGGTTCAAGATGCCCCCAGACCTATATGAAAACAAGCTTTGTATCTGGCTGTTGCACCGTTAGTGTCGTATCCTTTACAAGATGGGCTGCAGCTGGTAGATCCCATTTCATGAGGTTTCTCTCTTAAAATCGGATTAGTGCTAGTGACTGAGTTCTTGGTGATGCCCGCCACTCCTAGTTAATTACCTGTTAGAATCTTTCTTTTAGCCCCTCCCTCACTCGGTGACACCACAGATGTACAAACAAATTCAGCCCTAGTGTGAGAGGGAGCTGCCTCTTCTTTCTCCGTAGCTGAAGTTAGCCCCTTGTCTTGATTAAAAGTTAAAGACAGTTAAATTCTAGCTCTGAACCAAGATGCTCAGAGTGTCGCTCCCAGAGCTAGCTGAATGGCTGGGCTGTTGAGCTTAGCAGGGAAGAGGTTAAATAGACACGAATCTTCCATTCGAAGGTTTTGCTAATCCAAGGCAATAGACCCAGTACAGTGTGGTGAGGGGCTGTTTGCAGTGTGGGCTGGGCTTGGGACAAGCAGGGTAGGGACCTTGCCTTTCCCTTGGGGAAAAATAAAGAACAGTGTGTGTCACTCATGAGAGCTGCTCTCTGTGAACAGCTCATGAACTTGCTGTTTCCCAAAGGAGTCCCGCTTCAAGGGGCTACAGAAGGGGTTTGCTGATCTGTGATCCACTAAACCTGTCCTGAGCCTCTGTATCGCTTAAAGGAATAGTGAAGAGCATAGGGGAGATCTCCTTTTTAAAAAGCAGGTTGTCACTACTTGCCTCTTTGGATTATAAAGTGAATCACTTCCATTGTGTATGTAACAGGCTCCTTCTGTCATGGAGCTTGGCAGTAGATGCTGTGGAAATGCCAAAGTTGGGGGATTAGTGTGAGGGGCAAGAAGGGATATGTCCCAGTGAATTTAAATAAAGATCCAAATTAAGCTGGCAGAGGTCCTGGCCAGGGCAGAGGAAGTGGGTGTCAATGAGGGAATCTGAGCTCCCAGTGACTAAGCCTCAACGGCCATGCACATCATTAACTCGGTAAGAACTGGCAGCAGTGAGAGTGGTTCCCAGCATGGAGCCTGTCCAGGAACTTGCAGGCAATGCAGCTGGTGCTTGTCGGCCCAGCTGACCTCCAGGGCTGCAGCGAGGAGCAGAAACCAGGAAAGTGAAATGATCCTACTTTAAATAGTGTGCTGGAAAAGGTGAGAGCGGCAGCCAGAGCTGGAGGGCAGGAAAGTGCAAAGAGGGAAGTGAAAAAAATTTGTTTTTTAAAAACGAGCCTGGCATTCTTATTTGTTGAGAGAGATGTTTTTAACCACCCTGTCACAAGAAGAAGGCAGTAGACCCTGCCCCCTCCCCCAATTATTTTTTTCCAAAGATGAAGTCCAGGTAATTCCTCAGCTTCTTGTTCTCAAGCAGTGGGAGCAGTGTTCTGACTGCATCCTAGTTCAGATATATTTTAGCTTATCCTTCAAATTAGTAGCAATAGCTTGTGTCTCATTTCTATTTATCCTCCTCTTCAGAGGCAGCATTGAAGTCAACCCCACTACTGCAAGATGCCGTGCCGAATTCTCCAAGTTCAAAGCAATGGGGCCACAGACCTGGCCACTGGCTAACGCCAAGAGCAAGTTTATCCAAGCAGATGGGAAAAGCATTTAAGAAAAATGTGTTTACAGGACAGCATGCCTTGCCAGGATCTCGCTCAAAGCAACAGCGGCTTGCAGCAGAAATTCTGCAAGCTCAGGCACACAGCGTTTGCATCTTCCAAAAGCATCTGAGCTCTAGCTCGGACACACAGTGCCTTAGGACAGGAAGTCCTTCTATTCAGCGCACCAGCCACACAGCTGTGGACAGTCACTCAGGGACTGCGGCTGGAAACCAGTCAGAAGAAAAGGGCCCAGGATCTCACTCCAAAGCCATAGGTTCTGGCTTGTGCGTCAATGAACGGGGTCCCTCCAGCAGCCTGACTCACATTGATCAAGAGGGGCGGGCGGCCATGGTAGATGTTGGAAAGAAGCCCCATTCTGAAAGGACTGCTGTTGCCAGTGCTGTGGTTCGCCTGGGTGAGAAGGCATTTGGGATGGTGCGGCAGAACCAGCTGAAGAAAGGAGATGTGCTGGCAGTAGCCCAGATCGCAGGGATTCAGGGAGCCAAACTGACCAGCCAGCTGATCCCCCTGTGCCACAACATCCCTCTGAGCCAGGTGGTCGTCTCTCTGAGCCTGGACGACAGCAGATGGGCTGTGGTGATCCAGGCGCTCTGCCGCAGCCAGGGTAAGACAGGCGTGGAGATGGAAGCGCTGACGGCCGCCAGCCTTGCTGCCCTGACTGTGTATGACATGTGCAAAGCAGTCACTCACGACATAGTCATCGAAGAGGTGAAGTTGGTGAGCAAGACAGGAGGGCAGAGGGGAGACTTCCAGCGAGGTTAGCACTTAGCAGGAGCATCCCCACGCGGGCACTGAGGGTGCGGGCTGCTTTGGTGCCATATCTGCAGTCAGGCCGAGGAAGCAGCAGCAGGTATCCTATAAAAGAATGTGACTGAGTCTCTGACCGGCCAGGCCATCTCACTGCTGAGTGCTCCTCAGTTCAGCTCCCACTGGGCAGATCTCTACCTGCATCCACCATGAAACTTAGCACCCTTGCCAGTAATCTCGGCAGAGGGGCCATGGGTCAAAAGTGAGTCCCTTCAGCCCGGTGGTGCCAGGGAAGCTGCCCTGGCTGCTGTAACCCATCCAGTGCTTAGTCAGGCACTCTTCATCAGTACTGAATTCACTTGGCAAAGGAACACAGTGAGGAGTAGTTTATTGTATCTTTGATCAATGACTGTAGCTTAAGAATTGCTCCTTTCTCCCCAAACTTAAACTAGGAAGAAACTTCAGAAGGAGACAATGGGGAGTCATTCTAGAGTCCTGGCCATTGAGCAAAGATTTTAATAATGGACAGAGGCCCATCAGCTGGAATTATTCAGCTCAAAGTCACCTAGTCACTCCCCTCACAACTGCTTGGGTCCTAAATGGGTCTGATCAGTACCACAGCAAGGGGATTGGAGCTTGTGTCCATGAATGGAAAATTAGATGTTGGTTGGTTGATACCAAATAGCCTATGCCTAGTCCTGATTTCACTGAGGGGCATGATGCTGAATACAGAGGGCTACTGGGGTAGGGGGAACTGTAATTTGCACACCTTGAACTGCATTGCTGTAGTTCACTCATGCCTGCCATTATAACCAACTCATTTGATGTCCCTGCATGCCCACAGGCGCATTCTGAATCAATCTCAGTCCATCAAAGCCACTTCCCACAAGGCAATAGGCCGCCTTCCTTGCAGGGCCTTGAAGCAATGGCCTGCAGAGGAACATCAAAGCTTACTGTGTTACCCTACTCCAGAGCAACCAGCAGGAAGCATGACCAGAACTGGGTAGCCATGACAGGCTTCCCCAAAGAGCCAGTATGGGCTATCAAATAATTGACTCAGTTTAAACTACTTTGTATGTTTTTGTACTCTAGCATGTTTATGGGCTGTGCCTAAGGGCCTCATTCTGCTCTTTAGAGAAGTCAGGGCTAGAACTCCTCAAAACATTAGTAGAATCAGGCCCTTAATTTCTGGGACTTGAAATCCAGCTGAGATTCCCCCCGAACTCCAGCGGATTCTGATTTATTTTTTTTAATCCACCTGCCTGCCGTGACTGTTTGTAGCCCCTGCTAAGGACATGTCCTGGGATAAGCTAGTCTGATGCTTGCTTCTTCTATAGACTTTGCATCCAGCCAGCCGAGGAAGCCTGAGCTAACTCTTCCATCAATAACGCTGCTGTTGCTGAACTCAGTGATTCTTTTGGCAAACAGGGTCATAAACATCCCTTTGCTGTGTTGACTCTGCTCCAGGAAAAGGGAGGAAATCCTTCACTATTTGTCAAAGCAACCCAGGAGAGGGGAAATTGGAATAGGCATTTAGAAGTCTGAAAAATCAGTCTTCTAAAAGTGAAGTCCTTGATGTTGCAGAGTCTTATGCTTCTTTGGTGGTTGAAGCCTGAACCTCTTGAGGCTAGACAAGGACCTCTGCTTTTTTTAAAAAGGAAAGTTTCTCTGCCATGAGGAGAACTAGGAAAACTTTGAAGTATGACTTTCATTCATCCTAAAAGCTCTAAGCCAGTGGGCAAACAGAGAACCCTGGGCAAGGGGGCTGGCACATGTAATGCTTTTTAAACATTTAGTGTTGGTTACACTCAGCACTTGAAATGGTCACCTTGCGAAGGATGATCTGCAAAAGCAGGAGTTAATTTTGCATGTTTTTTGGAGTGGAGGGGAATAGACACAGTAAAATATACTGATTTGTCAGTCTAAATTGAAAAACAATTCTCCCTTTAGAATCTTGAACTCAAGTTTTGAGAGTTTCTCCTGCTACAGCTGAGATCAAACACCTACAGCAGAGCAGGGATTCTAGCTCTCTCTGCCATCTTAGAGGCTAGCGCCACGCTGTGCTATGGCTGGAAAGACGCACAGAAGTCCCTAATTCAGGTCTTGGCAGACCAAAAGCCTTTTTGCTTATAAACCTTGTGTTTAAAAATGAAATCATACAGTCCTGTGTGAGGAATACTTCAATAGTAACAGGTTGTTTAAAAAAAAAACTACCCCAAATACTCTTAACCCCTCTTTGTTTTAACTTGCTCACCACTGCTGTATTTTGGTTTTAAACAGTAACCTGAAAGCTTTACCTAAACCTCAAAGTTAGGGGGTCCTGGTCTTTAATTTATGGTGTGCTCCTAGGGCTTACATTTCCTGTCCCTTAGATACCAGTGCTGCCTCCCCCTTTGATACACATAACAGAGGAAGTTTTAAAACCAGCTTTATTAACCTTGCTTTCCTATTAAACTAAACTAGAGCTTTCAAGTTACTTGAAAGAATTCTTTCCTTTGCCTTATGATTGATGATCATTGTTGGTACAGCTTGCTCCCTAAAATTGTGTTTCAAGAAACATTTTATCCAGGGGTGAGACTATACACGACAACATCAAGCACATCCCAGTCACTTCAAAGGAGATTAGCTCAGGTTTAGTGCAGCAGACTGGGACAGCAGGGTCAGATTTAAACCTTTAACTGCCCCTCCCCCTTTCCTATATACCTGATTGCCCATCACTGTGTGCTTTCCAATCCCTTTTCTTACTAATACACCAGCACCAAGGAAGCACTTTGGAGTTCACTGTAGAGTCACTGTGCGTTTTAAGCCATGCGACGTGTTCAGGTGTAGCTAGGAGTTTGAAATATATATTTTTCTATGGCTGAGCCATTATCCACAACAGCCCAGTAATAGAGCAGTGTTGCCATGACCACTAAGTTCCAAATTCCACCACTGGATCTGCTTAGGGGAATCCCGTGAACCAGATGGCACAAGTTGGTTTAATACACTGCCACACACTTCTAGAGCAAAGTGTGTTTGAAAGGTGTGATCAATATAAACATTTAAAGATTACTTAAATTAGCACCTCTCTGAATATTCTACCTGAACACACCTTAATGGTGGATAAGTTACATAGCTATGAGAGAGAAGTGGTCACCGATGAATTGGGAGTCTAAGTACTTCAGGGGTATGTCTACACTGCACCTGGGAGCGAGCCTCCCAGTGTGGCTTGACAGACTTGTGCTAGTGGGCTAAAAATTGCTGTGTAGCCATTGCAGCTCAGGTTGGAATTTGGAGGTTCTACCCTGAGGTACACTTGAGAGCCTGATCTCCAGTCCAAGTGGCAACATCAAAGCGATGTCTGCACAGCTAGTTTTAGTGCACTAGCATGAGGCTGTAGACCTGGGCTAGGATGCTCGCTCCCCATGTAGCTAGACCCTTAAAGATTGCACTGGGTTTCAGCTACTGCGTGGGTGCTGAATTCCTGGCTAGTTCCTTTCCTGCTTCTCTCGAGCCCACACACCTACATGAAGGGGAAAGGTCTTCCTTGTAGAGAACCACTGGCCAATATTAGCAACAATGCTTCCTTGACCTGCACTGCATTGCTTCCCGCAGTCTCCAGTGGCCTGGAACAGCAAACCGGCTCGTGGGAGATGTCATTGGCTAAACCTGTGGCTGCTGCAGGTAAACAAACCGTCCTGGCCCACCAGTGGATTTCCCTGATGGGCCGTGTGCCAAAGGTTACCGATCCCTGCCATACAGCATGAAAGGCGTCATTTATCAAAAAGCATTTCAGGTACTTAGTCACATCTCATAGTAACTGTAAGAAAACCAAACAGACTAAGAGCTCTTCTATCCTTCACTGAGGCAATGAACAGATGCAAACACACTCTGGGTGCTCAAATACCATAATTCTGCACACAAGGTCCTATTATCACATCAGACCATACTGATTACTTGCCATCATGGCAGAGAAGCTCCGCTAGTTTAAGAAGAATATTGGTTAATGCACAGAAGATTCCCTCTGCAATCCCTCTTGCAGAGCTGGAGGAGGATGGGAATCAGGCTTGGAAGCTAAGATACCACATTTTGGCCCTGATCCTCAAAAGAATTTAGGCACCTAACTCCCACAGGCATCAGTAGCAGTTGGGTGCTGAAATCCTAGGAGGATCTTGCCTTAGATACCATGGTGATAGGCAACCTTAAAACCAAGTAGAGTGGTTTCTACAGGTCAGGACTGAAGCGAATTGACTGAGCTAAATAGGGAAAGGACACCTACCTGCACTCTGCCTTTGCCTAGCTTGCTGTAGCCAAGTTGACTCTTACTTTCGTAAGCACTTTTTGTCCACCTACATTTACATCTTTAAAAAAAAAAAAAAAAAAGTACAGCCTCTTGTATGAGGTTTTAAAAACAACCACCTGTCCTGATTCAAGGGGTTGAGGAACGATGAGTTGTATTCAGTGAGAGAGAAGAAGGTTTAAACCAGAGATAATGGTGCATTTGGACACGTGGCTCCTCGGCTTCTGAAAATCTGCTATGGTGCAATAGTTGATTTAACAAGCCAGGACCCCCACAGAGACTTTAATTTTCCTTATCTAGGATAAGGAGGAAGTGGGGATTGTAAGGTTATCTGAATAGTTGGGGCAAATTGACAGCTCAGCTCTATGTTGGTGCCATAACATTTTCTTGTTACATAACCAAAGCCTTTGAACTATGCAGTTATTCTGATATAGATAAGATGTTGAATTAAGCATGAGCGTCCATTTATTTTCTGAGAATGTGTTGCCAAAAGGCACTGGATAATAGGCGTGTGTGATGTTTGTACCCCTGCTCCAACACACAAAGTGTGTTCTCAATTACGCACAAGTAAACTAGGTCAGTATTTTAGAGGCTTATTTTGCTCCAATACATTTTTTAATAAAGACTATTATTAAATGGAAATGAGCCTCTTTGTGTAGGTTTATTTTTGAACAAACATTGTCAGTGTTTAAGCTTAAACTCCGTTTTAAAGTTTTCAGTGAGGGGGTCTCTCTTCAGGAGAAGCAGCCTCTTCTAAATTTTCTCTAGCTCAACAGGTCGAGTTTGCCCCTGTGCCACGTTACAAGTTAGTACAATGGACAGACAGTGATCGCCAGTGATTCCTTCTATGGGGAGAGATGGATAATTTCTCCATATAACTTACTTGGGTGATGCTTAAAAGAAAATGTCAATTTACGAAAATCTTTAGAATTGAGCCAGGTCTAAGTGGATGTGCCAAAACTGAGCATTACATAACCTTAGCACCATAACCTCAGTCATTCATCATTTCACTTCTTCCACCCTTCCTTGCCCACAGTCTGTCTGTTATACTCACCCATTGAGTCTTGGCTAGTAGCTGGGGTTCTGCTGCACAGTTACCATTCCATATTCTCACCCTGCTCTCATTACCTGTTCCTGCTCAGTAATGTGGCGCTCCTCCTACTCAGTTAAAGTGATCCTGCGTCAATAACTGGCTGTGTTAGCAGGTTTGGCACAGAGACCCCACCCAAACCTCCTATTTGCTCTTGAAAAGAGATTGATTTGCTTTCCACCTTGTTCACTTTTCCATCTATGCTGCCCTAGAAGCAAGGAAGAGATGTTCTGCTTGAAAACAAGGAGACATGTTAAGTGAGTAACTTACAGACTTCGGTGAGTTATATCTGCAAGTCCTGCATGCATGGGGAATAGAACCTTGACTCAGCACCTTGTGTCAAGTAGAGAAAGTTATGGGAAAGAGATACAGAACCATTCCCCTCCAGCTCACTGATAATGCACCTTAGAGCCATAGTTTCAAAAATTACTGCTATGTAGTTTTGGGGGCCCAATGTGAAGTAAGTTTGGCCTTAGTCCATTTCCACATACACAGGTGCCTCATATCAGAGCAATCGTCCTCACAAATGGTGCTAAAAACATCCATCTCAGTCTCAGAAGAGAGGCTCAGGATCAAGTTGACCAAAGTAGGGGATGATGCTTAGCAGAGTCCCATCCATAGCAGGGCAATAGGGGTTTTGCACAGAGGGGGATAATACAGGACTTCAAGCTCCAGAGCTGGCCCTCTGTCACTTTTGTAGCTGCACTAAATTCACTCACAACTGTAAACACCTGCTCTCTCTCCCCTAGTCTCCTTTCTCCTCTGATCCCCGTGCAGTCTCCTTCCTCCTCTGCTGATTAATGACCTGCTGGCATACAATGAGGTTGGGGCTGATACAAAGGGCTGAGTGAAGTTCCTGGCCTTAAATGAAGCTAGTAAACCCCAAACTGCCTTGGTCTCAGCATCCAACACAAAGTGATTACAATGTGGCCTGAATAGAAATAAGGATACTGAGTGTGTGAAGGGAAAAGCCAGTCCAAGCTTACTGCTAGAGATGCCCCATCACTCCCCTAGGATAAACATGTAAACGGAAGAGTCCCATGAAGGAATCTTACCCACCACTCCCTAGACCACAGAGAGCCCCCACACACACACGCACCCCCTCAGAATCTGCAGCTAGGGCAGAAGAAGTGCACATTGTCATCTGGGCCACCCGCAACAAATCCACCCAAATGTTAATACAGCCTCAGGATGTAGGAACTTCTGCACTGAACTCCTCTGCTAGGAAACTTCCCCCTGAGGGGGTTCTGGGACCATCTCCTGACAGTGGGAAGCTCTGACTTCATCCAAGTCACATTGCCTGAAGGCTGGGGCCAAAGTGCTGGTGCAAAGAGGCAAAGCCTCCACACAAATGGTCCAGTGCCACCAGCAGATGGTTTGTGATCTGTGGAGCATATGAGGGTTGTGCTCCTGCTGGTTTGGGGGGAGCGGGAGGGGACTCTTCTTTGCCTCCTCCCCCTCACAAGAATGGCTTGGGGGAAAATGTAATGAGGGGAATTCCACAGTTTTACTCCTAAAGGCTCCTCCTGCAGAAGGTGCCCTGTGAAGGAGGCAATTCTCACACCCTTGAGCAAACCTAAGAAGGAGCAAAAAGAGGACCACAGAGTAAAATTCAGAAATGCAGGTATGAAAGTCTCATGATTTTGGCTTCTCCTGCCCTCTGGTGCCCACAATTCTCCCAGAATTCTGAGGCTTTTACAGTCAATCTGACACCTTCTCTGTTGGCCTTTTACAAATGTTTCTGAAATCTTCATGAGCCAAGACCAGGTTTCTGAGAGGCTGACAGTTTGACACAGCATCACCCCCCTCCAGCTGCCCCCAAAATGTGTGTTCCTATCCTGGCTAGGCCATACCAGAGAACCTTGAGGGGTCTGACTCCTCGCCCCCTCCCCCCCAGCCCCCCCTAACATCTCAACAACATTTAGCTTTTCATGCCACTTAAGTCTCACTGAACTGGTGAATCGTGGCAGCCCTCGTAACCCATGTTTCTGTGGACACAGGAAATGGGAAAAGATTTGTGGCATTGTCTTTGGTGTCCCCTAGCATACTTACCCCTAGCTTGTCTTTGCTGTTTCACGTTGTGTGATATTCTCTGTTCAGGACTCGTTGAGCCTTCGTCCTTTGGGGCAGGTAACCAGCTAGCCACCATTCCCAGCTGGACGCTGACATGGACATTTGGAGCTATAAATCACTGGCCAAGATTTTCATCAGTGGCTATTGTTTGTAGGTACCTAACTTGAGACACCTTAAAGGGGCCTGACTTTTAGAGTAGAGATCTCCCGCTCTGCTCTCCCCCCAGAATAATGCCCCTTTTAGATAGCTCAAGCTGGGCCTCCACAATCACTAATAGCTTTTGAAAATCTTGGCTCTGATAAGCCATTTAGGGCAAAATTCCACTCTCCATCACACCAGTGCAAGTCTGGAGTAACTCCACTTCAGACAATGAAGTTTCACTCCAGATTTGGTTTTAATTAAGAGCAGAATCTGGCTTTTCCTCCCCACCCCACCACTGGCCTTTAACTAGCTTGTGGCTCCCTTTGTCTGGCTCAGCCATGGTAATGCAGGCTTGTGACAGTTTTGAAACTGCTGCAGATGTGTGCGTTTTGGCCAGGAAATAGGCTTGCTAATTAGTTAAATGGAAACAGTTTTGTTTCGCTCCACTTAACAGGACCTTGTTCCAAGAGAGGCTTAAGGTTTCAGTGAACATAAAAATAGCTGGAGGAATTACTGGTTGCAGTAGGCTACAGCTCTAACCTTCCACTTCTGGAGACTCTAGTTCAAAGCCTGGACTTAGGTCACCCACGAAAGTGGATTTGGTGCATCTATCATTGTCACACTGCAAACCCACGACATAGCTGGTAATCTCTGCCCTAGATAGAGGCAGAGGGCTGGGATAGCAAAGGGGTTTAGTTGAACTGGTGAGTTATGTATGCGCTACACCTACCAAGGCAGACTTCTCATCTTACTGCCTGTGACTGAGATGAGTAGCTGGCCAACTCTACCTCCATTTGTCCCTCGCTGCTGGTAGCACCACATTCAAAACAGTTCAGTTCAGTGATGTGTGCACAAGCTACCCTGAGGACCTGGGCAGAAGGCAGATAATGATACAGGGTGATTATAATTGCACTAGCATGGTGTTTGGAGTAAGTGATAGACCACCACCTACTGGAGTTTTGAGGCATTGGTACTTGTAGGATGCTCTTGTGTGATCTCAATAAAACCTTAACACAAGCTAGAGTAGGAAGTTGATCAAACATATGACTGGGACTCAGATCTGGATTCACATTCTGGCTCTATGTTGACACTGACATTCTGCATGGCCATAGGCAAATCACCTAATTTCACTGGAGCTCTGGGTATGTCTATACTGCACAATAAGCCTGGACTCTGACTGAGGTTTGAGCCCAAGCCCCCCTTCTGCCCACATACAAATTAGTCTGATTAAGGTCAGCAAACACTCAGGACCCTGGTCCTAGGACCCTGCTCAGGGGGTGGGTGACAGCTCGAGTCTCACTGTGACTCAGGTCCAAGCCCTGTCATTTTGTTGTGCCGACACAGGTCAGGCAGGGTTGCCAACTTTCTAGTCGCACAAAACTGAACTCCCTTGCCCTGCCCCTGTCCCACCCCTCCTGAGGCCCCGCCCCTTCTCCAAGGCCCCGCCCCCACTCCATCCCTCTTCTCTCTGATGCATGCTCGCTCTCCCCACCCTCACTCGCTCATCATTTTCATAGGCTGGCTCAGGGGGCTGGGGTGTTGGCAGAAATGAGGAGTTCAGGGTGAAGAAGGGGACTCGGGGCTGAGGCAGTGGTTGGGGTGCAGGATCTCGGGTGGGGTCAGAGATGAGCAGTTTGGGGTGCAGGAGGGGACTCTGGGCTAGAGGGTGGAACCGAGGGGTTCAGAGTATTGGAGAGAACTCTGGGCTGAGGAAGGGGGTTGGGGTATGGGCTCTGGGGTGGGGGTGGGGGTGGGGCCAGAAATGAGGGGTTCAGGGTGTGGGAGGGGACTCTGCACTGGGGCAGGGGGGTGAGGGATTTAGGGTGCAGGGAGTGTGCGCTCATCCTCAGAGCTGGGGCAGGGGGGCACAGGAGGGGGTGTCGGGGTGCAGGCTCTGGGCAGCATTTACCTCAAGCAGCTCCTGGAAGCATGGAGGTGCGGGCAGGGGGCTCCGCATGCTGTCCCCACCCCAAGTGCCAGCTTCGCAGTTCCCTTTGGCCAGGAACCACAGCCCATAGGAGCTGCGGGGGCAGCATGCAGAGTTACCTGGCTGCGTAGGAGCCGGAGAGGGGACACGCTGCTGCTTCCAGGAACCACATGGAGCTACAGCAGGGAGGGAGGCTGCCTTAGCCCTGCTGTGCCACCGCTCTGACTTCTAACAGCCTGATCAGTGGTGCTGACCGGAGCTGCCAAGGTCCCTTTTCGACTGGGCTTTCCGATCGGAAACCAGACACCTGGGAACCTTAAGGTCAAGCCACAAACCCGAGTCGGAAGGTCAGCATAGTGCTGTACGGAAGTGTTACCATGGCTGAGATACCTGGGTCCAGCAACTGTAATCCCACTTTTACAATGCAGTGGGGATGCTCAAGCACAGGTTTGGCAATAGAGTCCACACACCTGGATCCCACAGACACAGCCATAGTGTTCAGTGTAGACACACCTTCGGTTTCCCCATGAGTGACACGAGGCCAGTGCCCGCTCCCTATGAGTTTGTGAGGCTTCATTCACTACTGTTTAACAAGCAGTTTTTTCAGCTCCATTGAGGGAACTAGCCATTAATGGTGCTAGCAATGCTGCTCCTTCACGATCCGTGGTGCAAAAGTAAAACGGAAGAGGAAACAAAGATGATGTTTTACTGCACATGCCCAGTAGGGATTATCCTCGTATTTCCAGGTGCCTACTTAACCCCAGAGCCACAGTTAGTAAATAAGTACTTAATACCTTGGACAACCAGAAACATCTTTCTTTTCCTCTTCATATACAAACACTCCCTCCAGCACATGTTAATACAGCTTTCCGGGCGCATGACTGACAGGAGGCAAAGCCAGGAGAAGCAAAGGTTAAGGTTCCAACACCAGAGGAGCTTGACTGCATGGCTTTTTGGGTGGAAAAGGGTAAAGGAGTTGGCTTAATTTAGGATTCTGTTTGGAAAAGGATATGCCATCAAATATACAACACGTGCAATGCCGCAGCATTAACATTATCAGTGGAGCCATAGGCCAGGACCTCAGCCGGTGTAAACTGTAGCATAGCTCCATTGATGTCAATGTGCAGATTTATACCGGCTGAGGACCTGGCAGGCAACTTTGTCTTCAGTGTGATTTCAACTGTGCAGTTTTAATGTTTCATTAATGCCACTCCAGAAATCTATTTTTAATGCAAGCCTCAGTTATCGTCTTCTAAAGAAAGCGTGTGCGCGCGCGCACACGCACACACACACGCACACACAGTCTTGACCCTCCAATGAGCTGCCCTTTCCCTTCCTGCATGTGATGCTGTATAGAAATGCTAGAGCTCTGTGTGGCTCACTGGGTTTGTGCAGATCAATTCCTGGGGCCATCCTCTGTGCCAAATCCAAAAAATAAAGCAAAGCCGAGCGATGGGAATAATTTCTGCTGCCCTGGAAGCCTAGTTTTCTCCTATTGCAGCTGGCAGTTGGAGAGGCTCCATTCTGCCAAAATTGAAACTTAATTGGGTTCAGTGGAAAAGACAAGCCGCGGCCAAGGCCTCCGTCATTCTGGGTTTACAGGGAACGTGGGCAATGCTGGCTTAGTCCCACTGGGAAAAAGAGAGGAGACAGTGGAGATGTCACTCACGCTTGGAAAAACACCTCAGCCGGAGCCAAACGCTTTACACTGAGGCAGGCGAGGGCAGGGGCAGACTGGTTGCCTGGGAAGGGAAGGGGAGACCTGGAAGCCAAGCGAAAGGCAGAACAAAGTCAGGTAGAAGGACAAAAAACAGACGAGCCCGTTCCAGAGGCACATAGCCGGGGCCAGCAGGGGGAAGACGAGAATCCCAGCAAAGCCAAGGGGTGTCTGGCATTGTTTTTCAGATTGGATGCTGCAGCTAGGCCCTAAAAACCAGCTCAGTAATGGCCTCATAGCTTGCAGCCATCCTGCTCTGGGCTATCAGAAAAGATATAGCAGAGGAAATGTATTTGCAATGGGAGCTCAGATACCAGTTTGAAATCTTCACACTAAAAGGCGAGAACAGCGACACGTGAAGCAGCCCAGCTGCTTCACGAAGGGCAACTCATTGCATGACGTTTGTCAAGACACAAACATTTGGACCATGCTAGAGGTCCCTGGGGACTGTCTTCCCAGGGCTTGATCATGCTGCCATGAGCGAGGATGGTCTAAGCACCTCTCTGCGTGTCATGACGGCCCTGGGAGCTGCCTGTCCCATGGAAAAGGACATATGTTGTTGTGCAGGACACTGTGGATGTAAAGATACATGCAAGATCTCAGCCATTGGTAGTGTTTTCCAAGTGGCTGCAGTGCAGGGGATCACATACACAGTGCTACAGCAGGACCAGACTGAATAGCCAGCAGTCTTGCCCACCTGGTTATTTCTGCGTGGCTTTTTCTATACTGCAAACTTTAGGAGTCTCTCTAAGGACCCTGCACGACAGGATGAAACCAGCAGGGCTGGGCCACATCCTGGGAAAGCATCTGGTCATGAGGCAGTTGCTGTCCTTTGTCCTGAATCATCCAGAGTTGTGGCCCCAAAGCCTAGGTGAGAGTTGTGGCCCCAAAGCCTAGGCGAGAGATATCTCCCATATCCCCACACCAGGGAAAGAGGAATGGAAGAGATCTGCAGTTCATCTTTGGCTTCAGGTTGGACTAGGATGTGTGGCTATGACTGATTGTAAGGAATAGCACAGAGGGAGGTCTAACCATGGCTGTCAAAGTCCTGCAAGCCATGAAGTTCTCTTACTCTAAGCATGCAGCTTGCAGTGTGTTATTCCACATAAATAGAGATTTGGGGCCAAATTCAGCCCTGATCTAGCTCCACCATGGGTCAATGGGATTTTTACCAGTTTACTCCAGGGCTGAATTGGCCCATTGGTTATTTAACTACATAAGATCAGTTGAGAACATAAGAATGGCCATACTGGGTCAGACCAATGGTCCATCTAGCACAGTATCCTGTCTTCCAACAGTGGCCAATCTCAGATGCTTGAGACAGAATGAACAGAACAGGGCAATTATCAAGTGATCCATCCCCTGTCATCCAGTCCCAACATCTGGCATAAGGCACTCAAGCTAACAGGCAGGGCCATCCTTAGCCATAGGCAGAACAGGCAGCCGCCTAGGGCACCACTAGGTCTGGGGGCACTGCTCTGCCAGGTGGATAGACGGGAAGCAGTGGAGCACGTAAGAGCAAGGCTGCTGGGTCCAAGAGAGAGCCGCACAGTCTGAGGGAGGGGATTGGCTGCTGGGATCTCTGGGAAGGGGGGGAGGAAGGAACTCACCTGTAGGGTGACCAGATGTCCCGCTTTTATAGGGACAGTCCTGATTTTTTATATAGGCTCTTATTCCCCTCCACCCCCCATCCTGATTTTTCACATTTGCTGTCTGGTCACCCTAGGTGGGGGTAATTGGTGCCTATATAAGACAAAGGCCCAAATATCGGGACTGGCCCTATAAAATCAGGACATCTGGATCTGGTCACTCTAACTGGGGAGCACGTCTCTCTCCCGGGCTGGCAGTGATCCATCTCATCCGGGGTGACCTGCGCAGGGTAGGATGAGCTGCTGTGGCTCCATGGGTGCCCCATCCCTGAGATCAGATGCTGTGCTAACTTCACCATGGTCCAGGGTGCTGGCGGTGGTGCCCATTGGTGTGTGATCGGGCCTGTTGCCACTTTGCACCCCAAGAGGTGGATTTTGGGGTCCTGTAGTTTTCCACCTATCTCCCCCTCTACTGCAGCTGTTGGACCAGCAGGCTGGGGGGTGAGCCAAGCATGAAAGCAGTACTGTGTTGCCATTTAGATTGTCATTTAACAAATTTGTTCGCCAAAAATGCTTGCTAACAATCCTGAATTCAATTTCAATATTTTTTTAAAATCAGTATCTTAGCCAAAAACAGAAAAATAAGTTGTTGACAATTATTTGTGACAAGTTTGGTATGGAGAAGGGAGTGGATCAGTTTTCATCAGAGAAACAAAAAATGTTGACTGACTTTCCTATAGCTCTGTTACTGCTAAATAGAGCCCTCCAACAACTGTAATATGCTTATCTCCTTACTAGTGTATAGAGCAGGGGTTGGCAACCTACGGCACACATGTCAAAGGTGGCATGCAAGCTGATTTTTGATGGCATGCAGCGGCGGGCTGAGCAGCTAAGGCCGCTGCTGCTCTGGGGTTCCGCCTGCTGCCCCATTGCTACCTGGGGTCCCAGCCTCTGGCCCCACTCAGCATCCACTGCTGGCCTGGGGACCCCCAAGGAACCCCAGGCTGGCAGCGGGCCTAGCAAGCCGGCAGCTGAGATCCTGCTTGAGCCACTCAACCCGCTGTCGGCCTGGGGTTCCATTTACTCAGCTGGTAGGTGGGCTGAGCTGGACTAAATTCAATGAAATAGGAAGACAAGAGCAACTAATGACAAAGTGCAAGAACCTAGAGCAGTGGTCCCCAACCTTTTTCATCTGGCAGGTGCCAGCTGAAGGACCGTGGTGGTGGACGAGCATCCGCCAAAATGCCACAGAAATTCAGCGGCACTTCAGCGGCGATGCCTCTGGATGCTGCTGCTTGTCGGTGGCAAGTGGTGTTGCTGCTGAAATGCTGCTGAATTTCGGTGGTATTTCAGCAGATATTCGTCTGCCGGCCAGTACACAGATGCATTGAGAGGCCCCTGTGGGCACCATGGCACCCTCAGGCACCGCGTTGGGGACCCCTGACCTAGAGAGCCTCCTAAAGCAAGGCGATCATTTTGATTTAAATAGACTTGATCTGTATGAAGAATTGAGTACACTGTCATCAATGCTGCCAAATACAAAATTGATGATGGACACTGTACAGTTTATTCATACCAGCAAATTTGTTGACATATATCCTAATGTGTACGTTGCCACTCATATTCTACTGACAATTCCTGTAACAGTAGCATCAGGAGAACAGAGTTTCTCAAAACTAAAGCTCATTAAAAACGACCTCCGCTCTACAAGGAGTCAGGAACACTTGACTGGTCTTGCTGTTCTTGCAGTTGAACAAGACATCACTTTGTCTTTGTCATAGGATGACATTATTACTGATTTTGCAGCCAAAAAAGCCAGAAAGATTGCTTTTAATTAAAAACAAATCCTTGTTTCAATACCTCTTCACAGAAATTTCCAATAAAATATTGACAAATTAAAAAAATTATATTATTTGCATCTTTCTGTCAAATCAGAATTTTTTCTGTATTGTGCTACTTCTTTAGTGCTAGTCCATCAGCATTACAGTGTGCTTCATTAAGTTAAACTGGTTTTAATAACATGCATGTGGCAAGTTTTCCAGTACTGTAAGCTTATGTTTGTGTTGCTAAGAGCAAGACAGGCACAGGGGCACCAGTTTAATAATCCCACCTAGGGCACCATAAATCCTAAGAATGGCCCTGCTAACAGGACCCAGATTTGAAAGTAGGCGGCCTGGTTGCAGTGTTCTTGGCAGAGGGTTGACCTCTAGATCTCACTCTGATTGAGCACTTTAAAGTACCCACATGCTCTGCAATTCACCTGATCTGCTGAAGCAAGAGTTGCAAAGCTCCTCTATTTGCTCCATGCTGGGTGAAGGGGGCTCCCATTCCTCAGCTGATGGATTGCATTGTGATTTGTCAACACACACACAGAAGCATCGATAGGCACATTCGGTGCATTGAAACAAAGACAGAACCGAACACAGGAATATGTGCTGAAAGCCCTCACTCACCCGACTAGCAGGGACATTCCACAGAAACTACCTGGGATAATCTTGATAGTCCACCAGAGATGTCCCAGAATGCATCATTCTGGGACATGAGACATAGCAAGAACATCAGCACTAACAATAAGCCAATCCATGGGGTCTCAGGTGAATCAAGGATTTTCATATCTGCTCCCAGAGAACTCCATCTGGAGGGCCTGATCTTCCACTTCTCTCCTTCTAGGGTGTTATTCTGTTATTTATGGATTTAAGGAACACACACTTGGGAGCATGTGTGGACAAGGGCAGGCAGGGGTTGTGAAAGGAGAGGGAAAGAAAGGCCTTCCAGCCACTGTATCTCTATAAAGTAGTTCCACATGCAAGCGAACCAGGGCTTGCCTCACTGCTGAGTGTTACGCAGTGTGGTTTCAGCAGCCATTCCACCTCAACAAAGCTGTTATTTATTTACTTAAATACTTGCATTCCATGGAAAAAGATGACCCAAGATAGCTCTGTGTTTCTAAAATTAAACCCAGCTGGCTGGAATGGGGAGGGAGCAAGTCAGAGTGCCCCATTCAGCGAGCAGGGATGCAGGCTTGCAGTATTGCTGCCTCCTCCTCTGAAATATTTTTCCTCCTCAGAAATCCATTGGCAAGCCCAATTGAAAAGCCCTCTGTGCCCTCTAATGCTGAGACATATTAGAAAGACAGCTCTTTTGAAATCTGGGCTTTGGTTAGTACTATCCTCAAAAGCAGAAACATCCTAACTTGCTGTAACAAAACCAAATACAGGATGATCATATAAAGCAATTGCTTCTTTCTCAGCAGACCAGTTGAGGGCTTTGTCCCCCATGGATCTGTTACTTATGAATCCCTGGATGACCCAGAGTTTTAGTGCAATCAGGAAAAATCGTATGTGCAATTCAATGGGACATGCCACATTTCTGACGTTGGTTTCCTAGCTAATCTAGCCAAAGCTTCTCTGTAGTTCCTATGTCCATAGTACAAGTCTCCTTAAAGCAGGCTCCATCTAGCTCTTGTTAGTTGCAAAGTTTAATTTGCTAATTTATGTTACAAAGAGACTTTCAGGTTAACAATAAAAAAAAAAACCCTAAATATCCCTCCACTTTTACTAACACCCCCTCAGATGAGTATTAGCAAAATAATTAGAAAATCTTTATTTATGTTTCATCATTTATGCCATCTGTTTACTTTTGGCATTTTTCCGTTTAGCCAATGAGAATGAGCCAGTCTATTTTTCTCTTTTGTTTATCCTCAATTTTACCGTCTGGCGTCATGCCCTCCCTCATTGCTGCAGTGTTTGGTTCAAGAACTTCATGGCCAACTGCAGACAAGGGGATTTCATGTTTTAGACCAGGCATTGACCTGTGCAGGGATCAAGAAGGAATTTGATCGCCACTCCCCGCACACCCACATCCTAGCACTGGACATTTGGGATCGTGCTGTATTTTCCTCTGCCAAACAAATGCACAGAAGGGGGAAAACTTACTGGTAAAACTCCAGAGCTTCTGTTATGAGTCTCCAGTGGCACTTACACAAGCCCTGGCACACTTTTGCATGACATAATGGGATCCTTACACTTCCACTGTGTGTGTGTGTGTCTCTCTCTCTCTCTGGGGGGAGCTGTACTTCCAACTACCAGCCACTAGAGGCTGCTGTAGTGCTTGTTCTCAATCCAGTGGCAAGGAAACTATACAACTAGGCCAGAGATATTAAGTGGTTGGGAGGGCCTGGGAGTAGGGGAGGTGAGCTGAGAGATTGAGAAGTGGGGAGCGGAGAACAGCGGAAAGAGAATAAGAGTCTAAAAAGGAACCAACTGGCTAGCGGTAGGGGAAACACTCAGAAGATAGGACATACCAGGCAACACTTGCTGTGCAACCTTTATTTGGTCACTTTGTGCATACGCGTTATGATGCGTCATTAACTATTTGAGCACATGCTATTTTTTGCCTGTCAGCCTCATTCAGTGCACAGGCTGGACCTGCTTGGGGAGTGAATCAGGGCTGTGAAGTAGAGGAGATGTGCACGTATCCCCAGCCTCATTGGTTGTAGTCGCTGCAAGATGTGTATTGACTGAGCCAGGAAGAGACAGGAGAGCCCCATGGTTCAGACACTGGCCTGAGACCCAGCAGAACTGGACTGCAGTTCCGCCCTGCCACAGAGTTCCTTACAGTCACTTAAATCTGCATTTTCAAAGGCTTCTACTCACTGAGTGTTCCTCATTTTCCTGGGTGCTTGGCCTTCAAAAGCCAGGATGTGATTTCCAGAAGTTCAGAGTGCTCCCAACGACCACGGAAGGGGCTCAACACCTTGGACGAATCAAGCCCTGAGCAGGATACTTCGGGCACCCAAATACTGAGGACAAATGATTGCAAATTTGAGTCTACATTTCTGTGCCTCGATTCCCCATTTGTTCAATGCGGATAATACCTTGGGGCATTGTGGAGATTAGTCCATTATTGTTTGTGAGGTACATAGATACTACAGCCACGTGTGCCCTACAGAGCTTAAATAACGTTTGTAAAGCACTTTGAAAGACTGATGGGAGTTGCTATAGAAAGGCAGAGAATGATACTAAGGGAATCCCTGCATTCCATTCCCCTTATGGACATCTCAGAAAGGGCTCTGCCCTTTGTATGGGCCTGAGATGCTTGTTCATTGGTCCATTCAGCCATAATTATAGTGATTTCTGTCCTAAATAGAGCTGAGTCCGAGCTACACAGGATTGAGCTGGGTCCAATCTCCTGCTGCTTAAGGTTGTTTGGACCTAGGGCTTTGGGGTTGGTTAAAAAGTAAGGGTAAAGCTGCTTTAATGTCAGACCCAATCCCTGTCCTCCTCCCCACCCCCACCACATGGCAAGCTTGGGCTGTGCTGGGCGAGCACCCCTGACCTTGGCTGTGAGGGGATTGATGGGGAGTTGGCAATTGCTTAACAAAGAAGGAATCTTGTTTAGGAGAGAGGCTAAGATTGTAAGTTTGGAGTTTCTCTTTTTGACCCCACTGCAAGGCTGGGACATGCCTGCTGGTGGCTCCCAGTGCCGAGACTCAGATGCTGGGACAGAGCAATCGCCCCAGGACCACTGCCACAATCAGCTGTAGTTGTAACTTCATATCAGCACAGTTGGAGAGTGGCTTTTGTGGTGAAACAGTACATAGTCCCTTTGGTTCCAGATGCAGCTTTGACCCTCCAAAGGCTGGGGGGGGGAGCGCACAGGCAGGGGGCAGGTGCACAGGCAGGGGCACAAGGGCCCGGGAGATCTTCACTGATTCAAAAGGAACTGGGGAGCTAAGAAGGAAGGAGATCACCATAAAGGATGGGAGTATTCCGTGTGTGCACTGGGAGAATTTTACCACAATGTGACACCCACTGAGGCAGATTGGGCCACATTGCAAGCACAGTTATAGCAGACTAATGGAAACATAAGACTTGCCATATCCCATCAGACAAGTGGTCATCTAGTCCAGTATCCTGTTTTTAGCAATGGCTAGTACTGGAGGCTTGAGAGAAATGAACTGAATAACCTGTCCTTGGGGACAGTATGTGCCTAACTCCCACACTCACAACAGAGTCACTCTATTGATGTACACAACGCACAGACGCCAACTTTCTCTGGCCCCGTGCTGACTCCACCCCTCCCCACCCCCATTCCAACCCCATCCCCAAAGTCCCCACCCTAACGCCGCCCCCTCCCTGCCCCTATTGGATCCCTTCCCCAAATCCCCGTCCCAGCCCCGCCTCTTCCCCCAGCGTGCAGCATTCCTCCTCCCCCCCCATCCCTCCTTGCCCCATGAATCAGCTGTTTTGTGGCGCAAGCGCTGGAAGGAAAGGGGGAGAAGCAGGACGCGGCAGCGCGCTCGTAGATGAGACGGAGGCAAGCTGGAGCAGGGGGGTGGAGCAGGGCCACGGGGAGCTGCCGGTGGGTGCCGAGCACCCACCAATTTTTTTCAGTGTGTGCTCCAGCACCCACAAAGTCAGCGCACTATTTTCCCAAGAAACTTTAGCTCACGTATGGTCCTGGGGTTTCAGTAGGGTCCCATTTTCATCCCTCACAATGAGATCATGACTGGTCCCAGGCGAGGGCTGCTCCTTGGGTCTGTTTGAAGCTGATGTGACCTGTCACTACGTGGGTGTTACTTTTACAGCCTGTGTCACAGCCAGAGGTCACCCCTCATCCTCTGGCTGATCACACTGCTAGGCAAGCTGCCAAGAGGTGGAGCAGGACTGCTGAGAGATGTCAGCTGGATGTTCACTCCTTGTCCCAAGGCTACATAATGACAAATAAGTGCCCAAAAGTATGAGCACGGCTGTGGGAATGAGATGGGAACAGTAATACTCCAGGAAACAGCTGGAGTGCCAGATGACACCCTTATCCCTCGGACATCATTTCAAGGATTGGTGGGGAGCAGTAACTTTGTTATTCGTAAGGAAAGTGAAATATAGGGTCTGTCCCTAGAAACCCAACATCTGCTGACTATCCAGAGTCTGTGCCTAACAGACCGACAGCAGGTCTCCCCTATCTAATGAAATCCCTGCTACTCAGACAAATCTGGTGTTGCCAAAGCTATTTGGACCACCCAAAACCCATTGTGAGCCACATGCTTGTGTCTTTCTCAGTTTTATAGGGATCAGGATTCTGGACAGACACAACCCTCTTTTATGCACATCCACAGAGTTACGTAGCGTAGTGTATGTAATTCACTGCCTGTATCCATATATATGCCAGTGATCCTCATGGCAACTCTATGCACACCTTCCCAGGCTGATGCTTTCACTGACATAATCCCTAAAAACCTGGCAGGGATGAGACAATGCATAGGATTTGCCATATTAATGTGCCATCTACTCCAGTGTGGCCCCTGCTCAATGTCACACAGGAAAGCATAAGTCCTTCATATATCATGCACCTGGATAATAATATGCTGTGAAGTATATTTCTTCCTGGCCCTAGCTTGTTTATCTGTGATTTTTCCCCTAGCTCGTATACTTAGAGATACTGTTTTATTCATATGAATAGCAAATCCTTCATGGCAATTGCTTATTATTTGCCTCAGTAATATCCTGCAGCAGTGAGTCCCACAGCTGAACAATTTTAAATTAGTCACTATTTATTTTTGGTTTCAGGGCAAGGGTCCAATTCTCCATATGGCTGTAGGCCCATGCAGGCTCAGGGCCTTCACAGACACTCAAGGAGGGGGCTCAGCGTTCCATGGATCAGGCTCCAGTTTTCCCAAGAAAGCCTGTGCGTTAATTTCAACCTTCGGGGACACAGCTAGATGTCACAGCTATTAGAAAAAATCAGGACCAGCTCTGATCCCACCATCCCTCACCAAGATTCTTCTATCAGTAACATGTGAAAAAGTAACAGCTGCTTTGCACTTGGAGATGCTGACCGCCACTAAATGCATTTGATGCTGCAGCATGAGTCAGGATGCAGTTTTCACCCAGTGTCCTCAAGGCACTTCTTGTTTCACATTGTATTTGCTGCAGCAGCACTAAAGGAGATAGCAACAGCCCCTTGAGAGCTACATCTCTTTCTGGTTAGTATGAAGATTAGCCACATACAAAGGGGAAGAAAAGATTGAGGTGAGAAAAAGCAAGAGGAGAAATCGCTTGATAGCCCCCTATCAAGCTTTAGGGGCTTTAGGCACTAACAAAGGGGTCGGCAACCTTTCAGAAGTGGAGCGCCCAGCCCGTCTTCATTCATTCACTCTAATTTAAGGTTTCGCGTGTCAGTAATACATTTTAACGTTTTTAGAAGGTCTCTTTCTAGAAGTCTATAATATATAACTAAACTATTGTTGTGTGTAAAGTAAATAAGGTTTTTAAAATGTATAAGAAGCTTCATTTAAAATTAAATTAAAATGCAGAGCCTCCCTCCCCCTGCCACCCCCCAGACCGGTGACCAGGACCCGGGCAGTGTGAGTGCCATAGAAAATCAGCTTGCCTATCGCCTTCGGCATACGTGCCATAGGTTGCCTACTCCTGCACTAACACAACACAGCTGTTCAATAATAGCAGCAATCCATAGATGGAATTGTAATCAACAGGCTAGCATGGTGAGGCATGTGAACAAGAGTGCCCTCTGCTGGATGAAATTGGACCAGCTCATGCATTGGTGAGTGAGTCACCTTATTTTGGCTAGTCTACAGAGAGCACAGAAACTTTAATGCTACAAATGACTGTGGCAGCAGAGGCCTGTAAGGCAGGAGTGGAAGGAGAGTGGTTGTGCTCCCTTGGGTACACCAGGATGATGGTGTTAGCGGCTGGTGTGCAGCCCCACTTCCTTACCCCACAAGGTGAGGTGTGGTTGGAAAACCCAGAAGTCTCACATCTTTGCTGTCACCTGCAGCCTTTTCATGCTTTCCTCTTTCTGCAGCTGCGGCTGTAAATGATCCCAGTAGCATGGGGATCTCAGTGCACAAGTCAAGCCCTCATTGGCCCCCTACCAGTGTCATCTCCCAGCAAGGGGTCCTCCAGTCCCTCAGCTCTAGGCAGGAGATGCAGTGAGATGGAACTCATTGTCTTCATGTTATGTTGCACCCTTTGATCGTGGCTGAAAAAGGCTTTTGGAGCTGGTCTTTTGGAGCTAAGCTTTCCTCTCGTTAATTAAACACATGAGGAAATCAGCCCTGGGAGAGAAGCAAAAATATTTATCCTTACCACAGCAAGACTAGCCCTTTTGGAGGGCCTGCTTGATGTTTCCTTTCAAACAGGCTTAGGAATGGGGCTAAGCCAGTGTCGACAAAACCGGCAGTGTCGTGGCTGGATTATTTATGATGTTTGAATTTTAGTTCCACACAACAACATCCAGAACACACAACCCCTCCGGGCAGAAACCTGGCCCCAAACGGGCAGGAAGAGGCCAGTCTTGTCTTTCTGGAAGAAACCCTGAAAATAAAAGGGTGTTTTGGGATGGGGGTGGAGGGCGAGCTATGGGTCAAGCCCAGATCTTGCTATTACATGTAAGGTCTCCTAAGGCAAACACTAGGAGATAGTGACTTCAATAATGGTGACTCTCAAACAGGGGCATAGCCTGTCTCCTTCTGGTGTCCATGTCCAGCCACAGGCCCTGAACACAGGGCAGCAGGACACGGGATCCTCGCCCATCCCACCCAAGAATTGTATAATCAAGCCCAAAGGCCGACAAGGGGCCTCATTCAAGGGACGTGGGCTAGTGAGACGGTGCTTAAATTCTTCCCTGTTTAAAAGGCAGAGCTCCCCACACAGGCCACATCCCAGGGCAGCAGTATGAAGGGTTGCAGGGCTGCTGCCTGTTCTGTGCATACAGGGACATGGCAGATTAAACACTTAAACTAGAGAGGGCTTCAGCCTGTAGGGCAGGGGGTTCTCAACCTTCTCCTTTCTGAGCTCCCCTGCAACATGCCATAAACACTCCAGGGCCCGGTCAGGGGAATGATCCGGGCTCCGGACGAGGGGTGGGGCGGGGGAGCCCACAGGCATAGTGGGTGTGGGGCAAGGAGAGGCTAGCTCAGGGCTGTGTGCGGTGGGAGAGGTAGCTCTGAGTGCAGGGAAGGGGTAGCTATGGGCAGGGCCATCCTTAGGATTTATGGGGCCCTAGGCAGTATTATTAAACTGGTGCCCCTATGCCGGATGGCAGCCCAAGCTCACAGCCTGGTGGGGGAGGGGGAGGAGGGACTTGACAGCAAAGGATAATGCGATGCCCAGCTTGTCTCATGGTGGCGGAGGTCCCCGCAGAGACTTCCATGCACTCTCCCTCATGCAGAATGGACATGAAGAAAGTACCTAATTAAAAGCACTAAAATTTGGGAATAAAAAATGTCAGTCACAGGTTTTTTGATATGCCCTGAAGTTTGTCAGAGATTTATTTGCAAAAACTTCATAGTAAGGGTGAGTCAGCTGTCCTGCTGAATACAACATTACATATAATGGAATACATGATGCAGCTCTTCTCTGTTTTACATTTTCTTCATCAGTATTTCTAAGTTGAATTTATATTTTAAATGTACTCAAATCTTAAACCAGCATTCCAGATTACTACATATTTAACTCACTGAAACAAAGACATTCTTTTAAATTAATCAGAGAGATTTAGTGTGTTCATAACAATGTTCATTGCTTTTAGAAAAAGGGAACAGTAATTTACTTTGTGTGATCTCCATAACAAGAGACATGGTTATGAAATTTCACCAACTTTAAAAAAATGTTTCCAAAGATTTTAGGTATAACAAGGATTTTGTCTTACTAAGGTACTGATTTTGCTGGAGGGTTCTTTTAAAACTAGTTTGTCGGATAGTCAGAAGTAAAGAAAGGGAACTCTTTGTCCAGCTATCTGGAAGGGAAGGACTGTTGTCCCTTTAAGGGCTCTCTTCAGTGGGGAGTGGAGGGAGAGGTGGTGAAGGGATGGACAGAAAGGACAGGAAGACTTGGAAGCACTTTTTTTTTTTTTAACTATAGTAATTAAAATGTGTATTTTAGATAAGGGAGGTCTTTTGAAGGATTTATTTAAAAAACTATGTGTGAAGATCCACACATTTAAGGCTAAAGATGATTGTGCATCTAAACCTCTATGCAAGCATTTTTTAGAAATGTGATTTTATAATCCTCACCAGCTCACTAATGAAATATTTTTAAAGCAAATTTTAAACTAAGGTCCTGTAGACTGACATGTTCTGTGTAAATATTACATTAATGCACAGCTGTTTTTGTCAGTAAAGTCAGAAACTGACAGTATAAAAATTTATTTGGGCATAAGCTTTCGTGGACATCTGATGAAATGGGTTCTAGTCCACAAAAGCTTATGCCCAAATAATTTGTTAGTCTTTGAGGTGACACAAGGACTCCTCCTTGTTTTTGCTGATACAGACTAACAGGACTACCACTCTGAAACCTGTCAGTACATACCTTGGGGTTGGCAAATGCCTGTTAAATGGCTTTATTACCCCTTGAATGTCTCTTTAACAGTTTCAATGTTGTGCTAATAGGTCTGGCAGGCTGGAGGTTTTTTCACTTTTAACTACTAGATTCCCTCCCAAGGAAGACTCACCAGGCTAGAGCAGCCATCTGTGGGAGCCTGCAGGAAGGGTCAAAACAGGGATAGGAAAACAAGTGGGTGGACACTAAGACCCAGTGGTGCCCCAAATTTTCAGGTGCCCTACGCAGCTGCCTATGTTGCCTATGCCTAAGGACGGCCCTGGCTATGGGCTGTGTGCAGGCAGGGAAGGTAAACTTAGGGGCAGATAGAAGGTCAGTAGGGGCTGTGTGTGGGCTGGGGGTAAGCTCAGGATGCAGGGAGAGGGGTAGCTAGGGACTGTGTGCTGGGAGCCCTCCTCAGTCATAGCTTCCCAAAGGCTCTGATGGCCCCCAAGCCAGGTCCACCCATCCCAGCAGCTCTTACTGGCTGCATGGGGCTGGGAACTGAGGAGAAGATGCAACCCTGAGCACCAGCAGGAGATGGGGAATGCTGCAGCTGCCCGCTCCATGGCACCAGCCAGAGCAGCAGCTGCCTCACACTGCTCAGAGCCAGGCAGTTTGAGGGGGCAATACCCTCCTGTGCCCTGCCCTAATTCTGCCCATGGGCGCCTGGCTTGAGGCCTGCATGTAAAAACCCCACAACTCCTTGAGAGGTAATGACCCCCAGTCTGAGAACCCCTGCTCTAAGATACCTATATGGCCCCCACGACAGTAGTATGAGCACCTCATGTCTTTATATGTTTATTCTCACAACACCCTCTGAGGCAGGGCTGTTATCCCCAATTTACAGACAGGTAACAGGCACAGAGAGATTAGGTGACATTCCCAAGGTCACACAGGCAGTCTGTGACAGAGAGAGTGGAAAAGAACCCAAGTCCCCCAAACTGGCACCCTAAGTAGTAGGCCATCGTTCCCCCCAACACAACATCCACCAGAGAGATGTTCTGCTCATTTCCTGTAATGTTTAAGTTTTCAATGCCTGTGTCCTTTGTTGTGCTAGACATGCCTTCCCCAACCAAGCTCCAGCCCAGACAGAACCCATGTGGGATCCCCTGCACAGACCCAGTTAGTCAGTGGTCTCCAATTCTGAGGCATCAGCTGTGATATTGGGTGACAAGCAGTCCAGATACCCAGATCGAGAACATGGGTGCCAGCAAATAATCACATAACACCACAGGAGAGCCCAACCTTCACATCTGCTGCCACCTTCTAGGAAGACACTGATGAGATTGAGCCAAGACTAACTAAGGGACAGCAACTCCATCTCCAATAGAACTCTGCCCAAACTGGGACTAACAAAGAAAAAACATCTCAAAGTTAGGCAGCAAAAAACTAATTCAAAATGCCCATTGGTTACTGCAGCAAGAAAAATCATCTAGCACAACAGCCTTCAAACCACAGTTCAAGCCTCAAAAAGCCATTAATCATGGTCTTTCGTGGCCCAAGCTCAACTCCCAAAAACTTGGCTGTCTCTTCCAGCCACTTCCATACCACCCTCTACTTGTTTGAGGATAAGAGAGCCACTTGTGACTCAGGGGCAAGCCAGGGGTAAAGGCAGGGAGAATGAACGGCAGCACAGATTCCAGTGCCCTTCAGCTAGTGTACAGACCCCCTCCCCTCCAACCACTGGGACAGCTCATGCCTGGGTCTGATTTCATTTCTAGTATACGGCTCCTGTGGGGCAGAAGCACTTACCTCTATCCCTGCACTGATATGGAGAGAAGAGACCAGGACATCATGAGGAGAGGCTGGAAGATGCTCCTATGCCAGGTCCTTTCCCTTTCAAACCAGATATCAGAAAGTTTCAGCCCACAATCACGGTTGGAACAGGACATTTGTGTCTCTATTTTTCTGTCACGTGGACAATGCTGCACTTAATTAAAGCAGCTGGAACACAAGCCCTTCTAGGCTTGATGGCCTCTGAGTAGAAAGATGTGGTTTGCTCTAACTATGCAGAGAGCTTGCCTGGCTGTTAGAGAATGGGGACAGAGAAGCTGGGTTCTGTTCCCACCTCTGCCACTCACTTCCAGGGTGACCTTGGGAAAGAGTCTTTTTCCTGCATACTTGCAGCTGTAAAACAGATAGGGCAGGATGAGTTGAACACAGAAATCCAGAGAACATTTAACAAGCAGAAAATAAAATGCTAGCCCCCAGAGAGCATGCTGTAGTCTGCCCCCTGCTAACTACACTGCCTGAGCCTGTTACCTCCTACTAGGCCTAGAAAGAGCTCCCTGGTGGAAATTGTTAGCTCCTGATTGCTCCTGGCCTGGAGCCCTGGGTCATTATCCTAAGTGCTTCCAGCAGTGTGGGTGCAGAGCTGCAGGAGACAATAGCAGTGAGTTAACGCTGGGCCTACCAGATCCAACAGTCCCTGTGTTGCTTGAAATGCCCTGGGCTCACCTGAAGTTTCCTGTTGGAATGTACTGTGTTATGTTATGCAACCAGATCCAAGGAGCCAAACACAAGCAGCTAGGGGGCTTACCATGTAGCCCAGAGCAGTTTAAGAATGAGCATAGCCAACAAGCCATTCCGCCTCCCAGAGCAAGGGAGGTTTCTGTGCAGACAGATGACAGCTGTGTGCATTTCATTGGGAGAAATCATGTAATGCAATTTTTATGCAAATTAGATGCCCCCCTTAAATCCCAGGGAGGCTCTCAGTGTTGCAGGGTGAGAGAACCATAGCCTCTGACTAAGCAACAGACTCATAAGTTTCCATTTCTGCATCTTCAACCTATTCCCCCTTTCACTCCCTTTCCTCCTTGAGGTACCCACCATTCAGCTTGTCTCTTCCTCTGCCCTCCTGCTGCTGTGCCACTCTTCCTCCTCCTCCGTGCCTCTTGCCCTCACAGTCTTCCCCATCCCCATCCTGAAAAGCTTCCTCCCCCTTGGTGGGGATCCTTTCCTTTCAGCTGGGGTCACTCCCTTGTCCTTGTTATTGCCATCAAGATGATGCTTAGCTAAAAGTGATCCTGTGATCTGGATCATAAGCCTTGTATTCCTTTCCCCATCTTCTGACTGTTGGTGGGACTGTGGCCTGACAGCTTGGGAGCTCTCTGAG
The DNA here is from genome assembly GCF_007399415.2 of Gopherus evgoodei. NCBI lineage: Eukaryota > Metazoa > Chordata > Testudines > Testudinidae > Gopherus > Gopherus evgoodei. Next base: position 164,147,704 of record NC_044324.1, on the reverse strand, counting down.
GCAGGATTAGCTTTGGGCATGGTGAGTAAAGGGAAGAGCACTCTTTAGGGACTCTGTCCATAACATCTTTTGCCCAGCCCCACAAAGGTATTTAGGCCCCTAATGCCAGTTTTTAAGCTCCACTTTGATCTACAAAACTCCCTCTTGGCTCTTACTTAGTCCTCTAGGCTACTTAGCCCCTCTCTATGCCAGAAAGAGGGAAAGGGTTTGAACAAGGTCCCCCACATCTCAGGTGAGTGCTTGAACCACTGAGCTATGGGATATTTGAGGGGGGGCCAGGGTAGCATCTCCCTCAGTCTCTCCTGTTGAAGCTGTTCCTTTGCAGATAGCTAATGAAGAGGCTTTGGGCCTGAGGGAGAATAGCGCTATAATCCTGTGGAGGAGGGAAATCCCAGGTCCAGTTCTCCTACTCCAATTATTAGTTAGCCAAAGTGAAACAGCTTCAACCAGAGAGACTGAGGGAGCCTCATATCAGAGTATCCCATAGTTCAGGGGTTCGAGCACTCTCCTGAGAGGTGGGAAACTCCTGTTCATAATCCTTTCCATTCCCTTCTCTTCTTACAGGGAGAACCTGGGTCTCTCCCACCCCAGGAACAAACTCTAAGCACTGGCCAATAATTATAAGGTGGGTAGTGACACCACATCTTCCTGCAGCTGTTTTGAGTGGAGGTAGACAGAGGCCTAATTCACTCTCTTAAGAAACAACTTGGGTGCATAGCTCCAGAAGAGGGGCAGGCCTTAGGATACACCCTTCTTATCAGCATCTCCCACTGGCTAGCTTAGGCAGCTCCTCACCTTGTGCACTGGCTTTTGGGGATATTAGTCTTAGGCCATGTCTATATGTAACAGGGTGCTGGCTAGGAGAAACAAGCCAGGCCCCTGTTAGCCCTGTTCCAGGGGAAGAAGGATAATAGTTGGGCTGGCTGAGGGGCCATGCCGTAATTACCAGAATGGGTCCACTTGCAGGCCTAGGTAGCCAGCCTGCCCCATAAAGCTGGCTAAGAGACAGGAAGTAGGGAGAGACTGGAAAGGGAGGAGTGTGGGCTCTAGATCCTTGCTGGCTGGGAAGTTAATCTCCCAGAGTGTTGGCCTCTGTAAATAGCTGTACATAATAGGTGGTGGGAACAGACACAAACAATAAAAGGACACGGGTGCTGCACTTCAGTTGGTCTGTGACTGTGTTTGTGGAGGGTCTGGGAGAAGGCACTGCCACACTACGCTACAAACTGATATAGACTGAACTTACGTTGGCATACGGCCACTGCAGTTATTAAATTGCTTGTGTGCACGCACGCACGCTCGGCTCCTGGTGTCAGTGGTGTGCGTCCTCACCAGGAGCTCTTGTATTGATTGTATCCTCAGGGTGAGGCATTGTGGGACAGCTCCTGGAGGCCAGTAACAGTTGATGTAAGCAACGCAGTCTACACTGACACACATTGACCTAACTACATTGACTAGAACTCTATACCACTCGGGGAAGCGGTGTTACTAAATCAGTGTAGAGGGGCACTTACGTCAGTGGGAGCCAAATTGAAGTGAAGACACTTCCACACCTAGGTCAACACAAGGCAGCTTATGTTGATCTAACCCTGTACTGTAGGCCTGGGCACCTATTTCTCTCTGTTCATTATAGAGGATTGGTGCCTAATTCAGCTTTTGCGGCACCTGGTGTTGTTCCAGTGATTTTCTACGTGCTGCGAAGTGAAGTGTTGGAACATTCAGCCTTGCAGCACCTTTGTGGCTCTGGGCCTTTAACTCTCTGCCCTCTCATGTATAGAATAGAACATAATAGGTCTTTGAAAGGGCCACCAACAAAACAATCCTCCAAAGAGGAGACTGGATTGGGCTGGGCTGGTGGCTAGTACTCAGCAATGCCATGTGAGAAGCGTAAGTTTTGGTCCTGGTTTGTTGCTTGGTCCTAGCACCGAAATCCCTGCAGCGGTGGGGTAACAGAAAACAAGGCTGTACTGTCTCAAGAGTGGGCAGTGGACACCTTGTGTAACCATTGGGCTCCAAAGAGAGTGTTCTCAATCATGTCTTCTTGCCCAAGAAAGGTCATGGAGAGACAGTGCCTCCCATGAAGGGGCCCAAAACTGGGATTCTTCCTGAGAACATCCTCCCCACCCCCCACACACCTATCAATCAAATGTGACCAGCTGACATCCAATAAAAACACATGGAAAATTAAACCATTAAATAATTAACTGCAACAAAGTGGGGGCAATATATCTTTAATTTTTTTTTTTAAGTATTACAGTATATTCTTATAAAAAGGTGCAGATAAAAAGGACACTACAGGTTTTTTACATTTAATTCATTTATAGTCTTAAACTGACCAAGAAATGAGGATACACTAAGGCATTACAGCAGCACCGGACCTCTCTCCAGCTCCTGCAGGCAGCACTATGCCTTCTAATTTAGCATGTGGGGGAATCCAAAAGTGGCCAGCAAATTTCAAGTTAACCTAATGCAAGGAAGTGAGACAGCTGGCTGAGATGAGGTCCTACCAGGAGCAAGCACTGGTCTGAAACATCTGACGTTTCCTTTCAGCACTGTGATGTTTTTTTTCGGAAGCCTTTCCAGATGGCGGTTAGAAGGAGGGACATTAGCTGGGCACAGAGGGCTTGTGTCTGGTGATAAGCCCTTCTAACAATGTACTGTATGGAATTTATGGAACATGCTGTAGGCAACACAAAAGCAAACTAATGGAGTCAGATGCTGATCCCAGTTATATTGGTGTAAATCCAGGGCAGACTGACCTGACCTCATCGGATCTGGATTTATCCTACTAACAGAAGAATCTGGCCGTAAAGATCTATAGAATGTTCCTCCAAGAATGAGAACAACATAGTGAAGGGCTTTATGACTCTCCCAAGTATCTTAAAGACACCACCATTAGAGAATCCATACTCCTGTTCTGCGCTGGCAAACACATGTAGCCCTACGAGTTCACAGGTGCTATGTTAGGCAAAATGTGGACAGCTTTGTTTTTGCCACAAATCCCATAAGGATTAAGTAGCCTTAATCAAACTGCCCATTGGGATCAGTAGTTGGGTGGAGCCAATCCATGGGAGATGTATGTGCAGGATTTAAACTTACATTAAACAACAAAAAAAATCTAACCCTTACAGTTGTAAAGAAAATCTCCCCAATGTGCAAAAAAAAAAAAAAAAAAAAAAGTGCTATTTCCAAGAGACTGCAGTCAGAAAGGAATGATAGCTCAGAGTGGTGAGGACTGTCTCTGTTTGTCTCAGCAACTTGTTAACTCTGAAGCCTAATGATGATCATGTAAAGGACACATTGTTCTGTGTTGAGCACTTCTGTAGAAGCATCCTGCTCCACTGGGGATTGTGGGCGGAGTCTGAGGAGAGTGCTACCTTTTAGCCCACTGCTCGGGATTCGGATAAAGTAAAATCACAATGTGAATGAAAGTAACAGAGCTGTAATTGGTCTAAAAGAAAAAGCTCGGGAGGCATGGGCCAATGGAGATACAAAACCCCAGGGAACGCTCCCTCCCTGCCCCCTCCAACTGCTGACATGCAGCCCAGCCCGGAATTGCCAAGCAGACCGGCTAGCTGGTGTAATGCCCTGGCACAGTCTCAATAGTCTTTGCTGTAGTGCGGTGCATACATGCAAACATAGCAAACTAAAATAAGGCAAAATAAATAGAGGTGTCAGATTTACAGCTTCCCCCTAGAGCTTCCTAAAAACCTTAATTCTTTTAAAAAACATTTAACCAAAATAAAAAGAAATTACCCAGAAACAAAACTGCATACATCATGTACATCATGAACTGTACAACCCGTCTCCATTCCCCTCAAAGACACTTCGGACACACGCCTCCCCCTCCACTACCCAGCTCAGAGTGCGAGCCCACCTGGAGAGAGGAAACATTCCTCCAAAGAGCTGACCGTCACAGAAATGCCCACGTCGTATCTTTCCCATAAGGCCCCTCACAACCTCTCTCGTTTCCTCGGACACCCCGAGCACATTACAGAAATGCTTCTGAAGAACACCCAAGTCATCTTCCCCTTGGAAAGTCTCTAGCCACTAAGCACTAGTCCTGCTGCTGCCGCCACTGGGGCGGGGTGTGGATTTGGTGCCTGGATCTTCAGTCAGCTGCAGAATGTGGACTGGCCTTTCTGCTCCCATGTTGTGGAGCTGCTTTGATGTCAATTGTCCTGGTCTCTGGAAATGTGACTGATTCAGAAGTGTGACCCAGACCAGAGAGAGCGAGCCAGGGAGGGACTTGACTGAGCACTTGTGCTAATAACTTTTCTGTGGCCCCCTGGGGCAACCTTCTTAACAATAATGGGCTTCCATGGAGATAATTAAGGATGGACTTGGACCCTGGGGGCCAGATTTAAGGAGATAGAAGATACACTCTTCTGTAGCAGTGAGACTCCAGGAGAGGGACTTGGCTCAAGGGAGGACAGGCAATGTTACTCTCAGTTGGGCTGACAACTCTGCCACGGATCCAGACGAGCTGTGCTGGTGGGAAAAGCTTAGGAGAGTGCCAATTGGCACACACCTCTGTCTGTTCAGCCTATCCACTGTTGGGGCCGGGCTGGCCCCTTACAGCTGCCTCATTGCAGAAGTTGAAGCTATGTTGCGTCACTGTAACCTAGTTCCCTGGTAGGGGAACTTCTCACTGCCTGAGGCCTCTGCCAAGGTTTGCAGCAGTATGACTCTAGGATTAACCAAATCCAAGGTCTATTGGTAATTGCCCCGGATAGGTTCTCCTGCGAGCTTGTCCTCTGCACCTTGCACATGCCCTGGCCTTCCTGATCTGTTTACCATTGCCTTTCCTTCCCTAGGATTTGCTAGTGCATAGTGGGCCCATTGTCAGCATCCCTCTGGGGCTGGCAGGAAGGTCTTTAGGAAAGTGGCTGAATCCTTCTTGCTGGCGTAGGGTTTAAGTACTCAAAGAGCTGCTGGGAAGGCTTCAGGAGGTGCCTTTGTTAAGCTAAGAAAGAGGCGATACTTAAAGCTGCCCTCCTGTGGGCTGCTGCTTTCCACCTGCCAACATGCTACCCCAGGGTGCATGCTACAGACATCCCTACCCAGAAGGATCATGGAGGTATCAGAGTGGGGTGGAGCAAGGCCTGGACAGCAGAGAGGCACTTGGGGATTACCAAGGCAATGGCTGAGAAGATTTTGGCTCTAGCAGCAAGTCCGGGAGCTGTGAGATCAAGGGCAGGTCCACAGACATGCAGGACTCCCGTGATTGCAGCTGATCCCTTTAAGGTGAACATGCCATTGGGTCCCCACAAGGGAAAAACTGAGGCTGCACCTACCCTGACTGTTTCAGGGAAACCCTTCCACAGCTGTAGCTTGGTGCACTCCACTGATGCTTGCAATGGCAGGAGTGCTAGTGTGGACTGGCAGGGCTGAGCTAGGACCAGAGCAGCTGGAGATGGGACAGCTCCTGGGATGCTGCAGGGCCGGGCTGAGCCAAGATACAGAGGAGCACAGGGGATGGGGGAAAAGCAGCAGAGCCCCTAAGACATTGCAGGGCAAGTCTCAGATGGGGGAGCAGATCCCAGGGATTGGAGAAGATGGGAAGTTGGGAAAGCACTGCAAACTGAGCCCTCTCATTTAACTGTTCTCTCTCTCTCCCCCTTCAATTCCAACACTTGTATCCTCTTCTTCAATGGAAATGGACATTTTATTTCAAATCTTAGGAAACGCTGGCTCCTAGACTCAGCCAAGAGAAAAAACAACCACCAACCAAAAGCCCAGAACGGAGCTCCTACGGGTTCTTACGGTCTCACAGCAAGCACCAGTCACTGTGTCAGTGATTACAGCCCGTATCCTGTGAATTGTGGGACCCTGCTAAAACAAACTCATTCACTTGAGAACAAAGACTAGGCAGGGCAGCACAACCTTCATTTTCCTTTCTTAGCCAGTTAGCGGCTCTCCAGAGAGCTGTGTTTAAATGGCACAAGGGAGTCGCACTGAGTCACAGCACCCCTACGTCTAAAATCAAGATGGAATGTAGTCCCAGCAAGAAGGTAAGCCCCAGGGCAGGGCCAGCTGCTCTCCATCCCATGTGGCCAGCCAATTTGCATCCCATGAAAACATGTTAACAGGCCTTTCTCCCTGTTGCCACCTGTCAGTGGTAGGAAATGCTGCCAAACTTCATGACTCAACGCTAGTGTGTCCAAGACCTCACCAGGGGCCTCCTCCCAAGAACATTTTGCTATGGGGTAAGTGATCAGAGATAGGGACCATGCTGAAGGTGCCTTACGATTGAAAAAGCAACTTTGATCCAGCATCAGAGACTCAAGCAAAAAAGCATCAGAGACTCAAACACTTGATGCTGAGAAAATGGAACTAGAGTCAATCTATGGGCTCCTGAAGGCTTTTCAGTCACAATAATCTAAATCCAGAGCACGGCCCACAGCTGCCTGGTACAGCCCTATGTGCTTTGTGCATCCGTCTGGGAGCTGGAAGATTTCACTGGCTCCCTTCGACTCTCTCGTACAGAGATCTCTGCAAACCTTGGGCTGGACTGTGCAATTCTGATCAATGGACAGTGGGTTTCTTTGTAACAACCTCCCCCTCTCTGCCTTTGCTACATTCATGGCAGTGCAAGGTGACTAGTGTCAGAAAGCCTAACACAAGCCTGCTGGTGATAAGTACAGGGTGGGGAGATGTTAGCTCATAAATTCAAGGCTCTTCCCCTGAGCTGAGTTCTCTTTGATATCTCAACCCCTGTTGAATTTTCCTTATAAAAATGGATTAGTCTTAGACTGGGGGCCAAGAGGGTACAACTCTAGTGAAACCATGGAGTCACACCTGCTTACACCAGGGCTGAAATCTGACCTTGGTACTAAACTGAATTAGTGAGTGAGCACTAAAACCAGGGAAGATAAACCAGGTTAAAAAAATCCCAATATTTATAATCCTTAAAAATCTCAGACTTGGAATTTGGAGACTACCAAACACTAAACTCAATGTATACCAATCTGGCACCTATGACAATCTCATATGGCTCTCACAGGGTGGGTTATATGGCATGCTTTAAGAAAATAGTGTTGGAATAGAGCACTGATCTAGTACAGAGGCAGCAGAAGCTTGTGAATGTAATTTACAAAAAAAAGACATTTTTTAAAAATCTATTTTGGAGTTTTTAAAAAATTGCTTACAAATGTAAGTTTTTTTTTCCTTAAACTTTCAAAACCCGGTATGAAAATACAAAATCTCTCTCCTAAAAGGTGCCTGGGTCTGCCACAATGGACATTTCTGTTAACTGCTAATCCTCAAGGGGGAAGGGAATAATACTGAAGGAGAATGCACGCAGCTCTTGTAAGATACCAACTCTTCACCATGAGTATTCTGCAGAGGTGCAGTGGTCTGGAATGTCATCAATAGGGAAATTCTAGGGTGGGAGACTCAAAATACAGTAAACATTACAGTTAAACTTTTTTTCTTATCTCCATAGTTTACATAATTATTTAACCTTCCAAGAGTTCAGAGAACCTCCACAGTGTGTTTCCCCGATGTTGTCTGAATATAATACTGATCAGGCAGTGTGCCTGGGGCATGGAGTTTTGTCCTGCAGACTCAATGCTGAGCCTGAGATTAAGTGACATTTGGAGAAAAATAAAGCCAAGTAATTAAAGTGACGAACTGATCTGTTTCTGACTTCCTCCAGATTCTACAAGATTTCCTGCTGTTTGTTTTTTAATGCATATTTTGCGGAAGATGGGTCTCTTTCTCTCATCTAGTATCACATCCAGAATACTACTGTCTTTCTCCTCCTTTTTCTCTCCGTGGAAAGATAACCAAAAAGTTCACTTAAGGAAGACAAGACAAATGAAACCGTGACAACTTGCATAAGTTAGTCTCATTTCTAGAGTCGTGAAGGTGAACAGACATAGCAACAAAATAGTCAGTGTCTTTCTTGTTGGCTTGTTTGTTTTTGGCTGTGTGCTTTACATTTTTATTTTTTAATACAAACATTCCTATTAATTAAACACTAATTTTCAAAGCCCTCGACCCATTCAGATCTGTGTCCTCCTGATTAATTCCTGTCTTGTTTATGGCACCTTCATTGCAAACATCATCTTCCAAGTAGAAAAGACCCTGGGGAACATGGCTGTCCTTTGACATCACATATTATGATGTTTTATGGTTCCCACAGGGGTTTGCTGAGAAGGCCAACTTCCTAGATGCAAGCTCTAGTTCGTTCCAATAAAGTTGTAGCTGGTACCAAGTGGAAAAAAATATCCCATTTCCATTGTCAGTGATCTCGTTTAACTGTCTTTATTTAGGACCTTGTGATGATCCCATACAGTTCCCAATTTCCACTGGGTTGCACTAACAAAATGATGCAAAAGCAGTGTGAAATTATCAGCACTGGGTGGCTATTACCCTCCTACCCTTGGGCAATGGTAGTAGGCTCTAAGAGCATCTGGATCTGGCCCCGATCGGCTGTGGATTCATTTTCTAGACTCCAACGTAGAGCACCCATTCTAGAACATGTATTTCACTCTCTCCCAACTTTTCAGGTTCTAGAACATCCCTAGAAGCTTCAACAGGTTCCAGAAAATGGCTTTAACAAAAAAAAAAATTCAAAAAAAGAAGTTTTGTAAATGGTTTCATCAATTCTGATTATGGATTTCGAGACAGGATTCCATCTCATTTCCAAACCCCATCCTTCCCCTCTGAGCGTCATTTGCTTTGGCTACTATAGGCCACAAAAGCACAAATAAAAATACACAGTACATGAGATCAAAAGCATTTTTCAGATTCTCATCAATGACTCTTTATAAATCCAGTTCTGGAAAGGAACTCCATGGCAAACTCCCGAAGGTTGCTCCAGATCTCGAGAAGGTGTCAGGTTTGTTCAGAGCCAGCCTGAGATGTTATGGTCTTGCTTAGTCTCAACAGATGGAGAACACTACTTGTTTGTACTTTGGCATACAGCGAACAATCTTCCCCCAGCTGCCGAGTGGTCCACAAGGCCCAAGTGCTTTCTGTTGTCATCAACAGGCCTTTGCTGAGCTTGGAGGCAAGACTCCCAGAAGCAAATCAGCCAACGATCCAAATGGCCCAGTCACAAACCCTGCTGGCTCCACAGAGGCACTTTTACAGCCATTCCACATTAGGCGCATGGGGGAGGTGTGGGACGGGAGGAAAGTTGGTCATGAAAAGGTAACATCTCTAGCTACGGGCTGGGGGAGCCCTTGGGGGCAACCATCAGCCAATTGCTGTCACACACATTCATCTTTCTTCATTTGTTCTTCGTCATCATCTTCTTTGTGTTTGTTCTATTTCTTTTAACGTCCCCTCCTTCCTTTTGTTGTTAATAATTTAGTTTGGTCACCGCACGCTCCCGACTCGTCTCCAAGCCTTGGTTCCCTGAACGCTTACGGTTGCGCTTGAGCTTGGATAAGTCTTTGTCGAAGACCTCGCCCGACCTGAGGGCTGACACCAGGTCGTCGAACTCTCCACTCTCCTCGGAGATGCTGCCGGCCTTTGCTTTCTTTTGTCGCCTTTCTTTATCCCTCTGCTCTTTCAGCTGTTGAGGAAGACACATGGATTTAGGCTTGGCTGGGGCTGGACAGAACATTGTATTGTTAAGGGACGTTGTCAAGCAGGCACTAAGATACTACAGTGATTGCCATAATGTGGAAAGCTAGATTACAGAGGGGGGCTCAGTCCTGAGCCCTGCTGCACATGGAGGAGAAAGAAGGCATAAGAAACCCCCTCAAATCCTATGCCTGAGCCTGTGTGGGTGATAGCAGCCATACTGGGCTGCTCCTCTATTTTCCTGTGCAGGGGGTAAGGAGTGGGTGGAGCCTTGTCTACCCTTCCTTGCCCCCCAATGCCACAGCTCTGCATTGAACCCAGCATTAAAGGGGGAAGCAAGTAATCTGCAGATATTTCCCTCCTGGAGCAAGGGAGAAGCAGAGACCAAATTCAGAGTTACAATTTGGTTCATGTCCTGCTCTTGGGGCAGTGGCAGCTACATGCTACACCTTATTCAGACTGGGTTGGAAGGTTACAGTCCAGCCCATAGATGAAAAGAGGAGAGAGTATAGACAGATGTAGCTTAGGCCCCAAACTAAGCACAGGGTGTGCTAATAAACCCAAATAGGAATAGAAATGTGGTTATTCAATCAAATCATATGCATTAGGATGGAGTCAGTCTCTTACAATGATGGGAACACAAAGTCAACAGAAAGAGATGCCAATTATAAACAAAAAGTGAAGAAGACCAGCCAAATTGCACTGTCCAACTTGAAGATGCAGAAAGTCAACTAACAGTATCAGTGATGAAAAAGAACAGTCAATTTTTATTTATTTATTTATTTTTAAAGTTTACTAGCCGAGTTCTTCTCTGGGTGATGCCCTGCTTCCCAGGAGTGACACCAGCAAGGAGTCTGGCCATATGAGTTTGTCTCGCTAACATCCATCTAAGCTTCCCTGCACTGGCTGGCTCCTTGGGTTAGGACTGGTGATCTGTCCCACAAGCACAGACCCAACCGCGATGCTCTCATTCTCTGTGTCAGCCCCTGGGATGCAGGAGATGCACCTCCATATATCAACTACAACCCTTCTCTGAGTCAGTGAAGGGGTCCTATGCACTACCTCTTCCCTGAAGCACGGTGGCTGATAGGAAGCATTCAGGAAAGTGGGTTACAACAGGGAAAGATTTTCTGGAAAGAAGGATCCCATCAAGTTTGAATACGGGACATGGGAACATACCCCTCCTCCACCAACCTACACAGGAAATAAACCTAAATTGCAATGTGCAACATCCCCTGCTATTCCAGTTCTGACCACACACAGCTTTTTCAGTGCCCCACACTCTTGGCCTGCAGCACCCCCTGCTATCCCAGCCCTGGGCTCCCCACACATAGGTCTGCCCATGCCCCACACCCCTGACCTGCAGATCTTCTGCTATCCCAGGCTGTTGAGGCATCTCAGTGCTGGTGACTTACAATATCCACACTTTAACAATGAACCACTTCACTTTTAAATACTAAGCACTAATAAATCGATGCCAAGTACTGGCATTTTAAATCCCCTCGTACAGCAACTCTAAGGATGATGCTGAAGTCCTGGGATTTCTCCTTAATCCCCCCTCCACCTCTGAACCAAGCCAACAGAGTAGTTTAAACATAAATAAATAAAAATAATAATTAAAAAAGCTCAAAGCAGCAATCCTACTAAGCAAGCCCTGGGTAGCAGTAGCTGCTGGAATTAAAGTGCTGGCAGCACAAAAGGAGGTAGAGGAATGCTGAGCTGTTCTCAGGCCTGAGGAACAGGAGAGGTTAGTTCACCCCAACCCCCAGGGACCCACACATCAGAGTTTCAACAGGAGAATCAATGATGCATGCACGTTCTCCTGCCCTGTCAGGGCTGAAGGCAGCCTGAGTAACTAAGGCATTGAGGGCAGCCAGGGGAAAGGCTGCTGGTATCTGCAAGGCAGGCACCAGTGTGTTCCTATGTCACAACACACTGTCTGGGGACAGGCACAGAACAGATGATAATCCAGTCTGAACGAAAGCAGCCCAATTGGCAGGACTGAGGGAGATCTGGTGCCAAGTGCTTCAAAACAGGAATATCAGTCCTAAAGAAGGACTGTGCAGGGGAGGCAGCCCAACAGCCAGATGGCAACCTCCAGCTGTGGGGAGGGAGGCACCCAGATGTCAAGAAAGCAGCTTGGGGGCTGGGACAGCATGCCCTGGTTTGACAGGGCAGCACAACCTTTTCGGGGGAGAAGAGTGCAGAAAAGATCCCTGGGGGCTGGAAGCCCCTCTTGTCAGCCCTGGGATTTCAAGGCAGCCACCAGATGTTTCCCCTGATGACTGAGAACGCTGTGTTACAAGGCCTGTAGTGGGAGGGAAAGCACACAGCCAAGGAGCACTTTGGCAGGAGGGGGAGTGGGAGGACAGGCAGCCGGGAGAGGAGATGAGAAATGAGGGACAGGTGGAGGAGAGCCAGGCTTGCGGGAGCAAAGGAGACAGTGAGAGGTGGGGTCTGAAGCAGTGGCAGGGATGGAACATGAGCAAGGAAATCGTCTCACTTGGCCTTGTTCTCTTGAGAACAAGGAAAGAGGCATCCCCTCCCCCATGCCTCTTCCCCCAGGTTCTCACCATGGCCTCCATGCGTGCCCTGCGCTCCTCCTCCTCTTTCTTCTTCCTCATATTCTCCAGATCTTGTTTGGCCTCTGTGAACGACTGCAGGAAGGTGTCGAAGATGCCAAAAAATTCATCTGGCTGCATCTTGCCCTCATTCTCTCCAAAATGCTTCAGCGCCTTGGCGTACTGTCAGACAGGGAAAAGAACAGAACACGAGCATGGCAATTAGAGGGGCTGTTCAAGGGGGTCAAGGAGATAAAGCTTAGGGATGGCTTTGCACCACACTCAAGCCTCTTCAGGTTCTTTTGTGGCCAATGAGAAATCACCTCCGCAATCCCCTGCTAGCGAAGAAAAGCCCATTTGATCTCTCCCCTAAATTCACCCTGAAGAAGATGCTCCCCTAACTAGCCAGTTGGCATTTGCAGGCAGATTTGGAGGGCACCAGCTAAGCACCCATGTCAAAAAAAACAATGCCCAGTGCCTGAGGGCCACAGAGTCATTTCAGAGAGCAGCTGTCCAGCCACACCTCAGCACATCACTGTAACCAATGAGGGAATGAGTGCTAAACTGTGCCTGATCACATCAGCCTCCTCCCCCACCTCTCCCCTCTGGGTCAATTGATAACATGGCTGGGGTTAAGGGACTCTTGCTGTAACATGACGGTCTGTTCCATCATTGGCCTTTTGCGGTGTAATCCATCAATGTGGAGATCGCTGAGCAAACATAAAAGCAGTTGCCTGTCAGAAACCAGGCTGCAAACAGACAGGGCAGGAGAGGAGAGTAAGGAAAGCAGCCAGCTTTCCCAGGCGGACTTAAAAGAGAGCGGAAACATCAGAAGTGGCCTGTATTTTACAAGGCAAATGCTGAGCCTATAGGAAGCATTTGGAGGCTGCCAACTGGCATGACTTCAGTAACAGGGCAGCCTTGATCTGGCAGTGGTGAAGTCACAGCAAAGCCTGGCTCTGGGTCATGAGCCCTGCAGCTCTGACAGAGACACACCATTAGCAGTACACGCACACATCATCATACTCATCCACTCATCCACAGCCATAAACTCACACGCACCCACGTACCCTGCTGCCGATACTCACACAGAGCCATACGCCCTCTCGACGATACTCTTGCTCCCAACACTGATCCACGCACACACTAGCACCCATAGGCACTCTCAGCCAACACATACGTATCTACACACACCCCCAGTGTAGATATTCATACCCTCCCCACAGACACACCTCCGTCAAACCACACCATGACTCTTGCAGGCTATAGATTCACTGCATGTGATCATTACAGAGTGTTTCAGGTGCACACCCTATTAATACAAATGACAACAGTCCTGGTCCATGGCAGGGCCATCCTTAGCCATAGGCAGAACAGGCAGTCATCTAGGGCACTATTAGGTCTGGGGGCACTGCTCTGCCGGGCGCACAGATGGGAAGCAGTGGAGCATGTAAGAGAGGCAGCTGGGTCTTCGAGAGAGCCGAATGTCACACAGTCTGAGGGAGGGGATTGGCTGCTGGGGTCTTTGGGAAGGGGGAGGAAGGAACTCACCTGTAGGGTGACCAGGTGTCCGGATTTTATAAGGACAGTCCCGATTTTTGGGTCTTTTTCTTATATAGGCTCCTATTTACCCCCCACCCCCCATCCTGATTTTTCACATTTGCTGTCTGGTCACCCTAGGTGCGGGTATTTGGTGCCTATATAAGACAAAAGCCCAAATATCGGGACTGGCCCTATAAAATCAGGACATCTGGATCTGGTCACTCTAGCTGGGGAGTACATCTCTCTCCCGGGCTGGCAGTGATCCATCTCATCCGGGGGGACCTGCGCAGGGCAGGATGAGCTGCTGTGGCTCCATGGGTGCCCCGTCCCTGAGATCAGATGCTGTGCTAATTCACCATGGTCCGGGGTGCTGGCAGTGGTGCCCATTGGCATGTGATCAGACCTGTTACCACTCTGCACCCCAAAGAGGTGGATTTTGGGGTCCTGCAGTTTTCCATCTATCTCCCCCTCTACTGCAGCTGTTGGACCAGCAGGCTGGGGGATTAGCCAAGCCTGAAAACAGTACTGTGTTTCCATTTAGATTGTCATTTAACAAATTTGTTCGCCAAAAATGTTTGCTAACAATCCTGAATTCAATTTCAACATTTTTTTTAAAATCAGTATCTTAGCCCAAAAAAATTTATTTGTGACAAGTTTGGTATGGAGAAGGGAGTGGACCAGTTTTCATTAGAGAAACAAAAAATGTTGACTGACTTTCCTATATCCCTGTTACTGCTAAATAGAGCCCTCCAACAACTGTAATATGCTCATCTCCTTATTAGTGTATAGAGCAGGGATCGGCAACCTACGGCACACGTGTCAAAGGTGGCACGCAAGCTGATTTTTGATGGCACGCAGCAGTGGGCCTAGCGGCTCAGCCTGCCGCTGCTCTGCGGTTCCGCCTGCTGCCCCATTGCCACCTAGGGTCCCGGCCTCTGGCCCCACTCAGCATCCACTGCTGGCCTGGGGACCCCTAAGGAACCCCAGGCTGGCATCGGGCCGAGCAAGCCGGCAGCCGAGATCCTGCCTGAGCCACTCAACCCGCTGTCGGCCTGGGGTTCCATTTACTCAGCTGGTAGGTGGGCTGAGCTGGACTAAATTCAATGAAATAGGAAAACAAGAGCAACTAATGACAAAGTGCAAGAACCTAGAGCAGTGGTCCCCAACCTTTTTCATCTGGCGGGTGTCAGCCGAAGGACCGTGGCGGTGGACGAGCCTCCGCCAAAATGCAGCAGAAATTTGGTGGCATTTCAGCGGCGACGCTTCTGGATGATGATGCTTGTCGGCGGCAAGTGGTGTTGCTGCTGAAATGCTGCCGAATTTCAGTGGCACTTCGGCGGATGCTCATCCGCTGGCCAGTACACAGGTGCACTGAGAGGCCCCTGTGGGCACCATGGCACCCTCAGGCACCACGTTGGGGACCCCTGACCTAGAGAGCCTCCTGAAGCACGGCGATCGTTTTGATTTAAATGGACTTGAACTGTACGAAGAATTGAGTACACTGTCATCAATGCTGCCACATACAAAATTGATGATGGACACTGTACAGTTTATTCATACCAGCAAACTTGTTGACATATATCCTAATGTGTACGTTGCCACTCATATTCTACTGACAATTCCTGTAACAGTAGCATCAGGAGAACGGAGTTTCTCAAAACTAAAGCTCATTAAAAACGATCTCCGCTCTACAAGGAGTCAGGAACACTTGACTGGTCTTGCTGTTCTTGCAGCCGAACAAGACATCACTTTGTCTTTGTCATACGATGACATTATTACTGATTTTGCAGCCAAAAGAGCCAGAAAGATTGCTTTTAATTGAAAACAAATCCTTGTTTCAATACCTCTTCATATCAATTTCCAATAAAATATTGACAAATTAAAAAAATTATATTATTTGCATCATTCTGTCAAATCAGAATTTTTTCTATATTGTGTTACTTCTTTAGTGCTAGTCCATCAGCATTACGGAGTGCTTCATTAAGTTACACTGGTTTTAACAACATGCATGTGGCAAGTTTTCCAGCTCTGTAAGCTTATGTTTGTGTTGTTAAGAGCAAGACAGGCACAGGGGCACCAGTTTAATAATCCCGTCTAGGGCACCATAAATCGTAAGGACGGCACTGGTCCATGGGGTGACAATCCAGCTGCCCATTCCCTACTTAAGTGTTTTTATATAATGTGAGAGAGACCAGGAGCTGTGCAGTTTGTAGCCCAAACAGGAAATGAGCGAGACACTCTGGGATCCAGCCTCAGAAGCCCCTGCAACTCCGATGACTGCACTAGGACTGACATTGGGAGAGGAACAGCATAAGCACCACCACCCAACCTACATTGAAGGGGAAAGAAATCCCTTAACAAAAATGGGTGAAGGAACAGTTTGTTTCTGACACTGCCTGTGAAATTTTGCAATTCTCCCCACACTCCCTCTTCTTTGCTCTTCCTGCCAGGCTCATCCAAAGCAGTTTGCAGCAATAGTCTAGTTCTTTTAAACAGTTGCTTTTTGGCAAAAAAAAAAAAACCCAAACAACAGAGAAATTCAGAGTAGCTGACCTTAAACAAAATTTGCTGCAAGCAGCACAAGTTGCGAGCATGACAAGAGAATCAGAGACTGCAGGGCACAAATTCAGGATGGCAATGGATGCCTGTTGTGTTGAGTTTAACCCCCATCTCTGGACATATATATTTAGAAAATTACGGTACAGAGTAAGCATTATATCTTTTGGGGGACTCCAGCCCTTCCCCAGGGACACCAGAGGTTGTGGAGATGGCCCCAATGGAACCTGAAAAAGAAGATCCATTTGCTAAGTTCTCTCTTTTTACCATTAGAGGCCAATCAGCCAAGGGAGGCCAGGGGGAGAGGTGAAGAAAGAGGGGAGACCTCTGTAGTGCACAGACACTGCCATCACGCACAGAACAAAGAGCCCAGAACATTCTACTACGACGGGGGACAGACCTAGTCAGGGATTCCTTTCCCATTTAACTCATTGCTGTGGTTTGCAGAGAACTAAAAAGTAAGGCACAAATCAAGACCAGCGACATTCCTTCCCCACACAAAACATGCACAAAAATGGTCACTCTCTTGTTCTAGGCAATTTCCTGCCCTTTGAACTCCCACAAAATTTGCCAGAATGACTCTTATCTACTCAAAGGTGGGCCAGAATCCAAATTCTCAACTCTGTACAGCTTCTCACTAGTATCTAGATCACAAAGGATAAGAGGTTATTACTGCTGCCAGCAGGAAGAGTTGCTCTGTTAGACCAAGTGACAGAAGCTTGTGCTTTTAGCACTGGAGATCCTGGGTTTAGTCCCTGGCAACACCACACAATGGGCAGTCATTACATCTAGCCAAGGTCAGTGTTTGTCACAGAGGTTCTTGTAGGTAGGGATGGGAGCACCAGTGCAGAAACTGAATGAATCTTAACATTGCTCTGGATTATAGAACTTTGGGAAGGTGAGTGAGATGGTGCACAAACACTAACTGGTTCAAACCAGTGGGGAGGGAGGGGGGGCAATCCCACGAGTATGTAAGTATTGCCTAGTCCCCCCTTTCCTGGGCCTCTTGAATCCTGCCTACATATAACATGTGTGTAGTTCCCAAGTGCCATTCTTAATTCCCTCAAAAGGGGGGAACCTGCATGCACACGCTCTACACTCCTGCTGCCATTTGCCCAATGGCTACCATGCACCAGCTACTCTTGCTTCATCAGCAGGGATGCTCTGGTCATTGCTCCGCCCACTAAATGGTGTCACAGAGTTCCACTGTCTCCTTCGAGGCACAATACCCTCAAAGAAAAATAACTATTGGAGAGTCTTATAAATATAACTGGTTCTAAATTTTGAAGTAATGTTGAGGAAGGACTGTGTTGAATGCACTCTGACACCTCATGATGCCACATTCGCTTACTGTAAAGCAATGAAATATGAAAGGTAGAAACATACAAGCTACAATTATACAAAAGGTAACAAATGAACTATGAAACAAAATTATGGTTCATTTAATTAAATGTTTTCTCTCTGGTTCCCACTCAAAAAAAGCGATAGGAGCAGAGGAATATGAACCAGAAGAATGGATTCTAGACCCAACTCTGCCACCAATATGACTTTCTGCTAGTCCAGTGGCAGTCATTAGGTGGACCACGGGCCAAATCCAGACTGCTAGACGCTTTTGAATGGACCCCAAAAATCTTATTTACTTATTATTTTCTTCTCTGGAGTTTGGACCTTGACTATACTTTGACCACAAAATTTGGACCTTAACAAAAAATAATTTACTACCCCTGTTAGTCACTTTCCTGTCTGTACTTCAGT
Organism: Gopherus evgoodei; assembly: GCF_007399415.2. Lineage (NCBI taxonomy): Eukaryota > Metazoa > Chordata > Testudines > Testudinidae > Gopherus > Gopherus evgoodei. Next base: position 164,129,750 of record NC_044324.1, on the reverse strand, counting down.
TTCCCCATGTGTTACATGAGGATGGTAGATCCTTATCCTCTACTTCATATGGGAGTTGCAAAGATTAGTTAGTCAATGTCTGAAGACTACTCTAAATGCAAGTATCACTGAAGCTGGGATGCTAAGGAAACCTCATGTTGTCTTCATACCCTTTAAACACACCCCTCTATTTTAGTACTTTCTCTACTTATCAACTGTATCGGTTTTGCAACAAGTGCTTCTCATAACTTATCATCTCCACCCAGGACACTCCACTGTAAACACATTACTTTCCCAGTGCCCACCCTACAGTGCATGAGCAGCATGTGATGCATTCCCACAGCCTTTACCTTAAAAGCAGCTTTGAAGTGTAAAATGGTCGGGATCATGTGGTGGGTGATTACCACTCAATGGGCCTCCTTGTTGAAGTGGAAATTTCTGATTGCCTGGCTTATCCCCGGCTGGCTGCTCATTAACTCTGCATGTGTGTGTCCTCAGGCTGAGCCTGCTGTGTGCTCCTGGGCTGTCACAATTCTTTACAAGAGCTGTCGGCCTTACCAAGAAATGACACGTTAATCTTCTTTGAAATAGTGAATTACACACGCCCTAGCGTCTGAGACAGCCCTGCTGCATTTCATGCCTCTTTGTGTCAACTCCAGTCCACATCTCAGAGACACTCCAGGAGGTTATTCTGGACTACAGGTGGTTCCTTCATTTAGTACCCTCTACAGTGGGCACAGAGACCTGAAGATGGGTTTGCCATGAACCTTCTGCCCTCTCCGCTCATGGATAGATGAACTATTCTCCGAGGTGCCATCAAGCCTTCATCATTTGGGCCCTGTTTGTGGCAGGTAATTGTGGGGTTCCTGATAGGCATAATGCTGCATTCTCAATAAGCGGACACAAAAAAAATTGATTGAGCTTGTATCACTTCCTCTAATGATCTCGTCAATGCTTCTAGCATAAGTAGCATCAGCCCTGCCCATTACTTGAATGAGAGCCCTCCACCGAAACCACAGTATGCTGCAGGAAGTAGTACTGGTGATTCAGCAGGTGGTACTTCTCTCTCTGACTCGGTCCCTTCCTCCCACTCCCCTGGTGTAGGAAGGTGCTATGCTGCTGCAAGTGACATCTTTGGGGTTAGGACTACATCCCAAGCTCTCATAACCAGACATCACTGATCAGATTGCTGACCAGGCTGAACCCACCAGAGCCAGAATGCTCCAGAAGACAGGCCACTGCCCTGGGAATCAGAATATCTCAGTTGTATTCCCGATTCTGCCACTGATGCTTTTGGTGACCCTGGGCAAGTCAGCTAGGGTACAACTACATAGCACTTAAACACCCACTGCTGGCCCAGGTCAGCAGCCTGGGGCTAAGGGGCTGTTCAGGGGTGTAGAGATTCGAGCTTGGGCTCTGGGACCTGTGAGTTCAAGTCAGCTAACTTGGACCAGCCATGGGTCTTTTATTCCATTGTAGACATACCATGAACCTCTTTGGCTCAGCTTCCTTTTGTGACATGAGAACAATGGTACTTATGGCAGACTCTGTCGTAAAGTGCTTTGAAATCCACATATGAAAATTATGTAAGTACTAAGCATTATATTATGTTGTGATATTCTGTGATGTCAGGCTCTGGAACATGGATAGAAACTTGCTTATTACTTAAGGCATTTGGGGGAAGATATATGGCAAAGCAAGATGGAAAATGTGGGTTTTTGGGTGGAGGGAGGATAACAACATGGGCTGGTATATATTTTTCATTAAAATAAATTCATTTCGACAACTTATCACTCCTCCATCTCATGATATAGCAAGTCTGTAACTTGTTGCCAACTCTCCTCCCCCTGCCAAACTTTCCACTGAATTCCTCTCTTTGCCAAAGCAAATGGTTTAGACAGTTGTTTATTTTAAAAAGTTATTTCAACAAGGAGACGGAAAACGGGACGGCAGCACATGCTCGCAGCTGTGCCCGCCAATGAAACATCAAGTGGGCTGCAGAGACCCCATTGGAAGCAGCAGGAATGGAGGGTAGGGGCGAGGTGATGTATGTACAGGAGAAAAACCAGCAACAATGAGAATTATCCTGAAGTCTCCAACCGTTCTTGAGGGACTAGCAATGGGAAGAATGAATTACACCACTTGCTCTGAGCAAAATTTAAAGGTCTTCCCTAGTCAAGCAACACCAAAGTTGTTGCTACTAAGCCTCCAATTCTGCAGCAAGGCAGTTCAACTAAATGCTACTCTGCCTTTTATGGGCCTGTTAGGGGAAAGACTCTCATCGATCTTCACAGAGGTTGGACCAGACACTACATCACCTTGAAACCTATTGATCATAAAGGACATTTGAGCTAGCTCCATAGTAGCCAATAGCAACCCTGCTCATGCAGTATAGACACCATGAGCATTTCTGACACATTAGATAACTTGTCCTGGGCCATCTGCATTTCTAATTTAGTGTAGGTCGAATAGGTAATTTATTTACCAAATGGCTCTGTTTGAGATGGCGAGCTTTGGAATCTGTCCATGTCTCTTGGAACCTGCCCCAGCTTGACTGTCCCAATAGTCCATTAGTCTCAGCAGATGACAGAAGTAACCAGTTCCAAAAAACCGACAGGACAACTTTTGTGTTTGAAATGGACATTCTGTCTTTGCCACTTGGACTGAAGTATCCCTGTGCGTCTTGTAGTTCTCTGCCATTAATGGCTATCATCTTAACTGGATTTTCACTTTCCTCTGCTGCTCTTCAGAACAGCGCTACTATGTTTGTCAAATTTACTGGCATCCCGTGGATTCTGACCTCCCATCTCAATGATGCTCAATATTAGTCCCCTGCTTGAGGTATCAGTTCATCGTCAAGCCATAAAAAAAGACTGAGAATGGACAGGCTCCCACCTCCCTTTCGTCTTAACCTTGCCAAGGCTATTTCTTTGTCTTTATTATGCTGTTGTACTGGGCAACTGTAGGCAGCAGGATGCTTGCTGTTGATTTTATATTTATTCCAGTTTCTGTGCTGCAGACCCAGCTTGTGAATTCTAACCATTATGGTAGTGATCATGTCTGAAATATACATAGTGTCTTTCTTCCAGAATGAGCCAAAAAGTGTTTTACAAACAGATTTATTATAAACTATACACACAGAGTGAAGTTCACCCACGTGCAGAGAACAGATACAATGCCGTTGTTTCACTTCAGTGTATCTTCAGCACTTATATGGGACTTTAGTGGTTCAGAGGCCTTATGGGTAAATGTCATCTCTAGCAAGTAGAAAAATAAAATTTAAACCACGGGAAGAACTTGTGAAAAAAATTACATTGATTTGGCCTCAGCATTTGTACTGTTTTCCCACAAAACCAAGAAGGGCAGTTTTCTCAGGTGACATTCACTCTTATCCTGTTTTTCCTATGAAGAAAGCAATTTTTCATCTGGATCAAACTTGTGAAAATTGGTGATAAGTTTTAGGATAGAATTTCTCTCAATCCCTCCCCCTCCGCGCACACAGGAAATGGCAGAAAATATAATCCCTTCATCAAATCTGTGAATTTTCCTTAAAAAAACCAACCCCTCACAGGTGTTATAGTGCACTGAAGGTGAAAAAGCCAGCAACAGAACAGTGCCCAGCACTCTGAATGAACCTATTAAGAGAGTTGGGGTAAACTTTTCAGCTTGACCTTAACCGAGCATCTGTTTTATGCATGCACAGATGATAGTGGTTACAGTATTTCACTTGCAAAGTGAGACGCCAGTATCTGAGACTCTGGCCCTTAAATTTAAAACATCACTTCTTCACTGGGATAATTGGCATCAACTGGTCTTGTTGTTGTCTGTCTAAGACAAGAAGCCAAAGACTGCATGGGCCATGTGAGATTGAACTCCCTCTCCCAACACTAAGTGTGGTGGCTCTGAGGTGCACTGGTGTGGCTGTGGGAGGAGGTGGGGAAACTGCACTACCTGTGTTATACCCGTTCCATGGGTAAATAGACAGCTCTGGTCGGCTATCTTCTATGTTATGGGTAAAATTTAAGGTGTTCGTTTGGTCGAGGATCTATCTGAGAGATTGCTTCTCCTTCCATTCCGTGTTGGGTTCAGTGGAGGTATTGAGCGGCAGAGTGAAGGCGGCAGGTGGGATGTTCTCCACAAAGGACCTTCAGCTTTGGAACTCGTTCCATGCCCTTAGTCCCAAATAGCTTGACTCTACTGTCCTCCAGACCAGGCCAGGCTGTAAGGCCCTTTGTATCACTTAGCAGTGAGGAAATGGGAAGACTTCCGTAGGAGCTTTTACTGCTAGATCATTGTTGGTTGGCACTCCGCTGATTTGTCTACTGGAGTGGTCTCTTATCAATGAATATTAGAGAAGCAGAGAGGAGCAAAGGTTTGTAGGGCTCTTTTGGAGCGGATTTCTAATATAAATCTCAATAAATACAGAGCACATTTTGCCAGCACTAAAGACACCTAAAAATCACTTCTCAGGTTTGAAAAGATACTTTGTATTGTTTTAAATCCAAGCTCAGGAAAGATGGCTCTGCCTAACTCCTGGCAACCAATTAGCCAGTACTATATTTAGAACGCTATTCAATCCCAGCTGTTAAAACCAGGACTTCATTATTAAAATCAGTGAGCCAGACCATTTCTTCCAGGGCTTATTAGGATTTTTTTTTCAAGTCTTTCCCCCCACTCCCCATTTCATTTCTAGAAATCAAAAGGAACAGAATAGTGAGATCTCTGTGTTGTGTCCTACTTTTGCTGGGCAGTTGTAGCAGCAGTTTCCATGGCAGGGACAGAGCTCACGATTCAGCAAACACAGAGAGCTCATTGAGTATGGGAGCTGTTATGGGCTCTGGGAAGCACATCTGTTTTGTTGAGAATTTCCCGTTTTGAAAAAGGAGCAGGAGGAGAGAGGGGAAAAAAAGAAGTGAACATGAGAAATAGCACAGTACTGGTAAGGACAGAGAGTCCAAGGCAGCTCAATGCCAGTGGGAGAACCAAAGCTCTAGGTTCAGCAGAAGCTGGAAAGGCATATGTTCAAGAATAGTAGGGGTGTGTTAGGAGAAGGTAATAGGGAATGGGAGAGAGGTTTCCTAAGTATGTTATAGTCATTAAAATAAAACTTCTCTTGTTAAATGCTTTATGTTGGCAAATGAGAAAAAACGTGAGCAACAAGTTCCAGACATATTGGTCCGGCTGTGGGGAGACACTCCAATTATCCTTAAAGCAACAGGATCCCCTTTTTCCTGCCCTGGCCTGATCAAGGAAATATATTGGTGCTCAGAGTGAATGATTTTGTGTGTTTAACCCATTATTGACCCCAAGATAAACCACCTTGTGCCAGTCAGTGCTTGTAAACTGAATGTACTTCTTCTGTGCTACAGCAGCTATAAGAGGGGAGGACAAAGTACATTTTTATAATGATAGGTAAAATGGTTTGGATACTGTAGGAACCAACCCCAAACTCATACTCAAAATTTATACTAAACTGAACCAGAGTCTTCTTGATGGTTGAAATGTCTGCTTACCTCTTGCCTTCCCCCAGCAGCTCTTTTCTTCACTCTTTTGTATCTCTGCAGCTTTTTGATCCCAGACAAGAATAAAAGCCAGAGGTCCAAAATACCCCACAGAATAGGAGTTCTCTTAGGGAAGCCATACTACAACAGAAGTGGAGGGTCTGGAACATAAGCCATCCTTCCCTTGCTATCAGAGCCAAATGAGGACTTTTGTTCAATTTTTGCCATACCAACCAACCAGCTCTTGTTATGATTTCTGTGGTGTGTGCTGTGAGGCAAACGCCGCAACTTTGAAAAGCCAAGTCATCCCCATTGTGATGAAATGTTACATCAGAGCTATGGCACAGCATGGTGACAGGACACTGTATAGTCCTGATCCTCCTCCAGCATCATGCTTGTCCTCTGAAAACCAGGAGGCCTGGCAACCCAGTTACTGATATTTTATTCACAGTTCAGCTTGAACCCTCACATTTCTCACTGCAAGCTTTTGACACCAGCAATGGAAACGAACTGGTCCAAAGGAAATAACTTGTTCGCTTTGGACGGCCAACTGCTTTTAATATACCAGCCAACCAGGACAGCTTTGCCGTTACATGCTGTTTATTTTAGGACTTGTTCTCTTTTAAATATTTTGATATCCTTATGAGCTTTTCGTACATGTTCTTTCTCATTCAACCAGAAGATGGAGGGATTAATGCCAGCTTTTAGTCATCAGCAAAGAGCTGGCACCTCTTCAGAGGTCCACACTTCCCTTACTAGATTTTTTCAAAGAAGCAAATGCGAGCTGATGACAACAACTGAATATTGATACATTTATGGTACTTTTCAACATGAAGGATCCCAACATTTCTTGCAGATGTATATATCTCCCGCCGTTACCATCAGCAGAATTTAGCTAAGTTTTGCCAGGAGACCAGATCTAACAACCCTATTCTTGAAAAATAAACATGTTGTGGGATCTTTAAGAACCAAGGGAGATTGTGCTTCTGATGTCACCCAAAAGACAGCACTCCCAATAACAGCATTTCCTAACACCGTGTCACAAAAACCACTATTGCCATTTTCCCCCATACACACCATCCTCATCAATAAGCTCTAGAGAAGAAAAAGATTTAATGGGCAGAACCTCGGAGGGGATCTGGGTTGTATCCATTCAGTGAATAGGATAGAGATACCAAAATCACCACCTTTAATCTGAAACTCTTTGAATGTCAGGATGTTGCCTCCTGCCTCACCCTCCCCTCATTAGTGTCCCAGCATCTTAATCAGCTGCTTCCATTTCAGCTCCAGAGGCAGGTTTCTGTTCTCCAGAAGGTACTGACCGAAGATGGCCAAAATCTCTCAAGAGCTTGCAAGGTTCAGACTCTGCCCCAGGTTCATCCAGAACCTGAGGCCTAGCCTAGACTTCACCCATGCCTGAGTGCTACCGCCATGGCCCACCTCTAGGGAGTAGAGGACTTCAGTCCCCAGGGCTGCCATTCTGGTACTTTTCACTGGGAAAAAGATACACAACATGGGGGAAGGAAAGAAGTAGCTGTGTCTGCTGGTTAGGGGATTTCCCTCCCTCCTCTTACACAGAGAAATACAGGGTACACAGTTTCCCCCTTACTCTCACTTAGCCCACTCATCAGGATCCTAAGGAAGCAGAAGAGATGAGCTTCCTAGCTGTTAGAGTCAGTAATGAGCCACAGAAGGTGGGTCTGAAAGCTGCTGGCTGAAAGGTGCAGGTTCCAGTCAAGCACTTTCAGGGCTTTCCTACCTTGTCCTTAGCCTCGCTCAGAAGGTCTTCTAGCTCCGAGAAGCTGAAACTGGCCACAGTGATGAAGTCACTCATGACAGGCACAAACCTGTCCCCTGCTTCCCGCATGCGTCTCTTCTGGTAGTCCAGTTCCTGGAAGAGAAGAAGTCAGAAGTGTTAAGTGGCAGCCAGCAATGGCTCCTCAGTGAGAAGAATGGGGCTGGGTAAGTCCAGTTGTTTTGGTTAACACAGAGCACAGTCTCTCCTCCAATATACCCATCAGCAACTACAGTTCAGAACCACCCCAACCTCTGCTTTCACCTACTTAAAGGCAGACTCGCCATGAGATGGAGGCAAATCTTACGTGCTGTTTGCTGGATCCTGCAATAGTAACAAAAAAGAGTTCCTTACTATCCATCTAATTCATTGTATTTCTAGGACACCTTTATTATCTAAGTGCCACACAGCTGAGACACTACACACTTACACTTAGAATGGGAAATAACCGGAATTCAGATAACACTGTGTCATAATGACAAGTAAATGCTGATTTCTTTAATAGTGCAGTGGTACTGTGCATCACAGGGAAAGCCTTTCAGGAAGCTGCCCTGTTCTGGAGCTGGGCTGATGACAGAAAGGATCTTCCAGAGAGCTGCTGAACCACACTGATTCTACAGCAGCGAGGAAGGGCTGCATTGCCCCTAGCTCACAGGGGCATTTTGAGGCTTGTCAGCATTTGTCCCCAATTAATATTTGCAAAATACTTTGAGATCTTTGTATTAAAGACGTTATGGAAGAGCAAAGCCTTGTTAGTGTTCAGACATGGAGTTGTCTGGCCATGTGGTAGAGTAAATACAGTCTTAGGTGTTTGCCTTGGTCTTATTTTTAAAAGTTTTACAAAACACAACCGAGGTGCCAGGATTTGGGCTTTTACTCTGGGATACTGCAGTATTTCTATCATCAGAGGTGAAGGATTTTGTTTAAAAAAATCTGCTCAAAAGAATGATCGAGGAAACTTGCTGGCCCACTGGTTAGAACACTAGCCTAGGACTTGGGAGATCCTCATTTAAGTTCCTGCTCTGCCACAGGCTTCCCCGTGTGACCTTGAGCAAGTCTCTGTGCCTTAATTCCCCAGCTGTAAAATGGGGCTAATAGCACTTCCTTGCCTCCCAGGGGTATTGAGAAGATAAATACATTAAAGATCGTGAGGTGGTCAGGCACTACAGTGATGGGGGCCATATATGTTTCTTGGATGGATAGATAAAGGATGTGATCAATCCAGCTATATCCTGTGTCACCAATAGCAAGGGGAGCGGAACTCAGTGTCAGAAGCAGGGAAGCATTTCCCATATAGCTGGGGTACTGGTTTCACAGTCAAAAGAAAAACTTTTAATTATAGAGTATTTGATCAAAACGCACATGCTTAGACATGAAAGCTCTCCTTCCGATACCTGAGCCACCACTTCAGCTGGATGGAAACCAATCCCCAGTCTTCAGCACAAGAGTTTGCATACACATACCACCTCCCTTGGGCACCTTTTCAGCACCATGGCTGCTTATTGATGGAGGCCCAGAAATGCCAACTGAATTTTAAAATTTAATCTCCAATGTATCCTGCATGATAAGCAGTGGTTGGCTGTGTCTTCAGATGTGTGATTTCCAAAAGCTGGACTGAACAATAAAGGGCTGTGTCCTGTTTTTAAACCACACCACAAACCTGGGGAAGCGAAGGGTTAAGTACCTTTAAGAGCAGCTGACTGCGAAATTATTTTTAGTCTTCTATTCTTATGGGGCCTTGAAGAACCTTCTCAACCAGTGGAGCCAGGATTGTGGTGAGAACACTTTGGAAGGTGATCAAAAGTTGCACCTTCTCCCCCACACCTGACAATGATCTTGTATTGTTGCTTCAGTGTGGCATTTTAAGTGCCAAAAAATGTGAAAGGAGTGAGACTGGAAGGTGCGGGCAGCCCAGACTAAAAGCATCATGCAAGGGGTGGGGGCAATGGTGACTGAACGGGAAGGGGATTTTGCCCCAGAAGTCCACATACGAGAAAGCAGAGGAGAAGCGGATGGAAGGACAAGAGGGCAAACAACCCACAAATAGAAAACCAAAGTAGGTGCCTGCATTTCAAGGATGGAATTGGCTAAGTCAGCCATATGTGGGGCTCCCTTCAAACCATGAATCCCATGTCCTTTTGTGGGCGTTTCTGACCTCCGAACACCCACCCATAGCAGCAGCCACTGTTACTAGTGCTTTCTCCTGACCCAATAATCCACACTGGGTCTGATGCTTTTAATCCAGGAGGAACTGATGACGACTCACTGAAGTTAGTAGGATGGCTCTGGGGACCAGTAATAGGACACAGAGCCCTCCTCCTCCTCTCTGATCTCCAGTTCAAATCCAGCCCAGGTGAAAAAGAGGCTAAAAGTTATTACCCCCTGCAGGCTGTTTCATGATGTATAAGAGATAGGTCTCATTCAAGTTCTTACCAGAGAGATGTCCGAATCACAGACATTCTGCTTGCCACCAGTTAGCCCTTTTGTTGGCTATCTCAAGTCAGAGACCAAAAAATGAATTGACAATGGAGACTGAGCTCTGCTCTCATGACTAGAGATGGAGGGTCTCTACAGGTCAGGGTGAAGGCACACAGGCAAGGTCGTGTGGGAGAAGCTTGCACTTCTGTGGCTGATTATTGCACCGGTTGAGTGGCTACATTAGGTCTCCAAGATGCTAGTCTGGCACCTTCCACTAGCATTACACTGAAATATTTTAAAACAAAGCCAAGTGCCTTATCCTAAAGATAACAGGGCACCAAAAGGGTGGGAAGTTAGTGCCAACCAGCATGACCTGAAAAGGTCACTGACAGCTAAACAGAACAAGGGTCTCATTGTGTTTCAAACATCTCAAATGCTGTCTTTTACCTCTGTTTAATGCCATGATTGCCCTCATGTCCCACAGTCAGCAGAGGACACAGTCAGTGTAGAATTCATGGCTTGCAAATCCAGGGAGAAGGAAGGGGGAATATGCAGCCATGCAGCTGTTAGATGAACTTAGGCAAGAGAGGATATAACAACAATAAGACTTGGCACTTACACAGGACTTTACATGTTTAAAGCTCAATGCAAACATTAGCTAGCTAACCCTCCGAACACCCTGTGGTAGGTAAGAGTTATAATCCTCATTTCACAGATGGGAGGTAGAGAAGTTAAGTGACTTGTTGAAGGCCACACAGAAAGTCAGTGGCAGAGCCAAGATTAAAAAACAGGAGTCCCTGGCTCCAAGCCCTAAACTCAATCCAACAGACCACACCACCTCCCACTACACCATGCTGCCTCAGGATGACAGAGGGTATGTCTACACTGCAATAGGAAGGTGTGACTGCAGACATACCAAAGCTAGCTTTGATGAAAAACCGGGTTCTATAGAAATTAATCTACAAACCTACAGAAATGAATATAGAATGGGATCCTTTACACAGCTTTTTTGAACCATCCTACAGAATTCTACAAGTTGAAATGAAAGGGATGGCCTCTCAGATTTCTCCATAAGGAATTTGAAGATGCTCATGTTAAATCACACTGATTTCCTTGCAAAGTGACCCTTGTTGATGGAGAGTTATTTGCAACTATGTAATTTGGGTTTATTGTTGAATTATTCCTTTATTTTTGCAGTATACTCTATCTAACCTCCAAATCCCAAGCTCCTTATCCTTCCCTCCCCCTTCCTTAATAAATATGCCACCTCAATGAATACCACTTGTTAGGTGCCTTCTGAATTATACTCATTCTGCAAATGCCCTTATGGTGGGCAGGTATTGTTTATTTTTTTGGAGATTTCTAGGTGGAGGAACCACGTGCTGACATAAAAAGCTGAACCCAGGGATCATTACACTAGTGCCTCAGCTTTAGCTCCTATGATGTAAATACCTTGGGTCGGAGGGCTGCTTCATCCAAATACACCACCATGCATTAATCTGTTTTGCAAGAGTGTTCTGCAAAAGTTAACCAACAGCTGAGGAAACAAAGGTAGCAGAAGACCAGCTTTGGAGACTTTCAGCAGCAGTGGGAAGAAATGCCACTGCATGTTGTCTTACAACTTCTCTGGGTAACATTTCATCCTGGGTCCCCTTTATCTAGTCCATGCCTTTCTTCTCTCAGCCAGGCAGCTGCTTGTGTTGCTGGCAGATGGGGCAGGTTATAATTGCCTAACATTTAGTGTATTCCCCACCTGTTTACTCCTGCCCCGGGGGGCATGTGAGACACCTGCGAAGCAACCAGTGATTCCTCCGTACAAAGCAAAGAAGTTTATTTCATTTTTTGGTGTCTGCGCCATTTGTCAAACTGTGTCTCGCTCTGCGGACCAAGATCAAACGAGCCTTTTGTTAAGGCCGAAGTCTGCTAGGATCATCAGCAGAAGCTTTGCAGGACTAGCTTTTATTTATTTCTCCCGGCGAACGCATTGTGCTTAATGAGAAAAGAAAGCCCCCTTCTTCTCTCGTAGAAAATATAGTACCCCAGATCCCAAGTGGAACATTTTTAGTGTGGAGATTTGGAAATCTTGACATACTTACAACCTCAACGGCTTTCAATCCAGTCTTTATGTTGTTAACTTCCTTCTCCAGCTCCATCAGGCTGCAAGGGAGACAGAGACACAGCAGTTAAAACAAAAAGGGCAGTGTTACACAGGAATACAGGAACTGCTGTAGCAGAACAGACCACTGGTCCATCCAGTCTGGGATCCTGCCTCCGGCACCAGCCATGCCAGATGCTGGGGACTGGGGGAAAGGCTCTGTGCTGCCTTTTGTATGTGATGTAAAATCCAGGTCCTAACTGCTTGTGGTCAGATTAAAGATCCCATGGTATTTATGGAGAGGAGAAAAAGGGTTAAACTCAGAACATCTGTCACAGGATGCAAGATACCGGGCCCATGAACTCAACCCAGCACTCTAGCATGGAGTGCTAGCCACAGGGCTGGTTTGTAATAATTGTATGATTCACAGGCAGCGAACTCAGCTTCAGCACACACATAACAACGGTCTGAAATCAGTTTCACACCCATTTTCTCCCCCACTTAACTACAGAATTCCATTAGGGACAAACTTATTACTCACCTATCCTTTTATCCTGCACTTTCTAAATACTGTTGACTTTTTCACCACATAGGAGCCCATATGAGCTAACATCCTAGGTTAGCACAATCTTACCCTAAAGATCACTAACAAACTCCTAAACTGTAGTGTTGTACTGGATATCTCCTTAGCATACAAAAGTCAGAGTACTTTTCATTACCACTAGGAGATGAAGTCTGTCACCTCTAAATCACTGGCTAGAAATTGATTGCAGGTTACTAGTGAGTGAAAAATTGTTTCTCAAACTCTCAACAATTCCTTAGTGAAGAAGTGTCTACATCTGAAAACACACTACTGGTGCTAATTAATGTCTATGTGAGAGCTTGGAGCACAGAACTTCTCTCTTTATAACCTGCATTCATTTTTCCCTTGCTTTTCACAGGCTGCAGGAGCACCAGACCAAGCCAGCTCTTCATACAAGGAACAATGGCTGGGCAAATACTGCACACTGGTATTCTGGAACAGTGCTTTGGAAAAACTCCAAAATAGTTTTGAAGGTAGTTGAAACCTTTTTATTTGCTTTCCACAAATATCCACAGGAACTTTTTTGTTTATAACAAAAACTTTAGTGAAAAATGAAAGTGTCCCAAACCCTTGCGCAAAAGTGTGTCTGTACAAAGGTTTGCATGGCCATCTTGAAGATGGCTTAAACAGCCCGGGACTTATTTGCTGGGTTTTGTTTTGTTTTTTTAAAACAACATCCAACTATCCAGCATGGAGCAGCATGGAACATTATAATATAATGTAGGTTACCAATCACACAGCATAAGCAGTGAATTACAAACAGTCCAGTTACAGTGACTAATTCAGGAGTATCAAGCAGGACATGTTTGCATAAAACTCTCAATGATTTTACAAATGACTGAGGCAGATTCTCAGCTGGTGTAAGTCAGCATGGCTGTCACTGGAACCAAGGCAATTAACACCAGCTGAGGAGCTAGTCCTTACTTGGGAATACAGCAGCAGAGCAAATCTATAAGCAACTAAATGCCTGATTGAAAGCCCACTGAAGTCAATGGAAATTTTTCCTTTGACCTCAATGGACTTTGAATCAAGATGCAAGACTGACAGTAGCATTGGACTTACTTGACTTTTGCTGCTTCCGGAAGATGCTGCAGCTCAGACTGCATGTCTAGGATATCTGTGTAGTTCTTCTCGAAGATCATAATTAAGTAGTGCAACAGTGTAATATTCCTAAAATAAAAAGGACACAGATGAGAAAGGAGAGATGGTGGGGGTAATGCCAGCCATTGCAAAGGGTTTGGTGATGGAATCTGGTACGTCAAATGAGGTGAACTTCACATAACGAATCAGCAATTCTGTTAATGAAATGAAAATATCACCAATTAAAAGAGACTACTCTCCCAAGAATAATTCCTTCCAAGAACTAAAGGGAGCTGGGACTTAGGTATGCCATAAGATCTGCAGAGGACATTCTAGATATGGAAATTCAGGCTCATCCAGGCCAAAGGAAAAAAACTATCTAGGCAGTCGCTACATAGGGGATGAGTAACCTCAGGATGTGTATACAGGAAGTACATAGCAGTAGTTAAAACAAAGTTCAGGTTTATTGGTTTAATGTCTTTAAGATAGGGATCAATTCCAAGTGACTACTTATGGCAGTTACTCATTCTGTGACAGCCTGAAGCCATTCCCCTCAGAACTGTTGTCTCATCAGATCCTGGCAAAGGGGTGGGGGAAAGGGGGTACAGCCTAGTAAATACCTGCATGGGAGACATCCAAGGAGAACCTAAAGTGCTGCAGGGTGTTACTGATTCAGTAGGTGACACTCTTTCCTCTGAGTCAGTACAGAACCTATGCCCTGGAATGGTGGCAGGAGACATGCTGTACTGTCGGAGGGACTGCACTTTGGATGAGATGTAAAATTGTGGCCCTGGCTTCTTGTGGCTGCTAAAGCTTCCATGACTCTTTTTGCAAGAGAAAGGATATTAAGCAGTTTCAATTAGCTGTGGAACATTAAATACAGGCAGTGTTGCTGTATGCAGGTAAACAGCTGACAAGTTCCACCCAAGATGTGACAGAATTGCAGTGCTGTATTAATTGCGTCTAAAGCACTTCAGGTTCCTGCAGAGTGAAAGCATCATTGAAATGTAAAGGTAAAACATCATTTGAAATTCTCTACAGTGTGTCACCACAGGAAGCAAGAGCAGCATGGTAGCTTTCATTTACTTAGGGACTTTCAAGCCTACCTGTCTATGCTGGATTTAGTGTCTGCAATTTTGTTCAGGCTGGAGACTTTGAAGCCATATGCACTTCCCCTTTGGCCCTTGTTCATGTAATTGCCAAAAGCCAGGACAACCTCCAAGAGCTGCTTCAAGCGCTTGCTGCGGGTGAGTTCTTTGGAGGCCAGAAGAATGGCTTGAAAAGAAGTAAAAGATGAGCCCAGGTTACATCACAGCAGCTTTTCTGGAGGCATTTATCCTCCCACTCGAAGCATTCCAAAGGACAGCCCCAGGGATCCCCAGTCTCAGAGCGTCCAATCTTGGGGCCAATCACGGCCTCAACCAGGGCAATGTCATTTGAAAATGCTAAATGGAAGATGCTCACTGTAATATCCAAGGGTATGTCTACATCTACAATTTTGCAGCGCTGGTTGTTACAGCTGTATTAGTACAGCTGTATAGGGCCAGCGCTGCAGAGTGGACACACTTACAGCAACCAGCGTTGCAAGTGGTGTTAGATGTGGCCACACTGCAGTACTGTTGGGCGGCTTCAAGGGGGGTTTGGGGAACGCGAGAGCAAACCGGGGAAGGAGACCAGCTTCCCCGCGATTTGCTCTCGCGTTCCCCGAACTCCCCTGCAAACCGCAGGGAAGGAGACCTGCTTGCTCGGGGGTTCGGGGAACGCGAGAGCAAACCGGGGAAGGAGACCAGCTTCCCCGCGGTTTGCTCTCGCGTTCCCCGAACCCCCCTTCAAACCGCAGGGAAGGAGACCTGCTTGCTCGGGGGTTCGGGGAACGCGAGAGCAAACCGGGGAAGGAGACCAGCTTCCCCGCGGTTCGCTCTCGCGTTCCCCGAACCCCCCTGCAAACCGCAGGGAAGGAGACCTGCTTGCACGGGGGTTCGGGGAACGCGAGAGCAAACCAGGGAAGGAGACCTGCTTGATTACCAGAGAGGCTTCCTCAGGTATGCTGGGATACCTGCTTATTCCACGGAGGTCAAGAAAAGCGCTGGTAAGTGTCTACACTTGATTACCAGCGCTGGATCACCAGCGCTGGATCCTCTACACCCGAGACAAAACGGGAGTACAGCCAGCGCTGCAAACAGGGAGTTGCAGCGCTGGTGATGCCCTGCAGATGTGTACACCTCCTAAGTTGCAGCGCTGTAACCCCCTCACCAGCACTGCAACTTTGTGATGTAGACAAGCCCCAAGAAGGGGGCCTAGGAGCAGTTTAAATACCTGAATGAATCCTATCTTCCCCTCCTCAAAAAGAGCACATTTACAGAAGAGCACCAGGGACTGTGTGTATCTGCTGTTACAGCCACATCTGATGGGGAATTACAGGTGTTGGGGCTGTGAAGAAAGTCTGCCTTTAGAAAAAGAGCACACAGCATTGGTGACTCCGTGGAGGGCAGCAGTTAGGACATATTCTGCAGTAACAACTTTATTGAACCTTCGCATTTAATGACAACGTTAGCTGGTGGTCTTGCCTTGTACTGATTGACTCTTCACACACACAGCATGTGGGTAAATCACTCAGACATTCCCTGCCCCTCATCGACTCCCTGCAGAGGCCTTTGTCCTACCTTCCACTTTAGGCTTGCATTCTGCCAGCCTCTCTGGGAACTTCTTCTTAAAGAATAACGCCTGCAGCCGCTGCTGGTAGTGATCAATCCTACATAAGGGGAAGCAGGGGGACATCGTGAAGCTTGGGCTACCTATGGAGGCAATGCTCAAACACAGATTCAGCACAGGCACAGTTCATTTTATACACAAGACTGATCCAGAGGTGGGATTACCGATGCAGCCTGCAGCATATAAAGGCCTATTGCTCCCAATGCCTGTCGGTCAGCGTTAAGTGCTATTACTCAGACCAAGGAGTGTGGCATAAGGACAAAGGCTTTGTACTTCTACCAGTCGCCCATGAAATATGGTTAGTTTCCAGTCTCTTTCAGAAAGATGCATTTTTATAGTAGACTTCAAATGGGGTAAATGGAAAGGGAGTCCACCTAGGAGAGGTGTCAGGTT
Source organism: Gopherus evgoodei (assembly GCF_007399415.2). NCBI lineage: Eukaryota > Metazoa > Chordata > Testudines > Testudinidae > Gopherus > Gopherus evgoodei. The sequence continues at coordinate 164,113,194 of NC_044324.1, read as the reverse complement.
GGGATAGGGAAAGATCCAGATCCCGGGTGGGGGGGGGGCGGAGGAGGGAGAAAATGTGACAGACAGATGGAAAAAGAGTGTGTGATGAGTTCCAACCAGGAGATCCAGCAGTTGAAAGCCAGATATGAACATCTGTGTACGTGAACAGTGTTGGATGGATGGAACAAACACGTTCTCATCAATTCAGAGATTTTCCCTAAATGGCGCCCAGAGAGAGTTCTTACCACTGAGAAATGCTTATATAATGACTTGAAATGTCTTCACGTTGTGGATGACTGGGAGCCCCAGGGTGTAATTCAGTGCAGAATCTGGCCCACAATATCTTGATTGTTTTCCATCGATGTCACATTATCCATTTTCTATCACAATTACAGCAACTCCCAAGAAGCCCCCAGGGCATTTTCTCAGCATATATTACACAGACCTGCTCATTTCATAGAGGAATCGATCAGCCCGGGCCATGCGGTCAATTTCGTGTTTATGTTCCTCCAGCAGGTCGATATCACTCTTCTCAGGAACAAACTTCAGCAGCTAGAACCACAGACGCAAATCAAAAAGAAGCATGAGGGATCCAGCGAGAGAGAGATACACCCACGCAGATGGAGAGTGAGACCCACATGCAAGAGAGTGAGGCAGAGCAGCTCTGCTTCCCTCAAGTGATTGAGTTCTGCTCTCAGTTACACCAGTGTAAATCTAGAAAGAACTTCTTGCACTCCCACAGCAGATTTACACTGATGTAAATGAGAGTAGAATCTGCCCCTCCAAGTGGAGATTATCTATTCCACTCACCCTACAGTACCACACACAGGGCTGGCTTTAGGATTTATGGTGCCCTAGGCAAGATTATTAAACTGGTGCCCCTGTGCCTGATCTGCTCTTAGCAACACAAACATAAGCTTATAGTATTGGAAAAACTTGCCACATTCATGTTATTAAAACCAGTTTAACTTAATTAAGCACATTGTAATGCTGATGGACTAGCACTAAAGAAGCAGCACTATAGAAAAAATTCTGATATGACAGAATGATGCAAATAATATATATTTTTTAATTTATCAAAATTTTATTGGAAATTTATATGAAGAGGTATTGAAACAAAGATTTGTTTTTAATTAAAAGCAATCTTTCTGGCTTTTTTGGCTGCAAAATCAGTAATAATGTCATCGTATGGCAAAGACAAAGTCGTGTCTTGTTCGATTGCAAGAATAGCAAGACCAGTTAAGCGTTCCTGACTCATTGTAGAGCGGAGATAGTTTTTAATGAGCTTTAGTTTCGAGAAACTCCGTTCTCCTGATGCTACTGTTACAGGAATTGTCAGTAGAATATGAGTGGCAATGTACACATTAGGATATATGTCAACAAGTTTGCGGGTATTAATAAACTGTACAATGTCCATCACCGATTTTGCATGTGGCAACATTGATGACAGTGTACTCAATTCTTCGTACAGTTCAAGTCCATTTAAATCAAAACTATCACCGTGCTTCAGGAGGCTCTCTAGGTTCTTGCACTTCGTCATTAGTTGCTCTTGTTTTCCTATTTCATTGAATTTAGTTATGTCATACAAAAATCCAAACTGTTCATAGTGTACTTGCAAGGTATTAAACCTTTCATCAACAGCAGATACTGCTTTATCCATCACAACATTAAAAAATTCAACCTCAAATTTCTTTTCTGGATCGTCTATGGGCATGATCTGCTGTACAGATTCTTCACAAAAAAGTGTCCCTGGCCTTTTTAACTCATATTAACTATGTATTTACTTTATGAAAGATGGAGAAAACATTGTGAAAACGTAAAACATTGGCTGCCCAACTTCTGGGCTGGCAAAAGTTATACTGACTCACAGGGAAAAAAAAAAAGCTGCTGCATACCATCAAAAATCAGCTCACCTGCCATCTTTGACACGTGTGCCGTAGGTTGCTGACCCTTGCTTTATACACTAGTAAGGAGATGAGCATATTACAGTTGTTGGAGGGCTCTTATCAGGAGTAACAGGCTATAGGAAAGTCAGTCAACATTTTTTGTTTCTGTGATGAAAACTGGCCCACTCCCTGCCTCAAACCAAACCTGTCACTAATAATTGTCAACAACTGAATTTTCTGTTTTTGGCTAAGATATTGATTTTTTTTTTAAAAAAAATATTGAAATTGGATTCAGGATTGTTAGCAAGAATTTTTGGCAAACAAAGTTGTTAAATGACAATCTAAATGGCAACACAGTACTGCTTTCATGCTTGGCTCACCCCCCAGCCTGCTGGTCCAACAGCTGCAGTGGAGGAGGAGATAGGTGGAAAACTGCAGGACCCCAAAATCCACCTCTTGGGGTGCAGAGTGGCAACAGCAGCAGCAAACCCTCAGGTCCAATCACACGCCAGTAGGCACCTCCGCCAGCCCAATGGACCATGGTGAAGTTAGCACAGCATCTGATCTCAGGGACGGGGCACCCATGGAGCCACAGCAGCTCATCCTGCCCTGTGCAGCTCCCCCCGGATGAGATGGATCGCTGGCAGCTGCCAGCGCGGGGGAGAGGCGCTCCCCAGCTAGGGTGGCCAGATCCAGATGTCCTGATTTTATAGGGCCTGTCCCGATATTTGGGGCTTTGTCTTATATAGGCACCAATTACCCCCACCTAGAGTGACCAGACAGAAAGTGTGTAAAATCAGGACAGGGATGGGTGGGGGGTAAAAGGAGCCTATATAAGAAAAAGACCCCAAAATTGGGACTGTCCCTATAAAATAGGGATATCTGCTCACCCTACTCCAATTTCTTATCCTGATTTTTCACACATCTGGCTAACCCCAGCCAAGCCCTGTGTGACATTCCAATTCTGGCTGCCTGCCGAGGAAGTGAGTTACTTTCACTTTCATTCCTCAGCAGGCAGTCAGCCTCCCCTCCCCCCACCTACCCCCAGCACCTCACCCAACCCAGCCCTGACGGAGGGGAGGGAGGAGAGAGAGGGGTGCTCCTGGGGAGGAGGGAGAAAGGAGGGGGTGCTCCGTGGGGCAGGGGGGAGAAGAATGGATGTTATGGGGGACAACAAAGGATACTGGTTCCAGAGCCACAGAGCCTGCCTCTCCTGACCTCAGCCGGGGGGAAGAGTCACACTCACAGGTGAGCTCCTTCCCCAACCCCCACCCCCTCCCCTTACCAGAGACCCCCGCAGCCAATCCCACTCCTCAGACTGTGCTGCATTCGGCTCTCTCTAGGACCCAGCAGCCCTGCTTCTACACTGTCGGGGCTGCCTGCAGCGTGGTGCCCCCAGGGAGAGTGAGGCCCTACGCGGCTGCCTATTCTGCCTATGCCTAAGGACGGCCCTGACCACACAAAGCCCCAACTATCCCTCTCCTCTCCTGCCCTGCTCTGCAGAAACAATAAACAATATCTAAGCCACTGTATATGTGCCTGACACTGGCTGCTATTCATGTGCTGACCTTAAAAGCTCATACTTTGACAGATTTTTGACATATCTGGTGGGAGTCGTGCTTCAATCTGGTTATAAATATTGTCACATGAATACCTCGGCCTACATTGCCTGCGAGAAACACCAAGCAGCGGATCTGCTTTTTATCATTGATCTTAGATTTTATCTAAAGAAACCAACAATTTGATATTGAGACGCAGAGCAGCTGAATCTCTCTGACACATCAGGGGAGCTGAGAACAGGCTTGTAAAATTTTGTGTATACAATTAAACATTACGATCGAGCACAAAAAGGGACCATCTCTTATGGAGGGATCAGAATAATAAAAAATAATAAAACAATGAAGACTTTGCACTTTTAAATGCAAGGATCTCTAAGCACTGTCAAAATATGGGTAAGCATCATTACCCCCGTTTCAAAGATGGGAAAACTCAGGCAAAGAGTGACCCAATAGCAGAACTGGTAATAGACCCAAAGGTCTCCAGTTTGCTGCTCAAATCACTAAACCAGAAATGAAGTAAAGGAGAATAGCCAGCAAAACAAAAACAAAACAAAACAAGAAAAAGAGAAAAGAAGTGGGTTGAACAGGAGAGCAGAAGTAGAGGCAAAGTAGAAATTAAGAGAAACAAAAACTATTACTGATAAAAACTCATAACAGCATATTCTCTAGATCAGAGAACTGAAGTTATAATGTACTAGAAAAACTTACTGAACCAAACTCTTCCAGGTGTGACTCCATCTAAATCAATGGAGTTACACCAAGGATGTATTTGGCACACTGGGCAAACTTCTCTTTTACATGAGCACAATTATGTCTCAGGGCCAAATTCAGACCTACTAAAGCTGCATCCACTTATCCTAGATCTTAAATGGGCCCAATGAGCTGCTCCAAGAGGAGAAACTGGCCCATTATCCTTAGATGTAATTATCCTGTATGAAGTAATTGTGATTCTTCTCACCTGCTCCAGCATATCTTTGGCCAAGTCTTCTTGTTCATCCATCTTCAAGATTGCCCGTCTGATTTCGTCATTTGACAGCTTCAACCTTTCAATAGTGTTAATATTGCCCCATTAGTAATTTGAGGAATACCAAAAGCCCCCCAGATAGCACAAGACATAAAAGGCCACACTGACAGCTTCAACACAGGGCCTCCTATGACACTCTTCCCCCCCACTTCTGCTTTGCTTATCTAAAGAAGTCAGTCACCTTTGTTAAGATGATCTAATCAATTCTGGTGTACAAAGACTTTGCAGATCATACTCCCCCGCCCCTTCAGCTAATCAAAGTTACATCAAAAGCAGGAGGAGGAGAACAATTGGCTCCTCATAGATCAGAATTCCTTTTATCTTGCCTCCTCACAGACACCTTCCTTTTCAAACACTTTTACTCTTCACACCCTGAATCTACACACCATTGAATCCAACTATGAACCTAAGCTTCACCTCTGGGAATATTAAAGCATCTCCAAGGCCACTGAGTAGTAGTGCTGAACCTTCCCCCTTCTGGATCAGGAAATAGATTTGTTTTGCGCAAGTGTATTGGTTTTGCTTGAGAAATTCACTGTGCCAGCGTTCACAGCTGAAAAGGGAATTGACATCATGAATTTAGGCAGGCAGCGAGTTACACCCCTCAGCAGTGCTAGCCACATCAAGATAGGAGCTCCTGTGCCAGACTGACAAGGTGGTAAAATTATCATCATCCTCTCTCCAGCCTCTGCCCTCTTCTTTAGAGGTCTGCAGTTAATGAGGCAATCAGTTATAGCAAAACAAGCAGGGCTCAGTGAATTGATCAAAGAGTCTTTTCACCTCTAGGTCACCAGTTCAAATCCAATGCAGACCAGCAGCAATCAAAACTTGTTACCATCTAATGGCTGCCAGCTGGCTTGTCTGAAATGGGCTTGGTGGTCCACAATCCAGTTCTTCGTGAACAGCTGTCCATATTACAAAGTCCACACACCACATTTGACATCCTCATTGGTTGTTTCAAGATGGAACGGACCATAAAGAGAACTGCCATCTTACTCCCAAAGAAAGTCTCTACATCAGGAATGAAGCCTACAGACAAGGCAAGGCAAAGTGGGAGGTGGGAGGAGAAGCTTTTGTGCAGAAAGGACTTCAGTCTCCGTGGACTTTCTCCAATCAACGCATTACTTAACCATTTAGCAGGGGGAAAAAAAATAAAAAATAAATGAGTCATGGGGTTGGTGAATGCAGCAGAATGTTTTTGTCTTCAGTGCTGAGAAACATCACAGTAACATATCATGCTGCTATTGCCATTTGGATGGGATCACGTTTTTGGAACTATGCAAAAGCAAATATAAATGCTTTATTTTTACAGACAGGAAATATTACTAAATCTGAGAAATTTAAATCATTTTAACGTTGCCCAATATAATAAACAGCTGGGAACTAAAATATGAATCAGCAGACATTCAAAAGCTTTTTAAAAATTATGCCTCCTAACTAGCTTCAGCTATGCTGTTCCCAACTATTCACCCAGTCTGTTTTAGAAATGAAGCTACAGTAGAAATGGTGCACAGGGCGAACTGCCAGCATAAAAGGTAAGAAAACTAGATTTCCATACAAGGCATACAGTTGAGCCACAGTTAGAAGAGATGAGAGGATTAAAAGGCTTGGAAATGAAATGTTGGAAAAAAACATTTTACTTCTAGGTTACCAGGTTGACTCGAGCTCAACTCAACACAGGGGGAACTGGGTGAAATTCTATGGCCTGAATTAAAGTAGAGATCAGACTAGATGATCTAATGCTCTGACTCCTCCTGCTTTCAAAATCTATCAGTCTTAAAATCTGGGAGTCTATGAACTTGCTAGTGATCAAAACCCGTTACAATCTGTTGGCTGAAGAGCCTAATGTGAAATGATTTGTAAGTCTCTGCCTACTTCCTAGCAGATGCGTACACATTGTGGCTACATAAATGTTATGGTTTTGTTTTTCTTGGGATTGCACCTTTACATTTCTAGGAGACTGCTCTCTGCAGGAGGTAGGTGCCATATTGTGAGGCAGAGATCCTGCAGACTGTTACAGAGGAGACATGCACACCGTCCTCTCTCATGGAAATCTAACTTTGTCTTTACTCTGATTTTCACCCTGACCTAAACTAGAAACAATTCAGACTGAGAGGATATGGAAAAACATAGCATTCATTATGTAGATCATCCTCTCCAATTGGCATCAGTTTCAACAAGGGGCCAAAAACTGAACAGACAGGTTTGAGGTACATTGGCAAAGGCTTCAGTTTCCAACTCCATCCACCTGGCACCTTTCACCAGCACCAAAAATCACTTCATGCATCTTTTGTTCAAAAATATTTGAGAGCCCCAAAATGACAGACAGCTACACAAACACTGATTTTTTGGATGCATCTGTGCCCAACCATGAGCAGGAAAATATCTGGCTTGGTTGACCCAGTCAATATTAGAGAGTGCCATAAAGCTTGCCCACTCATCTGCAGGGAGGCAGTTGAGCTTGGTCACTTGCAAGCCTGTAATGGGGTCATGAAGACTGCAAGTGGGCATCCCAGACTATTACAGATCCTATTAAATCTGATAGAAGGGACTCATCAAAATGGGGTTTATTTTTCTGTTGGAGCAGTAACTGCTTGTAACTCTTGAAATGTCAACAGCACAAACATGGATTCCCACAGTTAGAAGCCAGCTGAACAACTGGCACAAAGGGTTGTTAATCAAACAATTCTCGTTATATTTTCGAAACTCCCAATCAGCCCTGTAATAGATCTGAAAATCTCCAACAGTAACATGAAACAGATGTGTTGCATTTAAACAGAAACAGGTGAACTGATTAAACAGGAACCTAAAGCAGATGCGTAAAATCTTTCCATTCAAGACTGAATAGAGGTTTCTCTGGCATGTGGTACAGACACCAAATTAAAAAGTGTATTTATGGCCCAGAAAGTGACACTGTAGAAATTACAGCTCAGCATTGGAGAGCTATTCTCCAACATCAGTGACTTTCTTACCAAGTCTCCAGAGCCAAAGATTATTTATCCAACTGCCACAGTCCTCCAGACTCCAAATGGCATGTGTAATTCCAGCTGCGTCCTCTTTGCTTCATACATCTTCACTGACAACAAAGATCTTGGCCGCAAACCCAGCTGGTGACATGTGACTTAAAAGGGAATGCAGCACTCTCTTCTTCAGTTACAATAGGCTTCGTCTATAGTGCAGACAATGCCCAAACCTGCAGTCAATCCTGCCCCAGCCTTGGTCAGATGGAAAAGGATCTAAAGAGCAGTGGAAGGAATCCCACCCTCTTCTCCTTGCCCATCCCTCCCCGCATGGTGATGGAGCAAGGAGACCCAACTGCTTGTGGCTTCTCCTAGTGGCATTAAAGCTGAACAATTACCAAATAGCTTCTAATACGGTACTTAGCTTCCCTCCCTCTATCCCCTCTGGACACATAAATAATCCCTACTGACTCTGCAGAGTAATTCATCACTAATCTCCCCAGGACACCTCGGCTGATTTAACGCCAGCTTCACTTGCAGACATCAAGTGGCTTATTGTTTGGTCCTCTCAGAGAAAGATGTCTGCCTGACTCAGAACATGCCCGGGAGACATGCCGTCGTTTCACATCAATCTTCCTTACAGACATCCAGCACTTTCTAATTTTTCTTCCTTAAAGATATCCATTGATTCAAGCTGGTGTTACCCCTTCCCCCTCTGCTGCAAGACCAACACAGTACACCCATCATTCATCAGCCAACTCTCTCCAGAGAAGGAAAGAGCAACTCAGTTTACTGCTCCACTCCTGGGCAAATACTTGCTCAGCTTTCAAAGAAGTGCAGTCACCTACTGCCAGGGTACCATGAAGTTATTCAAAGTACGTTAACTTTTCCTACCAAGAGGAGGTCATTCCCACTCTTCCTCTCTCCCTGGGAAAATAAATCTCTCATCTTTGACCAAGATAATTTACTTTTTCAAAAAAGGATTCTCATGGTTCTTGTGACAGAAACTGAGATTGGCAGCCCCAGAGACCAACAAGCTCTTTTTAACTCACCAGATAGGTATAGCAGCACTGAACTCCTCCTCCACACACACACATTCTCACATGCCCCATTGAATCCTGACCTAGAGAGATGGCTGTAGGGTAAGAAGGAAGCTCATGTGCCATCTGAAACTGAAACCACCAGCCAAGGCTGGCACATGGTATGTTTTTGGGATCCAGATATTTTTGTCTTAAAGGAAATGGAATGACTCCCTCTCCCCAACAACAGCCACCAAACTGCCATTCAATAATAGTGCCTGCTATTCACTGCCAAGCCTGGCCGGATTTGAACCGGTGGCCACATCCCATGACTGATGTGCTGCGAAGGCAGTACCATGTGGCAGACTGTGTTATACCCAACCCTAGAGTACATCTACACTGCAATAAAAGATGTGCTGCATGGCCATAGCTGGCCTGAGACAGTTGACTTGGGCTCACAGGGCACAGGCTATGGTGTGAAAAATTGCAGGGTAGATGTTTGGGTCGGGTGGAACTCTGGCTCAGAGAGCCATCTCCCCTCACATAATTTCAGAGCCTGGCCTCCAGCCCAAGTGCAAACATCTGCAATTCACCTCAGTTACACTTGGGTGTATATCTATGGCACTTCTGTAGCACTCACCATGGTTCCTGGGGATGGGCACTGCTGACCAATTCCTGCACTGGAGCAACAAGTGCGAATGGCCCACTTGCATGCAACAGTCCCAGTGCCATAGTCTTTGCCAAGGCCTCAGCTAGGCCAGTTGATGAGTGGCACACAAGTACATGCTTTCAGTACAACACTTCCTTAGTATGAAAAATGTTATTCGCAATAACTGTCCATGTCCATACTGATTCACAGATATAAACAACATAAGACACCTAGCCTGCACAGGACAAACCCTACATGGAATTGTGCAAGGATACCATATTAAATCAGGGAATCGGAACACTTGGAACAGACAGAAAGAAAAGGTATAGGCAAGGGAGTGCAGAGAAATTTCCAGCTGAGAGCTGAAAAGAGATGAAGGGTTGATGAGGTCCAGAGGGACAGGCAGGCTGTTCCAGGCCACAGAAGTCTTGACCAGAGACCTCTGATTGGTGGAAACTGGGGATATCAGGAATATTGTGAGGGAGGCTGATTTCTGATGTGGCCGAAACTGGTGCATGTCAGAAACAACACAGAAGAGGCTGTCCTTGGACCTGGTGGGAGCCAGGACACACCAGAGAGAGTTAGTCCTGTAACCTGGCTCAAACAGGACATACTGGAGGTACTGTGTGAGAAAATGACCTTGTGAAACATTCAGAGCAGCATTCTGAATGCTTATCTGAGCCCTTTGCAGTTGGCTTATAGCTACCTGACATGGACTAGGGCTTGGATCTAGACTCATCAGGTTCCACAACACGAGTATTGCACCCATCACACAGGAGAAAACCCAAAGGTTTCAATGATGGTAAATGACCGGAAAAAAAAAATGTTTTCACGAGGAAGAGGATGAGAGGAAGGTGACACTGAAGGACATTTACCAACTAAATTTCCTCGTCAACAGAAATCAACTAGCATTCCAATTTTCGTCCCCTTTAATTTATTCCAATTAATCCCTTCTGCCACAGTCTCGTTAAATATGAGAGAGATGGCTATTTCCTACTCCAGCTAGGTTTTGGCTTGTTGGGCCCTATGAAATATGAGCTCTGCCTGACCCTTTCTAACATCGTGCTAGTAAAACAAAATCATTCGAGTAGTGGAAAAAACCTCATACAGCTATTTTACTTTAAAGGACACGACAGTTTAGTGTAAACAAAGAGGGAATAAACTATAGGGATGTATGCACACTTACAGTCAATTGGAAACAGCTGTTGGAAAGTACTACAGCAACCTGAGAGTTAGATCTGCAACTTTGGATTTTAGGATTGCACAAATGCACTCTATGTTTGCTTAGCATCTTTTTTTTAAAAAAAAAACCACCAAAAAAACCTAACACTTATTGTGTATGCCTGCATGCACATAAAATGCATTTCAAAGAGGGCAGGGAAAGCAACATGCTCATGAATGCCGATCCCCTTCCCTGATTGGAGAATTTCACTTTCAAAGGCTTGGTGGAGGCTAGGAGGGAAGGATAAAGATGCAGGAGAAGGAAGGAAACAGCAAAGGCATGATAAAATCCCTTGTAATTATTGTCTGCAATCAACCCGAAAAAGCCACATGCTGCACTTGGAAGTAAATCTGACTATAGACCGTGGAACAGAAAGGCATGAATTTAAGGGAACCTTTTGCCCAAAGATTTTTGCTTCTTTTGTCTTAAATGAGTATTGTGAGGGGATTATGGAGCTGTGGATTCTAAATAAAACAACAATTTTGGGGCACAATGTTAGGTCCTTACTCTGCCTTTACTCAGGGAAAGCGCCCACTGTACGTTAAAAAAAAAATTATTTTCTGAATCTAGGCTATTTAATGCACATAGAAAATGCTAGGTTGATAGCCCTCGAGATGGGTGTTACCTAGTTGCACAGAACACACCACAAGCTTCCCTCGCTACTGCTCTATCCATTAGGCTCAAATCTAACCTCCTCAAAGAAAGAAATGAGAGTTCATTCTCCATTTTTCATTCAGTCCTTGGCGCCTCTATTAAGATAAGGGGGTCAGAATGTCGTTTACTGTGGGCACTGCTTATATCGAGATGTTGGTAATGGGGAACAAGTCCCCATTTTGAATCCAAACTAGATCAGTAGCTACTCAAAATCATGCTCATTTGATGATGGCTTGGTTGACCATGTGAAATGAGCTGATGGCGCTCAGCCTAATTCCTAGAATACAAGTGTCCACATCTGAGAACCACTCCCCAAGGCCCATTTGCTAGCAGTTGGAGAAGAGAAGATAAGGCCTAGAGAATGACCACCGATCTCACTCTTTCATAGACTTCCCCCAGGTCAGGTCTGAAGCATATGAGCAGGGCAGAACAAGGACTAGGGGGTTGGGGGGGGAAGCTAGTGCCCAAGCTTTTCTTGTTCTTTGGACAGACACACAAATTCAGTCCCTAGAGCTTCACCCTGGTGCCTTTAACTGGGTTACAGTTAACTTAAATGTATGGAAAAGAAAGATGCACAAACAACCCAGATCTCTCATTGACAACCCAAGTAACAGGCTCTCACCCTGAGATCTTCTCCCATCAATGTAAGACACATTCCACGTGCTTAAGAGAGCTAATCTGGGCCCCAGACACGTCAGCAGATCTGTCAAATGGAATGAAAATCCTGCTACTCCTAAACAACCCCCAGCCAGCCACCAATGACAAGTGCAGGCAACTACTGCAGACAGAAAACTATAAACTGACCCCTTTCACTGGGACAGGGAGGCGGAGGGTGTCTCGCCGACATGCCGACTAATGTCATATAAGTAACTTATGAGAACCTCAGTGGGTTTCACCAAGCAATGGAAAGAACAGGCTCCATTTCTGCTGGTCTGGCTGCAGCTTTGCTTTTAGTTGTTAGCTTGCTGGAGGGAGGGGAGGAATCCAACACTTATTAACCTGCACCTCCTGCTGAGCAATGGAATGATTTTTTCTGAGTGCCCCGCACCAAAAGGTGTCTCCACCCCAGTTGCTGACACTCCTCTCCTCTCTGGTGGCAAGGGGAGTCTTCTGCTGCTGCGCTGAGAGCTGAGCCAGACCTGTTTAGCAACAGACCTGCAGCCTAGCCTAGAATTGTTGGCAAAGGACATGCAAGGTGTGCATATAGCCCAGATACACGGCATATGAGGACACACAGGTCATTGCAGGAGGATATGGAGAATGAAAAAACATCTGCTGGCACTTAACATCTAAAGTGTCTCCTGAACGTGTCTCGCACATTCACTGCCTTCCCCACAAAGGCAATAATAATTTTTTTTTAAGGGGAAGTGAGGAAAATGCATTGGATCTGCCAGCATCCTTGAGGGGTCTGGTGTGCTCCCAAAGGGTTTCTCAGAGCAATATGCAGAGAAGAATGTGACAGAAAAACAGTGGTCAAATGGTATATATGGTGCACAGTGTGCACCATTATGGGACAGCCCACGTACTGTTGACCGCACAGTGGCCACATTCCCCACATACATTTGTTTGTGTGAATTTATGGCAGCTGAAAGCCTATCTACTTGCCTGTGTTTCAATATAGATCTGTGAAGTGCCTATGTTTTGGATGGCCAGGTGTGTTTGCAAACCTGTAAATACATTCGGGTCTCTAGGAGTGGATGCAATTCTACGTAGGCAAGAGCTCATCTCTCGTCTGGGTGTGGATACATCTGCATCAGAGCGCATGTGCAGGTGTCCACGGCTGATCCCAGTATTTGGGTGTCTGTGTGTTGGGTCTATCTTTGCCTCTATGCATATTAATCATGCTATACAATGCGAGTTCATAGCTACTACACTTACTTGGAGAGGAGAATGACGCAATTCTGAGCCCTTCGACCATCAATAACAGAAAGCTCTTTAACCTTCCGTGTGGACAAGTATAGGTCCTCAGTTGAGCCCATCTCTTTCTGCAAGTAACCAGACAGAAAAAATAATCAATGCCCTGTTTTTTCTTCCTCTTCTCTCTAGCCAACACCCACAGAATGAACCAAGTATATTGGGCAACAGTCCGGCCTAACCCACTAGCGTTGAACTTGTGGAGAGATTCATCCAGGAGGCAGAATAGAAGATAGGAAGTGCCAGAAATCAACTTCTAAAGGAGGAGGGACTCAGACAGATTTTCACCCCAATTCACCAGTCAAACAAATGCTGATCATCATTAGTTGTGCAGAATCATCCTAGCTTTCAGGCATTGGGCCCATTCGGATCTCACTCTGTCGTAAATCTGGAGTAACTCCATCAACAGAGTTACACTGGTGTAAAACCAATATGAGAGCAGAACCGGGTGCATTATGGTGCAATGCACATGCGTGTGTATATCCCCAGGAACACAGATCTATTCAGAAGCCTGAACAGCCTCCAGGAAGAAGTGCCTGCAGTAGAGGGGTTGCCTAGCAGTACGGAAAGGTTGCATCCCAGTTGGAGGCAGTTGGATAAGAGTCCTTATATTGTCTCTTAACTATTGAGTTCACCATTGGAGCACAGGCCTGCCAAATTCCCATTGAGTGAGGGATGCCAAGAAACACAGAGAAACGACACGATGAGTGGGATCCCTGGAGTCAGTCAGCTGTACTCACCACACAAAAACAGGAACCAATGCCAAGTGGATGTTCAGTAGGAGCATGCCCCGTACTGTCTCAGAGCCAGATTCTCCAGTCCACTGAGGGCCAGAAACTGACCCTGGAGAAATCCCCCTTAGGAGAATCTCCACAAGTGTGATGCTGGCAGAGGCAGCATAACCATCTCTGACATCAGCTGCCCTCCAGACCCCAGCATAAGGAAAAGGAAAGGGTTGAGTCAGGGGGCAGGAAGGGGCATGCTGGAGCAGATTGGCATTAGTCCTGAACCTCCACTGGAGTCAGGTCTGTTAGGGAACTTATACCAGCAGCTGAGTAGCCCTTCCCTGCAGCTCTAGCTTCTGCAGGGCAGCTGAGGATAAGAGAGATGCAGCCAGCTCCCTGCAGTTGTCATTGTCTGCTAATAATGGAGAATTAACCAGGACTTGAGACTCAAAGATGCATAGTGAGTCTGTTCTCCTCTCAAAGGGCTTGTGTGATTCTGAATATGGCTAGTGGAAGCTCTGCACAGGCATGTCTAGAATAGACTTTTTAAAAACTTTTCATCTCCAAACTACTTTAAAGGCCTTAATTAGTACTCTCACATGGCTGAGAAATAACTGACATACCTATTTTACAGACAGCCACAAGGGTAAGGCTCCCATTGTGAGTATTTCCCTTGAGCTCTTGTGAAAATCCCAACCTAAGAAACTTGCCTTGAGGAGTTGTTTCTACCACGCAACCTTATCCTTTGTTGTCCCTTAACATGTTGAAAAATACTGAATTGGCCACAACTATGTATCAGCTTCCCCTTGGTGGCCAAGGTTCTTATAGGACTTTCTGGGAAGGGCAGTTCCCAGAGACTTAGTGACCAGGACTCATTATAGGACAGCAGGGACTAAACTGCAGAACAAACCCATTTTCAAAAGCTATGCCTTTCTCTGAAGTGTTCTCTGCTCTGATTTTATTTAAGGTGCCTGTAGTGCGATGAGTAGACAAGTGAGCCTGAACTTCTTCACTTCATGCGCATACACTTCTGTCTCTCCTCCTGGTCTTTGAGGACTATGAGCCTCTCAAATAAGGTGGCCTGAACCAGACTCCTCTCTCATCTACCTTCTCTGCTCTTCAATTGCCCTGAAGGGTCACTCTCAAATGACCTAAAACCTTCTTCCCAACTCAAGCCTCAGCATCTTCTTCCTGCTCCACAGACAGAAGCTTTTCTTTATTGATTGTTTTGTGGCTGGTGAAAGGAATCTGAAGTGACCAATCTAGAGACTGAAGTAATCTCCAACGCAGGTGTGGGCAGGTCAGTGTAAACTTTCCCCACAGTGCCCTACTGTGGTGTGTCACACACTGAACTGCAGAAAGCATTGCTACGGTTGAGGAGGACTTCACATTCTGTGCCCCATTTGTTCCTTGGCACGTCTGCTGAAAATGGTCAAGAAGGAAACCAATGAGGGCAAGCTACACTGACGGGGTTTCCATAATGTGGTCACTGAGACCTCCACATTTTAGACCTCCATATTTTGCAATTGAGTGAAAGGATAATGCTTGTGTTCAGCTTCCTCCCACCCAGGATGAATGCAAGTAGGGGAGCTCCTTGTACCTCCCCCCCTGCCCAGGCAGGAGCTGGTGAAAAATCAAGCACTAGATGAGCACAGGGCCCCTAATTTGCACGGTGCTGTGTGTTGTCTTTGGTCTGCAAGCCACAGGAGAATTTTGCAAGCCAATAGTTTGTTTTTAGGAGGCATACAGTAGTACTCACCTGCTTACAGGAGGAGGGGTTAGTTAGCAGGTCCTATGCAGGCAGCAGCCGCAAATAACAGAGAAGGAAACATGCCAAACATTAGCCACAAAGATAAAGATACCAAGTTTAACAAAGAGGCAGATTTTAGCCACACATAGTTTTCTAAGAGAATAAAATTATTTGCAAGTAACATAGGCCCAGATTATGAAAAGGTATTTAAGCACTGGAAAGCACTGACTCATGGAAAGTCAATGGCATTTGGGCCTTGTGATGCTGAGTGGAGCAACACCTCAATACCTTTAAAAATCTAGGCCACAGTCCTTATCCAAAGAGCTGCCAAGGTTAACATTCCAGGCTCTGTTCTCCTCTCTTTATGCATGTACCTAGCTCCCCATTGTTAATCATAACTCATTGTGCTTCAGAGCAACTTCCATCCAGGAATCTCAAGGCATTTTACAAACACTAAATAATTAAGGCTCACAACACCCTTCTGCAGTTGGTATTATCCCCATGTTATACACAGGCAAACTAAAGCACAGAGAGCTCAAGTAATTTAGTCAACATCATACAAACAGTCAGTGGCAGAGTCAGGAGAGGAGTCCAAGAGACCTGCCTCTTAGTGCAATGCTCGTCCACTGGACGCAACACGGCTTCTGCCCACAGCCACCAGCAGGAGATACATGTGCCAAGGGAGGGGAGAACAGATCCTTTTGTCTTTAAAAATAAAGAAGCAGTTTAACAAATGAAACTGGAAAAATATATTAAGACCATGTTAATAGCAGCAAAAGAAAGAAATGCCTTATTTACACGCCCACTTTCTGTTTCAAATGCAAAAGAGCAGAGATTTGCTTTGACATTTTTCTTCACAGATATTTGGATGAAGTTTAAAAGTCACGAACCCAGAGTAAACACATAGTTGGCCAGAGTGGAGCATTTCCAACAATAAAAAGGAAGAAAAGACCAAGTGTGAATCAACTGGAAAAGTTCTGATCAGATTTTAATTCATGAGGAAATTTGGTTGCTTGGCCTTAAAAAAGAAACGGTGAGGACTTATTGATTGGAATCCAGTTTGCACTGGAATGCATGTAGATGAAAAAGGAAATATCATTTAAAGGAGCAACAAAGGAATATTTAAAGAAAAAATGTGTAAAACTGAAGCCAAAGCTGGAATACAGTCAATAACCTTTAGTACAAAAACATACTACGGTATTCTACACTAGTATATCTTACATTAGTGATACTGCAGTGTTATAAAGTACTCTAGTATTTTTATAAGGATCAAAAGGACCATTCTGAGACTCCTGGGGGTCATTCTCGGAAGATGGCTCCATTCCAGTGGGAAGAGGTTAGGGTCAGGTTAGATTATGGTTGAACAGGCCAAACTTGCTTTTCAGTGGTTGGTAATGCAGCCATAAATATTATGTTTCTAACTAAGAGTTGGCAGATGAGGACAGCCTCGGCTTTAGATTCTGGGGCCCAAAGGAGGCAAGACTTTGGAAGACCTTTCCTAGTGATGAAGCTCCAATGTTTACATCTTGATATCATGTGTTGATGCAACATCACTGCACTGTGATGTTGTTTTGCTGCTGTTATGGCTGCTAACACGTACAGATGGCAACTGTCTGTTTCAGCATGGATTCAGGGTTCCCCTCACAGCTGTGGTTATTGCAAATGCCTAAAGTCAGCCATGGACAAGGAATGGATTTCATGTACTTTAGTCTTACTAAATTGGATTCTTATTGAGGAATAAATACTTTAGGAGGATATTTTCTCATGCAAATAATCTGCCTAATCTGAACATCCCAAGATTAGGACAGTTCTGGTCGGTCAGTAATCCTAGCAACACCACCGAAATGTCAGGATATTTGCAGGGGCAGAATGAGTACCAAAGTGCAACATTCCCATCATATAATGGAACCTCAAAAGCTTCCAAGTTGGGATGCTCATCTACACACCATTGGGTTAGTGAATCGGAAGAGTTCTGCTAATCCTGCTTTTATGATGGCTGGACATACGGTGCCCAGGTTAGTTCTTTCACTGGAACCAGTTTGCCAATGCCTGATAATAGAAGTCTGATACCTAGTGTAGACTCAGTGGTACCGGCTAATGATGGGAAGGGAAGCCTTGACTAAACTCGTTATGTTTGTGCCATTAAATCAGACTATGCAAGTTATTTTAATATCTTTATAATTTAACACTGGATGAAAAATTCTGAGAGAAGAGTGAGAGAACAAAGCAAGCTAAGTCTCACTTGGTAATTCTGCAACACTATAGGGGGTAATATTTAAGTGTCAGAATAGCTTCTAGCTATCATTTCTGTGTCTGTCTTCAAACTTGGGAGCAATGGCCTGATTCTGTAGTGTTGCAAGAAAGTTTCCCCAAACACATTCCAAACGCCAGAGAAATCTGGGGGAGGGAAGGAGGTAGAAGTATAGCCCCGTTCCTGCTGAATCTCATTCCTGGGAAGCAGACAGATTGTAGGTGACTTGCTTTCCAAGAATAGGAGGAGGTGGAAAAAGACTTTCTAATAAATAGCTGCTATTAGAGTATGATGTTAGTGTCACAATCTGTAACTTGGACAGTTTCTGTAACTCAGCCAGTTTGGCCAATATGTTGTTTGGAAAAAATAGAAAGCAAAACATAGCTAATTCTGGTCACATAGCTCAATACTCTGTAGCTGCCCAGAGTTTTACCCTGGAGGAATAAGGAGGAAAAAAAGGCAGAAAGATTAGGAGCACTGAATACAAAGTTCAAGAGCTTTACAGAAGCTAGCTGCTGCTCAGATCAAATCAGAGCATTACCTGCTTGGATCTGTAGTATCCACGGGCTACACATTTGGATTAAATATCAAGGCAACAGCATCCTGTACTTTCACCAACAGTTCTCCACCCACCTGCCCACTCTTCTGCTTTTCTAGGGAGCACCAAACTCTCAAGCAGAAGTGGTGCCAGTGAAGGGTCCAGTCACTAATGTGTCCCATCCTGATCCAGAGTCTCAAGAAATTCGAGACCTGAAATACTGGGGGGAAAGAGCCCACCCTTACCTGGTGTCTTTGATAAGCAGAGAACATTTTTTCAAAATCCTCCAGATCCAGCACCCTGAAAGCCTTTAAGTCATCGATTTCATGCCAGATTGTGCCATGGATCTTCTCCTACAACCCGAAGAGAAAAATCATACGTTCAGGAGACAAACCACAGTGAAAACTTGTAGCTAAGCACATCCAGTTCCAGCAAGGCAGACCCAACTATTGTATCCACTCAGCATAGCACAGGATGCTGCTATCATTTTGGGGGCATGTTTTGTTTCTGGAAGACAGTTTTTTCTAGTCCAAAGAGAAACATTAATACAAATTAATGGGGCTGTTTTTTTTAACCTGGGCATTTTTCAATTTGCATTACATCAATTCCCCTTTAAAAATGTCACTTTCCAAGACTAGAATACATCACCGCAGAAACCACTCAAGATCCCATAGGTACGTTTCCTTCCAACAGTGGAAATTCCATCCAACAGATGAACATGGTCATGCTGCAGCAGGGGTTGTTGTCATAAGAAGGAAATTTAGCAAGGACTCTAATGTGTGGGAAATCCCAGACACAATTCTCTCCAGCTGCAGATTTCACAAGACCTTGCTGCAAACCTTAACTGGGTGTGGAATACACCCTACATGGGTATCAAGGAGTCCTTCCAAGTGACTCTGTCCCAGTCTTTAAAGGCAAATCATCTCCTATTGGATGGGCTCCCCTGTCCACACCAGAAGATACTCACAAGTCTCAAACAGATGTGATCCATATCTAACCTCTCAAACAGCAGCACTGACAGTCACAATGGTGAAGGCAGCATGATGTACAGCAGATTTCCCTCATCCAGTAGGTGGTTAGCATGAAAGAGGGAGTCACCAACATGGGGGAGCCAGGTGCCCTCTCACACCTACATGCTCTCCACTGTCACAAGGAAGCTTTTGAAAGCCTTTGAATTTTAAGGCCAGCTGTCATTCTAAGCTAGCAGAAGGATTGTTGTTGTTTCTTGCAGTCTCAGCAGAGGCACCATGGACTGAACAGCCCCTGGAAACTGAACTACCTTCTCCTCCCCATAAGTTGTCCCTCCAGCGCAATAGCACTCCACTGATGTGAAAAAAGATCAGACTACATAATAAGATAGAAATATAAAGGAACTGTGAGAAATCTCAGAGGTGAAGGTGCTGCAGAACAGCCTAGAAAGGGGGTCTTGTGGACAAGAAGTAAGGAAAGCTAACGAAACTGCCCCCAAGAGGATCTAACTCTGAAGTACCTAAGGCACCCCCGTGCAGCAAAGTGTGTTAACACGTCATATAGGAACTAATTAGGAACAGGTTCCACTTCCCATTCACACTCATTAGAGGAGCAAGAGAAATGTAAGCCACAAGGCTCAAGGAAGCAGGACAAACGCCTGATGTGGGGAACAAAAAGAAAGCAAACAAACAGGAAGTTACCCCTACTTTTTCCGATTTCAGAAGACATTCGTGCCAGGTATTGTCTTATCTAAGCTGGTTTGCCCATCTCTTGGTTTTATATTAAATGAACCTATAAAGACACATCCAAGGCTGGTACAGTCCATGTCATGAACAAAAGAACTTCAATCCCAGACAGCCCAGCTTAAGCACTGAAGAAGTATACCAGTTAAGGAAATCCCTTATGCAGAGAGATGCGGGCAGAACAACCTTCAGTACACAGAATGCAAACACGGAGGAGCTGTCCCTTCCATTCTTGTGTTGAGACTGACCCTTGAAAAGCTGCAGAGAGCTGCTAGACAATTTCTTCTGCTGCGCTCTTGCTGCTTGGCTGATAGTTTCTTGTCATTGGCCAGAGAGACTGAGCATTTTAAGAGAAACAGACTCACATAGTGTAGTTGCTATGATAAATGATTCCCTCGGCTCCATAAAAATATTTATGGTCCCTAACTAGCAAATTAAAAATAAAAAATTCTTTACTTCTTTTTTTTTTAATTGTTACAAGTCTGCCAAGATCTGTGGTTTCTTCTTCGAGTGATTGCTCACATCCATTCCAGTTAGGTGTGCGCGCCGCGCGTGCACGTTCGTCGGAAACTTTTTTACCCTAGCAACTCCAGTGGGCCGGCAGGTCGCCCCCTAGAGTGGCGCCGCCATGGCGCTCTATATATACCCCTGCCGGCCCGCCCGCTCCTCAGTTCCTTCTTACCGCCGTGTCGGTCGTTGGAACTGTGGAGCGCGGCATAGCTGTCCTCCACGTCCCTAGCTCTCCTAGTTTTCAATCGCTTATCTCTAGTTCTATATAGTTGTTAATTAGTGTTGTTAAGTAAGTAGTTTAGTCAATAGTGTTAAATAGTTCTTGGCCGGGGGCTTAGCCCTTCCCGGCACCCGGCGCCAGGCTCATGCCTGTCTCGCCGGGCTTCAAGCAGTGTGCGGCCTGCAAGAAGCCCATGCCCACCAGCGATCCCCACGAAGCGTGCCTGAAGTGCCTCGGGGAATCGCACAGGTCTGACAAGTGCCGCATCTGTAAGGCTTTCAAGCCGAGGACAAAAAAGGAGAGAGATCAGAGGCTCCGAACTCTCCTAATGGAGGCGGCACTTGACCCGTCGACTTCGCGGACCGTGGTCTCGGCACCGGCACCGGATCGCTCCGGCACCGAGAAGACTCCTCGGCACCGACCTTCTCCGGCACCGGAATCACAGCCTAGGCCGTCGAAGTCTGCTACTCCGGCCAGGCAGACCCGGCTTGAGCGCCCGGCCTCGACATCGGCCGCGGCACCGCCGGCACCGTCAGCACCGTTGACTCCGGGCCCGGCGGGTCCGTTGAGTCCGGTGCCGCCGAGCTCCCCCATGAGATCTGGGGTTGAGATAGTGGTCCCATCAACACCGGAGACCTTCGCCTCGGCTCGGGACCTTATTGCCCTGACGGAGCCCACTCGGCTGCCACCCCCGGTACCTCCGGTGCGGGTCGTGTCCAGGGGCAAGCCCATGATGTCGGCGCCGCCCAGAGACAGTCCTTCGCCATCTAGGTCCCGACGTCTTGGGCGCTCCAGATCCCGACGCCGCTCGCAGTCCCGGCACCGCTCCCCTCAGCGGCACCGGTCGCACTCGCGGCAACGGTCGACCTCCAGACGGTCGCGGTCAAGCTCCAGTCGGCGTCACCGGCACCGCGACTCCAGGAGCAGGTCCCATCGCTACTCGCCGCACCGGTCGACCTCCCGGCACCGAGCTGGTGGCAGGTCCCGGTCTCGGTCGACCTCCCGGCGCCGAGCCGGTGGTAGGTCCCGGTCGACCTCCCGGCACCGAGATGGTGGCAGGTCTCGGTCTCGGTCGACCTCCCGGCGCCGAGCCGGTGGTAGGTCCCGGTCGACATCCCGGCACCGAGATGGTGGCAGGTCCCGGTCTCGGTCGACCTCCCGGCGCCGAGCCGGTGGTAGGTCCCGGTCGACCTCCCGGCACCGAGCCGGTGGCAGGTCCCGCTACCGAAGCGACACCCGGTACCGATCAGGATCCCGGCACCGTGACAGATCCAGGTCCCGGTCCCGGTCCCGGCACCGATACGACTCCCGGCACCGGTCCCCGGCACCGAGACGATCCTCCGTGCCGACCCGCGCCGGCCCGTACCATCCGGGGTCGGCCCCGCCGTGGCCCTCGAGACAGCCGTCCGTATCTTCGCAGGCGGACAGTGCGTATGCGCTCGGCACCGACCGGCAGGCGGCGCTCTTCGGGGATCCGCCGCTGGAAGACCAAGGCCCACCACAGTGGGGATTCTGGACACCCTGGGCATACCATCAGGCCCAGGGCCCCCAGCAGCTCCCTCCCACACCGGCGAATGCGGAGCGTAGGGCCCCTGAAGCCTCCTTGTCTCGCCCCCCTCCCTCCCCGGAGGCGGAGGAAGGGTCCAAACAGCAGGACTCCGCTGTGGCTCCGGAGGTAGAGGCGAGGGCTGAGGAAGACCCTCAGTTGGACACTATCGTGCCTGGGGTCTCCTCATCCTCCTCCCCGGATGAGGCGGTGGCGGGTGCCTCCTCCAACAGTCCCCCCCCGCTGGATCTCAGGGCGCACCAGGACCTCCTCAGGCGGTTGGCCCAAAACCTGAGTCTGCAGGCAGAGGAGGTCTCGGAGATAGAGGACCCGATTGTTACCATCCTCTCTTCGGATGCTCCCACCAGGGTCGCCCTGCCCTTTGTACGGACCATTCAGGCCAATGCCAATACTATCTGGCAGTCCCCGGCCTCCATCCCTCCGACAGCGAAAGGAGTCGAGAGAAAGTACATGGCCCCTTCCAAGGGGTATGAATACTTGCACGTTCACCCGACTCCCGGTTCACTGGTGGTGCAGTCGGTGAACGATAGGGAGCGTCACGGCCAGGAGGCTCCGGCCCCCAAATCCAGAGAGGCCAGGCGGATGGACCTCCTTGGCCGTAAGGTATATTCGGCTGGGGCCCTGCAGCTCAGGGTCTCTAATCAGCAGGCCCTGCTGAGCAGGTACGCTTTTAACTCCTGGGTGGCAGTGGACAAATTTAAAGAGCTGCTGCCACAGGATGCTCGCCAGGAGTTTACGGCCATCCTGGACGAGGGCAAAAAGGTCGCGCGCACGGCCTTACAAGCATCCTTGGACGCTGCGGACTCGGCTGCCCGTACCCTCGCGTCGGGAGTTACGATGCGTCGCATCTCCTGGCTGCAGGTTTCCGGCCTTCCGCCAGAGCTCCAGCACACGATACAGGACCTTCCTTTCGAAGGCCAGGGCCTGTTTTCGGAAAAGACAGACCCCAGACTCAAGAGTCTGAAGGACAACCGGGTCATTGCGCGGTCCCTCGGGATGCACACCCCCGTGACGCAGCGTAGACCCTTTAGGCCACAGCAGCAGCCGTACCGTAGGCCGTTTTCCCAGTTCCGCCAGCGGCAGGACCCTTACAGGCGCCGCGGCAGGAACGGCAGGCGCAGGCAGTCTGGGAACCAAGGGGGGCAGAACCAAGGCTCCTCGAAACCCCCGCCTGGTCCTAAGCCTTCATTTTGAAGGTGCGCCCGAGGGCGCTGTAGCAGTTTCCCCTATGGATCCTTTCCCCCCGTTTTCAAACCGCCTTTCGTTTTTCCTCCCGGCGTGGTCCCAAATAACATCGGACCGCTGGGTCTTAAACCTGGTGCAGACGGGATACCGCCTGCAGTTTGTTTCGTTTCCTCCTTCCCGCCCTCCTTCCTCGTCCCTCTTCAGGGACCCCTCTCACGAGCAATTCCTTCGACAGGAGGTGCAGACGCTCCTCAGCAAAGGAGCCATAGAGGCGGTTCCGGAAAACGAGAAAGGCAAGGGGTTTTATTCCCGCTACTTTCTGATCCCCAAGGCCAAGGGGGGCCTCAGGCCTATCCTCGACCTGCGAGAACTCAACAAATACCTCGTGAAGTTGAAGTTCCGCATGGTATCCCTGGGGACCATTATTCCATCCCTGGATCCGGGAGACTGGTACGCCGCCCTCGACATGCAGGACGCGTATTTTCATATTGCCATTTGGCCGCGCCACAGACGCTTTCTCCGCTTCGTTGTGGGGGCTCTTCATTATCAGTTTGCAGTCCTCCCTTTCGGCCTGTCCACGGCCCCAAGGGTGTTTACAAAATGCATGGCAGTTGTCGTGGCGCATCTTCGACGCAACCGTGTCCACGTGTTCCCTTATCTGGACGACTGGTTGATTCGGGGCACGTCGGAGCAGCAGGTCAGCAGCCATGTCCGCCTGATCACCGCCGTATTTGCAAGTCTGGGCCTCTTGATAAACACAGACAAATCCACTCTGAGGCCCACGCAAAAGGTGGAATTTATCGGGGCGGTCTTGGACGCCACGATGGGCAGGGCCTCGCTGCCTCTGCAACGGTTCCAGACCATGGCGGCGATCGTTCAGCGTTTGCGGTCAGCCCCGTTGACGTCAGTAAGGACATGTCTAACCCTGTTAGGCCACATGGCAGCGTGCACTTTTGTGACCGGCTACGCTCGGCTCCACATGAGGCCTCTCCAGCTGTGGCTTATCAGCCGTTACAGGCCGCAAAGGCAACCTTTAGACATGTTAGTCACAATCCCCCAGAAGGTCTTGGACTCTCTCGGCTGGTGGTTGGACCAGTCCGTGTTATGTGCGGGTCTTCCCTTTCACCCCTCTCAGCCATCGGTATCCCTGACAACGGATGCCTCAGATCTGGGCTGGGGGGCCCACCTGGGGACCCTGCGGACACAGGGCCTGTGGTCCCAGGAGGAGGTGGGGCTCCACATCAACATACGGGAGTTGAGAGCGGTCCGCCTTGCTTGTCAAGCGTTTTGTCATCAACTTCAGGGTCGTTGTGTCGCCGTGTTTACGGACAACACGACGACGATGTACTATATCAACAAGCAGGGCGGCACCAGGTCCTCCTCCCTGTGCCACGAGGCGATACGTCTCTGGGACTTTTGCGTAGCCCGCTCCGTTCACCTCAGGGCTTCCTTCCTCCCTGGAGTACGGAACACTCTGGCAGATCGACTGAGCAGATCCTTCCTGTCGCACGAGTGGTCCCTTCGCCCGGATGTCGCTCTCTCCATTTTCCGGAGGTGGGGTTATCCCCGGGTGGACCTCTTTGCGTCCAGGGGGAACAGGAAGTGCCCAGCATTCTGCTCCTTTCAGGGCAGGGAACCGGGGTCGATAGGGGACGCCTTCCTCATCCGGTGGTCGACCCACCTGTACTATGCATTTCCCCCGTTCCCTCTAGTCCACAAGGTCCTCCTGAAGGTGCACAGGGACAAGGCGCTCGTGATCATGGTAGCCCCGGCGTGGCCCAGGCAGCACTGGTACACCATGCTGCTGGACTTGGCCATAGCCGACCCAGTTCCCCTGCCCCTTCATCCGGACCTGATTACCCAGGACCACGGGACCCTTTGTCACCCAGACCTGCAGTCGCTGCACCTAGCGGCGTGGCTCCTGCGTGGCTGACTGGCCCAGAGCTGCGATGCTCCACGCCTGTGAGAGAGGTGCTCTTGAGCAGCAGGAAACCGTCCACAAGAGCCACGTATTCAGCGAAATGGAAGCGCTTCTCCTGTTGGTGCGTAGAGAGAAATCTCCGCCCTATGGAAGTTTCGGTTTCCGAAATATTAGACTACGTTTTGTCCCTCAAGGGGCAAGGTCTGGCCTTATCGTCGTTGCGAGTCCACCTAGCTGCTATCTCCACCTTTCACCCGGGTGCGGACGGTCGCTCCGTTTTTTCCCACCCGACGGTGTCGAGATTCCTTAAAGGGCTGGAACGTCTATTCCCTAACGTCCGTCCCCCTGCTCCCACCTGGGATCTTAACCTGGTGTTGTCCCGACTCATGGGGCCCCCCCTTTGAGCCGTTAGCTACTTGCTCCCTGCTCTACCTCTCTTGGAAAACTGCCTTTCTAGTGGCTGTCACCTCAGCTAGACGGGTGTCGGAGCTCCGAGCTCTTGTGGTAGACCCCCCATATACGGTCTTCCACAAGGACAAGGTGCAGCTGAGACCACACCCTGCTTTTCTGCCCAAGGTGGTCTCAGCCTTCCATGTCAACCAAGAGATTTTCCTTCCGGTTTTTTTCCCAAAACCTCACTCCTCAGGCAGGGAGCAGCAGCTCCACTCGCTGGATGTCCGTAGGGCTCTCGCGTTCTACATAGACAGGACTAAGCCCTTCCGAAAATCCCCCCAGCTTTTCGTGGCGGTAGCAGATCGTATGAAAGGTCTTCCTATCTCCTCCCAGAGGATATCCTCTTGGGTTACGTCCTGTATCAGGACTTGTTATGACTTGGCCCATGTCCCTGCGGGCCGTGTGACTGCGCATTCTACCAGGGCGCAGGCGTCATCGCTGGCTTTCCTAGCCCGTGTGCCCATCCAGGAAATCTGTCGGGCAGCGACCTGGTCATCGGTCCACACTTTTGCTTCCCACTACGCCCTGGTCCAGCAGTCGAGGGAGGATGCGGCCTTCGGAACTGCGGTGCTCCGGGCCGCGACTTCTCACTCCGACCCCACCGCCTAGGTATGGCTTGGGAGTCACCTAACTGGAATGGATGTGAGCAATCACTCGAAGAAGAAAAGACGGTTACTCACCTTTGTAACTGTTGTTCTTCGAGATGTGTTGCTCACATCCATTCCACACCCGCCCTCCTTCCCCACTGTCGGAGTAGCCGGCAAGAAGGAACTGAGGAGCGGGCGGGCCGGCAGGGGTATATATAGAGCGCCATGGCGGCGCCACTCTAGGGGGCGACCTGCCGGCCCACTGGAGTTGCTAGGGTAAAAAAGTTTCCGACGAACGTGCACGCGCGGCGCGCACACCTAACTGGAATGGATGTGAGCAACACATCTCGAAGAACAACAGTTACAAAGGTGAGTAACCGTCTTTTCTCTGATTTGCACAAGTCTTGGCCCACACTGAGAAACTAAACCCAGGAACTACATTTCCCAGGGTCCCCTAGTGATTAGCTAAGAAATGATGGGAAGTGGTGTAATTTGAGAAACATGGGATTAGTCAGGATGAGTCATAATGAAGCATTTGCTCTACTGAGATGGGCTTTTGGTGCATTATATTTATAACCTTCCTGCAGTCACTTCATTTCCGCATTTGCGTGTTTGAAATGCAGCACAGTCTACAAGTCAAGAGAAACCTATGAAAACTGTGAATGTCCAGTGAATTTTAGGGCAGGCAACCATTAGATGCATGCAAACTATTCACAACTGAAAGGTGAAACTGCTTGAAATTTGATTTTTTTTCACATTTCACTGCAACCTTGAAAATGTGGTGAAAAATGGATTTCTCTCCTCTTAATAATGGATCCCTTTACCTATGTAAATAAACCTATTTTGATTCATTTTGAGGAAAACGTAGCTTTAATTTTTATTTTATTTTATTTTATTTTTTGGAGAGGAGGCATGGTTTTGATTGACAACAGCTACTTTGTCCCATTTCATTGCAAAGCAAAATAAGACACAAAGAACCACTTGAGACAACAGTGAACATTTCATGGGGAGATGTTACAATCCTATCACCCCATGTAGTTCTGTAACAGGCTGGCCACCTCCACAGTGCCCTCTCATGGCCTGGGGTGGCTCCACAGCAGGCCTGTCTCAGTTTCTCATTTTCAGCCTGCTACAGCAACTGCCGGAGGCAGCGGCAGCTCCAGGCCCCAGCACGCCAAGCGTGTGCATGGGGCAGCAAGCCGCGGGGGACACTCTGCTGGCACCGCGAGGGTGGCAGGCATGCTGCCTTCCGTGCTTGGGGTGGCAAAATGCCTAGAGCCGCTTCTGGCTGGAGGGGCTTGCTGTTGTAACTTGGGCCTATGGCTAAATAAAACCTTAACACAAGTCCTTCCCTTCCTGGGAAATAGAGTTCCTTTGTTTGTTTTTGTCCCAGTCTCAAACTAGTCCATGGCCTCCTTTCCAAAGGGTCGGTCTTCTCTCTAATTCTTCTGCCCACCCTCTCAGCTTGGCTTTCAGCCCTTCCCAAGCTCCTTCCTTTCCATCTTTCCTCTCAGCCCCTCCTGGGCTTCTCTGAGTTGCTGCCTGCTCTTTCCTGAAGAGCCACCCCCAATGCCTGCCTATCTGGGGTCTTTCACAGGCCTGCCTTGTCCTTTCTTCTGGCCCTCACAACCTTTCTGCAGCCATCTGCTACCAACACTTTCCCTCTCTTCCTAGGCCACTCAGCTAGGTCAGGTTGAGTTACATAACTCACAGGTCACATGACCTTCATTTTCCCCACCTGGGGAGGAGAGCCAGCTGTGTCACAGATGGGGTGGAGACCCATCTCCCTTTAAAAAGGTCAGTCCCAAGTGGCAGGATCCCCTCACTCTAGGACCCATTTGGGGATCACTCTTTTAGCTATGGCATTCATACTGGTTTAAAGAGCTGTCTACTGAAGAATGTCTCAGTACCTTGTGTGTCACTTTCAGTGGAGATTCTTCCTTCCTACAGATTTCAGTAGTAGCTCATGAACAATGTCCCCACGGAACAGAGCTCTCCAAGAAATTACAGTGTCCCCATCGAAGCAGGACACTCAAGGGTTCTACCTTGAGAATATTTGTGCAAAACCACTGTTTTTCCATCAATATTAATAATCTGAAATGAAGTGTATTTTTGCCATTTTCCACCAGCAATAACTTTTCACATGGAAATCCCACTGTGTTGTCACAAATCCACCATAAGTGGAAATTTGTCATTTTCACAGCAGCAACAGTTTCATGTTTTTGTGGAAAAATTCAACCTCAGGTGAACAATTCTTTTGGCTGATGTGATTTTTTTCACTTTATGTGAAAAGTTATTTGCACGACTCTTTTCACACAAGACAGATTGTGGTATACGCAGAATAAAAGCCTTCCTGATGAGGCAATTGCAGCATAGCTTCCACTGGGTTTGGCTGCTAGAGAGAGACTCTCTTTCAGCTCATTTGATAAAGCCACTACTGGCAGTTGGAGGACTCCTAAATGGTCAAGTCCATTTGATAGTATCTGGCCAGCAGGTAACAGGAACAGAAGTAGACAAGTAAACCAGTTACTCTGGTAGCTTCAAATGAATATACTAGTACTTATTATGAAGATTAAGAGACAGAGTTCAAATCCACATCTGGAGTCAAACTTTCAGGGTGTTTAGATCTGGTCCATGTTTTGAACTAATAGCAAATATCTAGTCCCAGCATGCCCCAGGCCTTGTATAAAACCCAGGATGGAGTGACCTGGTGGGGGAAGCAACCCCCATTTTCAGTCTAGGAGCAAAGAAGAAAATCTTCCCGGGAGTTCACAATGGCCACACTGCAGTGCTTAGTGTCTCTTCCCCATCCCTTTTAAAACCAGTAGCGTCCATCAAACAGTATTGTAGTACTGGAATGGAGCTGCGGCATGGAAGTCATTAAATAGAGTTCAGTCTATGGTATCAAAGTCTCTTTGACACCAGTCATCAATTCAGAACAAAGCTAATAAAGGTTGTATGTGTCAGGGTGAATTAATGAGTCGTTGTTCGTGAGCTGGTGCAGTTTCCTCAAAGCACAAACATCTTTCAGCTGCGTGCTGGGTGAGTTCCCTTTCCCGGACTGCCCAGGAGAATTGTGGGATGCGATTAATTATTGCCAAATACTTAGGCAACAAGAGTTAGAGAACAGCTCAGCATTCTCATAATACACAATAGATGGGCACCTTCCTTCCCAAGCCAATGTTAATGCTGGTGAATGGGGCAGGATCAGCTGCCTTGGATATCACCCTTCTCTGTGGAGCCACAGAAGTGGTACAACACAGACCATACAAGTTTCCGGCACATGAACACAGTGCCCCAGCCAACGTGGGCCTCTCAGGGCCCACAATAAGGGCATATGGCAATTTTACTCTGCACGGCCAATTCAGCACTTGGTCTCTGTGCTGAGCCCAGCAGCCTTTAAAAATAAGGGAACAAAAACAATCTTTGTGGCAAATTTACATTTCTCAAGACATTTGCAGAGGGCCTGCAATTTCCCCCTCCTCTCTCCATTTCCATTCACTCCACCACCCACAAAGGTACTGACTGCTCCTTCTGGAGCCTGTCAAATCTCCTCCCTGTTTTGTCCAGAGCGGATGGGCTGCTCCCCATAGAATTAGGAGCCCCAAACCTTGACCCTCATTCACTTCAAAACATGCTATGGTCCAAGAGATCACCAAGTCCCTTCATCAGCTCTTGGGGGAGGAAGGAAGGGCCACCTGGGGGGAGCAAGTGGGGCAATTTGCCCCAGGCCCCACAGGGGCCCCATGAGCGTTTTCAGTGGGCCTTCAGCAGCAGCTCCTTCAGTGCCGCCAAACACACCCAGATCGAGTGAAGGACCCACTGCCGAAGACCGAGAGCTTCTTCCACGCTCAGTCTTTCGGTCTTCAGCAGCAATTCAGCGGCAAGGGCTCCTTCCGCTCTGGGTCTTCGGCGGCAATCTGGCGGCGGGTCCTTCACTCACTCTGGGACTTGCCGCTGAAGTGCCCCAAAGACCCAGAGCAGAAGGACCCCCACCGCCGAAGACCCCAGGCCCCCTGAATCCTCTGGGCGGCCCTGGAGGAAGGAAGGTCTTGTAATTAAGGTGCAGGCTTGGAATCAGGAGATCTGGATTTTATCCTTGCTTCTGCCACAGATGCCACATGTAACCTTGTGCAAAGCACTTAAAATTTGTCTTTTGCCTGTCTTGTCTATTTAGATCATAAGGGTAGGGCCTGTCTCCATGTGTATATACAGTAGCTATCATAACAGGCCCCGGATCTTGACTGGGGAATCAAGGTGCTACTGTGATACAAATAATAAGCCATTTCTATGCCCCAGCTTCCCCATTTGTAAAAGTGAGATACCACCTCCTACAAAGTGGATTGATTGTGAGGCTTATAAATTAGTATTTGTGGGGTGCTTAGAGACTGCAGGATTGAGCACCATAGAAATGCCAACAAATAAGTAAAACTAAAGATGATCCCATTAAACCAGTCTTGGTCCGGCTTGATTCTGGGTTCTGAGGGTAGGATTAAAACCCATACGTTACCCCCCACAGCAATGAGCAGAGAGGAGGTGCCCAGTAGCGGCTGGGGAACTCACCAATTCTGAGGGAGATGGCTCAAACATGTTCCTCTCCCTTGTAGTGAGGAACAACAACTTATGGGGGGCACATTTCGTCACAGCAAACAACCGTCCCAGCTACCCTCCAACTGACAACCCCACCATCTCTGGGATCCACAGATAGCTCACTAAGTCAAAACACAAACACTGACAAATGCTCCCACGGGAACATCCTGCCCCCTACAGCTCCCCAAACTATTCCACATTCCCCAAAATAGCATCTTTTACCCACCTCACTGCCCAGCCCTTCAATTTTATTAGCACAGCTGCCTTCACTCTTAACCAGAGGGCAGGATAAGCCTGTGGTTACTGTGCACTAAACAGAAACACCTGTGCCTCTCGCTTTTTAAAAAATATATGTATTGTTGTTATTTCTTTTCTTCAGCGCACTAAGTCCCATGTTCTAAAAAGGAAAACAAATCCCCACTCTCATATTCTCTCCCACACCCCCACATGGCCCTGACAGACAAGCACAGACGGTGCAGCAAATACTTCACTTCATTTTATTTTAAAGAAAAGGAGAGAGAGTGAATTCTTGTGGCATTCCAGAGGTCCCCAGACACTCATTTCGAATGCCTGAGTTGGGCCCCGGGTGAGTTTCAGTCTAAAAAAGGACGTGGGTTTCTAGGCAGCTGTCCAAATTCAACACAGACACTTTTTTATCTGTGGAAAAAAAACACCCAAAAGAGAAGGGAAGAAAAAAAATCCAGCAGGAGGGGGAGAAGCAGAGGGGTGGGAGTGGCTGCAGGGGTGGCAGAAAAGGAGCGAGCTGTGCAACAGTCAATTTGAATTCTTTTCCGTTTCTCACTGCCCCATCTCTTAGGAATTCTCCTACCAAGAGGGAGAGTAAAGGCAATAAGCTGCAAGTCTAACTGTGAGAGGGGCAGAGGTGGGTTCACGTACAGCCATGGCAACATGAGTGATGACAGTGACTGGCTGCTATCCCCTCTGAGAGGCTGCCCCTGCCAGAGTAACTTAGGCTAATTTAGAAGTCAACTCCGCAACATCTGCCCTATGCTCTGCTCACAACTTGCAAGCTGGTCACACAATAGGGATGCGCTTGTTCCCTGATGGGAGTTTGTAGGGAGGGGCTAGCTCCAGGCATTAGCCAAGGAGACACCTGGTTCTGGTTTATGACATAAGATCCACGGTGGCTGCTCTCCTAGTTATAGCTACACCTGGATCTGATGCAGGAAAGTCTAGGCTGTGCCTTGGTCATGATAATGCAGTCCATTGGGATGAGGTTCATTGCGGAAGCCCTGCACTGGGGCCTGCTGGGAATATACATGGTTCAGACCCACAGGGTTCCAGTGTAGCCGTGCAACTTTGTGGAAGAAAATACAGTGCCCTCTCTTAGGACAGCGACCTTGGTCTAAAGAGAGACACGAAGGCATGAACTTCTCACACCCTGAATGTCTCCCCACTGGCACTAGCCAACCTGCAGTAATGCCTGACTAGGGCAGATGGGGTGTTGAGGGTGCTGTGGTGTCTTACCTCACTCAGTTTGGCCCAGTTGAAGGATTTCAGTGGGTGGGAAGGCTGTGGGATAGATTTCTTCCTCAGGCTGGTCCCGCTGCTGCTGAAGGTGGTTGTAGGAGGGGGCATCATCCCCATGCTGAAAAAAGGAGGGGCTCCAGGTGGGGGAGGTGGCCCTCCCGGTGGAGGAGGCGGAGCAGGTGGAGGGGGACAGCTGGAGAATGGGAGTGGGGGTGGCAGCGGGGGCAAACACTCCATCATCAGAGAGGAGGGCAAAGCTAATGGGCCACCAGGAGGGGGTGGAGGAGGTTGTGTGAAGGAAATGCCACCTCCTTGCTGGAAAACAAAAGAATAAGCAAAGGATGTTTAAAATGTACAGTAACTCCATGCTGCCAACTGATGTGATTCTCGCTCATAATATTTGGTGTTTTTCTTGAAGCCCCAGATTACAGAGTTTTATGATAAAGGAGAATCTCAACTTTCATTTGGAAGTCAAAAAGTAAGTTTTTAGCCCTTGTGGTAATAGAAATGAGCTTGAAAATATGACCCTTAAAATGCTCAAAACACAGAGTCAGTAGAAGGTGGCAAAATGTATTTTTCTTCTGATCCCATAAATTTTAGGGGGCTGACACATGATTTTTTGAAATACTGAATATGTGCCAACTAACCTCACTAGCACAAAGACGGAAGGGAAACCCCTATCCATAGTGACTAGCTTCTAAGGGCTGCATTTGGGTTCCTGGAGCCTGAGGCATGCTGGGCGTGAGGAAGGCGCTGCACCAGGCAGGACACAGCTGCTGGAAAGGTTAGGCCTGCAGAATGCAGAAGCAGCCGTAGTCCCTCCAGAGGCATCACAAGGAGCATTTGTTACCTCCATTTCCTATACCTGTGTAACTGGTGACGTTTGCATTCCTCCAGCCAACTCTGGGAGTCAGAGGCAAACATGCTCCATTTGGGGGTTTCAACACAAATTATGGACATCTGCCACATTGTGGGAAGGGACACGCACCCTTCAGCTTTTTGTGCATGGTTAAATGAAGAGGGTGATTACAAAGAAAGAATGAGACAGACTATCTATAGACATGTGGGCATCGACCCCTATATATTTTACCAGGTCACATACCCAGGACCCTAATGCAGGTCTATGCAGCCTTTATGCTGCAATCAGAGATGAGATTGTGACATGGGCAGGCATATCTGTGCTAGCTTTAATTACGCGAGAACAGCTACAAATAGCTGTGGAGATGCAGCAGCCTGGGCAGCAGCACAGGCTAGCAATGCAAGTACACATCCACAAGTCTTAGTGTGCTTCTACAACCTATGCTGAAGCCCATGCTGCCATGTCTTCATTGCTATTTTTAGCCATGCATGGGTAAAGCTAGTGCAGGTATGTCTTATCCATGCTGCAATCAGACCTCCGATTGCAGCACAGACCTATCCTAAGCCTCCAGCTTTGCAGCTATATACTCAAACTTCCTTGGTATGGGGGGCAGACACAATTCATCATTACTGTGCCTTTGCTCATTATTGATTTGCTTCTGTGGGATGAGAAGAAAAGTCTCAACCTCATACCGAGAACTCATTGAATTGAGCTACCAGGTCTGTCATTTGGTCCCGGGTCTGGCGCAGTTCCAAGGATTCTTTCTGTAGCTTGTCCTTCATCTTGTTCAATGTCTTCATCATTTCATCTTTCTCTTGGGTCTTTATCTCACATTCTCTTTCCTTCTTTTCCAGTCTGCTCATCAGCTCTGCGTGTTCTACAGAGAGAATGAGGAAGCATAACTGATTAAACAAAACCCATGAAAGCTCTCTAAGGAGATGTAAACTAGATTGAGATAAATAATGCAAACTGGTAATGGGGAGTTATAACCAGGAGCAATGGGATGAAATTGGACCAAGGAATATGTAGACAGATTTTCAGCATATATCACTTGACAGAGGCTTCTTTGGCTGTCGAATAGTCACCTATGAAAATTTGTGGAAGCCCCATCACTTGAGCCATTTAAACTAGACTAGAAAAGGCACTGGGAAATACACTAGTAGGACCAAACAAGCATTGTCCCTTGGTGATATGGACTGGACGATCAAAAAGGTCATCTCCATCTCTCCTGTCTGTCATTGTGTGGTTAAATCAGGACATCTCCCTCAGTTCTTCAAACAGAGAGAGATCACGTACCTTTTCTGAATTTCTCTGCCTGATCCCTCCACTGTTTCACTTCATTCTCATTCACCAGCCTGAAAGAGGAAACCAGATTATTTATGGTCTATTCTGAGCCATCCAGCCCTGTGGGCAACTAGAAAGACAACTTGCTGAATTGTATTATTTCCATACTGGGCCAGATCAGTGGTCCCTCTAGTTCAGTATCCTGCTCCCACAGTAACCAATACCTGATGATGATATAATTGGCCCTTAATGTGCCTGCATTATTGTTTAATGCTATACATGGGGTAGTGGGAATCCTTCCTGATCCCTTTTGTGATAAGTGGATGTTCTGGCAGTATGACATCTATTTACTTTTATCACAGCCCTCATGGCTAAAATTATTACTACTGCTGGTCACAAATTATCCTGACTTCTTTTTTAAGTTGTAGGTGGCCTTTTCATTGCACTTTTGCAGTTGTGTTTTAGTTTCTTGGAGAAAGGCTGACTACATTTTAGATAACGTATCAATTGCCAGACAATGTCAGTACCTCAGACTGCCATGCCATTTCTCAGTAGTGAAAGAAAATACTCAGGAGAAGTAGTGATTAGAAAGGCAACAGAAGGAGCAACTATGAAAAAAGACCAGGTGCAAGGTCAACAATAAGGCCCCATGTTAGGATGGAGAGAAGGAAGTCAACGGTCAAGTGTATTTTTCAAAACACCTAATGAGAAATTAGCTCTGGCTCACAGAAGGCACTGCATAATTTTTAATAGAATAAAATTTAGTTCTATATAGGAGTTTATACTCAAAATATTGCAAAGCACTTTACAGAGTCTAGACCAGAGGTTTTCCACCTTCAGCTCATGGGCTGTGAGTAACCCCCTGAGGTCACTGCAGAATCCAACAGTTTGGCATTGGAAGGTATAGTGCAGCACCAGGAATGGGTGCACGGGAGGAGTTGAGCGGAGGGATGGCTCATGCGACCACCTCTCACATGAAGCAGCTCACAGAATGAAATAACTTGAGAATCATTGGCCAAAACCACATGTGGGTGAGGGAGGGAGCAGATATTTTATGGAGAGGTAAAAAACTATTTATGCTATTTGGCTGCTGATTTATTTGATGTTATTTGAAATCTTCCTGAATTAACCCAAAGCCATAGACAAAGAAGATCTAAGTAGAGCTGATCAAGTTTCAGAAAAGGTCAATGAAGCTTTCAACAATTTGAAAAAAACAAAAAACAATTATGTTAACATTTCATGACTTTTCTTCCTTGATTTTCCACCAGCTCTATAGCTAACAGAACTCAAAGAGCACAGGAAAGTAAAACACACTCTGGAAAATAAGGAACAGATTAAGCTATAGTTTAGAAAGCAATTAACTAGAAAATTTATAACAGATTACAATAAAATATAACCTAGATGCAAGCTCCTCAGTGCAGGGACCTAGTATTTTGTTTAAGTGCTATTTACAACTAAAGTGCTGGATAACAGAATTAAGAAAGAATAATTAACACAATTTACATCTTAATGATGTTCTTGACATTGAAGTTATCCAGTGGAGCTATATCTGGATCATCCCCTTTCTCATCCTGAAGAACGATTTGTTGTAGTATCCTGTCTAACAGCTGCCACTGCTGGAAATGTCCTCCATTCCACTTATCTGCAGGGAGAACCACCAATGTACAAGTTACTATTCACATCTGAAGATGCTTGGAATTCCTGTATTCCCCAGACAACAGGCCAATGTTCCTCGCTTTCTTTCTTACCCATCTTAACAAAACAGGGGACGGGGGGAGTTTGTCTCATTGCAGGTAAATTCTAGAACATCGGTCCTGGTTCTGCATGGTCCTGCGCCTT
Source organism: Gopherus evgoodei (assembly GCF_007399415.2). Lineage (NCBI taxonomy): Eukaryota > Metazoa > Chordata > Testudines > Testudinidae > Gopherus > Gopherus evgoodei. Next base: position 164,076,846 of record NC_044324.1, on the reverse strand, counting down.
GTATTGTCATTTATACTTGAGCAACATGGGTGTAAAATCCTATTAAATCAGACTCGTAAGAAAAGTGCATGCACAATCATGCACCTAATTTGTACATTCAAATTCTATGATTTCTACTGCAGATCAGGTAAGTGTGTGCAGAAATGCACCTACAGAGCTGTCTCCACAGGACAGAGTTGTGACTTTGCTACTTGCTGGGGGCTGATTTTTTTTTTGGGGGGGGGGAGTATCTAGATACCACAGTGACCAGGCATTTTACAAATATTTATATTCACAATTGGCATGCTCAGCTATCTGTAATTCAATTCAATACAACTTTGTGGACATAAGCTATAAAAAAAGTTACCAATGTGTTATAACAAAAAAAAAATTATCCCTCTGGTATGCATTGAAGGAGCCATGATCCATCTTGGATAGGAATACACACAGTGTACACACAACAGCGGGAAATGCACTGCAGGATTGGCCCAATGGATTTCAAAGTCTGGCCCTTTAAAAGCTGTTTTTATTAAATACTTCAAAACTGCTGAACTGTGCCTCTAACCCAACAACATTCCTATCAAGTTTAGCCCTCCGCTGGTAGCACATTCTGGGCTCACCCTGAGCCCCAAAGCATATGTGCTGTCTTGTACCACATTAAAGAATTGTGTCATACAACTGCTAGGTGGGTGACTGTACTTCTAAATCCAGCAGTCGCCCAGTAATGCTCTGTATGTAGTCTCTTGGAAAGACATCAAGAGGGTTACCTCCACCTTCCTTGCTAAGCTTCTCAGTCTCACTGCTCAAGCCTGGGTGAAATTTACTAAAAAACACTCCCCAGGACTCTTTCCTAAAAGGACTGGGTTAAACAGTTGTATAATGATCTTGCTAAAGGCTCTTTACTGGCCACTACCCTTTGAAAGCATCAATCAGTAATTACCAATTGATTATTTAATCAAATAACTTTAAGAACCCATTCATATAATACCCTCCAAAAAGAAAATGTTGATTTGGTTTTCTGGTTAGGGTCTGAGAGCCTGATGCACTGCCATGAGACAGCAGCCCAAAGACATGCTTATTGTGGGATTTCCCATCAATGGGCAACAAAGGTTTTATTTGTTTTTGGTTTTTTTAAATTCCTTATTGCATTGTGATAAAATTCAAAATGACATCCATTCCTGGGAGTTCCCAGACCCAGAGCACAAGAGTTGTTTCTCTCTCCTTTGAAACTTTTAATTTAAACCCCCCAAAACTTGGTTTATGACAAGTTGGGAGGCCCCCAGCTTCTTAATTTTGTTTGCAAGTGCAGAGTCAAGATGCCACTTGTTAACTTGCAACCTTCCAAAATCAGCTGGCTGGGGTCAGTGTCAAATCCTAACTCCTTCACCCACAATGTCTGAACAACCCTCTGCTGTATCAGAAAGAAAGTGCATTCCGTCCTGCGATCCATTGTCCCTTCTTTATATCAAGGCTCCTCACTCCCCTCTGCCCCAGGAAGCAGGGATGTACTCACAAGGCATCTGCAAGCAATGCTGAAGGACTGATAGCAAATAGGGATAGGCGTCTGTGTGCTTCAATCTCTTCTTGATCATCTCGAACATCTGAGAGGCACTTTTTGTATCAATGTGAATCTGGAGTAGGCAGAGAAATAACATGAGAGAGAGGAAGAGAAACACACAGAATGGAAGATGGATCCAGGAGTGAAAACTCTTTAACAAGAGAGATGAGCAGGCCGCAAAAAGCAGGAATACCTTTGCAATGACCCAGCAGAGGGGCTTCAGGAAGAAGAGGGCTGGCAGATAGGGAGTCAGGTGGGATTGGGATCAGCACTGCCACACCTGGTTGCAGTGGCAGTAAGGAACAATTCCCAAAACGGTTGGGAGGCTGGGAAGGTGGGACAACATGCCTCTGCTGTCCTTGTTCCACCTACTCTTCCCCTCCCTACAACGTATGTGCCCCTCTCCCCACCCATCTCCTCTAAAATGCCTCCCTGTCTCCACAATCTCCCAGGTGACAACCTTCGGAAATGTACCCTGGGTTTTGTTATTGGAAAACTCGGAGATGGGTCTGAGCCACACCCAGAGCTGAACTCTCTTAAAGCGAGGGCATATTTGGATCCAGAATTTTGGTTCAGGCCCATGACTATTGAGAATGAGTTCCCGCCACCCTTGCCTTGTTTTGTCCCTGAATACTCTGCACAATGCAGAGAGGAAAACACCTTTGTCCAAGCCCTTTCGCAGGAACCATGGCAGTGTTTAATGTTTTCATTGCTCACGTGTAGTGTCCCCATTCTGTACATGAGAGACAGCAAAGAGCAATCATCATCCCTTTAGCAGCCATGGCTGTTCCTTGCTGACTGCTTGGGAAAGTCGCAGGCTTTTGAATTCAGCAGCCAAAGCAGCTATTCAGCCTCTGGCAACTCCAGCTCCCACAAAGGCAACTCACCACATCAAACCGCTTGGCAAGTTCCAGATCGTCCTCATTTCTCACCATCTCAAAGAAATCTAAGTGCCTAGGAAAGAGGAAAACAAATCCAACCAATCTGCATGGCACTACTCTCACCTGGACCAAGCTGTGGCAGGGGAGAAGAGGAACTCCATTTCCTGACAGAGGGCTGTGATAATGGCAGGTTTGATGAGTCAACCCCTTCTCCCTCCTCCCGCCACCCCCAAATGATGGGACTGTCCGGACACCTTGTAATATTTACACCATCATGCTCAGAATACAGGGCATTTAATGGGGCTTACTGACAAGCTGGGAGGTGTGGATTGCCTGGGGTTCAACAAGTTGTTAATCCCCTTTTAAGGCCCTATGTCAAGGTGATTGCTGCTTTTAGAGCCTAAAAATGAAAATAAAATAGGTATGACATGCTGTATCTGACTGACACAATATCACTCACTGCATAAGGGGAAAATCCACATGCCCTGTTTGCTTGCCAGACTGCTGGAATAATCTCATTCTTATGACATGTAGCATAGAGAATTTCAAGTATTCCATTAAACACAAGACATTTTGTCATAGTGCTTGGGGTCCTCTTAAACTGCGCTAGCCTCCAGGGCTCCATGCTCACTTTGTCTAACTTTGCTCCATTGTAACATGTGAGACCCAGCAGCCCCACTGACTTCCTGTTGAACATCCTTGGTTACTGGATAAAGAATCATCACTAGTCTAGTGGGCCAGATTCTCATTTCAAGTACAATAGTGTCAATCCAGAGTAACACTGCTGACTTCAGCCATTTGGCCAGCTTTCAACCAGCACAAGAGCACAATCTGGCCCAGTACTGCTAATACAATGGGGTATGTGTGTAAAAGGAGAAGCCCAGCAACATATTTCAATATTCTGAGTAAAGACTTGAGCCAGCTTTGTTATCCTTCACGAGAGGCAATTGGATTTAACCTGGTATTTATACAAAGTGTCAGGCTGCAACATGTCATTGTTTGATCCTTGGGAAGAAATCTCACTCACAGTGTTCTCAGCCATATTGAGGTTTGAAGGAAACCCCAGTTTTGATGGGACAGCCTGTTTCTTGCAAATTAGATATAAAATGTAAGGGCCTGATCTAGCTGTCTTCCAATCCATGTAATTCCTGCAGAGAATGCTGCCATGCTCCAAGCCACCTGGCACCTCCAGAGAGTGGTTTGAACTAGGGTAACGGGGAAGGGGGAAGAGGGAGTAGCACAGCAGTCTCTCTCCATGCATAGGTGGGCCGCAGGAGAGTTTGCTCCACAACACACCACCACACTCCACATCTCCAAAAGATGTGTGTTCTGCATTGCTTCACTTTATACTCTGATAAACTTCTACAGGCTCCTCAAGATCCTCAGGTATCTCGGTCAAATCACCTAGTTCTAAAAAGTTTATTTTGGCTTGTAATTTCTGAAGAGTCCAATTTAAGCTGCCTCAGTCAATGCAGCGAAGTACAGAACTTAAATTAAGTCACCAAAGCAGATGTGCCACACTGGAGAGCCTCTTTAATATCTTTACTTTTAAAATATATGACCTAAAGAACCAGAACATTAGCCCTGTGCAATAGATGTTGATTTGATATATTTATTGAACTGTGGTTCTGTCTCTTTTCTATCAGGCTTGTGGGGTGGTGGTGTTTTCTGTTTGTTTTTACTGGTGATCATCTACTACTTAGCAGCACAATTCTGGAACTCCAAACGTTTTCATGTGGCCTCCATAACCGATCTGCCAATTCTGAGAATGCTATTCCTTTTCTTTCTTCTTTTTGGGGGGAGGGGTGTGTGGGGGCGGGAAGTGGCTTTAAGGGAGAGACCCAACAAGAGCAAGCTTGAATGGAAACTCAGTTGGAAGCTTTATTTTTGGAACAGCTACTACTGCTCTATAATGGAGTATCTATTGTCAAATATCATGTCTCACCTGTCTAATGTTGCATTTTCATGTCCTCTTAGCTTGTCAATAACAGGTTGAATTCCCAGCATCAGAAACTCATATCGCAGGTGCAATCGGAATTCCAAATTGTCCTTACAGAAGGGGAGAAAAAACAACAACTCAGTTTCCAAAAGATTTTGGACAGATTCACTTAAAGGTAAATTCCTACTTTGAATATCACCTCTCCTGCTTTTAAACGTTCACGGGTAGAATCACGTCCCGTGTTCCCACTCAGAAGTTCTCCCAACAATCCTGACCTTCCATCAGAAAAAGCAAGTTCAAACTGGGCCTTCAGCCAGTGTGTCATTCTAGGGTGACTGTGTATTCTGCTGTTCCCCCTTCAAAACAAAAGTCCTCTTATAACTGTATCAGTTCCATGTATCCTTCTGGGAAGGGAGCCCTCAGAGACCTAACAATGCTCTATAAGTTGCTCAACAGGGGACAGAGGAAGAGCAAAGCGACCAGCATTTTCTCTATGAGCCAGAAGCTTAGGTCTCTTCCAAGCCTGGGTCACAAGCAAAAAGAATTTTAGAGGCTTCATTCAAGTTCACATCTATGAACCTCAGAAAACCACCATGCACGCTGGCATATTTGGGAGTCTCTGCTCAGGAGTGGCTTCAAGGGGGAGTTGCAAGCAAAGTGTGAGGAAGATGTTGTGAGTTAGGATAGATATGACCAGTCAAGCACCTTTTCCAAGAACTAAACCCACTCAATAACACTGTAAGACTTGCCCCTTGGTCTAATAGCCATTTTCAAAGCAAATAATTCAGTAGCAACAGCTCGGTTGCAGATGGAATTTCCAGGGCGGTGACTCACCTCGCCCGCGCCAGCATTCAGAACAGCATTGATAAAGGACATGATGGCCGTTTTGAGATTCACCTCATCCCGGTAGCGCCCCATGCTTCGGTCTAGCTCATTCAGCAATGTCTGAAACACAAGGGGTGAGGTGAGAGAGACTAACAACATTCATTGCTTTCCACTGCACAGCTCCCACATTAGCTCCTTGTGAATGGATAGTGAGCACAGTCAGACTGCCTTTGATGTGTCACATCTCTGCTTAGAGTATAAGTAGTTCAGAGGAGGGGCCACGTCTACCTGTCCACATTCATCACAATTTGGGGCACTCTATGAAAAATAATTAATAATAAAATGCCCACTTGATCCTGATGGAGAATCCCTGCCTCGTGCTTTGGAGGAAAGCAAATCCCCACTCCCCTTTTCCATTAAAGTCCCTGTCAGTATGAGCTTATGGCAGAAGTAAGAGGACCTTCCCTAGCCCAGATCTTCCCGTCAGTTTAACTCTGCATGTGCAAGACAAAATCTCTGTGGTTAATGCATCTTGGCCCATTTAGATCAGTGGCATCCACGTAATTTTTCATTCTTTTCTTGAATCCTAGCACAGTGGATTCTGCCAGTGCCTCAGGGGATAGAGAATCCCAAACATTAACTACCCTCAGGGGAGAAGAACCTCTGGAAGTGTATCATTGCACCAACTCCTTGGAGGGGTTTTAGTTTCCACTTGTTCCCTTGGTTCTGTTTACTTGACATAAGGCAGATTTTTGCTCAGGTCTTTATAAGCTTCTTTTAATGTATTTGACACAACAGGAAGAGCCCTTGTGGTCTCTCAGCTGCAAACTCTTTAGAGCTTAGAGGTGAGCTGCAGAGCTAAAGTGGAAGTGGAGTTAAACCCAGATTTCCACACTGATGTCCCCCCACTAAACAAGCTACAGAACTATTTGGCACTAAAATATCTTTGAGCTGCTCTTTATTAAATCTTCCTGCTTCGCAGGCGATACCTCAGAGCACATCACTGCCACAGCATCCGGTATTTATGATGTTGCAGAATGATGCATTCTGGGATACCACCAGTGGATTTGGAAGCACTAGGAGATGTTATTGTGAGGCAGGGAAGAATTGAAACAAAGAACATAGTTAGTGTGTTCTGGTGCCAAATGCTCCCTGCATCCTCATTAGGCTCAACTCCATTTGAACTCATGCTGTAGAGTTCCCCTTAAAAAGTGGTTAGAGTCATAAGTGATTTGTGTCATTCTACATGTATTCTCTCTCACCGATTCCAGAGCAAATGTGCTCAATTTGTAAATCCAAAAATGACTCTTCTGTCAAAGCTGCAAATTCCACATGGAAGAGGATAATTAAATTGTGCAGTTTCTGCCTCTCACATCATCAACACTAAACAAAAGCCCCAAAATCAGAATTCAGTTGACAATTCTGCTGCTCATGCACTAGGGAGAATGCAATCCTACTCAGTCTTCGAAAGGTATTTTGGCTGTACAGGGCGAAGAGGACTAAAACATGCTAATGTATTACACTCAGCAGGTATGGCTAAAATACACACGTGGAGCAGAGATGTTGAGTAGGGAAATTCATTTTTTTACTTAGTGGCTTTTCGGACCCTGGTTACTGAAAACTTTTCATTCCTAGCCAAGCCCTCCATGCCTGGGATCAGTTTAATAGATGTAATCTGGTCACCTCCAGAAAAGTACAACCCAATGGAGATAAGGTGTCACATAATACATGCCTTGTATAATAGTCTAAATCCCGTCTCTTATTTATTATACACCTTTCTGATCCAGCCTAGGACCCACTGGCATCTCTTTCTGTAACTGAACGTAGCATATATACCTCCATGTTACTAGATACTTGAATGTCTAAGCCCTTTCTACAGCCAGCATCTTCTCTACAGCTCAGAGGGCCAAGTAAGTCTGAGTTTTGTCTTCTGTGCCAGCTGCAAGCGACTCTGCTTCAGGTGTTTGATCATCCAACAATTACAACGTCTTTCTATTGCTCAAGTGGACACCCAGCACCCACCTGTGCTCCCTAGTCACAATAAATGGGCACCAGTCTTCAAACACACCCAACAAAACCAAAGTTCTTGAGTTATCCAAAAAGCAGAGGAGAAACAGCAGAGAGAATTTAATTCTGTTACTTCAGATTTTTGTGCCAAGATTTTGAGACTGAAATCCAAAGCCATAGGTCTCCGGAATGACGTGGGCAGGATTTCCCCAGCCATTAAAACAGCAGCTCCAAAAGTAAGCTTTTTGTTTTGTTTTCCCCCAAACTTTGCACAAACTTGACCTCAGCCAGAATTCCCTTTGTTCAAAGTCAAGAAACATCAATTATTTGGAGACGACATCACTGAGCTGGAGCAGATATATGCTCATCCATGTCTACAATTATATTTTTGTGGTTTGGTAAGGACATGTGTGTGAGAGAGACTAAATGTTAAGATTTATAAAGTATCACTCCAAACCCGCTAACCATCCAGCTCAAAGGACATTTGCTAAAGTTCTCTGTCCCTTTCCTGCAACTGAGCTGGAAATAGGATGTGAAAAGCAGTCAGGGAAGGACAGGGCAGAGCAGACTGCAGGGTAACAGCAACAAAAATGCTCATTGAGTGAGGTGAGCAACACTGCATCCTCTGCCATCAATATGATCTAGAAGGGAGCACTGTAAGGTCATGAAGTTCTTAAAGGGTCATAGTCTTTACCCCACACGGTGTGGCAGTTCTCCAATATCCCTAACCCTTCTGAAGTGGCTGATGCTCAAGTCTTGACTTGAACATTTCCTGTGGAGATTTCACCACATCTCTGTGTACTAATTGATTTTATGGTTATAAAAGTTTTTCTTACTATTTAAGCAAAAAAAAATTTCCTCGCTTAATTTTATCATTGCTTGTCGCTGACATCCAATAAGGTTCCTTTAGTGAGCAGCAAACCTCAAAGCAGTTTGGATGAGCTCTGCGGGGTGGAAGCAAATCAAATGGGAATAACGGATTCTACTTCATTTTAAATGTACTTCTTTTTGGTCCCTTTACTGTGTAATCTCAAATTGTTCAAATTTCCTTCTATGGGCACTGTTCCATACTGCTAGTATTTAATACAAGCCTGGCGATGGGGCTCTGGAAGGAATGCCAGTTGAAAAGGCTTAGTTTAGGAAGAAGATTGAGCTGCCTATATTCCTTCACTTCAATGTTTCTAGTGATACTAAACATGAAAACCAGATACTGCTTCTACTCTTGTGATTCTAGACAGTGACTGGACAACAGCTCTCATCACCCAAGGAGACATTTGTTAACACTACATCTCCCATGTGCCACAGTAACTCTAAGAACTTCTCTGCATTGTGAGTTACTGCTCGGCCAGCCGTGGTGCAAACTTACAGAGCACTAGATTGCTGAGTAGTAACGTCCTATATCGACTCTGCTACCGCACAGTGAAAGTCCTGGAGTGTGGCTTAATGTATTATGGCTTGACAGCGTAAGGCCAGGTGGCCTGGAATCACCAACAGTTGCTTTAGTAAAGACAGAAGCACTGGCCTATATCTAACAATGGGATTCACTCAGAACTGAAAGCAGGGTGACTCTTAGCATTTTGACAGGTCTGTCAGATGTAAAGCTAGACATGAAGGACATTAGTGTGTCCTAAAATATCTTCCCAGGCCAGAGTGGCATCTCCACTTTGCAAAATGATAAGACTGAATCAAAGCACGAGTGTGTTGTTAAGATGCACACAAACGTTACAATGCCCAGACACAATGAGTTTGTCCCACTGGAAAAACCTTGGAAGATGGCAACCATCATTATTATTAGTGCCAGCAATGCACTGGGCACATCATGGAAGAGTTATAAAACAATAATAGGGTCCTTGCCTCAAAGAGAATCAAATATAAATAAGGCGATGTATAAATGAGTACTTTCCGTATGCAGAACACTTATGATTCACAGATCTCAAAGCACTTTACAAAGGTAAGTCAGTGCCATTATCTCTATCTTATAGAGGGGGAAACTGAGGCATTGAGAGGTTAAGTGACTCACCGATGGTCACACATAGAAATAGCATCCACTAGTGGGACTGAATGAAGGAGAAAGAAAAGAAATCACGTGGTCTAGTTTAAAATTTGTCTTGTTCATTCATGATTTTTTCCCCCCAGAGTGTTTGTTGCTTTGTTTTCCATATTTTATTTCTTCTTTTATGGAACAAGTTTATGGGGTGGTGGAGAAAGGATTTTCTAAAGAGGAACTGGATGGAGCAGATGCACATTCAGCCTGGAACAGGGAGGAGACAAAATATTTGCCACCGTACACTATGGCCAAAGGTGCAAGGAGGAGCAAACTTTAAGAAAATAGATAGGGGTTCCACAGCCCAAACCTGAGTGTTAAATAGATTCATTTATATTTATTACTATTAGTATGACCTCTGTGTCCTCAGGTGTGCACTGCATTTATTCATGCCTGCTCTATGCAGATAAATCAGTTGGTTCTCAGATACAGCACTGGTGGTGCTCTGCCCACGCCAGTGACCCAGATGAAGATCAAACTCTCCCTGGAGGAACTTGCAGACTAAGCCTGAGATTTTCAAAGTCACCTAGATGGTTTGATTGCCCAATTGCCATTAATTTTAATGGGTATTAGGTGTCCAGATCCCCTTGGTGGCTTTGAAAACCTCCACCTAACTGGCACAAGAGGCTGCAGCATCACACAAACTGGAAGAGACCCAGTCCCACAGAGGTGTGTGGACATTAGAGGTGGAATACTTCCCAAAGCTGGTTGGGTTTCAGGAGCATAAAAAAAGCTGAAAGGACGGGGCTTGTCATATATTAATAGAAATGGTTCAGGCATAAAGGAAAGCACGAAAGAAGGTACAGAATGGGCAAAGGAACGCTCAGCTCAGGAAAAGCTAGGGCAAACATGAGGGAATGGGAAGGGTATACTAAAGGAAACAAGAGATAAAGGCTGGCAAAAAAGGAAGAAGGAGAAACACGAATTCTATTAGCAGTAAAAGGAGTGAGAAAACCAGTGATGCATCTGGCAAGAGAAAGATGATCTTGACAGTGGCATTCTGATCAAGCTGCAGAGTTGGGAGATGGGGGAAGCTGGAAGGGAGGAGGTTGCAATAGTGAAATAAGATGGCTTAAGTCTTAGCAGTGGAGAGCATCAGAAGGGTGAAATCTGGAGATATGTGGCCTGATTCTCCTCCAAGACTAGTGTAAAAACCTCAGAACAGCCATACTGGGTCAGACCAGTGATTCACTTAGCCCAGTATCCTATCTTCCGAGAGTGGCCAATGCCAGATGCTTCCAAGGGAATGAACAGAAACAGGCAATCATCAAGTGATCCATTCCCTGTCATCCAGTCTGAGCATTTAACATTCAGGAGCATAGGGACACTAAGAGCATAGGGTTGCATCCCTAACCATCTTAGCTAATAGCCACTGATGGACTTATCTAGTTCTTCTCTGAATCCAGTTATACTTATGGCCTTCACAACATCCTCTGGCAACAAGTTCCACAGCTTTACTGTGCATTGTGTGAAGAAATACTTCCTTTTGATTGTTTTAAACCTGCTGCCTATTAATTTCATTAGCTGACTCCTGGCTCTCATGTGATGTAAACAGGAGCGGCGCCAGGGTTTTTGGCGACCTAAGCACAGGGCCAGCTCTAGCCATTTCACCGCCCCAAGGATGGTGGCACGCCGTGGGAGGGGGGAGCTCTGCTGCTCGCCGGTCCCGCGGCTCCAGTGGACCTGCCTCAGGCGTCCCTGCGGAGGGTCTGCTGATCCCGTGGCTCCGGTGGATCTGCCGCAGGTGTGCCTGCGGATGCTCCACCGGAGCCATGGGACCAGCGGACCTTCTGCAGGCACGCCTGCGGGAGATCTACTGGAGGAGCCTGCTGCCCTCCCAGCAAAATGCCACCCCCTCAAATCCTGGCGCCCTAGGCGACTGCCTAGCTCGCCTAAATGAAAGTGCCAGCCCTGGATGTAAATTGCTAAAACACACTTTCTTATTCACTTTCTCCACACCCATTCATGATTTTAAAGATCTTTCTAATATCCCCCATTAGTTGTCCCTTTTCCAAGTTGAGTAGTCCCAGTCTTTTTTATCTCTTTGCATATGGAAGCTGTTGCATACCCCTAAATATTTGCATTGCCTTTCTCTGTATCTATTCCATATCGATAGATCTTTTTTTAAATGGGCAATCAGAAATTCATGCAATAGCCAAGATCTGGGCATATCATGGATTTATATGGTAGCATTATGATAGTTACTGTCTTATTATCTATCCCCTTCCTAATAGTTCCTAACATTGTTAGCTTTTTGACTGCCACTATACATTGAGCAGATGTTTTCAGAAAACTATTCACAATGACTCCAAGATCTCTTGTTTGAGTGGTAACAGCTAATTTAGACACGATCAATTTGTAAGTATAGTTGGGATTATGTTTTCCAACGTGCAGTACTTTGCATTTATCAGCATTGAATTTCATCTGCCATTTTGTTGCCCAGTCACTAAGTTTTGTGACATTGCTTTGTAACTTTTTGCAGTCAGCTTTGGACTCAACCATCTTGAATAATTTAACAACATCTGCAAATGTTAGCACTTCACTGTTTGCCCCTTTTTCCAGACCATTTCTGAATATGTTGCACAACACAGGACCCCATACAGATCCCAACTTCCCATTATGAAAATTGACCATTTATTCCTACCCTTTGTTTCCTATCTTTTAACCAATCCATGAGAGGACCTTCCCTTTTATCCTATGGCTGCTTAGTTTGCTTAAGAGCCCTTGGTGAGGGACCTTATCAAAAGCTTTCAGAAAAAGTCCAAGTACACTATATCCACTCGATCATCCTTGTCTACATGGTTTTTGACCCCTCAAAGAATTTAAATAGATTTCTGAGGCATAATTTCCTTTTATAAAACCTGTGTTGACTCCTTCACCAACAAATAGTGTTCATCCATGTGTCTGACAGGCAAAATGCTTGAAACTGGTACTGAAGTTAGGCTTACTAGCAGGATTGCCTCTGGAGCCTTTAAAAAAAAAAACTCGGTATCCCATTAACTAGCCTCCAGTTATCTGGTACAGAAGCTGATTTAAGTGATAGGTTACATACCACAGTTAGTAGTTCTGCAATTTCATATCTGAGTTCTTTTAAAACTCGAGTGAACACCATCTGATAAATTAAACCGAAGTCACCAGGACCAATTTGTTCCAAAAATAAAATAAAAAAGGAATTACTCCATTGAAGCCAATGAGTGTTACACCAGATTAGTACCAGAGTGAGGCCAGAGTCAGACCCATTGTAGATGGAATGATGTCTTGGTTACGAAGAGGCAGTAATTCAGGCTGTAGTTTCCAGTAGGACCCAAGTGTGAAATTTTCCAATTTAAACACGCTAACCCCTAGTTTTACCAAAAGAATTGTCTATATGTTCTACAAGGTCCCATAAAATAATCCATCTTCACAAATGCATTTCAGTAGAATTTTTATAGTGGTGGAATCAGATCCTCATTTGGTGTAAACTGGTGCAACTACACCGATTTCAATGGCATTACAACAGTTGAATCCAGACTATGGTTTGGATTCTGACCTTAGTTCTAGTGGTATAAAACAGGAGTAACTCTATTCAAGTCAAAAAAGTTATAGCAATGTAACTAAAGAAAGAAATTGGCCCAAAGTACCAACTTTCCCTTTATAATCTCCCTGATACTTCATTTGTTGGTGTCTGTGTGGTACTATACTAGGCATTCCGGGTAGTAACAGTCATGCCTGGAAGACCAGAGATGACTTAAGACTGAGCAGCAACCTGTAACAAGGAGAACACAATTTTATGTGGTTCAGAGTTAAATGTGTGATCGCCACACACTAATCCATGTCACTTAGGCACATGCAAGTGGGAAATAATCAATCTCCAATCTGAAGCTGTCAGTAGTGAGTTATGCAGAGGCTTACGTTTTAGACAGCTGCCAATAAATAAAGCTGACCTTCACTTCCTCATTCTTGTGAGGAAGCGGGAAAAAAAGAAAATCCCTTAAGAAATTCCACCAAGACAAGAAAAGAAACGGGGAGAAGGGAAAATAAAACTCTCTCAGTTCTCTGGGAGAAAATGGTTCCAGCAACAGCTGTCTCACATTTACTCACTGACTCCTTGAGTCATCTGCTATTGAGAGAGGTTGCCAAAGAAGATCAAGGAGAAAGAGAAACTCTGATATTCATTGCTGGTGCTATTGGGAAAATGCTAAATCCAAAACCAGTGAGCAGCTGAGATGGAGCATGAGGATTTCAACCAGAAGAGAGGTCAGGAAGCAACAAGAGGGGAAGGGGAAAAAGGAAATTCTGCACCACTGCTGCCAAGATGGTGACTGGAAGAAAGCACATGGTGTGGAGTGGGAGGGAAAGGCCACTCTGAGGCCATGTCTACATCTAAAATTTGGCAGCGCTGGTTGTTACAGCTGTATTAGTACAGCTGTATAGGGCCAGCGCTGCAGAGTGGCCACACTTACAGCAACCAGCGCTGCAAGTGGTGTTAGATGTGGCCACACTGCAGCGCTGTTGGGCGGCTTCAAGGGGGGTTCCGGGAACGCGAGAGCAAACCGGGAAAGGAGACCAGCTTCGCCGCGGTTTGCTCTCGCGTTCCCGGATCCACCCTGCAAACCGCAGGGAAGGAGAACCGCTTGCTCGGCGGTTCGGGGAACGAGAGAGCAAACCGGGAAAGGAGACCAGCTTCGCCGCGGTTTGCTCTCGCGTTCCCGGAGCCACCCTGCAAACCGCAGGGAAGGAGACCTGCTTGCTCGGGGTTCCGGGAACGAGAGAGCAAACCGGGAAAGTGAGACCAGCTTGATTACCAGAGGCTTCCTCCTTCCACGGAGGTCAAGAAAAGCGCTGGTAAGTGTCTACATTGGATTACCAGCGCTGGATCACCAGCGCTGGATCCTCTACACCCGAGACAAAACGGGAGTACGGCCAGCGCTGCAAACAGGGAGTTGCAGCGCTGGTGATGCCCTGCAGATGTGTACACCTTCAAAGTTGCAGCGCTGTAACTTCCTCACCAGCGCTGCAACTTTCTGATGTAGACAAGCCCTCAGAGTCACTGAATATAGATCATGGTCTTCATTATTAGTGATGAATGTTTGTTCTTACAAGGAAGCCACGAAAAGTCAAGGAGGGAGGGACTAAATGGCTCAGGGGACTGGTAAAATCATAGGGAGCTTTTCACTCCTACACCACTGGTTTCAATCTAACCTGAGTCAGTACTGGCCAAAAGGTGATAACCATCTGATGCCTTGTGTGAAATAAATTGTCAGGTCTCAATCCAGTGCCAGGTTTCCACATGACTCAACATGCAATCACAAGTGGCACCCCTCATGGCAGTTTCAGCAGACAATTCTACAAAGTAAATAGCCCATGAATTCCTCTCTCACCCTTTCACTAGCTGGTCCCAGGCGGTGAGGGCTGAATCACTGCCTCACTACTGCGAGTCAAGTCTTGCACAACTGCTGTCTGTATTGTAACTTTCCTCTGTTCCCATCTAGGGCTGTCAGTTCAGCACCTTTCACCAGCACAAAATTCCATTCTAAAGCAAAACAAAATCTAATGAGCATGCCAGAGTTTCAGATCCTTTTCATCTTTAAGTTACTCTGTAGGACACACCAGTGAGATGTTTTCTAAAAGATCTGCTCTTGTTCAAACAGGAATTACTTCAGAGAAGTTCTATTGCCTGTGTTATGCAGGAGGTCAGACTAGAAGATTATCAGCATTGTCCTTTCTGGCCTTAGAATCTGACAAAGACTGAGCTCAGGCCAGGTTCCAGAGAAGCAAAATCTTCCCCACTTTCTATGGACCTAATGGTCCCATTTCTGTCAGCTTCCAAGCCTGAGATGCTGAAATCATCCTCCTCTTTGGCTCATCTGCTGTTTTAAATAGCCTATTGTCATCATCTATGTGAAAACAGAGCAGAGCCTTTGGGGGGGTCCCAGACATCTTTTTCATGAGGCCAATCCACAATTTCATCCTTTGTCATGAAGAACAATGGAGCCAGAGCAATGTGTTTCCACTCTGCATATTCAGAATATGCGTCTCCTGTTCCTCCTGTATAGAGTTTGCTTTTGAATGGCTTTCACTACTCAGGAAGAACTCTAATAGCTTAATTGTGTTGATGCCAGATCTTTGTTTGGGGGAATTCTGAGTTGGTTTTATAGGCTCTGGGTTTGACTACATTTGGAGGTGTGCAGCGCTGGGAGTTACAGCTGTCTTCGTACAGCTGTGTAGGGAAAGCGCTGCAGTGTGGCCACACTGACAGCTACCAGCGCTGCAGTATGGCCATGAGTGGTGCATTATGGGCAGCTACCCCAGCATTCAAGTGGCTGCAACGTGCTTTTCAAAAGAGGGGGGTGGGGTGGAGTGTGACAGGGAGCGTGGGGGAGACAGAGAGTGTGGATTTTTGGAGCTGACACTGTGTCAGCTCCCTGCCTTGCAAGTTCCAAGAACTTGAAGATACACAGCACCAACTTTCAATCATTTTAAAAGTTTCGCCCCCTTCCCCCACCCCTCTCTCATTCACTAAATGCAAATAACCTTCAGACCAGATAAGCAGCTGCTCCAGAACGGACCACCCCCTCCCCCCCAGCTTCTCTCCTCAAGCGGACACTAGCTATGGACATTCATCCCCCTGCCTGCCCCATTCACAACAAACAGTAGCTGTGTTTGTTTTTTAGATAAGCAGCTCAGGGAGGCCTGAGTTCACAACAAAACAAAGAGTGTTATCTTTACTTAAAAAGCATGATGGGAAGATTCCGGAGGTCAGTTACAGCGTAGTAAGATTAATCACTGTTTACAATGACTCTTGCAGCGCTGTTCTCTTTCTTCCTCTCATTGAGGTGGAGTACAGCCAGCGCTGTAGCCAGGGAGATGTAACGCTGTATGTGCCTTGCAAGTGTGGACGGGGAGTAAGTTACAGTGCTGTAAAGCCACCACCAGCGCTGTAACTCTCAAGTGTAGCCAAGCCCTAAGAGAATTTCTGAGGAGGGAGTTAGAGAGCAATGGGTTGGAATCTACCTAAACCAGGAAGCTTTAAACTCTTCAGATAACTCATGCACTGAGAGATGCTATTAAATGTTCAGGTTATAGGAGACATTTCCCACCAAAATTGTCCTTGGAAGCCAAAAGGAGCTGTGAATTATTGGCAAAATCTTGGTTATAAAGCTGTAGATCCAAGACCCAGAGTGAAGCGCTGCTCAGAAAGTGTGTTGTTGTTTTATTGTATTAAATCCAGACTCAGTCCTCTATTATCTCCCAGGCACATACAGTAAAGGCACAAGCTGGCTTGTCTAGTGCCTCCTTGGGCTCAGTCACCTCACCTCCTTAGTGAAAGCTCCAGATCCCCAGTAAAGCAGACACATTCATATCCCTCTTCCTTGGCCTGGCTGTCAAGGAACTGCAAGACCACTCTGAGCCAAGGCCAGGACTAGAGGGTAACAGTACTTCACACTTGAAAGATGAGATATGAAGCTTTATGTCACTGGCATTCTTAACTGAGAATCTTAAAGTGTGGCATCAGCTTCCTTCTTTGCCTTTCACTGAGCATGGACCATGTTCACTGGGGATGCCGCCACTGATCCACTGAGAGACTTAAATGGGTGGACAGTGGCAATGGCAGGTATTTGAAGACTCCTTCAGAGTTAAGATAAGAACTGCTTGGGTTCAACCTGTTGGCGAGAACTCTGGAAAATGCCATTCCAGTTTCTGGACACAGGCTTTACAAAATTCGTAAGCAGGCGCATATCCCTGCTGCTAACCACATTTAAAAAAAAAAAAAAAAGAGGAAGCAAACACTTATCTTTCTTCCTCATGCCCCCTCCCCTCAATGCAAAAATATTTGACAAAGGCAATTATTTGTGCATTCCGTTCATTCACGGATGAGATAGTAAGTGAGTTCCCTCAGGCTCACAAGAGCTTCTGTGAATCATTAGATGCAATTTCTCAAAGGCCCAGCTGTACAAGATGAGATGTGTTACCATACACTAGCCCAGCAATGATTTATCATCCCAGTCATTTACAGTTTGAGACAAATAAAAAGATGTACACAGAGGAGGCACTTGAGTTGACTTGGGATTGCTACAGCATATGGGTTTATTCAGCAGATCAGCTCAGTCAAGTTGGGACAAAGAATTAAAATCCGATTGAAAGTTGCCAGGGCTGTGAATTACTGCCAAACACGCGAGGTCACCCCAAAGCGCCTCCAGCGTAAGCAAACACAAGCTTCAGAAACACTTCCTCAGTTAGGCTAATTACCAGAAAATGAGCGAGATTTAAGGTTGTCTTTTCTTTTTCTTACATGCATACTACAGCACTCTAACCGTTGTATTCTCTCTGCATTTGGCTTCCATTCCTCAACTCCATCCTTTGCATCAGCGATTCCCAACCTCTTACTGGTACGCTAGTCTTTTGGGGCTGAAGTCCTAGTCTCCCCAGCTCCCTATTGTCATTACGGTTGCATTAGCACTGAGACCTCAGCTGAGATCAGGGCCCCAACGTGATAAGCTCTGTACAAACACATAGTGAGACAGTAAATGCACAGAACAGCTTACAATCTAAATAGACAAGGAAAAGGGTGAATGTGGAAACAGAAGCACAGAGAGATGAAGTGTCTTGGCCAAGGTCACAGAGTAGGTCAGCGGCAGAGCTGGGAAATAGAACTCAGGTCTCCTGAATCCTAGTTGTGTAACCTGGACAGTAAGCCACTTGACTCCCTGAGCATCTGTACTGGGACTCACCTTCATGAGAAGCAACCACATGAGCCGCTGTTGGTGACCAGTGACCATGTCCCACTCAGCTGTGCATGCTGCAAACTTCCATGAAGCTTGAACTACTTTTACAATCTCAAATTTAGCGCAGCCCAAGATCCACTGAAGCTTAGCGTACGCACAAGCTGAATGGGAGGTCAGGGGCAATGGCTGATGTAAACAAGGTTTTAGGACCTAATTGTATATTACCCTCCTTATAGTAGCCAGGCAAAACCCAATGGAAACTTCACTCATGGAAGGAATTTTGGGTCGTACTATAAGAATGGTAAACTAGTACAGTGCCAATATGTTTAGAAACCATGGCTTAACACAACCGCTCACAAGGTTTCTCCTCATCAGGATGGTTGTTTCATTAGGAAGAGGCAGGTCATGGCATCAGTTTATAATCCCCATAACCAGAAAGTCAGTAATCTCTCTTTCTGAGTTCTTCCTCTATACTTTGAACAGGAAATATCTGTGCTGTGAGGTAACAACTGGTAAATGTTGGCTTATTAATGGCTTTTGCTATAGATCATTTACTCCATACTTTCTGCATTATGACAGAATTGACATTAAAAGCATTACAGAAGCTCCTGGGGCTTTTATGCTATTGGCACTTAAATAGTACGGTAACAGGCACCCAATAGATGACATCAGTCGAGGTTAGAGTGTGAGATTACTGAAAGCCTTTCATTAATAAAGCAAGACTCGGTTTTAAGGTAAGGCACAGTTGCTTTAAATCAGCATTGATAGCAGTGACTGACTGTAGAGTGTGTGAGATAAAAAATCTATGTGGTGAAGCTGACACTACTTTGGTTGATCCAGGTGAGGAAAATGGACTTTATACACTGTGTAGAAGTACAAACCACCCCTTTCAAAGATGCCTGGTGTTTGGCATTGTTGGCTAAGCATGTTTATACCTGGAATCTTGTCCTCTCTGCAGCATAGACCTGGTAGTGAAGCATGGCCTGTAGGACCTTCTTATGGCCATCCGGCACCAGGCAGACAGCCCCGAGGATCTCCAGCACAGCGATTTTGGTCTTGATGTTCTCAGTCCGTAAGCTCTGGGAGATGATATTGATGCTTTCTGGATGGGCCAGGACATGTGCCCGTCCCTGGGAGTTGTTCATCAGTGCCTTGATACACCCTATAACGGATGTGTGTATGCGGCTCTCTGAGGTCTCATAGTCCATGCTCTTCAGGAAGTTCAACAAACAGGTCAGGCCATCCAGCTCAATAAACCTGGTCACAAACCTGAAGGGAAAGGGAGGAAAACAGAATTAAGGCAAATTGTACAATAGGCATCAAATTAATAGACTATGGAACTATGATGCTAAGAACAGAGCAAGTGGTAGCCTAGATAACTCCAGATGATTCCAGATAACATGTTGCAAACAGACAGTCAGTTTTGTTGTCATGGTCATTTTCCAATTTAGGTAACTGCATTCTGTCTGCTTCAAATCTCACCTTTTATTTCCCCTGTCCTATGTGCTTGGACAATGTTACTGTATAATAACTACCACTCTAACCGTTGGTAGTTACCACAATGGTTGCTGCATTTCAATGGCTGGTGAAAAGATTCCTATATACTGGGAAATCTATAGGGCCCACTGTCATAAACGGATAGCTAAGGGTTAATGTCTCTTTCACCTGGAAAGGGGTAACAAACAACACCTGACCAGAGGACCAATCAGGAAACAAGACTTTTTCAAATCTGGGTGGAGGGAAGTTTTGGGTGTGAATCCTTTGTTCTTGGTCTGTTCTCTTTCTGGGCTCTGAGAGTGACCACAGGAATTTCCAGGCTTTCTAATCTTCTGTTTCCAAGTTGTAAGTACAAGGTTAGTAAGACAATAGGTTTATATTGTTTTTTTGTATTTACATGTGTGTAGTTGCTGGAATGTGTTAAATTGTATTCTTTTTGGATAAGGCTGTTTATTCATTTTTTCTTTTAAGCAATTGACTCTGTATATTGTCACCTAGATACAGAGACTATTTTGTGTCTTTTTCTTTCTTTTTATATAAAAGCTTTCTTTTTAAGACCTGTTGGATTTTCTTTTTAGTGGGGGCTCAAGGGGATTGAGTCTGCAGCTCACCAGGGAATTGGTGGGAGGAAGAAGACGGGGGGAAGAGAGAATCTCTTTGTATTAGATTTACTAAGCCTGAATTTGCATAACCTCTGGGTGAGGGGAGAGAAATATTTGATTTTTCAGTGTGGTGTTTCAAGGACTTGAAGCAGGGGATCTCCTAGAGTACCCAGGGTGGGGAAATCTGGGAGGAGGTAAAGAGGGAGAAGGGAAGTGCGTTATTTCCCTTTGTGGTGAGACTCAGGGCATCTGAGTCTTGGGGTTCCCCAGGGAAGGTTTTGGGGAGACCAGAGTGAGCCAGACACTGGAATTCTGGCTGGTGGAAGCGATATCAGATCCAAGCTGGTAATTAAGTTTGGAGGTTTCATGCTAGCTTCTCATGTTCTGAACTCTAAGGTTCAGATCTGAGTAGGAGAGTTATGACACCCACACCTACAGTCCTGGATCAGGCAAAACTCCAAAAATGGCTTGTATGATCTCTCCTGGCAGAAGATGTGCTTAAAGAGGGAGCAGACTCAATGACCACCATGGATACCACCAGGGTCTGGCATGAGGACACAAATAGATTAGATATGTAGACAGTGAATTTTCAGAAGGAACAGCGTGGAATAAAGCAGTGTTGGAACACTTTTTGAGTCACTTTTCAAGTCACTGGGGTTCTGTGTCAAACTTTTATTATGAAACCAGGTAAAATATGCCCAGTTTCAGATGAAGATCATGCACTAATCTGGATGGATACAACATAGAAAAAGCCCAAGGAGAGGTCTATAGTTTCATTCAAACCAAAAGATAAAAACCACGATGGGTCAGTTCATCCCTGGAATTAATCCTCTGAAGTTAACTGAGTCCATTGAAGTCAGTGGAACAATACTGGGAACAAATTCATCCCATTGGTTTTAGTTAAATTTCACTGTGAGTTTCCAGTAGGCTTAATATTTTGGGGTCCTACGCAAAGTGAAGTGAACAGGATCCCATCCAGTTCCCTGTCCAACTTGTGAACACTGAGCAGCTCCAACTGTGTGTGTCATTGCTTTCAGTTCTTGTCTCTGTGCACAAGAACACTCCTGAACCTCAATTATGTGTTAGTATACAATGCACATTAGAAATAGGTCAGCTAGTCCTGTGGTTGGTACTCACCTTTACCACACAGGAAATGTCATGGTCTACCTGAAAGTTGGGCCAGATATACTAGACAGCTTGCCAACCTTCAGCTTACTTGGACCAACAGTTCTGAGCAGAAACCAGGAAAAACCTGGTGGTTTCAGATGAGTTTTGCTTCAAGGTTTGTTCAAACCTGAACTTCAAAGCAAATTTTAGAAGGGACCAAAACACACATGCACCAACAATGAGAAGAGGGATTTCATTATCTCAGCTCAGCAAAACTGCTAAGTTTCACATTGATCTGATCACAAACTACTTGTCTTTTGGGTGCACCATCCTAACTATCTATATGAGCCACAGGAAGAGAAGCTCCTCTCCACTCAGGTAGATGGAAAGACCATGCAGAGTGCACCAGGAATTCAGTAAGATACTCAACACCCTTTGTTATTCTAAATGGTTGCAAGAAAACTAACGAGTAGTTCAGGGTCTGTGACCCATTCAGTTGCTGGCCTCTCTGCCAAGACTGCAATTTTGGTAGCCATGGCCAACGGTGGTGGTGCTGTGTCTGTCATACAGGTGTCCACTGAAAACTGGATTGAGACCAAAATCATTTTGTGCATACTAGCAGATGGCCATGAAATGATCACTTTTAGATGTTTTGCCAGCTGTGGCCCAGAAGGGCTTGACATTTTCTCCATTTTCTAGCCTGAATAGGATGGTACAACACATATCAGCTCTGAATCCTAACGTATTTACTTCCAATCTATTTATTCATGATGACTCTTGCCAAGTTCCTTCGTGAATCCAAGGGCTTGCCAAACTCATTACCAAAACCCAGAAGCAAAAACATGGCCATCCTCATAGCTCCAAGGCTAAGGGGAGGCTAAGAGACTGACACCACCCTGAGGAGACAGCATTCTCCAGTGGTTCAAGAAAATCACTCAGAGCCTGTTCAGTCAAGGGTTTCTGAATTCCACTTCCAGTCGGAGCACTGGCTATTGGTGTGAGACATATAAGTCACTGTGACTTTCATGTACCTCTGCCAGCCCAGCTCTGCAGACCAGGTGACAAATAATTTGTGAAAGGCACAGTGACATTCTCACAAGAACAATACCCAAATAAATCTAATGGCAGAGAAACATTGCTAGGATTCATAGGGTGAGGTCACTCCAGCAGGAGGGTATGTTCAGGAAAGAGACTGATGTCAGAGACCTTGATTAACGACGAAGTTTCAAACAATGTCGGGATTTTCCTGTATCCTATCTGGTCCAGAGAGCAAAACACTAATCTCTGTTATTCAATAGGAAGCAAACTTGACTACCTCCCCATCTCAGCTGACATCAGATGTAGGAATAAAGCTATGATTGTCACCGTCCCTTGTCAAAACACTTCGTGTTCTGGGAGTCCAGCTCATGAGCTAAATGTCATTCTCACTGTGTATTTATTTGTCTGGCATGATGCATTCCAGACAGAAATGGGAGAGTTCAGCTCCTAGGCTGAATGCCATTTATACCACCACATTTGCTTAGTGCTTTTGTGCATATGTGTACATAGGCGCACGCGCGCACACACACGTACATGCTTGTGCATGTACAAGGCATCCAGTCGAGTTTCTAGGGAAGAGTGCCATCATCACTGTGTTCTGTGTGTGTACAATTAGCCTCCCACATGCCACATGAGGGCCTTGTTTTAGATGGAGATTTAAAGGTGTGATGTCAGAACATGTTTGCTAATGTGCCCTGTGTAACACATTCTAAAGTTCCAGCATAGACAAGGCAGCATGTGCTTTAAATAGGTGTCATATTGGTTGCATTAAACCCTAAGCTCCCTGCAGGTTTTTGCTTGACCAGCATCACTCACATTAAAAACAGGGTTCTACACTGGGGTTTTAAAACATTTTAATTTGAATATTAGCTAATGTAGCCTAACAACACGCCTTTCATCCTAATGTAGACAGGGCCTATGTGGCAGTGACTTTCCCCATGGCTGTGTCTTATTCTCTGATCTATCCCTGTACGGATTGTGCTGCAGCCTCATTGTGAGAAATGACACAGCTTGGGAAAGACGGAAAGAACATAAACTGAGGGGAGAGGAGAAGGGGGGCACGTGGGGAGGGCAGGATGTTCCCACCCTACTGACAGTCAAGACGATGTTTCCCAGGCTAGCTACAGCAGTGGCCTTTGGATCAGGAGGCATTCACAACCCTGACAAACCTTGGACCTCTGCCCTGCCTGAAATTCAAAGCAGAATAGGCTGCATTTGCTGGATAGATTAGTGATCAGCTAAAGTACACACGAGTGACACATGGCTAAACCAAGCCAAAATAAAGAGAGCCCGACCTCCACGTATTTTAAGACTGGGTAAAATAGGATTGGAGCAGGGTAGATAATTCAGATTAAATAAGATCTTTCTCGCCTTGCCCTCAAACTTGAACCAAAACTCTCCCAAGATTCCAAAAAGTTGGGTTAACTTCTCGTGCCCCTCACCAACTTTCATTTTCACTGTGCTGCTGCACTTCCATATTCAAGTGCTGAAATACAAAGAGCAAAGCTGTTCTCTCACAGATTCTAGTAATAACATTTGAGGAACTTTAAATTAGAATCCGTTTCCTTACAATACATATTTTCTTTAATGTAATGGTTGTTCCTGAGCACTGGGATGCATGCAATGGCTTATTTTCATACAGCTGCTTCCGAGAACCATGCACCTATTCATTATTGTAGGGATGCTTCTGAGCACTGAGACAGACACACTGGTTTATTATAAATGGAATGTCTATTGCACTTTCATCTAAAAGCAGAGCGCTTTAATGAATTAAGCCTCACAAAGATGCCAGAGATGCAGGTGTGTATCTTTTCAAATTTTACAGATGGGTATCCCAGTTAAAGGGACTCCGTTCTACAGTATTAGAAAGTACATATCCGCATGGAGACACTTTGTTCAGTGACTCCTCTTACAGAGGTGCCTATGGGTAAGCAATCAAGGCACCCCCATCAGCATCTTGTTCCCGTTGCAGAAAGATTATGTTCATTCCATTTGATACAAGTTTCGATTTTCATTTGCCATGTTGCTTGGGGATCTAATGAAAAGAAGCAGCCTGGAAAATGGAATTCATCTCCAAATTCAACTAAAAAGACTGGTATCTTGAAGGCCTATGTACAGATCCCTTCTGTAAGCAGCTCTGATGTAGCTGTGGCTCCCCCACATCCTCTTCATCAAAGAAGGAATTGGCTTGCTGATCGGGCATTGGCACAAGGCCCATTTGGCAGCTAACCAATTGAGTCATTGGAAATTAGTTGAGACACGGACTTAACTCAAAATTTGGCTTTGCTTAACTATGGGAAAAAAGGGTTCTAAGCCACCGTCAGCAGTTTAAGAGGGAACGCTTCATGTGACAGTTCATTGATGCTGGTGTAGATGCTTATTATTATAAACAAATTAAATGAATGCCTCTTGTCAGAGGAACCCAGCTGAAGCAGCACAGGACTGGTTGAGAAAGCCCTGAAAAATCTGATCTTTGGCTGAAGACACTTCCTTTACCCCACTCACATTTCCCCTCACCCGCCCGGAAGATTGGGGAGTGGGATCTTATTGGAAAGGCCTTCTTGAAGGATAAAAGGAAACTCATTGTGGCAGTGAATATACGTTTGAGCTGGACACTCAAGCCCATGGAGACGTCTCACTCCACCGCTTGCTGCCATAAGTATACTCAGCTGACATGATGAAAATCTGTCAATTTCATTGAGTACACTCCAACATAGATCTGCAACAATGCAAGGACTGATTACATTCTTTCACAGCAGCTATTGGCATGTGGATTGAAACACCAGCACCTAGCCTAAGAGTGGGGAAGTTGTGGCAAGCTGCCATGTTTCCTGTTTATTCTTGAAGTCAATTTGCATTGTATTGTGTTCTTTGCTGTGCGAATAGAATACAGGCAGTCAAGATTAGATGGTCACTTCCAAGCAGGTTGTCCACAGATGCCAATAACATCCTTCAAATCATTTCGCCACTTTCAGCTACACTGCCCTGAAACTCATCACAGAGGAAGTACAGTACTTCCTGTGAAGTTCTGTCAAAACTGCCACAAAGGATTCTGGGTTACTTTAGATGAAAGTCAGATGACAAGGGGCTGAATATGGATTCAAATCATGAACAAGTTTGAGAACATCATTCCAGCAGGTCAATAAGTCATAGTCTCCCTTCTCCACTTAAAAGCTGCATGCTCATCCAGTACCTGAGCATACACTCATCCAGCCCGAGGAAGACCAAAGGCTAAAGAGATAGGCCATTTGCTTGCTGCCTCAAAAAGAAGATGTGAGTGCATAGAGGTTCCTTTACGTTCAGAGTGCAACACAAATAGATGTTCTGGAAGATGTTTCACCAATTCTAATTGGTGGCTATACTTAGGAAAAACCCTGAGTAGCCCAGGGGCATTAGGTTTGTCAGTGTTCCTGTCTGGCTTATAATCAAGATAGGCCCAAATCACAATACCAGCTCTGCATCCGGATTCGCTTTCCTAAAGCTCAGATCTGAAGCCTCATATCTGCTGTTGTCCCCACTCTAGTTATAATTAGAGAGGTTCCCAAACCAAAATCCTAGGCCTGAACATTCCTGAACTTAATTCCAAAACTAGAGCCAGCTCTGGACTTTTCAAGTGGCCAGCCTCTCTCTGTAATGGGACAAAATAAATCCCTGGATCCAAAAAACTCCATAGTTTGAGGGATTGAAACCTGAATCCAGAATTCCCAGCATGTCACGAAGCACTCAGAATCACAGAGCTCTTTCAAGAGCGAGGCCTTGTAGGAAGGCTGCACTGGCAACAGAGTCTGCTTTTTAGATGTTCCCTTCACATCCCTGCAGAACAGAGAACAAGCGTCATAATAAAAGTTGTTTTTGCTCTGGAAAGCAAGTAGCTAGCACCCTAGTGAATTCTTAATGGGGCCTATATCAAGCAAAGCAAAGCAAAGAACATTGGGTTCTTTCTGCTCAGATTAACATATTTCCCACTCTCTGGATTTTTCCTGAGATAATGTGACATTAGCTGCTCTCTCATGCTGCCCCCACTTGACATACATAGCAGATTATTAGAGTGTTTGAGGGGCCAGACTCAGATTTATGGATGACATGGCAAACAAGACACGTTTTGTTGCTCTCTTACAGGGTCACATTTTCAGGAGCTTTGAGTGGACTATTCTTCCTCACTCCATTGCAGGAAAGCAAACAAATCCTGACAAGAGAGGACTGCCTTCCTGTTACAGTTACAACGATTTAGGATTTGCCATCATGAATCAAGCCACTGGTCCATCAACGACTTCATCCTGCCTCCCCCAGGGACTAAAACCTGATGCTTTGGAGGAAGCTGTGTACGCATGCACATGCACCACCCAGCCAGCTGTACAACTCTCTGCATAAAGGGAGAAAACCTCTATTTCAATTATTACTCCCAGGTGCTTGGTTTGGTTAATTGGAACATGCTCCAGAATTATCGCTGGTGTAACTGCATTGATCACATTCAATTTGACCTTTTACTAAGTCTACACGTCTATATAATTCATGCTCACAAAAAAATGTTGCAACAACATGAAGGGCAGACATGCAAAACTCAGCCATTTGGCTTTGCAGGAACACGTGAGAAAGAGATTATTCTCAATTGCCATCCACCTGGGTTCCCAACTCTCTTGGAGGTAGCATTCACAAAGGTGGATGGTTTGGTTTCAGTGGGAGTTAGTACCTTTGTGGTTCCTCTCTTGGTGTCACTTGGAGCTTTAGCTTCAGAACTCACCATGGAACTGTCACACTTCACCAGGGCACGTATTGAAGCCCCAGGAAACTGACTTCTGCATGGTTTGGATGCAGATATATCAGTCAATCTCAGGCTTATGTGAAATGTTCATGAGCTTTTTGACCAATCATACTATTTCCTGAGATCACACCTGTTATGGATCTGTTTTCTATACACTGTGCTTTCCAATGTAAAGAGTCTCTAAAGGTAGCCAGCTTGTTATTATTCAGTATTGCTGCACCCAACAAACAAAAGGTGACCTTAGATTTCTGAAGGTGCAGTACATAAATATACAGAAAAACAAACAAAAAGCTAACTTAAGAAGACAAGCCTACAAGACACCTCCTAGATCTGCTATCATAGACAAACCCATCATATAATCAAACATCTTGCTACATTCTCATAGCTACATGCATCACAGGAACAAAACCCCACACCAGCTGCATGTCAAATTACTTGGATGCTTCATACTTAGCACTTTGAGTTGTTTCAGATAAGGGATATTTGAATCCAACAAAGTTTGAGAGTTAATACTGACATGTCATCCTTAATTCAATAATATATGCGGGATACCTCACGCCATGTGGTCTAGAATCTGATTACCACAATTTTCACTTCTGTCTTCAAAGACCTTCTTCAGGTTTCTAACAATGCAACTTGTCTATTCTTTCCTGTAGGCACGTTCGTAACTCCTCACATGCACCTGGATGGAGTGTTTAGAGGTGAAGGTTGCAAGGTCCCCTATCAAAATTATGAGCTACCAAATGCTTTCTTTGAAGATAAAACAACTGGGTACCTGCCCACAATCTGCTGAGGGGTCTCTCACTGCCACTGTTTCCTGTGTCAGATATAGCCCTGTGAAGGAGTGGGTAAAAGAGGAGATGAACAACAATTACCTCATGGGTTGAGTCCGCAGAGCTGTTTTCAAGTCTTCAACTATTTTATTCCTCATTTCTGTTTCTTCTTCATCAAAAGCGTACAGGGTCTGCATCTGTTTGGAAAACAGAGAGACGGTTACAAAAGCCAGAGCTGCCTGATGGAAGGTCAGAGAAAACAGACTGCTAGACAGCGCAGAGGTTGTCCATAAGAAATATTCTACCAAATCACTTAGAGGTGCTTGCTGCTTCCAGCTGCAAAGCCGAGTCCAGCTGAGACTGCTTCTATTCTTGTGGATTGGCAATAGTGTATAACCCAGTGTTCTCAGATTACCAGAGGAAGTTATAGATGCCCTCACAAAATAACGTTCCTGTGTCTTATTTGGGATTCACTGCAATATGTCTGAACAAACAATTTAACTCTCAACATTCCTAACAGATAGGTATTTGAGGGAAGTTATTATTCCTCTCTATTCAGCACAGGTGAGGCCACATCTGGAGTACTGCGTCCCGTTTTGGGTCCCCACTACAGAAAGGATGTGGACAAATTGGAAAGAGTCCAGCATAGGGCAACGAAAATGATTAGGGGGCTGGGGCACATGACTTATGAGGAGAGGTTGAGGGAACTGGTCTTATTTAGTCTGCAGAAGAGAAGAGTGAGGGGGCATTTGATAGGAGCCTTCAACTACTTGAAGGAGAGTTCCAAAGAGGATGGAACTAGGCTGTTCTCAGTAGTTGTAGATGACAGAACAAGAAGCAATGGTCTCAAGTTGCAGGGGGGAGGTCTAGGCTGGATATTAGGAAAAACTATTTCACTAGGAGGGTGGTGAAGAACTGGAAGAGGTTACCTATGGAGGTGGTGGAATCTCCATCCTTAGAGGTGTTTAAGGCCTGGCTTGACAAAGCCCTGGCTGGGATGATTTAGTTGGGGTTGGACTAGATGACCTCCTGAGGTCTCTTCCAACCCTAATCTTCTATGATTCTATAATTCTATTGCTGTTCCAATTTTTCAGACAAGTAGACCAAGGTACAAAGAGGTTAAGACCTACATTTTCAGTTGTATTCACTAATTCTGGTGGCAGAGCTTTTTGGGTGTCCAGGTCAAAGGCCAGTACTCCTGATCTAGTCCCACCCAGCTCTTCTGCTGACTTGCTATATGACCTTGGGCAAGTCACTGAAACCCACACTTTCAAACTTGGATGCATAAAGCTAGACACCTAAATTCAGAGTCAGACACTTGAAATGGGTAGCCTGGTCTTCATAGATGCTAAGCACACGTAGATCTCAGTGAAGTCAATTGGATTTGTTTAGTGCTCAGCATTTCTAAGAAACAAGCCACTACATTTGAACATTTTGGCCTATATCTTTCTCTGCCTCAGCTTCCCTAATTGTAGAAGGTGGATGATCACTCCTACCTTATTGATAGGGGTACCGCGGGGTTTCACAAAACAATGTTAATACTAGGAGAACCTCAGCTCTCAACTCAGGGTCTTCTTGAATAAATACCTTGATTAAACAAATATTATCCAGCACCTACAATCATGACCCATTACAGCAGAATACTAGTGTCTTTATGGTAATAGTTCAGCAAGGAAGTCCCAGAGAAAAAAACCTCCTTTCACTAGAACATCTCTTAACTCTCCCCCTCCCCTTCTTCCCCAAACTCTTCTATGTTGCAAACCATGCGGTGCCAACGCATGTCAAATCCTGAGGGTGGTCACTTGGCTAAGAGCCATGGCTGTTTTATGCTACACAGCTGGTCCAGGGAGCTGTATTTAACTCTAGGGGTCCTCCTTCTGATCCACACTAAAGTCAAATTCACTCACTAACGGAGCAAGATATTTCCTGCCCTAATGGAATGACAGAGTGCTACTGATGGAAAATGAGCTGACAATGTTTTATCTTCTGCCAGCATCCCCAACAGCCAGAAACATATACTGAAACACTCAAGCCAAGCCATATACAATCCCCTCTTCAAAAAAATAAATAGAAACCATGAAAATGCATTGTGGAATCTCAATGGCAGATTCCTGGGGTGGGTTTTGGTGCTTGATTTGTAATTCCTTGGGTGAGGGCCCATAAACATTCCTTTGAAAGGCTCCCATTTTTACAATAGCTTACTTTCTCCTCTGACCCATTGCTGGAAAGAGGCACATGGATGGCAGGAGGGTTTTCAAAGGTATTTTGTTGAGAGTGGAAACAGCCTGTTTCCAAGTGAAACAAACATAAGTAATCCTGCTTTTGCAGCAGATGGTTAATTACAGAAAACCCCCTTCTGGAAGCTATGAGCAACCAAGAGCCCTTCACTTCTCTCACAGCTACACAAGCTAGGAACATAACTCCCTGTGCCTCCTCTAATAACAGAAGGGTCAGATGTCCATATCATGAAATTACAGTCTGAAAGTTACAGAAAACAGGATCACACTAGGAGAGAGGGACGGGAAACTATTGTGTTTGGGGATCACTGTTTGTGGCTGCATTTCATAGTTATGTTTGGTTGGAAAATAGTTTTTCTGAACTAAAAACTGCATTAAAGGGATAATGTTGGCCTAGCTTAAGACTCCATATTAGTAAATTTTATTCCACAGACAAAAAGGAGGCGCAAACTATTGCAGGAGCTTCAACCAGCCTGAGATACTCCATGCACAATTACAGACAGACTATTTTTGTATGTTCAGAAATGTTGATTTGAATGCATCAGGGAAATCTGACATCCAGTACCTGCTCTGCACGGATTAGTCTGAGACTGCACATATGGGCAAAAAACTATATACAAGGAATTGTGTGTTCAAAATGACAGGCAACCTTAAAAGCTACTTTTGGAAATTTGGCTCAGTGTGAATAGAAATATTTTAATTTAAACTGTATTTTGTTTAAAATACAAGGGAAAAAACTCTCCCCCATCCTCCTGTGCCCTGAAATACTAGAAATCCAAACACAGCAGCCTAATGCTAGTGCATGAGAGCCAGTAAGCAAAACTGACTAGAAGCGGAAAATGAACTGACCTGCCTACTTTCATTTGCCAAGCTAAGTCAGATGGAATAAAGGAAATAAATAACAGAAATAGTACTAAAAAGAAGTACCAACTGGATTTTCAGAATTTTATAATTATGGTCCAAGTTCCTGATTTTGATCTCACCTGTACCATTTTTACAATCTGTTACTCAGCTGAGTTCAATGAAATTACTTCTGATTTAAACAAGTATAAGTGGATCAAAATCAGGCCCTATGTCATAATTAGAGTATGGCCATTTATTATTGTTATTAATGTGACTATTATCTCTGGGCAACATCCCTTTAAAAATATTCAAAGAAATGAGTTTAGGTGGAATTCAAACTGCCATGACATCTCTGGAACTGGATTAGGGATGATCCAAGAGCAGAAATTCTCAATTACAGAATTAAATTTTTAAAAAACCAAACAAACGTAAGATGCTCTAAGCAAACAATGGTTTAGAGCAGCATGAACCAGATGGGAGATGGAGTCATCCTCCACCTGTTAGATTCTGCTGAAAGATATATTTTCTTTTATGTCTTATGAAGCTGTTTTGCCCTGAGCAAATGATTTCTGAGCCAGAGAAAAGGGCCTGGTAACAGCTGTATTTATTAATCTTGACCCCATCTCATGCTCTCAACACAGCTATCACGCCAAAGAGCTGCATGTGCAGCTACTGTTCACCAGCAAGCCCTTCTGTACAAGTGCAGATATAGCCAACATCATAAAAGCAACATGGTGGTGGTCAAAAGTAATCTTCCTTCTCCCCAGTAAACCGGGGATTGCATTTATTGAGGCTGCCAAGCAGACAGTGTCACAGAGAAAAAGAGACAAGTCTCTTGATATGTGCTAGAAATAGGGCAGCTGCTATATCCTACAAAGAGAAGTTTCATGACTTGACAAATCAGCCAAGATGACGATCACTCTGATATTTAGAATTGTGTACGATTTTGTGTCTGCAGATAATCACTGGTATGATTTGTTGCACTTGTTGTCAAGTTACTGGATTTACAGGCACAAAATTACAGGTGTAGAACTGAAGGCCACTCTTCTAAGTTAGGTAGCATCAATGGTTAGCTCCTTTTCTTCCAGGGATTGATGCAGAAGCTATTCCATTTTGGACTAGTTGGTATTATCCTTCCAATTAGACCATCTGAAAGACAGCTCACACAATTATAACAGGGGGCCTGACAGTCAATAAAGTTATATCGACAAACACAGTATAAAACTGGTGAGAAGATCATAGAAATGTCAGTCTGGAAGGAGCCTCGAGAGGTCATCAACTCTAAGCTTCCCCACTGAGACAGCACCAAGTAAACCTAGACAAGAGGTGGGCAAACTTTTTGGCCTGAGGGCCCCATCAGGGTATGGAAATTGTATGGCGGGCCATGAATGCTCATAAAATTGGGGTTCGGGAGGGGATGAGGGCTCTGGCTGGGGGTGCGGGCTCTGGGGTGGGGCCAAAAATGAGGGGTTTACTGTGCAGGAGGGGGCTCTGGGCTGAGGCAGATGGGGTGAAGTGTGGTGGGGGGTGAGGGATCAGGCTGGGGATGAGGAGTTGGAAGTGCAGGAGGGTGCTCCAGGCCAGGACAGAGGGGTTTGGAGGGCAGGAGGAGAATCAGGGCTGGGGCAGAGGGTTGGAGCATGGGGGGATGCCTTAGGGGTGCAGGCTCTTGGCAGTGCTTACCTCAAGCAGCTCCTGGAAGCAGCGGCATGCCCCACACTCCAGCTTCTACAAGGAGGCATGGCCAGGCATCTCTGCTGCATGCTGCCCTGTCCGCATGCACCGCCCCTGCAGTTCCCATTGGCCATGGTTCCCGACCAATGGGAGCTGCAGGGGTGGTGCTTATGGCAGGAGGAGTGTGCAGAGCCCCCGACTACTCCTATGTGTAGGAGCCGAAGGAAGGACATGCCACTGCTTCTAGGAGCCATGTGGAGTGGCCCCCGACCCTGCTCCCCAGCTGGAGCACTGGAGTGGGAGCTCAAAGGCCAGATTAAAATGACTGGTAGGCCGGGTCTGGCCCATGGGCCATAGTTTACCCACCCCTGATCTAGACCATGCCTGACAAATGGTTGTCTAACCTGTCCTTAAAAACCGCCAATGATGGGGATTCAACAACATCCCTTGGAAGCCTATCCTTAGGCCTGGTCTACACTGTGGGGTGGGGTGGGGGAGATGGGGAATCAACCTAAGATATGCAACTTCAGCTACGAGAATAGCATAGCTGAAGTCGATACATCTTAGGTTGACTTACCTCACATCCTCACAGCACGGGACTGACTGCCGCCACTCCCCCATCGACT
The DNA here is from genome assembly GCF_007399415.2 of Gopherus evgoodei. Classification (NCBI taxonomy): domain Eukaryota; kingdom Metazoa; phylum Chordata; order Testudines; family Testudinidae; genus Gopherus; species Gopherus evgoodei. The sequence continues at coordinate 164,043,749 of NC_044324.1, read as the reverse complement.
CTATTTCTGCCTCTTGCCGCGGTGGAGTACAGGAGTTGACGACAGAGCAATCAGGGATCGATTTATCGTGTCTACACTAGACATGATAAATTGATCCCTGATAGATTGATCACTACCCACCAATCTGGCAGGTAGTGTAGACGTACCCTTAGAGGTAGAAAGTTTCTGTTAATATCTAACCTAAATCTCCCCTGCTGCAAATTAAGTCAGTCAATTAGCTCTTGTCCTACCTTCAGTGGACATGGAGATCAATCAATCACAGTCTTCTATAACAGCCCTTAACATATTTGAAGACAGTTATCAGGTCCCCCTCAGTCTTATTGTTTTCACCCTAAACATGCCCAGGTTTTTTTTTTAACCTTTCCTCATAAGTCAGGCTTACTTGACCTTTTATCATTTTTATTGCTTTCCTCTAGACCCTGTCCAATTTGTCCACATCTTTCTTAAAGCATAGAACTCAGAACTGAACACAGTACTCCAGCTGAGGCCTCATCAGTGCTGAATAGAGCAGGACAATTACCTCCTATGTCTTACATACAGCACTCTGGTTAATAAGCCCATGACTGATATAGCCTTTTTCACAACTGCGCATTATTGTCTCATATTCAATTTGTGATCCACTATAACCCCCAGATCCTTTTTGGCAATACTACCACCTAGCCAGTGATTTCCCATTGTGTATTTGCACATTTGACTTTTACTTTTAAAGTGAAGCATTTTGCACTTGTCTTTGTTGAATTTCATCTTGTTGATTTCAGACCAATTCTCCAATTTGTCAAGTTCTTTGTGAATTCTAATCCTATCCTCCAAGCATTTGCTTATAAAATTTTCAGATGACACAAAGCTAGGAGGGATTGCATACTCTCTACTCCATTATCCAAGTTACTAATGAAAACATTTAATAGTACTGGACCCAAGACAGATTCCCTGCTGGATCCCACTAAATACATCTTCCCAGTTTGCAGTAAACCACTGATAACTACTCTGAGTATGATCTTTCAACCAGAGAACAGAATTGGGCCCAAAGTGTCCAAGTTGTTTAGCTGAAATAGAAAGCTGTGACCTCTAGTCCAGTAACGGAGTGCTTCCTAACATATTGATCTATGGTTGGGAAAGGCCAGCACTGGGGAGTCAGGGACTGATCCAAAACCTTTGAAGTCAATAAAAGACTTTCACAGACTTCAGATGGGCTTTGGATCAGGCTCTCATTTTATCAATGAGCAGCTCATATCTAAGATAGGCCCATATACCTAAGCAATTAGGGGCAACAAGGTATGAAGGTGCTGTTTAAAAGATCACTGATTTACAGCAGGTCCAAAACTTAAGTTTTGCAGAACCCAGGGTATAACATTTTAAAACAATAGAAAGGTGTTTTTAAAATTCTAATAATATTTTTGTTTCAGGTTTAACATTCCCTGCAGTATTTGCAATCCAAATACTGTATCATGTGCTAACATTGGGAGAGCCACTAAGTAAAACTGATTAGACTGATTGGAGACAAAGTGAAACTGACTAATCTTTTTAAATACTTCACTCAGGGTGAAGAATGCAAAAAACACCAGCATTTGCAGTGAAAGTAAAGGGGCTCTTAAAAAATTCTTTCCATTTTAAGAATCTCAGAGGTCCTATTAACACATTTGAGGACATTTCTTTTAAAATACCCTGATTCACTGCTATGCTACTCCAGTTTAACAGTCATGTAACTCTACTGAAAACAAATCAATGGAGCTAAACCTGCATAAAATTGAAGAAAATAAATGGTAAATGAGGTCCATTAATTTTAACCCAAGTAGCCCTTAAATATCTCCAGTGATAGGGTAAAACATAAGGCAAAAGGAAAATCTGTCAATCATTCTAGGGCCAGGGCACGTCAAAATAGCGTTACCAGAACCTGGCGTTTATTTGTACTCTTAAAATGTGGTTAAAATCAGAAAAAGTAGGCCAAAATCTACTCTCAATCCCTGAAGCTGCTCCAGCTTTACATTCATTCCAGATTTACACCAGGATAAATTTAGGGACTGATCCAAAAGCTGCTAAACTATTGGAAAGCCTCCCAATAACTTCAAAGGGCTTTGGATCAAGCCCTCAGAGCAGAATTTAGTGTGGTGACATTGCAAGGTTCCATATTTCTTCTCCCTTAATAACTCTTCTAGAGTAAATTTGCCCAGTCTAGACATTAAAACACTAGTCTTTGCCAATCATGCAAACTCAGCCTCTTCTCTTGAAACCAAGCTGTGTTTTCCACTTCACCCCTCATCACCAACAAATTCTGGAATCAGCAGTTAGGTAGTAGTTTTTGATGAGTCATGAAGAATAGAATAGTCTGTTACCTTCCTAGAGTGGCTCTGAAACACTAGTGAAACACTGACTGTGTCAATCAACTAAACATGTATTACCAAGAAAAAAAATCAACCAAGTGTGCAACATGATGTAATTTTAATAGTTATTTTTCAGCCCATAACAATGCTATGAAGGTGAATTGACAAGCTTTTATAAATTAATTATAATGATAAAAACTCACCAACAACTCACACTGCCCAAGATGTTAACAGCTAAATTCATGCAGAAGTGATGAGGGAAATCAATAGCTCTTGCATATAAATAACCAGAAGCAGAATTTGGCCATAAACCAGTAACAAACTACGAATTTTCAGAACATAGGAACTGCTATACCAGATCAGACCAGTGGTTCATCTATCACATTATCTTGCCTCTCACAGTGGCCAGTGCTAGATGCTTCAGAGGAAGGTATAAGAACCCCCCAGTAAATAATTATCAAGTAACATGCTGATAAGGGAGGTTTTTCCCTAAATCCTATCAGTAAAAGGTTTGTTTTATCCTGAAGCTTGAGTATTCATTGCCCTATATTTCTGTTTTTGTCCTGTCGCACATAAATTAATTTTTGATTATCTATAAAAATGACTAACCCTTTATTTCATTATTATTACTACACTAAATTCTTATAGTCAGTAATGTATTGTGGCAGTAAGTTCCATAGGTTCATTATACATTGCGTGGGGGTGGGTGGGGGATTTTCCTTTATCAGTTTTTCATTTATTGCCTTTCAAATTTCACAAATGTTCCTTGTTCTTCTATCGTGAGTGAGGGTAAACAGGAGCAGCTGTCATCTTCTCTATGTCATTCATGTTTTTATATATGCCTATCATCTCTTCACTTATTTGTCTCTTTTCTGTGGGCCAAATCCTGTCACCTTTACTCACACTGAGTAACACATCAGTCTGCAAGTAATGCCACTGAAGTCAACATGACTACTTACGGAGCAAGGTACTAGTCCATAAGCAACCCTCCAGTCTAACCAGGCCTCATGGGGACGGGGTGTAATAGGAAGGGACAATCCAGTTCTCTGTCATCATCATCTCTCAAAATTCCCAACATAGGGGAAATGGCTGAAGCACCTCTGTGACAGACCCAGGCCAGTGGGGTGCAGGAGTCTGGTAGAGGGCAAATATACTGGTCACTGGGTGAGTAGTTTTCTGTTCCCTGAGTGACCAGAGCAGGGTCTGCACTAGAGTAGTCAGGAACTTGCTAGAACCAATTAAGGCAGATAGGCTGATTAGAACACCTGCAGCCAATCAAGGCAGGCTAATCAGGGCACCTGGGTTTTAAAAGGAGCTCACTCCAGTCAGACGGGGAGGAGCCAGAGGAGAGGAAGTGTGTGTGTGGAGCTGGGAGCAACAGGCGCAAGGAGCTGAGAGTGAGAGGCTGTGCTGCTGGAGGACTGAGGAGGACAAGCGTTATCAGACACCAGGAGGAAGGTCCTGTGATGAGGATAAAGAAGGTGTTTGGAGGAGGCCTTGGGGAAGTAGCCCAGGGAGGTGTAGCTGTCACACAGCTGTTGCAAGAGGCACTATAAACAGCTGCAAATCCATAGGGCCCTGGGCTGGAACCCGGAGTAGAGGGTGGGCCTGGGTTCCCCCCAAACCTCCCAACTCCTGATCAGACACAGGAGGAGCTGATCCAGACTGTGGGGGAGATCACTGGGGTGAGCAAATCTGCCAATAAGCGCAGGACCCACCAAGGTAGAGGAGGAACATTGTCACAGCCCCCACTGGCTTAACTGTCCCTTGTGGACCATTACCAGTCAGTCAGTGTACCTGAGAGCAACCCCGAGGTTGCTCTGTGTCATATTATTACATCCTTCCCATGCCAATGTTGGTGCACAGGGCAGAAATTAGCTTCTTCCAACCCTCTCAGCCGTTAGCTGTTGCTTCCATCTGCTCTGTGGTGTTGAGATTATGGTTCTGTCATCCCTGCTAAGGCTCTTAATGTTTCTATTGAGTGGTCTTGGTTCCTCATACCAGTCTATTTCCACTTGCTCTCAGCATTCTGTGGGAGTCTGCATTGGCATGTTGGATACCTGCACCAATATGTCCAGCGCTTCCTTCTGATTCTGGTGGAAACAAGCTGCTGGTTAGATCTCTTCATTGGTGATAGAACCTCTCCATCCAATGCCCAGAAGCCAGGGGGCTGGCTCTCTCTTTTCCCCAGGAATGCTCAGCCACTGCTCAACCCCATGCTCTACTCCCACTCCACATGCCTTGAGTTTAGTGAAAGCTGCAGAGGACTTTCCTATCCTTGATATCACTTCTTTCTTGATATCTCTGTTGTGCCTGGGGCCAAGTTGGGAAGCACAAAGGTGACAAAGGCATTTTTTGCCCTTCCCTTCAGCTTCTCTTTTGGACAGAGTTTGGTTAAACCCATGGGTCAGGGCCATGTTTTATTACTAGATTAGGATCTTACATTTACATTTAATTTGTTTTTAAAGCTTTTCAGATCATCTTTAAGCACTGTTTAAAGAGAGGAGAGAGAGAAAAAATATATATACACATACACACACACACACACACAAATGTGTATGTGTATATATATTTTTTCTCAAACGTGTGTGTGTGTGTGTGTGTTCACGTGCATGTGCATGTACACATGAGCATAGGAGAAAACCCATTATTGATCTGCAAGACAAAAGCCACAGCGACACCATCGTGTCTCATTTCTGTAATTTGGCGTTTCCAGTGAAGAATCCGATTTCATCATTTTCAGTTCTGTGAATCACAGAAATAAGAGCTGAAAAAGGCCTGCATTTCATCAAACCCATCTCTCTGCCAGTGCAAGATTCTTCCCTACAGAGTATACTCCTCTCCCTTTGCCAGCTCCATTTTAAATGAATCAAGCAACTGGACTTTCACTACTCTCCTTAAGACACTGTTTCACAATCAAACAGACACTGTTAGGAAATCTTTCCTGGCATGTGCAGAGGTAACTTACTGCAGCCATGGAGTTGATGCGGTCAATATAGTAATCTGGCCAGCTGGTAGCAAGCTTATTAGGGTCTTCTTGTTCCTGAAACAGAAAATTAAACAAAGTTACATGAGCAGGCTTAAAGGACAAATAGTTTTCATTTGGCTGAATTCATCTGGAAATCTTGACCATCTTACTTCCTACCCATTTCCTTATGACACATGCATCTTTATGTATTTTATTACAAAACTCTTTGAAGGTATAGTGCTAAAGCTATCCTGGTGATGGCAGAGAAGGAAAGATCATCCTTCAAACAGGATTACTGAAAACAGCATTACAGAACTGACTGAGACAAGGTTGTCCTTCAGTGGCCAAACCGACAATACTCCCCTTCTCACAGTATGCTGACAAAGCTTGCACTCAAAGGACAGAGCCTTCAGGGATAACTCAGTTACATTTTCAAGTCTTACATTTTACAGATTTTAGAAAATATTTTGTAGTATTTCTGCTAATTGGATGGGCAAGTGTCATAAACAGATGGTTAAGGGTTAATGTCTTTTACCTGTAAAGGGTTAAGAAGCTCAGTGAACCTGGCTGACACCTGACCAGAGGACCAATGGGGGGACAAGATACTTTCAAATCTTGGTGGAGGGAAGTCTTTGTTTGTGTTCTTTGTTTTGTTTGTTGTTCGCTCTTGGGGCTAAGAGGGACCAGACGTACACCCAGGTTTTCTCTAATCTTTCTGAATCAGTCTTTCATGTTTCAAAATGTAAGTATAGCCAGGCAAGGCGGATTAGTCTTATGTTTGTTTTCTTTCAACTTGTGAATGTTTTTCCTTTTGCTGGAAGGATTTTTTACCTCTGTTTGCTGTAACTTTGAATCTAAGGCTAGGGGTGTATGGGGGGGAGGTCCCTCTAGTTTATATGAATCTGAATACCCTGTAAAGCATTTTCCATCCTGATTTTACAGAGATAGAAAAAGTAAAAATTTTCTTTAATTAAAAGCTTTCTTTAAGAATCTGATTGATTTTTTCCTTGTTTTAAGACCCAAGGGGATTGGGTCTGAACTCACCAGGGATTGGTGAGGGGAAAAGGAGGTGGAAGGTTAATCCCTCTGTTTTAAGATCCAAGGAGTTTGGATCTGTGTGAAGCCTCTCAAGGCAACCCAGGGAGGGGAAGGTCTGGGAGGAAAGTAGGGGGGATAGTTAATTTCTCCTTGTGTTCAGATCCAAGGGGTTTGGATTGTGTTTGGAAGGTTTTGAGGGAACAGGAAGTGTGCCAAACACTAAATTTTTGGCTGGTGGCAGCGTTACCGGATCTAAGCTAGGAATTAAGCTTAGAAGAGTCCATGCAGGTCCCCCACATTTTTACTCTAAAGTTCAAAGTGGGGGAAAAAACCTTGACAGCAAGATTCACCAATTACAGAGAAAAATGCCAAAAAGTCTGGAAACAGGCCAAATGACTGCTTCTTAGGAAGGTAAGCACAACCTCAAAGCATCCAGATGAACAGAACTATAATCTGTGAATTACAGTGAAAGCTGCATCAAAGACCACCTCCAAGAGTGGTCTTAGTAATTGTTAAGTATCACCATACATTTTGTAATTAAACTCACCTTTCAGTTGAAGGCCTATCTCTCCTGGGCAACCACATTTTACTGGTTCTTTGAGCGGTCACTTGAGAGGTTTCACTGCATCAGATTTTATTTTACTTTACTATGTGAAGAGGCTAGGCAGATAGACTAGAAACCAGTAAGAAAATAACAATTGGTTTCTGGAGCCCTAATCTCCCACCACAAGGTATAAGTAGCTTACATTAAAATCAATTGAAGTTCTATCTTGTGGTTGAAGAACGGTGTTCTTTGGAGTTATACTAAAGATGGATGAATAGAGATTATCTTTCTGCCTGTCTTGCTAATCTTCCTGACATTCTATTGTCCTGTATGTATAAACATTTTACAAACTAAGCCTGTTGATATGAATAAGTTATACAGATGAACATTAAATAGCCAGATCTTTATCAGATCGCATCAACTCTTTTAGTGCTGCTATATATTTATGTTGGTTGGAGAGAAGAAATATTTCTACATGTCCCCAAACTGGCCTGCATTCAAAAGAACCTTAATACTTGTTAAACTCCTTTCAGGTTAAAATTAAATTATAGCATACACTGTAACAAATCCATGGAAAATGGCAGGCTTCAAATCTGGAATTCATAGCAACAGCAGGGGTAACACTCAGATCTTCCTGCTCCAAAACCAGAGGCTCCTATATCACTTGAACTAAAGGAGAACCTCAATTAGCTGTTAGCAGTATACAGCCAATGACATAATAGAACAGTTCTGCTTCTAGCCAGTAGAGGACAGTAGTACATATACCTACCAAGCCAGTTCAATACCTACCTCTAGAAATACATAAAGCCTGAGAGGCTGCCAAAACGGCAAGAGGCATAAAATGCATTTTCTAGTTACACAATTTATGACATATATACCACCTCCCCATCAGTGGGCTGTGTGGAAATTCATGCCACACATGCACACTTTTCCAGTGCAAGTTGGAAAGCCTTTGTTTTCCTTCTCTCCCTTTCCCTGATGAAAGCAGTAGGCTGACAGAGCTAAATCCTTGCTTACCAACAGAAATGGAGCTATAGGACTCCCCATAAGTAATCAGCTAGATTTCTACACCTCATTTCATTGCAGACTGCCTTTTAACACCTACTCTCTCTAGATGTTGACAACTGTTTTGCACACAACAAGCCTTAAGCTCCTATCCAAGAGTCAAAATATGACCTTGCTAACGGAAAAAACAATGCAAAAACATGCAGTTGATAAATACAGCATTATTTTTAGAAAATAATCTTATCATGACCTGAGTAGCACAGGGGAGAGAGAGCGGTAATCTAGTGCTAGTTAAATAAAGACCATTCCACCAGGCACCATGACATATACAGCAACCTATTTGTAAAGGGACATCAGGCCAAGACACAAATCTGCAGTGCAAGGTGCCTTGATCGGTCTTCCTGGAAGTTTCCTGTGTAAAGGAGTTTGAAAGAGCGAGTGACCCCTGCTACAGTTGTTTCCTAGATAAATGGGACAGTAAGTCTGTGAGAACAATAAACACAGCATCTCCTTTGCCTATTCATTGAACCTCAGGCTAGGGAAGAGAAAACAAATTCAAATAAAGTGACAACTACTCAGATCCTTTTTCCAAATCTCAAAGAATCCGAATTAAAAAAAAATCTAAGATTCTTAAAAACGCAGAAGTGTTAGAATACCGTGAGAAATGCTGCTCTTACTAGATATCCAGCCCAAACAATAGGCTAAAAAGGTTTAAGATAGGAAAAGCATCCAAATATTTGAGTAATTTCCTATCTGAACCCCTGAAGCTTTGGACGTTTGACCAGTTGTATTAAAAGATGAAGAACTCTGACCTTCCTAAGGTAGGATTCTGTATTTTTGGTTGGCTGAGCAGATGGAGATGTAGTCATTTTACTCTGTGATTTACTGTTTCCCTCCCACTACTTTCTACCCTTCTATATCCAGCATATATTGTAGTCCTAACCCTGAGACCAAAGCTTAATGCCTCTTCTATGATCATCCTGCTGCTTTTGAGCAAGGGCTGGGTGAGAACTGGTTTGGATGAAATAAACATTGCTCTGAGGTTCAAAAAAAGTTTGGTTACATTTGTGTGAGAGAGAGAGAGTACATTTTCTGGTTCTGACCAAAAACAAAAGGTCCAAAATCCCATAAGGAAAGCTGTTCTGTTTATGGGCCTAATCTCAAGAGAAATTCCTCAGTCCTTATTCAGACAAAATTTTCATTGAAGTCAATGACTGTTTTGCTTGGAAAAGGTCTGAATAAACATTGACTAGGTGCTTCAAAATCTAGCTCTCTATTTCTGAAGTAGCAGAAGCCAGTTCTTGCAAAAGCTACTTTTGCAAACTCAAGAGGTCTGGATAAGCATGCGGATGTTTATCTGAACTCCCAAAACATTGGTTAGTCCATCACTAATTTTAGCCAGATACCTGGAGAAGATTTTCAAAGCATCAGTTTCTGACGTGAGATACCCAAGATCACGTTGATATTTACATCAGCCTCAGGAACAGTACCATGATATATTACAATTGGAGACACCAGGGAAGATGATTCATTGCCCAGATGATGCAAAAGTTCTCTGCAGTATGAAATCACAGCACCATACACTTCTTCTCAGATGGCAGAATCTAAAATACTTGGATTTCTTAAAGACCATCAAAATTCTGATCCTCAAAACATTTCAAATTGCCTCTCAGCAACTTGCACTGATGTTGATGACAAAATCCTCTTCTTGCTCCAGAACATGCAGAAGGAAAAAAGTAGGGCCTGATACCCAAAGCCACATAGGCGTCAATAACTGGGAACAATTACCTAGCTGTCTGAAGCAAAATGTCAGCCAAAGGAATCTATTAAAGTAAAGTCACCTTTTAGCTCCTTGAGTAGTGTAAATATTACATTAAAAAATAAGACGCCAGTCAGTGGGCTTCAGAAGCAATCATGTCATTCTTCACCAGAGCAACCGCTATGTAACTACTGTGAAAAAACAGCTCTGATATCATACAAGCCTGTAATAAAGTCAAGGTATTATATAGGCATTGAAACTAATTTGGATTGAGTCCATCCCCATGGTGATAACTGGGACTTTTGAGTTGAACAGCTTCATCTAACATAAGATTTAATGGAATACGTCAAATACTTGGAATATTTGAACCAACTGCAAAAATAAAACTAAACAAAATATTCTAGCCAGTTCATTTGATCCTGCAGGCCTTTTACAGAGTTCTTGGGGAATCAATCCACTACACTTCATGGACACATTCTCTTCAATGGCACAAAGACATTTGGTGGCATCAGCTCCTAGCGTGAAAGACATGCGCCACAGAAAAAACTAGAGTGACCAGACAGCAAGTGTGAAAAATCAGGACAGCTGGTGGGGGGGGGTAACAGGAGCCTATAAGAAAAAATCCCAAAAATCGGGACGGTCCCTATAAAACCGGGACATCTGATTACCATAGAAAAAACCCACCATGCCTGTAAGTACATCATTCCCCTCCGCTGATGGTCCTTTGTAGAGAGACACTAAAACACTAAGGTGATGGGTGCCCTATAAATGGATAAGAGATTGAATAGGCCCTGAAAATTAAATGCCTAGCTTATCTGACAAATGTCTTTCAGGAGAGGGTTGAGTCATTTGGGAGAAGACTTCACAGCAGCTGCCAGCGCTGTACCTTTTTTGCAACTCGACTTCAGCATCCAGGGCTGTTGATCTGAAGTTTTACACTAAACATCAAATAAACTCACAACAACACACACAGTATTTCTTCAGAGTATCTCCTTAGTATCCAAGCACTTCCCAAATATAAATGGATTTATCCTCACACTACCCTTAGCAGGTAAGGAGTGATTTACCCCAGTTTTACAAATGAGTAGAGAGGGCCAAGAAGAAAAGTTGAAGTGACAATCCAAACTCCCCCAGGAAGTCAGTGGCACTGTTGGGAATAGAATTCTGATCACTTGAGTCTCAAGCCAGTGCCCTTACAAGACCATCTTTCCTCTCCTATGACACTGACCTGATTTTCAGAGGTCCTGGAAACTCTCAGCTCCTTGGGAACTGCAGATGCTCAGCATCTCAGCAAATCAGGCCATGTGCACACTGGGCCATGGCACCATTTAACTACACTTCAAGTGTCAATATCCTGTGCTGATTAGTCTGTGTCTTAAGACAGCATGACTCAAGGTACTGTTTGCCACTTACACAGCTGCCCAAAACACTTAAGGACACTTCCTGATAAGTGGAAATGACAGACTACCTTTACCTGGTGCACTCTTTCCCTCAGTCCATTTGGTTGACAAGCATTATTTAAAGCAGCAGCAGGACAGGCAACTTACATAATGCCATCTAGTTTGGGTTTAAAACCTTTCACAAGTCCCTTATTCTGGGTGGTGAATTCTGGTTGACCTCAGTAGAAACAACATACAAAACAGATGGAAGAGAAGAAATCCAAATGGACAAACACATGAGAAACACGTTTCATTCCTATTTACTTATTGTAATCTGCAAGTAAGAGCAAACTGATGCTTGGCATCAGTGTAAACCTGGAAAAACAGAATTGAAATCAATAAGGATATTTGAATTTACACTTGGGTAGCTGAAAACAGAATTTGACAAGACAGCTTCTGGTTAGTGCATTTCCCCTGCAACAGCTGATGGCATCATTCTATCCCAGACAGGAGGAAGCTGGATTCCTATAATCAGCACTAGCTGTCAACAGTGTCATCACTTAATGGCAGAAAAAGTCACAGACCACTGAACTCAGGTGGTTAAAAAATGACTAGTTTTTATTTAAAAACATGTAATTGAGGGTTTGCCATGTTGGTTATGCCTCTATGGTGGCTTTTTCAAAAGCACCTAAAGGAAGTCAGGCTCACAACTCCAAACGAAAGTCAATGAAAGCTCAATTCCCACGAGATGTTTTTGAAAGGCTCATCTTAAAATTACAATACTTTGCACTCCTGTAGTGCCTTCCCCCAACCATATCCCAGCGCTTTTCACAAGTTAATGAATTAAGCTTTACTGAAGCCTTCTCAGCTAGGTCAGTTTAGGTGGGCAAAGTGAGGCAGAGAGATTAAGTGATTCCCTTCAATCACACAGGAAATCTGTAACAGAGCCAGGAAAAGAACCCACATCGGACTCCAACATCCTGTGTTTTTACCCAGTAGACCATTTTCCTTTTTAATGTAACTGATTTTCTGAAAATTCAAGCCTTTACAGTTCACCTTTAGAAAAAAATCTTTGAATCCCAAATGAAATTCTTCCTTGAGCATTAAAAAGTCTGCTAGCTGTTTCTCAGTTCTGTATCAGTAATAGAGCCTGCCCCAGTGGAGCACTTTGGTTAACAAAAAATGTGTCCGATCTCCCATGAGACAAAATATGAATTCATAACAGCAGCTGAAACAAATCCAGGATTCTTCAGACAGTTTATGCATCCGAAAAGCCAACCAGGTCCCAGGAGATAGTAATTTTGAAACAGGACAGACCACAGGACTGAGCCATTCACTAGACAGATGTGGTTACTGCACTATTTCCTCAACTGCATGACTAGCACTGACAGGAGTATTCTTAAGGTGTTGTGGAGGGTGCCATACACAAGCCATCTAAGCACAATTCATCCAGAGCAAGAGACAACTATTTCTTCTCGTCCTGGATTCAGGCTATCTGCGGATAAGAATCTTTGTGCTCCAGAAGCAGTCTGTTTTATCATGAGATACAAAAGAGAATATCCATTCATTAGCAGCTATACAGGCTAGAACACTGTTGAAATGTTCCAGTTCCATCTAGTAAAAAGTGATGCGCGCATACACTACCCAGTTCACTGCAGTATGAAATCGGAACATATTTACCCAGCCAGATCATTGTTTCATCTAGCCTGGTACCTCTCCTCCAGCCAGGCAGTATCAAGCCAGGCTGATCCAATTGGCTGAGTCTGCTGTCTCTGACTGTGGCTGCTAACTGATGTTTCAAGGACAGACTACTGCAAAGCTTACCATGCCATTATGATGATTTATATTACAGCAGCGCCTCATTGTCTAGGGTTGCCAACTTTCTAATCGCACAAAACTGAACACCCTAGACTCAGCCCTTCCCTGAGACACTATCCCCTTCCCTCCCTCTTCCTCAGGGCTCAGCCCCCCACTCACTACATTCCCCCTCCCTCTGTGGCTCGCTCTCCCCCATCTTCACTCACTTTCACTGTGCTAGGGGAGGGGGTTGGGGTTCAGGAGGGGGTGATGGTTCCTACTGGGGGCGCAGGTTCTGGGGTGGGACCAGAAATGAGGCATTCAGGGTGTGGGAGCTCTCGGCTGGGGCAGAGAGAGTTGGGGTATGGGAGAGGGTGAGGGCTCTGGCTAGGGGTGCAGGCTCTGGGGTGGGGCTGAGGATGAGGAGTTTGGGATGCAGAAGAGGGCTCCAGGATGGGGCCGAGGGATTCGGAGTGTGGGAAGGGGCTGCAGGTTGACGCAAGAGATTGGGGTGCAAGAGGGGGTATGGGCTCTGGAGTTGGGCCAGGGATCAGGGGTTTGGGGTACAGGAGGGGGTCCAGGTGTGGGGGGGGCACAGGGCTGGGGTTTGAGGCACAGGCTTACCTCAGGCAGCTCCCAGTCAGCAGCGCAATGTGGCTAAGACAGGCTCCCTGCCTTTTCCGGCACCACACTGCACCCCAGAAGCGGCCAGCAGGTCCCTCCAAGCTCCTAGGCTGGCAGGGCAGGAGGCTCTGTGCACTGCTCTTGCCCATAGGCACCGTCCCCCTGCATAGGAACCGGATCTGCTGGCCGCTTCTGGGGTGCAGCACGGTGCCAGGACAGGTAGGAACTAGCCTGCCTTAGACCCACAGCATCACCAACCTGACTTTTAACGGCCCAATCGGCAGTGCTGACTGGAGCTGCCAGGGTCCCTTTTCAACCAGGCATTTCAGTCGAAAACTGGACACCTGGCAACTCTTTCATGGTCCCCACTGAGACTGAAGCTGTGTTGTGCTGGGCATAGCACACAAACATAGGTGGAGACAGTCCCTACCCCAAAGGGCTCACAAGCTAATTAGACAAGACAGACAAAGAGTGGGAAAGGGAGGAATAAAAAGGACAAAGGTGAAGTGACCTACCCAACGGGACACAGATCAATGGCAAAGACAGGACAAGAACCCAGGTCTTGAGTCCAGGAATCCATTGGACCCAGATCAATCCTGAATTACAATCAATCAGCGACAGAAAAAAGAACAAGTGTTCAGCTCCCCAAGGAGCTTTCCTCTTAGGAACCTTCCCACAGTGCCAGGAGAAACATGCATGTCACCTAATCCCATGACTCCCCAGAGATTGAAAGGATTGGAGATTATGCTCAGCCATTTTCCAGATGATGGTTTTCCCCACAATACCCTGGAAATTCACACATTAAACTGAATCCACATTATTTTTTCCAACTGCTTGTCACCATCCTACCCACCACATTTTCCACTATGTCTGATCCTGAGGTTGAGGGGGTTAGATATTTTTCATATTATATACTCACAATAGGCCTGATTCGGATCTCACTTAGCACTGGTGTAACTCCATTGACTTCAGATGAATTAGTCCTCATCAACATCTGTACAAGTGAGAGGAGAGTTGGGCCTGGGGGTGTTCTGATCAGGGCCAGCTCCAGAATTTTTGCCACTCCAAGTGGCGGAAAAAAAAGCCGTGATTGGTGGCACTTTGGTGGCAGCTCTACTGCCGCCACTTCATTCTTCAGTGGCAAGTCCTTCCCTCCAAGAGGGACCTGCCACCAAAATTGCCACCGAAGACCCGGACATGCCGTCCCTTTCTGTTGGCCACCTCAAGCACCTGCTTGCTGCGCTGGTGCCTGGAGCCGGCCCTGGTTCTGGTCACCTCACAGGTAAAACCCATTAAACAACAAAATGTTTTCTCTCCTGCATCAGCAATGGGCTGGAATTCCAGACCTGTAGGGCAAGAAACCTTTGGGCACTTTCTGTGTCTTCAGGTTACACAGTGTTTATTTAAATTGGGTCCAAAAATGAACTGTCTAATGATAGCATTTAAAGCAAGTTTAAGCTTTACAATAACTGTATCTGGTACAGACCTTTCTATAGGTTGTTCCTGGACAAAATCCTATCTAGAAGAAGTTTAAATTATAGCAAGGCTGCACAGTACATTTTTTGTTTTGAAAACTCCCTCGCGTACCATTCTCCTTCCTTTCCTGTTGACGCTTTATCACTACCATCATTGGCACAGACAGATGTGAACTTGTTGGCAATGCTGACAGCATCAGACACCTCTTATTTTTAGAGAGAGTGCAGATATGCTTGTCCAAATATAGAGCCCCTGCTGTCTGATGAGGATATTGCCAGCATGAGTCACTGATTTCTAGGTGCAGTGTAAGGACAAAAGGACATCTTCTCCCTGAGTTCATCAGTGTGATCAAATACATATCTGGAGCTGTGATTTGAGAAATGTACCCAATTCTTCCAACCCCAAAGGGAAAGCTTACCCACATAGTTACACCAGTAACTCAAGCCATACCCCTACTGTGAGCCAGGTCCCTTTCTACATGGTCTCCTGTTGGTTAGATTCCCTCAACTACTGTGGCCCAACAGCCTCAGTTCCCTACTGGCTGAACTCTGTCACCACTGAATTGAATACCACCACATAAATGAATTCATGGCAGGCAGCCACCTACCTCCAAATAAAACTATGAATGCTGCCCATTTCCCCCCCAAACCCAACAAAAAAATGCTAAGCAGCTCAATTCCCCCCTCCCCTCATATTCAATCAATTTATTATGGGGGAGGGGCAATGTAAATTGATACTTGGTATCCCCCTCCATAAGTCAATTTATGCTGATTCCATGCACAGAGTCTTGGGGAGTGTCACGAATCCTCTTCCATGGTAGCAGGGCCATGAGGGATTGAGTTCTCCCTCCTCCTGGACCAAATCCCATCCCACCCAAAACCAGGGAGCAGTGGGCTGAGGAGCAGGGAGGCCCCAGCCAGCCTGGAGACCAAGGGTAGCAGCCTCCCTGCCTACCATCCTATCAAAGTTTTCTCTGCCAGGTGGTAGATATTGCCACCACCCAAGACAAACCTTCTGTGGGGATAGCAGCACCTCACCCACCCACGCCCACCTACACCTTCCCAATTGTCAACATCACTGCCAGTCCCTGCAACATCTAGCTGTTGCTTGGGAGTCTCAGCTCCAGTATTGACCCTGCTTAGCTTGTGACAACTGACAGGGTCTTGGGCCAAAGCGGTGTGCCTACAGGTCAGGAATTTGCTCCTCGAGTGGACTGCCTGCAATTCATTGTGTTCCTTTCAGCAGCGGCCTTTTCAATTGTGTGCCTAAACAGTTGGTATTTATGTCATTTTGGCTGAGAGAGAATTTCCCTTTTCAATTCCTTCTCCTCTTTCTTGGCATTCTTTCGGCAGCTCAGAGCAAAGCCAAAGCCAGCGTAACTGAACCTCCCAGCTGCCACATGCTTGCACTTGAAGTTTCTCTTTCTGTGCTGATTGGTTTATTTCTAGTGAACAACCTCTTATTTTCTTTTCCAAACTTAAAAAAGAATTCCTCCCAACTAAAAGAAAAAAAAATCCCTCCAAGATCCATGGCAATTACTCTGTTTGCTGAGCTGGTGATGGAAATCAGACTTCACTTCTCAAAAGGCAACACAAACTGTTCCCTGCAGGAATACATATGCACAGAACTGGCTAATGAAATGTTCTGACAGGCTCCTCTTAGCTATCTTGCCCCGCACAAAAATGCTGCTTTACAAAGACTTCCCATCCCCCTCTTCAACATGGTTCTCCCCTGGTCCCACTCTAGGCCATCTGGTCACAAGGAGAGTTGACAGAGTTTTGATGGTGATGATGGACTGGTCCATACTATCTCCCTTTCATGGGTGCCACCATGTACCAAATGAAATGCTGACTATACTGTAGTCAGAGCTTTTGCAGTATGAAAGATGGGCTTGAGGTTAAGGCACTAAACTGGTACTCATGAGGATCTGGTTTCAATTCCCGGTTCTACCACAGACTTCTTGTCTGATCTTGGGAAAGTTACTTAATTCCTCTCTGCATCTGTTCCCCTTCTGTGAACCATAATACTTGCTTTCTCCCAGCCAGCATGTGTCTTGCCCATTTAGTTTGTTCACTCCTTGGGACAAGAGCTTTCTTTTACTATATAAGAGCTCAGTGTCCAACACAATGGGGCCCTCCATCTTGGTTTGGGCTTCTATATGCTAGTGTCTATAAGCTTAATAAAAATAATAATAAAAAAATCACAAGAGAACCTTCCAAAAGCAGGAAGCTGAGAAAGACTTCAGTTTGGTTTCTTTTTCTTACAGGCAGTAGATTCTGAAAACATTATTTTGCTTGTTTCAGAATCCACAGCCTCTTATTTTAAATCGTAATTGGATTTTTTTTTAAATGTATGCATTAGTTCAAGTACAGCTAATGACTTAAAGCAGGAATTAATACAGGAAAGCCTTATGCCTGTGTTATGCATAGGGCCCTACCAAATTCATGGTCCACTCTGGTAAATTTCATGGTCATAGGATTTTAAAAATAATAAATTTCATGATTTCATCTATTTAAATCTGAAATTTCAGTGTGGAAATTGTAAGAGTCCTGACCCAAAAAGGAGTTGGGGGGAGGTCGCAAGGTTATTGTAGGGTGGTTGCGGTACTGCTACCCTTACTTCTGCACTGCTGCTGGCGGCAGTGCTGCCTTCAGAGCTGGCAGCTGGAGGGTAGCGGCTACTGTCTGGGAGCTCAGCTCTAAAGACAGAGCCACCACCAGCAGCAGCGCAGAAGTAAGGATGGCATGGTAAGGTATTGCCACCCTTACTTCTGGACTGCTGCTGGCGGGGCACTGCCTTCAGAGCTGAGAGCCTGCCCAACAGCCATTGCTCTCTGGCCGCCCAGCTCTGAAGGCAACGCAGAAGGGTGACAATACCACAACCCTCCTAAAATAACCTTGTGATCCCCCTGCAACTCACTTTTGGGTCAGGACCCCCAGTTTGAGAAAAGCTGGTCTCCCTCATGAAATCTGTATAGCGTGGGGGTAAAAAAATCACACAAAAGACCAGATTTCTTGGTGGGAAACCAGATTTCATGGTCCATGACATGTTTTTCCGTTGCCATGACTTTGGTAGGGCTTTAGTTATGCAAGAGGTCAGACTAGATCTTAATGGTCCCTTCTGGTATTAAAATCTATGAGTATATGGACTGAATGACTTTAGCTTTAGGTACTTGCTGTCCTTGGAAGATTAATGAGCATTCGGTAGAGTTCAGAACACAGGTAATAAATAGTGGGAGCTCTGTTCTGTACTAAATGATTTTCCAGCATTCTAGGTGAACATTTTAATTTGTTTTTTCATTCTTTGATCTTGCTCATATATTTGAGACTATCTGAAGGGTGAGATCTTTATGGGGTGTGTGTGTGTGTGTATATATTTTTTTTATTGCATACCATCAACAGGACAAAACTGAGCAACACATGAAGTGTAGGGATTGATCCTATTTTGGAAGTGGATAGACTACTATCATAGCTGCCACTTACACACAAAATCAGCATCTACACACAGTTCCCACACCACAGTTTGATATCCCACAGTTATTGCCTTTTACAAACAGAAAAATACTAAAGCGACATATCCAATGGAATAATTACTGGATAAATACTGGCTTTTTAGTTTTGATCACTTGACAATTGAAGTGCCCAAACCTGCCTCCCATTGAAGTCAAAAGGTCAAACTCCCATTGGTTTCAATGCAAGCCAAATCAGGAGCACAAGGTGAGATTCCACAAATGCCATTTTCAAAAGCAACCTCTGATTTTCACCATGCTTGAACACTTGACCATGATTTTCAGAAGTACTAAATCACTTGCAACTCCAGCTGATGGCTTTGGGGCCTGCAGGCCCTCGATACAGCTGAAAAATCAGGCACAAGGTATCTCAAGTCAGGCACCCAAAATTGTTATAATGGTCATAGTCATGATTTGGGCCTATGCCTTCAGAAAACTGCCCTGAAGAGCTAGAAAAACTATTTTGGCAGGGCTGCCAAACTTCTGGATTGGCAATGGCTGGGCTTAAAACAAAAAAGGAAACTAAAAATCTCTCTCTCTCTCATGGGAAAAACCCATCTTTGGATTTTAAAAAAATAAATGTATAACTGAGGGCCTGACCCAAATAACCTATGCGCTCAAGATAAATAAATGAGCCTCCAAGTGCCAGTACTGCACCATGAAAACTGTGAGCCAAAGCCCAGAAAAAGAAAAAGAAAAAGAAAAAACCACAAAAACTCTTATTGTTTCTGATGTCCCCTAGAATGGGATTGGCATTTTAGGAGTCCTTTTAAGAGCAGATTTTCTCCACTGGAATGTTGGCGCTTCAGCTGAATGATGAGAGCAAATTCAATCTGTTCTTCCCCATCCCCTTCCCCACCAGCTAATCTATAATTAAACTGTTGAAAGGGAGACTCAGAAAGGATCAGCTGAAGAAGAGTCTTCATCATCATGGCAAAGTATGTGCCTCTCAAATCAATCTGTACCTAGGTCCTGAGTGGTCTGGCTGGATATTCAGTTTACATCCATCATTGATGATCCTATCACACCACTGAAGCTTTTGATGACCACTTCATTGTTAGCTGTATTGCAGCATTCCTTGGTAAGCGTGCTTTGTAATTCATTGGTCTTTCATCCTAATGATATGTCCGTACCAAGAAATCCTCCAAAAATCATGAGTGCTGACAGAGACGTTTGCTAGGTTCAACTACAAATATCCTCATTTCTGATCCTGTCCTCCCATAAAATATGAAGTAGCTGATGAAGACTATTAATCAAAAATGTCAATCTGTCACTCTTTAGCCTTCCTCAGCACTCACGTGTCACTGCCCTACAACAGAGTTGATATACCTGTAGTTCTATAGATCCACAGCTTCATCACAAGTTTGATGTCACAACATTCCCACAGAGGCTACTAAAGACCATAGAACATGGTAGTAGCTGCTGCTATACAAGCTTCTACATCTTTCAAGCCTTCTCCAGCTTGGTCTTTGACATTTCCCAAGTATTTGATAGTTACCACCTGATCAGTGTCCTATCTGGACACCAGTTGAAAGCTGGAGCTGGAGGCTGCTTGATGGTAATGTCAGTGACTTAATTTATCCAGGTTAATAACCAGACCAATGTGTCTCTCTTCTTGCCCAACCAGTTCAACCATCAGCTGCAGCAATTCCCCACACTGAGCCAACAAAACAATGCAATTGGTGCATTCAAGATCTCCCAGCGAATGATGCAGAAGAGTATGACACAACAGTAAGTCTCCTGTAGCAAACTCTTCAAGTAAACATCTTTAACCATTTGCCCAGGAGGGCAAATTTTCATACCAGGAGGTAGTTATGGGAATCTAACAATCTGCTGACACAATGGTCTGCTTCTTCTCACTTTCACTGATCTAAATCAAGAGTATACCTGGCTGAAGTCAATAAAGTTACACCAGTGAGAGAAGTGCATCAGGCCCAAGCACCACTACACTGAGCCATAATGGAATGACATGGTGAATATGTTACGTGAACTCCAAAAGTTATTCCTGCACCTTAACATTTTGTACACTAGGCTCACCAAGTTGAAATTGGGACAAATCCTTTTACTGCTCTGAGAATGCTATTCCAAAAGCTGAAGAAGAGAGGAAACAGATATTGATTTGTGTTGATTTTTTATTGGGCCTAACCATACTGCAGAAATTCTGACACCTGCAATACACAGCATATGTTGTACATCAACTTATGCACTATTAAAATAGTTATTTCTGTTTGAAGTGGCCCTGGAATGTCACCCATCATGTAGTAATTGTGATCTCTTTGCTTTTCTTCTTGAAAATCTTCAACATTCTAGATGCAAGAGTTGGAGAAGTTATGGACCACTGATTCTTACTTGTACACTTCATTCCAATGAACAGATGAATTAGTGCTGCACATGCAGTCTTTTATATAGCAACAAAAGAACACATGAGGTGCTGTGACATCATCCTCCGATACGATGGACAACATACTATCCATGTTCTGTGCCTGTCATAGGCCTGTATATCTGAACTCACTGGTTTATATTCCACTTTCAGTTACATCACGTAACTCTCTGGAGGCCATGTAGTGATTTCTAGATTAGAGAGACTGGTGTGGCTCTGGAACAGTACTGGGCTAACAAATCATCCCAGGTAACTGAGTATTAAATCATTCTGTTTAGGGGAAAAGCAGCAGATACCAGCAGGAAAATAGCAAGTTAACTCTAAGGATGTTGGCATTCTGAAAACTTCCAGCTAAAGAATGCAGCTGTTTCCAAAGGGCAACAGCTTCCCTTTGGTGACTTGCCAGTACCTTGAGATTTCTTTGAACAACAGTAACTGAAATGCAAGATTACTTTCAGAGAACCCTATTTTGTGAAATTCTGCATTTCAGACTTGGTTTTCAGTCAGTCAGTCTCCTAAACTGAAGAAGCAATGCACCATTCTGGCTGACAGTGACTGCAGATGCCAGGCACTTGGAGGAGAATTAAGGGGAACTAGAAGTTGCAGTCTGTTTTAAGGAGATCTCCTTGTGATGGTTCAGGAGATGATGGATGAATCCCAGCTAGGGTGAATACAAGAGCTACATAAACACAGAGATTCACTCTTGCCAGAATTCTAGGTGGGGCTTCTGGGGTCCTGCCTACAAGCAGTTTCTTCCCTAGTCTGGCCTATGGCTCCATGTTTCATTCCTATTTAAAAAACAAACAAACAAACAAAAAAAGCTTACAAGATTGAAGCATTAAGCCTCTGTAACAAATTTAGGAAGAATCAGTGGGGAGACAACCTGGCACCTTTTGCACCAAAACATAAGCCCAAACTACTTCAGCTAAAGCAGTAACTAACTTGACCAGACACATGTAAGAGGCTCGTATCTGATGTGTGGATCAGCCGCTGACAAGACATCATATTCACTTAGCCAGTGTGTTATACTTGCACACGCTCAACCAGCTCCCCTGACTCTCAGTTGGGGCATTATCAACCAACTACCAGTAGCTCTTGCCTTATCAGCAGTGTTACTCTGCATTTAGAGCCTCCTGTTAGTTGGAGAAAGGTAGCTCCATCTCCTTAAAAGGCACAATATTCATAATTAAGAGAAAGCGATTGCACTTTCATCAAGCTCTGCTTAACTGGGGTTCCTAATAAAGTGCTTCTCAAGTATTGTACCATATCAGATACTCATTAGAATTGCACCAGATACTGAGTGCTGAAGAACAAAGTTAAAGAAGGGCATTAGAGTATGTCTACACCTCAGTATAAGTCCAGGGTTAGTAGAACTTGAGTTAGCAGACTCTGGGCTCATTAGATGCTTGAGCATCTACACCAATCTGTAACCCTAGTGTAGGAATTGTTGAACCAGAGGTTCCAACCTGGGACTTCAGCACCTACACTGCATTATGATGCCTGAGTCCAGCCACTCATATCTCAGATTTCCTAGTGCCCTCCCAAAATGTGGCCACTCTAGCCCTTTGTTCATGACACAGTTTGAGACAACGTGAGGTCCACCAACCTTGACTGTCAAGAGGACAAAGAAAGGCAACCCCTGGAATTGTGGGATACTTTTGGCGGACTCCCTTAGTACAAGTCCAATGGTGCTGCATTTACACTGCAAAGCAATAGGGCTTGAACCCTGGGTCCTGGCTTGCCTCCGTCTTTGACCCTCCACCCCCATGGGGTCCTGGGATCTGGGTTAGTGTAATCTGTGTAGACAGAAGGGAGTTAGGCTACAGTCTGAGTTCAAACCCTAGGTTTACACTGTAGTGTAGACATACGCTTAGAGGGGAGATTAAATACCCCTTACAAATATAAATCCACAATAAAAAAAATGTTTCAGATCCTAAGCAGGTAATAGGTTCTATGAACAGACTTTCAAATGAACTCTTCAAAAGAGAGTTGAAAACAATGTAACTGAAAGCCACCATGACTGGTTATGCACTGACCATGTGCTTGGCACTGTACAAATGTAAAGGAAGCCCTGGCTCCTGACCCAAGGGATTCATAATCCGAATCAGACAAAGAAAAACTAAAGCAAAAACCCACATTCAGACAAGACAATGGTGAGACTTTCATCTGGTGTGTTCTGTCCCTACATGAGACCAGATGAAGGCCTAGTATCTCTCTCTCTGCTTCTATAGAGTTTCCTTTCAGTGTCCTCATGGAAGAGAGATGTTTGAGGGAGGGATCTAAAGGAAATGAACACTTTCCCTTGCTGCAAACAGTGGTGTAGCTAACATAAAGCTCCCTACTCTGCCTTAAACATCAGCGATGAGATCAGCTGTAGCAAGAGAAACATGGAGACAAGACCTCAGAGTCTGAGAAGAAACAGCCTTTCAGCTCACTTTTAAACTGAGAAATGAATACAAGTAATATTCTATCTGGTTTCTCCGCATCAGCCAATCAGGGTGCAAACACAACATGCTGGATCCATCAGTTCACCAGGTTTCACCTAAGGACTAAGGAGGACGGATTTCATTAACGTCATTTTTCTCCACTCTTACCTACATATGTCAAAAGCTGCAAATACAGCTCCAATTTCACCAGCAGACACAAGAAAATAAAATACCATGACACATGCATAGCCCAGGACAAAATACTCTATGTATGTAGGCTGGGGCTTGGTTTAGAGCAGTGATTGCAGTTTGGACTGGGGTTGGAGTTGGATTTGGGACTCCGGCTAGAGATGAGACTAAGGATGGATCTGAGCCTGGATGTGGGGGCGGAGGACAGAAGCCTCTAGCTCTACATCCAGCTGCACAATATCATGCTGCATTTTTATGGAGGATTTCTGCTGACAACACAAACTACAAGGGCAAAGCTCGAGTGGTAAGAGAAACTCTTTTTAAACATTTAGACATTCTCTTCATTAACGTTAGACAGACGGCATGGGTACAGACTGGGACTCTTTGCGACACTGCACTGAAAGGCTATAAAAAGCCAGCAGCAAATACTGTTTAAAACTAAAGGTCTGACCCTGTGAGGCACTAAATGCCTTTCTTTCCTAACAGTCAGCAAAGAGCACACAGCTCATTGCAGGATCCCTTCCCAAATTAACACCCCAGGATGATGGACTTTTACACCAGACAGGCTGAGCAGCAATACTGAGATTTGAAAATATCTGCGGACTCTGCTGCAAAATACCTCTATAGTCTTTGGACAAGGTTTGCATATTGTAGAGGGGAAAACAGGACGTTTCCATGATATTGACTAGTTGTACTATAGGTGAAGTTTCTCTCAGAACATTCAATGTTTATATATACAACTAAGAATTAGTGGTGCTTAGCCCTTATACAGCAATTTACGGAAGAGAACTGTACAATGAATTATTCAGTGAGGTTAGGTGGGCATCATTATCTCCACTTTATAGATGGGGAAAATGAGACATAGGGACTTGAAGTGACTTGATCAGTTCTATGCAGTAAATCAATGGCAGGACCAAGTTTAGAGTCAATAGGCTCTTTTCTCCTAGTCTCAGGCTCACTCTACTAGACTACATCATTTCATATACATGCAGGATAGCAGTAAGGTTAAAAAAAAGTCACCCTCACTGAATCAGTAATGGACAGATGGCAGGAATAAATGATCCATGAACAGTGCAGTCATGAGCAAATTCTGCTCTCTCTCAAGCACTATGTTTTTGGCAGGCACAGCATGGTTTCACAGAATGCCTCCTTGGCAGCTTTTTCAGGTGGCTTCTCAGTCATCCCTTTGTCACTGAAGAATGGCTCCCCCATCTCTAGATGATTAGGTATCAATATGGGAAGTGTCACCACTCGGAGGATTAAAAGTGCTGCAGGCTCCCTCAGAAATGAGTGCCTCCTTTGGCAGAGCTAGACTGGACTGGCTAATTCTTCAACACTCATGCCCTGATTCTCTCCTCACTCCTCACCTGCTCTGGTATAAATCACAAACGAGTCTCTTGAAGTCACAGGAGTTACTCCAGGATAAGTCGTCTTCCTGACACTTTTGCTTCATCCAAGAACCCGCCTTTATCACAAAAAAGTCAAACAAACAAGAACACAGCCCTACCTAGTCAGCCAGCCAAGGAGAGTTTAACATACTTGTTGCTTTGAGAAACAGATTTGCTTTTTATTCTAGTTCAAAGCAAAAAATGAAAAGGAAAAAAAAATCCACCCAAGTGCCCAAAATATACTCACCTTCCACTGAAATTTGGTTAGTTGAAGCTTTACAAATTACTCTCTAGAGGCAGCAAGGGCCATGAAAGGAAAACAACCTCACTTGTGTATCTAGCAATAAGAAGTCTAAGAGCCTTGTGTTATTGAGACTGTGCAGAAGGCACTAGGATATTACTGGCACATTAAAACCTGATTGTGTGAGGTGCAGAATGTTCTAAATCAGTATGAGTTGAAGTTTCTCAGCAGTTCACACCGTCTGGCCCTTATAGAATCCTAATAAGAGCTGGCCAAGTAACAGTCAAATAATTTAACCAATGACTTTTTAAAATTAATAACTTTTTCAACCAAACATGTGCACATAGCTCTTCTGGTGAAGCAACACCACACAAATAAATGCAAAGCTGTACCACAGTCCTGCAAAGCTGTACCACAGTCCTGCAAACTGTAAAATGCAGTTAATCGAGTGCCCTTTTTTATTCAAATAATTTTAATTATTGGAATGAACAATTTTTTTAATATGCAAATAAAATATTCTAAAACCTGAAAAAAAATTAATACTAACATTTTTCTAAGCATTGCAGAAAGTTTACTGCTTAAAATATAACCTGAATGCACTGTACAGAGCCTGATCTGTAGTTCCTGCGAACAAGTAATTCCCAGGAAATTCAGCAGGGGTGTGCGTTTTATATGTATAGGGATTACAGAATTGGGTCAGTAGTCTTACAGCAGCCCCGACTTCCACTGATGTGCAGATGAGATGCACATAATGAACAAAGGCAGCATATGCTATATGAATGGGTTGAGGGTATCATAAAATGCAATCGGTCAATACATACATCCCCCTTTGACCACAGTGGCTGTTCACAGGAAAGAGAGACAGAGCATGTGGACCTAAGGCAAGAGTTTGGTATTTGGGTCAGAAGAACTTCAAGAGAGACTGAATCATGATTCATTCCAATACAAAGGAAGACAGTCCTGTGCATTAGCATCAGCTCTGTATCGATCACCACATAACGCTCTGAAGGAGTGGATACAAAGGCATGAGAAAGATGCAAATGTTTCATGCCAGGGTCGAGTGGGTTTTTGCCTACCTCCAGTAGTAGGTCCACAACAGAGTATAAGAGTTGACTAGAGGTTCTACTCCTTTAGCTCAAGGGGTCATGGGCAGCTCTATGTTTTTGTCGCCACAAGCACGGCAGTCAGGCGGCTTTTGGCAGCATGCCTGCTGGCAGTACACTGGCAATGTGGATTCGGTGGCATGCCTGTGGGCAGTCCGCTGGTCCCGCACCTTTGACATACCCACCGCCGAATTACCACTGAAACCGCAGGACCGGTGGACCTCCCACAGGCATGCCAGCGAAGGCAGCCTGACTGCCGCCTTCACTGAGACTAGCAGGCTGCCCCCCGTGGCTTGCTGCCCCAGGCACGCGCTTGGTGCGCTGGTGCTGCCTCTGCAAGGGATGGAGGATCAGCATTTAGTACTACTAGAGGTCCTAATTTCAAAAGGACCATGATAGCCGGAGTGGGGTTAGTAGTTATAGAAATTTGCTAATTGGCAGTTATCTGAAATAAGAGACCAGCTCCAAAGCCAAAATATTTGGATCCAGATTTGAATGTCTTCAAGCCCTGCAGTACATGGGTTGGTGAGGTTTGGCTCAGGCCTACCTTTTTTTAAGTTTGCCTTTCCTCATTTCTCAACAATGATATGACATGAAAGACCGGCTGTAATGAGGTCTGAGTGTACTGCAATGACCTTTCACGAGCACCTTAGCAAACATCACCATAAATAATTAAACATAAACTACAATTGTCAAGACAAATTAACAAAGTGCCTCTAGTGATGCATGAGCCACATTTTTGTAAAGGGCATTTGTTTACGTAAGACAGTCAGCGGGTCCCAGGCTTTGAGGCAAATTTGGGAGCTTTGACCTTCCATTCATCTTAGACTGGAAATGGCATCTTGGATTAATGTATGTGAACAGTCCCCTCAATTTTTACTTCTTAACACTTAAATTTCAGAGTACACAACCTACTCAGAACTGACCGCTCACTCCTCCTCCAAGGTGTCGAATGCCCTCAACTCCTGATTCAGAGATTCCAAGGCCAGAAGGGACCACTGTGATTATCTAGTCTGACCTTCTGCATAACATAGGCCAATTCTGAGAGCATCTCTGTCAGGCTGTCACAATACCTAAAACACTCCACCTTGATTTAAATGAAACTAATGGGAATGGAGAGCGCTCAGCACCTTGCAGGGTGAGACCTCCCTTGGAGGGCATATCCTGAGTTCCTGACAGGATGCTTTTCATTAGAGAATTGAGTGCTTCATGTCTAATATTAGATTGTCTTTCCCACAAAGAATTTTCAACTTCTTTTTCTCCGTACTGGCAAACTTTTGTCATTGTAGGATAGACAGATTAGATTAGATACAGACAGCCAGAGAGAGGAAGATAGAGATCAGCATTGATATTCTGACTGTCCTTAGGGAGAGACAGGAGGGCCATGGATGGAAAAGCAAAGAACATCAGATAATTGAGAGTATTTACAATGTAATTAAAGGACACCTGGCATCAGGACCTTGTTTCAGTTAACAGGGCATTTCAGATACCTAGAGTTTGGATAAGTGATATTGCCCTGTACGTGCAGTATAAAGATTTTCCAGTGTGCGGCCCCTTTAATTCCAGAGGTCTTCAGAATTCTCATATCAAATCTACTGCCTTAAAAAAAATGTGTAACGTAGTGAATCCAACCAACATATTAAATACATTAAAGTCTGCAACTTCCTGCCAAGGCTGCCTGGTCCAGGAGATGGAATGTGTGGTGCTCTAAGATGACTACAAATAGATCCTCTCCCACTAGAGCTGAGAAAGCCAGATGAGTCTGCCAGCAAAAACGTAAGGCAGACATTAATCACAGAAGCCTACACCTTCTCTCCACGTGCAAGTTCTATGCACCAGCAGGATGGATAATGCAAGCCACCGAACAGAATAGGTGTATGGAATTCTCAGAGCCGAAGAGCTTCTTTGGTACTTCATGGATTACTGCTAGCATTCAGATACTAATACACTATTCATCATCAACAACTTTTCCTAGGTGGTAGGTGTCAGCTGAGAGCTGCCCATATGCAAAACATCTTTTTTGGTTTGAGTTTTTTTTTTGTTTTTTTTTTTAATTCCATTGTAATTTTTGTGCCAAGAAAAAAAAAAGAGTCCAGATTGATAACCTCAGGTACTGAAGCCGTCAATGCATTCACAGAAAAAAATACGTTGCAGGCAACAGCAGGGCAAATATGATCTCAATTGAGTCATCTGCAGACTTTGAATCTGGACTCTTCAGTGCTAAAAGCATGAGTCTAGTGTTTGAGGCCACTCTATTGTCAGATATAATCAGAATGTTATCCTCTTGTGGACCAACCTCCAGAAGACAAAAATCTAAGATCTCCTGGTGAGACTAAAACAAGCTTAAGTAGTAACACAAACCAAAGCTGCTTTTTCCAGTCATTTCTCTTTAACCAACATGTGCTAGATCATCAGGGAAATGCTTCTTTATTTCTTGGGGACCAACAATAATATCCAGTGCTCTACTCCTGGAAGTCTCTCAGAGGTTTCCCAAAAGGTGAAAAAAAAAAAAATCCAGCCATGTCTCCCAACCCCCTATTTTTCTAGTGACAGGAGCCTGTGGAAATTAATGTAGGTATAAGCTATAAGTCCTTATCCTTTTAGTCTCTCTCTGACAGCAATTTCAAAACCTTCCTGTTTATTTGAATGAGGAAGTAACCCCTTGAAACTCACATGAACTGATCTCTGTCAAATGGGATATACACCGCCTTCTACTTGGTCTGGAGGGCCCTGAGATAGCAAACTTTACAGCAACAACATAATTACATATATATAAAGATATCTTTAGAGGTTCCTAAAAATGTATTTTCTGCTCTGAGCCTTCTATGATTAGATTCATGGTAACTAAAGTAATAGAAGATTTTTAAAATTCCATAAACACACTTCAAAAATCAGTTTTTTCCTGTAACATACATGGCATATGCAAAAATTAAAGATGGTGTGGGGGGCATAAAGGCTTTAACTGGTTCTGGATGCCCTTCATAAATCACCTGTGCTTTCACTACTCATAAGAAAACTGTCCCAAACTCATGTCAATAAAGCCTTTATACCACTCCACCACATATTCTGTGTAGATCTAGATCAGTAAACTCTCCCCCCCTCACACACACACTTTATTATTTAGCTACTTAAATCAATCAAAAGATAATACCTTCTTTTTGCTGCAGTAAATCTGCCACTTCTTCTCTGGCGGGAGTGCAAACATAGCCTCTCTGTTCTTATCCGTGAGATCCAGTTCATCCTGAGATTGTTAAATGAAACACACAGTCAGCTGCACTGATACCTGTCAATACTGTGGAAAGAACATGCATCAAGCATGCCCCAAACCCTCATTTAAAGAAGCAGAGGACCAAGTGTCTCCCTGTAACGACTGATCTCTATAGAGATTTGTATTGCCTGCATCCCCTTCACCACTGATTAAGTTCACGTATTCTGCTACAGGTTCCCCCAGTTAGAGCAGAACAGACCCAGGGAGGTGACGAGCAACCACAGTGTCTAACTTCCCTTGTGAATTATCGTTACACCTGTGCTCACTTGGGTGGGAGCAATCATTGTATTTGATGAATAAGAAGTGACACGTTCTGATATAAGGTGATGCGTCATGAAAGTGTTGAAGTGAAAAAACTTCATTGCTCTGGTTAAAACAAGTCAGACACTAAACTTTCTCTGAGAAGTCTATATAGAGAGTCAATGCACCTCCTTCCAGGCCCAAAATACCAAACTGGATCCTGCACAGCACCAGCTCAGCCCTGCCAATACACTTCAAGACTGACCTGCACCAACCCCCAACAGAACAACCCCAGAGACTGCCAGCTATTCCAGACTACCAGTCAGTGATTTCCCTACACCACCCCGGGGGGTGCACCCCCCTGGGGGGGTGTACATCCCCCCTGAATTTCCCCAACACCCTCCCCCCAGTTTTGTGAGCTAGTTACATACCAATTCAGTGACTGTTTGGAAATCTGAATTTAAACTGAAACATTAATACACACTTTAAAAGCTTATACAGTGTATGATAAAATGTGTATCTGATAAAGTATAATAGATTTGAAAAGTATGAACATAAACTAGCTTCCTTGCTTCCTTATACAGCTGTTTTTTATGATGCCAGTGCATTCATTTCGGTGATGTTGGCCAACCTAATAATTTCAAATGATGATTTCTAAGCAAAGTCTAAATGAGCTCTCCCTGACAGCTAGTGATGAGCTGGGGCTGCGGGGAAAAGCTTTAGGACCAGATTAAAAGTTTATTAGAAAATGTTTAAAAATAAACGATACAGAGGGTTTGAAAAGTCAGTTATTGATCATCGGGGGTAGCATGCAGAGCATAGGGGGATGCTAGTAGTTTGGTATTGAACGGCACATAGCATATACAGTCTGCCATGTTCCCAATGCAGGGTGTACAGTGGGTGAGCTCAAGATACAGTCAGTAAGCAGTGGCGGTACATCGCTCATATATACAGGTTACAGACAGTCATGGGTAAAGATAAGCGGGCTGGGTAATGGGGATAGGATGACCTTCACAAGGTGAAGTTCGGTTCGGTGGGTTCAGGGGATAAAGTCCAGCAGGGGAGATCCACAAGTTTCCTCCCCTTCGTGGGTTCACAGAGTCACACCGGCTCACACTCGGTATTGGCGGTGGCCGGTGATGTGCTCTGTGTAAATGTCTCTAGACCATCGAATCGTGTCTGAGACCATTAGGCGTCTCATGAGCCGCGCGTAGCAACGGCCCCTTACATTCACACCTAATCTACCTAGGTATCCAGCAAACAGAGCTGTGTTGTCCAAGTGATAGATTTTGGCTGGGGTTGGGTTACAAACCACTTGAATGTGGGGGATATGGGGGATGAAATGTTGTTCTTATTGTATGAGTAAAGGGCAGTAGAACTGTAGCCTGTGAGGATTTGAAGACATCTAGAGAGAGGGTGGGGACCTGTCCCTCTCCGCTGTTTAAAGACAGAGCTGATTAGGCTCCATAGATAGTCTTTTGTTCTGTTAAGTGACCACTGCAGCTGAAATCACTGACAATCAGGTCTAAGTGCTTAGTCCTGTTGTGGGGACAGTGTTTTTGTGTAAGAGACAACCAGACTGCACTAGCAGCGAGCAAGGTTCCTGCATTGAGAGCTCAGCTGAAATCACTGAGAGCTGGTGGAACCTCAAGAGACCAACTCGCAGAGGTCACAGTGGCAGGTGGCAGCCGAAGGTGACAGAGTGGTGGAGTGAACGGTGGCACAACAAACAGACACGGCCAGAGCGAACAGCGAGCAGCTGGAGGAACAAGCAAAGTGCCTTCTTGTCCCCCACCTGGAAGGTGTACTCACGTGAAAGCACCTCTGAACTCTGAGTCTCCACTGACCAAGTGAGTGGAGTGGGGTGGAGGGAAAAGTGAGGGGCATGTTAAACATTTGTTTGTTGGACTATATTTTAGTCACTTTGCTCCAGAATGCTAGATTTGTGACTGGGAATGGAAACTTATATACATGTTTCCTAGTAGGCCAAGATTTTAAAAATGCATTATTTGCCAAGGTTATCTCACATTGTTGCTATCTTGGGAGGTCATTATATTGGGGAGTTTCTGTACCAAACATTTTTATTATTATAATTAATTTTTACATAAGAATGGTCAGACTGGGTTAGACCAATAGTCCATATAACTCAGTACCCTGTCTTACAGCTGTGGTCAAGGCCAGGTGCTTCAGAGGGAATGAACAGAACAGGTAATCATCAAGTGACCATCCCCTGTTGCCCATTCCCAGCTTCTGGCAAACAGGCTAGGGACACTCAGAGCATGGTATTGCATCCCTCTCCATCCTGGCTAATAGCCACAGATGGACCTGTTCTCCAGGAATTTATCTAGTTCTTTTTATAATCCTGTTATAGTTTTGGTCTTCACAGCATCCTCTGGCAAAGAGTTCCCTGGGTTGACTTTATATTGTGTGAAGAAGTCCTTCCTTTTGTTTTTTTTTAAAACCTGCTGCCTATTAATTTCATTGGGTGACTGCTAGTTCTTCTGTTATGTGAAGGATTAAATAAAATTTCCTTATTCACTTTCTTCACACCAGTCAAGATTTTGTAGACCTCTATCATATCCCCATTAGTCATCTCTTTTCTAAGCTGAAAATTCCCAGTCATTTTAATCTCTCCTCCTGTTTCATACCCCTGATCATTTTAGTTGCCCATCTCTGTACCTTTTCCAATTCCAATATATATATTTTTAGGATGGGTGACCAGATCTGCACACACTATTCAAGGTGTACACGCACCATGGATTTATATAGAGGCAATGTGATATTTTCTGTCTTATTATCTATCCCTTTCTTAATGATTCCCAATATTGTTTGCTTTTGTGACTGCTGCTGCACATTGAGTGGATGTTTTCAGAGAACTATCTACAATGACTCCAAGATCTCTTTCATGAGTGTTAACAGCTAATTCAGAT
The DNA here is from genome assembly GCF_007399415.2 of Gopherus evgoodei. Lineage (NCBI taxonomy): Eukaryota > Metazoa > Chordata > Testudines > Testudinidae > Gopherus > Gopherus evgoodei. Next base: position 164,011,168 of record NC_044324.1, on the reverse strand, counting down.
GCCATCATTTTGTATGTATAATTGAGATTGCTTTCCCATGTGCATTACTTTGCATTTATCAACATTGAATTTAATTTGCCATTTTGTTGCCCAGTCACCCAGTTTTGTGAGATCCCTTTGTAGCTCTTCGCAGTCTGCCTGGGACTTAATTATCTTGAATAGTTTTGTATCATCTGCAAATTTTGCCACCTCACTGTTTATCCATTTTTCCAGATGAATATGTGGAATAGTACTGGTCCCAGTACTGACCCCTCAAGGATACCACTATTTATCTCTCTCCATTCGGAAAACTGATAATTTACTCCTACCCTTTGTTTCCCATCTTTTAACCAGTTACTGATCCATGAGAGGACTGCCCTCTTATCCCATGATGGCTTACTTTTCAAAAGTCAACTTAAATTAAATACATTTTTTTTAATTTTTTTTTTTTTTAAGAAATCTAGATCTGTTAATGTGTTTTGGTGTAACTTGCATTTTCCTTATGTTAAATTTGCATAATCCTAACAAAACACTTACTATATTCATCTCTCTTTTATATATCATTGGACCTGACACCCCCCCTGTAAATTCGAACACCCCCCCACCCTTTCAATTCCTGGGGAAACCACTGCTACCAGTGATTTTTAGGCCGGTTTTGAACTAGCAACCTAGAGCAAAAGGATCCATCTGCCACTACCACTCCCCTGCACCATCCAGTTCCCACCAAAAGACAAAAGGAACACCTCATGTTTGGAAAAACCAACATATTCCAAAAAGAGCCAAATTCACCATTGGTGTAACTGGGCAAATATCTTCATCTGTTGATGAGAGCAGCAAGTTTGGCACAGTATTTTTGTGAGAGAAAAGATTACTTTGTCATTAGTAAACTACACTGGATTCAGAAGTTCAATTCCTAGTTCCAACCCAGGTTTCCAGTGGGACTCTGGCCATGCCACTTGATCTGTGCCTCAGTTCCTCTTCTGCAAGGGGATGATAATACTCCCCTTTTCCCAGGCTATTTAGATGGCAAACTCTTCAGGGCAGGGACTGTCTTTTACTGTGTACGTTAAGCACTTCGCAAAATGGGGCTCCAATCTCAGTTGAAGTCCATAGGTTCTGGTGGGATATAAATAATATTCCAAAGAGCACACCAACATATTTTGCTTTGTTTAGTCCAGCTGTGCTGATCCTATAAGACAAGTGGCAGAGGTGTATGCTTGACCAAGAGCAAGAGAGCGCACGTGTGTGGTACAAAGACCATCCATTCCTGCCTTACAGTTTCAAACAAAGCTTCAGCCAGATTTGTGTGTGTGTGTGTGTGCGCATGTGTGTAATATATATATTTGAAGGAGAAAGTGTTCAGGAGTCCTATAACAAGATGACATTGTGAGGCTAATAGAATTGTAAATGCAGCACCCATGCTAAGCTTGCCCAATGCAGGGACAATACCTCTTTAATTCAGCCCCACAATGGCTCATTTGGAAAGCCTTCAGGGCTGGGAAACTTGTGAAAACAGTGAGCTAAATTGCATACTGAGCCTGGTAGTAGCTGCTGACAGATTTAAAGGTCCACAGAGACTTCAGCTGCAGAAAGGTACAAAAGAAATGCAAACAGTAACAAGGCTAGGTCACTGCCAGCAGCAGAAGGTAGAATAAGCTGGGGGATTTTTATTCTTTTCAAAAATGTTTAAAGAACAAAAAAAAAAAAGTTAGCTGTGCATGAAGAGCACAAGTCATGTGGAAATGTTTAGGGTGAGTTTCCAACCAAGGGGGCAGCCAAGCGAGACAAGGAGTTCTATAAGCAGCAACCAGAGTCATATTCTTGGGTGGAGAGGGAGAGAGAAACTACATGTAAGGTCGTAAGACCAGCAAAGGAATGCTGTTGGAGGTCAAGTGTGTGGGACGAGTGGGAGGGTCAGCGAGGAAATCAGAGTTTCCAGGTTTGGAAGAAGAGTTGCTGGGGCTGCAATTCACACGTGAAGTGAGCTGGCCAGTCTTAGCTAAGTCCTAAGAAGAAAATCATTGTGAGAAACTGAAGGCTAATAAGATAAACAGTAGGAGCTCTGTTATGAAGCTTAATTCATGTACAAGAGCAAGTTGAGAGATAGCTAGTTCTACGTGGTTTTCACAGACGCTCCCCCCAATACCATACTGAATGACAGCACACTCAACCAGTAAAAGACAAGACAAACATGACATCAGAATACTCATTAAGTGAACACACCCTAAGGGCATGATGCTGTAACTTGCCAGTTCTGGAAGTTGCTTTCGTGGGTGTTGCGTGCATCAGGCAAAGATTCATATATTATAAGGCCTCAAGGGACCATTATGGTCATCTAGTCTGACCTCCTGGCCAAGGTGCATGCTGCTGTCTTTGCCCCATCTAGCATTCTACCATTTGCATCCTAATAGCATGAGCTTCCTTACAGACAAGGTAGATAATGGGATGGTAGATGATGCAATGGACAAAAGCATGCACATGCAGGCAGCCCTCCCCACTGCAACCTAAGAAAGAAAGCAAATAGCAAGAGTCATTGCCCTAGCTACAATCTTCATGCTTCAGGACATAACTTGCTCACAAATTGAAGATCAGGAAGGAATCTGCTTCCATTGAACAGCAGTTAGAGAGGGTGGACTACTCCTTCCTCTGAAACAAGCAGCATTGATCATTGTCAGAAGGACAAATCCTAGATTACAGGCTCACAGCCCAAATGGCAAGGTTGCAAGTGGGGACACCTCCATAGTGGAGGAGGAAAACCTCCCCTACTGGATGCAGAGCAGCAGTGAAGCCACTCATCGACCTTCAACACAGTGTGCAGTCACTCTTGTGGCAGCTGTTCTCTCCTTCAGTGAGGGAGGAAAGCCAACTGAAATTGCATAATCATGGATATATCAGCTTTGCTTACCTTCCCCCCATTGTCCAGCCACTCAAAAGCCCCTCATGTTGAAGCACATGTTGTTCTCTAAAGGTTCTCAAATCCTTTCTTTCTCCACCCTTTTCTGCAGTGGCAGGGTGAAGGACTTCTATGACTGCAGAGGAAAGCACAGTATCTGACCCAGAGATAAGACACTGTTCCAATATGAAATTCTCATGGAAAGAGACACCTCAGGTAACAAGCACCTCAGACTCTGAAGAGATTTTGAAAGGTTATATCTGATGTGCTTGTAAACACATCACACTAGCCTGTTTTCAGAGTGGAATTAGTCACCGAGTGAGACTGCTGACTCTAGTGTGAGTGCAGTGACCACCCACTACAGGGGAAAAGGAACCAAAAAAGGAGGCGGTGGGAGAGTGCAGAAGTAGTAGGGACCTTGAATAGCATCATCTAGAACAGGAACAGAGCTAGGTGAGGAAGTCCTCATGCCTGGATGCCCAGGGAGCATGTGGGGGAAGAAGAGAGGTTCTGTTGGAACAAAGAGGGAGGGAAAAAACCCTCTTCTATCTGTTGTGGTGATTTCTCTACAGAAATGTAGTAACTCTTCTTCCATGTCTTGGATGGAGGGCTTGGTTCCAGAGATTTATGCCAACAGGCTCCTGTACAATACAACACAGCTCAGCTGCCTGGCTCTCAAAAGCACTTCAAGCTGCAAGTGCTCCAGTGAAATACAGATTAGAGAGACATTTGCCAGGACAGCCTCAGGGAGATGTTAAAAAAAAGCGCCCAGTTACTATTCCTTACATTGCATTCAGTTTTCCATTTTTTTTAAATTATTATTTTACTTACTGAGGGTGGATACGTTCAGTTAATTTCCTTTTATGTGGGCCTTTTTACAAACAGACTGAATTTTGATGATACATTAAAATCTATTGGAGATGGATTTGAGGTTCAAATATTTCCAGTCCAGTTCTCTGGGCCAGAGGAAGATGGCCTGCATTCAAAATGGCTGCAACCCAGGAAAACAAGCAGGAGAGAAGAGGAGGAATGGGCAAGGAACATAAAACAGTTTTTTGTGGGATTAAAAACCATACTATGCCCCATGATTTGGCAACAGTCAACAAATTGTGAGAGCTGGATCTGGTGTTCGGCCGCCATTGTTTTATGACGATATCATTTAAAGTCCAGCACAAGCAGAACAAAAGGGAATCTCTCGTCAATAAAAGGTAGCACCTCTCTGGAAAAGTGTTACATTAAATTAATACAGAAAAAATAATGTGGGAGAAAATTAAAGTGCCCAATGGTTATCTTGAAGAATCTGGCTGTATATTAAGGACTGTGTTTAGGGACCCCTTCATCCATTTCTAAAATGTAGCCACCTCCGGGTGGAACATCGTAGGGCCCACTAACTCTGGCCATCAGTGCTTTTTAGGACAGGAAGAATAATTCATTCAATTAGAACTGCAGGATTAAGGTGGGCAGAATTTCATATACTCTGAAACAGTGATCCTAATAAACTCCTGCGAGGTGTGTTGGGACATTCTAACAATACTGTGTGTGGAATCCCTTCAGCACGGTAGGGCTCTTTTTTAAATCAAGTTCTTTGCTACTTATGTAGCTCATCATTTCTGCAGGATCTGACACGGAGCAGCTGTGCTCTCTGATACACTGGTTCTCTAGTACACTTGCCCCATATTCTAGGCAGGACTGACTATTTTTAGGAACCATAAAGGAGGGATTGACTCGGGGAGTCATTCCCAGTTTTGCTTTTGCGCCCCCGGCTGATCTCAGCCATTGGCACCCATGATAGCAGCAGACAGTATAGAAAGACAGATAACCGTCATCTCATTGCCAATTTACACTGGCAGCAGACAGTACAGAAAGACTGGTAACCATCTCTGCTATCATGCAAAAGCAAATGAATACTGCTGTGTAGCGCTGGAGTATCGCCTCTGTCAGCGGCATCCAGTACACATACGGTGACTGTAAAAAAAAAAAAAAAAAAAAAAAAAAAAGCTTAACGGGCTCCATTGTTGCCATGCTATGGCGTCTGCCAGGGCAATCCAGGGAAAAAGGGCGCGAAATGATTGTCTGCCGTTGCTTTCCTGGAGGAAGGAATGACTGACGACATTTACCCAGAACCACCCGCGACAATGATTTTTGCCCCATCAGCCACTGGGCTTTCAACCCAGAATTCTAAGGGGCGGGGAAGACTGCGGGAATAGCTACCCACAGTGCAATGCTCCGGAAATCGACGCTAGACTCGGACCATGGCCGCACACCACCGAATTAATGTGCTTAGTGTGGCCGCGTGCACTCGACTTTATACAATCTGTTTTATAAAACCGGTTTATGTAAAATCGGAATAATCCCATAGTGTAGACGTACCCACAGGCAGTAAGTTCATCTCTACAGTCCTAATATGCTTTTATGTGAGATGATATCTGGACTTTTTCTGCTGGCTATCCATCTAATTCTTCCTCAAGTTCTTGTAAGTTGGGTCATTTTGTGTTTCTCATTTGAGCTTGTCAGATTTTGCTTCAGAAATGGGTAGTAATGTTGTATGTATTTCAACCTCCTCTTCCTGCAGCTCCTGGCTTCCCCTGTTCAGAGGTGCTCTTGAAAGCATTCCTGCTAGAAGCAGCTCCTTTCCAGGTCTGTATTTCACCTTTGCAATGTCATGATCATTCTCTGAAGTGTTGGTGGTACTTTGCCCAATAGTTTCTGTAAGACAGCTTACAAAGGTTTATGGTCTTGTTTCTGCCTCAGCTGATTTCAGCGTGCAAACATACTTACGAACCCACTCACAACCAGAAATGATTGCCAGTGTTTCTTTTCCAATCTGAGCATAGTTTTGTTATATTTTAGTCAGTGCTTAAGATGACCTGGGTGTTCATCTAGCAAAAGGACAACCAGCCCTTAATCTCTGAGAAGTTGCACAGCAAACATCATGGGGCCAAATTCTCTGAGGGTGTAGGTTGGCATAGCTGAACTGAGAATTCAATTCTTACTCTTTTTTGATAAATTCAAAACAGGAAGCTAGAGATTGCCATACTGGATCAGAGCAGTGGTTCATCTGATCCAGTATCCTTTCTCCAACAGTGATCAATGTCAAAAGCTTCAGAGGAAAGCACAGAAACCCTGCAGCAGAACGTTTTGGAATAAGCTGCCCCCAGCATGTTTGTTCCTAACTACCTGAGCTACAGAGTGGCTGGTGCCCTGAAGCAGATGAATGCCTCTCCCTTTCACAATATTTCCATACTAGTAATAGGGACTTTGTTTTTTAAATTCTGTAAAACTTCTCTCTTGCTGGTCACTCCAGCCTCATTTGGCACTTTTCCATGGGCTGCATTCTAATTAGAACATGCAACTAAGAGAAACTAGGGATGAATTTGCTTAATTATGTTACTATGCTCACAGTGCTCTGTAAGGTCTCCTTACTTCAGGGTCCTTCCATTTGGACAATTACCTCCACCTTTATTGCAAACAAATCTGGGGCCAGTGGTTTGTTGACATTCACATTGTGACTTTCTGCCTGTGTGTGCATTTTACTTAAAATGAACCCTCCCGATGTGCACACCCTCTCATTCACACTTCCTACCCCATTCCTGTCTCATACACACACATGCCTTTTCATTTCCCTCTACCCCTCCTCTCTCATTGTCCCCTTATCTCTGTCCCACACAGAAAACAGGCTCTCTCACACACACACTCTTTGCCATCCTCTGTCTTTCCCATTTCACAAGCACCAAATTTATCTTAGTTACAAAGATCAGTGTAACTCCCTCTTCTGACCTCTCTCCCACTGCCATCCTTGGCTGAGTAGGATGGGCCTGCAATGGATGTATCAAATGCTTTGCACTGGGATCCCAATTCCACAGCACTCCAGAGTTGTTAACATGTAGATTTCTCATCACATAATTAGAGGGACCAATAAAAATTCCAAGCCTCTGACATTCCCAAATGGGACAGCAGAGCCTTGGTCCTGACCAAAAATTTGCTTCACACATTGGGTTTATTTCATTTTGTAAAAGACAAACATGGATTTTAACACATCATAGGATCCAATCCAGTGTCCTTTGGCCCCAGTACCATGAGGAGCCAAGAGAGGGTTTGAGCTGGGGAGGTGGGGGGAAGAGGGTAAGCAATGCTGAAATGCAACCCAAGCCAAACCAGATAAAAAGCCCTTGTGTCTTTGGGAGGGAGGAAAAGCGGCAGAGATGAGGGAGAGGTTGTCAGCAGCATAGTGTGATCCTTTCCAATACAAGATCCAACCCAGTATAGCTGTTATGGTGTTAACAAGTGAACCGAGCGAGACCACATTGCTAACATGTGATTTATATTGCCTGACAGCTACAATTTGGCATGAGAAAATCCCAGGAACCTTTATTTTTTCAGCCCCTATTCTCTGTGCCAGCCCCATCTTGGCAAACTAAAAATGGGTTACACTGATGGCTTTCACATTCTCTCTGCACTTCTCCCTGCTGAGGAGAAAGAGAGTGAGAGAAGCCCCATCAAAGGCTCACAGTCAGCAATCCTGAAAGCCACTTCAGAGCCATCCAGAAGGAGATGAATAAAATAATCCCTCTTCAGATCTGATCCTGCCAGAGCGCGCAATGAAATATAGAAGTCAGAAACAGGGAAGATTTATTCGCTCATTTTGTCCATCTCCAGGGGACAGTATAGGACTGTTCCTCCACAGTGTATTTTCCAGTGCTTTGTCCAATCTAGTTTGTCACACTGAAAAATCAGAAGCAGCGTGCTAGAGAAATCCGTGCTTGGAACATAAAGCGTCTGGCAGGATGTGTTGAAAATTGACGACTGAGTTTTCACTGAGTGAGATTAAGTCAACTCCACGAGCTGGCTGGTGTTGTCAGCTCAACATAATGCAAGAGAAATTCCATTCACCAGGCTCCACAGCAGGGAAACAATTGACAAGTATTACCTAGTGGATGTTCATACTCAGCAGGCAACACCACTGTCACCTACACAGGTGTGGATCCCTGCTTTTCCACATGTGCAGGAGGCACATTCTATCTCCCACATGTGCAAGTACTGTGCGGTCTTAGTGCTTCAGTAACCCACGTGAATGACTCCTCCACCTCATCTTAAACCCTCGTGATCGACAGCAGCTTCTTTAAGGTACAATGAAATAACTCACTTGTGGGAGGAGACTGGGAAAGAAGCAATATTTTCTGTTTGTTTGCCTGAAAGCAATGGGATATGTGTTCGCGAGCTCATTAACAAAGCAAATCTGGTCTTCCATACCTTTAAAATGCATACAATGTGCATATGTGTATGCCGTGAGCATCTGTGTCAGCCCTATGCACATAATATCCACATACTACATATAGTACATGCCTGCACACATGTACAATGTGATGTCTTACATGTACATGCATGTGTTGTGTGCGCATATGGCATATATGTTCACACAACACACCAGGTGTGTGAAGGGGCACATCTAAGTCTCTCACCATCAGTGGGTTGACATAGATAAGACACTTTAGTGTGGCTCTCACTGTAACTCTGAAATGCAGATGCCTGTAGGTTCCCTCTCTTCCCACCTCCCATTTCCTTTCCGGTCTTTGCAACAAATACTGCTCTGGAAGGCTCCTGGCTAGGGAGGCAGGTTATCCTCTCACTTCAACCGGTGAAAATCAGAAGTAACTTCATTTAAGTCAACAGTGTTACACTTGTGTGAAATTTGTGTACATGAGAGGAGAATCCAGGCCTGGGTGTCTTTCTTCTTCCTTGCCACCTGCACTGGCTGTCCATTCCCAAAGCTCAGGACTAGAGCAGAGATCTCACTTGCCAAGGAGAAAGCAGTTTGCTGCCAAAGAGAAATCTCAGTACCCCCCCACACAGGGCTCTACTGCTGCTTCCTTTCTCCCTCATTAAGCATTGGTTAATCTCTTGTTTATTTCCTAGAGAAAAGCTGGGTCCCACCCAGATCCTGCTTCTCAAAGCAGTATCCTAGCACATGCAATTAACAAGGTCCATTCCAACAGGCTGAAGGGGTCTCCTCACCCAGAGACTTTAGACACCTGCCTTTGTGGCTCTTCAATCCACACAGAAGAAGCAAGCTGGTAACCAGGGCAGGCAGCTGAAGGGCAGCTAGGACAGTCAATATTAATTTATACAACTGCAGAGAGAGAGAGACAGACAGACAGACAGACAGGACAGACTGACTGTCTCCCTCTCCCCTCTCTTTTGTATGTTTTTCAAAATCTTGGTTTGTAAGTACTTTGGGGAAAGGCCCATGTTTACCTCCATATTTGGACCATACCAATCACTTCAAAGCCCCTTCTCAAATTGGAGCCGCTGGGTGTTACCGTTAATATTAAACATCATCATCAAGATGTGCTGTTTCAGCACAAGTGACCCTTCCCCACCCTTCCTCCTCCTCCCCTCATTTCCCTTCCTCCTCTCCCCTCAAGGTTTGTTTTTCAGGCCAGAGCCCTTCAGATGACACTCTGCCTGGGAAGCTAGGTGTGAGAAAGGTTATCAGGAAACGGCGGTTTCAACTGCTACCTTTCCGGCTTCCCCACCCTACCCCCAGCCCCTAAGGTCTCTGCTCTTCTGTTTAATATGAATGAGTTCAGAGGCGATTCCTGTGCTAGAGCAATTCACAGCTCGGATTGTGCCAAAGCACACAGGCACACACCTCTTTGATCGCTTCCTGCTCCAACAGAGCTCAGTGGCTCGCCCCACAGAACGTGGGCTGAGAAAGGCACAGCAAAAGAATCACTGCTGCTTGAGCCCCATGCGAAAGGCAGGCTGTGTTTCCAGGGGTGTGGGTATTGCCTTCTCCTTCCCCCTCAGCTCTATCCCCTTGTGTGCATCTCCTGAGGCACACACACGTAAGACAAAGCCTTGGCTGACCTTTAATTCTCTGAGACAATATTATGTAAAAGGGTAGGAGAAACAGGGCTAATAAGATTTCCAGAGTGAAATTAAATCATCAGCACGCGCTCTCGGAACTCAGGATCATAGGGCCAAACTTTGTTCTCTCACACAGGAAGAAACCCAAAGGAATTCTAATCCCTCAGGGAAATGAAAGGAGTTACTCCACATTTACACAGGCATAAGTGAAATCAGAAGTTGGCACCAATTCTAATCAGCTACACCAGATTTGCAACAATGTAACAGATCAGAATCTGGTCCTAATTCCTCTCAATTTAGTATAATTACTCTGGATTGACACCAGCACTAATGGGAACACAATCCTTCTCTAACTCAATTAGTTCAGTGAATTTACTTTAGATTTTTATCGGTGCAACAGAGAACAGAATTTTCCACACAGATTTTGAAGGATAGAGACCTGTTAAGTCACATTTAATGTGTTACAATCTCTTCCCTGAATTAGTGAAGAACTGGTATATTTCCTAGTAATTAGTGCAAAGTAGTTTTAATTGGTCCACACAATGACACTTCCCCCACCTTCCTTGGGGAACTATTCCCAGGGTAAATACATTAATTGCCTGATGCATGTTGACTGAAAACAAAAAGTGCATTTTAGATCACCTACGTAAACACTATGGTGAAGGTGTGATGGTTGTGCGCAGTTAGCCACACGCACCCTTGTGTATCTCACTGATCAAAAACTCTGATAACTAGTATGACACGTACTGCACCAACATCATTTGAGCTAATAGAACACAAGCCAATGATTTTTTTTTCTTTAATCCTGTTAAAGATTAACAGGAAACCTCATAAAACTTGGGAAAAGGAACAGGAGAGGGTTGGGCATTTGGCCTTGTGGATCCTGTGCATTTCTTCAATGTAATTACTTTTCATTGTTATTGTATCAAACATTTGTAATACAGACTCATCGCAGTGTAGATGAGGGAGCCGACAGTTTCATACTGACAGATTCATCCAGCTGTTGCTGTCAACGTTGAGATGTAACACTAAGGCCTGACCTCTCTTGGCCATTACAAATCCCCTAGTTTTTTCCATGACTCAGGGGTATCCCTGGCCAAATTCCAAATTGGGTATTGACATTCTGCCTACACAAAATTCCTCTTCAGTTTCAGCTGAAGCACCCCACTTAATAAATGGTTACATAACTTTGTTGCATATTGGTAAACACACTGTCCCAGAGGTGGCTGCCCTGTAGTTCTGGTAAGTGATTCTGTACATAGTCAGCAAAGAGTTTGGGGAGTCCTAAGGATGAAAAGGTGCTATAGAAATGTGAGTTGCTCTTATTACATTTGCACTTAGAGGCTCAGAATGGGGATCAGTGCCCCATTGCGTAAGGCTCTATACACACAAAAAACAAAGATGGTCCTTACGTCAAAGTGTTTACAGTCTGCACAAGAGTTTACACTCATCAGAATTGTTACTAATGAGAGCAAAGCAAAATCTATGAATATGAGACAGTGATGGGGATTGGCTGCTGAGATTCAGAATACAGTAGTTGATCAGGTGTGTTTCACTGTGCCTATAAGCTGCTTGTGCCTTGACTCAGTCAGAACTTGATGTAACATTATCCTCATTTTATAGATGGGGATACCGAGACACCTAAGTGAAGTGACTTGCACAAGGCCCTAGAGGGAGCCAGCGCCGGAGCTGGGAAGAGAACTCAGGAGTTCCTGGCTCTCAGGTCTGTGCTCAGACCACATAGCTCTGAGGAGAGCATCGCTCTTGATGAGTATTCCCTTCCTCATAAGGTCAGGGCCAGAGTTAGACTTGCTGAGAATCAGGGCAGAAACTAAGGAGTGGGCCCTCACCAGCTCACATATTGGTTTTCTGCAATGTTTCTGAAGCCGAAGCCCAAGCCCCGCCACGTGGAACCCTGGGCAATTGCCCTGGTTGCTACCCCCTATTGCCAGCCCTGCACAAGTTTGAAAGACCTGTCAGTACAAAATGCAAATAGGCTTCCGTGAGAGTGGCCAAGCCTTAGGTGGAAAGCATCAGTCTCTTTCCTTTCCCTGGACATAAATACCCCGAAGACAGAGCAGCTCTCCCCTTTCTGCACCAAGAACACAGGTGGATTTTCCAGTTGGATTCCAGAAGAATGCAGCAGAATGGCTGCTGATTTGCTGCATCTGACGACACCAAAAGCTTTTTCCCCACCCATCACAGAGGGAGGCACCAACCAGGCACTTACCCCAAAAAGATGGCACACTGCCCATTCTCCCCCAGATGTGATAGTACCCAAAGATATTGCGGTATTATAGAGAATTACACCACCTGACATGTATACATAAATACTGTATTGCATATCACTCAGGCCATAAGCTTTTCTGATCTCCATTGTTAAGCAAGATGGGCAGACAGACAGAGATGAAAAGAGTGCAAGAGTAGTAGATTAATTAACTGGGAGTGGATTCAACAAATCAGATTCAATAAATTCTCTCCTACCTCTCTGCTCTCTACTTCAACTTCTCGTTTGGTGGCTTCTCCTCCCGCATCGGGAGCTCACTAAGTTCCACTCATTCCTCTTCTCCATTTACAACATATCATCTACTTCCACAGCTTTGACCACCACCTGTATGCTGATGACTCTCAAATCTGCCTGAATGGCCTTTACGCCATCATCCAATCCCACATTTTAGCTTCTTTGTCCCTCTCTGACATCTCTGCCTGGGACCATCTTGGACTCTTCCTAATCTGAGTTCTTAGATCCAAGTTCTACATGGTTCCCATCTCCACAGTAGTTGATGGTCTCCGTCTCCCTCGCCTCTTGCCTCCTGGCCACAATCAAATCCTGCCCCTTTTTCCTCTACAGCATTAAGATCAGACCTTTCCCTTCTACTCTTACAACTAAACACACTCATCCATATGTTCAGCATTCCCCATGTCACTGCAACCCCCACATTGCCCCGCTCCAGTTCATGAAAACCACGGTTACAAGGATCCTTTTACTGGCCTATCATTCAGACCACACCACTGCCACCCTTTTGGATCCATCCACCTGCTATCCCTTCAGCACCACATTGAAAAAGAAAAAGCTGAAGTCCTACAAAACTCTGCCCCTCCTCTCCCTAATTATCTAGGTCACTCCACACCCACTCCAATCCACTAACAAAGTCAGCCTCAATACCCTGCTTGTTCATTTCTCCCCCCACCCCAAACACTTCCATGCATGCCCCTGCACATGGAATGCCCTGCCTGAGCTGGTCCCCAAAACCATTACCCTCCTGCTACCCTGTCCTTTCCCCCCAACCTCTTCCTATTTTTGTCACCTTCTTTCATTGCATCATATCTGAAATTGGATTACAAATTCCTGAAGGTGGAGATCAGGTCTTACTTGATTTGTGAGGTGCCTCGCATTATTTTGAACTCTATAAAACATTAGAGAAATACTTTTAGGGACAGCATAAATTGCTATATCCATACATAGGGTAGCTAGATCAGAGAGCAGACAAAAGAATATACTGTTGTATTGTCAGTGCTGCTCTGTTCCCATTGGGGTGGGCTGAGATGGGTATCTGAAGTCAGCAAGACTATAAGGAGTGGAACCGCATGGAAATATAAGTTCATATATAGCGAAACTTCATAAAAAAAAACAAAAAGAAGCAAGGAGATTGTTTGATTTGTACTCAAACTGGTGCTGAAAGACCCAGGCAAGAGGAAAAGAAAGCATGGTAGGCTGACAGTGCCAGCCAGTATGTCCATCCTGCACTCTCAGTGTCTTATTTTAAGATTTCTTTGCCACAAATTAGAGTCCTAATGGGATGCACAATTTTTACTGTATCAACATCACTGCAGTAAGAAATAGGCCACAGTATAGCTTTATATGAACTTCTCGCTCTAACTAATGCAGCCCTTACCATAAGGTGCACTTTCAGCTATGTCAGATCATGCAAGCGTTTTTGACTCAGTTGATAATGTATTAAAGCCATTGTGGAAGGATGATTTCTTAGCAAATGTACCAACGCTAACAATAGCGGAGAGATCCTATCTTCTACACAACCTGCAGGCATTCAGTAGTGGACAGATGTCAAATCAGCTTCTTTGTACATCACTCTCTGTTCTGAGAAAGTCACACCAATGGGAACTCATAGCAAAGCTTGCATTTCTACCAGTTGCGCTGTTCTCTACCCTCTGTTTGCTGGTCTACACACCTGCTCCCATGCTGCTGAAATTCAGTAATATTCCATTGAAAACAATGGATTGCTAGGATGGATGAAGCACTTTCCCTCAGCACAACAGGGGCATCCTACACCTCAAACATGTTTGCCACAGTGAGTGGGTCCTATCTGGGACATTCTCTAGGCACAGCAGGTGCATCCCACCTGGAATGTATCCAAACATTTCATGAGCATAGTGTATGCATGCTACCCAGAACTTTAAGCAATATAGCAAATACCTTATACCTGGGGCATTCAGTAGCAGCCAGTCACCATGGAACAGACAAAACATCACATGGGCCAGATCCTCAGCTGGTGGAAGTCAGCATAGCTCTGTTGATTTCAGTAAAATAATATTGATTTACACTAGCTGAGATCTGGCTACATTCTGTGAGGTGATCCGTTCATGTGGTTTCTCTTTGCACTAACAACTGTGAACAGGAATTTCACAAACACATGGGTAATGTTGTGGCCGCTGGCTTCCCCACACCCAAGACCTGGAAACATAAGCACAGACCCTGATTTGTGCTTACTTATAGAAATGTGCATTCAAATCAGGACTTGCCCATGAGAATCAGGCTTTGTGCATGAGTTAAGCAGATGCAGATGCTTTTGAAAGTCTGGCCCTGCAAGACCAGAAGCTCAAAAGAGTAAGTCTGTCGGATAGGTTCACCAAAAATTACTGCACATCAGTGGTCAAGGCTTTTAACGGACTACCTACACCTGGGCAGTTCACCTCTCAAGCACTCACTCATGGTCAGGCATGGCTTTGCAGCACCCTGCTTCAGTTTCCCTCATTCCCTCAGATTTCACACACACGCTCCTCTGTGCAACCCAGGATCTGGGCTAACTAATATCGAAATTTCAAACAAAACTCAAATACCCACAATAAAATTAACCCAATCCCCTGCTTTTATTTGATCTCCCCCAGCTCTACCTGCCTGGAATCTCCTCCTCCTCCTGATGTGTCAAACTCTCCCGACAGCCCCCTGCTTGCTGCAGCTCTTCTGCAGTCTCTGCCACAGCTTCCTTTTTATAAGGACCAGGTGCCTTCCCTTAAACCTATTTGGGCAACAGAGAATCAGTCACAGGTGCACTGAACCTCACTCTCTGTGAAAGGGGCCAGCCACTCTATGGCACTCCCATTGCAGTCTCTCACCATGTCTAGCTTTTCACTTTTACTTCTCCATAAGACAAGAAAGAGGAAGTGTCTGATGAGAGTGAGCCACACAGCACAAGCAAGAAGAGCCTTTTGCCTTCAAAGTATTGCTCTCTAACAGCTTCAAAAATCTGAATCAACAGCCCATCACATAGGCTAGTGATTTCAACGGAAACGAATCACATCTGGCAGCTACAGTCTAACCCTTTGTGGTCTGGCTCCCCTCAGCTAGGACGGTACTCCACTACCGCAGGGCCCTACTGATCACCTCGGCCTTCAGAGGATCACCTCAGATAATGACTCTAAGACCCATGTCCTCTTCCTGGCCCCACCTAATATCTGAGAAATACAAGTTAATTTCTTTATTGGGATTTTTCTTACAGCCTCCACTGAAATGTTCCTGTTTAACAGCCTCAGGGAAAGGAGGCAGTAATTAGGAATGGGTAAAGTCTCTGTTGGTCCAAAGCCAGCAAGTCTCCTGCTCTACTGGAACCAGAGCTGCTCATATGTGAATGAAACAGAGGGGCCTCTCCAGATCTTGATTGCATTTGGCACAAGAGCACTTTCTTGGTTAATTAGGAACAGCGATTCAGTATATAAATGTATATCAGGAGTGGGCTCAGGCAGTGAAAAGGCCATATGTCTGGGGCGGGGGGTGGGGGGGGGAAGAGGGAACACAGGCATTTTAAAAGTATAATTTTCAGTGAATTTTCTACTGATCAATGGCCCTGCTAACTGAAAGGCCTCTATTTAGCCACCAGAATGGTGCCGTATGAGCGGGATCAGTTTAAGCTATCCAAGGCTGGATTAACTCATCACTGGGCTCTAGGCAAACATACCTTTGTGGGCCCCTGCCTTCTAATATGAATCTGGGCACCAGCTTGCAATGCCACTTGCTCAGATTTGACCCAGCCACTCCTCAGTTATGACAGAGGACTGGCCAGGTCAAACCTGAATAAGTAAAACACAGGATTGCAGCAACACTCAGGTTCGTCCCAGATGCCCCTCTGTCATTACAGGAAGGGCGGCCAGGCCAAATTGGGCTCCCCCGCCCCTGGAATTTGGGCCTTAAGCACATGTCTACTTTTCTTATGCATGACTCTGACCTTGAAGCTACCCACAAACACCTCCCCAGAGCCAAGTAGGATCCTGATTTTCTGTTCTGCAGAAAATACTTCCAAATCTTGGAATATCCTTTCCAAAACAGAACTAAACCAAAAATTTTGAAGTTTCCGGTGAAATGAAATTCTGAAAAGATTTCGTTTTGGGGGGTAAATACCACATTTTGTGTCAATAAAATACAAACATTGCATTCTGCTTTAGACTTTCTGTGTATGATAAAATGTAAATGTTCCACCTTATCAGAGCACTGTTCCTTTCCTGCCCTTGGAAAAAAATTTTTGTCACAAATCAACTCATTTCTGCAAAATGTGTCACTTTCAATGAAACAGCATTTTCTGAAAGAGAAATATTCCAATGGAAAAATTCTGCCCAGTGTATTTGTACACTTCCCCAGCGAGCATACCTCGTCTCTGTCCTGGGTATCACCTGTACAGAGAGGAGCCCTCAGTCTCCAGGACCCAGTCTGTTTTTCACATTTTTTCAGAGGTAGAGTGTCACCTAATACCATTTGCAGTGTGGGTCTTTTGTTTTGCTCTTTCAAACATGCACCTTTGTCCACTGGGAGCTGGACTGATAATAGCAAACTCCTTTAACACAGTCTACTGAACAGCCATCCTGGCTTTGGGGGGAAACAGCAACAGCATCACTAAGTCCTGGTCTACACTAGAAAATTAAGTTGGTTTAAATACATTGGTGAGGGATGTGAAAAATGCACACGCGGAGCAGTGTTGTTAAGCTGACCTAAGTCCCCAGGTAGACAGCACTAGATTGATGGCAGAAATTCTTCCATCGACCTAGCTAACACCTCTCGGGGAGGTGGATTACCTATGCCAATGGGAGAATCCCTCCCACTGGGATATGTGGCGCCTATACTGAAGCACCGTAGCATTTTAAGCATAGACCTACCCTGAAGGAAAGATTATCAGCTTTTCCCTTTCTTTCCAATTCTCTTTATAATCTCCACTCAGTAACTTTCCTGTATTCACTGCAGTTTAGGGTTACCTGCTGACTGAGTTCCCTGGTCAGCCCCAGGTTCTGATATTGCTGGATTTGTCCTTCATCCTATAGGATTTTTTTTAAAAACAAACCAAACTGAATTTCCTTTAAGGAGTGAAAAATCACTTTTGGCAGTAGGACACAATGCTGCATTGTGATAGAATGCAATGTTGACAGATATGCTGTACTGTAAATCAGTCAAATTTTTCTCTTGTGAGACGAAATAGCAAATGTGGAAAGAACACAAACTAAGCAGGTGAAGGCTAGATATAAAACACTGTACTCAGAGTGACCACATGATGGTAGCCAACATAATACACAGTTATCAGAATTAAGAAACTGTGTAACAAACACAAAAGGTGGCAGTTAGAGACAGGTGAACCAGTCCAATGAATATTAGAATTGTCACAAATGTTTGCCCATAAGGTAAACGATGCCGAATTAACCGCCCTAGGGATAGAAGTCTTATGCAGTACAGGTACAGTAGGGACAAGAGTAGTACATGCTTCCCATACTAATCTCCTGCAATGTGTCTGTCCTGGAGGATGAACATTAGTGGGAATTTAGGCTTCATGGCCCATTCATTCCTTTGTCTCTCTGACAAGACTGCCAGCAAGAATGCGAACTGTGATGCCGGTTTCTGTGATGTGCCTACTGGGAACTGAGACCAACCAACTCATTTCACATCCTCCATGACACAGCCATCCAAATGTTACAGTATTTAATCACTGCCAACCTTGGGCTGCATCTAAATAGGTGACCTAGAAATGAAAACCTAAAAAGACTGGATATGGGGCATGGAGGTTATCTACTCCCCTCCCCATTGTTCATTCTTGTAATGGAGTAGAAACAGACAGTATTTCAAAACATGGTTTCTCGCTAGGTGCCCATTTGAGCCCCTTCCTATCTTGTCTAACCAAATAAAGGTAAGGAGAGGCTCAGTACCCCAAATAACCTAGGGCTCATCCTTGCACATATTCCTTCATTCTGAAAGGACTAGATTCCCTCAACTTTACCATGCACAGTCCCATCAAAGTACCTACTTGTATGGGTTGCACAAACACAGCATCAATCTGAAGGGCTGAGAGGGCCGGCAATCTCCACTAGGGATCCAGTAAACACTACACACACTGTGTGCCTACAGTTCGGAGGATGGCTTGGGAAACAGCAATACGACCACTCCTGGGACATAGGACCACCTGCTATGGCAGTCACCATGGGACAAACTAACTAACAGGGACTTACGCTTCAGTGACATCCTAGGACATTCCATGTTTAGAATCCAGTTTATCCAATCCAGATGAGAACGGAGTGAGTCAAGAGGCCACTGCAGGTGGAAATGGACCAGGAATGTGTTAATTCAGGCTGTTTAATACCCTAGGATAGAGGTTCTTAACAGGAGCATCTCAGTGACCCTGTGATGCGAGGGGAGAAATAGTCATTCCACTCACTTCTAGGCTTGATGGAAAGAGCAGCGATCACAGGCAGAGAGGCAGGTTTCAGGCAGAGTCCAACCCCTGAAAGGGTTTTTGCTCCTGTGTAGGGGAGAAAGAGCTTCTAAGACCCTCTGTGAGGGACAACACAACACAGTAGAGCTCTTTCCTAGCTCAGAAACCAGGAGTTGTTGAGGTGCCATGGAAACCAGCCCAAAGGGCGATGTGATGTGAAGTAACAGGAAAAGGAAAAAGGAGCTGGATTTTTGGTAATAGATGGAAGGGACGGTCAATCCCTAGGCTACCAGATACTGCTGCACATCACTGTGTAGGTGAACCGAGCTCGCTTGCCAGTCACAGTTAATCTCATTCCCAGGGTCATCAGGGGGCCAAGAGTGCAGCACATGTTGGGTCCTGGGGAGAAAGGTTCAGTACTTGGGTCCCCTCTCTACCTGGTCTTTCTGGAGCAGGGAATATGCTGCAGAGGAAGAAGAGAGACTGAATACCCAGTCTCTTGCTGCTCAGGCAAGGAACCCTGCTATAGCAGTAATGGAGACAAGGGCTCAATATCTATCTTGCTTACCACCTAGGCCAATAAGGGCCAGGAGTCAGACCGGGCCAAAGTGCTCAGTCCCCTAGGGGAGAGAGCAAACTACCCTCAACTAAGCAATGACCTACCTCTCCAGCTGATTAGGGAGCAATAGGTTCTGAAAAGGGGTGGGGGAGTTAGGAGGGAGTCCTCTGTATTCAGAAGGATGATGTGGGGTGGAAGGTAGAAGAAAAATGATGGAAAATCCTAAAATCTTCAGACACAGAGTGAATGGAAATTATTTGTCTTAGAAAACGCCTGGAAGGTCAAAGGTGTTTCTATCATTCCTTGGCACATTACCAACAGGACACACTCAAGGAGTTTAGGTCCAAAGTTGAGTTATGGATTTAAAAAAAAAAAAAAGTGCAACGGATAGAAATGTTTCATTAAATTAATTAAATAAAAAAGTAAATTAGTTAGTTTTTTGTGGGGCCAGAGAGAGAAGATGGATTTAACCATTCCTGTTCCTACTGGAAACCCAGCATACAACAGTATTGCATGCAAGAGAAACAGAAAGTGAATCTGAATTCAGTCTAAATTCAGTGTCCAAGCTGAGGATGTATCATAGTCTCGCAATACCTATGAAGTTCAACAAGAAATTGGGGATGGGGGGGAGGTTAAGTGATTTCCCCTTGATTTACAGTAGATTTTAAAACAAATCTTCCAGATTTTCTGTAGTTCTTCAGTCAAATCTGTGCAAAGGAAAATATATGCTCATAGCACGGCCACATTTGCCAGCAGCATGCACAATGCCAACGGGGGGTGGAGAGGACGAGAGAGAGAGCGCGAGCGCACAAAAGAAGGTGGAGGAGAGGGAGCAAAAGCAATCTAGAACTGTAGGCTAGAGCCAGCTTTATTGTTTATGGGGCACAAAACCACCCCACAGGTGCGCCAGTATGCAGGGCCTCCCCTACTTTTGTTCTACCACCAGGAGAGGTGGAGGAGAGAATCTGGCTCCAGATGTTCCTTTCCCTCATGAGGACAGTAGGGCCACAGAAAGAATTAGGGCTGGCCCTTGAGATGCAAAGCTTAGCTGAACTAGGGAGGCCCCAGAGGCACAAGGACCAAAGTGGGTGTTTGCTTTGTGTCACAGACTGGTACACTGGACATGGACATATTACTACAACAACATTTGCTTCAGAATTTGTGCCTATCTCTGTGGGCAGATGGCTTGGTGAGTTAACATTCCCACTAGGAAACCATACATGCCATAGGCAGAGGCAGCACCCACTGAGATCAGCTAGGGCTTTAATTTGCCCCCATGAGGGGACTGAAAAGCCTCCTTGCTTTCACTGAGAACCTGATTGGGGAGAAGGGACCTCAAATATACCATCCAACTGCTAGAAAAAGTCTCCCAACACATGCCAAACTCTGTCTCCCGATTTGAAAGACTGGGCTTTCAAAAAGCTAGCTGTTTGGAGATGAAGTTAAAAACATGAGAACAGCAGACACGCACCTGACTTACAATATCCCATTACATGGGCACCTGAGGGGATCCTTCACAGAAAATACTTCCCTCAGAGTCAGGTGGAATGTCCAGAATACTGAATATTTGCTGGGCTGGAAAATAGCCATGCTGAAAAATATCCTGTGAACTAAGGCTGGTTTTTCCATGTTGTCATCTAAAATGTGGGACAATGCCCCAGATTTTAGCTGCACAAGGGGAGAATGGGCTTCGGCTTTTAAATGAGAGATAAATGCAATCGAGTGCAGGAATATTTTTCATTATACCCTTTTATAGAACAGATGGCACAGGCCAAGCCATACCCTCTGGGCATGCTCCTGGGAGCGCAATGCAATGTTTGTCTCACTAGAGATCTCAGTCTGTGTCGGTGCCACCACTTCGCTCAGGGATTTGGGTCAAAAGGCTCCACAGTCATATCTGTTTTTTTGTCTCAAAGACCATAAAGGATAAACAGTGGGGTGGCTGGTATACAACACAGAGCCTTCCCAAGCACTTCCAGGTCGCTGATTTACACTGGCACATTTACAGACTGAACCTTTCGAATCCAATTAAAATCTATACAAATGTGGTCTGTTCTATTAGCGTTCAGAGAACATGCATTAGCCTGGAACTGTGGGTGAACCAGGTCTCCCAGGCAAATCCAGCAATCACAGGCAATCACATTCAGAAATCCTTTGCTATTGTCTCTACCTGCGTACCTAGGAACTCATACAACCTCCCTCACCGTGGTATCTGAGCACCTTCCAAAATTAAGCAACACTTCCTTATCCTTCTGAAAGAGAGCACTTTTCTCCCACAACTAAGTCCCCCACAAATTACAGTTCTAATAGTATTAAGAAATACATGGAAATGGATTTCATTTATTTTGATTTCAATGGTTTCTTTTTAAAAAAGAAATCCATGCCCATTTCAAGCTCTGGGCATGTGTACAAATGGTACAATACACACACACACACACACACACACACACTCTGTAGTGGGGCAGTTGCCCCGCTTTGGCAGAGGAGGGGTTAATAGCAACCCTTGGAGAGGCTGCGCAGAACCCAGCCAATTAGAGAAGGGCAGAAAGGCAGCCAGGCAGGGCCAGGCTGAGCCCTATATAAAGGCTGCAAAGTAGAAGAGACAGGAGTCTCTCCTTCACCAGCAATGGAGGAGGACTGGCTTCCAGGGATAGTACCAGCGCTGTTGGGCGGCTTCAAGGGGGGTTCCGGGAACGTGAGAGCAAACCGGGAAAGGAGACCAGCTTCGCCACGGTTTGCTCTCGCGTTCCCGGAGCCACCCAGCAAACCGCAGGGAAGGAGACCTGCTTGCTCGGGGTTCCGCGAACGAGAGAGCAAACCGGGAAAGGAGACCAGCTTCGCCGCGGTTTGCTCTCGCGTTCCCGGAGCCACCCAGCAAACCGCAGGGAAGGAGACCTGCTTGCTCGGGGTTCCGGGAACGAGAGAGCAAACCGGGAAAGGAGACCAGCTTGATTACCAGAGGCTTCCTCCTTCCATGGAGGTCAAGAAAAGCGCTGGTAAGTGTCTACATTGGATTACCAGCGCTGGATCACCAGCGCTGGATCCTCTACACCCGAGACAAAATGGGAGTACGGCCAGCGCTGCAAACAGGGAGTTGCAGCACTGGCGGTGCCCTGCAGATGTGTACACCTTCAAAGTTGCAGCGCTGTAACTCCCTCACCAGCGCTGCAACTTTCTGATGTAGACAAGCCCTTAGACTGAGCAGTGCTGGGCAGGCTCAGGGGAGCAGAGGGAAAGCTCCAGACTGATACCTGCTAGGCTAAGGCCCCTGAAAGGGCTGAGAAGTGCAAGGGCCAGAGGGAAGTGGCTCAGGGAGTGCGAGCAGTTGAAGGGAGGACATGGCTGCCACCAGAGGGTCTCTGGTCCGGGACCCAAAGTAGTGGGTGGGCCTGGGTGCCCCCCTCCCGTTACACTGCACCTGACTGTGAGGAGCATGGTCCAACACAGACTGTGGCTTGCCCCGAGACAAAGAGCTAGACTTTGGGGCTGCAGTTGGCCACGAGGGCAGGTGCAGATTGAGGAGTGCTGACACCCCTCCGGAAGGGGACAGAACCAAGTAGGGCACAGCAGGAGGGCTGTGTCCAGAAGAGGACTCCGCAAGCCAGGGAGCAATGCGAGTCCCAGACAGCACAGCAGAGCAGACAACGGATGAGACACCACCTGTAGAGGGTGCTCCACAGCTGGACAGAGCTAATTCCTGGCACAACCAGTAGGAGGCGCCACGGTGGTGAGTTTATGGGCCAATTTGTCCTGGTATGAATCCTCTTTGCTCTAAGGATGAAACCACACTTCTGAAGGACACCGAAGCCATCAATTCTTGCTGGAAAGAACATTTTGAAAATCTCCTTAACCGTAATTCTATAGTTGCAGATGAAGTCCTTGAGCAAATCCCTCAATGACCATTTAGGGATGAGCTCTGAGACCCTCCGAATTTGTATAAGGTACACAATGCCACCAAGCAGATGAACAACAAAGCAGCAGATCTAGATGGGATCCCTGCCAGGCCGGTGCTACCATTAAGGCAAACTAGGCAGTTGCCTAGGGTGCCAAGATTTGGGGGCACCAAAAAGTGGTGCCCTCAATTTTTTTTTTTTTTCCCCACAGCAGTCCCTCCTGGAGCACATGGTTGCTGTGCCACTTCTCCTGCCTCCCAGCTGTTTGGCACGGCAAGCCTGGGAGGAGAATCAGAGCGGGGTGGGGTGCTCAGAAAGGACGCGAAGCAGAGGTGAGCTGGGGTGGAGAGGTGCTGCACGGCTCGGGGGGGGGGGAACTGCCATGGGGGAGTGCCTCAGGGTGGAAGGGGGAGCAGGAAGCTGCCGCAGGGCTGGAGGGGGAAGGGGCGCAAGGTGGAAGTTTTGCCTAGGGCATGAAACTTCCTTGCACCGGCCCTGATCCCCGCTGAAATCTTTAAAGATGGTGGCCCAGAACTAATTCAACTGCTTTACCTACTTATCCTTAAAATCTGGATAGGAGATATCCAGTGAAATGAGGAATGCCCCGATTATCCGCTTTCTTGAAGAGGGTGACAAAGTGGATTGTGGAAATCATCATGGTGTTTCCCTCCTAGCCATTGCAGACAAAAGTTCTGGTGTGGATCCTTGCAACCCGTCTTCTGAATTTGTCAGAAGAAATTTTACCGGAGTCACCGAGTGGTTTCCGACCACATTGTTGAACTGCAGATATGATCTTCACAGCATGACAGCTGCAAGAAAAAAGTGTCAGGAGCAAAACTGACCACTGTACAAGGCTTTTATTGATCTAACTAAAGGTTTAGATTCAGTGAATCACTGTGCCCTCTAGACTGTACTTTCTAAGATTGGATGTCCTGATAAATACATCAATGTCCTAAAATTGCTTCATGATAACATGAAAGCGACTGTTCTGAGCAGTACTAGCTCCCAGAGTGAACCTTTCAAAGTACAAACAGGAGTCAAACAGGGCTGTATCATCGCTCCAACCACGTTTGCAGTTTTTATTGCTGTCATTTTTTACTTAATTGCTGGGAAGTTTACAGATAGTGTTAAAATCATTTACAGAATGGATGGAAAGCTGGTCAGGCTTAGCAGGCTGAAAGCCAAGAGTAAGATTTCCACAATATCTATTGTGGAACTTCAGTATGCTGATGACAACACAGTCTTTGTCCTCTCTGAGAAAGATCTTCAAACTATCTTGAATGTGTTTGCCGATGCTTATGCATGTCTTGGTTTCACTCTTAATATCAAGAAGACTAAAGCACTCTATCAGCCCTCTCCAAATGAGGTATTACATGCCCTATCTATCAAAATCAATGGAGTGGCACTGTAGAATGTTGACCATTTCCTCTACCTTGGATGTCATCTTTCATCCAAGGCAGATAGTGATTCAGAAATTCAGCATCGCCTGAACTGTGCCAGTGTAGATTTTTTTTCAATTTATGGAACAAGGTTTTTGATCACAACATTTGAACAGACACCAAGCTTCTTGTTTATCAAGTTGTTATTCTCCCAACACTGTTGTCCAAGTTTTGGACCCATACAACTATAGACACCACTTGAAAGTCCTTGAAAGGCACCATCAATGCAGCCTTCGTAAGATTCTGAAGATCAAATAGAAAGACAGGCACCCAATATTAGTGTTCTGGAAGAGGCAAAGACCACCAGTATCAAGGCAATGATCATCCATCAGCAATTGTACTGGACTGGTCATGTTGTCCAGATACCAGCCATTGCCTCCCAAAACAGGTCCTGTTCTCTCAGCTGAAAGAAGGGTACCATAACGTGGGTAGACAGCAGAAGCGTTATAAGGACTTGCTGAAGTACAACCTAAAAAAGTGTAACATTGACACTGATGCTTGGGAGACACTTGCCCAGGATCGCTTAAAATGGAGTGAAGTCCTATGTGATGGTCCCCTGCATTCTGAACTTGCTTGCCGACAAGCTGAAGAGGACAAAAGACACAGGAGGAAGGAGAGACTGGCTTCCAGTCATGGTCAACAGTCTCCTGCTGAGCCTGAAAACATCTGCCCTCATTGTAACAGAACTTTTGGTTCAAAGATTGGCCTTATTAGCTACCTGAGGACCCATAACTCCCATGGAAGATGATCATACTCGGTAATGAGTGATCCCCCATCATTATATCTATATCATATATACACAGTCTCCTCCCAGAAATGCTTCTTCCCCACCAGGAAAAACCTGGCAGAGCATCATAGACCCTGCAGTGGGACTTGAAGGTCAGCAGATCCAGGTTCTGGCAAACCAAGGTGGATAGCAAACACTTCAGGGACCTCCCATGGAGAAAATAGCTATGTGCTTTGGTTGACTTCAGCCATCATAATATGACATTGATAGAAACACAGGCTGAGCTAGCCAGGACCAGCCATTTAAAGATTTGTAGGTGAAAAATTAACACAGTAAATTGCACACAGAAATAAATGGCAGCTGATGTAGATCACAGGGCATTAGTGTAATGTGCTCCCCATAAGAAACATCAATCAGCAAGCAGGCTGCCTTATTCCGTGTCATCTGCAGTTTCCAATAGACTAAAAGGTAACCTCATAAAGCACATTATAGTAACCCAGTCTCAAGCTGAGAAAGGCCTGAGTCAGTGTGGTGATATCCACATCCAAAGGAAAAGGTTGCAACCTTCTGACTAACCATATATGATGCAAAAACATCTTGGCTACTGCAGCTGTTTGGTCATCCTGAAAAAGCTGAAGAACCTTTTTGCCAACTATTTGACAATCAGGCATGTAACTCCAGTTGAGGGAGCTGGTATCTTCTTTGCCAATAGTACTGACTTCCCCCACCCACCAGCATAACCTACATGTTATCTGTAGTCACAGACATCACACCCTTATCTAAACCCCAGTCTTGCCCAGACACCAGATAAGCTGGTCAACTGCATTGCATGGGTCCCACTGGGTGTCCTCTTCCTACTGTAGACACCATAATACACTGGTCCCCAACATGGTGCCCACCCGGGCATCTATATGCGCCCGCATACTGGCCATCAGACAAACATCCGCCGAAATGACGCCGAAAAGTGGCGTCACCGCCAAAATGCCGCTGATTTTTGGCGGCATTGCCTCTTGATGTTGCTGCTTCTTGGCGGCATTTCGATGGATGCTTGTCCACCGGCCACAGTCCTCGGTGGCTCATCGTCCAACGCCCACCACCCAGAAAAGGTTGGGGACCACTGCCATAATACATATTGTCTCCATCTCCCCCCAGTAGCCTCACATACATGCTGAACAGGAAAGGGGGAGGGGAAAGGAGTGGCCATGAAGAACAGAATCCTCCAGCACATTACATTAGAGGAACCTTGGAGCAACTGAGAAATTGCTCAATATTGCCCCTTGTTTTCAACTGAAAAACTGCTTCCATTCCTGCTAAAACCTACAGCTGTGTCAACACCACCTCAGGGCCAAAAGGCATCAAAGGCAGATGGCAGATGCAACAAAATTGCCATGGTTACTTGTTTCTCATCTGTCACCAGCAGGAAATCACTGGCAAGTACTATCTCCATTCCATACATGGGTCAAACCCCCAAATCTCCCGGTGTACTCTCTAACAGTGCATTTTATCCGAAAGGTAGCCATAGGAAATTGCTTCCCAACCCTAAATCAGGCTATCGTGGCATCAGTACTTTGATCCCTGATCGTTGCTCCAGAGATCAAAGTACTGATGCCACGATAGCCTGATTTAGGGTTGGGAAGCAATTTCACCCAGGGCATATTGGTAGGGCTATCTGCCTAACCCTGTAAGAAAGGATCACTGTTGGTAGTGATTTAATCCCATTCATACCTGAAATAATATTGGTGTCCAAGTAATCGTCCATCTTTTCCCTTGGAATCTTAGCAAATAACTATTCAAGGCAGCAGTTACACAGACTTCTATTCAAGAGTGATTAACTAAACCCTACCACAATGTAGGAAAGTGGTCTACACAACTCACTGGAGGTTTTTTCCAGCTCCCAATAAGTTATGATTCCTTATCATCATCATGTGTGGTTTGCATCATCACAGCACCTTAGAGCCCCAGTCACGGGCCAGGACCCCATTGTGCTAGGTGCCACACAACACAGAAAAAAAAAAGTGTCCCTTCCCAAAGAACTTACATTACCCCACAGGAAAAAACTCTTCCACACCCTGTAAAACATAAGGGTCAAATGGCAGAAACTCACCACAAGTTCGGAGAACCTAGCATTGAGCTCCTCCGCTGGTGGGATTGGGACAGAGAACTCCAGGAACTGGAGGGGGTTATTATCCTTGAGGTTGATTTCAGGGAGGTCGCTTCCCCCGAAGCAGCAAAGAAACCCCAAAGCATGACGATTTCTTTTCCGGGGAGCCATGGTCATGGTGTGAGATGCTATCTACTGATCATGATCTGCAGAGAAGACAGGAAGAGAAGCCATTAAATGACAATCTGCACCATCCAGCACGGGTTATTTGTGGTCATCATCACCATCAGTGTAACAGGAAGAGAACAAACTGATTTGTCATGCTAAGGAGCAAAATAAAAAAAATGAGCCATCTAGATGGACTGGTTAGTCAAGGCTTAATACATCACCACCACCACACCTCCCATGGCTATATAGCATCTTGCATCCCAAAGCTTCCCAAAAGGTTTGACAGAGCTAGGCTGGGACTTTCAAAGCAGTTGGGATTCACTTAAGTCTGCTCCAATCAAAATCGGTGGGAGTTTTAACACTGACTCGAATTGGAGAGGAGTTAGGCCAAGGATAAGCCCTTTGGAAAATCCCACTTAAACTGATACGCACAGCTGCTCAATTCATCCACAGCTGACAAACCCCCTCTGGGACAGAATGCAACAGTTTTTACCCCACGCAGCAGACACCAATGATAGAGGACATGGAAAGAGCAGCAAACAATATTACATAACAGGTTAGGACAGGAAGTGCCAAAGAATACTGAAGCAGTTGAAACGGCAGGGGACAATTCAGGCTAGCTAACCAGGAGCACAGGGTGCAGCAAAGGACTTGGGGGTGTATGTGTGGGGGGAGGGGTCTTTTAGTTTTCATAGCTAAAAAATACCCCTCTGGAAACTTTGAGTCCTGGAGGGGTCTGGGGCAAAAAAATCAATCAGGCAGAATCACTGCTTAAAGACTGCTGCACACTCCCCCATAGTGGCAGAGGCGGCTCTGCATAGGACTACTGTTCGAGAACTGCTACTTTAGCAGGGCAATAATGGGAGACCCTTCAAACAAAATTGTAACCAGAACTACTTAAAATGTTTCATTCCAAGTGAGGTTGTTTCAAACAACTGCTCTCCCTCCCCTCCGCCCCTCCCAAAAAAAATTGAAAATGTTCACGTTTTTCAGAATTTTCCAATTGTTTTTGGCCAAAACCCCATTACTGGATTTTTAAAAAAAAACTAGTTTGTCAGAATGGGTCCTTCTTGGTCAGGACTAAGGCATATTAGTTGTGAGGGGAGCTTGCAATGCTGATGCTCATGCTAAATCTGCTCTGGGGATAGACAGGGGACTCCAGTCTCCAACAGTCCCGGGGCCATCAATTCAGCAAGTTCCATCAGAATTACACTCAGTGATGAACAAATAAGGAAGAGTAACTGACATTAACAGTCATAGGAAATTTCTATCTGTACTTATTTCCCTTTCTATATACTTGTGGTTTAACTCAGCATACTATCATACTGTTTTCTACCTGGCACACAGACCTAACTCCTTCCTCATTTCGCTGTGTAGGAAGGATGCACAGAATAAAGCACAGTTCACAATGGCAGAGGAATGGGAGGAGTCAAACTAATTAGACAGCTATTTAGTAATCTCCCCTCTCGACCCCATATTCCTTCCAGAAGACAGATGTGTGGGGTCAGCAGTCTGAGGTATTGCCCTGGAGAAATCAAAAGCAAAGATTTATGAGCCCTACATATCTGATTCACTGCAAGAATTTGCTCCTAGATATTATGCAGACACCTCAGGAAACTTGGAGTCATGCTGCCCTGTAATGAAAACATCTGGTCCTCTGAGCTATTCTAAAGTAAAACTAGTGGCCCCCAGCTCCCCTCATCTAATGGAATTAATCTCTAACCACTGCTGGCTTGCTGGAAAATGGTTTTGTTTTGTCTTGTTCCTAAACAAGTCTGTTTATTGGACTAATCCCTGTGTTATAACAGCCAACGTTTTTCATCCATTCACTTGTGCACATTCTAACCTGAAACAGGTGTTTTGGCTACCCACCCCAGATACTGAGATTTGGAGTTCTAGTGGGAGATTTGTGCAATCAGGGCCAAAGGGCCCAGAACACAAGCTTATTGAAGTAAAGAAGGCTAAAGCCCTAGATACACAAGTTGTAGGTACCAGCTGATATGCATTCCAGAACTTGGGAAGCACTACTGTAACCAAATTTGCTGCCAAGTGCTTTTACACAGGCTGATATACATACCAGGTGCTGACCCACATATCAGGCACATGGGTTTGAAATGCTTCAAAACAGACCACAGGACAATAGCCTGGACTTTCATTTACACAAAAGACCACTCTACACCACTCTAGCAATATAAAGGGGCCTTAATGTGAGTATAAACGGTTTAAAGGGCCCCAGTATAATTGAGGATCTGACCTGAATCTTGGACTGATTCTTATTCTGGAGAATAACACTCACTCCCACTGTAAAAGATAAGGAATAAAGAAGAGTGGGGAGGTGGTCCGGTGAGCCCCCTGAGTTCTCTGTTGGAGACAACTGTTTAGCAGAATCAGACAGGTCTTTGTAGCTTAGGAGCCTGTCTACCTTATAGTGGAGATAGTTTCCAGGACAGTGAATTTGTTATGAAAGGATACAGATAATCTGGGAGGAAAGAGTAAGAAAGGCACCAGGATGCACTGCTCAGAAAAGTGATGTATTAACAGGAGCAATTCAAGACAACTTCCCCTCATACACAAAAATATCCCTGATGTCTGAAAGAGAGCCATATATATTCAGAGAAGAAACACAAACCTTGCCCATCAGGAAATGTTTAGTAGCCCACACATTGATCAGGAAGATTCTCAGAACAACAAGTAGGGCCCTACCAAATTCATGGCCAGGAAAAACATGTCACGGACCATGAAATTTGGTCTTCTCTGTGCTTTTAGCCTATACTATACAGATTTCATGGGGGAGACCAGGGTTTCTTAAACTGGGGGTCCTGACCCAAAAGGGAGTTGCAGGGGGTTTGCAAGGTTATTTTGTGTGTGCGGGGGGGGGGTCACTGTACTGCCACCATTACTTCTGAACTGCCTTAGAGCTGGGCAGCCAGAGAACAGTGGCTGTTGGACTGGTGCCCAGCTCTGAAGACAGTGCCCTGCTAGCAGCAGCACAGAAGTAAGGGTGGCAATATCACAGCATGCCACCCTTACTTCTGTGCTGCCTTCAGAGCTGGATGGCAGCAGAACGGCAGTTGCTGAGGGCCCAGCTCTGCAGGCAGCAGTGCAGAAGTAAGTGTAGCAATACAACACGATGCCATCCTCACTTCCGCGCTGCTACTGGCAGCAGCTCTTCCTTCAGAGCTGGGATCCCGGCCAGCAGTTGCTGCTCTCCAGCCGCCCAGCTCTGAAGGCAGCACCACCACCAGCAACAGTGCAGAAGTAAGGGTAGCAGTACCACAACCCCCCTGCACAATAACCTTGTAACATCCCCCCCACACACACTCCTTTTTGGGTCAAGACCCCTACAATTACATCACCATGAAATTAGCTGAAATCAGGAAATGTATTATTTTAAAAATCCTGTGACCATGCAATTGACCAAAATGGACCGTGAATTTGGTAGGGACCTAATAATGAGGCCATTAATCTGTTTCTGCTTACTGTACTGGTTCATAGTCTATGGTCTTGAGGTCTTCAGATTCTTATGGTAGGTGATTTTAGATTCTCATCCCACCCAGGAATGAGCTAAGTAACTTGTGAGAATCATGAAGCAGCAAACTGAACTGTGCTAAACTATGCTACAAAATCCAGACTCTCATTCATTGCACTACACCGGATTTTGAGTTTTGATAAAAATAAACTCAAAACTCAGCCTGTTTGTCAAAAGTTTTCCTCAGATTCAAAAAAAACCTTCCAAGCATACTAGGGACTGGTTTAAAATATTAACACAAAATGAAGTGTTTCATTTTAGTTTGGGGCTGAGGTTTTTTTTCCTCCTTCCTTCCCCATTGGATATTTGGGCTTCTTTCAAACCTGAAATGCAAAATGAAACTGAGGGTGCAACTCCATGTGAATCATTTGAAAAGGTTTGATAGAAACCAAAAAGAATCAAGTTCCATACAACTCTACAAGCAAAAACATCCAGTTAAATTCCATGTCAATGTCTTTCCGGAGTCAGACAGAGCTGAAAAGAGTGAATGCTAAGTTGAGCATATGTAGCATTTCCTCCCCGCCCCCACTTTGTAAGTTCTCATGTTCTCACAAGACTTTGTTGTTTCAATCAAAGCACAACATTTCTCCATCTCTAACCCAGCACACACAGTTTTTGCAACTAAAATGATGAAGATGGAAAAATGGTATCAATCTTCACTATGCCTTGAATGAGAAATACTGATGGGGGAAACTTCAAAAAGGTTTGGAAATTTGTTTGAGCCAGTATAATTCGGCTGGAAATCATATGACAATAGGCTCATGATAGAGCAGTTTGCTTCCAGTCAGGTCACGAATTTCATCAGAAAAAGTCTTAACTGGGGTTTCACCTGCTCCACTTCTGGGAAAAAATATGTACCAAGGTGCAGCAGAAATGAAGATTATGGAGGAGAAGGAAACTCATAACAAAAGCTCCTCGCCTTCCCAGCAATGAGACTCATCAATAAAACTCAGCAGCCAGCATAGGGCACAACTTCTTGCTTGATTTTTCCTTGTCTCACTGCAGTAGCTTAGAAACCCAAGTACTATAAAGCCTACCCTGCAAAAAGTGTGTGTGAAGGAGAATTCATCTGCAAGCTGTGAAAGGATCAAAAACCTCTCATTCTGATCAAACAAAAATCAAAAACAAAGCAAGTCAAAATAAATCAGCACGTCACAGTCCAGTAATCAGACAGGTAAGGGCATCGATGAGCCCCTTCATGGACAACAATAACTCAGCAGAGCCACTTTTCTCATCACTTTTTAAAATAGAAAAGTACTTTGGGTCTGTTTCATGAATCAGGGGGTTATCCCCTGCTGGGAAGAGCAGGGATTGTTCACAACAACTAACAAACTAGAAAGGGTATGTTTTAACTGCCAGATCTAGTCTTGACAGGACCCAGGCACGAGGGGCTTGAGGTGCTGGGATGGAAGGGGTAAGGGGCTTGGAAATGACGGATCTCAAACACAACACCCATTGTGAGTGCCCCATCCAAACAGGAAGTCTCCTGCCAGCAGTCTGAAAGAAGGGATCTGTGCAGTCCATCGAAAGCTGCATATTTTGCCCTTTTAAGGGACTTCTTGTTTGACAGCTCAGGGGTTTATTTGTGTTTTTTTTTAAGGGCTTCATTTTTTTCCACTTAATCTGCAGAATAAACTGTATTTGGAGAGTAAATAAAGCCCTTTGCAAAGTCAGGCCTCTCTGGGGACAAGGCGGAGATAGGAGCAAAGGCAGGTGAAGTGAGCCACTGGATGCCAGATCAGCTGCAACACAGCTGGATGATATCGCTGTACATTTGTCCTAACCTGCCCCAGGACCCTTTATCCTGTTTGTTTGCCAGAACAAGGCTGCCTTGTGCTTTCATGGCGACTGAGTGTATGGGCTAGAAAAAAGTGACTTGTGGTGTCAGTTGCTCAGTGAGACTAACACACAGTGTCGTGTCAATCCAACAGCACTTCAGGAATATCCTATATGGAAAACATACAATCAGCCTGTAGCATTGCATGCTTGGTGCAGTTTGTGTGCCCCACATTCTGCTACCTGGATTATCCTATCTACATCTCCCTTCCCCGTCCGAGGGCATTGGCTACTTCTTTCATGCAGTTGAGAGAAAAAGGCACAAGTCCTGGCAAGAGGTGCCCTGTATAGCACTTGTGGAATGCCCACATCCTCTTGCTGTCCATGCCAAAGCTATAATGGCTGTTACGTGCTTGTGGGATCGATAGAGCCAGCAGAGACTGATATCTGCTTTCAAGGCACATTCATAAGAACTTTGGAATCTCAGTGGAATAGGCCAGTGGCCAGCCTAAATTTGAATTTAGTCTGACAGTGATCCACATTGGGAAAGACAAAACACCCTCGCATAACAACCCATGTTGTGCAATTCTGCACCAGCAAGGGAGAGTGTGTGTTTCTCTTTCTTTCTAGCTGGGGAGCAGCTTTATGCTCTACATGTTTTTACAAGAGCAACTCAAAAGAGCGGTTGCCCTTTTCCATTCCATTCCTTGAGGGCCTGCTCCTTGTTTGATGCCCTACATGATACTCCAGGCCAGAGATGGAGTTATAACAACAATTATACTTACTCCGCATCTCCTTAAAGCAGCCCCAAACTGTTCATCAGAATTTGGTTCTTTCTCCTGCAGTGCAAGTTTGAGATACATCACTGAGGTCTGTAGAGTTCTCTCTTATTGGCACTGGTGTAACTGCACTGGAAATGTGGAACTACACCTCGAGATCTTTTCACCAAAATCTGGGGAGCATGGAGGTGTCCTTATTCAGATGGAAATTTGGCCAGAATACTGGGGTTACAAAAAGCGCCATGAGGTCTTTAATTATTAGCAGTGGCCAGGACTTCAGCTTTCCTCTCTCATCTAGAAGATAACACCTCTCCCAAGTGAATTCAGTGCTGGTGAGACGTGCTAGACAGCTGTGGATACGAGCTGTACAAGCTTCCTCATGCTGAGATATCAATGCATCTCAGCTCTTATCTGCAGTGGCCACCCTTAGGTGATGAAAAGTCAATCTCCAGGCTCTCTCTGCTTACCAAGGAGGCAGTTACTAACCATTCTCATGGTGTTTTTTCTGATACAGACAGCTGATCATGGGGAGCTGGGCTTGAGACCACTCAGCACAGCTATAAAACTTATTGCCATTTGACAGGGAAGGCCTACAGAGCTCACATGAGTAACATGGTATCCCAAATTTGTAATAGTAAAAGCTTTCCGGCACCCCACTCCATCCCATAACCTATATTTAGAGCAGTAGCATTTTCCAGGTCCACATCCCAGCCCCACGCTGGAGTTCCACACTGACTCAGAGGTGTGAAATGCCACCTACATGTTATTATAACACTAACTGTAGACCGATGAGATGTCTGGAGGGTTTTTAAAATATAGATTACTGGGGATTACAGATTGAAACACACTAAAAAGTATTTTATAAAATGAATCAGGCAGAGAGGGTGCGTGAGAATAGGGAGTACAGCCTCTCACACCCGACCTTGCCTGTCAGAGGGTACTGGGACCCTTGAATTTTTAATGATTGTTACAGCTGGTTTAAAAATGACCCTTCTACACACAAAAAAATGGCTTTTCTTTCCTGGGTATTTCTTCAATAAAATCTCCAAAAATGATTTTTTGTTTTTCCCTCTTACTCTTTCCCTTTTTCAAAGCCAAATTGGAAAAAAGAGGAAGTAAATGAGGAAAAAGGGGAAAATGATGGGGCAAAATAGAAGGAAATAATTTCTCCCCCCACTTCTCACTGAAGATGATTGCTAAAAAGTTTGTCAAAAAATATTAAACAAAAAGTTGTTCTCTCCAAATCTATGGAAACCAAAATTATTTTCAAATCTCCAACATACTGAGTGAAAACTATCTTCTTGACCATCTTCATGATTCTATACCCTTTGAGATTCTTGTATGGAAAGTGCTTAAATACACCAAACATTTGCTAGTATCTGCTTCTAGACAGTTGTATTGAGAATCAATGGGATATTTCTCCCTGGAGGAGTCCCACTATCATGCCTGAAACACTCCTCTTCCTGCTCTTGGATGTGCAGTCTTGGCCTTTTTTACAACACAGAACATTGCTCACTGTCATTTGCGACGCCAACTTCAGTCCTTGCTTTCACCCCATAGCCCAGTCTGTAATTCGCTCAGGTCGGGAGCTGAGGTCTGGATCTTTGCCTGAGATCTAATTATAAAGATGTCCTCTTCCTCTGACAGGGAGTTCGTTTTCATTTCTAATCCACTTGGCTCAGTGACCAAACACAATTAACTTAATGCAATTTCCCCGACATTTATCAGATGGATTAGTCACATGTGACTAGATACACTCCAACTGCCTGCAAGGGCCCTCTCTCTCTAGGGAAGCCACTAAACCCCCTCTTCATTCTGCTGAGAGGAAGGGAGACAAACATCCTTTTCTTGTTCTCAGAAATTATGTTCTACATGCAAAAGGTTCCAAACAGCCTGTGCTCACTCTATATGAAAAGTCACAAACTTCAAGCAATGTGCTATCTCAGCAATTGTCATGTGCAAGAGGCTCACCATCATGTCTTTGCCCCCACTGTTCTGTCAGACAGCTCAGTTCAGATTAATGTAAAGAGAATTCTTTGTTAAGCTCCTACCACTGCAAAGGCTGTGAGGGAGATTCCCACACCTGGGCTATTCTTTCTAGGTGACAAATCTGAGGAACTGTCCCAGATTGAGGGGTCAATAAAGGTGGTTTTGGAATAAGTTGATAAACTAAAGAGTAATAAGTCCGTAGGACCAGATGGTATTCACCCAAGAGTTTTGAAGGAACTCTAATATGAAATTGTAGAACTAACTATGGTATGTAACCTATCACTTAAATCCACTTCTGTACCAGATGACTGAAGGATAGCTAATGTGACACCAATTTTTTAAAAAAAGGTTTCAGAAGTGATCCTGACAATTATAGGCCGGTAAGCCTAACTTCAGTACCAGGAAAATTGATTGAAACTCTATTTAAAAACAAAAAACAAAAAACAAAAACACACACAGAATTACCAGACACATAAGTGAATGTGATTTGTTGGGGAAGAGTTAAATGGCTTTTATAAAGGGAAACTATGCTTCACCAATCTACTAGAATTCTCTGAGGGGGTCAACAAGCATGTGGACAAGGGTGATTCAGTGGACATAGTGTACTTGGCCAAATTTTAGAAAGCCTTGACAAGGTTCCCTCACCAAAGACTCTTAAGCAAAGTAGGCAGTCATAGGAGAAGAAAGAAGGTCCTCATGGATCAGTAACTGGTTAAAAGATAAGAAATGAAGGATAGGAATAAATGCTCAGTTTTCAGAATGGAAAGAGGTAAATAGCTGGGTCCCCAGGGATTACTGGGACCAGCACTGTTCAACATATTCATAAGTGATCTGGAAATAAGGGTAAACAGTGAGATGACAAAAATTTGCAGACAGTTAAGTCCAAAGCTGATTGTGAAGAGTTACAAAGGGATCTCACAAAACTGGGTGACTGAGCAATAAAATGGCAGATGAAATTCAGTGTTGACAAATGCAAAGTAATGCACAATACAAAACATAATTCCAACTATTCATACAAAATGCTGGGGTCTAAATTAATTACTCAGATCTTGGAGGCATTGTGAAAATCTGTCTGGGGATTGGTCCTGCTTTGAGCAGGGGGTTGGACTAGATGACCTCCTGAAGTCCCTTCCAACTCTGATATTCTATGAATTTCTATGAATAGTTCTTTGAAAACACCCACCCAATGTGCAATGGCAGTCAAAAAAGCAAACAATGTTAGGAACCATTAGCAAAGGGATAGATAAAATAGAAAATAATGGCATTATATAAATCCCTGGTATGCCTACACCTTGAATACTGTGTGCAGTTCTGGTTGCCCCATCTCAAATAAAGATCTATTAGAATTAGAAAAAGTACAGAGAAGTGCTTAGAGATATGGAACAGCTTCCGAATGAGGGGAGATTAAAAAGGCGGACTGTTCAGTTTGGAAAAAGACGACTAAGGGGTGGATATGACAGAGGTCTATAAAATTATGACTAGTGTGAGAAAATGAAAAAGGAAGTGCTATGTACTCCTTCACATAACACAAGAACCAGGGGTAGTCCAATGAAATTGACAGCAGGTTTAAAACAAACAAAAGGAAATACTATTGCACATAACACAGTCAACATGTGGAACTTGGGGGAATGTGGGAAAGAAAAGAAGAGTGAAACTTTGCTTTAAAAATATTGAAAAGCAAAGAGGTTCATTACAGCAGCAGAGATGTATTTCCTAAGCTGGTCTGCAGAGCCTACAACTAGCTATACCATCAGAGAGCAAACCTTGGCTCTGAACATACTGCAGAAGTGTTACACATTTTAAGTTGAATCATTGATTTCGCCTTCCCACCAAACAAAGTTAGACTCTCCCAGTGGAAAGAGAAGCCAGCCAACCAGCCTGCCCACCCAAACCTTTAGACCAGCTCCGCTGTATATGCTTTGTGTGAGTCCTTCATAAGCAAACTCACTCATCACTCCTCTTCAATAATTTTTCAGTGATGAATTTTTCTATTAAGGCACAGATCGTTGAGAACTTTACAGGTGCCATGGGATCTCTGATTTCTCACAGGCAGCGATTACATTTTACATTACTGGGTAGGCTACGAAATTTATGCCTGACCAGATATTGCTTGTGCAAGGTGATCAAGAGCTGCTGTGCGATATGCAGATCTGCATACGAATATGGAACTACATCATCCAAAGTGCATCAAAATCTGTTTTTTTTAAATTCTGCAACGTGCAGCCTATAGAGATGCTTGTATATGTAATACAGAAGTGTGGTGAAATGTAAGTAGGCCCCAAAAATCTATTTCCTAAAAATAGGCTTAACAATCAATAGTCAAGTAAGGCCTGGTAAAATGTAAATGAAGTAATAACTCAGACACAAATTAGAGATAAGTTAGGGCACAACACCAACACGTGTTTACAAGATGACCAGGGGACAACTGGTTTTACAAAATGTTTTAAATAAAGTATGAATGTTTTGGAAACATGCCATCTATATTGATAGTTAATGGTATGGCATGTATGCAGATGTAAATTAAGATGCTTGATGTTAAATAGCCAATGAGAAAGCAGAAAATAGTTAATTGTGGTAGCAGAAATATAGATATGGTAAAATATGTATGCAATGTTAATTAAGGAGTGTTATAATTGATTATAAAAAAAGTAACATGCTAATTTTAGATTAGGCACGCCCACTCACCATCAGTGTCCTGTTAGAGAAAGGATTATACCCAGATTTCCGATTCAGGGACGGATTACCCCTGGATTTTGTCATTTCATTTTAGAGCTTGAGTATCAGTGCCTGTTTCCTTTAATTATTTTATCTAATAAAGTCTTTAATTTGATCACTCATGGTGTCATTCACAGTTCTCTGCTAAATTAAGTTATTTTTACTGCCCTGGAGGTTCAATCAAAGAATTCAGTTTGGTTTTATTCCTTATCATTAAACTACTAATTAGGAATAAATCAAAATTTACAAAGGATGCTAAAAATGTGGTGGCTGCTAATGACCATAGACGTTAGGCGTTCAGTGGGCACAAATCCGATGGTGTTTTGACTCTGTCCCGAAGCCAGCTCACCAACTAAGAATAGACACACAGAGTTGCAAGACATTCTGAAAGACATTGTCGGAGGGAGGTGTTGTGGTTAAAGCAGAGAGTCAAGATTCTTGTGTTCTTCATCCAACTCTGCCAAGGATTCTCTGTGGCCTTGGCCAACTCTCCTCCCTTTGCCTTGGTTTCCTCAACTATCTAATATGGATCATAATATTTCTCTACCTCACCAGCACAGCTGGGTGAACAATTCATCTGAGGAATTAAGTCTTTTCTCTATTGGTGAATTATTTTAATTTTTACAAATGTATTCACTGTTTATACTTATTTGACACTATGCAACCTATGGGTCATGCACAAACTATTGAGTTCATCTACAGCTACAAGCTCAATCTTGGATCTACTGAGCCAGATCCTGCTCTCAGTTACAGCATGCAATTTCATGGACTTCAGCAGCTGTAAATGAGAGCTAATTTAATCCACAACAACAAAAATATTAAGAGGAAATGTACCTATCCACTTATCCAAGTGGGGACATGGTCCTCATCACCTTAGTGTTTCATAGTATGCCCACACCAGTGCTGGAAGGTGCCGTTTACAGCTCAAGTTGACATGCTAGAGTGCTAAAATTAGCTACAGTGGCATGAGCATCAGCGTTCCCCTTTCTACCCCCCAAACAAAGTATGTACCTGGTGTCTCTTACAGGATCATACTCAGGACAGCTAGCCAGTCCCATGCCATTGTAACTACATTTTTATTTTTAGTGCACTAGCTCAATCCACTCTAGTGCAGGTATGTCTATTCAAGATGGAAATTACATCTTCCAGCTCCAGTGTAGACATACTCTGAGTATCAGAGATATCAGAGTTGGAGGAAGGAAGAGGTATTAGACTGAACAGCAGGTATGGACAGAGAGCTAAGTTTTTTCTTGTAGTTATAACTGGACATAAAATTCTGTTTCTGTTCCCAGCCTAAAATTATTGCATGTCTGTGTAAATTCATAGATTCCAAGGCCAAATGAGACCATTGTGAACATCTAGTCTAATCTCCTGTATAACACAGGCCAAAGAACTTCCCCAAAATAATTCCCAGAGCAGAGCTTTTAGAAAAGCACCAATCTTGATTTATAAATTGCCAGAGATGGAGAATCCACCACGACCCTTGGTACATTGTTTCAGTGGTTAATTGTGCTCACTTCTAAAAATGTCCACCTTAGTTCCAGTCTGAATTTATCTAGCTTCAGCTTCCAGCCATTGGATTGTGTTGTACCTTTCTCTGCTAGAGTCCTTTATTAAATACTTGTTCCCCATGTAGATATTTATAGTCTGTAATCAAATCACCTCAAACTTTCTCTTTGTTACACTAAATAGATTGAGCTCTTTGAATTCGTGGTCACTATAAGGCAAGTTTTCCAATCCTTTAATAATTCTCATAGCTCTTTCTGAACCCTCTCCAATTTACCAACATCTTTCTTGAATGGTGAGCTCCAGAACTGGACAAAGTACTCCAGCAGCAGTCACACAAGTGGCAAATAGAGAGGCAAAATAACCTCTCTACTCCCACTGAAGAGTCCCCTGTTTATGCATCCCAGAATCGCATTAGCTTTTTTGGCCAGTGTCACACTGGGAGCTCATTCAGCTGAGTATCCACCACAACCCCAATTCTTTTCAGTCACTGCTTCCCAGGACAGGATGAAGGACTCTAAGTATGGCCTACAGTCTTTGTTCCTAGATATATATTCACATTTAGACATATTAAAACCACCACATTATTTGCATGTGCCCAGTTTACCAAGTAATCCAGATCACCATAAATCAGTAACCTGTCCTCTTCATAATTTACCACTGCCCCAATTCATGTGTCATCTGCAAGTTATCGGTGATGATTTTAAGTTTTCTTTCAATCATTGATAAAAATGTTAAATAGTGTAGGGCAAAGAACCAATCCCGGTGGGACCCCACTGGGAAAGACACCCACTTGATGATTCCCCATTTACAAATTACATTTGGAGACCTAACCATTAGCCAGTTTTTAATCCATTTAGTATGTGCCATGTTAATTTTATCTCCTAGTTTTCAATCAAAATGTCATGCAGTACCAAGTCAAACACCTTACAGAAGTCTAAGTGTGTTACATCAATACTATTACCTTTATCAACCAAACTTGTATTCTCATCAAAATCTTGCTACTACCCCAACATCTATGGATCAAATTTTGATGTCACTTACAGGTGTTGGAGTCAATGGGATTTTCCTTCAAATGAGAGACATTTATCAAAATTCATCCCTATCCTTCTCCCTACCCCTCACTGTCATCACCACCACTATTTTTCCAGTTATCCAACCTTGGTATTCATTCCCAATCTTCTATTTCTTTCTCATATCAGAGTCCTTGATCTGCTACCAGAATCATTTTCCTTTCCCTCAGTTTGGATCCACTTTACCCACTTATTCAATCTCACCATTTTCTTTACATAAAATTCAAGTTTTCTCCATTTTTAGTTCTCCAAAATGCCACCCTGATCTCCAGCACAGCCCTCAGCTCCTCTTAAACCTTCTCCCAGTCTTTGTTTCACCAAGCTTATTTTCTGACCTCTCTTTTTAAGCTTCATCTCAATCTAGTCTTCTTGATTTATTTCTTGCCAAGGCTTATGCCTAGAAGAGCTTCCAGTTCCCACTTAAATGGACCTCAAAGTCCAGCACTTCCTCCACTCAGTCTCTCAAAAAAAGAAGCCTCTGAAAACTCACCTATTCCATAACACAATCTAAAGGTTGCACTCCACTCTACATTTGTTCTCTTTTTATCGTATCACACTCTATTGCAACTTGAGGACACCAGCTGGGACAAGTCCTCCAGGGGAGGGACTGTGTTACATATTTAACCCAGCTAAATTACTGTACAGTGCCATATAGACTTATGGTGCTACACAAATAATAAAAACCAGTAGGTCACCAGAATATAATCACCCAAGCTGGAATTTGGCCAGGACATTGAGTTTCATACTTTTACAGTGACAAGTTTGTTTGGGGCAGAGTTTAGCCATGTCCACCAGTTCCGTGTGAAGTTAGTTTATATAATGGCTGGAAATGGAGAGCTTTATTCCTTGTGAAATAATGGAATTCATGGAATGGTTTTCACAACCACATGTGGCAGCAGTAACTTCACTAGATGGGTTACCATGGCACATTTCATTGTTCTCTGTCAAGTCTCTGATTAGGGGAGGACACTGGGAGCTTAACTACCAAAAAAAAAATACCTGGAAAAAAAATCCCACTGATTTCACGGGTGCTGTCCAAGGGCCGGTCAGAAGCAAGGCCAGTCACTCCACCATGCAGTCACTTCAGACCAGCTCCTTGATCCCCAGACATTTGCACAGTTGCAAATGACCCCATACCCAGAATGTTATTTTTAGGACTGTCCAAAGAATACATTGTAACATTATGGCCATGATAGTCTCTGCAGTCCAAGCAATCTTGCAGCAACATCCAGAAGGATGCTATGCTTGCAATTCAGTGTGCTTTTTTTTTTTGTGGTTTTGCTATTCAATCAGGCTAGTCTAAGCCGCCTCTCCTGCAAGCCATAAATCAAAGTAGTCTAGCTTTTCTCAGCTTCACTAGTTTCCTACACCTCCTTCATATAGCACTATAATGCCCAGTCAAGCAATTTTATCAAAGAGAGGGGTGAAGGAAACAACTGGCCGTAGGAGCTAGAGT
Organism: Gopherus evgoodei; assembly: GCF_007399415.2. Taxonomy (NCBI): domain Eukaryota; kingdom Metazoa; phylum Chordata; order Testudines; family Testudinidae; genus Gopherus; species Gopherus evgoodei. Next base: position 163,968,798 of record NC_044324.1, on the reverse strand, counting down.
GGGTTATGAAGCTTTTCACTTGCTATAATGAATTTGTATGCTAAAGATAAGACAATCTTGCTGAATAAATCTCACACACACACACACACACACACCTGGGCAACCAAAACTAGAGCCCTGCTCCTTCAGCCCCAAACACACAGGACCCTACCACTTCCAGTGAAGTCAGCTATAGGTGGTCTACAGTGGTATCACTTACAGACATACATGCAATTACAATTACACCATATGGTGTTTGATCTCACTGATTTGGTTCTGGCCCAGGTTTGCATTGTCTGTCAAAACCACCATCTCAGGAGAGAAGCCAAGGATCGAATGGTCTGCAAAACTGGCAGGGTGCAGTGCAGTGGAAGCTTGTCATGCTGCTGTCCTTGTTGTACTTCCATTGGGCAGAAAGGAAGTCAGTCTCAAGGCTGGCCAATCTTGATCTTTCACCAGCACCAACAAATATGGCCTTTTAAAGAAGGAATGAGCAGAGTCCTGTTCCCAAGAGCCTGCCTGCCTTGTCTGATTCATCTTGATCTTTCCATGCGATCACTGTCCAAATATTTCCAGATGTGATGCAACTATTTTGCAAAGGGATTTGGGAATCAAGATTGTATTTATTTGCTATCCTGGGTGCTTGAATCTTCCAGACAACATAAGCCACTGAGGGAATTAGGGCTTTTTGTTGGGAGAAGGAACATTTTGTAAGAATTGCCCATGTGGTCCAAAACAAACAAACAAACGGTAGCGCTCCAGTTATATCTTCCCAAACGCCAGCCCCTTCCATGTGAATTATTGTTTTCTTTTCCAGACAATTATCAAAAGAATGTTTCATCCCTTTATACAATGTTATCCTTGCTTGACAGTGTTGTATTCGCATTACAATTCTAGATCCAGAATCAGTACTACTATAACAGCTCAGTAAAGACTGGTCTATACAGGGATTTGCCCCAATTACAGCCATTGATAGCCAGCCACACATGTAGCTGAACCAGTTCATTCTCCAGTGTAGTCAGGCAAGTCTATTTGCCCCAGTGGTGCCTACCTTGATTTCAAGCACAGGCATGCTCCACTGGTGCAAACAGCAGTTTTGCCTTTCTACCCTGACAGTTGTAGCCAGGGCAAGACCTCAATGTAAACAAGGCCTAAATTGCTACCTCCTTGTATGGTTGGTGCAGTATCCTAACAGCTAGCGTTCTACAATGCCACATGGAAAAGATGGGTCCAATCTGTGATCCCACTGCTTTCTCATTCTGGAATCACTTAGAGCTGCAAATGGTAATCAGAAGCACACTCAGAATGAAGAGCATGTCTACACTGCAGTTAAACCCCCATGGCTGGCCAGCATTAGCTAATGGGCTCGTGGGGCTTGGGCAGTGGATCTGTTCAGCTGTGGTTTATACATTCAGGCTCAGGCTGGAGCCAGGGCTCTCAGAACCTGTGAGAAGGAGGGATCCCAGAGCCTGGACTCCAGCCTGAGCCCTAACATCTCCACCACAATTAAACAGTCCCCCAGTCAGAGACTGAGTCAGCTGACACAGGCCAGCTGCAGGTATTTAATTGCAATGTAGACATACCCGAAGTTTTAAAAGTTGGTGGGTCTCAGTTCAGTTCCTAGCACAGATATCTACTCTAAAAAAATCCACTAGCATAAATGATACTACTTGGCAGTCATGGGCAGTTTAAGCCAAATGCACCAAAAAACTAAACATAAATGGACACAGACATCAAGAATAGTAACATTCAAAAACCAGTAGGAGGGCACTTCAATCTCCCTGGACACTCAATAACAGACTTAGAAGTTGCCATTCTTCAACAGAAAAACCTTCAAAAACAGACTTCAATGAGAAACTGCAGAACTGGAATGAATTTGTAAGCTGGACGCCATCAATTTAGGCCTGAATAAAGACTGGGAGTAGCTGGGTCACTACAGAAAAATAATTTTCCCTCTGTTGATACTCACCCCTTCTTGTCAACTGCTGGGAATGGGCCACATCCACTTTGACTGAATTGGCCTCGTTAGCACTGACCTCCCCACTTGGTAAGGCAAGTCCCATCTTTTCATGTGCTGTGTATTTATACCTGCCTACTACGTTTTCCACTCCATGCATCTTATGAAGTGGGTTATATCCCAGGAAAGCTGATGCCCAGATAAATTGGTTAGTCTCTAAGGTGCCACAAGGACTCCTCGTTGTTTTTACTGATACAGACTAACACGGCTACCCCTCTGAAATCTGAACATGTCTTGAGACTCTGAATTTCTCTCTTGGCCCTAGCGATGGTTCCTCTAAATCAAAGTTGAAACACATTGACAGGGCGAGGTACCACCCACACTATACCTATTTCAAGATAAAATGGAGGACTTCAAACTATCGGGCTGTCAATTTGGCACCAGCATTACATTCACTTTAAAAAGTGAAATTAAGAAGAGATTAAACAGTATTTTATTCCAGTATTTTTATTTTCGTTAAGCATTTTGACAAGGGCTAATCTAGGTTCAATGCCCTGAAACCTCAACATTACTTAAGTATGTTTGCACTTTGAGCCAGTAACTTGGTGAAAATGTTGAACTTTTAACTTAATGCGTCTTCATGAAGAATGGATGGCTGGAATAAGTCTTGCCTGATGGATTCTTGGTTGTTTTCTGTGTACATTTTTTACTAGTATCCAGATAAAATATATTTTCTGGCTGCCCTGATGCTTTCAGGGGCAGGAGATTACAGACTGACACTGAGGAGCTGGTTACAGCCCCTGGACTTGTATCCTTGGGGTTTGGGGCCAGTAAGAGTGATTATATGGCTACACTAGGGTGAACTATGCCCTTAGTCTATGGGGAGAGTGTTCAGAATGACACTGGTGCTCACTAGGAGAGTCTGAAAATAGACTATCTGGGAAAAGTCTGCCACTGCCTGCATGAGCAGTGGCTGCCTTTGACAGATACTGTGCAGCACACAACCCATTGCTAAGATCAGAGAAGGGGAAAAGCAAGCCCTGGAATATCTGGGAAATGTACACCTGAATCCAAGCTACACAGATTACTTGTTCCCTCCTTATACAATGCAACTGTGGGGATCTACCTTACAAAATGATGAGTGCCCTTAGTCCACATTGCCTAGAGCATATGCATGGCCCTTACATGGGTGCTGCATGTATATCCCACGCCAACAGCTTTGTTTTACTATGTCTGTCAGTTTTAAGGAATAGCCTGGCTTCAATTCATGACAAATGTCATAGCTACAAAGACCTTTTGTGGTTCATGAAGAAGATTTGTGGTAGAAACAATGTTTAAGAAGTAAAATCTGTTTAGATAAAGGTTTTTTAGATCTGTGACTGACCAACAACCTGTGTTTTCCCAAATACAGGCCAGCTGACCATCTCAAGGATCCCCTATCCTGAGGAAGCAGCAGAAAGGTAACATTCAATTTACAGTCAGTACCTGTCTCCTGATTCATCAATGGCCACAGCACCTTGATACCATGCCCAAAGGTGGATCAGATATTTCCAGCTGCTGCCCCCAAAGTAGCATACATCTTGCAAGACAGATTCAAACTCTGATTCCTGCCAACCAACTCAGTGATACAGGGCTGAATGAAGTTTATCACTTTCTATCTTGTTCCAGCTTCATGGCATTGTTAACCTTTAAATCTTTTTGTTCTATGTCCTTTTTTGCCATGTCTATCCAATGCATCCTGTGTCTTCCAGTTTCTAGTTCCTTGTACTTTGGCGGCATCATCATCATCATGTCTGGTGTCCTTTCCAGGTTTATTCTTGATACACGTCCAAACCAGTGCAGTCAGTCATCTTTCTCAAATCTGTAACCGTGTTATTTTCTTGCCCTAGCTATTTTCTTATCACTTCAATTTTTATTCTCTGCGGTCTTGAAACTCTCAGGATTTCCCTCAGTCAGTTTATATCTGAGGTATTTTGTTCCATGGCTTTCCTCAGCCTCTAGCATTCCCATCCATACAGCAGTATTAGCATAATCAAGATGTCTTTATCCTTCCAGATCATGCAGAGCAGTGTCCAATTTTTCTTTTTATTCCACCTTCACAATTCCCATTCTTTGATACTAGTCTCCAAGATACACAACATTTTCTCAATTACTCTAGCTCTGTGTCAGTTTGATCTTTTCCTTTCTCTAGTCTTCAAATTGCCATATTTTGTCTTCTCTATACTGATCTTCAGTCAGAATTTCCTGCTTTCCCTATCTATCTTACCAGTTATCCTCTATGAAACCGGCTTGGCCAATGTTGTGAGGTCACTATCATCTGCGAATCTAAAGTTATGCACTGTCCTATCACATAACATGACTCCTCTCTATTTCCCAGAGCTACAGCCATTACCGAGCTGAACAAATCGGGCGATAGCATTCATCACTTTCATGTGGTCATCCAAAACCATTCCTTCAGCTTCTTTTCTACTCTCACTGCACTCATTGACTTGGTGTAGAGGTCATCCATCAGCTTGAAAAAGAATAAGTGAAGAACACAGTAGATGAAGTGATCCTGGAGAAACTTCCCAGCACAAACAAGAGAGAGCAGATGCCAGAATTCTTAGAAGAAAAGATCTCTCCAGAAAGTTTGAGGGGGAAAAAAAAATAAAAAAAAGGGGGGGGGGTACTGGAAAGTGGCACCCGAATTGCAAAGCTGCTGCAAGGAAGATGAGGTAAAGAAGATCCATAAGCTAGTCAACAAGATTTACAAACAAGTGTTATGTGAGTGCGGGAAAGTGATAATAGTACTGGTCCATAAAAAGGGGGATAAGAATGAGTGCAAGAATTACAGAGGAATCCGCTTATTGAGTCTGCTGGGAAAAGCATTCATTAAGACATTGCACAGAAGAATGAAGACATCTACAGGAGCAGTGCTTGCAGAGAAACAGGCCAGATTTAGATCAGGACGAAGTTCAGTAGATCAGTTATTTGTGATAAGACATATCAGAAAGTACATAGATCACAACCAAACCTGTTACAACAACTTTATAGATGTCAAACAGGCTTTTGATAGCATTTGGCAGAAAGAGTTTAGCAAGTTAAGAGATTCAAACATGGCACCAGTCAGATATCAAGAGAGTTTATTTCCAGTCCCTCCACTTCTGCCACACACAAATTGTTTATCAGCCATCTATCTGATCCAGGCATGTTCATTTCCATAATATTCCATTAGGACTTCAGAAGATGAGCTGCTTAATGTAACTGATACAGCACCCTGCCCACTGTTAGAAGTGGAAACACCCTATGGTAAGAGTAACATTCCAGTAATTTTCCTCTCCTGGTTCTTGTGTTTTATTCTATTTGAAGCTCTATTGCCATCTCCTCCTTTCCTTTTAGTGCTGCAAACAACTTTTCTGCATCTCCTGGCTTTGCAACATGGGATCATCTCACCTTTCCCTCTGCTTTTGTACAGCAGGAAATGGTCTGCCAGGCTTCATGTCTACAGGGCCGGCTCCAGGCCACAGCGCTCCAAGCGCATGCTTGGGGCGGCATGCCGTGGGGGGCACTCTGCCGGTTGCTGGGAGGGCAGCAGGCAGCACCGGTGGAGCTGCCACAGGCATGGCTGAGGACAGTCTGCTGGTCCGTGGCTCCAGTGGACCTCCCGCAGACACCTGCAGCAGCTCCACCGGAGACGTGGGACCATTGGAGCCTCCGCAGAAACGCCTGCGGGAGGTCCACCGGAGCTGTGGGACCGGTGAGCGGCAGAACACCCCCCACGGCGTGCCGCCGTGCTTAGGGCGGCAAAATTGCTAGAGCTGGCCCTGTATGTCTATATCCAAGTCATCACCTAAAACAGCTTCTTTTGCCACATTCTTCACAAGTCCATGTAGAGTTTTCTAGAGTGCTACTGAAGCCTTGTGTTCATGGACAAGACAAGTACAGCTCAGATAGCAGCAGGGCAAGCTTCCCCTCTGCCCCCCAGAACTGGCAGTAACATTATGGCAGGTTGGCACCAATGTAGATGTGAACAAAGCCGGCCCACCGCCTGGAGGGGTTAGAGAGCAGCTCTATCTTTATGACCTGTTCATTTCTTGGCTTTTCTGAAGACTCTGCTAAGTAGGGTCAATGATGGGAGTGGAATGTGTGATACAAGACTACTCCCTGCCTGCTACAAAAGAGATAAGGCTGTCACTGACTTTTACTTGTCAGGCAGTAGAAAACCTCACCTGCAACACAAGATTTGCACTGTTAGGTTATTGCACTATGCCACCATGTAATATCTTAAATAAAAGTTTAACCATGCTGGGAGCCTCCTGAAAGAGACATTGGGGCTGATTTTCAGGGTTGCTGAGTGCCAACAAGTCAGGTGAAGTCAGTCGGAGATGCAGGCTCTTATCACAGCTAACAAATCAAGTCCCATGTGTATCAGAATAGAGATTTTTCGTTGCTTGTTTGAATATAGCCCAGGAATGAAGATGGAAAGGCTCTCTCCCCTTCCCACCTGGTCCCTATGCGCTGCTTCTGTCACAGAAATGTGTCATGAAAAGAAAAAAAAAAGTAGTCTACTCCTCCTGAGCTCCACTGCTTACAACGTAGAAGCTGACCACTGAGATGCGTCTCTACTTCCAAACACCTACAAAGTGGGGAAACTAGATGGTGGCTTATGCAAACGCTGATCCAACAGTGCTGAGCTGCTCTTGTGGGTGACCTCTTCCAGAAGCTGAAAGTCTCCAATTGCTTGTGCTATCTACAGCCTGTTCTCAAATACAGCTCACATGGTCCACATCTGTGGTCTAACCACATGACTATCAGCAGGGAAAACTCAGAGCTCTGGGTTCAAACTACTACTGCTATTTAACCATATTGGGCTCCAGTAAGGTCACCCCAACAGAAATAACCTGCCAGATCAGGTGGTTTAAATTCATTGTCTGAATGAATTTTTAAAAAAAATTTTCAACAGGAAAATTGACTCAGAAGAAAAGGCTCCTCTGATAGGAGTGCTAAGAGCCAGCTAGGATATCCTGTTCATGCTGAGATTTCAAAAATGGGATCAGAGATTATATCATGGACAATGATTTCCTACACTCCTGAAAGGTCATACTCTGGAGAAAAGTGATTTATCTCCTGCAGAGCCTCCTGATGACAGCACTGACTCACCCTAATCCCCAGAGAGTATTTCATGAATAGACAGACATAGTACAGCATGTTCCCACAACTAAGGAGTTCCTCCACCTCTAGTCCGATTGCCAATGCACCCCAACACGCTAACAGCATGCACCCTTATCATAAACCTAGTCCCAGATTTGGACCTTAGCGTCCAAAATATGGGGGTTAGCATGAAAACCTCCAAGCTTAATTACCAGCCTGGACCTGGTAAAGCTGCCACCACCCAAAAAATTAGAGTGTTTTGGGGCACTCTGGTTCCCCCAAAAACCTACCCTGGGGGACCCCAAGACCCAAATCCCTTGAGTCTCACAACAAAGGGAAATAAACCTTTTCCCTTCCCCCCTCCAGGTGTTCCTGGAGAGAGAGACAGAAGCAAGCTCCGTGAATCTAAACAGAGGGACTCCACCCTCCCCGTTCCCAGTCCTGGAAAACAGAATTACTTCCCTCTTCACCCAGACCGAATGCAAAGTCAGGCTAGTAAATCTAACACACACAGATTTCCCCCTGACTTCTTTCTCCCACCAATTCCCTAGTGAGCTGCAGACTCAATTCCCTGGAGTTCCCCACTAAACAAAAACTCCAACAGGTCTTAAAAGAAAGCTTTATATAAAAAGAAAGAAAAAATACATAAAAATAGTCTCTCTATATTAAGGTAACAAATACAGGGTCAATTGCTTAAAAGAATATTGAATAAACAGCCTTATTCAAAAAGAATACAATTCAAAGCACTCCAGCAACTATAGACATGTAAATACAAAACAACAAACCATCTTTGTACTCACAACTTGGAAACAGAAGATTAGAAAGCAGGAAATAGAAAAATTCACTCCTCATAGCCAAGAGAGTATAGGCAGAAGCCCAAAGAACAAAGGACTCCCACACAAAGTTCCCTCCACCCAGATTTGAAAAAGTCTTGTTTCCTGATTGGTCCTCTGGTCAGGTGTTTCAGATTACTTCTTTCCAGGTGAAAGAGACGTTAATCCTTAGCTATCTGTTTATGACAACCCTGCCACCTGCTTCCCAGCAATTACCCTGTGGGAAGAGTCCTCAAAAGGGGTGATCCCCATGTTAGTCCAAGAAACTGCTGTGTAAAAGAGAGGGTGACATAACAGTGCCCTAGTTAAACAAGAATGATATGTACAAGTACTGAGATTGGCCCCTCGGAGAGATGGAGCATTGATACTTCCATTTAAAATCAGAGAAAGCAACCCTGACAGCTCTTGGAAATGAGATCTCTCAGCCTTCCTAAACGATCACTCCGACCTCAGGAAAGTGTTTCTCTGAGTTAGAGAAAGTATCTCTAAGGACCAAGGCTTGAGTTTAAGTTACTAAATATTTGAACCCAAGGATGCCATTTATCACGGGGACTGGAGCAAAGGGCAATATGGGAAGATCAACTTTCTGGCTGGAAGGCTGCCATGCTCTGTGGGGATATTATAACAGGGCTTGCGTTGCGGAAGAGCCTCTATGTGGTGGCAATGTGAGTGGATCAGCCAGCCCATGGTTCAAACCAGGAAATGACATCATGCCTTTGTAAGAAGATGATCTTCAAATATTTAAGCTCAGATGACCTCATTTCTTATCAGAGACCAGAGGTCTTCAACACTAGGTCCTGTGGGGAGGGAATGTTTTCCTGCCATGGCCAGGGATCCCAGAAAAAAGATGCTCTGTAGGTTCTGGGGATGGAGAAGGGGTCAGCAAAGAACCTATAGTTTCTCCTTACCTCCCGGAATAGATCTGAGAGATGTTGCTCAAAAAATGTGGTTTGCAGTTCAAAGGCAGTAATTTCAGGATGAAATGAGTTGCAGGTTGTAATGTGTCTAGCTTTTGGTGTTCAGATGAGCAGACCAGCAAAGGCTTCCTCTACACATTCGCCTCGCCATGGGTATGAGAGACTCCCACTAAACCTGACAGATGTTCATGCCTCCTGGGACAAAAACTTACCAAGCCATTTATTCCTCGTATATGGCCTTTGATTGTACCAGGCACACATTTGGGCCCAATTTCTTTATCCCAAAAAGAAGGGGAGAAATGCTTTTGCAGGGATGAAAGTATTCCCTGTATGCCTGAGCACACTCTGCAACAACCAAAGCAGAGATCCCACAGCCACCACCCAGAACCCTGCAGAATCTATCCCAGTTATACACAAATCACAGCACTGGCTAGGGCACCAATCCCCTCCTAAACTAGCAGGTCTTTTCCAGTCCAAACAAGTACCACTCTGTTCAAGCCATTTCTCCACCCCAGAAGGAAAAGCAGCAAGACAAAAGCAACTAGTACTGAGACTAAGCACAGAGGTGATGGCAGCTCTTTCTCCTGTTCAGAGAAGGGCTCTGTTAAGAATTAGCTATGTCTACATACAATGCTCATTGTTTGTTGGCCCTAAAACTATGCCCTTTGCCTTAATTTAGCAGAACTCAATGAAAGGAAGACTCAACTAAGGGGAGTCTCTCACGCTGGGGCAGAAGATACTGGGCATGTTTTAGTCAATGCCATGTAGCTCTCTTTGCTAGAATGGATGCTCTCAATAAAACTTCTCAACCTTAGTCTTGAGTAACTCCATTTAAGTTGCTAGGCAAACACTGATGTGAGAGAAGAATGAGGCCCTGTGTGTCAGGTTATGTGTACATAGCAAAAGCTGGCCACCGGCAGGCCTATCCAAGTTTGAATCCAGCTAGCATGGGTCACAATAGCAGTGAAGACAGCATAGTGTGGGCTTCAGAGCAGCCTAGCAAGCAGAGTATATAGCCAGGGTCCATGCCGAGTTTGTACCACTCACACTGCACTGTCTTCAGTACTATTGTTACCCGTGCTAGCTGCATTCAAGCTAACACAGGTATGCTAGTCCATGTCCAGGTTTTGCTGTGCAGACACATTTTTAGAAGGCTCCAACCACCCTAGCCCCAGGAGAAGTCTCATTGTAGAGTCTCTCTCCAAGTCATTGATTTTTCAGCCCTTTGCAAATGGCAATGCAATCCGCTTACTTCAGTCAGGAGAGCAAAGCATAGCCAAGGTCACTGGAAAGCAAACAGTGCTTCTGTAAATCAGCCAATCACTAGATGGGTTCAGGCCTTCTCACCTCACCAAATCAGGGTTTTCACTATGAGTTTAGGCCTTCTCACCTCACCAAATCAGGGTTTTCACTCTGCCCTCCCCCCATTGCAATAATCTTCAGCCTTATCTGAGCGAGGGACTGTGTGTAGGGACAGGAACGACAGCTACAGTTTTCACATACCTTTCCCTATCCCAAAGCCTTCCAGGAGAGGAGGTTTTATGCTGTGCTACCTGAGCAGCACTCACTTCAGAGAGGGGAAAGAACATGTCAAGGGAAACTGGAAAGCAATTTAAGACACTCAGGTTTTTTCCCCCACTAACTGCATGACCTCTTGAGGTCTGGTCTGTCAGTGTTCTATGGGTATCACTCATTTAGCTAGTTTTAAAAAGCTCTCATGTGCCCTCCCCCATATATCTAACTATACATGGATTTGGTACCCACCCCCCTAAAAAAAGCCCCAGGGACTGGAAAATGAAATCCACACTACCAGCCTAGCACTCCTCAAGCAAGCCCTACACAAAAACCAGTAACTGCAAGCAGCTCTACCAGGACAAACCAGGTACAAAGTCTGATATGCATCAGCAACCCTACAAAAACGGACCAGTGTCTGCAGGTCGCATTCAAGAGCAAGCCTACCACAAGCAACCAGCTCCAGAGCTGGACATCTGCAATCCTACAACATACCTAGGTGACCAGACGACCGTCCTGATTTTAGATGTTTATCCTGCGTCCTGACCAATCTTTGGTCGGGATGCAATTTGTCCTGATATTTTGCTCCACCGGCAGCGCTCGCCTTTTTTTTTTTTTTTTTTGCTCTGCTGGCGGACCACCCCCCACAAATGTGTCCCGATATTTTCTCCCTCTCATCTGGTCACCCTAAACATACCCTCATTCACAATCTGGCATGCTCGCCAGCATGCTTGTGTGGAAAATGAAGAGCGTTGGTAAGCAAAGCTCCTGAGGCATCAGTTACAAATACCCATGAGTAGACAGATGCATTTAAAGGTAGGTTGACAACATCCCTTTAAGGAACCTCATACCCAAACACTGAAAGATCTGCTAAACTAGCAGCTTTTTTGTGTGAGTGAGCCGCATGTTCCCGATTTACAGTGACAGGTGCTCCCACACTGTAAATGTTTACATGCTGGGGAAAGGAAAAAAAGGCAGTGCAGTTCAAAGGCAAAGACAAACAAGCAAACCTTTCATGCAGGTTTCCTGGACTATAAAGCACAAGCCAGCCCTCCCAATTTACAAACAATAAAACACTCAACACACTTCGCTTCCCCTTGTTAAAACAAAGGATCAGACTCCTCCCCCTTGCCCCCCATTGCCAGAGGGAAACCTGCAATTCCTTACACCCCCCTCAAGACAAAACCAAAAGCAGCAGCAAAAAAGCTCAAGAGCATAGGTGCCAAGTCTGAGTGCTCAGGGGCTCAAGCATCCACAGAGGGGAAAAAAAGGGGGTGTTCAACACCCACAGGGTTGGCTGTGGCTGCTGATTTGGTGGCCTTAGGCTACCATCAGCTGTTCAGCGACTGGCCTTAAG